>NC_083328.1:7112144-8312144 GCF_963455315.2 Globicephala melas | reverse complement strand
CAAGGGGCTGGGGCACCTGCCGGGACCCTGGGAGCCCGCCCCCTCCGATTGGGAGAGGCAGCCCCAGGGGCAGTGGGCCCTGGGCCCTCACCCCTATCTCCACGGCCGCAGAGCTCATCCCCTACACGCCGCGGATAACAGCCTGGGACCTGGAAGGGAAGGTCACGGCCACCACGTTTTCCCTGGAGCAGCCGCGCTGTGTCCTGGAAGGGCACGCCAGTGCTGCCAGCACCGTCTGGCTGGTGGTGGCCTTCAGCAACGGTATGTCCTGGTGCAGGCCTGGGGCTGAGGACAGCTGCAGGGGCCCTGGGAACCCCTCACAACTGGGTGTGGATTGAGAGTTTGGGCTTTATCCAGAGCGCGCTCTGAGAGGTGACAAAGTCTCATGTGAGGCTTGGAGGGCCAGGGCTGGAGGCCTTGGACCCAGCCAGGGGCTGTGGCGAGGTCCCGTCCGCTCCTCCCCTCCGGCCCCAATCTGTTTGTCCCTCACTCCTGCAGCCTCCAGGGACTTCCAGAGTCCCCAGACACTGGCTGAGATCCCAGCCTCCCCGAGGCTGCCGACGGATGGCCACTACATGACGCTGCCCCTGACCCTGGATCAGCTGCCCTGTGAGGACCCAGTGGGGGGCAGGGGGGCCGCCCCGGTGCTTAGGGTGGGCAATGACGCCGGCTGCCTTGCTGACCTCCAGCAGCCACCCTACTGCAACGCCCCCCTCCCCGGCCCTGGACCTTACAGGTGGGTCACCCAACCTGGACCTTGGGAGAGGGCTGTGCTGGGAGAGGAGGGGTTTTGGGGACCAGGGCTGCCCCCCCACCCCAGCCTCTCCCCAGGCCTCTGTCCTGGCCCGTCCCCTTCCCGGCTGCAGGCGGAGCAAGCCCCTCCCCTTCACAAGCCTGGGTTTCTTCCTCTGTGGGGTCCGACCAGCTGGGGGGGCAGACAGAATGTGGCCCTTCCAGGAGGCCCACGAGGAAGAGATGGGCATCGCAGAGCCGGTGGGGTGGGGGTTGGGGAGGAGTCTGCAGGCCCCACAAGGGGGGAGGGGAATGCTGCAGGGCCCACCGTCCCTCCCACAGGTAAATCTGGCGGGAAACTAAGCCTGGGGCTGAGGGTGGAGCCGGGGTGGGAGAGCAGGTGTCAGACGAGGGGACAAGGCCAGAGGTCTTCGGGGAGACCAAGTGCGGCTGGGGGAACCGGCAGGGGGCGCAGGCAAGGCGGGCCGGGGCGTAGGCTCCACCCACGCCTCCCTCGCCCTCTCACCCAGCCCGGCCAGGTCCCCCTCCCCCTCCCCGTGGCCACTCCCTGGCGCGGCCTCCAGTTATACCTGCCGCCGCATCCCTAGCGTACCACGGAGCCGTCCCGTCAGTGCCAGCCTGCCTGCGTTCCTTGCGGCTCGGAAACCTTCCGGAGCTCCGCCCCCCACCCGCGGACAAAGATAAAACCGAGGCTTCGCACGGCTCCCGGTGCCCCCCGAGCTCAGCCTGCCCCTTCCCGTGATCCCGGGCTCCGAGTGCGCCCTGATCACAGCCCTCCCTCCCTGGCCTTTGCCTGGGGTACCCGCCCTTATAGGGGCGCCTTCCAAGGCCTCACAGACTCCTCACAGCCAGCAGTTCTCTGGGAAGCCAGGGCCCCCCAGCCCCATGCGCCCCGCTGAGCCACCCTGAGCCACCCTGCATGTGACACTTAGTAATCGGGGCCACCTAAACCAGATAGAGTGTCTGGAGAGCGACGGTTCAGATGGTTTGGGGCTGCTGGCACAGGTCACTGTGGCCAGAGAGGTCTCCGGGGGTCCTTAGAGCAGGGCCAGGCTTCAGCGGTGCTGATGGGCCCCACCCTGCCCTATACATGGAAAGGCCCACAGCCTGGCCAGCCAGCAACAGCTGCCTGGGGCCTGGCCAAGGTGGGTGCCTCGCCCAGGGCAGTCGAGGCTCGGAGCCTCACCCTTCCTCCTCTCCCCAGGGTGAAGTTCCTCCTGATGGACTCCAAGGGCTCACCCCAGGCCCAGACGAGGTGGTCCGACCCCATCACTCTCCGCCAAGGTAGCGCTGGGGGAGGGGTGCTCCGGCTCTAGTCTGCCCCGTGTGGACTGGCTGCCCTCTCCACCATGGTCGTGCTCAGCCGGCCCCCGCCCCATACAGAACCTCGTGCTGGAGGCTGGGGCACTGGGTCAACCCCATCAGCAGAGACACCGGCTCTGTCCACCCCAAAATGTTTGCCAACCCTCGGGTGCCCCGGGCCCCAGCCCCGTCATAGACAGAAGCAGTCTCCCCTCCTTCAAGGAGCCAACCCTGTGCCCAGCACTGCCAGGTGGAGGAGAAGGGCCAGGGCAAGAAGGAGGCTGGAGTCGGTCAGAGCCGTGGGTCCCGGGATAAGGAAACGGCACGTGAAACGCTGGAGTGTCCCACATGTGGGCGCCCGGGAGATGGGCTGAGAGGCCGGGCTGGTGGTGTTGGTGGGTCTTGTCATGTGAGGGCCTTGAATGCCAGGCTCCAGGAGCAGGGCAGTCCTGAGCTCTGTTGCCACGCTTCCTGCCACAGGCGGGGCAGTGGGCAGGCACATCGGTGGGAACAGCCCAGAAGGTGAGACTAAGGCAGAGGCTGGAGCGATGGCTGGTGGTCCAGGCTGGCAGAACACAGATGCCTAGCTGAGAGGGACAGGGTTCAGGAGGCTGGCTGGGGATGTAAGGCAGTCAGCCTTGGGTGGGAGCATGGTGGGGAGGTGACCGCCCTGGGGTCCAGGGGCAGCCTCTGAGAGCCACTGTGTGTGCAGGGAAGTCCCCAGGCTCCATTGACACGTGGCCAGGCCGGCGAAGTGGCGACATGATTGTCATTACCTCCATTCTCTCTTCTCTGGCCGGTCTCCTGCTCCTGGCCTTCCTGGCAGCCTCCAGCGTGCGCTTGTGAGTGCTGACACCCCCGAGGGCCCCTCTCTCACCCAGAACCCCTTCCCTCTCACTGGTCCCAGCACCTGGAAGCCCTCCATGAGCCCTGTGGTTCTGAGGTGGGCGGTGCCTCTTCCAGGGATGTGCAGGGAATTCCCCGCCCCCCCCCAATATCTCTCACCTGGGAGGTCAGGGAGGTGGTCCAGCAGCTCCTCTGACGACAGGTTCAGAGAAGGGGCCACCTCGTTCTGACTGGGCCCTTCTCCTCCCTGACCTTGTTTTCTCTCCAATGAGCCCTCTATCATTTCAGCGAACTGACACCCAGGTAGTCAGGGTGGCCACCTGGAGGAGGCACACCTCCAGTTGGTTCTACAAGGGAGGAAAGGGAGAGCAGAGGCTGCAGGGGGAGGGCTCTGGGAGTGGGGAGCTCGGCAGCCTACTCCACCCAGCAGGATGACAGCTGCGCCTCTTCCTCTCCCCATCCAGCTCCAGCCTGTGGTGGCCGGAGGAGGCCCCAGAGCAGCTGCGAACCGGCTCCTTCATGGGGACGCGTTACATGACCCACCACATCCCACCCAGCGAGGCTGCCACGCTGCCCGTGGGCTGCGAGCCTGGCCTGGAACCCCTCCCCAGCCTCAGCCCCTAGCCTGGCCCGTACAGCTGGGGCTGGGGCAGTGGGGGACCTGCACCTACGTGCCCCTCCCCCATCGCACCTCCCCACCCTGCCTGAAATCCATCCCACCACTAGCAGCCCTGCCTTGGGCTTTCCCAGTTCCCCCGCTCCAGGCAGTGAAGTTGCACTCAGGGGAGGGCTGTGGTCAGGCTGGGCATCCAGCCTCCGCCTCCATCTGCCTCAGTTCTGCCTGCCTCGAGTGAGGCTGAAAGGTGACATGGAGAGACCGCCCTGACAGGAAGCTTCCAGGCCCCAGGAGGAGGCCTGCAGGGGGCCTTGTCTGCCCTGTGCAGGGGGCTGGGCTGGGCCCATCCTGGGGTATATGAGGCCTCCCTCTGCCCCTCTGTCCCATCCACCAGCGGCTGGGGCTGCAGTGGAGCCTTTAGAGGTTCTTCCATTTTCCCTGAGGGGGGCACTCACCAGCTGTAAGGTCTGACAGTGTAGACACACGTTATGACTTTCTGGCCACCACTCCTAACCCCCTTGCACACGCTGACGGCTCACACACTTATCCACTCACTCTCACGCCACAGACATTTACTGAGCTCCTGCTGCATGCCCTGCAGTGTCAGACGTGGGCCCTCACGCAGAGCCCGGAGCTGCTCTTGGGAGCTCACTCACTGCTCTGAGCCTCAGATGACCACGTGTCCTGATGTGACCTGTTACTATTGGGAGGCTATCACTCCCTCACATTGTCACATACCCTTGGGCTCACACTCCTCAGACGATCACCCCAATGGACTCTCTGGGGTCCGCGAGCCCCCATCACCCAGGAGGATACACTTAACTCAGCAGTGTCCGTCCGCCCGCCCGCCAGGCCGGTGGTTCCCACTGTGGCCACAAGGGGGCGCCAGTCCAACGCAGCCGCAGGTTCCCGCGCTTGCGCACTCCTATGAACTGCTGCGAGTCCCGCCGCTTGACCCGATGTCGTAGAGATACCGCCACTCAGGGGGGGTCTCTGGAGGTCAGGGCTCCAGGTCCCACCTCGGCCAAGCCAGAGGGATGAGCAGTCACGCTCTCGCTTGAGGATCTACGATGTGTCGTCTGATTCGCACAGCCGCCACCGTTTTCTGGACGGAAAAACAGGCTCAGTACCCTCCCGGCCGCGCATTGTCCACTGTCACCGCACCTCGTGTCCCTGGACCCAATCCCGGCCCCTCTAGTCTGACCGCGGCTCCCAGCAGGCAGGCCCCCCGAGGAGGGTGGCCAGCGGGGGCTCCTGCTTTTTGGAGATGAATAAATGCAGTCTGGCTCCTCCATCCTAGCAGTGCCTGTGCTGGTTCTGGAAGAGGAGAATTTACGCGCAGGGCCCAGCCTGGCCCCGACACCAGACCCGGGGCTGCCCTGAGCCTATGCCCTTGATCGCCAGCCCTAACTATACATTGAGGGTGCCGCATCTCCTGACGGGCCCAGGGAAACCCACCCACAGTGGGGGGCAGGGCCAGGAAGCCTCCCACCAACGCAGGTGGGTTTAGCAGTGCTCCCTCCCAGGCAAACACTTTAGGGGGGTCTACTTTGAAAACCCATGCACCCCTGGTCCCTTGTGGTCTCTCCCCCACCCTGCCTGCATCCCCACCAGCCACAAGACCCGCTCTAGGTGCAGACAGAAGCAGGTTGAGATGCAGTCAGGAGCTCAGGCCCTGGTGTCCTGGGTGACACCTGGCCATGGGAACCAGCCCCTTCAGTCAGCCACTTTTGAAATTCTGCTACTGTAGAACCCAGGACCCTCTTGGATTCTTGGAATTGGAGGACGGTTAAAAGTGCCCTCCCCTGCACCAGCTACCCCCAGAGGAGCCAGTCTCACACTGTCCTGCCCAGGCCTGGCTCCAACACCAGACAGGGAGGCCCTTGAGGCCCAGGATGCCCAGCTTGGGGCCTGCCAGGAGGGATATGGTGGGGAGGAAGAGGGGTCCGCTGGTGTTTGCTGAGTGAAAAAATGAACAAACCTGCCCAAAGCTGGAGGATCAGCCAGGAGCAGGAACTGCCCCAGGCTCTTTCTGTCCCAGGGTCCTTTTGTGGCTTGTTCTTAGTGCCAGAATCGGTGCAGGTCCCAGGAGCTGCGACATCCTGTGCAGGCCTGGGGCTGCCCCTCACTTCTGAACAGCATCTTCGAACCCTCTGAGGAGCTGCTGTCGCCCCATTGGGGCCACTGGGGCTTAACCGTGGAGACAGGCTCTGACACACATTGCAACATGGTGAGTGAAGACTGGGCAGGGGAGCCCAGGGGAGGCAACTGACCCCACCTGATGGTCAAGGGGACTTCCTAGGGCTGAGATGAGTCTCAGGAGGCAAATGCAAGTCAGTCAAGTCAGAGGCAAGAAGGAGAGGGTGTGACTCAGGGAGATCAGGTGTAAATGGTCTTGCCCTACGGTGGCACGGATGGTGCCCGGGACCGTGGCAGCAGGGACTGGGGGCCAGGAGGCCAGTAAGAGGGAGGGTGACCTCCAGGCCGATGGAATCAGCCCTGACCCAGCTGGAGCAGATGAAGCAGGTTGGAGGGGAAGAGTTGGATTCTAGAAATATTCAGGAGGTGGCTGGAGGAATCAGGCACTTCTGAGACTTGGGGGATAAGCCAAGAGGAGAGGTTGTGCTCTCCTTTTAAAAAAAGAGGCTTGTTTTTTAAAATAAATTTATTATTTATTTATTTTTGGCTGCGTCAGGTCTTCGTTGCTGAGCGTGGGCTTTCTCTAGTTGCGACGAGCAGGGGCTACTCTTCGTTGCGGTGCGCGGGCTTCTCATTGCGGTGTCTTCTCTTGCTGCAGAGCACGGGCTTTAGGTGCATGGGCTTCAGTAGTTGTGGCACTCGGGCTCAGTAGTTGTGGCGTGCGGGCTTAGTCGCTCCGCGGCATATGGGATCTTCCTGGACCAGGGCTACGAACCCGTGTCCCTGGTGTTGGCAGGCGAATTCTTAACCACTGTGCCACCAAGGAAGTCCCTGTGCTTGAGTTTCTGATGTGGGGACGGGTATGAATGCAAAATGGGGCCCTTTACGTTCTGAAAGTGGTTCTATCACCCCAGCTTTAGAGCAGATCCCCAGAAAAGGGGGTTCTGGGAACATCATCTTAGGTCGGTGAATCCACAAATACACTAACAAATTGTTTGTTTTTTAATTAATTTATTTTATTTGTTTATTTGTTTGTTGCTCCGCGGCATGTGGGATCATCCCAGACCAGGGCTCGAACCAGTGTCCCTGCATTGGCAGGTGGATTCTTAACCACTGCGCCACCAGGGAAGTCCACAAATTGTTAATATTTTACAAAGATGGAAGCCAACCCTGGTCAGCGGGAGGCCACCCTGTGAGCCTGCCCAGCTGTGGGCGTGCTGCCCCAGGGCTGTGCTGACAGGTGTGCCCAGGCGCCACAGAGTCCACAGGGAGAAGAGGTGGCTGGCGGGACCAGTCATCGCCAACACAGGCACCGTCACGCTGGCCCCCGGGGAGCCGTGCCATGAGCCAGACGCCAGCCCTCTGGGAGCCAGAGGGTCAGCTCGTGACAGCCTTGAGCAGGGTGCTTAGTGAGAACCACATTGTGGAGAATTTTTCATTAAATAATGTTTTAAATTTTCTCCAGGGCTGTATTTGGGGAAGTGCCTCCAAATCCACTGGCCCATAACATAATGGCTCAGTGGCTGAAAACAAGCTCATTGTTAAAAAGGAAAAAACAGCAACGGTTGTGGGGGCGATGACTCGCAAATGACTCATCAGGCCAGAAATCGAAGGAATCAGGATGGAAACCAGGCAACCGGGCAGCATCCCTCCCTCCCTCTCACCCTCTGGGTTCACTTTACTCCTCTGTATCTCTGAACCACCCGTGTCACTCCATCATCCCGGCAGTCCCCAGGCCGGCCACCCTGGTCTCTTGCCGGGGTGTCAGCAGCTGCCCCTTTGCTGGTCTCCCGGTACCAGCGTCCCTGATCCCCACCCGCATTCTCCTCCCAGCATCCCGAGGGACCAGATTATACACCTAATGGTGTCACACCCTTGCTCACAACTCTCAGAGGGATTTCCTGCTGCAAGAACAGAATCCAGATTCATCACCTCAGTCCTGAGGCCCCATGATCCACCCCTTGCTGCCTGAATTCATGCCACACACACCCTCCGGTAGCCCCCATGCCACAGGGCCTTTGCACTTGCTTTTCCCTCAATGTAGACCATTCCTCCACTTCGCTCCCCTTCCTCTAGATCATTCCTCAGCTTCACTGTCGCTTCTTCAAGGAAGCCCTTCCTGACTCTCTCAGCTCTCCTAGAGCTGTGTTCTTTTCTTTCTCGGCACATTTTCTTTCCATTTTGTAATTAGACATTTAAAACGGTGAGCTTTTGCGTCTCCTCCACTAAACTGTAAACTCCAGGAGGGCAGGGATCGCGTCTGCTTTGCTCACCAGGGTACTCCTACAGCGAGCACAGTGCCCGGCTCCCAGTAGCTGCTTAATAAATATTTGTTGCCTGAATGCTTTATAAAAGGCGTCTTCACACCGACTGCAATCGGCTGGCCAGGGCACATGCTGCTTTGCCCGGTGCGGGTGTGTGACCGGTGGGTACCCTGGCTGCCCAGGAGCCTGGCACGTCCCGCCCTCTGGCTGCTACAGTGGGAGGTGCAGACTCAGGCTCCGCCACAGATGGGGTTCCTGGGTGGGGTGAGGGGGCCGAGTCCATGCAGAGAAGAGACACCTTTTTGTGATTCTTACAAAGACATCATATGGCTAGCGCTGGCCGGGGGACATGGCAGCAAGAAAGCCATGTCCCCGACATAATATGGGTGTTGCAGGAGCTGGGCAGTCAGAATGGCAATCATCTCTCATGCCCAGGAAGGTGGCCAGTCTCCAGGCACACACATTGTTATAGACAGAACCGTGTTCCTCACAATTCCTGTGTTGAAGCCCTAACCCCCAGTGCCTCAGAATGTGACTGTATTTGGAGAGAGGGTCTTTAAAGAGGTAATGAAGTTAAGAGGTCATTAAGTAAGTTCTTGAGGGTGGGACGTAATCCAGTCTGACTGGTGTCCTTATAAGAAGAGATTGGGACACAGAGACACCAGGGATGCTGCAGAGGACAGACCATGTGAAGAGGCAGCAAGAGGGCGGCCGTGTGCCAGCCAAGGAGAGAGGCCCCAGAAGAAACCAACACTGCTGATGTGATCCTGGCCTTCCAGCCTCCAGAACTGTGAGGAAGTGCTGTTTAAGCAGCCTGGTCTGGGGCCCTTTAGCTGGCGCAGGCTAATCCACCCACCCACCATCACGGTGCTGTGGACATGAGCGGTGACGGAGGCGGAGTGCACAGGGCAGGGGTCAGTGATGAGAGCTGACAGGCAGCAGCGTGTGCAGAGGCTTGGAGGCAGGAAGGGCCATCACGCTGGCCCCTTGACCCAGCTTTCCGGGCCTTCTCCTCCCCTCCCTGTGGAGCAGCCAGAGGCCACTGCAGCCGCGTCCAGGCCCTCCCTTTTCGGCCTCCACCACTGGTCCCAGGCTTGCATGCATCAAGGAAGAGCCACGGTGGCTGCCTCTTGGCCCTAAATTGTGAGATTTCACTCCAAGGGGGCATTCTACCAAAAGAGCTTTCTGGTTTATGATTCTGGGTTTACGATGCTTTAACTAAACAGGAGAGGTGGTGAGCTGCCTGTCATGAGGGGTATACAAGCAGACCTGGAAGGGGCTGGGCCACTGTGCAGTAGAAAGATTTGGGGCAGGGTGGGGTCAGTGAACTGTAGGGTCTTTTCCCCTTGAAATTAGCACAGACGGGTGTCTGTTAGGGTCTGGTGAGTGGCCCCAAGGTCAAGCTGGTGGCAGGGGAAGGGACTAGGTCACCTGCCCTCTCCCTCTCTGCCTGAAACCCCAGGCTGCAGATCTGGTGTCTCGCTCTGCTGGGGAGGGTGAGCCCAGAGCTTCTCCCTGTGCGCCTCCTCGGGGCAAGGTGTGATGCTTGCCATGGAGCTGGGGCCTTGTGTGGTAACACAGGGCTGGGTGGGCCTTTGGGAGCATTACCTGGCTGCCCTGTGTGTGTGTCGGGTGGGGGGGGGGTTGTTTGGAACCCCACCCTGTCCCATGAGTCACCCCAAAGGTACACAGCCAGGTAGGTCCTTGGGAATAGACTATTCCCCAGGGCTTGGTATGTCCCACTCACCACCACCCCCAGCCCTTCCTGGCCCCTCTGGGCATCCTGGTCCCACTCTCTTCTCATCCCCTGGTCTCTCTCTAGGCCACATGCAGCAGCCCTGGTTGAATGCAGGACCAGGAGGGACTCCTCAAGCCCTGTGGGTCTGGGAAGGAGCCCTCATACCTGGGCCTGGGGGGACAAATGGAGCCAGCTGGGGCCCCAAGTGGGCTGTGGGTATGGACACCCCTGGTACCCAAGGGAATTTGTCCCAGATCAAGCTGAGAGGGGATACTGAAGATTGCCTCCGTCTGTGGTGTGTGATTAAAAATAGCATTTCACATCAGTAGGGAAAGGACTTATTTTTCAGTATTTTAGGTTTTTTTCAGTATTGGGGTTTTTTTTGGAGGCTTCGTTACGTAGGCATGATTGATTAACTCATTGGCCGTTGATGATTAATCTAACCTCCAGCCCCTCTCCCCTTCCCAGAGGTGGGGGGGATGCAGCTGAAAGTTCTAACCCTCTAATCAGGTGGCTGGTTCCCCTGGCAACCAGCCACCCCCTTCCTGTGGTTATCTAGGGGATTTCCAAAATCACCACATCAACATAAACTCAGGTGTGGTTGAAAGGGGCTTGTTATAAAAAACAAAAAACAGGCATTTCACCTTTATCACTCTGGAGCTATTTCAGGGAACAAAGGATGCTCCTTTAGGAGCTGTGGGCTGCCCTACCACAGACAAAGACTATAATATATATCAGAGTAGCCATAGGTAACTGATACAAGGACACGTACCAAACTAAGGAGACTGGATGCCTGGGCGGGGAGGGCAGGAGTGGGATAGAGATGGGCGCGAAGAGAAAAAATTAAAAAATAAAAGCAGGACCTTGTGCAGAGCAGTAATGAAGGGTGCCACAAAAACTGAGAAGGAAACGTAATCCTTTGCTCCTGCAAGGCCTCCCAATTAAACACAGATGAAAAGGGGAAAGAGAGAGAGTCCTGCCTGGGTATTAGAAGACCGAGGGTTGGTTTCCAGCCCTGCCACTGACCGTCCACGGGGCTGAGAAAGTTCCTCTCCCCGTGGAGGCCTGGTTTTCTCATCTGTATTATGAGATTAACAATCGTGCCTGCCCTGCCCGCTTCTGGGGATCTGAGATGAGTCGATGGGCAAGAATGTACTTTCAGAAGGAAGCAGCTCTTCCCATGTTATGATGTGTGCTTTCAACTGCCTTTCAAAAGACAAAAAGAGGGGAAAAAAGTAAATCTATATACTTATCAATATACATTATATTACAAAATATATGTGTATTATAAGTATATATTATATATACATACATTTTGTAAGTATACATATATTTACATATACGTATATGTATTATATATATATATAAGTATATATTGGTATAGAGAGAGTAACATAGTGTGTGTGTATATATAGTAAATATATATATATATGGGAGGGAGAGGCTTGAGAGCAAATACAGCAAAATGTTTACAGTTGTTGAATCTGGGTGGAGGCTATATGTATGGGCATTCTTCGTACTATATATTTTCAACTCTCCTAGGTGTGACCATTTCTGTAATAACAGGCTGGCGAGATAAAGAAGTCTTTCCGGGGCTGGGTCTGACCGGGATTCGCCGGCTGGGCCCCAGCTGGACCGGCTCGTGTCCCCCTCTCTTCCACATCTGGGTCCAGGAGCGCTGGTCCCGCTCTCTCAGAGGCCCACACACCTGCTTAACGTTCTACCTGTGCGACCTCCGTGTCCCATGACTAAACGTTGACCTCAGGATGACCTGCATCTCAAGCCCGTCCAGGTAACCGCCAGACGCTGAAGTGGCTGCTTCGCGGACGGCCCTGTGCCAGCCCCTGCGAGCCCACCCCCTCCTCCCTGCCACCCCGTGAGGAAGGAGGGCCGGTTCCTGCCTTGAGGAGCTTCCAGCTGGAGGAGGGCCAGGTGTGCACAGGGATGCACTTGATATAACAATACATTTTATTGCAGTGATTCTAAGATGGAGGTACATGCCAGGTGCTGGGAGGACATTAGGGGAGGCACCAAAGCCAACCAGGGGACAGTTTCTAGTGGTGCCAGACCCTGGGGTAGGTAGGACTGAAGGACAAGGGTTCGCTGGGTACTTACTGCAAGGCAGCGAGGGCCCTGCGGGAGGAGCCTGGCCTGAGCCACCTGAGAGGGGAGAAGCCTTAGAAGAGGGGTCCCAGCGACCTTTGGTTTTATTGTGTTTTTTTGTTTGTTTGTTTTAAAATATTTATTTATTTTGTGGTTGCATTGGGCACACGGGATCTTTTTTGTTGCGGTGTGCGGGCTCTTCGATGCGGCGCACGTGGGGTCTTAGTTCCCCTGCATTGCAAGGCGGATTCTTAACCACTGGACCCCCAGGGAAGTCCCTCAGCGGCCTTTTGGTTGAGGCTCTCCAGGCGCACACCCGAACTCCCCCGACCTCGTCTGCCTTCCCGAGTTTTTCCGCTCTGCTTTTGGCCCCCAGTTCCTTGGGGGCTGAGTCAGTCACTGGTGAATACAGTAATGTTCAATCTTGAAAAGTCTGGAACTAGCTCGTCCGAGTAAAGAGTTGGTCACAAAAACCCTACTAGGTAATAACATAGTGTGGGTAGGAATATTTTCCTTTTTCGAAGTTCACTGCAATAAACAATTTGCACAGTTTAAGTATATTGGGAAAGGAAGATAATGCAGGTGGGCTGGTAATCAAATAGATTATATATTTGATTATATAGAGAGATAAATTAAATGTGTTTTAATAACTAAAGAATATTTATAATTAATTGTTTTAAAAAATTTTAAGTGCTCCGCAAAGGAGTTTGAGTTTTAGGAGGGTGGCTCCAGTCAGCTATGGAGCTGGGCCGGCGGGGGTGGGGGCCGGTGCTCGGGGCAGGGGACCACCCTGAGGGTCTGCTGCTCCAGTCCAGGTGAGAGGTGGTCGGTACACGCTCTGCCCGCCGGCCCTGGGCCCCATCCGGGCACCTTCCGTCTCGAGGAGGGATTGCCCTGCTCTGGCAGTGGCCAGAGATGGAGGAAGGAGAGAGGGCAGGTCACCTGGATAAGGAGAGGAGGGAGGGTGATGTTGGGGAGCCCCCTTCCGGGGCCAGGCGGTAGGGGGACAGCAGGGAGGGGGTGCCCCTAGGCTTGCCTTGAGGGGTGATGCTCCAGTTCTGGGTCTGGCCCGGCTGGCTGGGTGGTCTTGGACAAGCCCCCTTCCCTGCTCTATGCCTCGTCTGAGAAATGAGGATAACTCCCTTCTGCAGAGGGGGGCCGTGGGGAGCCGTGGTTGCCAGGTTGGGGGACCGTTTGGACGAGGAGATTCCACAAGGCGCGGCAGGGCTGTCCCTGGGGCTGCCTGGACCCCAGGACTGGCTCCTCTTTCCGTGGCCCCTCCCCAGCCAGGCCCTCCTGGAGGGGGGTGGGGTGCAGTTTTCCTCTTCAGACCCCTCCCTTACAATGCCAAAGCCTTGGGCCCAGCACATTCAGCCCCTAAGCGGTCCAACCAGTTGTCTGGGAGAAAGGGGGCACGTGGGAGGGGCAGCAGGAGGTGCCAGAAGCAGCCTCCCCCAGCCCAGCACGCACAGCGGAGCCTCTGGGGCTCCGTATGCTGCAGACAGACCCTCGGACAGACAGACAGTTGGACGCTTGGCCTGACCATGAGGCTCAGCGGGGGACAGTCTTCTCTTCTGACGGCACTGTTGCCGCTGCTGACCTGCCTCCATCTGGGGATGAGTCTGGGTGAGTGAGGGTCGGGCAGGGCAGGGGTACCCACTGTGCTTCAGGCTTAAGGAAGACAGACCCCACCTCCCCCGCCGCCTCCTGAGCCCCGAGTCTGGGGACTGGGTGCCAGGTGGGTCAGGGGAGACAGCACACCAGAAGAGGTCACAAGACAGACACCTGTCCCCCTACCCCCCGCCCCAAGATTGGGAGCAAGGAATGCTTCCTCCCTCTCTTTGGGCTTCTCATCTCTGTGCCTCCTGAGCCTGATTCTCACCAAATGGCTCCCTCCTACCCCTCCTTCCCCTCCTTCCCCTCCTCCCCGGCCCAAGGAGAGGTTTAAAGAAGTCTTCAAGGGTAACACTTACCCCAAAAGAAGCTCTCCAAGGGCGTCTACAGGCATTGTTCACTGTCAGGCTCTGAAACTGGAGCGACTTAGAGATGCAGCCCCCATGCCCCCATCTCTGCTGTTCCATGTCTTTCCTCTCTTTTAAGCAAACATTAAGTACCTGCTGTATGCCGTGTGCCCTGGGCCTCAGCGTTAGAGCCAGGAGCTCTGAGAGAGGAGGGTTCTAGCCCTGAACCCTCGGGGTTGAGCTGAATTAAATGGAAATGAATTGCATTGAACTGAACTGAAAGAGGGAGAGGGTTCTGGAGACGTCCATAAAGCCCACCTCATCTTTCTTCTGTTCTCCAGTATCTGGGGCTGAGGGACACCTCAGGGGGCCTGGAGAGGAGTTAGGGGTTCTGAGCCCTCCAAGCAGAGCAGCAAGGCTAGACAGGGCTGTGAGGGGCTGAGAGGGGGACAAGTTCTCTAAGGGGAGGGAGCCTTGGGACAGGGTGGGAGGTGCAGAGCACTGGGTGGGCAGGAGAGGCGGCCCTAGGATCTGAGCCAGGACACTTCCTCGAGGCCCACCTCTGGGCCTAGGGTCTTCCTGTGTCACCCCCGACCCCCCCAACCAAGCCATTCATTCCTCTCATCAAGCAAACCAACCTGGACCATGTGGATGGAGCTGGGGGGGGTACTTGAGAGGTGAGTAAACTGAGGCCTGCAGAGCGTCAGAGCTCAAGGTCACTGGGTTCTGTCAAGAGCCTGGCCTAGGGTTTGGGCTTGGGCTCAGGCTGCCCCAAATCTGAGTGTCACCCCAGCAGGACCTAAGACGCCTTCCCCAGAAGAACTGTGCATGCAGCTGGGGAAGGGTCTCCTGTGCCTCCACCTGTCCTCCTTCCCCAGGCCCTGCCCATCACTGAGACCCCGGTGACGCAGGGGGGCAAGGCCTCCCCCCGACCTCCCACGGTGCCCACCCCTAATAGGCTCCCAAGGCAGGGGCCAGGGGCCGGACACGGAAGTGCCAAGGAGCACTCCTGGTTAACGCCTGACCAGAGCTCCCAGGAAAAGCCCTAACTCCTCCCACTGACGGGGGCTTCCAGGGCCATGAGCCCGTCCCCCCAAGACGAGGCGCCGGGGACCTGGTCATGCTGTCGAGCCTCTTCTCTCTGCCCGCACCGGCCCCAGAGCACATCAGCTACGCGCCCCAGCTCTCAGGCGCCACCCTGGCAGGGAGACTTACCCAGCCCACCTTCACACTGGAGCAGCCGCGGTGCCAGTTCAGTCACCTTAACGTCGCCGACTTTGACACCATCTGGCTGGTGTTGGCCCACAGCAATGGTGGGTGCTGCCGGGGCAGGCCTCGCTTTCCCCTCTGTGAAATGGGCAGGCGGGCCTGAAGGGAGCAGGGGTAGGTGCTGCCGGGGATGTGGCCAGAGGCTGTCTGGCCTGGCGGGATGGGGTAGAGCCCATGCATCCCCCACCTTCTGACCCTCGGTGCCGCCCTCAGCCACCCAGAGCTTCACTGCCCCACAGAAGGTGGAGGACACCCCGGTCCCTGCCAACTTGCCCCAGAGGGGCTACTACGTCACGCTGAGGACCAGCTGAGCACTCTACCCGGGCGGCCAGCCCAGCAACGAGCTCCGGGTCCTCCGTGTCGCCAACGATACCCGCTGCTCCCCGATGACAAGAGGCTGCCAACACCCCCTGCCGGGCCCGGGCCCCTACCGGTGAGCGGCCAGCCCCGCGCTGGGGTGGGAGGGCTCCTGCCTGTGTCCAGACCTGAGCCTGGATGGCTCCCAGCTGAGTGCCTGGGTTCCTGGCTCCAGTTCTGCCATTAGGAGAAGGGGGCTGGGGCCCGGGAGTCCGCGGTGAATTCTTCCGTCTTCTTGAGCAGAGGGCCCCCAACTTGAGCCCCCGCCCCCATGGGCCATGTGGACCATGTGGGTGGAATCTCCCCATCCAGGCAGAGTGGTGGGCCCTGGCCCCATCTCTCCTCATTCAGGGCTTGATTCACTGATGTTCTGTGCTGAGGCATCTAGTCCGCTCCACACACATTTCCCAAGAGAGGACCCTAAGGGTCGCAGAGAAGGCAAGGGATGCACCCAAGGCCACACAGCTGAGACATCCCAGTCACAGCTGGGATGGAGCCCCTTCCGGTGGACTCTAAGACTGTACTTTTAGCTCTAGGCTGTTCCCCCCAGGCCCTGGGAGTCAGGGGGAGAGACTGACAGGCACCAGGGTTGGAGGGTTTCAGGTCCTGGGGACCCCCCCACCCCCAATGCTGGGTCTCCTGTTCAGAGTGAAATTTCTGGTGGTGAGAGACAGGGGACCCATGGCTGAGACAGAGTGGTCCAGTGAGACCCACCTGCAGCAAGGTATGGGGCCAGGTGTGCAGCTCAGACTCTAGGGCTGGGGGCTCCTGAGGACTGGGGGTGGGTGGGGAGGAATGGGCCAGCCCCCAGTCAGTCAGAGCCACCGTTACCATCCTGCTGTCTGCAGGTGCCCCTCCCCAGGCCGCCTGCAAGCCCCGCCCCCCTGGGGCTGCGGTGAGAGGTGGTTGGTCTGGAGGCTGTTCCAGGCCCCCCTTCTCAGGTCAGATCTCTTTCCTCCCTTCTCGCCCCACCTGCCTGTGGGCCCCCTCACACCCTCAGCCGAGGCACTCCAGGCTGCCCCAGGGCCCCAGAGCGCGGGCGCCGTGGTCATCGTTGCCATCCTGTCGGTCCTGCTGGCCGTCGTCCTCACCACCCTCCTCACCCTGCTCATCTACACCTGGTAAGTGGAGAGGGTCGGGACTGCCCTGGGAGGGGTGGAGTCCCTCTCCTGGGCCACCTCTATCCTTTCCCCACGGCCCGGCCCAAGCCCCCAGCCCAGGCCCCCAGCCCAGGCCCCCAGCCCAGCTTGTTCTGCTGGAAGGGTTTTCCCTGAAGGCCGAATAGGGCTAACAATTATTGATCAAGGGATCCCCAAGGTTCTAGAACCTCTAGGTGGGGGTGGTGTGTGCATTAACCCCTCCCTCTCTTGTCCCTCTGCCTGACGCCTGCTGAGGGGTTGGGGGGGTGGGGGGCCACATTTTCTGAGTGCTCACCATCTGCCCCCTGGTGGCAAGAGCTGGAATTGCGAGTGGGAGCGCAGAGCAGATGTTCCAGGTGGAAGACATCCAGGTGGAGGTGAATTGCTTTTAATCTAAGCGCTGAGCTTTGACTTGAGCGCTCAAGGCTTCATCTGGGGCCTGGTGGGGAGGGGGTGTCCACCAGGCTTCCTGGAGGAAAGGGACGTCTGGTCCCCGACGAGGATTTGGAGAGGAGGGGGAGGGTCTGGGGGCAGAAGAGTTGCCAGGAAGGCCTGGGCCTTGATCCCAGCTGAGGAAACGGGCTGTATGCTGAAAGCCAGAGAGCGCCAGTGGCCAGCTGTGATCAGGGGAAACAGGCAGATGGTGTTTTAGAGGCATCCTGGGTGTGGGGAGTGGGGGAGGGGAGCATTGCGGTGGGGTGATGACAAAGGGCAGGGAGACAGAGCTGGATTTGTGAGGTTTAGAGGAGTAGCGCTCCAACCTCTAGGCAATAGCCATCGGATTTCCATGAGGCCCTGCATTCTTCATTCTTTCCATCTCTCCTCCCCTCCCCCCTCCCCCCAGCTATGACACCTGTGGGAGCACGTCCATCTCTGGCCCAGGGGAGCTGGCGTGCATGAGAAGATATAACACCCACCACATGTTCAGCCCTTCAGCCGAGGGGGGCTCCTGAGAGGCTCCAGGGGGCCCCCATCTGCCCCTCTGCCTCGCCCCTGGTCCAGGCTGCAGAGCATGGGCTGGGGGCTCACCCTGCTGCTTCAGAGCCCTGGGAGAGAGTGTTTCCAAATAAGGAAGGGGGGGAGGGTGTCCTTAGTCCAAAGCTTGGGCCTGTCCCTGTCAGAAATAAATGTCCCCATTATTGGGGACAGCCCCCTGAATGGCTGTGTCATTGTACACCTGGGCAGTCTCCCTGCATCCCTGTCCCCAGCTCCTCTTGGGAAGATACAGCAACCGGGGGCGAAGCCCAGGGTCCTAGGCCAGCTGAGCCATTGGGGCAGGGCAAGCCTCTCTTCTGGCCTCAATGGCCCTGTCTGTAAAGTGGGGGTGATTCCAGTGGTCCCCCTGGGCCCGATGGAGCCGAACCAAGGGGGTGGTCGTGCCCACCTGCCCTGCGCGTCTGGTGCTTGCTGGCGCCACCCCCGCCCCCACCTCCTCTTCTTCTTCTTTTTTTTTAATATTTATTTATTTGGCCGCCCCAGGTCTCAGCTGCGGCACACGGGATCTTCGTTGCCGCGTGCGGGCTTAGTTGCTGCATGCGGGATCTAGTTCCCTGACCCAGGGTCGAACCGGGGCTCCCTGCGTTGGGAGCGTGGAATCTTAACCACCGGACCACCAGGCAAGTCCCCCCCTCCCCTTTGTGGTCTCCCTCCATCTGGCCCCGCCTCCTGGCTGGAGGACTTAGAGCTTCTAGGCTTCACCCCGACCTCTGTGCTCACGCCGGGGTGGGGGTGTGGAAATGCGTGAGAAGCTGCAGCCCCTGGAGATGCCTGGGCTCAGGCTCGGGCCCCGAACCTAATGCGGGGCACCAAGCACCTGTCGTCATCCACTCCAGGCCAGGCCCCCTGGGGCCAAGATGACCCAGCAAGGTTCTGTCCTCAGGTCACCCACCGCTGTGTGGGAGAGGAGGGGAAACCAGCCAGCACAAGGGATGGAGGGAGTGCAGAGGTTTGAGGGCCGGAGGAGGCTTCCTGAGCAGGCGTGGCCTTGGAGGAGGGGCCGCACTGTGACAGGTGGACCCGGGAAGGGGACCCAGGCAGGATCAGCGGCGTGTACAAAGGCCTGGAAACCACGGTGACTGCTGGGTGGGCAGGTTGGGGACAGCTGGAGGGTGGGGTGAGGGACCGCGAGGAGGCCAGGGGATGCCCCTTGCTACGTGAAGGGCCTCACCCCCTGGGGCATGGGGCATGGAAGGAGGGCTCTGGCTGCATGCCCAGGTGCCTGTGTCCGGGTGGTGCAAATGGCCCTAATGGGTTTATTAAGCCGGTGCACACACATCTGGCTCTTGCTGTGGAGGAAATGGTCACATGACCAGCCTGGGAGGGGCAGGGAGGGGAGGGGGGCACACAGAATTCCAGCCTCTGCCCAGCTAAGCCTTGATCTCTCCACAGCCTTTCCAGAGCAGCCATGAGCCCCGACCCTGGGGCTGGGTGACCTTGGACATATCACTTACCCTCTCTGGGCCTGTTTTCCCCTTAATGTAAAAGCGAAGGTTGAGCTGGGTAACTCTAAGGCCCTGCACTCCACCAGCACCCAGTATGGGTCGGACGCTGGCAGGAGACAGATGGCGCGCGGTCTAATGGGGCAATTGACAGCATTTACAAGGGTTTGGGCAGCATATTAAGGGGACCCAGGGCACCGATGGGGCCATAAGCACTCCTGTCCCTGAGGGGCTGGTGGTGTTTGCAGAGCCAGTGGGCAGGAGCCACGGGCAAGGGTCTGCCTGGCAGGAGCGGGGGGCTGTAGGTAGAGGGAGCCGGGGGACTAAATACCCCGGCCTTTCTCCTCTGGCCTTCTGATCGCGTGCTGACCACACCTAACCAGAAGCAAGAGGGCGGGGGGTCTGGACGGTGTGGTCCATGTGCCAGCTAGACCTGCGTCCAGAGCAGGACAGAGAGGGGCCAAGGATGGCCTTAGAGGGTACTGTGATCTGTTTTTTACTCACAGCACTTCTGACACCAAATGTGTGGGGGTTTTCTGTTTGTTTTTTATTTTTATTTTGGCCATGCCAAGTGGCTTTCAGGGTCTCAGTTCCCTGACCAGGGATTGAACCCGGGCCACAGCAGTGACAGCGCCGAATCCTAACCACTAGGCCACCAAGGAGCTCCTCAAATGGGTGGCTTTTTCTCACACCAACCAATTCTCCAGCTCTCTGGACACCAACTGGGTGTCCTGCAATTGAATTCAATTCTGACACTAATTCCCTGGAGTTAGTGCAGACCCCACAGGTAAAGGGCTCAGTCCCACAAGATCGCCCCCACCTAGATGCCAGGAATAAGTATGGGGCACCCGCACGTCTATTCAACTTGGTTACAAAGAGCTTATTCCCATGACCCCCTCCTCAGGTTCCATAATTTACTAGAACGGCTCACAAAACTCAGGAAAACAGTTCACTTACTATTACTAGATTATTATAAAGGATACAACTCAGGAACAGCCAGCTAGAAGAGATGCACAGGGCGAGGTATGGGGGGAGGGGTGCTGAGCTCCCATGCCCTCTCTGGGTGCACCAGCACCTCTGTGTGTTCATCCACCCGGAAGTTCTCCAAACCCCATTGTCTAGGGTCTTTATGGAGTTTCCATGACATAGGCACAATTGATTAAATCATTGGCCATTGATGATTGAACCAACCCCAGTGCCCTCCCTGGAGGCTGCTTAGGAAGAGTGGGGGGATGGGGCTGAAAGTTCCAGCCCTTTAGTCACATGGTTGGTTCCATCCTAAAGCTATCTAGGGGGAATTCCCTGGTGGTCCAGTGGTTAGGACGCCACGCTTTCACTGCCAAGGGCTGGGGTTCGATCCCTAGTCAGGGAACGAAGATCCTGCGTGGGGCAGCCAAAAAAATTAAAAAAAAAAAAAAAAAAGCTATCTAGGGGCCCACCCAGAGTCACCTTATTAGCATAAACTCAGGCATGGTTGAAAGGGGCTCCCCTTACGGATAACAGAAGATGCTCCTCTCACACCAGCACTCAGAAAATTGCAGGGGTTTTAAGAGCTCTGTGCCCCAAAACCGGACAAAGACCGAATGTGTGTTACTTCTTATATCACAGCATCACAGAGGGGGCACAGGCCGCCTTTGTGCTGATCCTGTGGAATCAGATCTTTCCCCGCCTTTGTGGGCTCCAGACTAGAGAAAGGGGCCACAGAGTCCTGTCCCAGACGGAGGGCTGCCTGAGGCCAGGGTTGGGCGTGCAGAGGGAGCTCTGCAGAAGCTGACCCCTGAGTCGTGGAGGACAGCGATCCTGACTGCCTCTGACCGGATATCCCAGAGGGCCTTCAGGCCACCACGTTACCCCACAGCCAAACCTAGAGCTGCCCCCAGCCCCAAACCCCCTCCTGGTTCCCTGGTCCTCCAGCCCCCGAGTTGAGTTCTGAAGACGACCCCGATCAACCTCTGTCCTGGACCACAGGCCCCCACGGGGGACATGCACCACTTTCTGTGACAGGCACAGCCTGGCCACAAAGTTTAAGCCAGCTCCCTGGGACATGCCCGGTGCTAAGCTCAGAGCCCAGCCCGGGGCTGGTGGGATGCCCCACCCCCAACCAACCCAGGCTCCCCGTGGAACCTCAGCTGCGCCCGGCCTTGCTTCCCTGGGCTCTTCTGGGGCCTGGGAGTCCAGGACTGGCTGGAAGGGAAGGCCCGAGCCAGGGTGGCTGGCCCCATAGAGCTGCTGATGGTGACCCCTATGGAGCAGAGAGGGAGCCTCGGCTCCGGAGCTGTGTCGTGGGACCTGCTCTCAGGGAGAGCTGTGCAGGGCAGTGCCCCGGAGCTGCCAGGGCCCTAGGAGGGTCCATATCCGGGCCCCAGCCCTGGCATCCTGTCTGACCCTCCTCAATTTTCTCATCCGTGAAAAGGATGGAAGAGATGAACGGTAGGGTCCTCAGGTCACTCAGTCCCTCCGTGTTCATTCATTCACTCATTCATTCATTCCCACACTCGGGACAGTCACTGACTTCAGTGCTGGGCCTCAAGGACTGCATCAGTGAGAGGTAGACTTGCACAGAGATAACAAGGGGGCCATCATGGGACGGAGAGCGCTGACACTGCTGCCGGGAGCAGGGCCTGGTGGGGCGACACTGACCACAGGGTGCGGCACATCAACCCACTCAGCCCTCCAGCTCTCAGGCACACAAGCCTGAGGAAAACAGACTCAGGGACGATGGCCTCGAGCCATGAAGTGGCGCCACATGTCACCTGATGTCAACCTGATAAATGGACCAACAGATCAGGGCAGAGGACCTGCTGTATCCCTCTGCCTTTCTGCCCGTTTTTCTGGCGCTCTCTCGCTCTCTCGCTCTCTCTCTCTCTCTCTCTCTCTCTCTGTAACCTCCCCTCTTATGTTTCTCTGCCTCTGACTACAGTATTTTGTCTCTGTTTTTAACTCTGACAAGCCATGGGAACTCTCTCACTCCCTGGGGGGAAGCCGTCTGAGCTGAGAGGTGGACACAAGATAAGATCAGAAAACTGGCTCCTGTTCCAGGTTTGGGCTCAGTAGAGGAAAAGGGCAAAAGGGAAGCAGAAGGACGAGGGAGAAAGACTATGTGTGTCAGGGATGGGGACCGTTCACAGCCCATCACCCCACCGGCAGGTACAGAGGGGTCACCCCGGGCCCCTCCCCCAATGCCCTTTGCAGCCTCCAGGCTCCCCATCTCCATGCCCTGGCTCCTCTCCAGACACCCGGTTGTCCCCTGCGGCGGGAGCCCAGGTGGCCCCAGGGGACTGTTCCGCCCCCCTTTCCCCACAAGTGTGTGTTTGCACCCCCTCTTTGGCATGGATCTGGGGCTCTCCTGGGAATGCTGGCTCACACAGTAGAGTCTGAAGATCTCGGCGGTGCTGGAAGCCAGGCAGGCAGGAGGGGCTCTGAGGCCCGGGAGAGGAAGGAATCAGCTCATCTGGAGTCTGGGGGGGTGGGCTGCTTCTGGGTCCGACTCCATCAGCCTAAGCTCCCCGGGGGACGTTTCCACCTGGGACACAAAGATGCAAGAGTGTGACCTGAGAGAGGGGTCTCTCCAGGGTCCTGGCCACTCTGTTGGGAGGCCCCTCCCAGGAGGACAGTCCAGGCAGCGGGGATGGCCTCCTCCACCCTCCCAGGCCCCGTTGGTTAAGCCCAGGCCCAGGTGCAGGCTGCTCGCTGGTGGCCCTGGGGACTTTCAGGGTTGCTGGGAACGTGGTGTGGTGGGAGCCGTGTCGCTTGCTAGGCGGGTTTGAGCTGCCCAGAGTCATGCCCGAGGTTCCGGTGTCATTCTGATGACTCAGGGTTCGCAAACGCTCTTCCTTTTGCCCTCCTGGCTGCCCACGAGGCTGCCTCTGCAACCATCCCTCGTGGGCTGAAAGGACTGAGAGAGACAGGTGGGGAGCAGAGACCCCCCTGCCTCAATCTCTGCGCCCCACCCAGTCACGCCAGCCCAAGAGAGCGAAGGCCACGCGCAGAGGGCACCGTGCCTCGGGAGGGGCTGGTCCTCGTCCAGCACCCACTGGGCACCAGGAACGGGCCTGAACAATTCACGTGCGTGAACCCCCACATCCTTGGGGCAATCCCATGGTTAGCCTCATCTTACAGATGAAGAAATGGGGGTTGTGGTAGGTGCCACCAGGGTAGAAAACACAGGATGGGAATCCAGCAGGGGTGGCCCGGGAGGGGTCTCAGAACTCCGCTGGAGGGGAGCAGAGGGGTCTGCAGGACCCCTGGGGGGAAGGCAGGGGTGGTCAGCTCCCCTACCCTGCCTCTGATCTAGGCAGCAGCCAGGGTGGTCCCCCGTCCTCCTCCCCGCTCCCCCCCCCCCAGCTTCCTTCAGTGGGAGGATGAGGCTGGGCATTTCCACTTCCCTCTGGAAGGTTCCGGAGGTTAATGAGGGCAAAGCACGTAACACCACTCAGGGGGATGAAGTTCTGGGAAGAGAGGAACCTGGATCTGGGCTGAGGGCCAAGGGCAGGGTGGGAGACAGCACGTCTGCTCACGGAGCCTGACCGCCCGCCGTCCCAGGGCCACAGCTTGGCCCTTCTGCCCAGCCACCAGGCCCCTGAGGAGTCTCTGAGAACGTCAGAGACATTGACTGGAGGCCTTCTCTGCCTCGACAGGGCAGGAGACCCCTTCTCTTCCCACCGTGGACCTGCTCCAGCCTGGGCCATTTGGGAGGTGGACTCCTGGGGCCTGGGGAGCGTGGCCGATATGGCTGTGGTTGTCCCCAGCTGGGCTGATTTACGTCTAAGGCGCAGTTGGCGGGGTGAAGGGAAGAGCAGGTTCTCAATGCCACCTGGACCCCGGAGGGATGCCAAGCCCACAGCAAAGGCCCAAGGAGTTAAAAGCTGCAGGCAGACTGGACCTCAAGCCTGTACCTCCAGGCTCAGTCCCCAAGGTGGGGACATTGATCTCAGGCTGTTCTCTCCCAACCCACCTTTCTGTGCATCCCCGGCTGCCTGGGCTGCGTGCTGGGCACCAGGGACAGGAACGGCTTGACCACAGCCCGCTGTCCTATGGGAACAAGGTGGCCAAAACAGAGGGACAGACCCCAAGTAGGCGGTCCCAAAGTGCCATGGGAAGCATTCCCAGCCTGCAGGAAGAAAGTTCTGTGCCCTCTTAGGGGAGAGGGCTCTCTCCTTGCTGCCCAAGCCAGTGGCCCCTTCTGCTGTGAAAGGGGCCCCTGGGCCCACAGGGATGGCAGGAGTGAGGTCAGGACAGCTGTCCAGCTCTCCCAAATAAGACCAAAGGATCTAGAGTTTCTGCTATTGGGCGGTGCAACACGGTGGGTCCACTGCGGAGAGGGTGGGGACAGGTGCGACGTGCCCACAGAGGGACAGCAAGAACTTACCTGCTTAGGACTCAGTGTCCTCATGTCCCCCTGGGACCCAGCAGTTCTGCTCATGGTATTTCCTCTATAGAGAGAAACTTGCGCTCTCGTCCAGCAGAAGTCATATCCGAGAATGCTTATGGCAGCCGTATTCATAACAGGCCCAAACTGGACACAGTACAGAGGTCCGTCCATGGGCGAAGGGCATTGTGGGAGCTCCATCCGCACTGTGGAATGCTATTCAGCAATGATGAAGTGTGGAGAGTTGACCCAGGCAACCACGTGGGTGACTGTCCTGGACTTTATTACACTGAGAGAAGCCTGACGTGGAGGAATCTGCACTGTGTGATCCCATCCATAGGGAGATCAGAACCAGGCAAGACTAACCAGGGTGATCAAGCTGGGGTAGAGGTTGTCCCCGGACTGGGGCACGAGAAAGTCTGCTGGAGGCTGCAAATGTTCTAGATCTCCATCTGGGGGATGGTTACCCGGGGGTATACCTGTGTAAAAATCCATCAAGCTGTTCACTTAAGATGTGTGCATTTGGGCTTCCCTGGTGGCGCAGTGGTTAAGAATCCGCCTGCCAATGCAGGGGACACGGGTTCGAGTCCTGGTCCAGGAAGATCCCGCAGAGCAGCTAAGCCTGTGCACCACAACTACTGAAGCCCGTGCGCCTAGAGCCCGTGCTCCGCAACAAGAGAAGCCACCACAATGAGAAGCCCGTGCACCGCAACAAAGAGTAGCCCCCGCTTGCCACAACTGGAGAAAGCCCTCACGCGCAGCAACAAAGACCCAACGCAGCCAAAAATAAATTTTTTTAAAAAATGTGCATTTTACTGTAAGAAAAGGAGTCCATGTTTATTCAGCAAGTATCTGTCACTGTGTGCCACTGTGGCCACAGCAGGGAACAGACAGAGGCCTCTGCCCCTGGGGAGCTTGGGGGGTGGTGAGCTGTCTGCTGCCCTGGGAGGCCTGGTCCTTCTGTACTGAGCACGCCATCAGCCTGGCTGCCCCTCACTCAGGCACAGGCCAGAGAGACATGGGTGGAGACCAGCAGGGGAGGGAGGGGACAGTCACACAGAAGGTCCCAGGGATGCTAGGAGGGACAGTGGAGGTCCTGCTGAGGGCAAGTAGGGCAGGGAGACCCCGGTGAGCTGAGGGCTAAAGGGTGCCCAGAGGCCAGGGTCCCAAGTGCCCAGGTAATAGGAAAGGGCCTTTGTATTCTATTACAAGTTAATCACTAAAGAGATGTTGCCTATACGCTTATATTATACATAATGGCCCATCTCTGGGAACCCTGCCTCCCAGGTAATGAGCGTTAAGCTAAAATACCTTTGATTAGCTCACAGGGAACATCCTGACCAGGCCCACCTGTGGATGACTGCAGGAAGGAAGAAATTAACACACCCCCTTTGCAGTCTGGCCGGAACCAGGACTTCACCTCCTTCCCTTTTAGTATAAGAGAAGTCTGGGGCTTCCCTGGTGGCGCAGTGGTTGAGAGTCCGCCTGCCGATGCAGGGGACGCGGGTTCGTGCCCCGGTCCGGGAGGATCCCACATGCCGCGGAGCGGCTGGGCCCGTGAGCCATGGCCGCTGAGCCTGCGTGTCCGGAGCCTGTGCTCCGCAACGGGAGAGGCCACAGCAGTGAGAGACCCGCATACCGCAAAAAAAAAAAAGAAAAAGAAGCCTGATTTCTAACTTGGGGAAGATGGTTCTTTGGGACTCGAGTCTCCCATCCTCTCAGTCTGCTGCTTTGGGAATAAAGTCGCTGTTCCTTGCCCCAGCAACTCATCCCTTGATTTAGTGGCCTGCCCTGCAGTGAGCAGTACGAGCTCGGACTCGGTAACACCCACCACCGAGCACCGAAGCTGTGAAAGTGGAGAAGCTGACGTGGCGGCGTGGAGAGCCCTTTGAGCAGGGGTGAAGGGTGTGCTGGAGCCCTCCAGGAGCCGCCTCCCCAACCTGTCCCACCCCCCTCCGCCAGCCGTCCACCCCCGCACCTCACCGTGGCTCCAAGGCTCCTGGTGTCTGTCAGCCCAGCCAGGGCCTGTCCAGAGCTGCAGCAGGGAGGCGGTGGCGCCAGAAGCCACGACAAGTTTATGTTGTGGCTCCTGCTGTGCTGGCCCCAGGCCGAGTCCCCTGTCCTGCGCATAGTCATGCCTCTCGCCTGGGAGCTGGCAGAGGCTCAGCCAGGGTTCTGGAGTTCAGGGTCTCCTCAGAATCACGCCGTGCCCCCCCAGTTCTGGACCACATCTGCTCAGGGGGTGCCCTGAGAGCTGTGCCTGGCCCCTTTGCCCGCACCTCCCAGCCCCAGCCCTGCTCCTTCAAGTCCAGCCTGGTGCCACCTCTTCCAGGAAGTCCACTCGGAACATGTCTACCCTCCATGGAAAGGGGGTGCCCTTGGTTGCTCCGAGAGGCTGGGGCAGAGATCTGGGCCCAAGACTCTGGATTCCCAGCCCTCATCTTTCAAAACCCAGGTCTCTTGGTTTTCCACTTGCCTTGCCTCATTTTTCCGCTTTGGGAAGGGGCAGTTTTCACCCACAGGTGCTGGGGCTGAGGGGCATAAGTGACTGCAGCTCTGGGGAGGCCTCAAGAGAAAGGGGACCCCTGAGCTCCTCCTGGCAGGCCTGCTCGGCCACTGTCGGGAACCCCATGCCCACAGGGCACCTTAGGGACACCAGTCAGCAGCTGTGTGCCTGCCCTGCCCACCTAGGCTTTGGCCCAAGACCACTCTGGGCCACCTTGGGTTGCCTCAAGGGACCTGCAGTCTCTCCCCAGCCCCGCACAAGGGGTCCCTGGGGAGAACTGGCAGGGAGCAACATTCCACTTCGCTCTGCCCCCAGCTCAGTCAGGGTCTAGAACGTTCCCTCTGTCTCTGTATTTTCTCTTTCTGACTTCCTGTCTGTCTCTCTGCTTCTGTTTTTCTCCACTTGTTTCTCTTTTTCTCTGTCCTCCCAGGGAGATTGGGGGCCATGCTAGGAGTGGGTGACTTTGTCAAAATGCCTTTGCAGCAACTTGTTTACAAAGCAGACATAACCCCAGCCCTTTGTCCCGGAGTTGTGGTGAGGACCAAGGACGATGAGGCATGGCCCGCACATAGTAGGGCCTCGGTCTGTGGCTTCCTCGTCCATAAAAGGAGGATGATGGGAATGGCCCCTGGCTCCTGTGAGGACTAGTGAGAGGATGTTCCCGAAGTTCTCAGCACAGAAAAGTGCCTCTGCTGACATCAGTGAGCTCTACTCATAGCCATGCTATGATGTGCCCCACTACCATTGCCCCACTTTACAGATTAGGCAAATGAGGCTCAGAGAGGCTGAGTTACTTGCCCACAGTCACACAGTAGGTCTCACTGTAGTAGTGTAGCCAGGATTGGAACTCGGTGGTCTGGCTCCAGGGCCCACGTGCTTTACTGCGGGCCTCGGTTTTAAACTTGTATTTAATGCTCTCTGACTAAATGGGGAAGGCGGGGGCGTCGAGATTGGCCTGGCAGGGGGAAGCTGGGAACAGAACCTGCTGCCTGTGAATGACTCTCAGCCGGCCCCCTCCAGGCCTCTCACAACTGGCCAGTCCAGACCTCTTGGCACACCGCTGTCACTCACTCGACCTAGAGCCTGCCAGGTAGGGCTCCCCATGGCCCCGGGCTCAGTCTAGAGCTCTGCACTCAGCCTCTGTGGGTCCATAGCTGGGCCCCTCTGACCCCTGTGTGGGGGTGTGCCCTTGCCCCCCCTCAGCACCTGCACCCAGCTCCCTCCCCCCCCCCCCCGTGATCCACTTTCTCTGGCCTCCTCTCTAACTTACAGCAATGCCTGCGCTGCCCTATTCTCTTGGGTTCTGTCTCCTCCCAGAAGTCCTCTCTTGGGTCCCGGCCGAGACTTGGCATTGGGAGCGGGGAGGACAGAAGGGCGGCATGCCTTTCATCTGGGCAGGGACAGCTTCCCTGGGAGACCCTGTGGGCAAGGGGCCTCCAGTTCATTACAGTCCTTGAAGTCTGGGGAAAGGGAAGGGCACTTGGCTCCAAAATACAAAAAAAAAACACCAAATTTTAAAATAGTAAATGTTTACTTAAATTTCTTCTAAATGTCAGTTTCATCCGTTGTTAAATTTAGCATTTTAAGACATGTCACTGTGCTTGAAAACAATTTGGAGGTCACATTACATTCTCTCACTTTGGAAGAATCCCCAAGATTCCTAAGAATGTACGATGTTTGTGGAGAAATCAAGGCCAGCAGCAAATCAAATGAGTTCCTGGAATCCAAAGAGCTTCCAAAGCTAAACTATAAAATTATTTTCAAATATTTTTACAGCCACAGAAATGCATATAAAGTTGGGGCATATGTGCATTTTTTTGATTGTGGTGAAAAAGAAAACAAAAAACATGTAACATAAAATGTATCACCTTAACCATTTCGAGGGGCACAGCTCAGTACTGCTAGGTACGTTCATATTGCTGTGCAAGCAGTCTTCCGAAGTTTATCATCTTGCAAAACAGAAACTCTATACCCATTAAACGACAACCCCTCCATTCTCCCTCCCTGAGGCTCGAACCCTGGCAACCACCGTTCTACTTTCTCTTTCTGAGTCTGACTGCACTAGACATCACGTATCAGTAAAATTTATAGCATTTGTCTTTTGTGACTGGTTTATTTCACTTAGCATAATGTCCCCAAGGTTCATACCTGTTGTAGCAGGTGTCCATATTTCTTCCTTTTTAAAGGCTGAATCATATTCCACTGTATGTGTATAGACCACATTATCTTTTTTTTTTTTTTTTTGCTGTATGCGGGCCTCTCACTGTTGTGGCCTCTCCCGTTGCGGAGCACAGGCTCTGGACGCGCAGGCTCAGCGGCTGTGGCTCACGGGCCCAGCCGCTCCACGGCATGTGGGATCTTCCCGGACCGGGGCACGAACCCGCGTCCCCTGCATCGGCAGGTGGACTCTCAACCACTGCACCACCAGGGAAGCCCCACATTATCTTTATCCATTTATCCATCACTGGACACTTAGATGGCTTCTACCTCTTGGCTACTGTGAAAAAAAAGCTACAATGAACAAGGGTGTGAAACCCCCTGTTTTCATTTCTTTTGGAAATATACCCAGAAGTAGGATTGCTGGATTATATGATAATCCTATTTTTAATCTTTTGAGGAACATGGTATGGGTGACTTTTTTAAAATTTATTTTCCAGTTTTACTGAGATATCATTGACACTCAACATTTGTTGTAGGTTAATGATTTGATATAGGTATGGACTGGGAAATGACCAGCACAATAGCTTACATCCGTCACCACATATAGTTGCAAGTTTTTTCTTGTGAGGAGAACTTTTAAGATCTACTCTCTTTGCAACTTTCAAACATACAATACAGCATAGTCACTGCACATGACCTCCCCAGGACTTATTTATCTTATAACTGGAACTTCGTACCTTTGGACCACCCCTCATTTCCCCACACACACCCCGCTGGGTGCATTTTAAAATGTTTATTGGGGTGTGGAGTGGAGCCCTGGCTGATGCAGCTCCGAAAATAGTCCGTGTGATGGGCAAGGCATGCAGTACACAAGCTCAGGAGATCCAGAAATAAAATTCTAATTTCCTATCACTCAATGTAATCTTGATCAGACCCTCACTTCTCATCTCAGCCGATTCAGATCCGACCCCCTCCCTGGGGTAGCACCCAGGGGGCTCACCTTTGTCTAAGCCTCTTTCCTCATCCCTGGAAGAGGCCGGAGGGGCAGCTGGTCCTCCCGGCCCTTCCAAGTCTCCTCTGATGCTCAAAACCCCAGACTCTGCAATTCAAACACTTTTTTCTTTCTACGCTACTGATTTGCCGTGAATTTCATAGACATGCTTCGAAACTCAAGAGCTGCCTCCTGGCCTGTGCCAGGAGCACTAAGACTTTCACGAGGCTTAGGCACTTTTGCTCGTGTGGGTCAAGGTCTTAAAACATATTTTACGACCACTCTGGTATAGAGATGGATGCAATCCAGGCTGGATTCGTTGGTACATATTCATTCCTATTCATTCTTCCTTCTGATTCTAAAAGAAATTGAAACATTTTGTAGGTCCCTAAAAATATGTGGGCAGGGGTCCTCGATTCAAATGACGTGGGTTAGGGGCACAGGACGTTCAGGGTGGGAAGGAGACCCACATGCTAACATTTCAAAATGTCAACCCACTGAATTTCCAGCACCCGAGTCCATCCACGTCACTCTGCTGCTCCGAACCCTGCCCAGGAGGACATCCGAGCTCCCTTCCAGCGGTCAAGACCCTCCGTTGGCTGGCTCTCATCTGCCCTCGCAGGCTCAGGTTCCATAGGCTTCTGACACTTCCCTCTTGGATGTTTCCAGAACACCCCAGGCTTCACCGCTCCCCACACCTTTGCTCAGGCTGTGCCCTCCACTGGGAGCATCCCCCCCTCCCACCTGGACCCCATCATGCACACCTGTGCATCCTTGGAAAGCCAGCTCAAATGTCACTTCCTCTTTGAAGATCCTGGGCCCCTCCCTCCTCTGTATTCCTCATTCATTCTCTGCTGTAGCACTTACTTGCCCTTCGATGTCCATCTCTTCCCTTTGACTGTGAACCCCCTGAGGGCAGTTGGTTTTCCCATGGATCCCCGGCACCAGTCCTTGAATGCTGACGACATAAGCAGATGACTGACTGAATGAATGAATGAATGAGGGAAATAGGAAATGAGAGCAGTGGTTCGCTTAGGAAAGGGATCCCCTCTGTAGCCCCCCCCCCCGCCCCGTAGATGGAGGGTCTGGACTAATGGTGGAGCCAGGCTGAGCTCCCCTCCCCGTCCCACCCTCTGACTCACCCCCTCCCCAGAGACTGGTTTCTGGGAAAGTGCTGGAAGCTCGGCTTGCCTCCCTGGCTGAATCCTCTGTGTAGACCCCATTCTGCCCCAGGAGTCCCTGTGCTCAGAGGCTGTGCTCTGAGGACACTGGGCCAGGGACCGGGCAGTGCAGAGGAAAGGATCTTGCGTGTCAGTGGGGATGGGGTCAGGGTGGGCAGTAGCTTGAGGCCCTCCCGGCATCCCCCACGGAGCCTCCTCACTTTCTTCTGAAGTGGAGTGATGCAGGATGCCGGGCACCACGGGAACCACCGGGAAAAAAGGGATGACAGCACCTACTCACAGGTTGTCATGAGAACCAAATGAGAAAACCGTGGGTGCCCAGAGTCCAGGTGGCATCTAGTGGGTGCTAACGGGATGTCATCTGGGGTGCAGCATGGAGAAGTTCAAGACCCTGCAGGGACTGCTGTCACCCTTTGGGATGCCCAGCACCTGAACCCCCTTCCTCTGTCCAGGGCCTTCCTCCCTCCCCCCACCCCATCTTCGGAGGCAGGCCCCTCCCAGCACAGATGCCGCCCCAGCTTTCCCAGCTCCATGGGGTTGCAGGGGGGGCGGCTGGGTAACAGTTGTGTTGGCAGCACCTGGCGTCCAGAGTCGGCATGAGATGAGGGGTCTGGCCAGGGCATCAGTGGGGATGTCCGCACCAAGCCGCTTCTGGCGTGTGATTTGGGGCGTTGTCCCTGGCTGGGTGTGGCCTTTGGGCCTGGTTCTCTGGCTCTCCCGGAGAATCCATGACACACTCAATAGCCTCTAATGAACCCCTTTCTATTTAAATTAGTCCGAATTGGTTTCTGTTGTTTCAAACCAGAAATCTGGGAAGTGTGGCCCCCCAAAGCTAAGGGGATCGTGAGTAGCATCATTAAAGATCTAGTGCCCAGGGCTTCCCTGTTGGCGCAGTGGTTGAGAGTCCGCCTGCCGATGCAGGGGACGCGGGTTCGTGCCCCGGTCCGGGAAGATCCCACATGCCGCGGAGCAGCAGGGCCCGTGAGCCATGGCTGCTGAGCCTGCGCGTCCAGAGCCTGTGCTCCGCAACGGGAGAGGCCACAGCAGTGAGAGGCCCGTGTACCGCAAAAAAAAAAAAAAGATCTAGTGCCCAGAAGAAGGGCGGGTTTGATCTGTTCATGTCTGCTCTGTGAAGCGAGAGCACAGAAGGAAGGCCCAGCCCCACTCTGGAAGCTATACTCCAGAAGGGCTCGTGACGAACTGGAGGTTACTGGGGGACAATGACCAGGTCAGCGTGGGTCTAGAATTCATAGTGGGGGAGGGGAGCCTGGCTTGGAGCTGAGTAGGCTGAAGGCTCTGGGGAGAACAGCCCACGGTGGTGGGGAGTGAGCCCCAAATTTACCAAGAAGCCAACAAACTTCTTCTTACTCCCCAGGGGGCCTCGCCCAAACCCAGGGATGTGGGCGCATGCCTGAAGGATGAACAGGCAGAGGGGGCAAATCTCAGTAGCTGAGGATGACTGATAAGGGCCTTGATAAACCACCTGAAAAAATAGCCCTAAGTACGCTGAGAAACCATTATTTTCCTACTGATCACTTAGCCAAAGGTCACAGATAGATAATTAGCGTGCTAGCGAGGACACAGGGGAGCTGGCACTCTCCTGTATGTTGATGGCTGTGTACACTGAAACCACCACTGCAGCAGGAAATTTGGCACATCCTACGGAAGTCCCGCCCACACATGTCTTCTGACCTAGGGATTCCATTTCTAGGAATTTATCTTTGGTTACATTTGCTCACGTGCAAAATGACATGTGAGCCATGCTATTGTTCGGTGAAAGCAAATGATGGCGGCAACCTGCTCATCCACTAGCAGGGGACATCAAAGAGATGATGGATGGTACCTCCACACAACAGAAAACTGGGTAAGCGGCAAAGAGAACAAGGGTGTTTTTTGTGTACAGATATGCACGGCTCTCCAAGATAAAAAGAAGTGAAACTCTCAGTGTAACCACTAAGCTACTATTTGTGTATGACCGAAAGAAAAGAAAACCACATGTTTGCTGATGCACTGTAGGCAGAGACTGTCCAAAAGGATGCACAAGGGATCAGGAATAGTGGCTGCCTCAGGGGAGTGGAAGTGGCTGGGAGAGAAGAGAGACTGACTTTTCACTGAAGGCATTGTAAACCTTCAATGCCTAATGAATTTGGAAAAGCATGAATGTAGTGTATAAATAACAAAATAGGAAAAGAAAACAAAATGTGACAGGAAATAGAACCTGCTAGGCACCCCGACACGAAGTGTGTCCTGGGTGTTTTGAGCAGGTGTCACTGCTCCCTCATTGCAGGTGATGAAATGGAACCAGCTCGGAGAGGTTCAGGGAGCCACCCAGCGTCACCCAGCAAGGGAGTACTGGGGCTGGGGCTAGGACCCAAGTCTGCAGTCATGCTTGGGGCAATACCTTCACCGGGAGCCAGCTGCCCAGGGCCAGTTGTTGCTGTGCCAGCCCCGGACTGTGACCTCTAGATCTGGGAAGGGGGACAATTCTAGCAAGTCAGCTCTAGACACCAAGTCTGGGAGAAAGGTCGTGCCCCCTGTGGAAAGGCCCTCAGTCACGGAGCTCTGGGGAAGCCAGGCCTAGCCCTGCCAGGGGACAGCTGTGTGACCTCCAGCAAGTAATTTCCCCTCTATGAACCTGAGCGCCTCATCCAGGTTCCCACTGAGGGGATGTAAAAGCCGTAAATGAGGTGAGACTGAGAAAGGTCCCTCCTCACAAGCAGGTTCACCCAAATAATCCAGGTCTTTCAGACTGGCCCCCGCACCTCTGGATCCCCCAAATCTCTGAGCTGTCCGGCTTCCCCTCCTTCTGGGTCCACGCAGCTCTAACACAAACACTCCTATTGTTTACTAAGTTCATCCGATTATTCATCCATTCAATTTACTCCTTTGCAGGGCCTCCAAGCGTCAGCCTCGGGTGGCCAGGGCTATCCTCCTCTCACGACCCCCCCCCCCCACCGCGCATCCCCGCACTTGCTCACGCCTCCCAGAGCACACTCGGGCCCACAGCCCTTGAGCGCCTGGGTACAGGCACTCGGACCACGCCCGCCGCCCACAAGGACCCGTGGCGCAAGTCACCGGGGGCCCTACGGCTCCACTAGACTAGACGGGCGCCCAACGCCCCTCAGCTCCAGCCAGCGCTCCCCAACCGCTCAGCGCAGGCCCCTCCCCTAAACCGCCCCAGGTGCCCAATGAGCGCCGCGGCTCGGGCCGGCCCCGCCCACCCCGGGGAGCCCCGGCTTCCGATTGGTCCTCCCGGGCGCTGTGTCCCCCCCCTCCTCACATGGGGCGGTGGCGGGGTGAATGAAGTGGGAGCGATTCGTCCGCCCCCGCGCTTACCTACCAGGCCCAGCGGGGCCCGCCCCTCCTGCGCCCAGTCCAGCGCCCGCCAGACCGCCGCCTGCCGCTGCCCTGGACCCTGGCGTCCGGCCCCCCCGTGCCAGGACCCCGCGTCGCGGACCCACGATGGCCAAGCGCAGCTCGCTGTTCATCCGCATCGTGGAGGGGAAGAACCTGCCCGCCAAGGACATGTGAGCGCGGCCGGAGGAGGGAACCCCAACTTTCCGGGGAGGGGCGCTGCCCCTTATGCCTGCCTGACCTTTCTGGGGTCCACACGGCCCGCCCACAAGTAGAGCAGTGGTGAGGGTGTGGCGAGTGTGGCTGCAGTGGGAGACTGACAGGGAAATGGGGACAGTGAGATTTGCTGCGAGCACCGGACAGGGGGTGACAGGGAAGGGCCGGGGTCTGGGGAGGGGGCGGGGATCTGTAAGGGGCCTTAGTGAATAGGGAGGGAGAGAACGGCCCCTCAAGAGGGGAAGGGGCTTTGATAGGACAGGAGCTGGGCGTGGGGGAGACATCGAAAAGGAGTTGTCTCCATGCACTGCCGGTGTGGGGGGGGAGCGGGGTGTGGCTGGAGGGTGTGGGGTGCCCCCCTAGAAACGAGGGGTCTTCCTCAGTAGTTCTGGAACCCTTAGTACCTGGGAGTGCAGGGGAAACACCATGGGGCGCAGGGGCTGTCCTGGGGCTTCCTGCTGTGCATTTGGGAAGGGAGGGGCTGGCCTGAAGAGTGGACCTTAGGTCAGGAGGCTGGGACCGGTGCAGGATGGGGTGGCTGGGTAGTAGCTGCTCTTGTAGCCTCGGCTTTACCTGAGCCATTGCCTTTAATCCTCACAACCACCCAGCAAGGTCGTTCTCACCGTTCCATTTTACAGATGTGGAAACCGAGGCTCAGAGACGTGAAATGCTGGCTCCAAGTGGCGGAGCAAGGCCTTGAGTCTAGGGCTCCTAACAAGCACTGACTCCTAGGACCTTCCCTGGCCCCTGGCCAGGTTCGAGGAGGTTTCTGAAGCCCCCACCCTCCTCAATAGGTACCAGAGCTGAGCAGTCCAATCCCATCACTGGCTCCCTTGCACGGGCCTTAGGCAGCTCACTGTCCCCAAAGCCTCAGTTTCCCTGCTGTAAACTGGAGGTGGGAATCCCTCTCGGATAAGAGCGGTGGAAAGTACGAAGCTTGAGGGGCCTGGCTGCCTAGAGGAGGGGGCGGGGACGGGGGAGCCCGGAGGCAGCATATGGTCCAAAGTCTGGCAGCCTCCCCACCCCCGGGCTCCTCAGAGAGCTCCCGGATGCAGAGAGGTGGTGGACTGGGGAGTGGGGTGCAGGAGGACGGGCCAAGGGCATCTCCCTCACGCGCACAGTGGCCCCTGTGAGTTTCCCAGCACTTTCAGCGCCATGAGCAGTTCCAGTTCAAGGCCCCCTGGGCCTGAGGAGGCCTGGCTCAGCAGTTGCCATGGCAATGGGTGAGGGAGGGTGCTGGGCGGGCTGTCTCAAGGTGGGTTTCGCTGCGTGGGGGGGAGTTGGGGCGGGAGCTGGGAATGTGGTCTCTCAGGTGGGAAGGCAGATGAGCTCTGAGAGGGGTCTCGGCCTCCAGGCCCAGCATCTAAGCGCCCCCCATGCGGGCACTGGTATCTAGGTCAGCTTGGCCTCCTCTGGCTGGTGGCGCCTGGGAGGAGCAGCCCCTCCATCTGTTGCCTCCCTCCCCATCCCTGCAGCGCTGGCCCTAGTGCCTGACTCTAGGCTTTCAGCAGCCTAGGGCGGTGAAACTGTGGACTCTGCCTACCTGGGAGCCATGGTGCCGGGTTCCCTGCCCAGCCCTGCCTCTGCACAGCTGAGGGACACCACCAGGTGCTTCCATCCCCAGGGGAGGGGCCCCCAAGTTCTGAGCGTTCTGCCTCCAGAATCTCTTTCCTTGCCCTGCCCTCCTGCCTCCTCACCTCCCCCTACCTCCTTTCCTCTGCCTTCCGCATAGAGGCTGGTGTGCACAGCTCTGACCGCCAACCATCTCTTAAATCCAGCTGTGAACCTCCGCCACCCCAGTCCCTCACATTTGGGCTACTGGCCTTCACAGCCCTGCTTCTGCACATGTGTGAGTCTTCTGCCTTCAAGGACTCCCCTTCAGGGTTCACTGGAAAACTCCTATTCACCCTTTAAAACCTCTTCCAAACCTCTACTCCTCTTCAGGACTTTCCCTGGTGCCCTTGGGCAGGGTTCCTTGCCCCTGCTCCATGCCTTCCGGCACTTCGGGTGAGCTGGAATTAGGACAAAGCCCTTGATAGCAATTGCTTCTTCGTGGGCTGCCTGCACCACGTGACTCTAAGGGCAGGAACCATGACTCATTCGTCTTGGCATGCCAGGTCCCTTGGGACGCCTGGTCCACAGTAGGGGAGATTCAGATGTGTCCAGGACCTTCCCATTTAATCCTCTTATTAACCCTATAACGTAGATATGCTCCATTTGTAGATGGGGAAACCGTGGCTCAGGATGGAAAGTCCTTTTCCAAGGCCACACAGCCAGTAGGGGGAGAAGTCAGGATTCAAACCCAGTCTGCTGCTGACAGGCCAACCGAGCTGGACCCAGGTTGCAAGCTTGCCGGGGGGGCTCAGTGGGGACCAAGCCTCGCAAATGCCATGCAGAGCGTTGGCTTAGGCATGGCGGGGGTTTGGAGATCACAGGAGACCCTCCCCAAGTGCTGGAGGCACGGGGGGTGGTGAGCCTGCCCCACTGGACCTCATCAGCCCCAGCTTGTCTCCCGAGCAGCATCCCTTCCAGCTGGGACTTGCATGCTTCTGAGGACGGGGAGTTCACTTTCATCCATGGTGACCCATCTTGACTGAGGCAGTTCTGAGGAAGGGCGTCATCACACAGTGACCACTTGCCTCCCGGCCACTTCCACTCATGGGTTTTTAGTCCCCTTAAGGGCACAGAGCACAGCTGTGCACCCTATCACCAACAGCTTCCAGAGCCCACCTGTTTCTGTCATGCTTCCTCCCATCCTTGGGTGCCTGGGTCAGCCATACAGGAGCTGAGTCTCATGGTGACCAGTGACCCACTGGCTCCCACGCCCAGTGGCCCTGGGGACGGGCCCGGGGCTATTTTGGGGTTTACCCTGATCCTCCCCATTCCACAGCCTGGAGACTGCCAAGGCCCTAAATATAGAGGCCCCACAAGGAGCCAGGCTGGGCCAGCCACAGTTGGGCGCAGGTCCTTAAATCTGGCCTCAGCCCACTCTTGACACTGCCCCCTTCCGCCCCTCTGATCCAGCCCCCCAGCTCATGGCAGCCCTGCACACTAGGTCTGTTCCTGCCCGCAGGCCTTTGCCCACCCCAGTGACCCCGCCTGCAACAGGAGCCCCAAACCTCACTGTTCAGTAGGGATTCATGCGTTGAGCTGCGCAGTGGGCAGTGCCCAGTCTTAGGAGACATTTCCCATCAGTGTAAGGAGAACCTTTGGAGATGTTTGTCTCCAGTAGCTTCCTCTGCCGGAAGATCCCCTTTTGAGAAGGGAAGCTGGGCTTGGAATTCCCCAACCTCCAACATGCAAATACACTTCCTTTTTATGGATACCAGGCCTGAAGGGCACCTCTGAAGACAGGCCGCCCCCGCTTCTTGCCCAACAGTGGCCCTGGGCCAGGCCGGTGCGGCCCTCAACCCCAGGAATCAATTCCCCACCAACAGAGACAGGAGGAACCAAGCGGTCTGGGTTGCCTGGCCCATTCGTTCTTTTCCAGATGGCTGGGAGCTTGAGGCCAATGGTTTTATTCGTTCATTCATTCATTCATCCAACAAACACTCAAGGGACCCTGTCAACACAGAAGTGGTCCCCACGCTCAGGTAGCTCATAGAAGGGTAGGGGAGGCAGCTGACGACAGTACCTCATAGCAGTGCTGGGATGGAGGGAAACGTGCCAGGGAGGGGGCTGGCGGGGGGATGGCAGGGGAGCCCTTACTCCGGGCCTCTGGGACAGGAGAGGGCTCTTAGTGAAGGGGACTGAGGAGGGGTCTTGGGAGGAGTGGGAAGACAGTCCAGGCGGGAGGCACTGGAGGAAGCAAGTCTGAGCGGAGAGAGTGAGGGGCTGACTTGGCTGGGGGTAGGCTGTTGTGACTTGTTTCTGTCCTCCCTGGCTGGGGCGGGGCGGGGTGGGGGGGCTGTGGGAGCCAGCAGGAAGGAGAAGCACCTTCCCCCCCGCTGAAGGCCAGCAGCGGGCAGGGGAGCCTTGGCGCGCGATCCTGCCTTTGCCTCACCAGCCCCCTCCCAGACCGAGGGTGGAGGTACTTTCCTGCCTGAGGAATCTTTGGGTCCCAGCCCAGGACCTGGTGCCTCAGCCTTGACTGTCTTTTTCCTGGGGTCGCTGGGAGCCTCTGGAGGAGGAAGGAGGGGTGCCCACGGCCGGCCGCCCCATCAGTCAGCCCCTCCCCACCTGTCTCTTGCAGCACGGGCAGCAGCGATCCCTACTGCATCGTGAAGGTGGACCACGAGCCCATCATAAGGTACCGCCCTCGCCCCACCCCCACCCGAGGGTGAGTGAGATGGGCTGCCCCGGGCCCGTTTGAACTCACGCATCTGGCGTGTGTGTGTGTGTGTGTGTGTGTGTGTGTGTGTGTGTGAAATGTGCGTGGCAAGGGCTTGGAGCGTCTGATTCCCTGGAGCCCATCAGGCCCTAACAGCCTGCTAGGAGGTAAGAAAGACCCACTAGGCTTGCTAATTGCTGACCTTAACGCCCACGGAGGGATCATCTACCGTGGGCTGGGTGCTCAGGCAAGGGCCTCTCCCCGACTCTGTCGCTCTTTACAACCCGCAGAAGGGACAGATGATGATGACTAGTTACCACAGCCGTCACTTAGGGAATGTGGTCTCTGCCAGGCCCTGTGAGAAACCTTTTCCAGCCCGTTTAATGCTTCCAGCGAGCTCCGTACAATAGGGTCACATCCTGTTTACAGAAGAACTAACTTGTCCAGAAGGGCCGCTTCCCCTGGGCATCCCTTTCTCCATGGGCTCCATGATTCTGGCAGGGTCTTTGCTGTTTGGTCCCCTCTCTCACTCAGGCCTTTGCCTCAAAGTTCATGGCCAAAGCTCAGCTCAGCTCTTCTGCCCATCTGGGTGTCCACTGCTGATTGAGAACCAGGGCTGCCGTACAGAGTTCTTCTCACTGCAGACGCCTTTTTCCAGATTCTCTCCTGAGCATGGGCACCATGAGGGGGCAGACATGCATGCTCTGATTGTCTCAATGACAGACAGAGAACCCAAGGCCCCAGAGTTCAAGTGACCTGTCCAAGAACTGGTTGGGATGAAGGTGATCCCCTGAGCCTTCATCTGGGTCCTTGGGGAGTTGCAGCTTCCCCACATCCACATACCCTGCTGAGCCCTATGTGATGAAGGTTCTGTCCTGGGGGGTTCGGCCAGAACTGGGTGAGGCTTTGCCCATACAGGACCTCTGTGGGTCAGGACCCAGACCTTGGCTCTCAGGGCCCCCAGGAGGACTCTCTGTCTCCAGAGTCAACTTGGCCATCCCCCTGCCTCTACAGTGAGTCTGTCCAGCATCAGGGGCCGGGGGAGGCTTTGGTCCTGGCTCTGCCACTGTCCTGCTGTGTGACCTGAGGCCAGCTACTGCCAACTCTGGTCTCAGTTTCCCCCAATGGAAAATGGCCTGATAGATGCAGCCTGTGCCCCACCCAGGGCAGAGAGGAAGGTCAGGAGGGAATGATTGGTGATGGACGGTGGGTCCGGGACAGGGAGAATCATCACCTAGCAGAGCAGTTTTTCCCGGGAATGGAGGCAGCTGTGGGGAAAGGTGGGCTCAAGCCACACAGCCCCGCCTTGTCCCAGCCCGGGGCCTGCGGGCGGCCCAGGCAAGTGCTGAGGGTCCTCTCTTGCAGGACAGCCACTGTGTGGAAGACCCTGTGCCCCTTCTGGGGCGAGGAGTATCAGGTGCACCTGCTGCCCACCTTCCACTCGGTGGCTTTCTACGTCATGGACGAGGATGCCCTCAGGTGGGTGGAACCCCAGTCCTCAGCTGGGGCCCAGACCCCACCACTTGTCCCTCTCTGGCCCATTTCACTGCTGGGACTGCTGGTCACGGCATCCTCTGTACAGCCTGGAGGGAGGGGGAGCCCGGGGGATCTGGAAGGTGCAGGGTTTGGATGTGCGGTGTCTGTGTATGTGTGTGTGGATTCCTTGTGCTCCCACCACATCACGCGTGTGCACGTGCACTGGGCTGTGTGTGCGCGGGGATGCAAGCTAGGAAACAGGCCCCCGGAGAGAAGAGCTTGGCATGTTTGTGGGCATGTGTGTCAGTCCACGTGCGGAAACATATCCCATGCCCATGAGAGGGCCTACAGAAGGGTCATGGGTCCGGCTCCGTGGGCTACGGTAAGTGACTGGAGTGTCAGTCTCCCTGCTCCCGCCAGGGGCCCCAACCTGTGTGGGAGGGGGTCCTGGGCTCCGCACCGAGCCCCGCCCAGCTCTGGCTCCCTCTCCACCCTCCAGCCGGGACGACGTCATCGGGAAGGTCTGCCTTACCAGGGACACCCTGGCTACTCACCCTAAGGGTAAGATCCTGGGAGGGAGCCCACTCTTTCTCCTCCCCTGGCCTCCCTCCCCTGGCCCCCCACTTGTCTGCCCAGTCCCCGGCCCATCCTCCACTCTGAGACCCTTCTTCTGGGCTCCTTCAGGCCCCCATGCTCAGGAAAAGCCATTTCTACCCTCCCCAGAAGGGCCTGTGGCCCTCTCCAACTCCTGCACCCCGGCCTCCGTGCCCCATTCTCCCCGCCCTCAGTTGGGACCACATCCCCCCAGGGCAAAGAGGGGCTGCTAGTGGTGGGATCTGAGGCGTCTGCAGGCAGAGGAAGGGGCCTCTTCATGCTGCATGGCCCAGGTGTGGGAACCCCTCCTCCCAGTCTGGCTGGCTCTGTACCCCACGGGGTCCCCTCAGCCTGGGTCCTAGTGTCCTAAGTCTGAGGGGTCGGCCTGGAGCGGGGCTAGGCTGGAGAGCGCCTTGGAGGATTCTGGGGATGCGGACATTGTTTGGAGGGGTCAGCCCTGCCCTAGCCTCGCCGTGTGACGTGGTGCTGCCTCCTCTGGACTGAGTCCCCATCTGCCAGTGAAGGTTCAGACCAGGAGCTCTGAGATGCTTCAGACTGCTGACCGGAGCCCCTGTGACTCTCAAGGGGCCTTCCCGGCACACACCTGCTCCTGTCTGTGAGGCTGGGGCAGGCCTGGGGGCAGGGGCGTCTGCTGACTCATAGAGCCTCTTGGCCCCTGCCAGGCCTGAGGCCTGTCCTGGCTGTGGCCCCAGCCAGTCCCTTGGGGGCCAGTGGCCCTAAAGATGCCATTGCCTCGTCGCACCCCCATCTGGGCTTAGGCCTTCCTCCCAGCACCCCTGGGCGAGAGCCACTCTCCCCCTGTTTTGAGATGAGGAAACTGAGGCAGAGAGGCCGGTCCCAGGATGGGTCAGGGTCAGGGCCACCAAATGCAGCGTGGCCCAAGGGTGAGGACTTGGACTCTGACCCAGGCTCTTTTAACCACTGTTGTTCAGCGTCTGAACCTCAGTTTCCCCATCTGTCACTGGGGACAGCAGCCCCTGCCTCGTGGGAGCTTGAGAGGCTTCCGAGGGGCCTGTGCAGGGGCCCGTGGTGCCTGGAGGGGCTGAGAGAGAAGGGCCAGCGCCCTGGCTGAGTCGCGGCCCCTCAGGTTTCAGTGGATGGGCCCATCTGACGGAGGTCGACCCTGATGAGGAGGTGCAGGGCGAGATCCACCTGCGGCTGGAAGTGGTGCTGGGGACCCGGGCCTGCCGGCTGCGCTGCTCTGTGCTGGAGGCCAGGTGAGCCCTGGGAGACCAGGCAGTGGGCCCCACAAAACTAGAGAAACCCGGGCTTCCCTGGTGGCGCAGTGGTTGAGAGTCCGCCTGCCAATGCAGGGGACGCGGGTTCGTGCCCTGGTCTGGGAAGATCCCACATGCCGCGGAGCGGCTGGGCCCGTGAGCCATGGCCGCTGAGCCTGCGCGTCCGGAGCCTGTGCTCCGCAACGGAAGAGGCCACGGCAGTGAGAGGCCCGCGTACCGCAAAAACAAACAAACAAACAAAACAACTAGAGAAACCCACTGTGGACGCTGGGCCTCCTCTCCCCCGAGTCCGCCTCCTGACCCCATGCCTCCTCCCTGGACAGCGGGCTCTTGGGCACATGGGGGCGGCTTCTCTGACCTGAAGACGTTTCCCAGGTGACCCCACTCAGGAGGCTGTGTCTCTTAGGGGAAGGGATGATGTTCTAATGCTGGAAATTCAGGCATCCTAGAGCAGTGGGGGTGATGGGTGACAGGGGACCCTGAACCCTGATCATACAGCCCCAGTGCCAAGACTGGGCTTCCCTGGCTTTAACTTCAATATGAACTTGGCCCGACTTGTGAGGTGGGTGGGGGTCCTCGGTGGGGTGGGGGTCCTCGGTGGGGTGGGGGGGGTTGGAAGGAGTTGCTGAAAACCTCCAGATGGGAGGGGCGGGGTTCTCTCCAGGAGCGACAGCGACTTGGATGGGAAGATGGGCCTGTCACCTGTGACAGGGAACCCCCCACCCCTAGCAGGGTGTTTTTAGCTGCAGGCCCCACTCCCACCTGGGCCTGAGTGTGAGTCACACACACTCCATGAGAAGCACCTTCCTGTCTGGCTCCAACTCACCTCCGCCGGCTGCTTGCCTGGCTCTGGGGTGGGAGCAGGCGGTGGCCCCCAGCCTCCGCCTGCGTCCCTTGGAGGCACACGCCGGCGGGCCGGCACCTGTGGAGGAGCCGCGGGGTGGCTGGCCACGCTGGGAGGAAGACCTCCCTCCTGAACATGAGGCCTGCGGCTCCACCGGCTTTATTTTCTGTCCTGGGGCGGGTATGTGGAAGAGGCAGGGCCAGCTGGAAAAGACTTGGCCTTGGGCAGAATCACAGTCACATCCCTCACGCTCTGTCATCCTCACGGGCCATCCCCGCCTCTGCTCACCCACTTCCTCCTTCCTCAGCCTCGCCCGGGCCAGGCTCTCTGTAACCCGCATGCTCACACGCTCATGCACACTCGCACACACGCACACACACTGCCCAGACTGTCGGGGACACGACGGCTGGGCCAGCCCGGCCTCCTCTTAGCAAGTGCCTGGGTGGGAGAGGGGGGCAGTGGTCAGTCAGCCCTCTGTCTGGCGTGTGAGGGCACTCGTCCCCCAGGCTCCTTGGCTCCAACCCCCGTAAGGAGCTGCCTTCGTGGCAGAAACAGAACATTTCCTCCTCATCTTTCTGGGCAGATTCTCAAGGCGAAACTCTGGAATTTTATTAGACAGTTCTGAGGAGGAAAGAAAAGCAGTCACGAGAGGCATAAAATGGAAAAGACGGAGAAGAGCAGAAAATAATATTTCCAGGGAAGGGAATGGGGCTGGGCTTTGAGGTTCTTCCAGAGGGTTCTAAGCTGGGGGCACTGCGGCCAGCCTTGGGCTTCCTAAAGGACCGTCTGTGGAGAGAGGGCAGGATGGTGGTCGGGGCCGCCCACCAAGGCCTCCCTCAAGTAAGGGGGATATTGTGGGGACAGGCCTTCTAGAAGCCCATCATCTCAATCCAAGGGATTATCTTCTCCATTTTACTGATGCGGAAACTGAGCCTCAGGGAGGTGGCCCTTGCCCTGGAAAGGGGGAGGGGGAGGGGGGGCGCCCCTGGCCCGGGCTGACCCACAGCTGAGCCTGCCTTGCCTGCCCCGCCCGCCAGAAGAGATGCAGCGGCCGACCTGCAGCGGCCGAGTCAGAAGGAGCCTTGGAGGACGCCCCCACCCCAGGAGTCCATGGGGTGACCGTGGTGGGAATGGCTGGAAGGCTGACAGCCACCCAGCTGGCCAGGCCCAGGATGAGCCCAGGCCTTTCCAGCCCGGCGTGGGGTTACCCCACAGTGGTGGGGTGTTAGCCCAGGGGACGCTTGGTGACAAGTGGATGCTCTCCTCCCTCGCAGGGACCTAGCCCCCAAGGACCGGAATGGTGCATCTGACCCCTTTGTCCGAGTGCGCTACAACGGCCGGACGCAGGAGACCTCGGTGAGGAGGCTGGGGGACCGGGAGGGGGCAGGGGGGTTTTCACCATCACCTGGGAGGTCAGGTTGGGCCTGCAGTCTTACAGAGGAGGTTCAGAAAAGCGGGGCCACCTCTCCAAGAGTGCACAGTGGGTCCAAGCCCTTCTGGTGCCAGCTCCTGTGGCCTCAGCCGCCTTTCACTCCTGGCCCAGATGGGCCGAGACAGCCCACCTGCGGTTAATCTGCAAAGTCCAACAGCTGCCCACGCGACTTTTCTCACCTCTGGGGAACAGCCAGGGTGGTGAGCTCAGTCCTGAGCGGGGAGGACGTCGAGACCAGGGTTCTCAGTGCAACCTGCTACCATTTTGCTGTGTGGCCTTGGGCAAGTGCCTTACCCACTCCGGGCCTCAATTTCCCCACTTGAGAACCGAGTAGGGGCTTGGACAGGAAGTTTTTACCTCTGCTATTTCGGGGCCTCTGCCCGGACCGAGGAGAGGAAGCTGCATCAGGACCCCTGCGGGGAAGGTGCGGTGTGGGGGGGTCTGTCCTTGGCTGGGCCTGGGGAGCCGCATGGCATCAGCCCTGCCCCCGCTGACCCCTTTCTGGGCAGATCGTGAAGAAGTCACGCTACCCACGCTGGAATGAGACGTTTGAATTCGAGCTGGAAGAGGGGGCGGCGGAGGCGCTGTGTGTGGAGGCCTGGGACTGGGACCTTGTCAGCCGCAATGACTTCCTGGGCAAGGTGAGCACCCTGCCCCTTCAGGCCACACCCGCCCGGCCTCCCTCCCGGCCATCCTGTCCGGCCATCCCCAGGAGGCCCGGGACTCCCCAGAGCCAGCCACTGGCGCTCAGGGACCCTCGGAAGGTACCCCCTCTTAAAAGAACAGTAGTTGGCAAGGAAGAGACCTGAGGATCCCAGCCCCAGGATGTCCCCCGACCCATAACGCCTCTGCCCCACCCCCAGGTGGTGTTCAATGTCCAGAGACTCCGGGCGGCCCAGCAGGAGGAGGGCTGGTTCCGGCTGCAGCCCGACCAGTCCAAGAGTCGGCGAGAAGAGTGAGTGCCTGTGGCTCGGTGGCAGGGTTGGCAGGGCTGGCGGGCTCTGGGCCCCAGGAGGCAGAGCGTTGGCGCCAGCAGGGAGACAGGTGTGCTGGTAACGGGTGGGTGATGCCGCCCCAGGTTTCTTGTGGCCCTCGCCCACCAGGCCAGCATCCTTCTCCATCTGGCCGGATCCCGCCTCTTCCCTCTTTCTCACAGTCCTGGACTCAGCCCTGCCCTCAGGGCTCCAAGGCAATACACGTCTCCTGCCTTCTGTCTTCTGTCAGATTCTAGAACAAGCCTTCAGATACCTTCCCTTTAAGGGTTTCTCTGCAGACCTTACTTAGCCCGGTGTTCAAGTCCCCAGAGCTCTGAGGCAGTGTCCCTGAGCCATAGCTCCTCCCAATTTTCCAGGAATAGGATTACCAGATAAAATACAGGATATTCAGTAAAACTGAATTTCAGATAAACCTTGAATAATTTTTTAGCGTATGTCCATCCAATATCTGAGACAAACGTATATTACAAATACTCAATTTATCGGAGTGTCTTGTATTTTTATTTTGGTAAATCTGGCAGCCTTATCAAGGGAGCCCTCTGGCCTCTTTGCCCACTACTTAGTCCGGAAGTGGAGGACCAGCACTGTCCCCCCCTCGGATGCTTCAGCTCTGTCTCTCCACAGGAGGCCCCAGGCCCCCCCATCCCCACCCTCAGCAGGGCAGGGGCTGGGCACACGCCTGTGTCCAGCTCCAAGGCGTTTCCACAGAACCAGCCACGGCAGACTTGATGGCTTCTAGAAGCCACGTGTCACTTAGCCGTGCTGTGCTGTGGGTAGCAGAGGGCCGTAGAGACTGTCAAGCCTTGGTCATCAGCCTCCCCTAGAAGGGTCAGAGCAAGGGAGCTTGGAAGTTAGGTCTGATGTGGCCAGGTGCTTACCCTGTTTGAGCTTCAGTTTCCCCTGGCAGGTTGTTTTGAAGCTTGGGGATCTGATTTGCTTCCAGTGTAAAATATATACATGCGGGAGCTATTTTCTGGGAGTTGACAGGCTCAAGGCTGGAGAGTCCACATGGGTGAGGCCTAGAATCCACAGGAGTATAGAGGTGGCGGGGAGCCAGGCCTTGAAGACGGATGGAGGATGGAGGCAGGAAAAGCTTTCCAAACAGAGAGAACAGACCGGGCAGAAAACGGGAGGGGAGGCAGTGTAGGGAACCACGGTGGAGGGCACGCACGGAGAGACCGCAGGGAAAACGGAGGCAGTGGGGAAGGGGGCACGGCCCCGGGCAGCCTGGGTCCCTGGTGGAGAGGTCACAGGCTGCCCGTTCCAGGGGCAACCTGGGCTCCTTGCAGCTGGAGGTGCGGCTGCGGGACGAGATGGTGCTGCCCTCCGGCTGCTACCAGCCCCTGGTGCAGCTGCTCTGCCATGAGGTGAAGCTGGGCACCCAGGTGAGGGGGCCCCTGGGGGAAGGTGGGAGGGTCCAGGGACAGTACGTGTGTCCTCCCTGTCCTTCTAAACCCACTCTGAAGAGCAGAGACCTGAGTTGTCAGGATGGTAAGGCACCAGCCAGTGCCCAGGGCCCCTCCGTTCCTTGGGAAAGTGCCCCCCCTTCCCCATGGTCCTCTGCGGTCCTCAGAGTGAAGGGTTTGGCTTCCCCTGTGCGTCCTGCAGCTGCACCTCTCCTTGCTGCCTCCCGCAGAGCCCAGGGCAGCTGATCCTACTCATCGAGGAGACGACAAGCACGGAATGCCGCCAGGACGTGGCCACCACCCTGCTCAAGCTTTTCCTGGGGCAGGGACTGGCCAAAGACTTCCTGGACCTGCTCTTTCAGCTAGAGCTGGGTCGCACCAGTGAGGCCTGGGAGGGAGTGGCCGGTCTGAGGGCATGGTGGGGGACCAGAGCCCAGGACTCCAGGGATGCTGGGAGGAGAGAAACCTCAAAGTCCTCCTGTAGGAGGCTGATGGGTCCGATTAAGGAGGGAGAAGGGTCAGATTAGGAGGCAAAAGAAAGAGCAAAAGGCAGAGGTGGGGTGCTGGGTTGGGAGGTGGCCAGGAGGCTCTTTACTAAGCATCCAGCCCCGAGCCCCCAGCCCCAAGGTCCTCCATCCTCCTCCCCAAAGCCTTGTCCCTCTGCCAACCCCCTACCCATGGGGACCTCTGCTCGTAGGTGAGGCCAACACCCTGTTTCGAAGCAATTCTCTGGCCTCCAAGTCCATGGAGTCTTTTCTGAAGGTGAGTTTGCATAGTATATTGTCTCTGTTTTATAGATGAGGAGACTGAGGTTCAGAGAGGCTAAGAGACAGAGCTGAAACTTAAACTTGACTCTTCTGTCTCCCGTCCAGGGCCCTTTAAGGATAAGAATTTCATTCACTCATTCACTCATTCATTCATTCATTCATGTAGCTGCAGTTTGTTGAGCCACCTTCCCCTGTGTGCCTGGCTCTATCCTGGGTGGATAGATGCCCGAGGTGGCTGGGAGGCCAGCTGCGAGGAAGATGGCGGGCAGCAGGAGGTGGGAGATGGGACCAATGCGGCTCGCGGTGGCCCCCAGGTGGCTGGAATGCGGTATCTGCACGGCGTCCTGGGCCCCATCATTGACAGGGTGTTTGAGGAGAAGAAGTACGTGGAGCTGGACCCCAGCAAGGTGGAGGTCAAGGATGTAGGGTGAGGCCAGGGGTGATCCCTGAAGGCGCGGTGGGGGGGGGGGGGGCGGGGAGTCAGGCCCTTTCTTCAAGTGTGTGTTTAAGTGCTCTTTCTGCCTGGTCTACCTTTCGTCTGCACTGCCCACCTGGGCGTGGTCTCTGTGTCTCTGTCTTGCCTGATGTCTTTCTACGCCTGTGTCTCCGGGTGCCCCTGTCCGAGTCATGAGTGCAAGCGCTGACGTCGACCTTTCTGCGGGTCTGCCCCGGGCTCACTCAGGTGCTCCGGGTTGCACCGCCCGCAGACCGAAGCTGAAGTGCTGGAGCAGAGCGCGCAGACGCTGCGCGCCCACTTGGGGACGCTGTTGAGCTCGCTCAGTCGCTCGGTTCGCGCATGCCCTGCCGTGGTCCGCGCCACCTTCCGCCAGCTCTTCCGGCGCGTGCGCGAGCGCTTCCCCAGCGCCCAGGACGAGGTGCGCTCGCTGCCGGTGGGGCTGGGCGGAGGGGAGAAAGTGGGGGGAAAAGAAGTGGTGGAGCCCCAAGATGTGGTAGGAAGGGCCTGATGGTTAGAAGCCGAGGGCGGGGCTGGGGCCCGGGGTAGGAAGTTGATGCGGAGTTGTGGGGACAGCGCCAAAGGGGAAGGGGCTGTCAGAGCCCAGGCTTAGGGGAGTCCAGCCCCCAACGCTCGCTCACCCCTCCAGAACGTGCCCTTCATCGCCGTCACCAGCTTCCTGTGCCTGCGCTTCATCTCTCCTGCCATCATGGCGCCCAAGCTGTTCCACCTGCGGGAGCGGCACGCGGACGCCCGCACCAGCCGCACCCTGCTCCTGCTGGCCAAGGTCCGGGGCTGTGGACGCTGGCGGGAGGTGCTTAGCTGGCTGCTGAATAGGGGTCCTTGCCTGGACTGCCGTGTGTTCCCCATTGGCTCGAGGAAAGCCTTGTGGCAGGCCACGGTACCCTCATGTGACACTGCGCTTCACAGTCTACAGAGCTGTCTCATGGTCACCCAGTCTCATGGATAAGGGAACAGGTCCACAGCAGGAGGTCGCCTAAGGCCTCACAGCCTGTCAGGGGTGAACTGGAGTCTTCTAACCCCCAGATCTACTCACTCCCAGACTGCACTTATGTGTTTGGCACCAGGTTGGGGCCAGGGTACCCAGTGGAGCAGAATCTGTTGTTAAATCTGCAGGGGAAGGTCACCAGGTTGGGCCCAAGTGGTCTCAACTGTAAGTCCCCGAAAGGTCTCAAGCTGTGATCGTTCACCCCTGACCCCCAGTGGGGATAGAGTAGGCCCGTGAGCAGAGCCTGTGCCATCTCAACCTCCACGTCTACAGTGGGAGTACAGACTGGGTGGGGGTGGGGGGAGCGGCAGTGGCCCGGCCTCTGACCCAGCAGAGCCTGGCCTTTCTTGCTGTCAACCCCCAGGCGGTCCAGAATGTGGGCAACATGGACACACCAGCTTCCAGGGCTAAGGAGGCTTGGATGGAACCGCTGCAGCCCACGGTGCGCCAGGGCGTGGCCCAGCTGAAGGACTTCATCACCAAGCTGGTAGACATCCAGGAGAAAGAGGGTGAGCGCTTCCCCGTGCGGCCCCGCCCTCACCCGCCGATCACGTTTGCCCCGCCCCCGTCCCATGGCCTCGCCGCCCCCCCCGCCGTGCCATGGCCTCGCCCCCTTCAGTGCCTCTCGCAGCTCCACCCACAACCTGCTGTTGAAGTTTGCTCCGCCCCAGTCCCCGCCCTCGGTCCGCCCCTCCTTCCCCTCCATTGGGCTCACCTGTCACCTTCCCTCCCTGGCCTACAGAGCTGGACCTGCAGCGGGCCCTGAGCTTGCAGGCGCCGCTGGTGAAGGAGGGGCCGCTCTTCATACACAGGACCAAGGGCAAGGGCCCCCTCATGTCTTCCTCCTTTAAGAAGCTCCACTTCTCCCTCACCACGGAGGCCCTCAGCTTTGCCAAGACACCCAGCTCCAAGGTGGGTAAGGAAGGATGAGGGCACGTAGCGCTCTGAGGGGTTATAACACCCTGGAGGCACCTTTCGCTTCCTCGGAGCCCATCCCAGGGTCCACCGGGATCAGAAGAAAGCCAGACAGATGCAGGCTCCTGGTGTCAGCCACAAGGTCACTTAAGACCCGTGAGAAAGAAGGTCCTCTGTTCAGGGGGTCCTGGTGTGGGCAGCGGCTGCAGTGTCTAGCCCTGGCTTCTAGGTCAGGTGCATGAGGAAGATGGGGCACTGGGAGCTCAGGGAAGCAGAGAGGGGCTGAGAGGCGTCCTGACTTCCTGCCCTGTGCACCTAGGGGAAGTGTGTCAACCTCTCTGAGCCTTGGTGTCTTGGCCTGTAAATTGGAGAGAATGGTTCCTACTTACCAGGTTGTTGAGAATTAGATGAGATGAGCTCTCTAAGGGTCCAGAGCCTGGCACAGAGCAGGATCTAGACCAGTTGTATTACTGAAGACACTACGTCCCCTGGGCTGGCCTCTCCTGAGCGCTTTGCTCCCAAAAAGGGCTGAGCACATACTTCCTGAATGGACCTGTTGACCCCCTAGCAGGGCCAACCTAACCCCCAGTCAGCCAGGATCTGGGGGAAGGTCTCCAGGGATGCCCAACCAGCCCTGTGCAGTTTGGGGTGGGGGCAGAGTGAGTGAAGGAGCTCAGGTGACCCCTCAGCCCAGGCCTCCCACTTTCCAGCTTCTTTCACTCTGGGCAGCTGCCCGGCCCTCGGGTTCCCTGGGCAAAGCCTGGCTACCCACCCTGCTCTGGGCCCCTTTCCGCTCCTAGGCATGGAGCTGTGCCATCCTCTGGGCACCCCCGTGTATCCCCCTGTGCAGCACCGCCCGCACTACTGCCTCGTTTCTGCCTCATCTCCAGCAGACACCCCAGTACACGCAGCACATCCTCCTCTGGACTGTCCCTTCTATCCTTTGGGAAGCCCCACCCAGAGACAGCTCAGACATGGGTCCTCAGGGCTCCCCTCCAGGTTTCCCCACTCCTCCCAAGAGATGGCACTGCCCCTCTCTGCTTGTCCCTGAGGCCAGCAGGGGTGGTGAGCTTGGATGCCCGAGGGCCGTGGGGACTGGTCCTTCGGATGCTGAAGGGCGCTGGTGAGTTCCCGAAGCAAGGAGAACAGCGTCTGGGCGCTGGCAGCGTAGTTCAGCTTTAGCAGGTCGGGAGTCCCTCAGGGTCCTGGATGTTTTAGGTCCAGAGCTTCTGTCTGTCCCATGTGTATCTCATCAAATTCGATGACAGCAGGAGTGGGGCAGGGTCCGGCAGGTGGGATGTGACCTTTAGGGCCTGCGAGAACAAAGGTGAGCTGGGAAAATAAGTGCAAAGGCACAGGGCCTGGTCCACAGCAGGCAGTGCTCTCCAGCCCTGGAAAGCTGCGTTTCCTGGCCCTTTGCTAAAGCTCAGACGTCCCAGGACTGCTGGGAGCCCACAGAGGCCAGGCACATGTGTCTGCGCTCTGTCCTGGCTGAGGTCACTCTCAGAGTAGGCTCCTGGGAGGGCAGGCACTCTGGATCCCCAACACCAACCCCTGATGCTGCAGAAGGGGAGACTGAGGCCCAGAGATAGGAAGTGGAGTGACCCCGGCTAGGACCCTGAGCCTCCTTTCCCCTGTTCCCCCTCTCGCCCAGAAAAGCACCCTCATCAAGCTTGCCGACATCCGGGCAGCAGAAAAGGTGGAGGAGAAGAGCTTCGGCAGCTCCCACGTCATGCAGGTCATCTACACGGACGACGCGGGCAGGTCCCAGACCGCCTACCTGCAGTGCAAGGTGTGGGCCAGGCCGAGGGGGCACCTGCAAATAGGGGTGCTGTGGGAGAATGCCTGGGTGGGCTGGAATGAGGATCGAGTGAGCCTCCCACCCCTTGTTGGCCGCATCAGGCACAGCAGGGGTGTGAAATCTGACGTGAGTGCGGCGTGTGTGTCTCCTGGGGTCTCTGCGTGGCCCTGCTTTGGCACCCGCACGTAGGTCTGGGTGTGGTCCGGTGCGTGGACTGGCGCGTCCCCACGTCTTGAAGCTTCACGTTGTGCATGTTTTTGGCAACTGTATTTCCAAGTATCTGAGTTGCTGCTTGTGAGTTTCTGTGTGTGTGTGTGTGTGTGTGTGTGTGTGTATCTACACATAACAGTCACACACTTATGCGAGTGTGTGGCTGTGGGTGCACACTCTCAAGTGCCTTTCTCCTCTGTTCACGTATTAATCCATTCATTCACTCACTCATTCATTCACTCACTCACTCATTCATTCATCTAAAAAATATTTATTGAGCACCTTCTGGGTTCCAGGCACTATTCTAAGTGGTGGGGTTACGGCGGCAGACAAAACAGCGTCCTTGCCCTCGTGGAGCTTCCATCCCAGGGGAGAAGATGGACCCATAAATAAATATTTAACATGTCAAACGGGAACCAGTGGAGACTGAGAGAGACGGGGAGAGGACAGAGTGAGGGTGTAGCAGAAGCGGTGCTCAGGGAGGGCCTCTGATAGGCAGCACCTGAGCAGGGACATTGAGCGAGGAGGAAGGTGAAGTGGGAGGGGGCGTGTTTTGTTCCCCCGAGTGACTGTCCTGGGCGCACGGGTGGGAGGTCACAGACCCATCCCACGGGCCCCACCTCTAAGGACTCCCTGTTGGGTCAGAGTCTAGAGCCACCACATATAGTTGGCAGGTTGTGGATTGCCCAAAGGCATGGCCGAGGGGGCCAGTGGTGGCTGAAATCCAGCCCACACTCTGCTCACCAAGCCATGTGCCAGGTGCGGGCTGCATCCGTCTGGAGAAAGGGCAGCCTTTCCTAATTCACCCAAAGCTGCCGAGCAGGCTCACAGGGACTGTGTAGTCCTGAGAGATAGGGCAGCTTCAAGGATGGAGAGCTTCCTGGAGAAGGTGACCTCTCATCAGTGCCCTCCCCCCATGCCCCCTGTAGTGTGTGAACGAGCTGAACCAGTGGCTGTCTGCACTGCGGAAGGTCAGCATCAACAACACCGGCCTGCTAGGCTCCTACCACCCTGGAGTCTTCCGCGGGGACAAGTGGAGCTGCTGCCACCAGAGGGACAAGACAGGTGGGATGGAGGCCAGGGCCCCATGGCACTGCGTCTGTCCCCGAAAGGCCCCTGGAGCCCCGCCTCGCTGGCCTGGCAGGGAGCTACCTGGGCACCTGTGGGCACTCACCTGAGGCCAACCAGGCCCCGCAGGTGCTCTGGGCAGAAAGGGTCCTGTGACCAGGTGGTTTGGGAAATGCCACTTGATGTGTGTGATGCATGTGGGTACCTCAGAGGCCCTGGAGGAGGCCTGAAAACGAGTTAGAATCCCATATCTGACACCGTGTAGCCCAGCACTTCCCAAATTCCTTTGCCAGGGACCACTTTTCTGGCCCAGTGAATGAGCTTCTTGCAGAACCAGTGTTCCAAGGAACACACTTTAGGAATTCCTTGCTAATGAGGGCTGAAGACAGCCCCCTAATCTGCATATTTCCATACTGGCAGCCCAGTATTGGAGCTGTGAGTTGGGGGCACCCTGGGCCTTGGGCACTGGAGGGATGGCAGAGAGAAGCTTCTCCTAGAACTTTCAGTGATGATGGAAATGGTGTGTATCTGTACTGTCCAATACTGTGCATGTGCCAGGCCTGAACGTGTGGTTATTGAGCACTGGTGATGTAGCTAGTGCAGCCGAGGGACGGAGTTTTGAATTTATTTTAATTTCAATTAATTTAAATATGAATGGCCTCATGTGGCTAGTGGCTACCCTCTTGGACAGTAAAGTTCTAGAATGCTCAAGATCTTCCTTCCTTATCCCTACCTGCTTTACAAAATTTTTTTTTATTTTTTTTTTTTTTTTTTTTTTTTTTTTTTTTTTACAAAATTTTTTTTTAAATAAATTTATTTATTTTTGGCTGCGTCGGGTCTTCGTTGCTGCACGCAGGCTTTCTCTAGCTGTGGCGAGCTCTTCGTTGCGTTGCTCGGGCTTCTCACTGCGGTGGCTCCTCTTGTTGTGGAGCACGGGCTCTAGGTGCGCGGGCTTCAGTAGTTGTGGCACACGGGCTCAGTAGTTGTGGCGCACGGGCTTCGTTGCCCCACAGCATGTGGGATCTTCCCGGACCAGGGCTCGAACCCGTGTCCCCTGCATTGGCAGGCGGATTCTTAACCACCGTGTCACCAGGGAAGTCCCCTTTGCTTTACAAAATTCTTGCACCCCAGTCACAGAGGAGACTCAGCACTTGGAGCCCCTGGCCTGCAGGCCAGGCTGACCCTCGAGCCCGGTGGGGTCCAGGCCCTCAGAAGCTGGCCCACCTGCTGTAGCCCAGCCCTGGCTCTGAGGTTGAGCAGTGGCAGCTTGTCACGAGGGCGTCCCTGGCTGGCTGACCTGACCTGCAGCCTCTGGTTGTAGCCTTGTGACAGTAACCCTTGTCATCGGTGCAGTGGGGCTCCCCAGGGCGCTACGAGGCAGGGCTGGGCAGCCGTATTTTGTGGAGCAGGAAACCGAGGCTTAGCAAATGCAGGCGTCCCTGCCAAGGTTGTAAAGCAGCACGTGGCAGGGCCGGCTCATTCCAAGGCACAGAACCCCGGCTCCCCTCACCATGATCTTACAGTTCCAGGCTGCTCCCTGCTTCCTTCCAGGCAGGAATCTTCCAGAAAGTGGTCCAGCTCCCTAAGTTGTATTCTGCACAACTCCCACATCCTGCAGTCACGGCTCAGGAGCTGAACCCGAGAGAGATGAGGGGCTGCCCCCTGGAAGTGTGGGGAGCCACAGGCAGGCCCTGGGCCAGACTTCTCGGCTGTGCCCCCAGCCCAGCTCCGCCCTGGGGGCCCCTGAGTGCGTCCCTTGCCCCCTCTCTAGGCCTCCGTTTCCCCATCTGCATTCCAGGAAGTTGGACATAAGCGCTCACAGTGCCTGCCTGTAACTCTGTCCTCTCTCTGCCCCCAGATCTGGGTTGCGACAAGACGCGGTCCCGGGTGACCCTGCAGGAGTGGAATGACCCTCTCGACCATGACCTGGAGGCTCAGCTCATCTACCGGCACCTGCTGGGCGTAGAGGCCACGCTGCGGTGAGGAGGCCTGTGCAGGGGCAGCGAGTCCCATGCAGCAGAGCCTGGGAAGCCCCGGGGGATGTGCCGGGGGGCGCTGGAGCCGGGATTTGGGCTCAGGGCCCCTCCGTAGTGGCTGGTCTCTTCCCTCGTAATCAGACTCTGCACCTTCCTGCCTGTGGCAGCCACACCGGAGGGCATCTGGATCTCTGCAGCATGAGGCTGGCTCATCTTAGGTTGAAGGTCCCAGGGGCTGTGGAAGCCCAGGGTCAGGCTGTAGCTGTTCCGCGCCCCCGGCTGACCCGGCCCCCTCATCTGCCCAGCCCTCCCTTGGTGCCCTCAGAGCGCCAGGATTGCCCTCAGCCAACTCGCTTAATTCAGTGGTTCTCAGCCCTGGCTCCAGCTTAGCGAACACAGAACGCTTTTTAAAAACAGGATGCCTGGGCCCTAGCCCACTGACTCAGAATCTCTGGTCGGGGGCGGGTTCAGCGCGGGGATATTTTAAAGCAAGCCATCGCTTCCTGAGAGCACTGCTTCCCGGAGTCTGTTCGAAAGGGGGCAGTTTTCTCTCCCACACCCCTGCCCCCGGGGCCTGGAGGGGCGCCGCGCATCCTCCTTGCCTCCTCAGCAGCTCTCCTAGGGTTTGTCTCCTGTGGCTACTGTAGTGCGTCACCATACGCTTCGTGGCCTAAACAACACAGGCTTATCCTCGTACAGTAAGAGCGGAAGAAGCACGTGAGCAGAGGGGTCAGGGGTCAGGCGACCCTCTAGGGCCTAGGAGGCAGCTGACGAGGAGGAGTTTGATCTGTTTTATCCAAAATAGATCAGGGAGATGGTCAGAGCGCTGAGCCAGCAGAGTTCCTAAATAAGGAGCTTCAAGCACAGGGTCCGCGAGGCTGCCCACCATCCCTCCGTGTAAGCGCACAGGATTGTACCTGAGCGACCCGGGGACCTTTGGTGAACCCTGGGTAGGAGCCGTGCTTAAAATGTCCCTGTCTCCTGTTCCCGTAAGAATGAAACTCATTCCGTGGCCAGGTAACACGAGGGGATTTTCAGGCCCCGCTTGCATCTCTCCCCAAGGGCCCTCTGAAAAGGAAGTGACACGGTTCAAGCTTGGTTTCCAAAGTGCCTTCCGCTGATGCACCTTTGCTGAGGTGGAGGATGAGGGGGGACCAGAGGAGGAGGCTGGACGGCGGAAGCGGGAGGCGACCGGGGGCCGAGACCTGGCTCCACACTTTTTCCTGTACATTGAGGCAGCCCCCTGCCCCCAGGAGCCCCCTCCAGCTCAGGAGGCCCACCCTGGGTCACCCAGCCTGCTGGGCGAGGGCACCAGAAGCCCTCACATCCTGTCCTCACCCACAGGGAGAAGCACCGACAGCTGAGTGCGGGCCCAGAGGCAGGCCCTGTGCTCACGGGCCCCGGAGGAGGTAGGTGCTTCCCACCTGAGCCCTCTTTCGGGGATGGTGGGTGGGGCCTCCCTCCCAGGGGCCCTCCGGCCTTCCAGACAGGCGCGACCCTACCTGCTCTGCCCTCATCCTGCATCTGCCTCCAGCCCCCGAGGACCCAGTGGCCCAGCTGCTCCAGGTACTGCAGGACCTCCGGGAGGCCCATAGGTCCAGCCCAGCTGGCTCCCCCCCCTTGGAGCCCAGCCGCGTCCTGGAGCTGCAGACATGAGGCCGCCCCGCACAACATGCTGAGCCCCGCCAGGTGCTGGGAGACCCCCGTGCACTCTCAGCTTTTCACCTCGGTCCCTCTCGTTGGGGTGCACGGCCTGGGTCTCTCCTGGGCTGAGTGAGCTGGGGGAGCCAGGGGCCCAGGGGGTCCGGAAATCCAGAGCTGATACGGTTTTGGCCCGTCATCACCCACCTGACATCTCCAGGGGACTTCGGGGGTTCCTGCTCCTCTGTGAGGCCTGGCTGCTCCCCGCCAGCCCCACAGCCATCACTGCCACTAGCCCAGACTCCCCAGGGTCCCTCCTCTCCTGCCCAGGGTGGACCCAGCTAGAAAGCCCCCTCTAGGGTGGTCCACGCCCAGATGGACTGATGCTTCTTGGACCCAGAGAGGCAGGAGGGAACATGGGGCCCAGGAGACCAGGCCTGGACCTCAGCACCCGCTTTGCTCCTGGCCACCACCACCCCTGCTCCCCTCACGGCCACAGCTGTGCTCCCCGGGAGAGCATCGCGACGCTCTGTTGCCGACAATAAACCTGCCATGACTGTGGAGGCTCTGGGATCTCGAGATGGGGGTCAGCTGCTGGTGGGGGTGGCCAAGCGCCGGGCCGCCAGCACAGTCTCTGTGCATCCCCACTGCCCCTGCTCTGTTTCCCCCCGTCCTGGGGACTTGCTTTCTCCTCCCACCTGCTGTCCCTGCCACACCCCTGGGTCCCACTCATCCGTCTCCCACAGGCTACAGAGCCTGATGTGTCTCACCAGCTGGCCCCTCCTGGCAGCCCCCAAACAGGCCCTTCCTCCAAGTGTCCTGAAGACTGCAAGTGCGGGCAGGTTCAGAACCTCAAACCACATGGCCTGGCCCTGGCAGTGGCCCTTATGCCAGCCTCCTCGTCCCAAGCAAGGCTTCCTCTGGTCATCACCTCCCCACTCTCCTCCAAACCCATCCCTAGGTACACAGTAACTTTCAACATAATTAACAAAACAGGGAAGGGACAGGGTCTTCCAGCACGTTCTTAAAACTCTCATTCAACCAAGCTCAGAGCCTCACCTGTGAATCCCAGACCTGGGACAGTCCCAAGGGCCCAGGTCACAGGCAGGACCCTTGACCCAGCTGACTAGCCGGAGTCTGGGGCAGGACCATCTGGACAGGCTGCATGCTGGATTCTTTGAGGGATAGCATAGAAAAGCAAAGGGGGCTGCAGATGCAGGGGGCTGCCCTGCTCCCCTGTACCCCATGGCTTTGGGGGCCCTATCGACCTTTTCTCCTGGTCACAGCCCACCAACCCAATCCCTTGGATGTTCATCACTTCTTGGTCGTGATGCTACCATCCTATGGGCCTCACGAGCCTCTTCACAGGGCTAGGCATCCCCTCACCCTTCCTGGCCCAGGGCTCAGGTCCAGGGTGACTGAGCCTGCTCCTCCCCGCCCCCATCACCGGCCGCTGCTTCTCTGGCTACTTCCTTAGGGCCTCACACCAGTCCTCCTGCCTGTTGGATCTTCTTGTGTTTCAAGGACCTCATGGTCAGGAAGTATGGACCCTGGGTCTCCTGACCCCCAAGGCAGGGAGGGAAGGGGAAAGAGAGGTGTACACTTGGGTGTGCACTTACAGAGCCTGCAGCGAGTAGAACTGTGGATTTAACTGCACACGCGCAGCCGCCCACCGGCAGCACCCGCCACCCTTTCCTCCAGTGGATCTCGTGGGCACGGCCACTGCAGCCAGAGGGGCATTTAAATGAGTAAGTGCCTGGCTCCGCCCCCCACCTCTCCCGTGGGTACCAACACCCCTAGGTTCTCCTCGCAGGTTCCAGGCAGAGCTACCTACAACCCAGGATGCCGCATTCTTTTTGGAAGCCACCTGGAAAAAGGAGAGGGACAGAAGAGACTCCTGCCTGCCCTCAGTACAGGCAGGTACTGGAGGTCACCCCCTCCACCTGCCCAGGGATTCCACACCACCACTCCCCCAGGATCGCCAGGCCTGTTATTCATCCGGGGCTGGGGCAGACGCCCCAGATGTCTTGAGGGTCTGATTGGGCCCTCAGAGGCCTACAGCCCAGCGGCTGGCATTCAGTACAGGGCAGGCACCCCGGGAAGCCCTGAGTGGGCCCAGCTCACATAGCATATGCGCCTTTGGGCCCAACTCGTAGGAAATCTGGGCAAGTTCCCGCCAACCTTCTCTTGGGAAATTCTTGTCAAAGTAGAATTTTCAAATATGTTTTTAAAAATGACTCATAAAAATGAAACTGTGCACCTCAGATTGGACTTGAACCCACACGGCTGGGACTTTGACCCTGCCAAGACCCACAGTCTTCCAACTGAGATCACACACCTGGTTTCAGGACTAATGACGCTCAGGTTCTTGATGTCTCATCTCAGAATTCAGTGAGAGACAAAGTGATAGGTAAGAAGTGGATTTATTTAGAGAGAAACACACTCCACAGACAGAGTGTGGGCCATCTCAGAAGGTGAGAAAGGCACCAGGGTACGGGGTTGTCATTTCTTATAGGGGTGGGTAATTTCATAGGCTAATGAGTGGGGGGAGTATTCCAGCTATTTTAGGAAGGGGCGGGGATTTCCAGGAGTTGGGCCACTGCCCACTTTTTGATCTTCATGGTTGGTCTTGGAACTGTCATGGCGCCTGTGGGTGTGTCATTTAGCTTGCTGCCGTGAGCGTATACTGAGGTTGAAGGTCTAGTGGAAAAAGTCGACTTGTCCGCCATCTTGGACCCATTGGGTTCTAATCAGTTTATATCATGCCCTTGGGCTATGTCATTCTTTCAAAGGTTGTGCCCTGCCTCCTTCCCTCCTGTTTCAAAAATATAGAATGGGCCTTCCCTGGTGGCGCAGTGGTTAAGAATCCGCCTGCCAATGCAGGGGACACGGGTTCGAGCCCTGGTCTGGAAAGATTCCACATGCCGCGGAGCAACTAAGCCCGTGCACCACAACTACTCAGCCTGCACTCTGGAGCCCATGTTCCACAACAAGAGAAGCCACCGCAATGAGAAGCCCGCGCACCGCAATGAGTAGTAGCCCCCGCTTGCTGCAACTAGAGAAAGCCTACGCGCAGCAACGAAGACCGAACACAGCCAAAAGTAATAAATAAATAATAAATTTATTTTAAAAAATGTATAGGGTATGAACATGTATCAGAGATTCATTACACTCCAAGGAGGAAATGAATGTTTGGCAAAGCTAGTTCATAGACTATTTTGAGAGTCTGGGTAACGTTGGAATAATATTGTGATATTAGATACAAAACTGGTTGATGGAATTATCTTCTCTATGGGATGGAAACCTACAAGTTAATAAGTGACTTCAACGTCTGGGCTCTAATTGAATAATAAATTTCAAAGTCAAACACAGGTGGCTTCCCTGGTGGCACAGTGGTTAAGAATCCGCCTGCCAATGCAGGGGACATGGGTTCGATCCCTGGTCCGGGAAGATCCCACATGCTGTGGAGCAACTAAGCCCGTGCGCCACAACTACTGAGCCTGTACTCTAGAGCCCATGAGCCACAACTACTGAAGCCCGCGCGCCTAGAGCCTGTGCTGCACAACGAGAGGCCACTGCAGTGAGAGGCCCGCACATTGCAATGAAGAGTAGCCTCTGCTTGCCACAGCCAAAAAAAGCCCGCGCAGCAACGAAGACCCAACGCAACCAAAAATAAGTAAATAAAAAATAAAAAATTAAAAGAAATAAATTCTTAAAGAAAAAAAAACGTCAAACACAGGTCCATTCCCCAAGCTTAGGGATTGGCAAACTTTTTCGGCAAAGGCCCAGGCATGCAGGTTTTGGTTACCATTACTCTTGTAGCACAAAAGCAGCCACAGGCAATGAGGAAACCAACGGGCATGGCATATTCCAATGCAACTTTAAATACAAAAACAGGTGGCAGGCTTGATTTGGTCCCGGAGCCCTCACATTTTGACGATCTCTGCCCTAGATATTTATTTATTTATTTGTTTTTTTCTAAAACTCCTGCTTTTTAAAAACTTTTATTTATTCATTTTATTTATTTTTGGCTGCGTTGGGTCTTCGTTGCTGTGTGCAGACTTTTCTCTAGTTGCTGTGAGCCGGGTGGGGGGGCTACTCTTCGTTGTGGTGCTCTGGCTTCTCTTGTTGTGGAGCAGGGGCTCTAAGCACGTGGGTTTCAGTAGTTGCGGCATGTGGGCTTAGTTGCCCCACGGCATGTGGGATCTTCCCGGACCGGGGCTCGAACCCACGTCCCCTGCATTGGCAGGCGGATTCTTAACCACTGCGCCACCAGGGAAGCCCTGCCCTAGATATTTAAATAACCCCTGGTCAGACCTGTTCAACAGTGCTCCAGTATGGCGTTGTTGGGATATGCCACACACTCCCCCTTCCCCATATTTCCAAGGTTGGAAAATGTTTCTTAGCACCCCATGTTCTAGCCGCCCCTTCCACAGTGGTGCCAGGCAGACCTGTCTCCCTTAGACTAAGGAGAAGACGGGAATGGCCATTGGGACTCCTCTCGGGGCACACCAAAATTGAGCTGCTGAAAACTCTTTGGGGGGCTGACAACTTCTGGAGCTCAGGATCTCATGTTGGTCAGAGAATCAAAGGGCAAGTGTGACCAGAACTCCCTAGAGAGGACAGACTTCCACAGTGGCAGGGAGGGAAGCCCCTTCAGAGTTAAAATCCTCTCCCCATTCTGTCCCGTAGCCCAGTTAAGGCCAGGCCAGCCTCATCACCGCCAGGTCCCTGCAATCCCGGCAATGGTAGTGTTGCAAGAAAAGGTGGGGCACAAGAGGATGGTCAGGTCCCAGGTCTCAGGTGAGTTCCTGGGACGGGTCGCCAAGTATGGGTTCTCGGCTTCTTGCAGGAAAGAATTCAAGAGCGAGCCACAGTAAAGTGAAAGCAGGTTTATTCAGGGAGATACACATTCCATAGACTGAGTGTGGGCCAACTCAGAAGGCAAGAGGCCCCAGGGTATGGGGTTGTCAGTTTTTAGGGGGAGGGGAATTTCATAGGCTAGTGAGTAGGAGGATTATTCCAACTATTTGGGGAAGGAGCGGAGATTTCCAGGAGTTGTGACCCACTTTTTGGCCTTTTATTCAGCCTTAGAGCTGGCATGGTGCCTGTGGGTATGTCATTTAGCATATGCTGACGTATCGCAATGAGCGTATAAGGAGGCTCACGTTCTACTGGAAGCAGACTCTTCCGCCATCTTGGGCCTAATCAGTTCTAACTACTTTATGTCCTCAGAGGCTGTGTCATTCTTTTAAAGTTTGTGCCCTGCCTCCTTCCTTTCTCAGTAGTGTCAACTGAAAAAAGAAATACGCAACCTAAAGGTTGAGAGTTATGTTTTATTCGGTGGACATACTGAGGACTTCAAGCCGGGGAGGCAGCATCTTAAGTAACCCCGAGTCGAAAAAAAAAAACCCAGTAACCCCGAGAAAACTGCTCTGAGGACGTGAGGGGGAGCCAGGATATATAGGAGTTTTGCAACAAAGGGCAGGTAGTCTGAACATCATGAGATTACTGTTAATTAAAGAAAACCAGATATCTCAATTTAAGGAATTTAGCGCTTTTCTTTGTATGGGAAGATGTAAGAGTCTGGGCTCACCAAAATCATTCCTTTGATATGTACCTCAGCTATCTGGGGCCAGTATCCCGTGTTTTCACATCCTGCATTTCATCAAGCTGCACCTCGGGGTTGGCTGCAGTCTGATGATGGCTGGCTGGCCGATATTCTTTGTTTCCTTCCTGAGTTCCCTCAGGGCTCACGGTTGGGGGCAGGGCTGCAATGGCTGACAGCTGCGGCATCTTTTGTTTACTGACATGGCAGGCAACATTTTATTTCTCAGTAGCGTCCTTGGCCCAAACTTTCCCAGGATGACTCAGACGGGTGAAGGGGCATCATTACTGTCATTACCTTCTATTCCTCCGCAGTTAAAGAGGCCCCCACCCACTTGGCCTGGAGAGTCAAGGTTGGTGTGGGCCTCCAGCAAATGACATTTTCTCACCCCAGGTCTCAAAGCTTAAGTAGGAAAGAGTCCTTCCCGGGAAGTGGTGGGGGAAGCTCCAGATTTCCTTGGGGGCTCCTCAGCTGTTCCCCAGCCTTGAAGAAACAGCTGGAAAGCTGTTAGGGCTTCAGTAGCTAATCTGAGACCCCAGCCCCTGTTGCTTCAAACCGCGCAGGTGGGACTTTTATGCTAAGCTGTAGTCTGCAAAATATCAACCAACCAAAACCGACTCACTTATCCCTTATCCCTTCAAGTTCCTCTCATACCTGTGTTGACTGAAAACAAAACAAAAACAAAAATGCACAACCTAAAAGTTGCGAGTTATGTGGGATTTTTAAAAAAATATTTTTTAAATTTTAATTTATTTATTCATTTTTTGGCTGTGTTGGGTCTTCGTTGCTGCAAGCGGGCTCCTCTTTGCTGCGGTGCGCGGGCTTTTCATTGCGGTGGCTTCTCATGTAGCGGAGCACGGGCTCTAGACGCGCGGGCTTCAGTAGTTGTGGCTCACGGGCTTCAGTAGTTGTGGCTCGCGGGCTCTAGAGCTCAGGCTCAGTAGTTGTGGCACACGGGCTTAGCTGCTCCGCGGCATGTGGGAACTTCCCGGACCAGGGCTCGAACCCGTGTCCCCTGCACTGGCAGGTGGATTCTTATCCACTACGCCACAAGGGAAGCGCCTTATGCGTGATTTTTTGGGTTTTTGGCCGTTCCACGTGGCTTGTGGCATTCTAGTTCCCTGACCAGGGATCGAACCTGGGCCCCAGCAATGAAAGCGCCGAGTCCTAACCACTGGACCTCCAGGGAATTCCTGCGAGTTGTGGGGGTGGTTTTTTGTTTGTTTTCTGGGTGGTTTTTTTGCCGCACTGAGCGGCAAGAGGAACTTCCCTGACCAGGGATCAAACCTGTGACCCCTGTGGAAGCTCAGAGTCTTAACAACTGGACCACCAGGGAAGTTCCTGCGAGTTATGTTTTATCGAGGACCTTACTGAGGACAGTAGCCTGGGAGACAGCCTCTCAGATTGCTCTGCAGAACTGTTCCAAAGAGGTAAGGGAGGAGCCAGGATATATAGGAGTTTTTTGCTGAAAAACAAACAAAACACTTGTAGTCAAACATCAAAAGATTACCGCTAATCACAAAAGACAGACATCTCAAGTTAATGATTTCAGCAGTTTTCTTCGGAAGATGAAAGAATCTGGGCATTGAAATGATTCCTAGATATGCATCTTAACTATCTAGGGCCAGTATCCTGTTTTTCTCCATCCTGAATTCCCCTCAGGGCACACCGTCAGGGGCTGATGGCTTGATGGCGGCAACATTCTTTGTTTATTGAAATGGCAGGCAACATTTTTTTGTCCCCACCAGCATACACTTGCCACCTCCCCGGCCCTCACCCAACTGCTCCCCTAACAAGAACCTCGCTAGGCTACAAGCCCACCTGGTAAACCAGTAACAACCCAGCCAGGAGTCTTGTAGCAGCTTGCCTTGGCAGGTGGATTATCCATACACAACAGTCTAGCCCAGGGGAGGCTTCTTCTGCCCCGGCTGGTCACACCTGCCCACTAACCCAAGGCTCCATTCTCCATTCAAGAGCCTCTTGCCATGTATTCCAAGGGCACATTTCCAAAGAGGGATCAAGGGGCAAAGGGAGCAGAGAGAAGAGTTCAGGGTTTCGGCTTAGCCTAGACAGAGATGTCTCAAAAGAGCTGCCCCCAGCGTTAGGAGCATGCGTCAAAACATGCCCGCAGGTAAGCCCAGGAGAGGACCTTCCCGACTCACGCATGCGCAGAGCCACCAGCTCCTCTCCCTCCGGCAGGCTTTTCTAGCGCCTGCGCAAGATCCTCCAGACCGATAGAGGGCAACGAGCCGATCCTCACACGGGTTTGGCACTACCGGCATAATCCGGAAGCAGCCGCTAACCCGGAAGTGGTCGAGTTATATAGGTCGAGTTCCGGAGGTGGTGGCGGCTGTGTGTGAGGCTTGGGAGGCTGCTGCGACGCTAGGATGAACGCGCCTCCCGCCTTCGAGTCGTTCTTGCTCTTCGAGGGCGAGAAGAAGTAAGTGGAACCGGCCTCGGTGGGAGAGGGTCGCGGACCCTCGACCGTCAGCGCCCGCAGGTTCTGGGGCTTCTCTGCCCGTCCGCTGCCGGGGGGACAGAAGGTTTTGCTCTAGCTCCACAGAGCGCTTCGCCCTTGAGTCTGCCAAACTTAAGACAGTCCTAGGTGTTGGTGAGTCTCCCCATTTTGCAGATGAGGAAACCGAGCTTCAGAGAGGTTAAGTAACTCTCCCAGGCGCACAGAAAGTGGCCGGTCTGTATTCGAACCCAGTGTGTCTGGCTCCAAAGTCCTTTTCCTCTGGGATCTGGTAGCCCCCCTCACTCGTCTTCCCGCCCACCACCTTTATCCTTGCTGCAGCCAGAATGATGGCTCTGAGACTCACACCGGATCTTCATTCGCTGGTGTAAACCCTCCAGTGACGCCTGATTGCCTGCAGGTGAAGGGAAATGTAATCCAGTGCTCAGATAGCCTTGACTTGGCTCCTGGATCCCCCGCTTGAGAACTCTGTGCCTTTGGGCAAGTGACAGTCTGCCTGAGGCCCACTTTCCTCATCTGGAAAATGGGCTTATTACTGTATTAAATCACAGAATTTTCTCTAAGGGGAGATTAAATTAGGTAATTTATGTAAAGCGCTTAGTCCAGGGCTCGGCACAAAGAAGACCGTCTTAAACGCTGGCTTTTCCTTCTCTTAGCTGTCTGGTATCCAGGGCTCTGCTCTGCGGTCTAGCCCCTGCCCGGCACTTCACTCTCCCTTGAGAGCGGTGGTTCTTAACCGGGGGCCATTTTGCCCCCCCAGAAGACTTCGGCAGTGTCTGCAAACATTTTTGGTTGTCATAAAGGGGATGCTCGTGGCATCTAGTGGTAGAGGTACTGCTAATACCCCACAGTGTACCAGACAGCCCCCATACAGAAAAGAATTTTCTGGCCTAAAATGTCAGTGGTGCCAAGGTTGAGAAGCTCTGCTTTAGGAAGAAGGAGTAGTCCAGAGGTGAGATGAGGGTCCCACAGAGCCAGGCGTGGCTGGGTTTGGGGTATAGCCACGGTGCTACTCTGAGTCACAGAGGACGTTATGGGATGAAGAGATGGGAAAGTCTTCCAGGAGGAGGTGGGACCTGAGCCTGCCTTGAAGGGCAGGGTTTAGACTCTGGGGAGGAGGGAAGCCGCGGCCCTCCCCACCAACCTGTTGCCTCTGCCTCTCCCTTAGGATCACCATTAACAAGGACACCAAGGTACCCAATGCCTGTTTGTTCACCATCAACAAGGAAGACCATACGCTAGGAAACATCATTAAATCGTAAGTTCCAAGTCAGAGGCTTTTGGGGGTTATGTTGCTCTTTGAGAGGCCAAGCTTAAGTTCCAGGAGATGTTCTCAAGTCTCTCTGAGCTCCAGGAAGTCCTTCTGGGTGCTGGCTCTAGGAATTCACACATCCCAGTACCTTTTCTTCAAAATGACAGTGACCGGTTTCTGTTCACGTAGACACTTTCCTGTGTTGGCTCAGTTATCTGACTAAAGGAGGAGAATGTGCAGCGAGCCACAGGAAAGAAGGCCCGCTTGGGGCTCTGCTCACAAGCACGGAGACGCATTCAGCTTTGGCCACCCACCCCGCCCCCATTTGTGACAGTGACCTCAGTGACACCTGGCATTCTAAGATGTGTGTGCCAGAGATTGTAACTTAGTAGAATAAGGGAAGGAAGTGGGAGAGTGCCTGTGTGCTCATCCGGTGCCCTGGTGGGTTCCTGGTAATTGGATGGTGGGTGTTTGCACCGGTGAAGTCCTGGCCTGGTAGGTGGCCAGCAGTAGGATTGGCCAGAGACTTGTCATTTCGCTGCTGAAAAGTGCCATCAGTGAAGCCATGCCTTTCCCAGGTTTGCATGTTTGAGACCGTGGGCAGGAGCTTGTCCGGTCTTCTGGTATAAGTAGCGGACGGAGTTGCCCATCTTCTTTGTGGATGCCTCCTGCCCAGCGCCAAGCCAGTGGTGCACCCAGGCTTTCCTGGGGCCCTGCTGCCCCCCACCCTCCCCCACTGTGTGAGCCCAGTGTTCCCACCTGTGCCAGCCGCCCCCCCCCCCCCAGTGCTCACATTTCAGGGAGCTGATCTGGAGAAAACCCCCACACGCCCAGGGCACAGCTCACGATTCAGGCTTCGCTTCCCCATAGTCTCGTGGACCAGGACCCCATGCGTGTGGACGGCAGCTGCCAGCCTGCATCGCCCAGAGGATTTCCGTTTCCACTTTATTAAGTGCTCAGAGCCTGGGGCCTTCTCCCCCTGCTGCCTTTATTTGCTGTGCCAGATGCTCTTTGGGGGCTGGGAATGGGGCTTTTTTTTCCTGAACACTAGCTGGATTTTTACTGCCTAGGGAGGTTTCTTTGGGGCCCTTGAGGGTCCCTGACGTCTCGTGAGGGAAGAGGTTGCTGGAAACTGTGTTTACTAGGTAGGGTCGTTGATCCTCATGGATGTAGCTGTGTGTATGGGAGGAGTCCCCACATGCTGTACCTTCTTCACATGTCTGTCTTACTTGGACATTTTTGCAGGGGCTGTGGGGTGGTGACAACGACATCACACAACACAAACAACTAAAGATCGAGAGCAGCTGCATTTGCTTATAGGCCCCAACCCAACGGGAAGACCCTTGGTTAGAAGGCCTGGAAGGTCACAAGGGGCCAGAGCCCCAAGGGCCCTAGGCTCACCACCCACCCGCACCCCACCCATCCCTGTGTCTCAGGCAGCTGCTGAAGGACCCACAGGTGCTGTTTGCTGGCTACAAAGTCCCCCACCCCTTGGAACACAAGATCATCATCCGCGTGCAGACCACACCGGACTACAGCCCCCAGGAGGCCTTCACCAACGCCATCACAGACCTCATCAGCGAGCTCTCCCTGCTGGAAGAGCGATTCCGGGTGAGGAGCTGGGTGAGCCGGAGGGGCTGGGGTCAGTCTGGACGCCAGCCTGTATGGTCACAGCTGCAGCGTGCTCATGCCCACACCTAGGACGATCCCCGGGTTGTTTCCTCTGATTTATTCAGTGGGGGAGATGGGGGCTGGGCGGAGGTGATGACAGAACAGGGGTGTATACCACAGCATCCGGGAAGTGTGGACTGAGGGGTCATGGAGGTGAGGCCTGGGGCCTGCTGTCTGCACCCAGGGTGGGACCTCACCCAGTGCCAGGGTCTCCCTTTGTGCTCTCATGGTCCCCGTGGAAGCAAGGGGCCTGCTGCCTGGGGCTGTCCCTCCAAGCCTCTTCCCTGTGGTGCCGCTGCCCTGTGGTTTATCTGTCTGGGGGCAGCTCATCTTATCGTAGGGTACCACCATCAAGAAGGCCAGATGGGTGTGGTCACATCTCACGCAGGGGGCTTCAAAGTCCAGACACGATTTAGAGTGGGAAGGATCCACGGCTTGTCAGATTTTCAGTCTGTCAGTCACAGGCTCACCAGGAAGCACCCCTACTCCCCCGCCTCCCTGCCACGCCAGGCAGCAGGACCTGTGCTGCAGGGAAGTCATGGTGGCTTGAGTAGGGCTGGCTAGAGGGTCCCTGGGGTGCTGGCTACCCGGTGCCTGGAACCGTTTGGGGCCCCTGGCCAAGGTCCTGGCAGCCCTTGGTCAGGGAGGCTGAGGCTGCGTTCCCAACATCCTCACCCGGCCATCCCAGCTCAGGGCGCCGCCTCCTTCCTCCCCCTCAGGTGGCCATCAAAGACAAGCAAGAAGGAATCGAGTAGTGGGCTGCACCCGGCTCTTCTCCAGGCACCAGGTGGACAAAAGCACTTCCTCCAGCCGTGGGCCTCCTTGTAGAAAGTCCCTCACCCCTGACACCGATGTGTCCTGTACACAGAGTCTGTCTTACCTTCCTAATAAAGTGTGGCAGGAAAAGACCCAGCTGCGGGCTGAAGCAGAGGTGACTTCACAGCCTTGGGTCAGTCCAGTGGAGGTGGGGGACCTGTTCCGGAGCCACTCGGGGGCCTCATTTCAGGACTAGCCCAGGGAGCCAGATTTCTGTCTGAGAGGGTGGCAGGAACAAACTCCTTCTGGACAAAACCCGGGAACCTGGGGCTGCCCGGCGCCGTCTCAAGCAGAAGGAACTGAAAGCTCGTGTGCTTCCAGGCGTCCCTGCCCTGGGAGCCTCAGCTGCCGGGCCTGCCTGCCTCACTCAGCGGCGGACACCTGATGGGGCCCACAAACAGCTCCCCTCAGGCTTCTCTTACACAGTAGACTTTAATATAAAATAGTCACCAAAAAAAAAAAAAAAGTCACCGATAAGAAGGTCCCCCTCACGACCCTAAAAGCTGAGTAAGTTGCGTCCCACAGTCAAGGCTGGTTTCTCCTCCAGATGGCGACAATGTTGGAGTCCGTCAGTGCCGTGAGGTAGGTAAAGGTGGGGTCGGCCACCACCGTGTTCACCATGGTCCTGCTCACTGTCTGGCCCAGGGCCCGGGGCTGGGGCCACTTAAGGATCTGGAGGGGAGAGAGAGGGCGCTGGGCTCCTGCTTCCTGACACGGGCCCCCGGGCAGCCCCAGCCCTGGCGGGGACCGCAGTGCGCATGCCTACCTGCGTGGGGGCCTGCGGGGTGGCCGGTGGCGGGGGCCTCTGCGCCACGAGGGGCCTGACATCGTAGATCCACACGTTGCCCTCCTCGTCCCCGCAGAGCACCATCCCCTCACCTGCCAGCACAGAGACGGGAATCAGGTGGGGCGGAGCTCCCAGAGGTGCAGGGTTAGGGGTGGCCGGCAGGCGACTCACCAGGACAGGTGCTGAGTGAGAAGTAGGCGAGCTCGGTGGGCGACCACTGCAGCCGGGCCAGGACCACGACGGCCACTGTGGACTGGCTGCCCCGGCCCTGCCACGTCTGGCTCCAGCTCCACAGGCAGATGGTGCCCAGGCTACTCCCTTTGGAGGCTGTCGGGGAGAGTGAAGAACTGTGCCCGGGGGCCCCTCTCCGGGCAACTCGTGTCCCACAGTGGGGACCTCTCCGAAGCCCTCGGACCTAAACCCCAGCCCAGGGAGAAGTGACCCCAGAAGGCCTGACCAGGGCCCATCTGGGTCCCAGGAAGCCAGACTGTCCCGAGCTAAGCTCGCTCACCCACGACGTCCTCGTTCACGAACGCCAGCCCGTCCACTCTCCGTCCAGTTGCCTCAGAGCCCTCGGAGAAGACGAACTCCACCTCACACACCCTGTGGGGCAGCGGAAGTGCTGGTCAGCCAGGAAGGCTGCACACAAAGGGCCGCTCGCTCATTCAGACACCTGCTGGGCACTTACTCTGGGCCCTCCCTGGCTTCCAGGCCCTGGAAGGGGGGAGCCAGCACCTGAGTGTGCCGAGTCACAGGCGGTGGCAACTTAGGGGGCGCAGGGACATGGCCAGGAAGGGCTCTGGAGTGAGGCAGCGCTTCCGAGGCTGAGTGAGGTGAGCAGTTCACTGGCCAAGTGGGTGCTTCTAGGCCCAGAGACTTGGTGGTGCGGGGGGTTGCTCTGACGCTGAGGACAGTGGGGAGTGGCTGCGGGCACACTGCTTGGAGAGGCCACCCAGCAGCTGCCCGGAGTCCTGGAGCCAGAAAGGCAGCCGAGTACCAACCACGAGCAGCAGACACATCTGAGACGTGGGGGAGACGCCACAGGACTTGGGGACCAGGCAGGGAGGGAGAAGGCAGGCCCAGGACTTGACTCCCAGGTGTGGCAGGGGGACACCACCAACACCTGGCTGGACAACTGCCACGGTCTGTGCTGAGGTGTCATTACAGTTCCCTCCTGCCACCTGCCCTAAAATTCTTCCCACGCTATTCCCCATGCTCAGGATAAAATTCAAGATCTCACCAGGGCCCACAGGGCCAGTATATCCTCTGGCCCAGGCAACCTTGCCACATCACCTTGTGCCAATCCCTCCAGTTCTCCAAGCTGTGGCCAGCTCTCCCTGGTCAGCCAGCTGTCCCTGCCACTGGCCCTTTGCGCTTCCCCCGTGTGAGCACCCTTCCTGCCTCTGCCCACCTGACTCCCTCGGGACTCATGGAGAGCATGAGCCTGAGGACCTGTCCATCCGCCACTGGTCACCTCGGAGTCCCCTCGGCCTCCCTGCTCCTCTCGGAGCACCTTATTCTCCTTCCTCTGTAGCTGACATCAATCACACTCGGGGGGGTTTTAATGCCTGTCTCCCCCACCAGGCTCTGGGCCCCACAAGGCCAGGGGACCCCTGCCGAGCACTGTCTCAGGCCTTCCAGGTGATACAGAAGAGCCACACGCCTCCACCAGGCCCTTCTGGCCCTTCTCCTGGCCCAGACACCGTCCCGTTGTCCTCCACTAGCCCTGGGATGTGAGTTACTGTCCCCACTTTGTGGATGACAAAATCATGTTGGGCAGAGGAAGGTCACACTGCTGGTGAGTGGCAGGACCTGGGCAGTGATGAGGTGATCAAGCCTAGAGAGGGAATGGACCTTTCCTCAAGAGATGGGCAGGAGGTGGGGACAGGGCAGCTCTGAGGAGGCCCGTGAAAACAGCCTCTGGCTGCCCAGGGCAGGGGGCGTGTTGCGGGCATCACTGCAGCAGGTGTGCCTGGGGTCAGACACCTGGACTGGGGGCTGCCCGGCTCCGAGGACTGGCTTTCAGGGCACCCCTGCCCGTTCTCACCTCCTCTTCTGAGGCTGGTCCAGCCGCACGTCCCAGCAACGGCAGCCGCCCTCACAGCCAGCCAGCAGGTAGGCATCCGGGCAGGAGGCGACGGGGCAGAGACGCAGGGCGATGGAGGTGGTGTCGAGTGTGAGCAGCTGGCTGCCGGCAGGTGAGAGGGAGGGCGTGAGGCCACAAACTCAGGTGTGTGCCCACCCCCACGCCCATCCCCCGAAGTCCTGCCGCAAAGCATCACCTGGCTTGGAATTCGTAATCGTGGTTGGGCACCCCGATGTCCCAGAGGATGATCCGCTTGTCATAGGAGGCCGCTGAGGAGGGGATGGGAAGGAGAGAGGTGGCCCTGAGGAGGCCCTGCTCCCTCCTGCAGGCTGTATCCCAGGCTGAGACCACGGCCCCAAGGCAGGGAGGGAGGGCCACGGCTGGGAGAAAGACTCCAGGGCCTACCATCCTTATCTTACTCTAACCTATGTGCCCCACGCCACGCAGCCATGTCCCGAAGTCTCTGCTCAGATATCACCCTCATCACACCCAGAGGGCCAGGGGATCCACCCAGGTCCCCAGGTCACAGACGTGGCCCAGGTTGTCAGAAACCTCCAAAGCCACAGAGCAGGTTGGGGGAAGAGACAGAATCTGAAGCCTGGTCAGTTGTCCATGAAACCCTGATGTTCCTACCGGTCTGCGCTGACCTCGGCAGCCAGCATGAGGCCCGCCAGCCACAGGAGCTCCCTGCCATCCCAGGAAGGAGTCCTGAGGCGTCAGGCTGCAGGACGGGTGCTAAGGGAGCCCCGGAGGTTCGGGGAGGGGGTCTTACTGAAGAGGTGGGTCTCGTGTGTGGGGCTGAAACAGAGAGTCGCAATGGCCTTCTTGTGGGCCCGGATGAGCCCGCAGCAGAAGCCGGCCCGCACGTGCAGCAGCCGGACCAGGCCCCGCAGGCCTGCAGCTGCCAGCACGCTCCAGCGCTTCTTGTGGCCTGCCTGTGTGACCACCGTCAGGGCTGTCCAGGCCACTGAGAAGAACTCCTGGGGAGGGAAGGGGAGGGCTCACCGAGGGGCAGGGCTACACGCGTGCAGGATCAGGCCCGGGAACAGGAGCCCAGCATCAAAGAAAAAGGTCACCTGGTGAGTAGGTGGCCGAGTCTGGCCCCCCGACCCCAGCGCTCCTACCCCCAGGAGCCAAGGCTCTGCCTGCCACCCTGCAGGAGCAGGGCCCCGGCACTCACCTCACTAGGCGCCTTGTACTTGTGCAGTACGATGCCCGTCTGGCAGTCGATCACACACACGGCCTCCCCACCACACGTGGCCACGGTCTGGGATGTGGCCCCTGCCTGCCCTGTTTGAGAGATCAGCCTGGTGACCCACTGCAGCCCCTCCTCCTGACCCTGAGGACACTCTGAGCTCTCTGTCCCTCCCGATTCCCCTGTCCACCCAGGCGGCCCCTGCACGTGGTATTCCCAGGCCCCGTGCCCAGAAAGCTTGCCCTGCTTGTTCCCTGTGGCCCTCGCCCCGCCTGCCCCCCGCCGAGGACGTGCCCTCGTCCCAGGCTGGCTCGAAGGCGCAGGCCCAGAGCTGGGTCTCCAGGTCACGAGGGCTGTTGTTCTTGCTGTGGCACTGCAGGAAGTGCAGGGGCTCCAGCTGCAGGGCAGTCTGTGGGAGCAGAGGGGGGTCATGGCTGCCCCCGGGCCTTGCTCCCACCACACGCCCCCTGCCACCTTGGTAGCTCACCTGGCTGCCAGCAGAGCCCACAGGGCTGCCCTCCACCTGGGCCAACGGGGAGGTGCACACCCGCTTGTTGGGAGAGAGGTTGACTGGGCCATCACCTGGCCGCTTCGAGGCCACTGGCCCGGCCTGTGGAGGAGGGGGCGGGGGCAACCCGAGGGCCTGGTGACCATGTGTCCATCTGCCCAGGGCTTCCTTCCTCCCCATCAGAGGCTGGACTGCACTCTCCCATGGGTACGGGAGGCCAGGGGTACCAGGGTCAGAGGGAACCAGCTCGAGCAAAGAAGGCCATCTCCTGGGCACACTGCCAGGACGCCTTCCTAATGCCTCCCTAGGCAGGAAGGGCCAGGGCAGGCCCTGGGAGCCCGGGAGCCCCATGGAACCACTCACCCTAGGCTCCTGGATAGTGGTGGCTTTTGGGGGCCTCTCTGAGATGTTTGCCTCATGCACCTGAGTCCCACCAGAGGCCACCAGCTCCTCAGAGATCATCCGCACCTGGGTGGAGCCAGGCCATCAGGAAGCTGAGCACATCCCGGGGGCCTCCAGCCCCTCCCCAGACGCCCAGTCAGAGGGTGCTTCCCGAGCTGGGGAAGAGTCCTTCCAGCCCATAGGGCTTCCTTCCATGACCTGCCCACTCCCCACATCCCCTCATGGCCAGAGACCTCCAGGGTGGCTCAGGCTATGGCAGCCAGGGAGGAGCTGGGAGAAGCGACTCCCAGCACAGCGGGGTGAGGACATACCCTCCACTGGGTGAAGTCGCTGAGGGACTCGGGCCCATAGCGGACGTCTCTGACGGCCGACCTCACAAAGTCTGCCTGGGCCTTCTCAGCCTCCTCCTCTGGGCTCAGTGCGGCCATGAACTTCTCCCAGTGAGCTGTGACCTGGCACGAGAGGGACCAGATTCAGGCTCAGCCCACCCCGGCTCTCCTGGACCTTCTGTGGCACCTTTGCCTCTAATCTCAGGGCCAGAGCTGTCTCAACCTCACCGCCTCTGGGATGCCTCCCCGAATCACAGCTTTCTCAGCTGCAGGTTGCACAAACCCAAGCAACACAGAGGGAGAGACAGGCCCCTGAAGGGAGGAGCTGGCCCAGGGTAAAGTCACCGTGAAAGCATCCCAGCCTCCCCTGCCAGGGCACGACCTCCAAGGACAAGAGGCCAAGCGCCACAGCCAAGCTCAAAGCAACAGGTCGGGCTAGGGGCTCAGGGCCACTTGGGGTTGGGACAGAGAGCCCCTGTAACCCCCCTTGGTGTCCTCCAAATGTCCAGTTCTGTCACTCCTCAAGGCCCCCGACTGCTCCCAAGCACCAGAGACACCGCCCCGCCCCTTACCCTGCTGGTCAGCTCCCGGTTCAGGTTCTCCACCTGAGAGCAAGTGGAGGAAGCGTCCTTGCCGTTGACCTTACGGAGCTTGGGCAGGAGGAAGGAAACTTTCAGGTTGTCACTGACCTGGGGGATGAGGCAGGAGAGCGGCTCGGGGTCACCCCAGCCTGTGGCTGAGCCCGAGCCCCCAGGGTGCTGGCCCGGGATGCGGGGCCGCCCACTTACTGTCAGAAAGGGGTTGCCCTCCAGGCTGAGCTCCTCGAGCTGTGGGAACTGGCACAGGACAGTGACATCGCCCAACTGGTTGTTGGCGCAGCGGAGGATGCGCAGGTGGGACAGGCCCAGGTTGGCGGGCAGCGTCTCCAGTTGGTTGTTGGAGAGGTCCAGCTCTTGCAGCTGCTTCAGGCGGCTCAGCAGCTTGGGGTCCAAGTGCTCTGAGAGCAGATTCATCCCTGACAGGCTGGGGAGAGGGGCAGACAGGGCGGGCTCAGGGGGCAGGCAGGCCTCCCACCCCGCACGCACGGCAGCCCAGGTTGCCTCCGACGGCTTTGGCACCTGACATTTCTCCTGCGTGCATGGCCGATCCGCAACATTCCCCCACTTACTTTAACCCTGTCCCTACTTTATAACTTGGGGCAGCTGGCCCCCTCCAGGATGCTTTTCCTGATCCTCTAGGGGGGCTTTCTGTGCTCCCCAGTCCTCTGTAATTCTCTCAACAGGTTGCTCCATATTCTTTCTGCAAGACTGTCTCCCTAGCAGCCTGGACCCTCTTCTGAGGTAATGCCGCTCCGGGCCTACCTGACCCATCTCATAACGACAGAACGGCGTTTGTCCCGAATGATTAAAGACTCTGTCGAACCGACAGGCTGATAACGGGGCCGGGCAGGGAGAGAGGAACGGTCCCAGGCTTTCTTCCCGACCGTCCGCCGACCCAGGCCCTGGTGGAGGGCGGTGTGGCCCCGGCCCTTACTCCAGGCTCCGGATCTTCCCCAGCCGGTCGCACTTGGGTCGCCCCCGCTGGATCAGCAGCCGCGCCGACAGGGGGCCCATGGCGAGGAGGCGCGGCCCGCGGGGACCTGATCGACGGCACGCGAATCCGGTGCTGGTGCCGGCGGTTGTCCGATTCCAGGAGGTGGCGCCGCGCGAATCCGTCGGCGGCGGCGACCGGAAGGAAGCGGCCGCGCGGACCTCGTACCCTGCGCGCGCACTACAACTCCCAGCGGCGCCCGCGGTCCCGCGCCTGCGCCCTGGCTGCCAGGACGCGGCGATGGCGGCTGCGGCGGTGGCGGCCCCAGAGGTCCTTCGGGAATGTGGTTGCAAGGGTATCCGGACCTGTCTAATCTGCGAGCGGCAGCGCGGAGGTGACCAGCCCTGGCAGCACCAGGTGAGGGCTGGGAGAGGGGCCGCGCCCACAACTCCGTTCTTCATCCGGGGAAACTGAGGCCCGGGTTGACCGTGAAGACGGGCTCCGGATCAAACCGTGTCAGCGGCCCTGGCGATGGGGGCGTTGCGGGGTGAGGAGATGAGGGCTTTGAGCAGTGGGCCTGGAGTGGGAAAGGGGCTGGGACGTGGATGCAGTCCGACCACAGCTCACCTCTGGAACCCGGGGGGAGTCTGACAGCAAACGTAGCCCCCCCCGTGTCTGGGGCTGGAAGCTTCACGGGCTCGTGGTTAGACGACACGGAGAGAGTAGGGGGTGCTGAAAACCAGGGCAGAGGGCCCCAGAAGGCCTTGGACGGAAACGGGCAAGGAGGAAACTCATTCCAACGAATTAACAAAAGAGGACTCGGAGGCTTTGAGCGGGGCAGGGGCCTTCCAGCCGGGCCAAGGCCTGGGGAAGGCGGATGATGCTTCAGGTGAGGGAGATGAGGTCGGGGGGGCCTGACCACGGAAGGCAGGCGGGACCTGTTCTGAGGGCCATGGCGAGCTCTTGAGGGTTTTAAAGGAAGTTACCTGTGAATTTTAGAAAGATCCTGGGAAGGGGAGGGGTGGATAGGAAGGAAAGGAGGCTGGGAAGCCAGTGAAGAAACTGTCACAGTGTCCGTGACAAAAGCTCAGAAGGTCCTGTGAAAAACAGTGGCGGTTCCTCAGAAAATTAAATGTAGAGCTACCATATGACCCAGCAATCCCACTTCTGGGTATGGTCCCAAAAGAATTGAAAGCAGGGTCATGAAGAGATATCTGTACATCCATGTTCATAGCAGAGTTACTCACAATAGCTAAAAGGTGGAAGCAGCCCGAGTGTCCACGGACAGACGAAAGGAAGAACAAAATGTGGTCCATCCGTACAGTGGAATATCATTCAGTCCTAAAAAAGGAAGAAAGGAAAGTCTGGCACGTGCCACCACACAGATGAACCCTGAGGACGTTATGCTGAGTGAAATAAGCCAGTCGGAAGACATACTGTATGATTCCACTTATGTAAAGCATCCGAAGTCGTCAGATTCACAGAGACAGAAAAGAATGGTGGGTGCCAGCAGCGGGGGGAAGGGAGGGGGAGAGGTGTTAATGGGGAGATTTAGTTTTGCAAGGTGAGAAAGTTCTGGAGATCGGTTGTACAACAATGTGATATACTTAACACACTGAAATGTGCACTTAAAATGTGGCTGAGGATCAATTTTAAATGTATAACGTATATGTGGTTGTATATATTTGACCACAGTTTAAAACTTTCTTAAAAAAGAGTTTTTCAGACCTTGCCAAAGGTCTGAACTGTGCCCATGGCCGTGGGCGTGGAGGCTCAGGGCACCGTGGGGGTAGCATGTTCCCAACCTGATGGCTGAGGGACGAGTGAAATGTACGGGATGACTCCTTAACTTTCCGTGTGTCCCATGTGAGGTGCCAGGAGACAGACATGGTGGTTCAGGGTTGGGGTGTGGGTGCTGGCGATGCCTGTAGAACATAAAGCGGGAGGACGCAGAATTCACTGGGCAGGGAACACCTCAGACTGCCCTGTAGATCTGACAGAGTCCTGGCCAACACAACCGGAAGCTCCGGAGCAAAGACGGCCTGGTAGGCAGTCCCACGTTGGGCAGAAATGGCCAGGCCTGTGCTGGGTCACTGGCTGGAGGCCCAGGAGAAGGGTGGCCTCTGCTCAGAACCAGAGGCAGGTCCTGAAGGCTCTGCCACAGGAGGTTGTCAGCCTGGCACTCCTCTGGGTGACTGGCAAGTTCTGCTCTGTTTTTTGTGGGTTTTTTTCCCAAAATTTTATGTACGTATGTATGTATGGGGCCGTGCCACTCAGCTTGCGGGATCTCAGTTCCCCGACCAAGGATTGAACTGAGGCCATGATGGTGAAAGCACCTAATCCTAACCACTAGACCACCAGGGAACTCCCAGTTTTGCTCTTTTTTTTTTTTTTTTTTTTTTTTTTGCGGTACGCGGGCCTCTCACTGTTGTGGCCTCTCCCGTTGCGGAGCACAGGCTCTGGACGCGCAGGCTTAGCGGCCATGGCTCACGGGCCCAGCCGCTCCGCGGCATGTGGGATCCTCCCGGACCGGGGCACAAACCCGTGTCCCCTGCATCGGCAGGCGGACTCTCAACCACTGCTCCACCAGGGAAGCCCTGCTCTTTTTTGATGGGAAATTCAGGCAGCGCCAGTGGCTGCCACAGTGTAGGGCAGGCCCCAGAGATACCCACACCGTGGCCGGAAAGGGCTTCTCCCTCTGGCCTCCCAGCATGTGCTGCTCACCTCCTGGGCAGGCCCGTGGCCTCAGCTTTAGGGGAGCAGATGTCTCCAGCTCCTGGTCAGGGCTGGCTGCCTTCACACAGTCCTCCTCTTTAGCCCTCACCAGCCTGGGGAGGGCAGACAGTGCCCCACAGCGACACAGGAACAGTGTGGCCTCGGAGGCTGCGCCCCAGCTGTGCAGCCTCAGGCTAGTTCCTTAACTTTGCTGAGCCTCAGTCACCTCATCTGTAAAATGGAGGACGAAAGAATGGTTCTGCGTACTCTCTTCCCTTTTACAGACGGGAAAGTGAGAAAGGCAGGGGCTGAGGGCCTTGCCCAGGAGGCGGCCCTGGGCAGGGGTCCCGCCTCCCTCTAGACTCCAGCTGCCTCCCAAAGCGCTGCAGGGGATGGTGCAATGCTGGGTGGGGCTGCCTCTCGGGGCGTGTGTGTGCAGTGTGCGGAAGGGCTCCAGTGGCTCCAGGACCCCTGTCCCCTGTCTTTTTTTTTTTTTTTTGCCGCACCAAGTGGCATCCGGGATATTAGTTCCCTGACCAGGGATCGAACCTGGGTCCCTCGCAGTGAAAGCGCCGAATCCTAACCACTGGACAGCCAGGGAATTCCCATCCCTGTCTTTCTTTTGCAGAAAACACACCGGTTCATTTACTACGCCGACACCGGCTGGGCTGTGGGGGCCGAGGAGTCCGACTTTGAAGGCTGGGCCTTCCCCTTCCCAGGCGTGACACTGATCGAGGACTTTGTGACCCCGGCGGAAGAAGCTGAGATGGTACGGCTGATGGACCACGACCCCTGGAAGCTCTCACAGTCCGGGCGGAGGAAGCAGGTAGGCTGGGCCAGAGCTGGGCCAGAGAGGGCAGTCACACCACGGGGCCGTGCCAGGCTCCTGCCCCCAGAGCCCCTTTGCTCACCTCCCTCTCAGGGCCTTCCTTTGCAGCCACCTCCCACCACTCCCCAGGGCCATTAGGTGACAGTCGGCTGGGGTGGGGGGTGGGGGCAGGGCTGCTGAATGGGGTGTGTTGGGAAGGGGCAGGGCCAGGGGCCTGGGCATGGCCTGCTCACCTTCCCACGAGGCGGGGCTCAAAGGCAGATGGCCACTCAGCTCTCTCTGCCCTCTCCCCAGCTGGCCTAGTGCTGGTGACCCTCACAGAGGGTTTCTCGAAGGCTGCCAGTTGCCCCCCATCCCCCTACCCCCCTGTCCAAAGTTCTCCCCGTCAGTTTCTAGTCTCCCCAGCCCTCTTCCCACTGATACTTGGGCCTCCAGATCCTGAACCTTCCCTTGCCGGGCATCACAGTCCCCTCCTCCCTGGGCCCGCTCTTCTCCTTTTCTGTTCCTCACCCCCAGCAATCCTCGCCCCCTCCAGGACCTGCGAACCAGCCATCGGCCACCTTTCCACATTCCCTCCCCCTCCTGTCATGTGTCCTCACCCATCTTCAGTCCTGTGACCAGTTAGTACAGGCACTTGCTCAGGTGCCCCTCGCCCTTTCTCCTCTTACTTGCGCAGGCTCTTTCTGCTCACACACAGCCCTGGTCGGGTCCAGCACCCGCGCCCCCTGCTGGTGGCCGCCCTGGCTCTGGCTCTCCATCCTGAGCTGGGCCCTTCCCGCTCGGCAGGCCGTTCGCTTTGCTGCCCTCTTTCCAAACCTCTCCTTCCCCTCCTCACTCCCCCGTGACGACCAGGCTTCTCTGAGGGAACAGGTGCATCTACAGACGTTCCCTTCTCGCCTGTGCCCAGCTTCTTCCCGAGCCCCACTCCAGCTGCGCACCGGATGCTGCCCCTCTCCTCGGAACTCCTTGTCCCGCATCGCCCCCTTCTGTCCTCAAGGCTGGCTCTTTCCCACCGGCCTCCCAGTAAGCTCTGTCTCTCTCGTCTCTGCAGCAGAGCTTCTCAGGAGAGCTCTTCATTCTCTTCAGGTCCTCTCTTCTTGCTGCCGCTTAACCCTCTCAAAAACTGCCTCCATCGCCCACCTCCTGCCTAAAGCCTGCGGCTGGTTCTCGGGCTCAGTCCTCAGGCCTCTCCTTTTCCTTCTCTAGACACTCCTTACTGATCTCAGTGAGGCCCGGCCCCGCACGTCGGTGAGTTTGGGGCTCCTGCACTCGTATCTCCAGCCCTGGCATCCCTAAGCTGAGCCGTGGCTCCACCTTGGCAAATTCCATCTTTCACCTGCTCAGGCCAGAAACGCTGGATCTTTCCATGTTCCTCTCTTTCATTGGTAATTCCTGTCAGCTCGGTATTCCTTCAAAACATATCCTGAATCTGAGAACACACACCCCCTGCTGCTGCCACCACCTGCCTCTAGCACTTCCTGGGCAGCCCTCGGTCCTCCTCAGTTGGTTTCAGTAGGGAGGAAGTGATCCCACCGACATCCGGTTGGATCGAGTCACTGCTCTGTTACAGGCCCTCCAGGCCTCCCATCTCAACGTAAACACAGAGGCCTTACCATGCCCCAGGGGGCCCTGCCCTGGCCGCCAGCCCGATCTTTGTCTTCTCTGCTGCGGTCTGCTGTCCCCACGGCAGTCACCCCCACCTCCTGGGTTCCTCGGAGTCTCCTGGCCGCAGGCCGCCTGTCCCAGCCTTTCTGCCTGCTGCTGCCAAGGAGTTGGGGTGGCCCGCAGGAGCCGGCGGGCCCCGGCACTGAGCCATGTGGAACAGGGAAGGAGAAAGACTCCAGCAGCAGATGGAGCCACCCTCCACGAGGCAGGGACCCGAGGGAGCAGGGGTGCGGCTAGATGCCCCCCATCCCTCAGGCCACAGACCTGAGGTGTATCTACAAGGCTCCTCCCTAGGGTGTCTTTGTTTTGTTTTTTAAATAGAAGCCACCCACCATAAAATCCACCCATTTCAAGTGTATAATTCACTGGTTTGGTTTTCAGTGTATCCACAGTGTTGTGCAGCTGTCGCCACTGTCTAGTTCTGGAACGTTCTCATCACCCCAGTGGGTAGTGCCCACTACCAGTCCCTGTGCATTCCCTCATTTCCCAGCAAGCACTAACCTACTGTCTGTCTCTGGATCTTCCTCTTCTGGACATTCGTATACCTAGGATTATGTAACATGTGACCCTTTGTATCGGGCATCTTTCACTGAGCATAATGTTCTCAGGGTTCATCCCTTTGCAGCCTGTAGCAATGCTGCATTGCTTTTCGTGGCTGAATATTATTCCATTGGATGGATGGACCACTCTTTGTTCATCATTCATCTGTTGGTGGACACGGGTTGTTTCTACTTTTTGGCTGTCATGAATAGTGCTGCTGTGACTAGTCTAGTACAGACTTCTGCGTGGACATGTGTTTTCAGTTCTCTTGGGTGTGAGGCTAGGGGTGGAACTGCTGCTGGGTCCTGTGGAGACTCTTCCCCCTTGTGGTCCTGAAGCCCAGTTGCACCCAGTGTTGACCAGATGGGTAACGCTGCCGTGGGCTGGCCTGCCCTGCCTCGCTCGGCTCCTTCCCGACTCCCCAGCACCACGTCCTGGGGACGCCACCCGTGCATGGGCCTCTTGTCTCCAGCTCTGCTTCCTACGGTACCTGGGCCGACGTTCCCCCGATGCTTCACATCCCCCCCCGCTTTGTTTTCCTCCTCAGCATTTACCGCCATCTGATGTCTGCTGTTTATATTTATCTCCTTGGTGTTGGCCTCCTCCTGCCAGAATGTCAGCTCCGTGAAGTCCGATATCTTTGCTGGTCTTGGTCACTGTGCTTGGATGCTTCAGCCCTGGCGTGTGATGCCATTTCTGTAAACTCAGACAATTTCCCACTTCCTTTTTGTCCTCATCCTTCAGGACTACGGCCCCAAAGTCAACTTTCGGAAACAGAAGCTAAAGACCGCCGGCTTCCGGGGCCTCCCCAGCTTCAGCCGGGAGGTGGTGCGGAGAATGGGCCTCTACCCCGTCCTGGAGGACTTCCGGCCTGTGGAGCAGTGTAACCTGGACTACTGCCCGGAGCGGGGCTCGGCCATCGACCCCCATCTGGACGACACCTGGCTGTGGGGGGAGCGGCTGGTGAGCCTCAACCTGCTGTCCCCCACTGTGCTGTCCATGTCCCGGGAGGCGCCCGGCAGCCTGCTGCTCTGCCTGGCCCCGTCCGGCTTCCCGCAGGCCCCGGTGGAAGGCGCGACGGCCCCCGGCAGGTCTGTCCCGTGCCGGGAGGTGGAGGTGGCTGTCCCCTTGCCCCGCCGCGCTCTGCTGGTGCTCACGCGAGCCGCGCGGCACCAGTGGAAGCATGCCATCCACCGCAGGCACATCGGGGCCCGCCGCGTGAGCGCCACCTTCAGGGAGCTGTCAGCCGAGTTTGGCCCCAGCGGGAGGCAGCGGGAACTAGGGCAGGAGCTCCTGCAAACCTCGCTCTCCTTTCAGGGGAGACCCACGTGAGCTGCCTCCCCGGGGACGGGAGCTGGCGCCAGAGTGGACCATTAGCCGGCATTGAAGGGGGCGCCCAGCCCGAGGGTCTTTCTCAGGTCTTAAGAGGAGACTGCTTGACACCCTGGTGCCCGGCAGCGCGAGCCCTGTCCGCGAGCTGGCTCGATGGGGACGGGCCTCAAGTCGGTCCCCTTTGACCTGCGCCGCGGCCACTTGCTTGGGTTGTTTAGTTTGTCACAGCTTGAGGGCAGTGGCATACTTTGAGCTTAAAACTCGTTGGTACCACTTCAGGTCATTTTCTCCTTTATCTGTCTCTCTTAACAAGGTTGCCCGATGTCCCAGCCTGCAGGCCCTTCATTTATTTATTTATTATTTTTTATTTTATTTACTTTTGGCCATGCCACGCAGCTTGCAGGATCTTAGTTCCCTGACCAGGGACTGAACCCAGGCCCACGGCAGTGAAAGCGCAGAGTCCTAACCACTGGACTGCCAGGGAACTCCCAGGCCCTTCATTTAGGGACCGTGTTGGATTGGAGAACAGGATGGGTAGAAGATGTGAGGTTATTACTGTTACTACTGACTTCAGAGCTGCTGACAGCTTCAGAGTTGCACTCTGCCCGGGTCATGCTTGACCCCATGGGGTGCAGGATACGGAACCCTGGTGACCAGCGGTTGGCAGGGAGGGGCTCCCAAGCATCACCTCTCTCCACAGTGCTCCACCAAGAGCAGAGAGCAGTTCATAACTTAAGTACTTATTTATTCAGTTCAGTCCAGGGCAACTGTTTTAAAAATCCATACACAGGACAGGGGGTGTGCACACCGCATGTGGTCTCCACAGCGTCATGCATAATGAATCAATCAGCACAAGACAGGTGAGCAGTGCAGATGAGCCTCGATCTGCCCAGGCTTAGGCAGTTTTATCCTCAACAGACCTTCCTGGAAGAGACACTGAAATACATTCTGCCCTGGCAGTCTGTCTAAAATAGAAACGCTGGAGTTTTGAAACTCCTGGTCAGGTACTAAACGGAAACCGTGTTCCACTTTGGAAGGGGCCTCAGCGTATCTGCGGGCACTTGTTTTAATGAGCACCAGGAAGGCTCTGCTCAGAGGAAAACAGGGCGAGCCCACGCTGGCTCCGGGGCGGCCTGTGGCGCCTCTCAACACAGAAAGGCCACTGCACTTGGAACCCCCTTCACAGTCAGGTTAGGCCTCCAGAAACCAAATTTCTAGGCTGCAATTTGCTTCCCTCCCCTCCGCAGACTGCCCTGCTGCAGCTCCAAATAGCAGCTTATTCTCCAGTCCTGAGGGCGCCCCCCCGATCATCAGTCCCCAGGCCCACAGTCATCTCTGTTCTCACAAATTCAGTTTGCCTCATGCCTCTGGGAACTAGAAAGGCTGGAGCTGGGAGAGCTCGCTGGAAGAAAGAACAAGAAATTACAAGAACATTATTCTCCTCATCAGTGTCGAAAACATGATTATGTGGCATCTTTCCTACCCACGTGGCACTGTCACTGGCACCTAGTGTCTGACCCTGATGTGGCCAGGCTAGAAAAACTGCCCATGGGCCAGGTGTAACAGCTGGCCACTGGCTGACGCCCAGAGTGTGCTCGCCGCAGTCTGGGGAGCTCGGCACTCTGTGGGCCTGGCACACAGGGCAGGGGCACCAGATGGCCCAGGAAGGTGACCGAAGTGAGCCCAACAAGGCCCCTCTCAAAAGCCTGAGGCCAGAGGAAGGGGCTGCCGTCCCCTCCCAGCAGTGGGGAGGAGCCAGCCTTTCCAGTCCCTGCCAGGACACAAAGTGGCCGTCTTGCAGTGCCGCTGACATTCTTTTGCAAAGCAAACGCATTACACCAGACGAGCCTTTTCAGCAAGGCTCTGGGAGAGGAGACATGCGCTAGGGAGCAAGCAAGTCACGACAGATGTCTGCAGAGGATGCGAGGGACACGCCCTTTGGAAGGCGCTAGGGCTCTCCTCCGGCCCAGCAAGACACGATGTCCAGGCTCCCCGTAAATGCCATGACTTGCACTGGTGATTCTCAGCATTCAGTTACGTGTTAAGGTTCAGGTTCTCAACAGGATGTCACAGTCCCAGAAACCTCAGCCAGGCTTGCCCGCACTTCTTGGTACAGGCAACCCAGACCCCACAGAGATGTCAGGCTGTGGACAGAAATGCCGTCAGAGCATGAAGTCCAGTGACTGTGAAACAAAAAGAAAAGGCACCACTCTCTGGTGGCTGCTGGCCAGTGTGGTAAATGTGGTTCTTAAAAGCGGCCCAGGGCGCAGCAGGCTCACACGTAAGCTGAGCTGTAGCATGTGTGTGTTCGGTCCAAGAACATGGGCTCAGGTCTACCAGACGCCCTTCTGAAAAACACCAGAACCTGTGCTGTGCATGGCTGCAAAGAAGTGTGAGCTGGGCCTGTGCTTGCGGCCAGGAGGCCCAGGAGGGGAGCGCTCCACAGGGTCTCACCTTCCCTGCCGTCATTATAAGCAGGACCCACGTTTGGCCAGGGCTGGCCGCTGATGCTACCACCCACAGACCAGGCCCGGCCACGGCCTTGTCTAGACAGGAAGTCCCCTGGCTGCCCCCTCCCGCTGCCGGGGGCCACAGGCAGCAGGGAGGTGGGCGGGCCCGGGTGCCTGGGCGAGAGTGCCCCTGCCTTCTGCAGCCACAGCCCGGAGGGTCAGCTGGCGGCTCAGGGGACAGTCTGTGGCCGAGAGACGGAGGCCTCTGGACTTTGGGCCCTTTCCCCAGCCTGGGGGCCTCGCTGGGTCAATGTGGCCAAGGATCCAGCTGGCAGGGAAGAAAGAATCTGAGCCCAGTGTGCCTCAGAGCACCCCTCAGTTAACAGCCACCTCCAGTGGGCGCCCACAGACTGGCCTCCGCCCTTGGACGGCTCCCCCAGGGCCTGGCAAGTCTGACGCCTGCTGGGCCACGTGCCCTGGGCTCCTGCCTTCCTTCCCCAGCCCCACGAGCCAGGCCGCCCAGCTCCCTCCAGGGCAGGGAGGGAAGCACCAGACCAAGCTGTAAGCCTGTGCCCCGTCTAATCGTAGCAGGGTGGTGCCATCAGACGTGCCACCCGGCTGCCACCAGCCCAGCTCAGGAGTCACGGGGCAATCCCTTCCCTGAACCCATGGTGCTACCCCGACTCTCCAGGTCCCTGCCAGGCTCCCGGCCCCCGCCGGCCGCTCGCTCCAGGTCTCCAAGGTGACCCGTGACCACCCGGTGCTACTCGGAGCCCGGCCTCCAGCCTCAGGAAGTGCCCAGGGCCAAGGACTCGTCCTTTCTTTCCCCTGAGCTCTTAGCATCAGTCTCCCATTTAACTGAAGATTTCCATCTTCTGAAGGAAAACGATCCAGGTCTTACAGCATGAAGACAGGAGTAGAACTTTGGTCTTGAACCACCTGGCAGTGTCTCGGCAGCCCCGTTGGCAATTTGCATTTCTGAAATTCCCCATACTGCAAGCGATTTCTGTTCCCTCCCAGCGAGGCGTGGACGCTGAGCTGACGCGGCCGCGGACACACAGCATCGGCCCCGCCCAGGAGCGCACACGCTCACACCACCTGCAGGCTGCGCTCGTGCCCATCCAGCTGCACTTTGAGCTTGTGCAGCTCCTCGATCTCGCGATTGTGCCGCTCGGTTTTGTGGCGCACCAGCGAGCGGTAGAAGTGGATGGTGAAGACCACGAAGATGAGGCCCACGGGCACCATGATGATGGTGGACACCAGGGCGGCCTGCCAGCCCGTGTGGCCCCCGGGGCCAGGTGGAGGGCCGGGCTGGTGGCGCGCGTCCACGGGCAGGAACTTGATCCAGCAGAGCAGTACCACCTCGGCCAGGAAGAGCAGGATGCCCAGCACGGTGGAGAAGCCCCAGGCCAGCTCGATGTAGGGGTGCATGCGCTCGTGCGGAGACTCGCTGATGGAGTTGAGGTTGTGGATGTTGCTCACGGCCTCCACGTTGGGCAGGATGCACGTGCTGATGAGCAGCGCGAACAGGTGCACGGCCACCAGCACCGTGGTGCACGCGCTGAAGGCGATGAGCAGCGGCCGCGGGTACTGGTACTGAGTCTCCAGCTGCACCTCCACCATGGCCACCTGCAAGGCAGAGGGGGCACTGGGTCGGGGCGCCCACAGAGAAGAGGGCGCCCTCCTCGCTGATCAAATATTTTGAACTTTACTTTTTTTTTTTTTTTTTTTTGCTGATTAGCTAAAGAAGATCTCATTCAGGGAACATCTAAAAAGTACAGAAGAGGCCAGAGAAGCACTGGGCAGGGCGGTGATCGCACCCTGGATGCCAAGAACGTAGGTATATTGGGGTGCCCGGCTCTGGCCCAGGGCAGAGGCCACGCTTCCCTGGGAACATGCGACTTTGCTGTTGATACCAGAGCCGGGCTGCAGTGGAGCTTAGCTGCAAAACAACTGATGTTTCTCAAAAAAACAAACCTGACCTTTCAAGAGGTAAAAAGAAGTTATGATGGAGGCTCCTGACGGTCCCTAGGCTCAGAGCCGCACACTGGACGGCCTCACACAAGCCACAGGGTGCCTCTCAGCTGAGGCACCTCTCCAAAGGCCGGGAATGGTCATAGAAATGACAACGGTGAGGAGGGGAAGCTGGGAAGGGGCTGGGCTGGGACAACTGAGCTGAATCGACGGGAGCAGGTGGCCAACAGGAAATATGTAAAAAGGGTAAGTCAAGAGACAGCAATTCCCAAACATCATTAGAGATGTGGAGGCGGAGGGGCTGCCAGGGTTTGTCACAAGCCCTTTGCAGTACTTAAACTGCGCATGTGCTAACTTTGAAAAAATAAAAACGACTTTTAAATGAAAGGGAATAAAAGGCTCACAGAAGGACCAGAAGCCCCTGCTTATCTCTGTAGCAGTGAGTGTCTATTTAGGCTGGGATATGCTCACCACGAGCCCTAAGGGGCTTTCAAAGTCCAGACTGGGCGCCAGGCTCCTGCCACGCTTCCCCAGGTCACACCCAGTCCACTCCGCTGCAGCCCACATCCCACCCCAGCTCCGTGGACCAACCCCAGTAGAGGGTTTAGTCCAGGCTCACCAAGGGCCTTCTTCCAGGCACCCAAAGGTAAGAAACCACACCCGTCAAGGAAGGGGGGACAGGGAGGCAGAGAGAAGCCAGAAGGCTTTTCCACTCACACTGTTTGTCTCCTAGAGCTGAGCCATCCCTTTTTTGTTGTTGTTGTTTTGTTTTGGGCCGTGCTGCACGTCTTGGGGATCTTAGTTCCCCAACCTGCCACCAGCCCAGCTCAGGAGTCACGGGGCAATCCCATGGGCAATCCCACAGCAGCGAAAGCGCCAAGTCCCAACCACTGACCATTGGACCGCCAGGGAACTCCCAGAGCCATCCCTGTTTTAAAAAATTTACAAGAAAGATTTCATAACTTCTAGCAACTACTGCCTCTTAGAGTGAGGACCTCATCCTCTCACTCCATCTTCAGTGAAGATGGAACATTTGGTAGGTAAAAAGAAGATATGCCAGTCCTAGTGGACCACAGCTGAACAGAAACTCAGCAGTGATTATTGCTCCAAAGAGACAGCAGCCACACTACTGAGAGGAGGGGTGGTCCTTTCTCAGTGCCCTTTTAGCCTGGGTAGGCTCTTGTGACTACAAAGGATATGGCCCAAGAAAAAAGGATGTTGTAAACTTCAGAGGGTGCAGAGATGAGAAACAAAGATGATTAAAAGGCCTATGAGGAAAGCAGTTTTGTTCCACCTCAAGAGGAGAAAAGGCCAAAGCCCATTTTTCAGTGTATTTATGCAAAGGTTTTTATGAAGGGGTCCTGGATCACTGGTTCTCTGTGTGAGGGGCAGGATAAACATGAAGAAATAAGCTTAAGGTCAGGCATAAGCACTTGCTGGAAGAAGGAGCAGCTCTGCAATTCTAATTAGGGAATACATAATACGGAGAGGGAACTCTACCTACAGAACGGCCTGGTCACTTTCCCATGTCCCTGCCCTTATTCAGCTATGGTTTCCACAGTGGACATGCTGATACTAGCTGACGATCTGTATTCATCACTTCTTTCTCCTGGGCTGCTCTGCAGTCTGAATAATTATCTGATTTACTGGGGTCTGTGGCTTCTGAAATGTATCCCCAACGGCTTAAGGAAGCACTTGCTACAGAGGAGATACTCGATAAATGCTGAAGAAATGAATTATTATAATAATTCATTATTATTGAATGAATAATAATGAATTATTATTATTCAACGGGCACTGTCCTCATTCTAAGGCCACTTCACACCCCTGAAGGCTGCCATTAAGTCTCAAACTACTCCTCCAGAATTCACTCTTTGCTTTACAGCTTTATTCACAGGGCTTGTTTGCAAATTTTAATGAGGGGTGTTGTAGCCTTCAAACTCGGGTGAGCAGGCTCTTCCCTAAATTTGGAAGTCCAAATGTTTGGAAGACCGGGGTCTCAAGGGACAGCTGCAGACGGGAAGTGACTTCCGAGCCCCAGGCCCCGCACGGAGAGGAAACCGTCCCACTTCATTACATCATGCAGTACTTCTCAGTTTTCCAAAGTTAAAAAATATATAATAATACATGTAGGCCAGAAAAATTCAATGCAGTACATGCAGAGTATTACTACGCATTATACCCTACTGGGAGGGTAGAAAACAAGATCTAATTTTAATGGTGACGTCTAAACTTCTCTTGCTATTTCTTAAAGTTAAGCTTGAGAAAATGTTCCTCTTTTAATGTGATGGAAGGAAATCATTTTGAGCCAAAGTTATGTCCCATATGATTGTACACTTTTGTAATTACGTTTTAAGCAATAAAATGCAGGACGTAAATAAGCCTTTGCTTTGAACTACAGACCTCAACCCAAACTGACTGCCCTCTAGACGTGGTGACCTCTGCCCTGCCCTGCCTGAGGTCACGCCCTGACTACAGGAGGTCTCATTTTTCCACGGGTGACCAGTGCCGATGACGGGCAGGCCCCTGTCATGGGAGTGGCCGCACTGGCTCGCTCGGACAGCTTTTTTATTTTCTGCGTATCCATTTGACAGCTGAGGCTCTGGGATATGGAAAAACAATTGTTTTTACATTTAAAAAAAATGGCTTCCAGCCCAATAGGACCTCTGAGCAGACAACAGAGAAAGAAAAAGGAGGGGCGGCCGCAGTTCTCGCTGGGAATCCGGAATCCTGACATTCCCCCCTCTCTGGGACAATCCCCTGAAGGGATGAAGGTCTGCAGGCTTTGAAGTCAACAGGGGATGTGGCCCTTTTTCAGGGCCCACGGTTTTTCCCCAGACAGACTCTTGTCCTGGGGGATGACTCAGAAGGAAAGCACAGCCGGGCAGCCGGGTGTCAGGCCAGAGGCTCTGCTTTGTCACCCCAGAGACCACATTCAGGGAGCATCTGTGTCCCCAGCTGGGCTAAACTGAGCAAACGCAACCCATGCCACAGTTTCTGCTCAAATTCCCAAACTCTTGGGTGGTGCCTGAGATGTGCAGATGTCGGGACTTTTCCCTGGGAAACCTTGTACCCTGAAGCTATTTTAATTACCCCACTAACTTCCTTGCCAAGTAAATACTGTATGTGAACGTGCGAGTGGGCTTTCTGAGGGCTCTGGGGCTTGGGGACTCCCCTGGATGCCCCAGGCCACCCCTCCAGTTGCCAGAGCAGTCCCCTTGGAGGAGGTGGGACCTGGGCAGAGACTTACTAACGGTCCATCCTGGCTGTCAGCAGGGCCCGGAGGGAGTGCTTTGCTCCCTGAAGCACCACAGGATTTCAATTAGCAAAAGCCCACTTCACAGGCTGTGTTTCCCACCACGTGTTTCCACTCACCATGGCAAAGCCCGAGAGGAGGGCGGACGTCCGGCTGGAGGCCTTCAGCTTGGCCCTGCTCAGGTAGAGCTTCCTCCAGGAGAGGGCCTGCACAGAGTGGTGGTTGGAGGTGACCAGTTCCAGGTAGCTGCGGCGGACCCAGTCCCGGTAATCCATGCCCTTGTGGCCGGGCTCCGAGCAGGCGGGAGTGGAGGGGTCCACAGGTACGTTGAGCTCGGCGCTCATGGTGGGAGCCAGCCTGTGGGCGGCAGAGACACACTCAGGCATCCCAGAGGGTTCCCGGGGCCTGGAAAAGCCAGAATCCAAGTCCCTTTAACTTTCCCTGGGGGCCCACTGTATACACCCTGTGCCAGGGCCATGGGATCCAGAGGTGCACGGGTATGGGGCCCTGGCCTCTGAGGCAGTCCTCACACAGGAACGTGGGGACCACCTGCAGGAAAGGAGGGGCAGGAGTGCATCTCCGGGAACCATCGCAGCATCCAGTGTTCCTCCACAAAGCAGGAATCTGGCCTCCCACCGCGAGCTCAGAAAGGCTCCAACTGAGTGTGGCTCTTGGGTGAATGGAATTCCAAGGTTGACCAAAAGCACCTAAAGACTCCTCAGAGGGGCACCTATCTTCAGGGAGTAGGGAGCTGTAGTAGTTAGGAAGCTTTTAGGACCTAAACTTCTGGATTTGACCCTGCCATGTGAGCGTGACACCTGACCTTTCCAACCTGCTTATCTTCACCTAGGGACATCCCCACCCTACCGGGCTCTTAGACAAGAGAGTGGAACCAAAACTGCTTTCCAATGGCCAGGTGCCAACCATGAAATCAACATTTCCAAGCAGCCGCTAGGTTCTCAAATCCAACTTAGATTTTAATCAGCACAGTTCGCCCTGAAAATACCTGGTTTGTATAACTAAGGCCACATTCAGGCTGCAATGGAAACCTTCAGCAAAATGAAAAACTGAATTGGCCAATTGACGTGAGCATGGTTTTTTGTGGGGTTTTTTTGTTTTTGTTCCGAGAAATGGAGGCTGGAGACCCCTCGAGTATCCCAGTAGACATCTGGTTTGACAATAACACACGATGAAGATCAGAAGGGCTGATCTGTCGAGATTTGTGAATTTAAACCCAAACCTCCACTAATCCAAATAGGGGATTGGCGGTCTTGCGTGGCCCAAGGGGCCAGCCCGTGCAGCAGCCCGCGGGATCAGCTCGAATTAATCTGCAGGGCAGGCTTCCAGGGCACAGGCACCTCACAGCTCACTTGGCATCAGACATTAACTTGTACCTTCAAGCCCGCATAGGCCCCGTGAAAAGCCTTCTTAAGGCTACCACAAAACAGAGCAGTGTTCCCAGGTTCCAGGGAGCCTGGCTGGGGGTGGGTGGGCGGAGTAGGGGGTGTTCACCAGGGTCAGCGGCTGAGGAAATGCCCCACACTTGATCTGTCCACGCCAATCCCTAAAAGGATTCTCTGGGAAGGTCCTAGGGGCGGGGAAGGCCTCTCTCTTTTGGGGTGCCTTCCTCTTTGTCTTCCACCAGGCTGCGGAGGCTCGGCTTTTACCAGCCAATAGGGCCCCGGGAAACAGTTCTGTGCTCTTCTATTTCTGCCTGGGATGCCAATTACTAGGTCATTTACAGGAGGGCCGACTTGGGAACCTTGGTCACCCCGTCCACATCTGCAGCCAGCAGCACTGCTTGCAAGCACTTCAATCACAGGAATGTCCCGTCCCTTGGGGAGGATTCAGAGAAATGTTGTTCACTAACCAATCCATTGGCTGGCTTCAAATAACTGAGAATGGCGTCATTTGGAAATACACTTTTTTCTTTTTTTCTCCCCCTACGTATCAGAAGTGAGCCCACAGGTATGATGAAGACACTGTCCAGTGTGTGGTGGGGTGAAAGGCACAAGCTTTGCCCCCTCAGAGGATCCGTCTCTCCATCCTGCATCCAATAAATGCTTCCTGAGCCCGAAGGTAAGACTGCATTTGGTACTTAAGGATCAAAGATGAAAGGTGAGGATGTCCCGTGGGGGAGTGAGATAAGGGCAGGGGGATTCTCATCCAGTGAGTTAAATGCTGCTTTAGTGGAGGGGGTGTGAGGGCTGAGGGAGTGCAGTGGGGGCTGGCTGCCTCTACTCTTGACCCAGGAGAGGGGCCCTGCTAGGGAGCCAGGACAGGGACAAGGACATAGGTAGTGAAGGTAGCATTGGCAAAGTGGGACCCTCCCTCAAAGACAAGACGCTGCCCACATGGGAGCTTCTGAGAGGCAGGGCAGAAAAGCTAGCTGCAGAGGGGGTCAGGGAAACGGGGGTGGAAGGCAGGATGCAGAGAGTACGTGGAGCCTGGAAAGTATGACTGTGCTGGACTTGCTCTGGAGGTGCCCGGATGCAGGGGCTTGGAGGGAGCTGGTGAGGGAACAATGCAGGCTCAGTCTGGCCTGTGTGCTCAAACGCTTGGCCGACTGGGAGGGGCAGGAGGGCCTGGTGGCCTCCAAAGGGATGTATGGGGTGAAGAAGAGGGAAGCACAGGGACCTTCAATGAATGAGAGCTGAGCTCAAATTGGAAAGTGGAGAGCTTCATGGGCAGTGAGGTCTGACGGTGGCCTCTGGGCCATGGTGGCCTCTGGGCAATAGGCAGGCCGGCCTCAGCCCTGCAGATGTCCTTCGAGTGGCAGGGTTTGGGAAGGAAGGGCTGCCTGTCTGCTTGGAGCCTGGGTCCTGAGGCAGGCCTGTGGGTCCTGAAGACAGAGAAGCCACTTCCTGCAGAGGGAGCAGCCCAGACTGGATTCAGATCCATCCGCACCCTTCCAGCCCCAGCGTCCTACCCTGGGCCAGGCCTCCTCCCCCTGCCTCCCCAACTCCAGGGGCAGAGTCTGGTCCTCACACTCCGGGGCTGGGCTCAGGCAGGGGGTGGGGTGGGTCAAGATGGACCCCTGCGTTTCTGTCAGGTGGCAGAGGCTCCAAAGGATGCTCTCCTGGCTGAAACTTGTGGGTTTTTTGGTTTTGTTTTCATATAAGGGGCAGGCAGAGAAAAGAGGTCTTGTAGCATAACAGTGATGCTCTCTCTAAAGATTAGCTATTCTCCTTGGCAGGGCTGTTGGAAACATTTCCGGGCGGTAGGTTTTGGGGTTTGCCTGTCTGAACTTCCTTTAAACATCTGGGGCACAAGCAATGGCGAGTGCCACGCAGAAACGCCTGTTTCTGACTCTCTTTTTGTCACACCCGTGCAGGGCGGGGGCCCAGCCCCTCCTGCTCCCCTGGGTCTCCTAGAGGAGTCCGCCTGCATCCCTGTCCCTTCCCCTCAGGAAGCCCCAGCAGCCGCAGGACCCGCATTCTGCCCGCACCCGCAACCTGAGTCCTCTCGGCGCCGCACCCTGCCCGGGGAGCCCGCGGAGTTGGGGTCACCTGGCCGCCTCCCAACCCCGCAGACGTCGCGCGTCCCAGGCCTGCCCAGGAGGAAGCCGGTCCCCTCCCCCGTCGAGTCTCCTGGTGCAATTCCAGTCCCCCGCCAGACCCCCCGCGGCGAGCACTCACCGAGCTGCTCTGCCCGCCCGGCCCGGCTCCGGCTCGGGCTCGCGGCAGGCGGCGCTGGCGTGGCCGTGTGGCCGTGTGGCCCAGTGGCCCTGTGGCCCGGCCGGGGCGCCGAGCGCGGCCCCCACCCTCCTTCCGCCCGTCCCTCGGGGTCCCCCGGCCCCGCCCCCGCCAGCTGCCCCGCCCCCCGCCAGCCCGCCGCAGCCGCTGCCCGGGCAACGGTGCGCCGCCGTCACGTGACCGGCCCGCGGGGGCGCTGTGGGCCACGTGACACTGCGGGCCGGCGGGGGCGGGGCTCGAGGCCCCTCCGGGGGGGCCCCGGGGGTCCCAGCTGCGTGGATGCTGCTCCCGCCGGGGCACCAAAAACCCGCGAAAGGTTGCTCACGTCTCCTGCTCCCTGGGCGCGCCGCGGGTAGCAGTGAGCAGGGATCCGCGCGCGGCGGCGAGGAGAGCCGGAAGCCCGGGCATCTCTTGCTCTCCCGCCCCGCCGGCCGCACGAGCGCCCTGGGCCCTGGCGACAGAACGGGGAGGCTGCGCTTTCTCTGCCCCCTGGGTCTGGCCAGCAAGTCCAGGTCAGGGTGAGCCCTGCTTGGCCCGAGGTGTGGGGGTCTGAGCGCCGAGTGGGAGCACGGGGTTCCAGGGTGAGCCCCGGAGAACGTCCGGGACCGGTCACTGAGCCGGTGGTGGGGTGGGATCCCGTTATCAGACTGCAGGGTGTGCGGGGGTGGGGGGAGCGGCGGGGGGCGTGGGGAGAAAGGGTGTAAGGGAGGCTCTGTTCGGGGAGATGTGGGTGGCCACGCCCGAGTTTGCCGGGCGGACGGTGGCACCAGGCAGAGCGCGCCCCGGAGCTGGTCGCCCAGACTGCACCCTCACCCAAAGTCCCAGCGAGACCTGCCGGGTCCTAACCCGGGTGCAGCATGCTTGGCGCGCCGAGAGCTGTTCCCAGTGGGCAGAGCACTGGAGGAGAAAGTGTTTCTGCGGTGCCTCTGGCTCCTTCCGTCCGAGACTGCAGGGAACCTCTCCCCGGGAATGGTGAACTCTCCGGTTTTACGACCGAGACCTTCAAACAGGAACGGTCTTTTAGGGAAGTACACGTGAATAATTCACTAAGAGAAGAGATGGGTTCCTATCAACCCACCGTGCCACACGCGCCCTCAGAGTACTTCCTGCGTGCCCTACATAGGATTTTTCCATCTGTCACAACATTGGACCGTGACACATTTATCCAAACGGAAGAAAAAGAGAGAAAAATTCCGCTCGTGTCAACCAGTCCAACTTTTCTGATAATTGGAAGAGTAAACGTTAGCAGATGCCAGGGCAAATCCATTTATACTGCAAGACGCATTTTAGGGGCCAGTGCTGAGAGCCAGGACGATACCTTTTAATCCAGGAGGACACTTAAGAGCAGACTAAGCCAGTTTCCCCCTGGTTACTGCCCTAATAAAGGGCGGAGGAAAAGCCCAGGGTCTGATTACCGCCCGCTCCCATGGCTGCAGGAAAGAGATCACGGGATTTCAGGGAGCAAAGTCCTCAAAGAGCATATAGTGTGGCTTCCACACCTCAAGCAGCTGGAAAAGTGGACTGGAAAACAGGAAGAAAACACTTCGTAAACGTCAGTAGTTGCCTCACAGATGAACATTCTTTCAGCAGCAGAGTCATTCGCTTTCGTTCTCACCCTTGAACCCTGACTGCACATCCTTTAGAAACCTTTTAAGCCAGTTAGCCACGCCCCCACCCCACCCCCCACCCCCCCAGCACAGCATGTCTGGGCAGAAGCAGAAGGTAAGTCACAGTTACCAGGGCTTTTCAGAGCTCGTTTCCTAACCAAACCCAGAAAATGGCTTTCCCCACCTTGGAAGATTAAGGGTGGTGACTGTGTTGAAAGGAGAGAGATTTAATGATCACAATACAGTAGTTGCAGACCCCCCTCAGGCGCCCAGGCAGTTGAGTTGGGGCTACACAGAGGCGAGGAGGTTCAGGTACAGGTGCACGGTACCAGCCACTCAGCCGGGATGTCTGGGCTCCAGTTTGTGCTGTCATTCTCGGCAAGTCGCTTCCTCTCCCGAGGCCTCGGCTGCCCCACATTTGAAAAAGACCAACTCTGGGAGGCATATCCCAGGGGTCAGCCACCTTCTAGTTGCCTCATCCACGCGTGCCCCCTCGTTCAGTGAATGCCATGGTCCTTGCTGTTTTCCTCTCTCCCCTAGGATGGCCTCACACCTGGTATGGACAATGTATCCAGTCCCCTGACATGGCAGTTCTGTCCCCTTGACCATCCGCTCCTATGGCCTAGCCCTTATTATCATCACCTTCTGTGAACTCCCCCAACCAGGGATCGAACCCAGTCCCTGGCAGTGAAAACTCTGAGTCCTAATCACTGGACCGCCGGGGAATTCCCAGCATGAACGCTTAAATTCAAATATCCCACTTTCTGACGCTTCTTCCTCACTCAGTCCCCCATCACTCCCCTAACTCTGACACCTATTTTTCTCCCTCTCAGCCTCCTTTCGGCTTCTCCTACTGACATCTCTCCCCACTTCTCAGAGAGCTGTCATCACTTCCTTTGTTTCCTCCTCAGCCATCTGCAGTCTGCTGCCCTTTGTGCTGCTAAGTCCAGATGTCTGGGCCACTGCCCTGTCTGTCACCGGGTCCCCCTCCTTCCATCTGGAGACACTCCTTCCTTCTCTGGTGAGGCCACCGGACATTCCCCGGTGCAGGCCTCTCCTCTGCCATCTGTCCACTAGATACGGCTGTTTCTCAGGGTCCTGCCTGGGTCCCTCTCTCCACGTTTCTATCTGAGTGGTCTCACCCACTCCCGTTTTGCCTGAGGGCTCCCAGATCATCACCTGCAACCCCAGTCTCTTCCCAGCCTGGCAGGGCATGTCCCAAGGCCCGCCAGCTTCACCAGGCCCTCAGCTGAATTCCTCATCTTTCCCTCACACACGTGGCCCACCTCCTGGTCACCTGTCCCAGGGCAGTTCCACCACCCGCCCAACTGGTGACTCTGTAGATCTGGTGTCATTCCTGACTCCCCTCCTCCCCATCAAGTCCTGTGAATTCTCCCACCTACATGTCTCTGAAATACCCCCTCCCACCCCTGTGTCCCCCTCCTGCCCCTGCATCCCCCTCCTCCACACACTTCTTCCTCCCCCCGTTCCCCCCACCCCCGTCTCTATTCTTATTTTTTATTATTTTTTTTTTTTGCAGTACGCGGGCCTCTCACTGTTGTGGCCTCTCCCATTGCGGAGCACAGGCTCCGGACGCGCAGGCTCAGCGGCCATGGCTCACGGGCCCAGCTGCTCGGCGGCATGTGGGATCTTCCCGGACCGGGGCACGAACCCGTGTCCCCTGCATCGGCAGGCGGACGCTCAACCACTGCGCCACCAGGGAAGCCCTATTCTTTTTTTAAAAAAAAATAAATTTATTTACTTATTTTTGGCAGTGTTGGGTCTCCGTTGCTGAGCGCGGGCTTCCTCTAGTTGCAGCCAGCGGGGGCTATTCTTCATTGCGGTGTGCGGGCTTCTCATTGCAGTGGCTTCTCTTGCTGCGGAGCACGGGTTCTATGCGCACGGGCTTCAGTAGTTGTGGCACGTGGGCTCAGTAGTTGTGGCTCACAGGCTCTAGAGCGCAGGCTCAGTAGGTGTGGCGCACGGGCTTAGTTGCTCCGCAGCATGTGGGATCATCCCGGACCAGGGCTCGAACTCACGTCCCCTACATTGGCAGGCGGATTCTTAACCACTGCGCCACCTGGTCTGTATTCTAACTCAGGCCGTCGTCATCCCAGGTCTGCGTTACTGAGCTACCCTCCCCTTGTCCAGAAGTCCTGGGTCCCATGCCCACGCAGCACCCTGTGCAACACGCCACTGATCTTCTCTCGTCTGTGTCCCTGACCGGGTCTGGAGCGCCTTGAAGGTGAGGACTGTGTTGCCTAGCAAAGTGCACTTAGGAACCCTTTGCATTTAGCCCTTAGTTCTGCTCAATAAACGTTTACTACATTCTAGGGAATAAGAAAACTGCCTGAGGACTCGCCCCAGGTTAATTTCTAAGAGTGTTCTCCTTACTGAACTAGGTTTATAGTTATTGTAGCTCACTTTAGTCAAGTATGCCAAACAGTAAACATAAACTTCCAAAAGGGGAGGAGAAGAAAACATACCTATTTCCAGTGATGCCAAAAGAAATGGTTCCCACACAGCTCTGCTTCCACGCAGCCTGGAAACCAGGTTTAGCTACATTCCTATTTCCTAAAGTCAATAGAACGTCACTCCTCTAACACAATTTATTTTTTTCCCCAAAAGATAAATGTTGAAAACAGAGAATTAAAAATAGTGGTGGTACTTTGTATGCTCCAAACCAGTGTTTCACAAGGTATGGAGGGGGAGGGGAGCCATAGTGGAATCCCCTGAGGTACCTGCTTAAAATGCCTAATTAGGGCCTGAACTGTAATGAATCAGTCTCGGGGGTGTGTCTGGGGTCTGGATTTTTAAAAAATATTTATTTATTTGGCTGCCCGGGTCTTGAGTTGCACCATACAAGATCTTCGTTGCAGCACGTGGGATCTTTAGCTGTGGCATGTGGGATGTAGTTCCCCATCCAGGGACCTAACCCCAGCCCCCTGCATTGGGAGCACAGGAGTCTTACCCACTGGACCACCAGGGAGGTCCCTGGGGTCTGGATTTTTTAGGTAGGCTCCTCCCCTGCTGCTGCACTGCGGGCATCAAGGCAGAGAAGGTGACTAACTGTGTCTACTCATAGGTCCTTCCTGCCGTAGGAGCAGTTTTTCAGGTGTGAACGACTTACCGGCTTGCTCTCAGTCACTGAGATTTGCTCAGTGACATGTACTGAGCACCTATTACGTCCCAAGCACTGTGTTGGCGCTAAGGGTCAGCAAGGAGCGGGACTAGCAGGTCCTCACTGTCACGAGCTCAGCTGAGTCTGGGGGCGTGCGGGCTGCTAGTATGATGGGGCCCGGGCGGGGGAATGAGTGATGGGGCCGTGGAAGAAATGAAACAGGGTGGGTGGAAAGCTGAGCCCCACGGGGGAGGAAGGAAGAGGCAGAGCCAGTGTTCCTGAGGCAGGAACTGCTTCCTGGGGTGGGGCCATCGGGAGCAAGGGGGAGGGAGGGGATCCGGCACGAGAGGGAAGCAGGCAGGGGCTGGATTGAAGGCCTTCAGCTCCTATTGTAAGTGTGAGGGAAGCCCTTGCGGACTTAAGTCAGAGGGATGGCAAGATCTGGTTTGCTTTTTTTTTTTCTTTTTTGGCCACGCCACAAGGCATGTGGGATCTTAGTTCCCCGACCAGGGATCGAACCCGTGTCCCCTGCATTGGAAGTCTTAACCACTAGACTGCCAGGGAAGTTCCTGGTTTCTGCTTTTTTAAAAGATCACCCTGGCTGCTTTGTGGAGAACAAAGTTGGGGAGTGGGGTGTTGTCAAATTCAAGTTGTTGTGCCCGACACGCAGTGAGGCCCAAACAAACCGAAACGTCAGAGTTTGGAGCAGAGAAAGGTTAGTTAGTCCAGGAGGTGCCAACCTTAGCAGATGAGAGACCTAGGCTTGTCTCAGATCCATCTTGCTGGCTGGCTGGGGCGCAAGGTTTTTAAAGGTGAAAAAAAAAAAAAAGGTAAAGAGGGTCTTTGTGATTTCAGCTTCCTGATAAGACCTTAGTTGCAACCTCCCGGCCCTCATACGTCTTGTGACCCCATGTGTCACTGGTGATCGACCTGTCTGTTCCTGCAAAGCAAACTAGTAAATCATGGTCTTTTGATCCCTTAATTTCTTTCTAAGAGAGAGCAAAAGTAATGCTTGAGGTGTTCTATTATTTCCGTAGAGCCTATGTGACTGGTTACGACTTTCAATTCCCGCTCGGACCCTGCTGTTTTCTTTAGGACTTTTGGGGCCTGCTCTTTCCTGTGTTTCTGTGTTCCCTCACTTCCCTAATTAGTAACTGCTTGAATCTGCTCTTTGGAACTCAGGGAAAGTCTAGGAGACTAAAGCCTTTTTCTACAAACAAGAAACAGGAGACACGGAAAGGCTTTTGTATCCAGGAGGGCCCCGTAGGGTCCTGATTGACTTCAACCCCCCTCTTTTCTTTGATTCTCCTCAATCTTGAGGGGGACAGGAGCAGGACAGAAAGGATATAAAGTTTTGGGTAGAGAGGTTAATCATAGACTCGGCAGAAGAACTTGGTTTTGGGGGGAGTTGGTTTCCCCCAAAGAGGGAGTAAAGTAGAAAGAGGCTACAGCATCCATCCAAGCTAGAGACGCTGGTGGTGTGGACTCGGGTGAACAAGGCAGAGACCATGAGAGTGAGCAGGCCCAGCGGATGGATGGACGTGGGGAAGCCGGGAGCAAAACAGGAAGCAGCGATGACCCTGACTCCTAGGTTAGGGGCCCAAGCAACTGGGTGGAAAGTGGTGCAACTCACCAAGGTGGGAAGATGGAGGAGGAACGTGCTTAGGGGGTGAAATCAAGGTTTTCTTATGCTGAGCTCACGGCGCTCATTAGATATCCAAGGGGAGACATCGGGTGGGTGGGTGGACACGAGTCTGGGCTCCAAAAGGAAGTTGAAGCCAGAACCTCAGACGACATCAGTGAAGCTAGCGTTTAAAGCCACCTATTAGAGATGATCTCCTGGGGCCTGAGTATTGACAATAGAAGACTGTGCTCTGGGTCACCCCAATATTCAGAGTCTGAGCGGCAGCGAAGCAAGGGAAAGGCGGAAAGCGAGCCAGGAGGCAGTGCCGGCAGGAATGCTAACAGGAGAGCGGGAAACTGAATAGAATGCCACCGAGGGGCTGGATTGGGCAAAACTAGAGGGATTTCAGTGGGGTCACGGGGAGGAAAGCTCGCAGGGTGAGAGCGAAGAGGTGGAAGCAAACGCAGAGAACCCTGGGGGAGTTTAGCCGAGAAGGGGAGGAGGCGAGTGGGGCGACAGTGGCAGGAGGGCACGGGGACAAGGGCTCCTGTTCTGTTGCTTCTCAATGGGAGCTGCCGGGAAGGGGCCAGGAGACCCGGGATGAAGTGCTTCTGTGAAACAGTTACCGCAAGGGGCGGGGAAAGGGAGAGGCCTGGGGAGGGAGGACACGAAAAAATGCCTTTTAGAAAGTGGGAGAGTGACTCTACGAGGGTAGTATAAGACCTCAGGAGAGGAGGGGAGTGCTGGGTTCCTGTGCCACCCCCCCACCCCCGTGATCCCACATTCACCTGGGACTGGTCAGTCCAGCTGCCTGGTTGGGTGAGATAAAGGATTGATAGCCCCAGGGACTGTGGCTCTAAAGTACAATTCCTTGCTTTAGGGAACATCTGTCCCTGTCACTGCAAGGCTGCACACCCACGTCCACTCATTCTCCAAACACACGCACAGTTAACTCTCATTCGTGGTAGTTAGATTCCATAAAGTGGCCGCAGACACTGGATTAGCAGACGCTGAACCAACCATTCCCGCCTGGGGGAACACAGGGCGAGGTTTCTGTGAGCCTCGGGCCACATCCACCAATCAACATACAGCCTTGTCTTGTGTGTGTTTTTTGTTTCAAGACACTCTCATTAGTATACATTACTGATTCACTAGTGTTGAACTCAGCGTCATGACTCAGGCCTGAGCGAAGGTGCTCTAAGACACACCCCACCCTCCTTGTGCTTAGAAACACTAGCTGGAGCTTCGGCACGGTGCCTGGGGGCCATTTTGTTTAAATGGCAAAATCATCAAGAAAAAGCAGAAAAATGCAAAGAAAGGCCTGCGATGAAGTAGGTTTGAGCTAAAACAAGAAGGCCGAGTGTCGCCTTGTTGGCCTCAGCCGGGAACACGTGCATCGGGCAACTCAAAATGTTGCTACTTTGCGCATGCAAAAGGCAGCAAAAGCACCAGGAGTATCGATTTTGGGGTTACGAATAACACTGAGTGAGTAGGCCAATTCACAGAAATGGAACCGGTGGGCCATGAGGAGCGACCGTATTTAAAACTACTACATATTATGACACACATTATGCGAACACACACACACAACACACAGGGGTCTCACTAAAGGAACGGCCTTATGCCTGGCACCCTCCCTGCCAGGTTTGGGCTCCGCATGCCTCTCCCTGAAGCGGCACAGCCCTGTGGGGCTGGGACCGGCAGGATGGACTCTGCAGTCATACTGCCTGGGTTCATGTGGCGGCTCTAACACTTCCTTGCTGGGTGATTATTGGTCAAACCCATTTCACCTGCCTTCACTAATCAAGGTCATTTAAGACTTGCAGTCCTCCAAGCAGCACGGAGCCTACACAATAAGATGTTTCCCCGAGTTGTCTTCCAGGAGCTTGGAGTCAGCTGTGTCTAGTTTGAGCTGAGCTGGTTAAGACTGGATAGGACCACTGACCCTCCACATGGGTGGCCTTTGGACGTCAGAGAGCCACCCTCAGATCGTGCTAAGCGCCTCTTGTTTCTTCCTTTGGCCACGCCACGCCGCTTGCAGGATCTTAGTTCTCTGACCAGGGATGGAACCCGTGCCCCCTGCAGTGGCAGCGCAGAGTCCTAACCGCTGGTCCGCCAGGGAATTCCCACCCTCCAGTTTTGAAGGTGCAGAGGCCTGTAGCTGAGCCACACCTGCTCAGGATGACGATGGCCACGCCTTTTCCCAATCACCTATCCCCACGCTCCCCACGCCTCGGACCACCCTGCTGCTTTATTGGTCATCCCATAATATACCCCGAGCATCTTGCCTTCCGGGAGGCGGGTCTGAGCCTTTCTCTTCTGTCTCCCCGCGTGGCTGCCTTGTGAACTAAACCCTCTCTGCTGCAAACCTCGGCGTCTCAGCGATTTGGCCTGCTGCACGTCACGCAGAAGGTTCGGGGACAAAGATGGTGAGCCGGCCGGGGGTGAGTCCAGACGGACCTTTCGCCCGTGGCTGGTCGGCCCCTTGCTGGTATTTTGAGTCCAAGCAGCTGCGTCGTCCTTCTGTTCCGGGGACTGTGCCCCGGGTTTCCTCAGTGAGACGCTGTGGGCCTCCGGCGCCTAGTTTTGTTTTGCAGCAAAGAAACGGTTTTGGGTTTGGAAGACGTCTTTTGGGTGAGTAACACACCTGTGCCTAGGTTGTTTGGCATTCCCGTCCGGACTGGGGGGTGGGGAGGGGGCGGAGGGTGGAGGCCCACCTGGCAGGATTTTGGTAGAAAATAGAAAAGGTTCCAGCTGCTCAGGTGCTCCATACCTGGGTTGGAGGCCCGAGGCGCTGGGTTCGGTCTTGTTTTTGGTCTGGTTTGTTTGTTCCACGATATCCTTTAGACTCTGGAGCATAATGGCCTAAAAATGGATCCTTAGGTTACAGTACAAGTTTGCAACTAGATTTATTTTGTAAATGGGAAGAAAAATGGGATGAAGTACCTTATGTACAGTCTTTTACGTTATTGTGTCAGAATAAAGCACGTGCAGAGAAGATGAAGGCCCAACAGGAAGGGAAGGCAAAGAAACCTAGTTTGCTTGATTAGGAGGAGGCGGACTTGCTGTGGGCTCAGCTGGGCACCCCGGCTGCTCTTCCCCCGCCCCCGTATGATGGCGCCCCTGCTCCTTCGCTGCTGGTGCCTGAGCCACAGCCTCCGGCTTGGGGTGGAGGGCGCCCTCCCAGTCTCTGAGGATGGAGAAGTAGGCATGGTCTCCCCGCTCATACCCTGCAGGGCACTGGATTTGGCCAGGGAGCAACCCATTCTCAGGCAGGGCAGTATCCATTCAGGTAAGTCCCCGGTGGGGTGTGGACACTGAGACTGGGCAGCTGAGGGGGTGGATCTGGGTCCATCCGCCCTTGGCCACTTCGGATTTATTTCCTTGGAAGGGCAGTGTGCCACCTTCCAGAGATGACCCAAAGAGAATGGAAAATCTTTTTTCTTCGGTATTTTTTTTTGTGTGTGTGGTATGCGGGCCTCTCACTGTTGTGGCCTCTCCCGTGGCGGAGCACAGGCTCCGGATGCGCAGGCCCAGCGGCCATGGCTCACGGGCCCAGCCGCTCCGCGGCATGTGGTGTCTTACTGGACCGGGGCACGAACCCGTGTCCCCTGCATCGGCAGGCGGACTGTCAACCACTGCGCCACCAGGGACGCCCAGTAAGACTCTTGAAGAAGGTAAACAGGTGGCACATCAGATGCCAGAGTTAACTGACAAAGACAGCGTCCACGAAAGACAGGGCCAGAGGCTCCTTTAAATCCTGACTGTCTCAGTATCTCCCATATGGAGCCCTGGGTGATTATGGCAGGGGGCCACTTACTCGGTTTAAAATACAAAACTTACTAAATTTTCTTCTGAGTCTTATGTTAGCAACTGGGGTGTCCGGAGAAACCTTGAAAAAGCCTTTTCTCCAGCTGCTAGACTCTCAGGTGGAGGAGGGCCCATCTGAAGCATAGCTTTCTGGTCAAGCCTGAATGCCCTAGTCCCCTTCCGGGATGAGATTTACCAACTAAATGCCAAGGTTAGCTTTGCACCTGGAGGAGTGGGCACCACAGTTCCACCAGAGCAGGCTTGTACATCGCAGGCTCTATTGTTCCGACCTCAAAGGGAACAGCCGGTAGCCATTCTGGAAGAGGTACTGCAGAAGGTTGAGTCCAGAGGTATGGGCAGATGGGAGGCTGGGAAAAGCAAATACAGCTCCACCCGTACAGCTGAGGCTCTGCCCTGGGGCAAAAATTCCAAACTTCATGCAGTACCCAGTAAAGGAGCAGGCAAAGCATGGAATTCATCCCCTACTAACAGCCTTCCTCGAATATGATTTAACGCGTCCCTGCGAGTCACCTTATACTCCAGTTTTACCAGTCTAGAACCAGGTAGAGATGAATATTGGTTTGTGCATTACTTAAAAGCAATTAATTGAATTGTGGAAGATACTCATCCAATAGTCCCTAATCCATACACTCTCCTCCCTACTGCTCACCAGAGATTTTTGTTGGTTTGCTGAACTGGATTTGAAGGAGGTTTGATTGTTTGTTTTGCATACCCTTGAGATTTGAACCCCAAGAATGGTTTGCTTTTAATGGGAAGATCTAGATACAAGGGTAAAACAACAGTACTGCTGGACGGGAAGTCCTTAGGGACTTAAAAATTTCCCCATGATGTTTGTAGAAATCCTGGCGAAATATTTGAAGGCCCTTCAACTAAACGAGGGAGCCCTGTTCCAGTATGTGGATGGTATCGTTCTGATTGCCAGTAAAACAAAGGACACCTGAGGCCAGAATACAGTTTTGATTTTGAACTTTATGACTGAATGAAGCTATAAGGTGTCCAAGAAAAAGGCGTAGTTCTCTGCCCTCTGTTAAATACTTGAGTTTTGTACTCCCATAAGGACAGAGAGACTTGCTCCCTGACAGAAGGGACGCTCTAGCCGGGGTTGCAGTTTCCACTATCAGGAGGCAATTGTGGGGATTCCGGGGAATAGCTGGGTTCTGCTGCATTTCGATCCCCAACTTTGGATTCGTGGTAAAACCATGTTAGGAAGCTCTTAGAGGAGGAGGAGATGACCCTCTAGACTGAAATCTTCGAAGAGTAAACATCCGGAAGACCAGCTTCATTGTCCCTAGACTGGACCTTGTGTGGAACGTGATGGGAAATGGAAACCATACTGCAGAGGAGAACTGTCGACCGAGATCGTCCAAGCCTTGGCTGGCTCCAGACCCTGTACACTGACTTCTCCCAGTGGGCAAGTGAACCCCTAACAGATTTTAAGCGGCTTTTCAGAAAGAAGCCAGAAGAAAGAAATTAAGGCTTGCAAGGACAATTCAATGATTAGGACTTCTCCTACTTGGGCAAAAGCAGGTGCTCTCTCTAGCTGTTGGATGTTTCATCCAAAACCTTTTTCTGTATTTGATCATGCTGACCCCTTGGTCCTGCCTGTCATTAATTTTTATTTTTTTAATTATTTGTTTTGGCCGCACCACGAGGCATGTGGGATCTTAGTTTCCCAACCAGGGATTGAAACTGAGCCCCCTGCATGGGAAGCATGAAGTCTTAACCACTGGACCACCAGGGAAGTACCTGTCATTAATTTTTTGACTGTCCCTAACCTCACTGTAACATATCAGATTAGGCTACTCAACAGAATTTCCCGTCGTGTTTTTCCTTGTCTAAGGTGAAATTTGGTCCTTGGGACCTCAGATGTAAAAAAAAAAAAAAAAAAGACTATAGTCTACCCCTGTCAAGGTTATATTAGGTGAGGACAGAAAACATACTTATTTTTCCCCAGCCTGTGTTCCTTCCATATTTAAGTGTTTCAGCCAAACTGATAATGATTGGGACTCTCCAATATGTAAAAAGGTAAGATACTGATCCCTGGTTTGACCTTGTCCTAGATAAAATCCTTAAAATAAGCCTTAATTTTAACAGTGTGTGCCCCCTCAGGGTACGTATTTGTCCGCCGTTTCAGTGATCAGTCTTGGGCCTATGACTGCTGGCACGTAGGTGGTATCTGTTTCTTGGGATCAACTTGAAAGTGGGAACAAGAGAATGTTTTCAAGTGAGCACTAGACAGTTGCATTCCTGAAGCTTTGGTTAGCCCTATGCTTTTTTTGTTTAATTGGAGTATAGTTGGTTCATTGAATACAGTGCTGTGTTAGCCCTATGCCTCTTCTCGGCAGGAATTACATTCAGTCATCGCCCCCTCTTCCCTCGAGATGGAGGAATGATGTAAAGATGGGGGGTGGGGGGTAAAACTGGGTAGTTATCAGTCAAACCCATTTCACCTGCCTTCACTAATCAAGGTCATTTAAGACTTGCAGTCCTCCAAGCAGCACGGAGCCTACACAATAAGATGTTTCCCCGAGTTGTCTTCCAGGAGCTTGGAGTCAGCTGTGTCTAGTTTGAGCTGAGCTGGTTAAGACTGGATAGGACCACTGACCCTCCACATGGGTGGCCTCTTGATGTCAGAGAGCCACCCTCAGATCCTGCTAAGCGCCTCTTTTTTTTTCCTTTGGCCACGCCACGCCGCTTGCAGGATCTTAGTTCTCTGACCAGGGATGGAACCCGTGCCCCCTGCAGTGGCAGCGCAGAGTCCTAACCGCTGGTCCGCCAGGGAATTCCCACCCTCCAGTTTTGAAGGTGCAGAGGCCTGTAGCTGAGCCACACCTGCTCAGGATGACGATGGCCACGCCTTTTCCCAATCACCTATCCCCACGCTCCCCACGCCTCGGACCACCCTGCTGCTTTATTGGTCATCCCATAATATACCCCGAGCATCTTGCCTTCCGGGAGGCGGGTCTGAGCCTTTCTCTTCTGTCTCCCCGCGTGGCTGCCTTGTGAACTAAACCCTCTCTGCTGCAAACCTCGGCGTCTCAGCGATTTGGCCTGCTGCACGTCACGCAGAAGGTTCGGGGACAAAGATGGTGAGCCGGCCGGGGGTGAGTCCAGACGGACCTTTCGCCCGTGGCTGGTCGGCCCCTTGCTGGTATTTTGAGTCCAAGCAGCTGCGTCGTCCTTCTGTTCCGGGGACTGTGCCCCGGGTTTCCTCAGTGAGACGCTGTGGGCCTCCGGCGCCTAGTTTTGTTTTGCAGCAAAGAAACGGTTTTGGGTTTGGAAGACGTCTTTTGGGTGAGTAACACACCTGTGCCTAGGTTGTTTGGCATTCCCGTCCGGACTGGGGGGTGGGGAGGGGGCGGAGGGTGGAGGCCCACCTGGCAGGATTTTGGTAGAAAATAGAAAAGGTTCCAGCTGCTCAGGTGCTCCATACCTGGGTTGGAGGCCCGAGGCGCTGGGTTCGGTCTTGTTTTTGGTCTGGTTTGTTTGTTCCACGATATCCTTTAGACTCTGGAGCATAATGGCCTAAAAATGGATCCTTAGGTTACAGTACAAGTTTGCAACTAGATTTATTTTGTAAATGGGAAGAAAAATGGGATGAAGTACCTTATGTACAGTCTTTTACGTTATTGTGTCAGAATAAAGCACGTGCAGAGAAGATGAAGGCCCAACAGGAAGGGAAGGCAAAGAAACCTAGTTTGCTTGATTAGGAGGAGGCGGACTTGCTGTGGGCTCAGCTGGGCACCCCGGCTGCTCTTCCCCCGCCCCCGTATGATGGCGCCCCTGCTCCTTCGCTGCTGGTGCCTGAGCCACAGCCTCCGGCTTGGGGTGGAGGGCGCCCTCCCAGTCTCTGAGGATGGAGAAGTAGGCATGGTCTCCCCGCTCATACCCTGCAGGGCACTGGATTTGGCCAGGGAGCAACCCATTCTCAGGCAGGGCAGTATCCATTCAGGTAAGTCCCCGGTGGGGTGTGGACACTGAGACTGGGCAGCTGAGGGGGTGGATCTGGGTCCATCCGCCCTTGGCCACTTCGGATTTATTTCCTTGGAAGGGCAGTGTGCCACCTTCCAGAGATGACCCAAAGAGAATGGAAAATCTTTTTTCTTCGGTATTTTTTTTTTTTTTTTGCGGTACGCGGGCCTCTCACTGTTGTGGCCTCTCCCGTGGCGGAGCACAGGCTCTGGATGCGCAGGCCCAGCGGCCATGGCTCACGGGCCCAGCCGCTCCGCGGCATGTGGTGTCTTACCGGACCGGGGCACGAACCCGTGTCCCCTGCATCGGCAGGCGGACTGTCAACCACTGCGCCACCAGGGACGCCCAGTAAGACTCTTGAAGAAGGTAAACAGGTGGCACATCAGATGCCAGAGTTAACTGACAAAGACAGCGTCCACGAAAGACAGGGCCAGAGGCTCCTTTAAATCCCGACTGTCTCAGTATCTCCCATATGGAGCCCTGGGTGATTATGGCAGGGGGCCACTTACTCGGTTTAAAATACAAAACTTACTAAATTTTCTTCTGAGTCTTATGTTAGCAACTGGGGTGTCCGGAGAAACCTTGAAAAAGCCTTTTCTCCAGCTGCTAGACTCTCAGGTGGAGGAGGGCCCATCTGAAGCATAGCTTTCTGGTCAAGCCTGAATGCCCTAGTCCCCTTCCGGGATGAGATTTACCAACTAAATGCCAAGGTTAGCTTTGCACCTGGAGGAGTGGACACCACAGTTCCACCAGAGCAGGCTTGTACATTGCAGGCTCTATTGTTCCGACCTCAAAGGGAACAGCCGGCAGCCATTCTGGAAGAGGTACTGCAGAAGGTGAGTCCAGAGGTATGGGCAGATGGGAGGCTGGGAAAAGCAAAGACAGCTCCACCCGTACGGCTGAGGCTCTGCCCTGGGGCAAAAATTCCAAACTTCATGCAGTACCCAGCGAAGGAGCAGGCAAAGCATGGAATTCATCCCCTACTAACAGCCTTCCTCGAATATGATTTAACGCGTCCCTGCGAGTCACCTTATACTCCAGTTTTACCAGTCTAGAACCAGGTAGAGATGAATATTGGTTTGTGCATTACTTAAAAGCAATTAATTGAATTGTGGAAGATACTCATCCGATAGTCCCTAATCCATACACTCTCCTCCCTACTGCTCACCAGAGATTTTTGTTGGTTTGCTGAACTGGATTTGAAGGAGGTTTGATTGTTTGTTTTGCATACCCTTGAGATTTGAACCCCAAGAATGGTTTGCTTTTAATGGGAAGATCTAGATACAAGGGTAAAACAACAGTACTGCTGGACGGGAAGTCCTTAGGGACTTAAAAATTTCCCCATGATGTTTGTAGAAATCCTGGCGAAATATTTGAAGGCCCTTCAACTAAACGAGGGAGCCCTGTTCCAGTATGTGGATGGTATCGTTCTGATTGCCAGTAAAACAAAGGACACCTGAGGCCAGAATACAGTTTTGATTTTGAACTTTATGACTGAATGAAGCTATAAGGTGTCCAAGAAAAAGGCGTAGTTCTCTGCCCTCTGTTAAATACTTGAGTTTTGTACTCCCATAAGGACAGAGAGACTTGCTCCCTGACAGAAGGGACGCTCTAGCCGGGGTTGCAGTTTCCACTATCAGGAGGCAATTGTGGGGATTCCGGGGAATAGCTGGGTTCTGCTGCATTTCGATCCCCAACTTTGGATTCGTGGCAAAACCATGTTAGGAAGGTCTTAGAGGAGGAGGAGATGACCCTCTAGACTGAAATCTTGCAAGAGTAAACATCCGGAAGACCAGCTTCATTGTCCCTAGACTGGACCTTGTGTGGAACGTGATGGGAAATGGAAACCATACTGCAGAGGAGAACTGTCGACCGAGATCGTCCAAGCCTTGGCTGTACACTGACTTCTCCCAGTGGGCAAGTGAACCCCTAACAGATTTTAAGCGGCTTTTCAGAAAGAAGCCAGAAGAAAGAAATTAAGGCTTGCAAGGACAATTCAATGATTAGGACTTCTCCTACTTGGGCAAAAGCAGGTGCTCTCTCTAGCTGTTGGATGTTTCATCCAAAACCTTTTTCTGTATTTGATCATGCTGACCCCTTGGTCCTGCCTGTCATTAATTTTTTAAAAAATTATTTTGGCCACACCACGAGGCATGTGGGATCTTAGTTTCCCAGCCAGGGATTGAAACTGAGCCCCCTGCATGGGAAGCATGAAGTCTTAACCACTGGACCACCAGGGAAGTACCTGTCATTAATTTTTTGACTGTCCCTAACTTCACTGTAACATATCAGATTAGGCTACTCAACAGAATTTCCCGTCGTGTTTTTCCTTGTCTAAGGTGAAATTTGGTCCTTGGGACCTCAGATGTAAAAAAAAAAAGACTAGTCTACCCCTGTCAAGGTTATATTAGGTGAGGTCAGAAAACATACTTATTTTTCCCCAGCCTGTGTTCCTTCCATATTTAAGTGTTTCAGCCAAACTGATAATGATTGGGACTCTCCAATATGTAAAAAGGTAAGATACTGATCCCTGGCTTGACCTTGTCCTAGATAAAATCCCTAAAATAAGCCTGCATTTTAACAGTGTGTGCCCCCTCAGGGTACGTATTTGTCCGCCGTTTCAGTGATCAGTCTTGGGCCTATGACTGCTGGCACGTAGGTGGTATCTGTTTCTTGGGATCAACTTGAAAGTGGGAACAAGAGAATGTTTTCAAGTGAGCACTAAACAGTTGCATTCCTGAAGCTTTGGTTAGCCCTATGCTTTTTTTTTTAATTGGAGTATAGTTGGTTCATTGAATACAGTGCTGTGTTAGCCCTATGCCTCTTCTCGGCAGGAATTACATTCAGTCATCGCCCCCTCTTCCCTCGAGATGGAGGAATGATGTAAAGATGGGGGGGTGGTGGTAAAACTGGGCAATTATCAGTCAAACCCATTTCACCTGCCGTCACTAATCAAGGTCATTCATTTTGAAACTTGCATGTTCTCCAAGCAGCATGTAGCCTAAACAGTGTTTGTCCCAGTTGTTTTCTAGGAGCTTGGAGTCAGATGTGTCTAGTTTGAGCTGATCTGGTTAAGATTGGATAGGACCACTGACCCTCCAACTGGGCCTGCCCACGTGTCCACTTGGTGGCCTTTTGACTCAAAGGGTAACCCTCAGATCATGCTAAGCACCTCCATTTTTGCATGTGCAGAGGCCTGTAGCTTAGTTACTCCTGTGCAGAATGACAGTCACCGCAACTTTTTCCAATTACCCATCCTCACTGCCCCCACGCCTCAGACTGCCTTGCTTCTTTATTCCATAAACACCTGGCGTCCCTTGCCTTCCAGGAGGTGAATCTGAGACTTGTTGTGTCTCCTTGCTTGGCTGCCTTGTGAATAAACCCTCTCTTTTCTGCAAACCCTGACATCTCAGCGTTTTGGCTTGCTGCACGTTGGGCAAAATGATCCTGGTTTGGTAACATTCACAAGGGCATTACTTAGATCCTCCCCCAATCAAGTTTTTTTCTTTTTTTTTTTAACGGGTGAGTGTCTCTCCCTTCTCACTGACATTTAATTTTTCCCTTTTCCTAAACAAACAACACCCTGAAGAAATGAAACTGAGCAGGACCCTGGGGGATCTTCCTGGGGACAGCTCTAGTAGTTTTCTGATGGCATTTTAAGGCTTCTCTATGTATAGTATCATGTCATCTGCAAACAATAACAGTTATACTTCTTTTCCAATTTGTATTCTTTTATTTCTTTTACTTCTCTGATTGCCATGGCTAGGACTTCCAAAACTATGTTGAATAATAGTGGTGAGAGTGGACATCCTTGTCTTGTTCCTTATCTTAGAGGAAATGCTTTCAGTTTTTCACCATTGAGAATGATGTTTGCTGTGGGTTTGTCACATATGGCCTTTATTATGTTGAGGTAGGTTCCCTCTGTGCCTACTTTCTGGAGGGTTTTTATCATAAATGGGTGTTGAATTTTGTCAAAAAAGCTTTTTCTGCATCTATTGAGATGATCATATGGGGTTTTTTTTGTTTTTTTTTGGTGTTTTGTTTTTTGCGGTACGCGGGCCTCTCACTGCTGTGGCCTCTCCCGCTGTGGAGCACAGGCTCCGGACGCGCAGGCTCAGCGGCCATGACTCACGGGCCCAGCCGCTCCGCAGCATGTGGGATCTTCCCGGACCGGGTCACGAACCCGTGTCCCCTGCATCGGCAGGCGGACTCTCAACCACTGCGCCACCAGGGAAGCCCCAGATCATATGGTTTTTATTCTTCCATTTGTTAATATGGTGTATCACATTGATTTACATATATTGAAGAATCCTTGCATCCCTGCGATACATCCCACTTGATCATGGTGTGTGATCCTTTTAATGTGTTGTTGGAGTCTGTTTGCTAGTATTTTGTTGAGGATTTTTCATCTATATTCATCCGTGATATTGGTCTGTAATTTTCTTTTTTTGTAGTATCTTTGTCTGGTTTTGGTATCAGGGTGATGGTGGCCTCATAGAATGTTTGGGAGTGTTCCTTCCTCTGCAATTCTTTGGAAGAGTTTGAGAAGGATGGGTGTTAGCTGTTCTCTAAATGTTTGATAGAATTCACCTGTGAAGCCATCTGGTCCTGGACTTTTCTTTGTTGGAAGATTTTTAATCACAGTTTCAATTTCATTACTTGTGATTGGTCTGTTCATATTTTCTATTTCTTCTTGGTTCAGTCTGGAAGGTTATACCTTTCTAAGAATTTGTCCATTTCTTCCAGGTTGTCCATTTTATTGGCATAGAGTTGCTTGTAGTAGTCTCTTAGGATGCTTTGTATTTCTGCGGTGTCTGTTGTAACTTCTCCTTTTTCATTTCTAATTATATTGATTTGAGTCCTCTCCCCTTTTTCTTGATGAGTCTGGCTAATGGTTAATCAAGTTTGTTTATCTTCTGAAAGAACCAGCTTTTAGTTTTAGTGATCTTTGTTATTGTTTTCTTTGTTTCTATTTCATTTATTTCTGCTCCGATCTTTATGATTTCTTTCCTTCTGCTAACTTTGGGTTGTGTTTGTTCTTTTCTCTCTAGTTCCTTTAGGTGTAAGGTTAGTTTGTTTACTTGAGATTTTTCTTGTTTCTTGAGGTAGGCTTGTATAGCTATAAACTTCCCTCTTAGAACTGCTTTTGTTGCATCCCATAGGTTTTGGATCGTCGTGTTTTCATTGTCATTTGTCTCTAGGTGTTTTTTGATCTCCTCTTTGGTTTCTTCAGTGATCTCTTGGTTATTTAGTAACGTACTGTTTAGCCTCCATGTGTTTGTGTTTTTACGGTTTTTTCCCTGTAATTCATTTCTAATCTCATAGCATTGTGGTCAGAAAAGATGCTTGATATGATTTCAATTTTCTTAAATTTACTGAGGCTTGATTTGTGACCCAAGATGTGATCTATCCTGGAGAATGTTCCATGTGCACTTGAGAAGAAATTGTAATCTGCTGTTTTTGGATGGAACGTCCTATAAATATCAATTAAATCTATCTGGTCTATTGTGTCATTTAAAGCTTCTGTTTCCTTATTTATTTAAATTTTGGATGATCTGTCCATTGATGTAAGTGAGGTGTTAAGGTCCCCCACTATTATTGTGTTACTGTCGATTTCCTCTTTTATAGCTGTTAGCAGTTGCCTTATGTATTGAGGTGCTCCTATGTTGGGTGCATATATACTTATAATTGTTATATCTTCTTCTTGGATTGATCCCTTGATCATTATGTAATATCCTTCCTTGTCTCTTGTAACATTCTTTATTTTAAAGTCTATTTTATCTGATATGCTTTCTTTTGATTTCTATTTGCATGGAATATCTTTTTCCATCCCCTCACTTTCAGTCTGTATGTGTCCCTAGGTCTGAAGTGGGTCTCTTGTAGACAGCATATATATGGGTCTTGTTTTTGTATCCATTCACGAAGCCTGTGTCTTTTGGTTGGAGCATTTAATCCATTCACGTTTAAGGTAATTATCTATATGTATGTTCCTATGACCATTTTCTTAATTGTTTTGGGTTTTTGTAGATCCTTTTCTTCTCTTGTGTTTCCCACTTAGAGAAGGTCCTTTAGCATTTGTTGTAGAGCTGGTTTGGTGGTGCTGAATTCTCTTAGCCTTTGCTTGTTTGTAAAGCTTTTGATTTCTCCATCAAATCTGAAAGAGATCCTTGCCGGTAGAGTAATCTTGGTTGTAGGTTCTTCCCTTTCATCACTTTAAGTATATCGTGCCACTCCTTTCTGGCTTGTAGAGATTCTGCTGAGAAATCAGCTGTTAACCTTATGGGAGTTCCCGTGTATGTTTTTTTTGTCATTTTTCCCTTGCTGCTTTCAATAATTTTTCTTTGTCTTTAATTTTTTGCCAGTTTGATTTACTGTGTGTCTCAGCGTGTTTCTCTTTGGGTTTATCTTGTATGGGACTCGCTGTGCTTCCTGGACTTGGGTGGCTCTTTCCTTTCCCATGCTAGGGAAGTTTTTGACTATAATCTCTTCATATATTTTCTCTGGTCCTTTCTCTCTCTCTTCGCCTTCGGGGACCCCCTATAATGTGAATGTTGGTTGTGTTTAATGTTGTCCTAGAGGTCTCTTAGGCTGTCTTCATTTCTTTTCATTCTTTTTTCTTTATTCTGTTCCACAGCAGTGAATTCCACCATTCTGTCTTCCAGGTCACTTATCCGTTCTTCTGCCTCAGTTGTTCTGCTATTGATTCCGTCTAGTGTAGTTTTCATTTCAGTTATGGTATTGTTCATCTCTGTTTGTTTGTTCTTTAATTCTTCTAGGTCTTTGTTAAACATTTCTTGCATCTTCTCGATCTTTGCCTCCATTCTTTTTCTGAGGTCCTGGATCATCTTCACTATCAATATTCTGAATTCTTTTTCTGGAAGGTTGCCTATCCCCACTTCATTTAGTTGTTTTTCTGGGATTTTATCTTGTTCCTTCATCTGGTACATAGCCCTCTGCCTTTTCTGCCTTTTCATCTTGTCTATCTTTCTGTGAATGTGGTTTTTGTTCCACAGGCTGCAGAATTGTAGTTCTTCTTGCTTCTGCTGTCTGCCCTCTGGTGGATGAGGCTATCTAAGAGGCTTGATGGGAGGGACTGGTGGTGGGTAGAGCTGACTGTTGCTCTGGTGGGCAGAGCTCAGTAAAACTTTAATCCACTTGACTGTTGATGGGTGGGGCTGGGTTCCCTCCCTGTTGGTTGTTTGGCCTGAGGCAACCCAACACTGGAACCTACCTGGGCGCTTTGGTGGGGCTAATGACAGACTCTGGGAAGGCTCACACCAAGGATTACTTCCCAGAACTTCTGCTGCCAGTGTCCTTGTCCCCACAGTGAGCCACAGCCACCCCCACCCCACCTCTGCAGGAGACCCTCCAACACTAGCAGGTAGGTCTGGGTAGTCTCCCCTGGGGCCCCTGCTCCTTCCCCTGGGTTCCGATTCGCACACTACTTTGTGTGTGCCCTCCAAGAGTGGAGTCTCTGTTTCCCGCGGTCCTGTTGAATTCCTGCAATCAATTCCCACTAGGCTTCCAAGTCTGATTCTCTAGGAACTCCTCCTCCCATTGCCGGACCCCCAGGTTGGGAAGCCTGACGTGGGGCTCAGAACCTTCAGTCCAGTGGGTGGACTTCTGTGGTATAAGTGTTCTCCAGTCTCTGAGTCACCCACCCAGTCGTTACGGGATTTGATTTTACTGTCATTGCGCCCCTCCTACTGTCTCATTGTGCCTTCTCCTTTGTCTTTGGAAGTGGGGTATCTTTTCTGGTGAGTTCCAGTGCCTTCCTGTTGATGACTGTCCAGCAGCTAGTTGTGATTCTGGTGTTCTTGCAAGAGGGAGTGAGAGCACGTCCTTCTACTCCACCATCTTGGTTCCTCCTCTCCATTATGGTTTGTCATAGGATATTGAATATAGTTCCCTGTGCTACACAGTAGGACCTTGGTGTTTATCCATCCTGTATATAATACATCCGCTAACCCCAACCTCCCACTCCATCCCTCCGCCAACCCCCCGCCTAGCCCAACCACCAATCTGTTTTCTATGTCCGTGATTCTGTTTCATAGATAGGTTCCTTTGTGTCATAGTTTAGATTCCAGATATAAGTGGTATCATATTGTATTTGGCTTTCTGACTTACTTCACTTAGTATGATAATTTCTAGGTCCATCCATGTTGCTGCAAATGGCATTATTTCATTCTTTTTCGTGGCTGAATAGTATTCCATCGTATGTGTGTGTGTGTGTGTGTGTGTGTATATATAACATCTTTATGCATTCATCTGTTGATGGACATTTAGGTTGTTTCATTGTCTTGGCTATTGTGAATAGTGCTGCTATGAACATAGGGGTGAATGTAGCTTTTAAAATTATAGTTTTGTGTGGATATATTCCCAGGAGTAGGATTGCTGGATCATATGGTAATTCCTTTTTTTTTTTTGGCTGCACCACATGGCATTTGGGATCTTAGTTCCCTGACCAGGGATTGAACCTGTGCCCCCTGCAGTGGAAGTGCAGAGTCTTAACCACTGGACTGCCAGGGAAGTCCCTCATATATGTGGTAATTCTATGTTTAGTTTTCTGAGGAACCTCCATACTGTTTTCCAAAGTGGCCGCACCAACTTACCTTCCCACCGACAGTGTAGGAGTGTTCGCTTTTCCAAAGAACAAATTTAATGAGATTGAGAAAATGCAGAAACAAAGGAAACCAGTCAAGCAAGACAAAATAATAGTTTAGCCATAAAACAAAGTCGAGAACCTTGAGTTCCTCCTCCAGGGATACAGATAATATCCTGAGCCATACCCTTGGGTTCTTTTGCAGAAACCCCCACCAGGTGGAGGAAGTTAACCGCATGCTGACCACCAGCACATAGACCCCAGACCAGTTGGAACCAGAAGGTTGATAACTGAGATTCTCGAAACATCATCCTGTTATGTCATCATCAACCAGAGAATTGTACAGGAGCTGATTACCAAACTGTGACCCTTTCCCTCACACCGTTTTTTTTGTTTTGTTTTTGTTTTTTTTGTACGTGGGCCTCTCACCACTGTGGCATCTCCCGTTGTGGAACACAGGCTCCAGACGCGCAGGCTCAGCAGCTATGGCTCACGGGCCCAGCCGCTCTGCGGTACATGGGATCCTCCTGGACCAGGGCACGAACCCACGTCCTCCACATTGGCAGGTGGGCTCCCAACAACTGTGCCACCAGGGAAGCCCCATCACACTTTTTTTTTTTTTTTTTTGTGGTACGTGGGCCTCTCATGTGACCACACCAGGATATTCTTCCCTACTGGGTTGCCTTGAATGGAATTTTTCCTTTGGGAGGTGGGGTGGGAGAAAGCATAGGACTTGGTGGTCTGGTTCTGAGCAAAATGCTTTTTTAAAAAAACTATATTTATTTTGGCTGCACCAGGTCTTTGTTGTGGCGTGTGGGATCTTTTAGTTGTGGCACACGGACTCTTAGTTGCAGCCTGCTTGTGGGATCTAGTTCCCCGACCAGGGATCGAACCCAGGGCCCCAGCACTGGGAGCACTGAGTCTTACCCACTGGGCCACCAGAGGAGTCCCCCAAATGCTGCTTTAATTGGAGTGTTCTCTTCTGGGTTGAGGAATGCTTCAGCCATCCCACACTGCCCTTGCGGTGACTGGGAAAGTCCCTGTTAAACCAGGGCTCGTTGGTACCCCCATCTGGAACAACAGGTAGGAATCTTCCATTCTTGTGCCAGGGAACTGTGATCCTGAGAGGCCTCTCAGCACTGGGTTGCCTGGTTCTGATCTGTTTCTGGTAATACCAGCTGTATGACAAAAAGGGAAATCAGAGCTCTATTGCATCTTGTAGTCCTCTGGGGTGTATTTTACAAAACTGGGAAATCTTCAGCTATGTTTCTATGAAAAGAAAGATGACTTTTTTTTTTTTTTAGAAACATGACTTTGTTCTAATACCACATGGCCAGAATGTTTAAACTGGAGAAAAATGGCTTTGCATTGTGGTGGACTCTCTTGTTGGGAGCATGGGCTCTAGGCGCGTGGGCTTCAGTAGTTGTGGCACACGGGCTCAGTAGCTGTGGCTCGCAGGCTCCAGAACGCAGGCTCAGTAGCTGTGGCCCACAGGCTTAGTTGTTCTGCGGCATGTGGGATCTTCCCAGACCAGGGCTCGAGCCCGTATCTCCTGCGTCGGCAGGTGGATTCTTAATCAGTGTGCCACCAGGGAAGCCCCAAAACTTTTTTTTTTTTTTTTTTTGCATATGCAGTTAGGGACGTCTGGCTTGATTTAAAAAAAAAATTCTTTTTTTGGGGGTGATGGTGGTAGGATGAATTGGGAGATTGGGATTGACATATATACACTAATATGTATACAACAGATAACTAATAACCTGCTGTATAAAGAAAGTAAAATTAAAAAAAAATTCTTTTCAAAATTCTGGCCCTGAGAGAGCAAAAGTTCTCCTAGGTAAAAGGTTAAGTTATAACTTATTTCCTTGAAATGCAAACACAGCTCACATTGTCTGAGACTATGGTCTCAGCTTACCTGGTAGAACCTGAAACTGAGAGGAAATGGGAGAAGAAGCGTTTTAAAACTCAAGTAAACTTATTCCAACTGTTATAAATTAATGTGTTTTAGACATCTAATTCATGACTGTTTTAAAATGAAACTATGGGATCTCTAGTTCTGTCTTTAAAAATTAATTTGTAAATGAGCTCTAATTGATTGGCTCAAAGGGAATTAAGTGCTTATATAAATTCTCAGGAATACAACAGAAATTAACCCAAATGAATTTCAAGTTCATGTGATCTGGGGGAATATTCAGTATTAACCTAAGTTTAATACCAGATATTAAGTTTGGTTTAATACAGACCTGTCTCTAGAGTCATCAATATTAAGTATAATACTTTTATTGTACTTAGGTTTACTGAAAATCAAATTCTCATTATCCCTGTTGCAAATTTTGTCAGCAAGAAAAGATTAACTTGGTATGATATTGTTATAAGTAATAGAGATAAATGGGATAAAAGCTTTTAGGTGAACTCTTTAGGAATAGTTGTTTGTTTTTCCAGATTTTTGGTAACTTGAGTTTTCCTAAATGAAGGTAAAATGATGAAAATTAACTGAATGTCTAAATCATTTTAAAATAAGATGAAATACTGGAACACTTGCTAAACAAGTCTGTTTACAGCAAGTTTGTTTACCTAATTTAGTTTTTCTCTAACGAGGACAAAGGTATGTCTAATAAACCCAAACATATTTTGTACCACATTGAAGAAACTGTGCTATGAGAAAATGTTTTTAGGTTATAGAAGATGTTCCTAAGTTTGCTAGTCAGAAAATGCTGGTATGATAAACATTTCACAGTTGCTTGCTTCTTGGTTTTTGCTAGAGATTAGTTTTTAAGGGTTAAAAATTGTGATAGGTAATTAAAAAGTACTAGAAATAAGGGAAACATTTCAGTATGTAAAGGAAGTAGGATATATGTTGTTGGCAAGAAGGTATGAAAAATGGAGATATTTTTGTTAAAGAGTAGATTTGTCCTAGAGCTGGTTGTTTCTGGATGGGGAAAGAATAAGGGACAAACTCATATGGATATAGGAAGTTGTGGAAGAGGAACCTTGAGAAAAGTTTTGTTCATGATCAGAACTGGATAAGATTAGACTGAATTCAATCTAAGTAAATTAATTTTATTATTAAAAGTAAGCTGATAGGGCTTCCCTGGTGGCGTGGTGGTTAACAATCCGCCTGCCAATGCAGGGGACACTGGTTCGAGCCCTGGTCCAGGAAGATCCCACATGCCGTGGAGCAACTAAGCCTGTGTGCCACACCTACTGAGCCTGTGCTCTGGAGCCTGTGAGCCACAACTCCTGAAGCCCATGTGCCTAGAGCCTGTGCCCTGCAACGAGAAGCCACTGCAATGAGAAGCTGATGCGCTGCATCAAAAAGTAGCCCCCCATCGCCGCAACTAGAGAAAGCCTGCATGCAACAACGACGACCCAATGCAGCCAAAAAGAAATTTATTTTAAAAAGTATGTTATTTATTTAAGCTGATACAAGACTGGAGCTTTTTTTTTTTTTTTTTTGCAGTACACGGGTCTCTCATTGTTGTGGCCTCTCCCGTTGCAGAGCACAGGCTCCAGACGCGCAGGCTCAGTGGCCATGGCTCACGGGCGTAGCCGCTCCGCGGTATGTGGGATCTTCCTGGACCAGGGCAAGAACCCATGTCCCCTGCATTGGCAGGTGGTCTCTGAACCACTGTGCCAACAGGGAAGCACTGGAGTTTGATTTTTTGTTATATGAGACAGTGTTCTTGCAATATTGAGCTACTTTAAGTAAGACTGTCTTTTATTATTTTTTAATATTTTGTCCGCACCATGCGGCTTATGGGATCTCAGTTCCCTGACCAGGGATTGAGCCTGGACCACAGCACAGTGACAGTGCTGAATCCTAACCACTAGAACACCATGGAACTCCCAATAAGACTTTCTTACGTGATCTGTTGTAACCTTCTGTATTTGCCTTTGAAATCTTCTCTGTCACTTTAGTTAAGTGAATACTTTCACAATACTTACGATTCTACTTGACCAAGTGTTTTAAAACTTTATTAAAAAAAAACTTTATTGAAATATAGTTGATTTAGAGTGCTGTTCGTTTCAGGTGTACAGCAAAGTGATTCAGTTATATATGTGTGTGTATATATGTATGAATACGTGTATTCTTTTTTAGACTCTTTTCCATTATAGTTCTTACAAGGTATTTTTAAAAAATTATTTTTGGCTGCGTTGAGTCTTCTTTGTGGTGAGCGGGAGCTACTCTTCATTGTGGTGTGTAGGCTTCTCATTGCAGTGGCTTCTCTTGTTGTGGAGCATGGGCTCTAGGTGCACGGACTTCAGTAGTTTTGGCTCGTGGACTCTAGAGTGCAGGCTCAGTAGTTGTGGCGCATGGGCTTAGTTGCTCTGTGGCATGTGGGATTGTCCCGGACCAGGGCTTGAACCCCCGTCCCCTGCATTAGCAGGTGGATTCTTTTTTTTTTCTTTGAAATAGGATTTACTTTTTTTTTTCTTTCTTTCTTTCTTTTGGCTGTGTTGGGTCTTCGTTTCTGTGCGAGGGCTTTCTTTAGTTGTGGCAAGCGGGGGCCACTCTTCATCACGGTGCGCAGGCCTCTCGCTATCGCGGCCTCTCGTTGCGGAGCGCAGGCTCCAGACGCGCAGGCTCAGTAGTTGTGGCGCACGGGCCTAGTTGCTCCGCGGCATGTGGGATCTTCCCAGACCAGGGCTTGGACCCGTGTCCCCTGCATTAGCAGGCAGATTCTCAACCACTGCGCCACCAGGGAAGCCCCTGGCAGGTGGATTCTTAACGACTGCACCACCAGAGAAGCCCCATTACAAGATATTGAGTACAGTTCCCTGTACTATACAGTAGGTCCTTGTTGGTTACCTATTTTATATTATAGATAGTAGTGTATATATTTTAATCCCAAACTTCTAATGTATCCCCCCCACTCCATTTCCCCTTTGGTAACCATACGTTTGTTTTCTATGTTTGAGTCTGTTTGTAAAATAAGTTCATTTGTAGGATTTTTTTAGATTCCACATATAAGCAATATCATATATTTGTCTTTCTCTGACTTTAGTATAATAATCTCTAGGTCTATCCATGTTGCTGCAAATGGCATTATCTCATTCTTTTTTATGGCTAATATTCCACTGTGTATATATATACCATATCGTCTTTATCCATTCGTTTGTCCATGGACACTTAGGTTATTTCCATGTCTTGGCTATTGTGAATAGTGCTCCTATGAACATTAGAGTGTGTGTATCTTTTTGAATTAATTTCTCCAGGTCACCAGATCATATGGTAACTCTATTTAGTCTCTTTTAAGGAACCTCCAAACTGTTCTCCATAGTGGCTGCACCAATCTACGTTCCTACCAACAGTGTAAGGCGTTTCCTTTTTCTCCACACCCTCTCCAGCATTTATTATTTGTAGACTTTTAAAAATTAATTAATTATGGCTCTGCGGGCTCTTCATTGCGGTGCACTGGCTTCTCTAGTTGTGGCACGCGGCCTTTAGAGGGCATGGGCTCTAGAGCGTGTGGGCTCAGTAGCTGCACCACAAGGGCTTAGTTGTGGTATGTGGGATCTTAGTGACCAGGGATGGAATCTGGGCCCCCTGCATTGGGCACATGGAGTCTTAACCCTGGACCACCAGGGAAATCCCTGTAGACTTCTTGATAGCCAATCTGACTGGTGTGAGATGATACCTCATTATAGTTTTGATTTGTATTTCTCTAATAATTAGTGATATTGAACATCTTTTCATGTACCTGTCGGCCACCTGTATGTCTTCTTTGGAGAAATGTCTATTTAAATCTTCTGCCCGTTTTTTGATTGGGTTGTTTTTTGGATATTGGGCTGTATGTATATTTTGGAAATTAAGCCCTGGTCAATCTCATCATTTGCAAATATTTTTTCCCATTCTGTAGGTTGTCTTTTCGTAAAGCTTTATTTTTTAAATATTTTCCTTATTTTTTTGGCTGCATTGGGTCTTAGTTGTGGCACATGGGATCTTTGTTGAGGAATATGGGATCTTTTTCGTTATGGCCCATGGTCTGCTTGGGTTTCTCTCTAGTTGTGGCACGCGGGCTCCAGAGTGCATGGGCTCTGTAGTATGTGGCACGCGGGTTCTCTCATTGAGGCACGTGGGTTCTCTCATTGAGGCACGCGAGCTCAATAGTTGCAGCACGTGGGATCTTAGTTTCCCAACCAGGGATGGAACCTGCGTCCCCGGCATTGGAAGGCAGATTCTTTACCACTGGACCACCAGGGGAGTCCCAGTAAAACTTTATTTTTGACAAACTTCCTCAAATCAAATTCTAAATTGAAGTTCTTTTGACCTCTAATTTGGGACCTTTCAAAGGCCCCTGAGGCATCTCAGAGAGAAAAATATTAAACTAATTCAGATTATTTGGTATGTTAAATTACACGAGAAGCAGTATCAAATGAGTGGTGATAAAACCTTCTTAGGTGGGCTTCCCTGGTGGCGCAGTGGTTGAGAGTCCGCCTGCCGATGCGGGGGACGCAGGTTCGTGCCCCGGTCCGGGAAGATCCCACATGCCGTGGAGCGGCTGGGCCTGTGAGCCATGGCCGCTGAGCGTGCACGTCCAGAGCTTGTGCTCTGCAACGGGAGAGGCCACAACAGTGAGAGGCCCGCCGTACTGCAACAAACAAACAAACAAAAACCTTCTTAGTTAATTTCTTAGGTAATACTGTATGGGTAAACATCATCAAGTGTTCTAAAAATTATATGAAGTTCCTAAAATTTGGAGATGTCCTGGTATTGTTATCAGTCTTAATTCTAGTTATCTGTAAAAGATTATATGTCACAGCAACTTGGTTAAGCTTCTTTGTCAATTGCATTGTAATCAGATCCTTAACTGTGCCTTTTCAAGTCTTCTGTCATTCACAGATAGTTCACTCATGCTTTTGCAAAATCTTAAGATTCACAGAAAGGACCTTTTGGCAAGTAAAAGATTGATAACTTCCAGATCATACTGCTGAACTAGTTAAGAAATTCTAATGGAAACCCTGATTGTTTCATAAAACTGTTAACAAGATTAAGATCAAGATTAGTTACATAGTACTGAGTAAACTAATGAATATGGTTATGTTTTTGTCTGAAACACTGCTGGCTTTTAGTCTGTGTTTTCTAGACATAAGGAAACCTTTCCCTTTATAACAATTTGGTAAGTTTGACCTCTGTAAGTGGAATTAAAACATTTATCTTTTCTCTTGACCTGATCCCTCCAGGAGTTGGAAACTCAGAGTCCCAACAGCTTTATCAGCTGAATAAGGAAGGTCACCTCCTGGCAGGAGCAGGAATATTGAGATATTTTAGGAACCTTGAGAAGGGAGGAATTCTCTCATATCTACGGATACTGCAGGCAAAATCCGATGGCACGTTGTTGATGATTTTCCTGGCCTCAAGAGGTTTTTAAAAGTTCAATTGATATTCCTTAAGAAAAGGTCTAGCACAGCCAACTGAAAGAGCCTATACGACCAGTTACACTTAGGTAAATCAGGCTGTTTACTGAAACTAGACTTAATTTGGCCCAATTTGGTAGAAAATGAGGATAAATTAGAGATTATGTTTTGATAATATACCTTTTGGATATTGAGGTTTTGTATATACTGAGGGTTTATTATCTACATCCAAGATGACCTTATTGCTATATTATAAAGTATTTTAATTAAGTTACTAAAGGAATATTCTAAGCTTGTTTCTGAAACTGATCATGGTAACCTATCTTTGGATGAAGATCAGATGCCCCATGACCCACAACCAGGAGATTATACGTACTGGAAAGGACATCACTTGTAAGGCTCCAACCTAAATGAAAGAGCCCCTTTCTCAGGTACTAAGTAGCTCATGCACAGTGAAACTGACTCTTGAATTAATATTTCCCACTCAAGGCCTTCTGTACTAGACTGGTCGATAGAAAGGACTGCTGACCTCAACACCCGCAAGAGAAAAAGACAACAGCAGTGGTAGACAGCAACCCAGGAATCTGGACCAGGTCTGTTAAGATCCATCCTAATTCAATGGAACTGTTCACCAAACGTGTCTCCCTACCAAAATGGAAAGTTTTTGTTTTATTTCTAATATACTTCTGACTCCAATGTTCAGGAAAGAAAGGAAATTCTCCAGTGAAGCTGAATAACTGCTCACGATGTGTATCACTGCTTGCTACTGAAAGGTCTGCAAACAAAGGGAAAATGATGGAGGAAACTTTCACGTATTGAGGTATGGAGAAGTCATTCTGGCTTATAAGGTAAGGCTGTTCTAGTTTATCAAACATACATTGTACATCTGCTTTAACCATTAAAGAATGCATTTAAAAAATCAGAATGAAGTAACTGTGGTTCAGGTATCCCAAATGGATCGGGGTGCCTAGTATGGACATGGTTTCAGACACACTCCTACATTACTGAGAACTTGAACGTTCTGAACTGTATCAGACTCAAGGACACTATCAGCTGCTATGAAACCTTTCTCTAGGAATGGTAACAAGCAAGACAGCTCCAGCTATAGCCTCCCAGCAGAAGGCACTAGATTCTTTAGGCAGAATAGTACTAGATACTAAAATTGCTTTAAATTATATTTTGACAACAAAAAAGACAGGTAGGGCTTCATACCTCCTGTTATGTATATGTTAATACCCTTATAGAGTTAATTCGAAATCCTGCTTACAGAATTTACATAAAAAGGACCCACTCTGAAACCTATCTTCCTGGCTGCCATCTGTAACAGGAAGACTTCTGGGGTATGTAGTACACGGGTGCATTTCGATCATTATCCTCATTATAATATGTCTACTAATTTTCACATGTTTGTCCAGGTGCTGTGACAAAGCAGTCAGAGAGAGAGGTAATGTTTTATAATACAGAATATTGATGCTAAGCAACTTGAGAATTGTTTAAAAATGAAGAGTCAGGGACTCGGGACTTCCCTCGTGGTCCACTGACTAAGACTCCGTGCTCCCAATGCAGGGAACTAGATCACACATGCTGTGACTAAGACCCGGTGCAGACAAATAAACATATTAAAAAAGTCAGTGACTCTCTCCTCTAATCCTGAAAAAGGTTGTTGCCTCTCTTCCCCTCAGGCTTGAGGTGTATCAAAGAAAGAGGCTGACTAAAACCAAACAGGACCCTGTGGGCCTTCCTAGAGAAAGACCCCCTGCCATGTCCCCTGTTTTAGCCTCCCAGGCCTTCCCTGAGTTCCAAAGAGCAAATTTAATTAGAAGAAAATGCAGAAACAAAGGAAAGCAGTCAACTAAGGCAAAATAATTTAGCCATAAAACAAAGTCAAGGACCTTTAGTGCCTCAAGGGCTATAACTAGTATCCTGAGCCATGCCCTTGAGTTGTTTTGCAGATATCAAGACCCCCACCAGGTAAAAGAAGTTAACTGCATGCTGACTACCAGCGTGTAGACCCCAGACTGGTTGGAACCAAAAGGCTGAGATTCCCAAAACATCACCCAATTATTCACCATTAACCAATCAGAACTGTATGAGCTGATTGCCCATCCTGTGACCTCTCCCTCCTCAGTCTTCAAAAGCCCTTCTCTGAAAGCCGCTGGGGAGTTTGGGTCTTTTGAGCACGAGCTGCCCATTCTCCTTGCTTGGCACCCTGCAAAAAACTGGGTTGTGATAACAAAGTACAATGTTAGTTGCTGAGCGTTGGGTGACCTGATCCAAGTTTCTGGTTGGTAACAGAAATACTAAGAGTCATTCAACCTAAGGTACTAATAACCCCCTAAATATCATCAGAAACCGTTGGAGGACGTTTTCCTCCTGAACATCATCTTCTGACATCTAGTAAAGGTAAAAACAACTCTCCAGTCTGGCACCCTCTCATCTGTCTAGTCATTTGCCCACCTGTCCAGCACATATGTGCTTTGGTATCTCATTGAGCTCTTGGCCAGGGGCACTGGGCAGATGCAGGGAGTGCCTCCAGTGTGAGAGACTCACTGAAGTGTGTGTCGTAACTCTTACTTTGAATCTGGGGAGAGAGAAAGAAACCAACAGTTCAAAGATAGGAGGGCTTCCCTGGTGGCGCAGTGGTTGGGAGTCCGCCTGCTGATGCAGGGGACACGGGTTCGTGCCCCGGTCCGGGAGGATCCCACATGCCGTGGAGCGGCTGGGCCTGCGTGTCCGGAGCCTGTGCTCCACAACGGGAGAGGCCACAGCAGTGAGAGGCCCACGTACTGCAAAAAAAAAAAAAAAAAAAAAGAGAGGAGGACACAAAACTAACCAGCCAGTCCCCAATGAAAGACAAACACGGCTTTCAAGATGTACAGTTAGGGTGTGTGCTAGTTTATTATGGCTGACTTGCCATTTCAGCTTCCTGGGAAAGAAAAATTCCTGTGACTTGAACTGCGGAAAGACAGAAGTTATCACAGATGTCACATGGCTCAGGGTGGAGCCAAGGAAATCAAGAAAAGTAAGATGTTTCTTAGTTTCCCTTCACTCAAAACCACTATTTTCCTAATTCTATCAAACTCCATAAAAGGCACAAAATAGAGCTAGAAACTTGGAAATATCCAAAAAGTGAGCAAAGGCTCTAAAATTAAGAGACCATCCCTGTTCCTCCTGTTGGCCCAAAAAGACACCCTCAGTCACCTCCCATTTTCTGTTTAGATCCCCTCTTAACTCCAGATGAAAATGCAGCTTTTGGCCAATGCATCTGCTTCCCCTGCAGTGCAGCTAGGATCCCCCAGGCCATCTCCTCTGCTCCAGCCCAGGCTGGATTCTCTCCCTGCTTATTTTCTACTCACCAGTTGTTTTTCCGAAGTTCCTCTCACACGTTAAGGTCCTCTCTTCTGGCTCAGCCTCAGTTAAGTCCCACATCTCCCTCTGCACATGTGTGCTGCGAGGGAGCATGTGTTCTGGGGTGCAGTCTGCACTCTCCGTTGAAGGAAATGGAGGTCATGTGCCCTGCAGTGAGTTAGCTCCACGGCCAAGGCCATTTCCTTCAACGAGTCTGGGAACAGGCCCCATCCCTCTCATGTCGTTTCACAGCCTTCTCTACAGTTTCTGTAATTAACATTCACAGGTCAGAACAAAACCTGGAGTTTTTCTGTTCTTTACTAAATAAACATTAGCTTCACAGAAACCAGCCCCAAACTCATCAGTGTCCAATTATGTGAGAACAGGCCCCAGGGGGACCAGGTCATACATCTCCCCCCTTGCAGCGAGAACATTAACGAACCCTGCCTGGCAGTGCCCTTGAGTGTCCAGGAGACGGTCCTCTCTCCCACAGGCCCAGTCCTGCCAACACGGGGGCTGTGAGCCCTTAGGGTGGACTCCTACTTGCTTCTATCCAGTGAGGCTTTGGGAGGGAAACTGAGCTGAAACAGATTGCTCCCTTCCCCTTGAGGCCTGTGGAGGATTTTCTGGGGTCCCGGTCACAGAGCGGGCCAGGCTCCAGACAGCTGCCGTGGCCAACCTCGTCATCGCCCCATGATGAAACTGGGCTCGTCCTCCTCCTCTGTTCCAGATGCCGCCTCAGAGCCACTGGATGACTGCTCCTGGGACTGACTGGATCCTGTAATCACACGACATTTGGATTAGAGAGGTACAAATCTTCGAGTATCCCCTGATTAGCAAATCAAGGGGTACTCCAAGAAAGGACTGCTGAGGAAAACCCAGGAACCAGCTGTTCCTGGACTGTACAGGGAGGAGCCAGAGAGGTCCTCATGTCCATCAGTCCCCAGTGCCACTCCCGGGTATAAAGGGCCAGTCACAGAACTGACCTACCACTGCTGGAGGATGGGCCTCATCCTTATGAAAAGGTCCAGCACACATGAGATCCTGACGCCCAGTAAATCAGGCCTCACTGCTTTTTATATGATCCCCCCAAAGTCTGTCACCTTGGCAGGGCGACGTCCACAGCAGCCCTTTAACATTTAGCGCTAGGCTGACAACACTCCTGCTGACGTCTCCAGCTCTCACCCCAGTCTGCAAAAGGAGTCTCAAAAACCTTGTAGCAGAGGGCTCTGCCTGCAACAGATATGTCAGCTTCCCGGCTCTTCCCACAGACGCAGAACGCCTCTCTGACACTCCCCGTGCAGCTCTGAATCCCACTGTCTTCCCTGGCGGTCTGCCAGTCTACCCTCAGTGCAGCTGAGCTGGCTAAGAGCAGAGCACAAAGACTACTTGTTCCCAACTCCTCCTCCCCTCTTCTCGGGAGCAGGGCAGCAGGCGAGAGCTGGGACGAGCCAGAGCCCACACCAGTCCTCCGGCTCCCCGTCCACGCCAGGAGGCCACTTGCAGGCACCGTGGGCCTCCTCCTGCAGACATGCAGAAACCCACAGGCACCCAGAGCTTTGCTACTGCTGTTGTCACAGGGCCGAAGAGCTTCAAGGCCTGGGGGTGCCCAGGGCACAGCACAGTCACCTGCATACCCTAGGATGGGACACTAAAGAGCACTCATGGCAAGGGGTTGACATCATCTCTATGATTCAATTATTTAGGAACTTTCCTCCATCTTAACCTCATGCCAAAAAGAACGAGAAATTTTGAAAGTACAAATGAGGAGCACGTTTTAGTAGCTAAGATTTGTTGAACATCTATTATGTGCCAGGCACTGTGCTTATTGTCTTTGCATATACGTACCGTCTTAACTCTAAACAACAGTCTATGAGATAAGTAACACTCCTCTATATCCATTTTACAGATGAGGAATAAAGCTCAGAGAGGTTAAGTAATTTGTTAACCAAGGTCTCATAACCAGTAAAACCAGGACCGAGGATTCAAACCTGGACTATCTGACTTTCAAGCCTCTGGTACCTTGCCTGCAGAAATGCATAAGGAAATGGAGGCAAAAGAAAAATGGCATGACAGCCATAGAAAAGAATGAAATAATGCCATCCACGGCAACATGGATGGACCTAGAGATTGTCATACTAAGTGAAGTCAGACAAAGACAAATACTATATGGTATCACTTATACGTGGAATCTAAAAAAAATGATACAAATGAACTTATTTACAAAACAAACAGACTTCAAAAACAAACTTATGGTTACCAAAAGGGAAGGGGGGGAGGGATAAGTTAGGAGGCTGGGATTAACATATACACACTACTATATATAAAACAGATAATCAACAAGAACCTACTATATAGCACAGGGAACTCTACTCAATCCTCTGTAATAACCTATATGGGAAACGAATCTGAAAAAGAATAGATATATGTATAACTGAATCACTTTGCTGTACACCTGAAACTAACAACGTTGTAAATCAACTATACTCCAATATAAAAAAGAAAAATGAAGTGAAAACAGGAATGAGGTGGGCCTACTGAATGGATAAGGAAAATGTGGTCTCTTCATACAGTGCAATGATTCAGCCTTTAAAAGGAAAAAAATTCTGACACAGGCTACAACATGGATGAACCCTGAGAACATTATGCTGAGTGAAACAGGCCAGTCACAGAATGACAAATACTATATGATCTCTCTTATAGGAGGTATTTAGGGTACCCAAATTCAGAGACAAAGTAGAAGGGGTGGTTGCTGGTGCTGGGAGGAGCAGGAAGTGGGGAGTTGTTGTTTAAAAGACAGTTTTTGTTTTACTAGATGGAAAGAGTTACGGGAATAGATGATGATAATGGTTGCACAATTTGTATTTAGTGCCACTGAACTGTACACTTAAAAATGGTTAAGATGATGAATTCCGTGTTATGTGTATTTTACCAAAATTTTACAAAAAGGAGGGGAAGAAAGAAAAAAAGGGAGAGAGAGAGGGAAGGGAGGAAGGGAGGGAGGGAGGGAGGGAGGGAATGCTATGCAGAGACTGAGTGAAAAACTACAGATGGATCAAAAACATAGCTCTGAGCTCCCTGAACTCCTAGGGCAGAACTCCCTAAGCGCTCTCATGTCATGGCACTCATGGAAAAGGACAGTATTTCTATGGCATGTGGGGCAACGGTCCAAGGCCATGGGCACTCAGTCTCCACCCTGAAGGCAAGGGGAGCCATGTGTAGTCCATTCCCCATATACCAGCGGGGGAGCTCTGCTCTAGAACCTGGGCTCCAAGGCTGAAACTGCTGCGTACTTGTTTTGTTCCATAACTTAGTCATACTTGGTCAGCCTGAAGCCTCTCTAAGGACCACCCGCCATATCCATAGAGATCTGAACACAGCAGGACAAGAGCATAGGCTTTGATCTTTCATTCTGATCTTAAAGAGACAGTAAAACAGGAGGCATCTTTGAGCTCACCGAGTAGACATCAAGAGCAAGGCTCCCCCTCCTGAGTGGAAGAAATTTGTGGAGAAGTTATCACTAAAATTAAGTGGTGGCAGACATGTCCAAGGAATATTGTGGGGCTCTGATCCCTTTATGAATCTTGTGATAGTTGAATGTGTGGAGGTGGAAACTAGTGGGCAACAGAATACTGGAGTGGTGGTAACACGAGGAAACAGTATCATCATGTTAGAAGCCCTGGAACCAGTATGAACAATGGCTGTGTTCAGCAGAGAAATCAACTGCTTCCACATGTCCCCTCCACATTTTACTATGATAAAAACTGGCTCGTGTACATTTTATTACTGAACATTTTTATTAAATAAACTTTTGTAATAGGGGAAAAATACTCATTAACCTGGATGTTTATGGAATGGGGTGTTCCGGATGCCTGAAGTGCTGACTGATAGAGGAGGACTCAAAGCACTCCTTGTGACTGAAAAGCTCCTGAAAATGTAATACCTCAATTAATAGTAAACAATTGTTTCCTGTGTGTCGGGTGTTGGGGCCTGGAAGTATCTCTCTCAAAGAGGAGAAACCTAGGAATCTGCTGCACATTCAAGTAACTTGGTAATTCAACAAAATCATTTCATTCTCCAATGAAAAGAAATAGGACTTAGAGAAAAAGCTGATTCTAGGTTAGGGACAGGAAATACACAAGACAAGTCTGGACTATCTTGTAGTACCAGAAACTAAGGAAGTGCTGTTAAAAACAAAACAAAACCCCTCAAAACACCAATAATGGGAGTACGTAAAAGGCACACGGGCCAGAAAGAGCTCCCAATGGCCAAAGCTGGAAGAGTTTGGGCAAGAAAATGAAGTAGTACTGGATTAAACCTAAAATATAAAATAAACAGCCCAGAGTCCATACTGATATAAAGAAATGAGGGAGAAGACAAATCCATGCAGAACAATTTCAAATAGCTTCTGTAGCTACCCCGCCCTCATGGAGGGGCTGTATAACCCGCCACGCCTTAAGCATGGGCTACGCATAGTGAATTCTTTCCGAAGAGTACAGCGTGGTAAGGGGAAGAAAAGAGTCACTTTACACACAGAACCCTGAAGAGCACTGCCTGAGCAGGTGATCAAGGGCAACATCAACTGTGACAAGCCATCCTGACAAGCACCCAGCCCTGACATAAGAATGGTACTTTATCTCTGTGGTCTTCCTCCCAAAAATAAATAACTCATGAGAAAAACGTCAGACAAATCCCAACTGAGGGACATTCTACAGAACATCTGACCCTCAAAACTCTCAAGGTCATCAAAACAAAGTCTGAGAAACTGTCAGCGCTAACAGGAGCCCAAGGCTACATGATGACTAAATGTAATGTGATATCCTACGTGGGATTCTGCAACAAGAAAAAGGCATTAGTTAAAAATTAAGGAAATGTAAATAAAGTATGGACTTTAGCTGCTCCATGTATCAACATTGGTTCATTAGCTACAGAGGAAACTGGGTATATGGGACTTCTTTGTACTATACTATCTTCGTAATATTTCAGTAAATCTAAAATCATTCTATCACACAGTTTATTTTAAAAAAAGACACTGCCTACCCTCATGGAACTGAGACTGCAACTGAATAGATAAGCACGTTATGTGATTCAGCAGATTCTGCAACCAAATATGTGCAAAACCCTGTGGAGCAAGGTGGAGGCTGGGTGGGGAGGGCGGCTCGAAAAGGCTTTACAAAGAGAGGAGGGTGCACGAGGAGAGGTGGGAGAACAGAGATGTTAAGCTTGGTGAGAGTAGAGGACACGTGCAAGGGAGTGGCCAGAACAAAATAGTGGAGAGACCAGAAAGGGCAGGAATGCAGGAGCTACTGGCTAGGTTTCAAGCAGGATCACCTCGCAGGTAAGCACAAGGCCCGTGGAGACACATTATCTGGGATCAAATCCCGGCCTGTCACTCACTCCCGCTAGCTCTACGGGTGCCATTGCCACTTGGTCCCTAAGGTCAACTGTAAAATGGGGATAACGTCACTGCCTATCTCACAGGGACGCTGTGAGGATTATGTTAGTTAATACCTGCAAAGCACCTTAGAACTGGGGCTACACAATCAATGTTCAATAAATGCTAAGTATTGTTATTGTACAAGCAGAAGAATGAATGACAATCCAATCTCTGTTTTAAAAGAGCTTTGGAGGCTGTTCAAGGTGGGCAGCGTCGGAGGGGTGGGAAGAGAGTGGAGGCTGCTACCATAGTCCTGACACATCTGGAGATATAGACATATACTGACTGATTGGCTGTGCCGGGTCTTAGTTGCAGCATGTGGACTTCTTAGCTGCGGCATGCATGTGGGATCTAGTTCCCCGACCAGGGATCGAACCTGGGTCCCTGCATTGGGAGCACGGAGTCTTACCCACTGGACCACCAGGGAAGTCCCCTGGATCTATATTTTTGTAAGGTTTTTTACTAAGTCCTCAATGAGACCTTGACTTCCTCTGAAATCATTCTTATCCATGTGGAGGAATACGGCAAGGATATGGTAAAAGTGTACACCATTGCACACTGCTGATGGCAGTAAAAACTGGTACTACTCCTTTGGTGAGAAACTGCCACTACTCCTCTGGAAAGAAACTGGCAATACATTTCAAGGGCCAGGAACTCTTTTTACACTCTGTGATCTAATTATTCCCACTGCTGGAAATTTATCTCAAGAAAATGACCCAGAAAGGGGGAAGGGAGACAGGTGCATAAATTCACTAAAATATCTTTTAAAGAGAAAAACTGGAATCAATCTAATGTCTAACAAAAGGGAAAATGTTAGCTGTATCATGGTGTGTCAATTGCTGGATATTATCAGTCACTTAAAAAATTATGAAGGACCAGAAATGCTTATAATGTTAAATAAAAACAAGCAAAGGGGAAACTGTTCATACACTACAATTGTCATTACATACAAATGACATGTGCATATGGAGAGATTAAAAGAAAATGGACAGAAAGAAAGGTGATCTATGAGGATGGTAATATTTGAGCTTTTTCCATTACTCTTATGCTACTGTTTACATAAAATTTTAAAATCTAAGAATCTGAGATTTTATTTAGACTATAGGAATACTAGGTAAAATGCCACTGAGTGTAATTGAAACTGATGTTAACTTTAAAAAAAAAAAAACCAGATGAATGGGGACTTCCCTGGTGGTCCAGTGGTAAAGAAGCTGCCCTCCAATGCAGGGGATGTGGGTTCGATCCCTGGTCAGGAAACTAGGTTCCTATATGCCGTGGGGCAGTTAAGTCTGCACACCGCAACTATTGAGCTCACGCGCCTCAACTAGAGAGCCTGCGTGCCACAAACTACAGAGCCCATATGCTCTCGTGCCCACGCGCCACAACTGTAGACCCATGCATCCTGGAGCCTGTGCACTACAACTACAGAAGAGAAGACCTACACGCCACAACTAGAGAAGCCTTCGCACCACAATGAAGAGCCCACACCACATTGAAAGATCCCGCATGCCGCAAATGAGACTTGGACAAAAAAATAACAAAGCAAAAACAAACAAACAGATGAATGAATACACTAGGGAAAATAAATCCTTTTGTACTATGGAATTGCAAGGACGTGGGAAAATATTTGTGATACAGTGTTATATGAAAAAGTAGGACAACTGTAAATATGATAATTATATAAATAGGTTTATATAATATTAAAATTGAAATAAAAACATCATGAAAATGTTAAAGTGATTATTTTTAGTAAGAATTATGGATAATTTTTATTTTTGGCTTTATTTTCTGCATATTCTAAAAATTTCTAAAATGATCATACATTACCTTTATTCTCAAAAGACACAAAGGCTATGGATAGTTTTCCAACATAATATGTATAAGAGTTTTGGCACTGAAACAAATGGTTCAATCCAAAACATAAATTGAGGGGCTTCCCTGGTGGTGCAGTGGTTAAGAATCCGCCTGCCAGTGCAGGGGACACGGGTTCGAGCCCTGGTCTGGGAAAACCCCATATACCGCGGAGCAACGGGGCACGTGCACCACAACTACTGAGCCTGTGCTCTAGAGCCCGCGAGCCACAGATACTGAGCCTGCGTGCCACAACTACTGAAGCCCGCGTGCCTAGAGCCCGTGCTCCACAAGAGAAGCCACTGCAACAAGAAGCCTGCGCACCGCAATGAACAGTAGCCCCCACTCGCCGCAACTAGAGAAATCCTGAGTGCAGCAACAAAGATCCAGTGCAGCCATAAATAAATAAATTAATTAATTAAAAAAAAACCCACATAAATTGAGTGCCTTTCAAACACCAGATACCAGCTGAGATACGAATTTTATTAGCTAGGGACAATTTTGCCCCCCTCCCCCACGAGGGAACACTTGGCAATGTCTGGGGACATTTTTGATTGTCAATAACTGAGGGGAGGGTGGGTGCTGCTGGCATCTAGTGGGTAGAAGCCATGATTCCCTTAAACATCCTACAATGAACAGGATATAGTCCCTTACAACAAAGAATTATCTGGCCCAAAGTGTCAACAGTGCTGAGGCTGAGAAACTGCTTCCCCCCACCCCCAGTTTTGAAATGATTACAACAGGTTTAGGGAACATCCATCATCTCATATAGATACAGCATTAAAGAAACAGAAAAAAAATTCTTGCTTTTGATGAGAAGTCTCTTAACTTTCATTCATGATGTACAGCAGTATTAATTATCCTTATCATGTTGTACATTACATCTCCGGTACTTATTTATCTTGTAACCAGAAGTTTGTACCTTTTGACTACCTTCATCTAATTCCCCTTCCTCCCATTCACCCACCTCTGTAGCCACAAATCTGATCTCTTTTCCTATGAGTGTTTGTTTGCTTGTTTTTGAAGTATAATTGACCTACAACATTATATTAGTTCCTAGTACACAACACAGTGATTCAATATTTCTATACATTTCAAAACGATCACCACGATAAATCTAGTTGTCGTCTGACACCATACAAAGATATTACACAGTTACTGACAATATTCCCCACATTTACACATTTCATAGCTGTGACTCATTTATTTTTTATTTATTTTAATTTTTTTTTTTTTTTGCGGTACGCGGGCCTCTCACTGTTGCGGCCTCTCCCGTTGCGGAGCACAGGCTCCGGACGCGCAGGCTCAGCGGCCATGGCTCACGGGCCCAGCCGCTCCGCGGCATGTGGGATCTTCCCGGACCGGGGCGCGAACCCATGTCCCCTGCATCGGCAGGTGGACTCTCAACCACTGCGCCACCAGGGAAACCCCGACTCATTTATTTTGTAACTGAAAGTCTGTACCTCAATCTCCCTCACCTATTTCTCTCCTCCCCGCCACTGTCAAGAAACTGCCCTTGACGTACTTAGTAACAAATCACCTTAAGGTCACCCTGGGTTTCTCTGGTAGGTGAGCCTGTGTCCGGATAAGTAACATTGGTATCAGAATACATCATTTTAGGAGTTCAAGGCGTCACAATAATCCAAACTGGCTTAACACCATCCTGTGGTATCATTCAGAGAAGTCCCGCACTGCAGGGCGTCTTCACTGAACTGCTGGACCAGCACGGACAATAGTGGGGATATTTCCTCTCCAACAACAGAACGGAACTCCTAGCCAGCTGCCCCTTACCACTTTATAGGAGAAGAGCCAAAAAGGTCGAGTAATTTATCTCCAAGTCCCTCAAGAACCCAGAAGTGCACAGAAGCCACCTTGTGGCACAACTGATCATCACCACACTAAATTTCTGTTCACTTCAACCACCTAGAAAACCTACTTTCCCTTTCACAAAATGAAAAATAAGGAAGGAAACTGACAGGGTGAGGTAAAAGGCACACAGAGCATCCTTATGAAGTTATCCCTACAGCACTCTCCATCCAGCTCATCTGGTGCGAAGCATATACAACCATGTATTATTATTAATCATTTTTTTAATAGGTACAGGTGCTAACTTCACAAGTAGACGAGCAGGGCTCATGAATCATAACAATGATTTTCAAATCTGTTTGACTGCACCACAGCCCACATAGCAACTGAAAGAAAATTTCACAAAACAGTTATTCAGGGTGTGATGCATTCTGATATTTTCTAGTCTATTTTATGTATGTTTGAAAAAACCAACATCTGTAACCTCTAAGCTGATTTCATGACCCAGTGAATAAAGGATCACATCCCTCAGTCTGAAAAAACGCTGTGCTACTATGATGCAACATGGGCACAAACATCTATCTTTCTGATAGAACTGAAGCTCAGGATGGGGGAGACCCAGTGAGAGGGCACAAGGCCGTTTTAAACAGGTTAGAGGTTCTGGATGAAATCTACCATCTCATATACTCTTCATAGCCTTGGGCAAATTAAAGAAAAGTGACTGAAAACTGCACGATCACATGCAACTAATGTGTAAGAGGGGCTAGAAAAGGGGGATTTAAGAAACCTCAGCTCTGGGGACTTCCCTGGTGGCGCAGTGGTTACGACTCTGTGCTCCCAGTTGCAGGGGGCCTGGGTTTGATCCCTGGTCAGGGAACTAGATCCCAGGGAACTAGATCCCACATGCATGCTGCAACTAAGGAGCCTGCCTGCCGCAACCAAAAGACCCAGCACAACCAAATAAATATTAAAAGAAAAGAAAAAGAAACCTCAGCTCTGGGATGTTGCCTCCTGTCTCCTTCAATTCTAGAACTGATTACTAAAAAGTTATTAAGTGATTCCAAAGACCCACTACAGGTTCATTTAAGTACAAATTCAGAGCAAACTAACCTGTTTCTTGTTCTGAAAGGGTTCTTAGATTTACTGGTGAGGGAACCGCCCCTCTTGCTGCCCAAATATGCTATATCTTCATTACAGCAAGGCGTTTGGAAAAGTTATCAAGCTGTGGAATTTTAGATCTAGAAAGAGTTTATCATTTTACAGACTAAAATTAAAAAAAAAACATCTGCTCAAACAGGAGATGCTAAGGTCAGGGTGAGCCAGAGTGAGAGCTGAGCCTAGAATCTATGCCTACTGTACTTACTCCCTGACCTCAAATTATCTTAGTTTAGAATGACACCTCTGTGGGTAAGAGGAAAGAAGAGTGAGTCTAGCTGATTCTTAGCTGGAGAATAACTCCACCCAGAGTTTTAGTGAACAGGTCCATGTTGGCCTAGATGGAGCTCACTAGTGGATGCTGCAGGGCTCTGGCCCTGGCCCTGTCTGGCTCAGCATTTTTACCAATGACAAAAGGAGGTATGTTTATCAAACCTGCCCCTGACATGGTAACATGGTTAATTCGAGAATCAGAATTCAGAAGGATTTTGGAAACCTGAATCAACGGAGCCAATAACACCAAGCTGAAATGCACAAGAGCTAAATATCAAGTCCTGTAATTGGATTCAAAAAACCAAATAGAGGGTGGGTTCCAGGTAAGACAGAGCAAGCACGTTTGACCCCGTTTCTCCACTGAACACAGCTATAGAACCTGGATAGAATGCATGGACTCTGAAAAGCACACAGACTGGGGAAAAAGACCAGAATACAAAGTACCACAATATTGTGTTTCCTGCTTTTTTCTTTCTTCCCTCCAGTATCCCCCAGCCTGGACTCAAGGTGATCCAATACGCAGAAGTGGAAACTGGGCACAGACACAGTTCCAAGAGAAACCTTCTACTTCTGATTCAAGGAGTGAGAAAGCGGACTCTTAATGCTCAGAGGAAGGGAAATTCTTGTGTTTCTTCTTTTCTCTCCATTCTCTCACACCCTAGCTCCCAGGCAATCCTGCCAGTGTCAGGATGGCCACAGCGACTGCGGTGCAATAGGGGCTTGCATGTGCAAAAACTTTGAAGGAGGGGAACCTTCCTCTCTGATCAGAGGAGCTGTGGTCCTAAGATGGCTGGGCAAACTCTGTTGCTTTTCTTCTCTGTCCTCCCACCACTCAGCCCTGGATGCAGGGGCAGCTGTACAAAGTATGTGGCAGAGTAGGTAACTAAAGCCCCAACTTTCTTAAATATTTATTTATTTGGCTGCGCCAGGTCTTAGTTGTGGCATGTGGAACCTTTAGTTTTGGCATGTGGGATCTAGTTTCCTGACCAGGGATCAAACCCGGACCCCCTGCATTGGGAGCTTGGAGTCTTAGCCACTGGACCACCAGGGAAGTCTCCATACAGGATCTTTTGTTTTAGTTGCGTCATGTGGGATCCAGTTTCCTGACGAGGGATTGAACCCAGGCCCCCTGCATTGGGAGCTTGGAGTCTTAACCACTGGACCGCCAGGAAAGTCCCAAGCCCCAGCTTTCTGGCTGGAGGTCTGAAAAGGGGAGCCCCAAGAAACCAGAACCTACAGGGGAGATCATGGAGAGAGGATTAGAAGAGACATCATAAAGTTGTTTGTAAACTCCTGGGCCCGCCCTGACAGCACATGCATGGATCTGGCCCTAATCGTCACGCCAAACACTTTGAGAACCGAACTCAAAGAACTAAACCCTGACTGGCCACTGGGTGGCACACACAGGACACACCTGAGAGCACAGCAAAAGCTTTAAAAGCCAAACTGACACAGGAACCACAATCTACAGAAGGCTGGTCAGAACCTGTGCTCCGAACACAACCAGGCTGACTGTCTGCTAAAACAAAATATCAGCAAGACCAGAGCCTCACGATATAATATTCAAAATGTCCCGGATCCACAGACAGTTACTCGACACGTGAAGAATCAGGGAAATCGCAGCTAGCGTGGGGAGAGACAATCAACAAATGCCAATGTCAAGATGCCCCAGATCCGGAAGTACCAAATACTTGAAAGTAGCTATTTAAATATCTTTCCTGGAAGAGTGAAGACTCTTGAAACAAATGGAAAGATAGAAGACTGCAGCAAAGAAATAGAAGGTATAAAGAAGAATCGAATGGAAATTGAAAAACTTTTCTGAAAAACATAATTCACTGGATAGAATCGATAAGCAGAATGGAGGTGACACAGGGAAGACACAGCTCAAAGTCAGATCAGTAGGACTTATCCAATGTGAACAACAGAGACAAAAAAAGATGGGAAAAAAAAAATCCCCTGGGCTTCCCTGGTGGCACAGTGGTTGAGAATCTGCCTGCCAATGCAGGGGACACGGGTTCGAGCCCTGGTCTGGGAAGATCCCACATGCTGCGGAGCAACTAGGCCGGTGAGCCACAACTGCTGAGCCTGCACGTCTGGAGCCTGTGCTCCACAACAAGAGAGGCCGCGATAGTGAGAGGCCCGCGCACCGCGATGAAGAGTGGCTCCCGCTTGCCACAACTAGAGAAAGCCCTCGCACAGAAACGAAGACCCAATACAGCAAAAATAAATAAATTAAAAAAAAAAATCCCCAATTTGACAAAGATACATGCTTACAGATTCAACTAGCTCAGTGAACTCCAAACCCAACTCCAGGATAAACCCAAGGAAATCCATGTGCAGACATATCATAATCAAATTCTCAAATTCCTGACATCTAAGGATCTTGAAAGCAGCCAGAGAAAAACAATGATAGGAGAACAATTTGAATAACTACATATTTTTAAAAAATCAGAAATCATGGAGGCCAGAGGAAATGGAACAGCATTTCAAAAGTGCTGAAATAAAAACTGCCAACCCAGAATTCTGTATCTAGTGAGAATGTCCTATAGGAATGAAGGTGAAATAAAGATAGCCTCATATGAAGAAAAGCTAAGATAGTTTATAGCCAGCAGACCTGTTCTAACTGAATGACTAAAGGAAGTTCTTCAGACATACGGGAAACAATACCAGATAGAGGTCTGGAACATCAGGAACAAAGAAAAAGCAACAGAAATGATAACTATCTGGTTACTATTCAAGACTATTCTCTTGAGATTTCTGAAATATATTTGATGACTGAAAACAAAAACAGTAACATCATAAAAACAGAACCACCATATGATCCAGCAGTTCCACTTCTGGGTATTTATCTGAAGAAAATGAAAACACTAATTCAAAAAGATATGTGCATCCCAATGCTCAGTGCAGCATTATCTACAATAACCAAGATATGGAAGCAACCTAAGTGTTCACTGACAGATGAATGGATAAAGATGTACACACACACACACGAATATTACTCAGCCATAAAAAAGAATGAAGTCTTGCCATTTGCAAGAACATGGATGAACCTAGAGGATATTACGCTAAGTGAAATAAGTCAGACAGAGAAAGACAAATACTGCATGTTTTCACTTATATGTGGAATCTAAAAAACAAACCAGAAACAGACTCCACTGACAGAACAAACTAGTGGTTGCCAGAGGGGAGGAGGATGGGGGAATGGGCAAAATAGGTGAAGGGGATTAACAGTTACAAACTACCAGTTATATAGTAAATACGTCACAGGGATGTAATGTATTGGGTTGGCCAAAAAGTTCGTTCGTTTCCCCATAAGGGGAAGGTGTTATGGAAAACCCCGAACACACTTTTTGGCCAACCCATACAGCATCAGGAATATAGCCAAAAATATTATAATAACTGTACAGTGCACAATCTATGAAAATATCAAGTCATTATGCTGTACACCTGAAACTGAAATAATATTGTGAGTCAACTATAGGTCAATTAAAAAAAAGTAAAATTATCTGAAGGAGTTTTCAATGTATGGAGATGTAATACCTAAGACAACTATAACATACAGAGTAAAGAAATCTATGTGATGAAAAGTTCTACATTCTACTTAAAGTGGTGAAATGCTGATTCCAAATAGACTGTGAAAGTGGTATAAATATAGTAATCTCTAGAGGAACAACTAAAAGACTATAAAAAAGGAAACAGTTAAAAACACAATAGATAAATTAAAATAGAATAATAATAATGTTCAAATAAATCCAAAAGAAGACAGGAAAGGAGAAGCAGAGAAACAAAAAACCAGAGAGAACAGGACTTCCCTGGTGGCACAGCGGTTAAGAATCCACCTGCCACTGCAGAGGACATGGGTTCGAGCCCTGGTCCCGGAAGATCCCACATGCTGCGGAGCAACTAAGCCCATGCACCACAACTACTGAGCCTGTGCTCTAGAGCCCGTGCTCTGCAACAAGAGAAGCCACCGCAATGAGAAGCCCGCACACTGCAACGAAGAGTAGCCCCCGCTCGCCACAACTAGAGAAAGCCCGCGCACAGCAACGAAGGTCCAACACAGCCAATAATAAATAAATAAAATAAATTTGTTTTAAAAAAAATTTGCCCTATTTCCTACTCCCTCGCCGCAGATCCAAGGTAGCCTCCCAATCAATAGCCTCCTACTCCCAGTAGCTGTGAAAACCAGCAGCCCAGCAGCCACTGGAGGAAGGAAACTGCCCTGGGACTTCCTCAGAAGTCCCACACCCAGAGCACTGTCCCTATTTGACCTGTCTGGCAGCTCTCCGGAAACTTCCACTGGCAAGGCTTGTCTTGTCTTTATTCAACCTGACTCAGTGAGAACAGCCTTTTCCTCAACGTATTTGTCAAAAACAATCAGTGGCAACTGTTTATCATCATAGCTGCCTGAGGCAGTGATAACAGTGGAAGCAAACAAGAAACTGACCAACAGTTTAAGAGGAAATGCTGGTAATCTAGAAGGCCACAGGCATGTGTAGAGCTGTGCACACGTCTAAGACAGACAAGTGATGGCCCTAATCTCACCTCTGGCTAAACTTGAGGCTCTGTGCAAGAAGGAAGTGAAGGCTAAGGCAAAACTGTAAACCGCCTGCCAGAATGGTGAAGGCATGCTCCACCACACACAGAAAGCCCCTTGGCAAAGATCAGGAGACTTACTGGTTCAAAGCATTTCAGGAAATCTCTGATCTTCAGCTGACCACTAAGCTAACCAAGCAAAGACTTCAGTTGCCACACACAACAAAGAATATAAGCTGTACAGAGTTAATTCAGGAAAGTCACTAAACACATAAACAGCAACAAAGACAACAAGCAGCAAAAACAACAAACCCTGGGCAGGGAGGGTCAGATTACCAACAGCCAAGGAGTCCTTTCTATTTCCCAATATAATGGGGTCCAAGCCACAGTACCTCCTTCAACGGAACATGAGACTGGTGGGCTGCCCAATCCTCCTGCCCTTGGACCAAGTACTTCCACATTCCTGTGTGTGGGGGGTGGCGGAAGGGCAGGGAACGTGATGAGGTGGCTTATTTGAGGGATGATGTCCTAGCAATCACATTTTGGTACTGTAAAATAATTTCTTTTCGGAAATGGTAGGGAACAGGCTAAAACCATACCATGTATAGTGTGTCACACAGTACATTTACAACTCATAAGCAAACTGGTCCTGGAAGGGGCCAATCATATTTCCGTATGTCAGTGCAGGTCTGATTTTATCTTAAGACCAAAAATCACAATTAGGAATCATGTCTGGTCAATCAGGGAACAGCCACCAATTCAGAGATGTGGCGACCAGTTGTCATTGTTCCGTCTCTTAGCATCCTTGGTCCTTTCCATCTGGGACCTCTCTCTCCCTGGTCTGCAGCCCAGGGGTTCCCAAAGGAGTGGCTGGCACCACTGGCCTTGTGATGGGTTCGGAAGTGGGCAGGAATGGCAGCATTGTGGGATGCTGACACATTACTCACCCCCTATTCCTCCTTCTAACAAATCTCAATTCTGTCTAGGGTGACAACGTACCCAGCATCCAGTGATGGATCACGATACGTTAAAGATAGTCATGACAATTCTGTCTTCTTTTCATCTAGCCTGATGACAGCAAGGGATGGCAAAGTGACCTATTACTGACCAATGAGATACAAGGTAATACGCGATGGGGGACATTTTGCTCTTCAGTTTAAAAAAAAAAACCACAACAGACAAGTACCACTTCTTTCCCCTCTTCTTCCTGCTTTAAACGTAAGTACGATGCCAGGAGCTGCAGCAGCCGTCTCATGCCCACAGGATAAAGGCCAAAAGAACCGCAGGGGTACTGGGCCTGACACTGCTGAGCTACTCAACCACACTGGGCTGCCACCTACCACCAGATTTCTTGTTATATGAGAAAAATAATTCCTCTTTGCTTAACTACTGCTAGTTTTCTATTTCTTGTAGCCAAAAGAATTCTTAACTGATTTGCCAAGTGACTCGATAAGAGCCAAAGAGACACAAAAACTCTTTTGCTAGGGACACCCCCGCAGTCTTTCCTACTAGGCAAGAATGAGCCAGGGTGTGGCCCGGAGCAGCTACTGGTACCTCACCACCACAAGGAGGAAACGAGCCTCCCTGAGGACAGGGAGCCAGGGGACAGAAGGAGACAGTGAATGCCAACATCAGAGCTCCTTTACCAGCCAGGCCCAAGAGGAGGTCTGTCCTGGACTAAACGTGAGGCAGTAGCTTTCTTTTTTGCTTAAACCAGTTTGGCTTCCTGACACTTGCAATTAAATGAGTCGAAACTAATAGAAACAAGCCGTCATTTCTTCAGAGGCCAGCCAACCTACTCCAAACTCTAAATCTCATTCTTGACAGGTCAACCACTGTGATCAGCACTAAGAAAGGTCATGAAAGAAAAGTGGGTACCACTCACCTTCTTTCTGTTTCTTCTGTTCAAGTTTCATCTTCTTTGCCAATAATTTCTTCTCTTTTAACTTCTGGCTGCAAATGCAAAATAATTAATTCCTTAACTACCTATTTTATATTTTAGAAAATAAACATCTACTTACAGAACCTTTAGCAACTTAGTAATTACACGAATACTATGATAAAATGAAAGAAATACTTCCTCATGACTCTGCTACTCCAACATCATCAACATTATCAACCTGTTTCCTTCATGAATCAAGATCAGATTCTTTGGAGTCCTGAGGTGATTAGCGCAATCCAGAAATACTGGAGATACTTTCTCATTCAGAGATATTTAGGGACTGTTTGTTTTTTTTTTCTTTTTTGCAGTACGCGGGCCTCTCACTGTTGCGGCCTCTCCCATTGCGGAGCACAGGCTCCGGACGCGCAGGCTCAGCGGCCATGGCTCACGGGCCCAGCCGCTCCGCGGCATGTGGGATCTTCCCGGACCGGGGCATGAACCCGTGTCCCCTGCATCGGCAGGCAGACTCTCAACCACTGTGCCACCAGGGAAGCCCTAGGGACTGTTTTTAGAATCCTGCTCAGCTCTCTGAAAGTTGAAGGAGCATTTATTAAAACAACACATACACATGCACGGGTGCAGTCTGTATACTCATGTAGTCACTTAGGGAGGTTACAGACCCTCCTTTAAGGGAGAAGCTAATCGGGAAGTTTGCTCATAGCAACTTATTAAACCTGATGTTAAAATACCGACATGGGACTTCCCTGGTGGCGCAAGTGGTTGGGAGTCCGCCTGCCGATGCAGGGGGCACGGGTTCGTGCCCCGGTCCAGGAGGATCCCGCATGCTGCAGAGTGGCTGGGCCCGTGAGCCATGGCCACTGAGCCTGCGCGTCCGGAGCCTGTGCTCCACAATGGGAGAGACCACTGCAGTGAGAGGCCTGCGTACCGCAGGAAAAAAAAAAAAAATACGGACATGAAGGAGACACAGAAATCCATGCGCTCACCACCAAAGTGCTGACCAGCAAGCTTTGGAGAATCTGTAGCAAGCTGGGGGCAGGGGCAGGGGGCAGTAAGTGACTTGATCTCTCCCCAGGTACTGGAAGAAAAGCCATTACTCTACGGGGGTGCTCCACTGTGGGTTTTTTTTTTTTTTTTTAGCTGCGTTGCACAGCATACGGGATCTTAGCTCCCCGACCAGGGATCAAACCCGCGCCCCCTGCATTGAAAGCATGGAGTCTTAACAACTGGACCGCCAGGGAAGTCCCCACTGTGGATCTTCACACCCAAGACCTATACAGGCCATACAGGTAAACTTTTGACTACAAGAAGGACTCGTTCACCAACTATTTACTTTTACATTTCCCGCCCTAAGTCTCAGTAGTTATGGGATGCCACAAAGCCCTCACCGCTTTTTCCGACGCTTTGCAGTCTGCTCCTCCGCAGCAATTTTATTCTTTTCCAGTCTTTTCTGAAATTCTGCATCCAATTTTTGCTGCAAAAAACCACATCAGTTAGACAAACTCTGGCCTGCCTGGGTATGAAAACTCTAGAAGTCGCACCACTGGGGGTGCTACAGGTACATCCAGGTCTCCAGGGCCACTTAAAGAAGTTGCCTCACAGGTGAGGCAGGAAATCAATATATGGATCTCTGATGGTGAAATAAGTCAGTTCATTAAGATACCGTTCGTGCACAAGTAAATGTAAGAGAGAGTAAGTATGAGAGGGAGCACGCTGAGGATTCCCTGAAGGCAGAGGCAGCACTACTGGCTCTGTTTCGCCAGGGCCTTGGAAAATGTGATACTGTGACTTGTAATATATACATATTTGGTCTTCATCTACTGTTTTTGGCACATTAAAACTCTTACAAATTTCCTATATGAGAGCCACAGGGGGATCTTTTATTATAATATTTAGTTTTGTTCCCAGTTCCTGAAATAACTCCAGAAATAAAGATGAAATGGGTATCTTTTGTTATTCATAACCAGCCCCTTTCAAGCACAGGAGTTTGAGTGACGTTGGGAAAGCACCTAAGGAACGGGGCTGGTTGCCAAGGGAACTTTCTGCTCCACCTCCTTGACCTCCAGGGAGGGGAGAGGGGCTGAGGGTTGAACTAATCACCAACAGTCAGTGATTTAATCATGTCCACATAATGAAGCCTTCAAAAACCCCAAAAGGCTGCGTTTGGATAGCTCCTGGGTTGGTGAACACTGGAGATGCTGGGAGAAGGAACGGAAGCTCTGCATCCCTTCCTCCATGCAGCTGTTCTGAGTTATATCCTTTTATACGACACCGGAAAACTAGTAAGCTGTTTTCCTGACTTCTGTGAGCCCCTCTAAGCCAATTACTTGAACCTGAGGACGGGGTCATGGGAAACCTCTGATTTATAGCCAGTGGGTCAGAAGCACAGGTGACAACGGGGACTTGTGGCTGGCCTCTGAAGTTGGGGGTGGGGCTCAGTCTTGCAGGACTGAGTCTTAACCTTCGAGATATGGCGCCATCTCCACGTAGACAGGGTCACAATTGAGTTGAATTGTAGGATACTCACCTGGTGTCACAGAACTGCTTGGTGTGGGGAAAATCCCCACACATCCGGTGCCCAGAAGTGTCAGAAATGCAGCAGAGTACTGACAGTAAGGAGACACACAGGAGTGTTGCTTCTTCAGAGACGGTGATGGGGGCTCACTGGGTGGAGCGGCCAGAGGGCTGCGACCATGGAATTTTCAAGTCCTAACTCGCTACGGTTATCAAATGACCGATTCTAAGGCAGCATAACATGCATTGCCATCACCTGCTACTAAACACACCTACACGTGTACATACGTATATGTGAGTACGTACATAAGTACAAATAAATATATATATCCATCCCTTGTGTTATTTCTTCCTAGCAGCTCCCTGTTTCTAAGCCTCAGCTTCCTCATCTATAAAATGGGGGAAACAATAATTTCTCTTTCCCTGAGCCTTTAGGAAGACTAATGAACTGCAATAACCTACAGGAAAGATCTTGTAAACTAAAGACATCTACTGATAAAAAACAAGCGCCATCCTTATTTCTTCTAGTTACAGCCATAAAGGCTGATGGAGCAAACAAGGAGCCAGCAGAGGAGACAGAGGTGGCTTCAACACCTCTGCTGGCCTGCACTGCCAGGCTCTGTGGATCTGCTCAGACGGATGCAGAAACTCTCTCTGAGAGCAGAATTATGAAATTAGAAAGAAGGGTCTCCCTTCCAAGAAAGGAATCAGCTTTAATTAGAGTTCAGCTAGAAAGCAATGACTTCAAACTAAAAGCACCTGATCTGTTTAGAAGCTGAGCTGGAAATGTCTGAAGCGCGACCAAAACAGAGCTCCCTGCTGGCTGCTGACCCCGCCAAGGGCTCAAGCAGGAGTCAGATGTGCTCTGTCAGTGGTGACAACCTATCAGTCGCTGTGGAAGGTAAGGATTCTCTTGCATCTCTTTTTTTCTTCTAACCTCAGAGCCTCTCTTTCACCACGTGAAATAAAACCTTTGCATTTGTGTGGTTTCAAGGTTTGTGAAACATTTTTCTGTATTTTCTCTGGGTCGTTAATCAATACATAAAAGCTTCAGACTAACTGATGGCATTTGAGACAACCGTCTACTCTATTTCCTCCCCTCTAAAGTAGTTTAAAAATAAAAAAGTGCTTCTGTTAGTTTCTACATACAGAGTTCTGTTTATTCCTAACAGCGCAAATCCTTCAGTGATCCTGTATAGCTGTGTGACAAGTCACCTGAAACTCCTCACTGGGATTGAGAAGCAGCTGGAGAAGAACCACCGACACCTGGGGGCCGAGTAAGGGCTGCAGGACAAGCAAATACCAGGTGAAAACCACCATGGCAATGATCCCTTCTGTTCAAAAATCATACAGGTATTTTTCAAACTCAATTTTGGCCATTCAAATAAATTTTTAAGGGACCACTCACCACCACTGCAATCAAAACACTTAAAATATCTTTGAAAAAACGTGGTGAGACATATGTAAAATCTCTATATATGATCACTGATACAAAAAGATTAGACAAAGAAAGAAGACAAAGTTTTAGAGGGGATGACTAAACACTATGACATCCATTCTCATTCAAGTTAAGTTACAGATTCAATTTAAATCTAGTAAAAAAAAAATCAAACAAAACTTTTGGAGTGGATAAAATGACTCCAAAACTCAATTCCAGAAAGAAGACAAGTGAAATGTCCAAAAGAATATTTCTTAAGAGCAATAGGAAAGAGGTTTCTGGCCTTTCCCATCAATCAATGGAGAGCTTAACAGTTCTTACAGTACAATTTCAAAAGCAATTCTCAATTCTTTAAAAAAATTTTTTTAATTTTAATTTTTATCTTTATTTATTTTTGCCACACTGCATGGCTTGCAAGATCTCAGTTCCCTGACCAGGGACTGAACCCGGGCCATAGCAGTGAAAGCACTGAATCCTAACCACTAGACCAGCAGGAAGCTGCCAGTAATTCTCCATTCTTAATCAATTATTATTTGACACCTGTCATGAAGAAATGCCAGTCTCAAAGCTAGAAAACTCAAAGAGGCAAAAACACCGGAAAGCACACCACTACTAGCACCAAACACACAGCTAACTGGAATTACAGGCATTCAGCCAAAAACAGAAACTATAAAGAAATGATAACTCAAGAGGTGTGAGATCCTGCTTCTATTCCATGGCAAATGGCCTGGAGGGGAAAGGGGACTCTGCTGGGCTCTCCACCACCTGGAAGACTCCCTCCCCTCATTCATTTCCTAGTGTGAGCATCCTGCCATGCTGGATCTGACCTAGAAGTACCCTGGACTCCACCTGACATCTGTTTCTCCTGCTGACTTTACAAGGCGGCCCTCACACAAGCCACAACCAGGTGTATCTACTCTTCTTCAAGTGTTTTTTTCTAAGGTTTAAGTGCACACTGCCTAAACCCAAGGGTTCAGCCAGCGTCCTGGCTCACTAACCTTCTCAGCCATGGCATCCATGTAGTCCTGTCGCTGGTACTCTCTCCGGCGCAGATGCCTGTACACATGGAACTCTCCGCTGCCAGCCCCAGCGCTTGAACCTAAAGCCAGGACAGTCCAGAGCTTTTGATGATATCCAGTTACCAACACAGGCTACTCTTAATCACAGGGAACCAAAGAAAGGTACTAGAAGTGATGGAAGGGACCAAGCCTGCCCTATTCCCCATTGTACCCCAGAAGCTAGCACACTGGCTGGTATATTGTAAATATCTGTTGTGTGAATGTTGAATGTGAAGTCACCAAAAATTCCACTCTAGCGCAGTATTAGGAGGACAAGCAGACTATCGTTCAGCGACCAGAAACCTAAAAGAGAGCCTGTGACCTTTCCCTCCCCCACCAGATGATTTCACATTTGACATGCTTTTCTACTTAGTTGAAAAGATGTCCATGATATATGAAGTGAAAAAAAGTAGATTATCAAATAGTATGTGTAGAACAACCATATTCTTGTAAACATTTTTTCTTAAGCATGAGTGGTTTTGACTATAAAGAGGTTTGGAGGACTACATCAAAATGTTACAAATAGAATGATAGATAACAGGTGGCTCTAATTTTTTACACCTGTTATTTATTCTCTTTATAGTTAGTTAACTTACAACCCAACAAAATAAAAACTGTTTCCATTTTGAAAAAACAAGGTATTAAAAACAATGCAGAAGAAAGTTCTCTAATGCCAGACCACAAGCAACAATACCCCTTCATTGTAAGAGCAAAATACTGGAAAAGCAAAGAACTTTTTTTTCTTCCTATCAGGGGTGTAATTAACAAATGCTAACTGCAGAGTTTTTAATACCTACACTTTAAAAACTGTATTTAAACACACACCCACATCCAAAAGACATTACCCATTACATCTCGGACAAATTCTGGGGGAGGTCGAGGTGCCCATTCACTCATTTTTTCTGGAATTGGAACTGCTTTGTCCTGCAACATTTAAACACGAAAGCGTTTGTATGTATAAACCGGCTGACAAAGTGACATCTTTTTCAACCAAAAAACTTTAACTGAAGTAGTGAAGTAAGGCTGCTTTGCTTCCTGGACCCAAAGCTGAGTTTGTTTTCTTCCCTCTGCCTTTACTTCATCCTGTATACTCTGGGTCCTATCAGAGCCCACAGCCTTGCCAGGGCTACACTCAACTTTTCAGGGCAGAACTCAGAAACGCGACTCATCGTTTATGGCTGGAAACCTCCAACCCCAGGTGTCTTGGCCAATGCCTCTCTAACAATTAGTGCTGTTTAGAAGAAAATAAACCCTTGTGCTAACCCACGGATTATATCTTTCCAGTCTAAGACTTCTGTTCACAAAGTTAAAGGGTCTTAGAGCACGAAAAGCCGCTTCGCAGCGCCCTCATCCAGGCTTGGCTCTAACATGAGAGCAGAAAATAGCTCACTATCTCCAGGGCCGCCTGCTCCTTCCTAAGGTCTGACCCTGGGGTTCGGGTACCGAGTTCCAGAGTTCGGAAGCGCGGAAAGAGGGCCCGCTAGCGCCCAGAGACGCCAGAAAGGAAGGGGGTAGGACTCGGAAGGGCCGTCAGCCCGCGCCTCGTCTCACCGGGTTCTTCATTAGCCGTTCCAGCTTGAGCTTCTGCTCCTCCGCCGCATTCTTGGGAATGACGAGCGCCTGCGGCTCTTTCTTGGGCCTCGGCGGTCGCACGGATGAGGCAGCCGGGCTCGCCATGAGAGCTCTGCAGCCGTCCGCTGCGCGCGTGCGTATGACGACAAAGCCGCGCGCCAGCGACGCAAGCGCAGTCTCCTAGCTGGGCGGGGCTGGAGCGGAGTTGCCAGCCGGAAGCAGGATGCTGAAAATTAATGAGCTTGAAGCCCCGGTGGGTTATTTTGATTAAAGCTGCTTGATTTCTTTTCATGTTTCTGAGCAATCAGCGCAGCGAATGCCCACGTCCCTGGGGGAGAGGTTGGCCCTGCGTGCCCGAGGGTCCGACCCCAGGCGACCTCTCCGACCCCAGGCGACCTCTCCAGCCCTCAACCCCGACCTCTTAGCATCCCCCACCCCCGCCCCCAGGCCTTTGTCCTGGTGGTTCCTTGGATCTGGTCCACTCCCCTTGCCATTTCTGACAACGTGTTTAAGACGGCACAGACGTCACTGCGAGCTCCCTTAGGACTGGGGCCGAATCTCTTTTGTCCACCTCGAATTACTCTGCACCTGGCTCCCAGCAAATATACCTCGGTCGAGTGAATGGGCCTTTCTTATGAGAAAGAGAACAGTTGCTCCTCGCATCTGGGAACTAGCCTGGTACTCACAGCTAGGCCTTGGTATTCTCCTGTTGGACATAAAACAATTTCCCAGAACACCACGGTAGTGCAAGGCCATTCCGAGACCATGATGGAGCAAGGCATAAACAAGACTGCTCTGTAATCATGTTCAAAGCCAGATGAAAACAAGAATATTGTTGGAACCAGAAAAAGACCAACTGTTTCCCCATTCTGACTTAAGTAACTGCTGCTTCCTTACAGCATTAGCCTTTCACTTTAAAGATTTAAGACTTGCAGTCGTAGAATTGTCCCCTCTTCCTGACATCTATTCCAGAGTAAAAGCCCACTTACTTGAACCCTCCCCCAAATCACCTAACGCGGGCCCAAATTCTATAAAAAGCCTTCCCCCCACCCCCAGATTTATTTATTTATTTATTTATTTTTGGCTGTGTTGGGTATTCGTTGATGCACATGGGCTTTCTCTAGTTGTGGCAAGCGGGCGCTACTCTTCGTTGCGGTGCGCAGGCTTCTTATTGCAGTGGCTTCTCGTTGCGGAGCACGGGCTCTAGGCACGTGGGCTTCAGTAGTTGTGGCACGTGGGCTCAGTAGTTGCGGCTCTCGGGCCCTAGAGTGTAGGCTCAGTAGTTGTGGCACACGGGCTTAGGTGCTCCGTGGCATCTTCCTGCACCAGGGCTCGAACCCGTGTCCTCTGCATTGGCAAGTCCCTATAATAAGCCTTTTTAAACACTTTTTTTTTTTGGCCACGCAGTGGGGCTTGCAGGATCTTCGTTCCCTGACCAGGGATCGAACCTGGACCCTAGGCAGTGAAAGCTCTGAGACCCAACCACTGGACTGCCAGGGAATCCCCTAAACACCCTCTTACTGAGGTACATGCTGTCTTCCTTCTCAAAAGAGGCAATAAACCCAATTCGTTCAACTACAGGTGTGTTCCTGGTGGTCTTCATAATTGCTTTTCTTGTTTATCATTTGTCAGCCCCTAGAGAGTGGGAGTTCTGTCCTGTTCATTGCTGCATTTCCAGTTATCTGGGGCAAGTCCTGGCCCACAGCCAGACACTCATGTTGCTGGATGAACATGGGATCTTGGGAGCCAGGCACCTCAGATACTACTGCTGCTGTTGCCTGCTCAGCCCGCCCAGCCTAGGACAGCTCTCCCACTGAGTCCCCAGAGGATGGACAGGTGGACAGGTGGTGGTTGCTTGGAGGGTGCTCTATTAATGCCCTAAGGCCATTCCTGGCCACTTGATAGTGGATGGTTTTCCAGGGGCCAAGGTTGCTGAATTAGGGGAAGTCCTTGAGTGACCCACGTCTGTCACTGGAACCCAGGGAGGGCTTGGTCTGGGTTGGGTCATGCACACATGACCCTACATCACAAACCCCAGGCACCTCACTTTTCCCCAAACACACCACGAGACAAAAACTAGGAGTGCCTTTTCCTCCCTGGAGAACTCCCCTACACCCTCCTTTGCCTGGCTTAAATGCTACTTCCTCCATGAAGCCTTCTCTGATTGCCCCCACCCAGCCTCCTCCTCCAGGCAGTCAGTTGCTCCCGTCTTGGTGCTCCCCCTGCTCTGAGTCCCAGTGGCTGGCATGTGGTAGTTACAGGGTGTCTTCACCATCTGCCTACCCACATGTCTGGGAGAGGGTTGTGCCAGAATCCCAGCATCTAATTCTGGCTTAGAGTGGTGCTTCCAGAATGTTTGCAGAACAGAGGATTGAGGGAGGGAGGGAGGAAGGAAGAGTCTGAAAAAATAAAGAATGAGTGAATGTGCAAATGAGATAACCTAGTGATGGATGAATGAGTGAATGAGGAAGTCAGTGCCTACGAGAAAGAATGAATGAACACTCAACAAAGAAATGGATACTCCATGAATGAAAGAGCACACAATACAGTGGATGAGCAGACAGTTACAGAGCTAGCAGGGCAACCGTCTCGATGATACCCCCAGCTCAGGGTCTGGCCCAGAGCTGGTACTTGGCAGACAGCTGCTGGATGGAAGTTAAATGAATGAATGAAATGAATGCGTGCACCAAGATGGGGGAGAGTTAAGGCATGTAGTTGTGAAGGAGCTGATAATAGCAACCTCAATGTCTAAGCCTAGTATAAGAGTGTTGACATGTTTGTCGTCCTGTTAAGGAACTGAGAGCCCCAGAGGGGTGAGTGACTGGCTCAGGGTCACCCAGACTCCAACCCAGCAGGCTGGGGCTGTGAGGGCCTGAGTGATCACATGACTCATGGATAGATGGACCAAGGCCCTCAAGCAGACCATGGTGGGGCCATCCAGGTGGCACCCTCCTAGGGCTGAAGCCAGATTTGAGGTCCTGCTCCCTGGGAGGAAAGGGTGCCTACCCACCCCCACTCCTCACCAACTGTCCCACAAGAGTGGACTCAGACTCTGAGTGACATCCTGTCCGCCACCAGAGGGCAGCAAAGCTCCACCCAGGCCCACGTGCCAGCAGCTGGTGCCCCTGAGGCACCAGCACTGGGCACTTAGGGAATGACGTCTACCGACCTGAAAGACACCAATGCTGTGGAGTCTGGCAGATCTGACGGCAAAGTTTGGCTCCACCTGCTCTGAAGCGTGGGCTGGGCAAGCAACCTAACCTCTCAAAGGCTGTTTCCTTACGTGCAGGCTGCGGACAAGCAAACCTACCCTTGACACTGGCCAGCGGATAAGATGATGTGACAGATGTGCAGCGCCCAGCACAGCGCCTGACACTCAATAACAGGGTGATCACCTGTCCCAGTTTGGTTCCAAGACTGAGAGATTTCCCAGGATGCCGGACTTCCAGTGCTAAAATGGGGAGAGTCTCGGGCAAAGCAGCACAGTTGGTCACCCAGGGGTGGGAATTCCCACCTCAATCCTTTGAGTTGCGATTGATACTTAAAGAACTAAAACAGCAAAAATGTTCACAACTATTCCATAGTTTCAGCTTCTCACTGAATTAGTGACTCAACGGTCTTTCTACAATGGTCTCTGTCAGTGACTAGAGAACAGTTCCACCAATGGAGATAAAAACAAAGAATACACCCACTTCAGAAAAGAGTTTGTCAGTTTCCTATAAAGATAAGTACCACACAACCCAGCAATCTCATTCCTAGAGAAATAAAGATATATGTCCACCAAGACCTGTATGTGAATACATACAGCAGCTTGATTCAAAACTGCCCCAAAACTGGAGACAACCCAAGTGTCCATCAAACTGTGATGTATCCATTCAGTGACACACACCTCAGCAATAAAAAGGAGGGAACCGTTGGTACTTGCAGCAGCATGGATGGATTTCAAAAGCATTATGCTTAAGGACTTCCCTGGCAGTCCAGTGGTTAAAGACTTCGCCTTCCAGGGCAGGGGGTGCGGGTTCGGTCCCTGGTTGGGGAGCTGAGATTCCACATGCCTTGCGGCCAAAAAAACCAAAACATAAAACAGAAGCAATATTGTAACAAATTCAATACAGACTTTAAAAATGGTCCACATTAAAAAAAAAAATCTTAAAAAAACCCCAACGTTATGCTTAGTGAATAAAGCCTGATCCAAAAGGCTACAACCTGAATGATTCCGTTACTTGACACTCTGGAAAGGGCAAAATGATAGAACACAGATCAGCAGTCACCACAGGCCAAGGATACGGGAAGGGGATAGACTGTAAAGGGCCCGAAGGAACTTTCTGGGGTGATGAACACGTTGTGTATCTGGATTGTGGTGGTAGGTACACAAACACACAATCTGTCCAACTCATTGAACTCTATACTTAAAAAGGGTGAATTTAATTGTATGAAAATGATAGATCTCAATAAACTAGATTTAGTTTATGTGCAATGATGACACTTGAAAGGCATGGGGGCGATGGAAAGTGTAAGTATTGTGCTGTTGGCTGCTTTTTGTTAACTGCTTTACAAGACTTGAAAGGAGAACATGCATGTTTAGGTTAACCAACCATCAACTCAAGGCATGAAGGTCAGAAGGCATCCAGATTGGCAGTCTGCACAGAGGCGGCGTTCATCACCGGGTAGACGAGATGGCTTGTTTAGTGGAGGTCATCCAGCCCTGTCCTAAGCCACTCCAGTGATTGTGCAATTAGTCCATGAACAGAGTAGCCATATGAAGGGTATGCACGGGCACAACAGATGGGCTCCCTCTCACCACGGCTGATATATTGCTGCTGCTGCTGAATGCCTGAGTGGAATGATCCTTCGTGTAGCATTATCCTTTAAGGAGCCCAGTCAACCTCCTGATGGCAAGTTTGTTACACTGACCACCTTTCGCCCTAGAGGCATTTGTCTTACTGTAATTTATTCTGTGCCATATAAGGGTTTGCCTCCCCTACCTGCAGTACCTCTGCCAGCACCATCATTCAAGGGCTTGCAGAATGTATTGGATTTGCCAGCAAGGGACCCGGCACAATATCTCTTTAGACCAGGGGATCATTTTATGGTAAAGGAGATGCAACATGGTGATGGGATTGTACACACCACAATACCCGAAAGCAGCTGACCTAATAGAACATAGAGTGGACTGTTATATTCTTAGATGAGGTGTGAGAGGTTGAAGGGATATCCACCAGGACGTGAAGTGTGCATGGAACCTACAGCTGATACATGGCCCTGCATGCCCTATAGTTAGAATTCATGGATTAGGGAACCAAAAGGTGGAAGAAGTAAGTGGTTCCTTTCACTACCACCCCTGAAATCTGCTTGCAAACCTGTACTTCTCATTTTTTCAAACTTAGTCTCGGCTGGATGAGAAATTCCGATTCCTACTAAATATTTGGTGGTGAGAACACTGTAGGGTACATAGAAGTAGAAACAGAATGTTGGGACTTCCCGGGTGGCACAGTGGTTGCGAATTGCCTGCCAATGCAGGGGACACGGGTTCGAGCCCGGGTCCAGGAAGATCCCACATGCCACGGAGCAACTAAGCCTGTGCGACACAGCTACTGAGCCTGTGCTCTACAGCCCACAAGCCACAACTACTGAGCCTGCGTGCCACAACTACTGAAGCCCACATGCCTAGAGCCTGTGCTCCGCAACAAAGAGAAGCGACCACAATGAGAAGCCTGTGCACTGCAATGAAGAATAGCCCCTGCTCGCTGCAACTAGAGAAAGCCCGCGTGCAGCAACGAAGACCCAATGCAGCCAAAAAGAAAGAAATAAACTAATTTTTAAAAAAAGAAATAGAATGTTGTACACATGAAACTTATATAATGCTATAAACCAATGTTACCTCAATACAAAAGTAAATCTAAAATAAAAAAGAAAAGAAATTCTGATTCCTGGGGGTCATGGAACACTGGGGGACACAGTAAGGGTTCCAGTGGATTTGAAGCTCTGATTACCACCTGTTCATTTGGGGCTTTTTGGCCCGGGGAAATAGCAGCAAAGGAAGGGGTGGGAATAAATGACCTTAATTATCGTGAGGAGCTAGGCAGCTACTGCATGATGGGGCTGTGGAGGAGTATGTCTAGAACTTGAGGGATTTATTAGGGACCATTTCATTCTTTTTTTTGCACCCATGTTTCTTGAAGCTGCAGCAGAGTGGGAAGGGGCCACGACAGGGACCTGATAATTCTCCCTGCTGAATTTCCTTGTGGGGATACCTCTGTCTCACTGGTGGGCCCAGATCGTCCTGGAACCGGAATGTGACTCACTCCTCTTCAGCTCCTTGGCAGCCCCAGAATGATGAGTAGGGCCTGCACCCTTGTCCTTAAGTGCCTCCCACCCAGCTTCAAGGAGCAGAGGCCACCAGACATCAGCCATAAGGCTGAATGTACTGCTCCCTCTTTCCCCTCCAATGGTTGAAATGTTACCCCCCCACCTTTCAGCCTGTCTCACAGCTATAAAGACCAGAAGATCTGGAGTATAGAAACTTTGTTTTAAATCCTGGATCTGCTATTTACTGATTATTTGACCCTGAGTGAGTCATCAATCTTTATAAGCCTTAATTCCTTATCTCTAAAATGGGAATAATTACACTCATTTCATGGAATAGTTGTAAGGGCCAATGAAGATGAAATTTGTGAACAGGACACAAGCTGGAATTCAGCTGATGGAGGCTGGAATATAATGTTACCCTTGACAAGGAAAAGCCTGCCACCTGGGTCCAGCATCCTATTTCCAAGGACCTTCCAGAACTGGCTCCATCAGTGATTTCATCTTTTCCCAGTGTTCTCACTCTCTCCTTCAGCATATGCTCCATCTCCCCAGACTCTACGTCCTTCTCTACATACTCTCCTTCCCTCTACCATCAAATCGCTTTTCAAAAATTTTAATTATGAAGATAAAAAGTAGCCGTAAGAAGAGCAAATACAAAGTAATTCCCATGCACCCATCACCTAACTTCAACAATTATCAACATTTTCCATCCTGCCCTTTCCCCCTTCCTGCTGGTAAAACAAATTCCAGAGATCAGATTATTTCATCTGTAAATGATTCTGGATGTATCCATAACAAATAAAAACCTTAAAAAATCCAGTATATTACTATCACACCTAAAAATATTAACAATAATTCCTTAGCATCAACTAATAGCCAATTTTTAAAATTTCCCAATTGTCTCAAAAAATTTTCTTTTACAGTTGGATTATCATCTTTAGTTCCCGTGTCTTATCTTACCCATATCATTTCCCCTCCTTCTTTCTTTTTCATGACAATTATTTGTTGAAGAAACAGAATATTTTTTCCTATAGAATTTCTCACTTTGGGATTTGGACAAATGCTTTTTTTGGCATCCTTTCATATGTCCTTCTATCCCCTTATTATTATTTATTTATTTATTTTTTTGCGGTACACGGGCCTCTCACTGTTGTGGCCTCTCCTGTTGCGGAGCACAGGCTCCGGACACGCAGGCTCAGCGGCCATGGCTCACGGGCCCAGCCGCTCCACAGCACGTGGGATTCTCCCGGACCAGGCACGAACCCATGTCCCCTGCATCGGCAGGCGGACTCTCAACCACTGCGCCACCAGGGAAGCCCCTATTATTATTTATTTTTGGGGTAAACTCATAATTAGATCTAGAGACTTGATTAAATTCAGGTTCAATTTTTGTTTGTTTGTGTGCTTCATAAGAGGTGCTGTGTTCTTTCCATCATCTAACCTCAGGATCCCCATTGTGACTGTTTGTCCTGCTTTTAGTCATGTTAGGATTGATTGGGGGTTAGACATTGGCAGTCTAATCTATCCATTAGAAAGCTCCAAAAATCTTACCTAATGGTTTTTGCAGCCTGTAATGGCTGTTCCTGGATCCATTATTTCATTGTGTGCTACAAAATGTTGAACTTCTAATTTCAGCATTCCTTATGCATTTTTAAGCTGGTATTTTTCTCTAAAGAACTTTCCTCATTGCCCATTATCCTGTATAGAAGATGCTATTTTTTCCTTTTTTTTGGCTGCATTGGGTCTTCATTGCTGCGCACGGGCTTTCTCTAGTTGCTGTGAGCAGGGGCTACTCTTCCTTGCGGGGCATGGTCTTCTCATTGCAGTGGTTTCTCTTGTTGCGAAGCATGGGCTCTAGGTGTGCGGGCTTCAGTAGTTGTGGCACGCGGGCTCAGCAGTTGTGGCTCTAGGGCTCTAGAGTGCAGGCTCAGTAGTTGTGGCACATAGGCTTAGTTGCTCTGCGGCATGTAGGATCTTCCTGGACTAGGGCTCAACCTGTGTCCCCAGCATTGGCAGGCGGATTCGCCACCAGGGAAGTCCCTAGAAGATGCTATTGATGCCACAACCCACGTCTCTTTGGCTTCCCTTTGAGTTTACTATATACACGGACAGCTGCCCACCTCAAGTGCCCATGTCTTTTTCTTCTCTGGATAGAGCATCACAGTTGCTAAGAATCTCACCTGAGGTGGATCACTTATGTTGTAGCCTTAGATCTTGAAGTATATGAAGGAAATGGCAATTATATGAGTTGTGGAGTTGCCTGGTTTTTCTTTACTGCCCTATAATATTTGAAAAAAGAGAATAACAGACTCAGGGCAGCCAATGAAACCCAGCACTAAAAGGCTGCCTACATAGCAACACCTAGAGAGACTCTCATCTCCAGTATCTGGAGGAAAGTCTATGCTGAAAATCAGACCCTGCAGGAGAGGATAGAAAGAAGGCAACAAAGTGATATTTGAGGAGATAATGGGACTTCCCTGGTGGCACAGTGGTTAAGAATACACTTGCCAATGCAGGGGACACAGGTTTGAGCCCTGGTCCTGGAAGATCCCACATTGCATGGAGCAGCTAAGCCCATGAGCCACAACTACTGAGCCTGTGCTCTAGAGCCTGTGAGCCACAACTACTGAGCCCATGTGCTGCAACTACTGAAGCCTGCTCACCTAGAGCCCGTGCTCCACAACGAGAAGCCACTGCAATGAGAAGCCTGCGCACCGCAACGAAGAGTAGCCCCCACTGGCTGCAAATAGAGAAGGCCCACGTGCAGCAACAAAGACCCAACACAGCCAAAGATAAAAATAAATAAATGAATTAAAAAAAAGAGATAATGGCTGAGAAATTTCTAAAATTAATGAAAGACATGAATCCACATATTCAAGAAGCTCAGTAAACTCTAAGCAGGATAAATACCAAAAAACCATACTTAGGCATTCCAGAGTCAAACTTCTGAAAGCCAAAGACATAAAGAGAAAATTCTAAAATAGCCAAAGGGACTTCCCTAGTGGTCCACTGGCTAAGAATCTGTGCTCCCAATGCAGGGGGCCCAGATTCGATCCCTGGTTAAGGAACTAGATCCCACATGCTGCAACTAAGACCCGGAGCAGCCAAATAAATAAATACTTAAAAATAAATAAATAAATAAAATAGCCAGAGGAAAAAAGACACATTATATTCAGGTGAACAATAACAACAATGGCTTACTCCTTAAGAGTAATTATAGAAATCAGAAGGAATGGAATGACATCTTTAAAGTGCTGAAAGGAGAAAACCCTGCTAACCTAACCATCTATGCCCAGTGAAAACATTCTTCAAAAACTAAGGCAAAATGTTTTAGACAAACAAAAGCTGAGAGTCTTTGTTTCTAGCAGACCCACACTATGAGACCCCCAGCTAGCTTGTATCTTCAGGAAGGAAAGAAGAAACCTGGAATGGGTAAGTAAATGGGAAAAAATTTTCAAGATATGGAAAATAGCACGGCAGTTCCTCAAAAAATTAAACACAGAATTCGCATATGATCCAGCAATTCAACTTCTGGGTATATACTTAAAAGAACTGAAAGCAGGGACTTGGACAGATAACTTGAACCCCAATATTCATAGCAGGTATTATTCACAATAGCCAAAAGTTGGAAAGCAGCTAAATGTCCAGCGACAGATGAATGGATAAACAAAGGTGGTATAAAAGCAGAAACTAACACACCATTGTAAAGCAATTATACCTCAATAAAGATGTTAAAAAAAAACAAAAAAAACAAAGGTGGTATATACATACAGTGGAATATTATTCAGCCTTAAAAAGGAAGGAAAGTCTGACACATGCTACAACATGGATAAACCTTAAAGCCACTATGTAAATGAAATAAGGCAGACACAGAAGACAAATATTGCATGTTCCTCTTATCTGAGGTACTTAGAGTAGCCAAATTCCTAGAGACAGAAAGTAGAATGGTGGCTGCTAGGAGCTGGGGGAGTGGGGAATGGGGAGTTAATGTTTAATGGGTACAGAGTTTTAGTTTGGGAAGATAGAAGGTTTTGGAAATTGATGGTCGTGTTGATTAAACAACGTCAATGTACTTAATGCCACTAAACTGTACACTTAAAAATGGTTAAAATGGTATACCTTATGTTTTGTATATTTTCCCACAGTAAAAAAAATGAAAAAGACTACCAACTGTTTAGGGCAACAATGATTACAGTGTATACTGAGGTTTCTAACACATGTAGAAGTAAACTATATGACAACACAGAAAGCTGGGGAAAGGAAGTGTAAATGGAATTGTACTATCAAGTTCTTACATTTTTCCTGAAGTTGCAAAATACGGTTTTAAGGTAGATTGTAATAAGGTAAAAGGCATATTATAATCTCCAGATTAACCATTTGAAAGAATTATAAAAAGGTATAACTAAAATGCCACAGAGGAGATAAAATAGAAGAAGAAAAATAATGCTTGATTCATCCAAAAGATTCAATAAAGGAAAGGAAGAACAAAAAACCAGATGGAACAAATGGAAAACAAGTAGTAAGATGATAGACATTAAATTTAGTGTTGTAAATAATGCAGTCTCCAAAAGACAGAGCTTGCCCAACTGGATTAAAAAAAATCAACAACAAACCAATTGTATGCTTTTTACAAGTGACATGCTTCAAGTATAAGGACATAGAGAGATTGAAAATATAAAGATACAAAAAGATATACTCGGGCTTCCCTGGTGGTGCAGTGGTTGAGAGTCCGCCTGCCGATGCAGGGGACACGGGTCCGTGGCCCGGTCCGGGAGGATCCCACATGCCGCGGAGCGGCTGGGCCCGTGAGCCATGGCCGCTGAGCCTGCGCGTCCGGAGCCTGTGCTCCGCAACGGGAGAGGCCACGACAGTGAGAGGCCCGCGTACCGCAAAAAAAAAAAAAGATATACTCTACGAAAAGCAACTATAAGAAAGCTGGGGTGATTCTATTAATAACAAAGTAGACTGTAAGACAGAATACGATCAGAGATAAAGAGGGACAGTTCTTAATGATAAAAGGGTCAGCTCAACAGAATGACATAACAAACCTAAACGTGTATAGTCTAATAACAGAGCGTCAAAGTACGGGGAGAAAAAAACCTGGCAGAACTAAAAGGAGAAACAGGCAAACCCACAATCGTATTTGGACATTTTAACGCTGCTCCCTTGGCAATTAGTTCAAAAAAAAGTAGACAAAAACATCAATGAGTATACAGAAGATTTGAACAGTACTCTCAATTAACTTGACCTAATTGACATTTATAGAACATTTCACCCAAGAAGAGCAGAATGCACATTCTTTTCAAGTGTACATGGAACAGCCACCAAGATAGACCAGGTACTTGGGTCATAAAACAAGTCTCACTATATTTCAAAAGAGTGAAATCATACCAAGCATATTTTCTGACCACAATGGAATTAAAGTAGAAATCAATAACAGAAGGATAACTGGAAAAATCCCTAACAGTTTGGAAATTAAGTAAAGCAGCTTCTGGTAGGCTACTAAGTCTCTGGAAGAAATTGAGTCTGTCTGTGGGAATCATGGTCAATGCAACCGGAGTGGCTGTCATGAGCTGGATACTATTAGATCCACTACGTCATAAGGTTAGGTGGGCACAGTACAATCATTGTATGATGGAAATGGTACCTTTGGGATCTGATTCAAGCAGGTCCGAAGGACACAAGTAAACAAAATGAATAGGCAGCTCACTTCTCTTCTGGTACACTAAGCACCTCTTAGTGTTCACCTATGTAGGAAGGGGTGGGTAATACCAAGACCGGCTGATGGAGGACGAAAAGTCTGGGCCTAGTTCAAAGTAGGTTGTCTTGATACGCTGGTGTGAGCCAAAAATGGCCTGCTGCTACACTACCTGCCCCACTCAGGGGTATCCCAAGTGGAGAATGGAATAGAAATTCTCCCAGTGGGCAGAACTTTGAGCACTACAGCTGCCATCAACTCTGTGTTCAGGGAGAAGTGGTCAGAGGCCAGGCTATACACAGACTCTTGGGTAGTGATGGATAGCTTGGCTGGGAAAAAGATTTGTAGATGATGTAGGGGAGTGGATACAAAAATGTATGGTTTCGGGCTTCCCTCGTGGCGCAGTGGTTAAGAATCCGCCTGCCAATGCAGGAGACACGGGTTTGAGCCCTGGTCCAGGAAGATCCCACATGACGCGGAAAGCCCATGTGCCACAACTACTGAGCCTGCGCTCTAGAGCCCGTGAGCCATAACTACTGAGCCTGTGTGCCACAACTACTGAAGCCCACACGCCCTAGAGCCCGTGCTCTGCAACAAGAGAAGCCACCGCAATGAGAAGCCTGTGCACTGCAACGAAGAGTAGCCCCCGCTCACTGCAACTAGAGAAGGCCCGCGTGCAGCAACGAAGACCCAATGCAGCCAAAAAAAAAAAAAAAAAAAAAAGTATGGTTTCTTGGAACTTCCCTCGTGGTCCAGTGGCTAAGATTCCATGCTCCCAATGCAGGGGGCCCAGGTTTGATCCCCATTCAGGAAACTAGATCCCACATGCTGCGACTAAGAGTTCGCATGCCGCAACTAAAGGATCTCGCAGGCCGCAACAAAGATCAAAGATCCCAAGTGCTGCAACTAAGACCCGGTGCAAACAAATAAATATTTTTTATAAGTATGGTTTCTTATGTCTCATGCCAATGCCCATCAGAATACACCTAGTACAGAGAGCGCACCTAACAAACAGAACAGGATGACTTGTCTGGTACACGTCAGCCAGCTTCTGTCCTTGGCCACCCCAGCGCTTGCACAGCAGAATAGCCACGGTAGCAGAGATGTAGGCTATGCATGGAGCCAATGGTGCAGGTTCCCTCTCACCAAGGCTGATCTAGATTCTGCAGCTACCGAGTGTTAAAACTATCAGTAGCAGAAACCAACACTGAGCCTTTGATATGGTACCTTATCTTGAGGAGACCAGGCCACTATTTTTTTTTAATTTATTTTATTTTTGGCTGCGTTGGGTCTTTGTTGCTGCGCGCAGGCTTTCTCTAGTTGCGGCGAGCGGGGGCTACTCTTCGTTGCGGTGCGCGGGCTTCTCACTGCAGTGGCTTCTCTTGTTGTGGAGCACAGGCTCTAGGCCTGCAGGCTTGTGGCTTGCGGGCTCTAGAGTGCAGGCTCAGTAGTTGTGGCGCACGGGCTTAGTTGCTCCGCAGCATGTGGGATCTTCCTGGACCAGGGCTCGAACCCGTGTCCCCTGCACTGGCAGGCGGATTCTTAACCACTGCGCCACCAGGGAAGCCCCCGGGCCACTATTGGATGGCACTTGAGTTTGTCTACCTTAGAAGAGGTAGAAATTCATCTTTACTAGGACTGAAAATTATTCAGGATATTGGCTTGCCTTCCCTACCTACAGTACCTCTCCCAGCTTACAGGGTACCTCATTTAGGGAATTCACATAATATTGCCTCGGAAAAGGGGGAACATTTTATTTTACTTTATCTTCTTTTTTGCCTTCTTTGGATTCACTGAATTTTTTTCAAGTTTAATGGAGATGTAATTGACATACATCACTGTTTAAGTTTAAGGTGTACAGCATAATGGTTTGAACTTACATATATTGTGAAATAATTCCAGCAAAATTTAATTAGCATCCATCACCCCTTATGGATACAATAAAAAAAAGTCCTCTTGTCCCTCTAAGTCACAGGACACAGCCCAATTCAGTGTGAGTTATGACTCCACCTCAAACTCACTAAGGGGTATCGAGCAAGGCTGGCAGATTTGGCTGGTAAAGCAACAAACCTTTTCAGATTCAGACAGTTCATCATTTACATCAGGAGCAAAAGCAAGGTCAGCCAAGGTGGCAGCTCCCTGGGACCCTTCTTCAACAGGATGACACCAAAACAAGAGAGGACAATGCAACACGAGGGGTGGGGCACCCTGATACTGAGGAGTCAGTTCTGTGTAGTTTGATAGCTGGCGGCTGTACCCTAAGACGGGGAACCTCATACCTCATTAGAACCCAGGAGGTAATGAGAAAATGTCTTCCTGGAAGATGGGGAGGCAGCTTCCTAAGTTCTCATGTTCTGGGAGGGCCACAGGGCATTCTGCCAAGCTTCAGGTCAGCTGTGGTTAAGTCTTGCCTACATGGCTCATGTAGAGACGCGCATGGTCGTCAGGGCAACAAGGAGGAAACTTTTCCTTTTCAGAGTTAAGATTTCTCTTCCTTCCCCAGCTAAGGCTGGTGGCAGGAGAAAGCCTTCAGTCCAGGAAGGTGATTGTGGGTGGATTCTGCCCCCTCTCCCTGCTTACATCCTCACTTACTAGTTACTGTTTTGATCCTGGTAGGGGCAAAAAAAGAGGAGGTAAGGGGATGAGATGGTTCCTCCCTGGCTGGATGCCTCGGCATTTCCTTAGCCTGGCCAGAGCCTAGAGCGGACTCCGCTTGTGGGCACCTTCTTGTATCCTTCAGAGGACCAAATACTGGGTCTTTCTGAGGCACTTCCTGTGATGTGATCTAAACGCTTTCCCGGAGAAACTCCACACATGCAGACTCCTCTATCCTGAAGCCGCAGGCTCCTTTAGCTTTTTCACACATGAGATGGAGAACAGGTCAGGCTTTCTCAACCTCAAGGGAGCAAGTGGAAAGCACCTCTCTCCTTGGGAGGAACTCAGCACAGCTGTAGCTCCCATCCTCCTTTTTCCTTCTCTCAACTCTTCCTTGTGCTTGAAATAGGGGAGTGGATTCGGAAGACCCAGAGTCAGCCCATGACCATTTCCTTTGTAAATTCTGCATTTGATGATCTGCCTCTGGAATTTCACATCTATTGAAATGTTGAGCCTCAGTGGAAATTTTTAACATCACGTTACTGACCTCCAAAAATATTTGTCTCTTTTGAGTATCACGGACTCACGGTCTGTCACAAACTCAACTTACTCCCATTGACCATAATTTTATTTTTGCTTTTGGCCAGTGGATAGCCCTTGAAGCTGGCTCTTTGTTCTTTGTAGTGATGGATCCCCAGTTAGCCTTGAAAGCCTTCTTGCTTTCTGACAGCAAGACGTTTTAGGCCCAGTTCGAGGTTTTCTGCCTCAAACATGGAATCAGCTACTCTTTCCAAGGAGCCTTGGTCTTGTATATTCAAACATGGTATTAGAGACCAAAACTTGGGCCTTAGGAATGCAGACTTTATGGTGTCACAGGAGTACTGGGGGCAATGCAGGATGACAGAACAGAAAAATTATCTTTTATTTAAAAACAAAAACGATCATCAATTTATGTAAATATTTTAAACTTAATTACAATTTTACTAAGCCCTTTCTTATACTGATATCAAAGTCTTTTAATTTTCTCCTCTTTTCTGAGAACACTTCCTCCCCTCTGTGACATATAACATCTTTTTACCAAATTTTATGTACTTTGCTTTAATATATTATACCAAATCATGTGTTTAAATAATAATGCTATTTAAAACTTCAGAAGGTTTTACTTTTCTAAAACAAAATTGGATCTTATCCAAGAGAATTATAAAAGAATACCCGTAATCTCTTAGCTGTTTTGCTATTTCATTTTTTAACAGCTTTACTGAGGTAAAATTGATACACAATAAACTGCATGTTTATAGTGTATAATTTGATAAGTTGTGACATATGTATACACTGTGAAACCATTAGCACATTCCAGATAATGAACATGGGCATTACCCGCAATAGTTTGTTTATACCCTTTTGTAATCTCTCCTTTTTGTTCCCCTCCCTGCCCACCCCCCATCTCCAGGCAACCACTGGTCTGCTTTCTGTCATTATAGATGGCCTTTTCTAGAATTTTATAGAAATGAAGCCATACAGTATGTACTCTCTTTTTGTCTGGCTACTTTTTTTTTTTTTTAATTAATTTATTTTATTTTTGGCTGCGTTGGGTCTTCGTTGCTGTACACGGGCTTTCTTCAGTTGCAGAGAGCGGGGGTTACGCTTCCTTTCGGTGTGCGGGCTTCTCATTGTGGTGGCTTCTCTTGTTGCCGAGCACGGGCTCTAGGTGCGTGGGCTTCAGGAGTTGTGGTGTGCGGGCTCAGTAGTTGTGGCTCGTGGGCTCTAGAGTGAAGGCTCAGTAGTTGTGGCACATGGGTTAGTTGCTCCGCGGCACGTGGGATCTTCCCGGACCAGGGCTTGAACCCGTGTCTCCTGCATTGGCAGGAGGCTTCTTAACCACTGCGCCACCAGGGAAGTCCCTGGCTACTTCCATTTAGAATAATCATGATGAGATTCATCCAAGTTGTTCATTCCCTTTTACTGATGAATAGTATTCCACTGTATAGTCACAGCATAATTTATTCATCTACTCAACTACTGATATACCTTTGAGCTGTTTCCAGTTTTTGGTCACAACAAATAAAGCTGCTATGGACATTCACGTGCAAGTCTTTCTATGGACAAATGCTTTCATCTATTTTGGTTGACTACTTTGGAGTGGAATGGCTGGGTCGTATGGTACTTATATTTTTAACTTTTTAAGAAGCTACTAAACTGTTTTCCAAAGCATTTTAAACATTTTACATTCCCACCAGCTGATGATGAGAATTCCAGTTGTTCCAGTCCTCACCAACACTCAGTACGTCAGTCTTTTTAATTTTAGACATTATACAGGTGCTTCAATTTGCATTTCGCTAACGACTAACGATGTTGAGCATCGTTGCATGTGCTTACTTGCCATCCATACATCCTGGATGAAGTGTCATTAAACGTTTGGTAGAATTTAGGAGTGAAACCATCTGGGTCTGGAGTCTTCTTTGTGGGGAGGTTTTAAGCCACATTGTCAAACTCTTTAATAGATATTAGGACTACTGGTATCTGTTATCTAATTTTTCTCAAATGAGCTTTGGTAGTTTGCATCTTTCAGGGAATTTGTCCATTTCATTTAAGCTGTCGAATTTATTGGCATAAAGTTGTTCACAATATTCCTTTATTATCCTTTAATTATCTGTAGAGCCTATAGTAATGTCACCTCTCTTGTTCCTGATGTTAATCTACTGTCTTTTTGCTTGCATTATTTCCAGTGAGAAAACTATTGTCATCCTAATACGTAATGTGTCTTTTTTCTCTGACTGCTTTTAAGATTTTCTCTTTATCACTGACTTTAAGCAATTTCAGTATGATATGTCTTGATATAATTTTCTTCATGTTTCTCGCACTTAGGGTTTGTTGAGTTTCTTGGATCTGTAGGTTTCCAGTTTGCATCAATTTTTGAAAAATTTTAGCCATTATTTCTTCATTTTGGGGGGTCCTCTTATCTCTTTCCTCTTCCCTCCTTTGGGGACTCCAATTACATGTATCAATATATTTAGCTGCTTGAAGTTGCCCCACATTTCACTGATGCGCTGGTCATTTTAAAACAGCTTATCTTACTTAATTTTATTTATTTTTACTGTGAATACATATTTCTCATAAAAGATGCCACTTCAAGCCATTTAAAAAATTGTATATGATACCATTCTTTATAGATTGGAAAAAGTAACCCTTTTTGTGAGTACATGATGAAAATTAATAAATTGTTCTCCTTACTAGGCAAAACGAAAGCAATACATTGTTGCTATTGTGAGGTTAAAACATTTCAACTTTTTAAACAGTGGAGCCGCAGCCCCTTCTAGATATAAGATCAATGTCTGATTATTGCTTTCTTTTTTTTTGATGTTAGCAGTTGTTGAAGCTTAATGCCTAGGTTCATTTATTTATTGGGAGTTGCAAAATAATATTCAAGTTATATCCCTTTTTCTTATTTATTAGCCGGAATAGATTTATAAAGAGATGCTTCCTCTCACCCACTAAAAAATATGGAACGCTTCACAAATTTGCATGTCATCCTTGCGCAGGGGCCACGCTAATCTTCTCTATATCGTTATAATTTTAGTATATGTGCTGCCAAAGCGAGCACCATTTTAGCCATTTTTAAGTGTACAATTCAGTGGCATTAATTACATTCATAATGTTGTGTAACCATCACCACAGCTATTTCCAGAACTTTTTCAACACCCCACACAGAAATTCTGTACCCATTAAGCAATAACTCTCTGCTTCCCTTTTCCCCAGACCCTGGTAACCTCTAATCTACTGTCTGTCTCTACGGATTGGATGGTGTTCTTTAAAGCTCCTGAGCACCAAATATCAGTCTCAATTAGTTTCCAAAACATTTGTCCAACTTAAAAAGCTCCAAGTTGAAAATTATAATACATAAACGACATGGGCATAAAACCTTTAATTTTGGGACTTCCCTGGTGGTTCAGTGGGTAAGACTCCGTGCTCCCAAGGCAGGGGGCCTGGGGTTCGATCGCTGGTCGGAGAACTAGATCCCACATGCATGCCGCAACTAAGAAGTCTGCATGTCACAACTAAAAGATCCCACATGCCGCAACTAAAGAAAAAAAAGAAGATCCCACATGCCATAACAAAGATCCGGCGTGCCACAACTAAGACCCGGCACAACCAAAATAAATAAAGAAATTTAAAAATAAAAACCTCTAATTTTTTTCCCCTTTAATTAGCTTTCTCCATCCAGTCCCAAACAGGGAGAACAAGCTCAGTGCGAGATCACACACAAGCCTCCTCTCCCTTCTAAGACCGGCTCCTTGTCCAATTTGTTTTGTAAGATCAGGATTCTTGATCATGTTAAAGTAGGAACCAGGAGGTTAATTCATGCTACAAGCCAACTGTTAGATCAGGGACCAGCTGAGGGCTTTTTTGATTCCTCATCACACCGTTTTTTTCTCTGCTATTTCTGAACATTCTATTTCAAATACAGGCAATGTATCTTCATTCTTTAGAGCAGGGCTGTTAACCTGAGGTCCTGGGATGGTCTGTGGATAAACCATTCAGTAAGTCCATTTACTTCAAGGGGAATAAAATGACATCTTTATTTTAATTAACCTCTAACTAAAAACTACGTTTCCTTCATTTAAGGAGAAACCACAGCAGTAGCAACAGCACCTGTCACTTGAGAAGCCCTCGTAGAAATCCGTGATATTTTCGTCGTACATCTTGGTTGCTGCAGAAACTCTGAAGTATCATTTACACTAACCCTACCTTGAAATCACCTTAATCCATAGACGCGCCACCAGAACTTGCTATTTAAAGTGTGAGTAAACAAACACATATATGATCACATCACAAGTTAAAAAAAATGTATTTTGATTACTTTTTGATTATGTTTAGTGTTTTGACTGAATTTCAGGATAATTGGTTTTCTCTGCAAGCCTACTTCATGAGTTTTAAAAAATGCTTCAAAACTGTGCGGGGGTCTCTATGCTTCACCAGGCTGCCAAGGGGTCTGAGGCACAAAAGAGGTTAAGAGCCCCTGGCCTTTGAGGGGGTCACTGTAGAGAACTTCCTACTTGCAGGATGGCAGTTTGGGCCAGATGCATCTTTTTTTTGGCCGTACGCGGGCCGCTCACCATTGTGGCCTCTCCCATTGCGGAGCACAGGCTCTGGACGCACAGGCTCAGCGGCCATGGCTCACGGGCCCAGCCCCTCCGCGGACCGGGGCACGAACCCGCGTCCCCTGCATTGGCAGGCGGACTCCCAACCGCTGCGCCACCAGGGAAGCCCCAGATGCATCTTTTTAAAGGATTTTGGGGGAATGATTGAGATTCACTACTCAACATTTACATTAGTGCACTACGCTGCTGTCTCTTAACACGAGGCATATAAGAACACTTCTTGGTGCCAGGAATTTTACTTCTTCTACCCCAAAAGGGCTCACACTTGGCTGAGTTAGAAGCGCCTGCCAGAAGAAAACGATTTGAATCATCACTGGTACACCAGTTCCATTTCGAAGGAAACTGACACCTTCAGGGCCATAAAATACCCAGCTTTCCATTTTGATGGGGCAGGCACAAGTGTGGACCCTCGTCCTCCCCCAGCATACATACCTCAATTCTATGGCAGTGACCTCCTTGGAGCAAGGTCAGCCTTATGTCTGGAGGCAGGACACAGCATTTGCCACTTCTTGGTCTGGCTGGGGGGTGGCTGCAGAAGGGAAAACCCACCCCATGTGGTCAGGCCTGGGCGCCCTCCCAGGGAGACCCTGCACCCTTGGTTTACCCTGGAACCCTGTTTCCAGGTCACCCTGGGTCAAGTGCAAGGGCCCAGATCTAGCCTCAGTGTGGATCTGCCTCTGGGTCGAGGGCCCCCTCCCAGAAGAGTGCATTGATGGTAGTGGCTTGCCTCTCCACGGCTCTGAGTGCTTTATCTTGGAGATTTTGGGGTAGCTGAAAGCATCCTTCTGTGGCTTATGTAGGGGGACATCTAACCCCACCTCTTACCTGAAGGAGAGCTGGGAGAGGACAGAAAAGGTTTGGATGGTGTAGTCCCGGGCTGGAGAGAGACCGACAGTCCTTTGGAGCTGCTTGGTGAAGACGGCAGACGTCTCTTCCTTCTCTTTAGGCATGGGGTTGGAGCTCGTGTTCTCCACAGCCCCCTTCAGGTGGAGCAATCCAAGTGGGTCCAGTAAGGGCTGTACTGTCCTCCGAAGCCTCAAACCGGAGATTCCCTTGCACCTCCCCCATCCTCCCCCTTCCCCGCTTCCATCAGTCTAGGGATGGTCTTTCCTCCATCACTGGTCTCCTCCTCACTCCCTTCTATCCTGGTCCAGCTCATCACCCCTCACCCCTCACTGCAGACTCCCTGGCCTCATTTTTGCCCCTTCCAATCCATCCTCTCCTCATCCTTGGGTCCCAGGGTGATCCGTCTCAAATAGAAAACTGCCCATCTCAGCCCCCATTTCAAACTGGCTCTGGTCCCCCCAAACCCTCCATCCCTCTCTGGCCTGGCACTCAAGGCCCTCTCAACCCAGCTGGTCTCATCTCCCACTCCCTGCCCCGGCCTCTGAAGGCTGCCATGTCCTCCCAGTCACCAGGGCACGTCCTCTGTGTGGTCCCAGCGCACGGCTCCTCTCTCTGGCCACCCACCCCCCTACCCCACGGGCCTGGCCGTGCATCAAGCAGGCATCTGAAATGCTTGCTGAGGGGCAAAATCTTGAGAATGTCGCCACCATCTGTGCAATTGCTATGGCTTCCCCAGAGTCCCGCCAAGTCTGGGCTTTCTGGAAGCACCACTTTGAGTGACAGCCCTGAGGGTCTCACCCTGGGGGCCACGCTGTGGAGACAGCGCCTCTTTTCCCTTGACCCCTTGCGGCCGGGCCTCCGTGCCACAGCCCTTGGAGAGCCCTCGGAGACGGCCATCCTCTCTTCCACCATTCTGCCCTGAATCCACTTTACCCTGGGAACACCTTAGGAACAGTGCCTGACTGCCGTCTTCAGAGTGGGCACAGTCCCTTTCCCACTTTGTCACGCTCTGGGTCCCTGGTTCAGCCTTCAGTGCCTTTTGCTTTCACTCCTGGGCCGATTCCTGCCTTGAGCTCTCAGCAGGTAAAGTGGCCTCCAAGGGGGCTGACTGTGTCAGGAGGGAGAGGCAGGAGGGCTGAAGAACGGCAGACCCCGTGTTCGAGTCTCAACGCCACCCCTGAGGCCACTGAACCCTTCCACTGAGGGAGCAAGGATGAAGCCTCAGGCTTGGGGGTGATGTCTGGGGCTCGGCCGTCTTGCCACTGGGGAGACTCCCGCTGCCGGAGAGGTAGAAGGCAGCCAAGCAGAGCTCTCACCAGCCCGCTGTCCTCTGCCCAGCCTGAGCCTCATCCCCACGACCCCCGAGGAGGATGGGGGCTTGCACTTGGCCTGGCACAGACCCCAAACCACCACGGCACACGGGCAACGGCACGGAGCAGCTCCAGCCGCAAGGATGGAGATGCCGGAAGCTGAGGTACGGGCTGTTCTGAGCACCAGCCTTGTACTCCCTCACCGTGATGGCAACAGGAGTACTGCTCGGTCACTTCCTGGTCATTTGGTGAGTCGGGACTGGGTAACTCAAGCAGAAAAGCTCTGGGAGCCCCCCAGGGGCGCTGGTGCCCCTCATACCGGGAAGGGCTTGCAGGTGCTGCAGTAGCAGTCCCAGGAGGATTAACTGTCTGGGAAATGCACATCATGGATGCAAGCCCTACAAGGGCGCTCCTGGGCAGAGGGACCGTGGGTCCATGGCCCCAGGCGGCGAGGCAGAGTTTGGACTTGGGGAGGGGAGGGTGCTTTGGTGCAGCAGGCACAAGATCCTTCTCAGGACCACTGCCTGAGGGCTGGGGTGCTGGGACCTCGAGCAGGCTGTGTCTCCAGGCAGGAGCCACAGCTGGACCTCCACCTGCAGGGCGGCAAGGGGTTGGGGTGGGGGGTGGGAGGACCCTCTAGGCCACTTGCAAGTTTGAATCTAGGTCAAAGGTGAGAAGCCCAGCCTCTTCCACTGCCCAATCCCCAAGTGGGCTCATGTGGGAAAATCCTGTCCACACTGCCAGGACCTCAATGACGAGCCCAAGGACACAGTTATTCTCTCCTCACCAGAGTCCAGCTCCTCACGCTGGCATTCAAGGCCCCCCATACCTGGCCTCGCTCCCATCCTTCACTGTGTCCCAGGATGAACCCTCCTTTCTCAGCTTTCCTCTACCCTCCCCTCATTCTTGCCCCCAAAGCCTCTGCTCAGTTATCCCTCCCCCCTTCCTCTCTCACAGCTCCGCCAAAGCCCCCTCCCCAATCCCTGTGGGCCTCTTGGGCCCAGCGCTTTAGCTCTGCACCTCCTTCAGGACTGCCGGTTTTCTCCCGGTTTCACTCGCCCAACGGGGTGCCGGGTCCCCTAAGACAGACCTGGGTGGGGGCCGGGCAGGCGCCAGGCCACGGTGGGCTTTACACGGGGGCCCGTGTGTGGCTCTCCCTCCTCCCTGGCAGGCCCAGGAGGAGCCGTGCCTGAGGCCAAGGCAGGAGAAAGGACGACGGAGAGCCAGGTGCAGTCCCTAAAACAGGCTCTTTAATAACATTATGTCTTCACTGAAGAGCTTCGCTTTTCCCACCCAGCGCCGGGCGGGGGCCGGCAGGGTCCGTGGGACGGACGGCCACGTGGGCCATCGCCCCGCGGCCGGGCGGGTCCGGGTGGCCCCAGGGCCTTGGCGCCGCCCGCGCCGGCCTAGTAGAAGGAGTACTGGTTCTCGACCGCGCGCGTGCGGCCCCGGGCGCCCTCTCCCGGCCCGGTCTCTGGGGGCTCGTCGGCGCCCCCGCCCGCCGCCTCCAGCAGGCGCTCGGCGCTGTTGCTGCGGCTGCGCGCGCTCAGCGGGCCCTCGACCGGGCGCGAGGCGCCGGGCACAGACGCTGCCGAGGACGACGAGGCGGATGAGGACGAGGCGCCGCCGGCCTCCGAGGGCGAGGCGGGCGGGCAGGCAGCCGCGGCGAGGCTGGAGAAGTAGTGCTGGCCGGCCGGCTCGCTCCAGCAGGTGGGGGGCGCGGGCGCGGCGCTGGGCGAGGGCCCCGGGTCTGCAACGGGAGACCGCGGGCCGTCAGCGCCAAGCCTGGGCCCTGGCCACCCCCCGACCCCCAGTCCCGGCGTGCAGACAAGGGCCAGAGCCCCGGAGGAACGGGATGGCCTGGCATCACACAGGGAGCCGGGAACCCGAATTCAGCGCGCCGGGTTCCAGCCCACCTCCCCGATAACTAAAGTCATGGGTATAGGCGACACCCGCGTGCCAGGCACCCTCACTCACCCCTCCAAGGCTTCCTTCCTTCAACAGCTCAGCGCTGAGCCCCACCTGCGCAGGGATCTAAGGGACTCCACCCCCTTCCACCTGCCGGGAATTACTCAGGACACGGCTCCCTCAGGGCTGCCACTCTCCCGCCAGTCCTGATGCCCGGGTTGCTTACAACTCGCCCAAGACCGGGTGCTCATCCCGCGGGTCTAGCAGGGTGGCAGCCTGAGGGTGACTCCCCCACTGCCCACCTGTCTGTTTGCACGGGCCAGGTAGGGGCGTCTTACCAGGTGGGGGGTCCTGGGCCCGCACATAGCTGCGAAGGGTGATGTCTGCAGAGCCCCCGGACTCCAGCGGGATGGGGTGGGTGTGGAAGTGGCGGAGCATGTCGAGCACAGACTGGAACCACAGGTGCTGCACATGGCACTGCCCGTGGCCGTTCAAGGACAGGCGCAGGTGCTGTGGGCACAGATGGGTGTGGTCAGTGTGGGGTGCGGGGGTCTCGGACTGGCCCCACGCTTGGCAAGTGCCTTGGAAGGTCACGGGGAGGACCAGGTCTCACAGAGGCCACAGGGGTGGTGTCAGAGTGGGGGCGCCTGACACATGAGCCCATCTTAGGGGGGGTCATGCCTATGGCGGGGATGGGGAATGAGGGCCACAGAGCCAGGCTGGGACTGGAGGGAGCATGCATCTGTCCCTATGCTGGAAGCGCCCACATCAGGCCCTTCGCACACCCCCTCCATCCCTAGTCTCCAAAAGCCCTAGAAGGTAGAGATTACAGCCTCCATATTAGAGATGGGGAAACCCAGGCCCAGGGAGGGGGAGACTCGCCCGCAGCCGCAGAGCACAGAGCTAGGAAGAGAACTCGTGTTTGGGTGACCCTCCCACCCCAGCAGCTAGGGGTCTGCCCACTGTCCCCGTACAGGCAAAGCCCAGCAGGCTGCAGACAACCCCCAGGGTGGCTGGGGACGAATGGCTGCAGACGCTGCTCAACTGTGCTGCAGCGGGAGAGCGTGCAGCACGGAGGAACAGTGCCCACCCGGGCCAGGCGCCTCAGGGAGAGAGGAGCCACAGGCCTGCGGTCTCTAGTGGTGAGCCACAGGTCTCTGGCTTCAGCCCTTTTTTGCTCCATGTGTATCTCACAAGGGGAAGAGTGGCCGTCTCTGGGGTGTGTGTGGCAACAGGGGTCATGATAGGAGGGTGCATGCGATGGGGGAGCTGGCCTCCTAGTACAGGAGAGAGAAACCCTGGGGAGGAGGGGAGTGTTCCCACGAGTGAGTTCTGCCACTCGGCAGGGCCAGAAGTTGCCAGAACAGTGTGGGCAAACCCGGGGAGCACTCATGGCAGCCCAGGGAAGGGGCTCAGCCCAAACCAGCATAGTGGGGTCACACCACAGCCTCAAGTCGGGGTGGGGCCTTTGGGGACAGAGACCCAGGGCAGAGCTGGGCCCCAGGGAGCGTGTGCCTCTCAGTCTTTGGAAAAACATTCCAGACATTTCTTATCTGAAGGTGAAAAGTGAGGCCTGGGAAGGCAGAGGTCTTCCTTCCCCGGAGGTGTATGAGTAGGAAGCGGCTCTATCCCACCACTAACTTCTCTAGCTCTGCACAGGACTCTGGACAGACACCGTGCTCTGAGAGGCACCAGCTGTGGTGAGTACAAAGTTCAGGGCTGGGTTTTGCCCTGGAAAGAGTGGAGCCTCCGGCTCTGTCTCCCCTCCAAACATCCTGACCCCACCCCCCGACCCCACCCGCCTGCCCCATGCCCCACGGTGGGCTGGGCACCATCTGAGCCTCTGGCTTGGGCAGGCATCAGACCCGGGCCCTCCGAGGAGGCTGCCCTGGGGCCGTGCTGGTTGAGAAGTAAACTCCGGGTCAGGCTGCCGGGGACAGCGTAAAGCGCCTGGTTGTCAGAGGAGCTGGTGAGAGCAGCTGCTTTCCAAGGAGGAGTCCCTAGGGAAGCGCTGCCCATGGGGCCAGCCGGGGGCTGGGACACTGGCTACCAGTGCAGGCCTGGAGCAGGAGTCCTAGGGTGCCCCCTCCTCCAGCAAGGACTGACGGGAACTGTGTCCTGGGCGGAGCCAGGGCTGGGTCTGTTTCCTTAGCGGAAACTCGGGATGGGGGGAGGGGAGTTTGAGGTTCCTGCCCACTCTGTCACACTGAAACCCCCCACGGTCACTGGACTTTCTGTCATGTGTTCCTTTGTGCCTTAGGTCTTTATTAGCACGCAGTGCCCTTCCTTGAGAGCCCGCCTTCTGGGTTCACAGCCGTGCCTTTGCCCTGCCCTGTCTGGACCACCCTTCCACTTGTCTTCACCTCAAGGATTCTCTGTCCATTGCACGTCTCAGGTCAAGGTCCTCTCCTACTCTGGCTGGTGGGGTCAGGAGCCTCCTCTGGCGCCCCCTGCTCTGTGGCCCTCCTGCCGGGCCCAGCTCCTCCTCTTCTGCCTGGTTCTCTAGGGCCCACTGTATGTGGTTCCCTTCCACAACCCCGGGCCTGGTCTGAGCACAGGCCTGGCCCGCAGCTGGGGACCACGAGGGGCTGGTGAGCTGTGCTGAGCAGGGGACAAGAGGGGCTCTTGCGTGCTTGGAGCACTGGTGGACCCCAGCCTTGTACGGAGGTGGCTCTCGGTGGAGACCCTCAGAAGCCCTAGTGCTACGTGATCCCCAATGCACAGGGTCAAAGTCAAACCCTCAGAAGGGCCCAGCCTCCTGGGGGCTCGGCCACCAGCAGAGAGGTGCAGGAGGGAGGCGAGTGATTCGGAGCATGGCCGGGGTAGGCCTGGCCTGTGGGAAGCCATGCCACCCCTACACCCGTGGAGCCTCCTCCTGGGCGCAGGTGCAGCCTCAGGACCAGGGCCACCTCAGCCCGCCTCCCCCTGGGCTGGATACTTCCCCGCTGTGCCCCCCACCCGCCTTCCCTGACTTACCTTGGCCTTGCCCTGGAAGTTGAAGGTCAGCACGTACTCGCCAGGCCGAGTCTCACTCTGGCGGATCACGAAGAGGCCGTGGCTCCGGGGCCCGCCTGCCAGAACCAGCTGAGCTGCCTTGACCCGTGACAGTGTCCCGTGGAACCAGGGGTAGTCAGAGAGCTCCAGCTCGGGCTCAGCCTCGGGCTCCGGCTCTGCTCCGTCCTCCACTGCAGAGGGATGACAGTGTGAGAGGCGTGGGGGAGAGAGGGGGCACGTAAACGAGAAAAGGGATGCATCATCTTGTTGGGTTTTTGCATGTAAGATGCTGCTGAGTAATTTAGAACGAGGCAGGGAGCTGACCCACCCACTAAACATGTGAGGTAAACTGAGGCACGGAGAGGAGAAAATGATAGAATAAGAGAATGTAGATTTAAGCTACAGACTGGTTTAGCAAATAGTTTAATGATAAGAATGTATCACGTGATGGAATGGGTGCCTTTTGTCTCAAGGAAAGACCATTAATAGCAATTGGTGGGATTTCCCTGGTGGCGCAGTGGTTAAGAATCCGCCTGCCAATGCAGGAGACACAGGTTCGAGCCCTGGTCCGGGAATATCCCATGTGCCGCGGAGCAACTAAGCCCGTGCGCCACAACTACCGAGCCTGCGCTCTAGAGCCCGCGAACCACAACTACTGAGCCCACGTGCCACAACTACGGAAGCCCACGCATCTAGAGCCCGTGCTCTGCAACAAGAGAAGCCACTGCAACGAAGAGTAGCCCCCGCTTGCTGCAACTAAAGAAAGCCTGCACGCAGCAACGAAGACCCAACACAGGCAAAAATAAATAAATTAATTAAAAAAAAAACAACTGGCAAATGGTTTCTGCTCTCACATAACACACATTAAATGTTTTTGCACCTCCTGAACCAGTAACAAAACTCCTCAGTACCCCAGCTGTGTCTGCTTGTATGTATAACATCAGAACATGCTTATTTCATAGTCATCGTCCGGTTTTCTCTGGTTTGGTGGGATCACTTAGTTTCCTGGGGTCACTCTCTAAGTCGGCAACAAACCTGGGAACAGATCAAGTGTCTGTGTCCCCAAGCCCTCGTTACAACCCTTTGCACCCCTTTCTGTGAGCGTTTTCTACTGAAACCAGGGCCCGTGGGAGGGGTCACATTCCCGGACTAGCCTGCAAAAGCCAGAACAACCGAGTAGCTGTGCAAAGGACCCAGTGGGATGAAATGTCACTGCTTCTGAGGCTCAGGAAGCGCTTGGGAGAGGCCTGGGGGTGCCTGTGGCCTCGGGCGGGGGCGCAGGGAGGGGCAGCAGGAAGAGTGCAGCCCCACTGCACCTGTGTTATTGCTGTCACTGCCGCTGCCACCTGGGGACTCCAGGGTCTCCAGGAAGGTCTCCAGTGGGACATGGACCAGGGACTCCCCGACGGCATCTCGAGCTCGGCTGTGTGGGGCTGTCACCACGGCTGCCGTTGTCTCTAGGGGCCGGGGCAGGTCCGCTGCTGGAGAAATGGCAGGTGAGAAGCACGTCTGTCTGTCTGACCATCTTTGAGCGACCGTCCCCTCCGACCCTGCCTCCACTACTCCAGCCAGCTCTGTCCCCACCTACCATCCGTCAGGAGCTCACAGCTGCAAGAGGCCACACGGCTGGCCAGACAGCTTCCCCGGGCACAGGGGAGATCGGCATCTTCCTCGCTGTCCCTGCGAAGGCAAGAAAGCGCAACCACGTCCTGCCATGGGACTCGGACCGCAGGCTCATGGAGCCGGGAGTGGCAGACAGTCCCGCGGCCAGCATCAGCCCTGTCCCTCTGCCACACCCTCAGCTTGCTCTGTGGCCGCCATGTGAGTGACCGGGCCATATGGAGATGTCTCCTGGTGGGTGCAGCTCTCCTGGAGGTCACATGACCCCTGCCCCCTAACCCTCGACAGGCTGCCCTCCTCCTAGGATCCCACGGAGGCCCTCATACAGGGGCAGGGCGGGGTGGGGGGGGGCCCTGGGAGGCGCTCAGGACTTTAATTGTGCTTCCTTAAATGAAGCTCTTAATCAGGAGGCAGCAGCCCCTCCCCCGGGGCCTGGCTCACCCCAGTAGCCGGAGCTCCTGCCAAGTGCTCAGCCTGCTGGCCTGCTGCCCCTCCTCCTCCGGCCTCGGGCCTCTCCCGCGCGGCGCCGCCAGCCTCCCTGCTGTTCCTCCCGCACACGGCTGACCACAGCTGCCCTTATTACCAGCCATGGCTCCCCACTGCCCCAACCTACCAGCTTCCGGCGCCCTCACGGAAGTCTCCTCCTCACGGGCTCTAATTCCAGTCACCCGAGGGCCTGACATTCCCTGCGAGTCCCAGGTCCTCGCACACCTCCACAGCCTTTGCTGGGCTGTTCTCTCTCTTCTTCCTCCCTGCCGCCCCCAGCCCCCTCTGCCAGGCTCAGGCCCGCCCTTTGTTTAAGCCGCAGAGAAGGGGGGCACCTCTACCACTACAGCTTCTCGGAGCCCCAGGACTGGGTTAGGGGCCTCCCGGTTGGTCCCCCACCCCTGGCACTTTGGGCTCACCCCATCACTACCCCTGTCCTAGTGGTTTCAGCCTCCCCTGGAGTGAGAACAAGACTTGATTTAACTTCCCTCCAGGTCCCCAGACCCTGAACCTACAGGGCCTGCTGGGAATGGGAGTGTGGGCGTTCTGGCCAGCACCCACCTGAGTTGGACTGCAATGGGAGAAGCCCATGTGTCAAGCTCAGCTCCTGCCCTCCCCGTGGAGGCTGGACCAAGGGCACAGCCGAGCTAGGCGCCCCCCACCCCGTCTTCCCATCCTAGGAGCACTTGGGCACTCACCCAGGGTCCACACAGCCCTGGATGTCAGCTACCCACGAGTGCTTCTGCAGGGAGTCGATGGTCTCCAGGATGTACTCTGCTCCGTTCTCCACCTGGGGAGGGGGTGGCGAGAGTCCAGATCACAGTCAGCACCCTCGGCAGGAGGCTCCGGAGCCCGGGACAAATGGCTCATCCCACCCCTCCCCCCTGGGGGCTCACTGGTGAGGGCAGCAGGAAAGACAATGGGGGCCCTGGGTGGAGCCCACACTCTCAGCAGCCCCTTCCTCCTGGGCCCCCCACTGGGGATCATGGAGATGATGTCCAGCCCTGCTGAGCTCAGGTCCTCAGGCCCTGGAGGAGGCCATGCTGGCTGGGCAAGGGATGGGGAGGTGGGGTGGAAGGGCATCACAACCCTCAAGTCTGTGAGGGGCCGGCTGGCCCAGCAGCGAGTTGAGGGCCCACACGCTTTTGCGCCTGGAACTCCACCTCTGTGGCCACGCCCCTGGGATAAGAAGCCTCCAGAAGGGAAACAAGGAGGAGAAAGCCGGGCCCAGAGTGTGATCCTGCACATACATTGTCTGATGAACTCTTCCCAACAGCCCCGTGAGGGGGGTGATGCTTTCCCCGTCGTACAGATGAGAAGACTGACGTTCAGAGGTTCAGGTAACTCGCTCAAAGTCACACTAGCGCTCGGTGGAGGTGTTGGGGCCCGAACCCAGGTCTCTAAGGCCAAGGCCTGGGCTCTGAGCTTCTTGTCGCGTGTCTCAGTAAAGAGCAGTTGGACTCCCAGCATCTCAGAGCTGGGACGGTCCTCGGAACTTCCTTCATCCCCTCTCTGAATGGATGGGGAAACTGAGGCCCACAGCGGGCCGGCAGGTGAGCCCGTTGGCCTCAGGTCTCCTGAGCATAATCAGAGACACAGAGGCCACCCAGCTGTCGGGGGCGAGGCTCTGACCTGTCTCATCCAGCAGATGAGAGTGCCAGGCAGGGAGGGGCCGTGTCCTCAGTCACCCGTCTGGGGTGACTCAGGGTATGGGGTTGGCAAACGTTTGCTAAATGAATAAGAGAGTTCATGACTAAACAAACAGGGACAGTAAAAACATAAACCCAACCGGGAGCCTGGAGAGGAGGTGCGGGGGGCCTCCATGCAGCTTCGGGTGGGTAGAACCAGGCCTCCTTGGGGACTTGGCCTCACAAACACGCTCTAATCCTCCAAGGAGGCACAGGGCCACAGCCCTGGCAGCCCGGAGCCGTGTCCTCAGCAACCCAAGCAGGCCACCCCGGCGATGTGGAGCCTGGGAAAAAGAGGAGCTGCCCCCAGACTCACTGGGGTGCCCCCCTGCCCACCCTCAGGGCCTTTGTGCCCTCTGTGGGACCAGGCAGGTTCCCACACTCCAGTGCTGGCGACAGGAGCATTTGCATAACTGCTGCAGGCTGGCTACCAGTTCCTGTCTGTGGGGTGGGTGCTCGCTGACTCCAGTGGGGGAAGGGAGGGGAGGAAGTGAAACTCAGGACCTTCACCCAGGCGCAGGAGGAAATGGGAACGGGGCCGCACATGGTGGACTTGGACGACACCTGGGGCATTTGGCTTTGGAGCCCAGGCCAGGATTCACATCCTAGCCATGTGCTTGACATCTGCGTAGGATCCTGGGACCCCCAACCAGGGCTCCCTCCCCCTGCCCTGCTGCTGGTCCTTTACCCTCACCTCCCCCGACACTGCCCTCAAGCTCTGCCACCCATGAGGGATCTGTGGGGCCCGGGGTGGGGCTCACCTTGAGCACGAACGTGTTGTCCTTCTCCGGCATCTCCAGGGGCATGGTGGTGCGGACCTCAATGATGGCCGACAGAGGGATGCTGACTTTGGGCCTGGAGGCCTGGGAGGCCAGAGGAAAGGGCAGTGAGACAGCGGCCCCAGGGCCTCCTGAAGCCCTCTCCCCCGTCCCCACTCCCAGAGGTCAGAGCAGCCCTCAGCTTAGGATGTCAGGCAGCCCTGGCACAGAGGTGTCCCAATCCCCATTTCACAGATGGGTAAGTTGAGGGAGTTCCTGGGAAACAGAGGGACCTCCCCATATAGTCACACAGCAAGTCAGGGACAGAGCTGGGACTGACATAAGTCTCCCACCTCTGAGCCCTGAGGGGGTGAACTCTGCCCCAGCTGCCCTTCCGCCCAGCGCACCTACCGGATCTGTGGTTTTCACATTTTTCACCTTGACCCATAGTAAGAAATACATTTGACGTTGTGACCCAGTACACACACACAGGTAAAAATATCTCTGAAACACATGTTTCACCAGACAATATTTACCCTGACTGTGTGATGGAGTGTGAGATTTTCTATTCTATTCTAGTTCATTTAAAAAAAAATGCTCATCTCCCCCTTCAGACTAGATTTTCCACAGCACAGGTCTGGAGCCTCAACTCAGAACAGGACTCCTGGAGCCGGGCAGGCCGTGTCTCTAGGTGGAGGCAAAGGGACCAGTGTGGGATTTAACCAAGGTGAGCTGGCAGGACTCCTGGGGACGGCCCTCTGCCCCAAAGCTCCTGGCCCTGGCCTGAAGGCCCCCCGGGGCTGCCTTGAGACTGAGATTCCTGGCAGGGCTTGGGCTTTGGGACAGGGGCTTTCTTAGGAGGAAAGGGAAGGGCCACACGTTGGGTGGGCAGGCGGATGGGAATTCCTGGCAGCACTGGCTGCCATCCAGCAGAGCAGGGCTGCGCTTGGGGCGGTGACTGCGAGGCTCGGCTGACCATGGCAGGCCACCAAGCCAGCCGGCGGGGCAGGGGCCGCGGTCCTGGAGTGGGTGGAGCGGACAGGTCTGCAGTGAAGGCTGGTCTGGGAACTACCGCTGGGCTCCCGCTGGCCACAGGCGGTGATTCCTCTGCCTTGCACTTGAGGCCCGTCTGTCCTGGCCTAGCTGCCTCTCACCCGGCTCCAGCTCACTGTTACCACTTCCCTGGACGGAGCCATCAGGATGTTTCACGACCCCAGACCTTGGCTCACTCAGCTTGAGTCTCCAGAAATGCCTGTCCTGGGGCCCTGCCACCTGGTGAGCACTCATGAAGCTTCTCCTCCTTGTGGCCCCCCGAGCATCCTGTGCTCACCCCACTGAGGTTTATTTTACCATCCAGTCCAGCAAATATCACTTGTCTGGTGGTTCCCTAATGGCAGGGGGCCAGCGTCATTGCTCCCTGGGCCCCAGGGCTGGCCGGCCTAGGGCTATGAGGGCACCTGGGGTCCAGGAGACTTTTCCTGCAGGGTGAGTGAGAGGGCAGGATGCTGGAAGCCTGACACACGGGGCTGTATGAAAGAGCAGGCTGGGGGTCCCCGAAACAGCCCCTAAGCCTGCAGACCCCAAGCCCCGGTCTGCTCCAAGGGTGCAGCTAGGCCTTCAGGGGCCAGAGGAGGAAGAAATCTGGACTGCGGATGGGTGAACAGGACTCAAAAGCAGGGGGAGTGTCAGCAGGGGCTCCCCGTGGGGCTCATACACCCTGGAACCAAACATATTTGGGAAACCGGACCTGAGCCCTCACCAGGCATGCTTCCCACCTGGCTCACTCCTGAATTCACAAACATTTGCACGAAAAAAGGAGGGTCTGAGGCCAGATCTGGGATAGGAACCCACCTGCCTTTCGCAGAGGTTGGGAAAGTGACCCCTCAGGAAGCCTGCCCTCTGCCCGTGGTGAATGGTGGGCTGCAGGGGGCACCGGCTGCTGTGTCCCCTCCCTCGAGGGCAGCAGACATGCTATTTACAGCTGAGCAGCTGTGGTTGCCACTCAGGGCCCAGAGGCATTGAAGCCCTGCCCTGTGGGTGACCTTGGGCAAGCCCCACCCCACTTCCCACCCCTCACTGGGCCTCGCTCTCCCTGTCTGACAAACGGTGGAGTTGGGCTTAGTGGCCCATGACTCTCTCAGGGACCTAAAGGTGGGGGCCTGGGCAGGCAAAAAGTTCTTGGTGAGTCTGGGCATCCTGGGACTTGGGGAGAAAGCTCTTCAGAGAGTCAGTGTGTCCCTGGGAGATCACCTCTCATGCGGCTCATGGGCACCCCGCCTTGGGGAGCCCACATCCTGCACCTCCAGGGGAGAAAGGCAAGGGGGAGCATCCAGCGTCCCGACAGACAGGGAGATGGAGAAGGAGGCGAGACGCAGGGTGGCTAAAGACAGCGGGGAAAGAATGGGCCCAGAGGTGGGTGAGGGCCCTGGGCGGACAACCCCGCACTCTTCCAAACCTCCCAGTGCACAAGGAGCTCCCAGCTCCACGCTCCTTTCATTCCCGAGACCACCAGGGTGATGGGTATAATTAGCTCAGCTCTGCCTCCTGCGAGCTGCGTGACTTTGGGCAGCCCACACCCCCTCCCTTCGTTCTCTTCTCTTCTTCTGTGACCTGGGGACCATGCTGCCCGCCTTGCCGGGGCAACTGGGAGGATGAGGGCTCTCAGAAAGCGGGCACTATTGTTAGAGTTATTCCCTCTTCCCAAATAAGGCAGATTTGCTCTGCTGGAGGAGACCCAAAGCTGCCCTCAGGGCTCTGACATTGAGCCCCCAAGAGAGGGGAGGGCACGGTGCACTCAGGTGAGCGGCCATGCTGGTGACAGCCAGGAGAAGCTTATGAAATCTGGGCCGGAAAGGGGCCACCTGGGCAGGGGCTGGGCTGGAGCGTGGCAGCTAAGCTGGGGGACAAGTAGATTTCCCCTGAGAAGGATGCAGACCCCCGGCAGGCCCTCTGTGAGTGTGCCAATGTCATTGCCTCCTTTCCTCTCTGGGGAGGCTCCAGCCACCCAGGGGCCCCAGGTGAGGAAGAGGAGTCCAGGCAGCCAGGCTCTCCAATACCTCCAAGAACAGTACCCAGAACCCCTTCTGTAGCCAGAGGGCCCTTCTGACACCTCACAAGCAGAAAAAGAGGGCCTGAGGGGTGACTCATCCCAGAGGCAGAGGGGGGCCCCTGGCATCCCAGGTTCCTGACCCTGAATACTCCATCCTGCCCATCAGATCAGGCAGTGCGGTCCCCGAAGCCAGCCCCTCCACGGTCCCCCCAGGTGGCGGTGGGCACTCACCTTGGGCGGCACGAAGAACTCTAGGCGGAAGCGCTCGCCTGCCACGGCCCTGCGCAGGAGCAGGCGACACTTCTGCCACTGGGCGACGCCCCCGGGACCCGCGGCCGCGTCGTCGGCCACCATGAAGCGCAGCGCGCCCTCGCGCTGGATGTCCAGCAGCTCCACCTTGGCCGCTAGCGTCCGCGACAGCCGCAGGCGCCGCGTCCACTTGTCGCGCGGCTCGGCTGGGGGCTCGGCGGCCCGCGGGGCGGCGTCGGGCTCGGGCGAGGAGCGCCGGTGCCACATGTCGCGCACGCCGTCCACCACGCACAGGCTCATATTGCGCAACGAGAAGCCCTTGCGGACGCGGGCCTTGGCCGCCGCGTGCGCCGACACGTCCTCGGAGCTCCGCGAGTGGCCGTAGGGCGCGGCTTTGAGCGCCGGGGTCCCCGAGGGCTCGGGCTCCATGGCGTCTGGGGGCTCGGCCGCTCCCCGGGGCGCCGGCCCGGCCACCAGCACGCGGCGCACCTCCTCGCTGAACACGTCCAGGAAGTTGGCGGCAAAGTGGCGGGAGAAGGAGGCCCCGGCGTCGGGCGTGTCGTAGGCCGGGTTGTCCCGCAGGAAACGGCAGAACTTGTGCGCGAAATCCACGGCGGCCGCCTGCGCGTGCAGTTCACAGAACTGCCGCCAGTCCGGGACCGGGGCGGCGGCGGCGGCGGGGCCGGGGGCGGCACCATTCATGGCTCCTGTCCCATCGCAGCCCCCGGAGGCTGCAGGTGAGAGGAGCGAGTGAGTGAATTCCTGACCCACGTCCAGAGCGCCCACCAGCCCCACTCCCCCAGGGCTGTGTGCAAGCTTCAATGTGTGAGGACAACCAGGCAGGGGGGACACGTGTCTGCAAGAGGGGCACTCTCCTTCAAGCAGCAGTCTCAGGGAACCCCAAGGTCATTCCTGGGCTTGGCGAGGGAGGCTGGGATGACAGACGCCTTCAAGTGGGGTCCCCAATGAGCCTCCAAGTGACCTCGCTTCCCTGAGTACCCTCTTCTGAGGGTCCCCAAAGTTTGGTGGACAGAAAGAAGTCATGCACAATCCTCTTGGCTCTGCCTTTGAAATATACCAGGAACCCCACCGCTCCGCTGCTCCCCGCCATCCGTGCTGCTGGCCTGGGACCCACACAACCCTTTCTCCTGCCTGCAGTATTTTAGCAGCCTCTTCATTGGTCCCCCGGAACCTGACCTCACCCCCTATAGCCTGTTCTCCACCCAGGAACCCAGTCATTTCTGAAACATAAGACAGATCAGGCCCTCCGCTGCTCAGAATCCTGCAATGGTTTCCCACCCCACTCAGAGTAGAAGCCAAAGTCCTACCCATGGCCCCCAAGGCCTCACGTGATCTGCCTCCATTTGACTCTCTGAGCTTATCTCCCGCCACTCTTCTTGCCCACTCTGCTCTGGTCACACCTAAGTCCCACCCCAGGGCCTTTGCACTTGCGATTTTCTTTTGTATTTGCCTGGAATGTCCTTTCCCCACACCCCCTCACGTTTTTCAGGTTTCTGTTCAAATACCATCTTGTCCGATAGCTCTCCTTGCCCACCGCTCTATTTAGAATAAGAAATTCTCCACCCAGCGCTGGTGTCTCCGTGCCCTCTGCCTGCTTACTTTTCTCCACAGTGCTTATCCCCATCTGACAGTCTGTTTATCCACTTGCTTCGTCTCGTTCCACCCCCCCCCCCCGGACCGCCACCCCCCCAAGCACCACACCCTCCCCGGAGAATACCAACTCCACAAGGCAGCGGTTTTGACAGTCTCATATGTGGCTGTGTCCCCAGTGCTGGGCACATGGCAGGCACTCAGTAAATGCTGAATGAATGAATGAACAAATGAATGTGCTCAGCACACCAGGCATGTCACAGCTGTCACTGCCCAAGCCGTCACATGGGGCCTGAGAACACACAGCTTGTTAGTGACACACCAGGGATTCTCACGCTGACTCTGAGACTTTGGGCGTCACCTCCCAGTGTGGATCCAGTATGACCAGTGTTTCAAACTGGCATTGAAGGTGCCGCCTCTTCAGACTCCTTTCCCTCACCGTGGACTGGCTGCCTGCTCTCCTTATGTTCCCCCCTCCTGGCACCCTGTTCCCTCCAGAGCTCCCATCCAAACAGGACCTTCCTGAAGAGGCCCTGACCGGGGAATCCCACCTTTCTCCTCCTGTCCCCAGGTGCCCCCACGCTTCCTCACTCCGGATCGCCAAACTGCATGGTGTGTGTCTAGTCATCTGGGGGCCTTGCCTCCTCATGCCCCATCACTCCTGGGGGCACAGGCCCAGCCATTCTGTTTATGCATCTCCTCCCCAACAGGCCAGGGTGAAAATTACTGGTGGAGAAGAAGTGGGGTGCTGCGGTCCTGCCCTGCCTTAGGGAGCCCCTGTCTGAGGGGGCCGGCCAGTGTTAGGGGAACTGAGACAGGGGGTCATGCCCTCGCCTGCCTTTGCAGGATCCCCACAATTCCAGCATGGCCCTTCCCTCACAGCTCCTGGCACCATCTCCTCTCTCCTCTGGGATCCAAACTCTGTAACTAATCACCAGGTGAAAATAGCTGCCCCACTTCTGTGAGATCATCTTTGGGGCCTCTGGGCCATAGGGTACCGTGGGAGTTCCCTCTCACCTTGGGGCAACCTCGGCCATCGATCTGCAGTCGATAACCACAGGACAGCCCCAGGGAGGAAACAGGCCACTTAGCACTGAGGACAGTTTTCCTTCCAAACCAGCAGGTCTCCTCAGAGGCTCTCACCCCAGCACTGGCGGGAGAGTAGCAGGGAGTTCAGAGAGCTTCCTGGAGGAGGCAGGGCTTGCACTGGGCTTCATGCTGGCAAAGAGGATGAAGAGTGACTTCACTGCAGCCATGAGCAGTAACTCGGAGGCAGACTTTTCAGGACATGGGGAAGGGGCTGGGGGAGAACAGGGGCTGAGGCACCCATGAATATGGCTCATTCTGGGCCTCTCTCCTGCCCTGCGCTTCCTCCTCATCTAGCTAACTCCTACTCATCCTTCAAGAATGAATCCAGCGGCCACTTCCTCCAGGAAGCCTTCCCTGACCTCCCCTGCCTCCCCAGCCCAGGAGACAGGTGTTTCCTCTGAGCTCCCACAGTCCCTGCCTGTGCACCCCTCTAACGAGGCGCCCACTGCAGGGTGCCCCAGGTATCTGCTTCCATGTCTGTCTCCCACCTGGCACAGGCACTCCTTGGGGGCAGAAGGCAGGCCTGAGTCATATGCCCGGAATGGGGGTGGAGGCAGGAATGCACCTGCCACCATCACCAAGGCCTTGGCCTGACCTGTGGAGAGCGGGCGTTTCTGAGGGTGGGGCGAGGACGAGGCCCTGCAGCTGAGTTTGTGAAGCCCCGTCCCTGGGCTCCAAGCCCATCCATTTACCCAGCAGGGCAGTGCTCCCCACAGGGGCCATCTCTCTCCCTCCTGAGACCACCAGGAGGGTCAGACTAGGTGACAGGGCAGCCTGGGAAGGGTTAGCACTGGAGCCAGCAGCGAAGTGTGCCCCACTTGCCATAATTTTGCCCTCCATGGGGCAGGTGGGGACAGGGAGGAAGTCGGTCCCAGTGCCACATCCTCAAGCGTCAGTCCCCGTCCCTCCCACCCTTCCTGCTGGTTGAGAATATTCCTGGCACGAAGGGGTAGAGCGGAGGGACAGGACCCAGGGCAGAGGCTTTCACTGGGTGAGGGGCAGGGGGAGGGTCCCATCTAGGCCGCACTGGAGGCAGGGGTGGAACTCGGAGAGGAATTTGCCAAGGGTAGGGGGCACATGCCCTAGGCAGGCACTGGCCTGGGATGCACAGAGGCTGGGGCTGCCTTGACCTCCCCCCTCCCCTGCCCTGACCTCTTGCTGACTGGCCAGGAGCCTATGGGCCCGATGCCCAGCACAGCAGCCCTCACTGTCCCCTGGGTCCAGCTGGGGCTACACAGAAGTGGCAGGGGCTGTACAGCCAGGGCTAGAAGTCACAAGCAGCCGGGCCAGCCCGGGAGCCCCAGCCCTAGTTACAGACCCAGGCCCAGGCATGGCTCTCTGTAAAGGGGGGGCCGCAAGCCAAGAGGAAGACGGCTCAGCCCCAGCAGGGCACGGGTGTGCTGCCCCCCTCATTTTTAAAGTGAGGAAACTGAGGGCCGTGGGCCAGAACTGGGGAGGAGACCGAGTGCAGGTACTCTGCTGACCTGGGCTCCAGGCCTGACCCCACTGCTCTCTGGGTGAAGGACGTTGACCTCAACTCCAGCCTCTGGGCCTCAGTTTCCTCACTTTAAAAATGAGGATGAGGGAATTCCCTGGCCGTCCAGTGGTTAGGAGTCCGCGCTTCCACTGCAGGGAGCACAGGTTCGATCCCTGGTCGGGGAACTAAGATCCCGCAAGCTGCGTGGCATGGTGAAGAAAAAAAAAAAAATGAGGATGAGGGGCCGCCCCTTCCTGGAAGGACAGCACAGGAAGTGGTCTCTGCTGTGTTATAATCCATGTGTACCTGTGGGCAGGACTAGGGCTCTCCAAACCTTTGGGTGGAGCCAGGAGGTCTCCAGGGACCAGTCAGTGTGACACCCAATCAATCATTCTGCAGGTAACCACAGACCCAGATGTGGGAAAAGCAGAGCTTCAGGGGGAGGGGAACCCAGAGGTACCAGAAGCAGGGTAGACGAACTCACCGGGCTCCTACTGTCTGGCCTGTCCGGGAAGGCTTATGGATTGACTCCAGCAGGCCCTGGGCTCTCCCTCCTCCAGTGGCTCCTTGGGAATTTCCGCCCGAGTCTCTGCCTGTGTCACTCTCCAGCCGGCTGGAACTTTCTTCCTCACTCCGCTGACTAGTCAAATTCTGCCCCACCTTTAGGCTATGTAAAACACTCTCCTCTTCCAGGAAGCCTTCCCCCTACACTGGCCCTTCCATCCTGAGCTCCCATGGCCCCTGTGGTCCTTGGCCCTCTCGCTTCCATGGGCCGGGTCCCAGCTCCCCCTCCTCTGGCCCCAGGGAGCCAGAAGAAACCTGCCGAGTCCGTGCAGGACAGCAATGGACTGGCCGGTGGGAGATGTGGGCTCTGTCTTGGGCTAGGCCCTATGTCTCCCGAGGCCTCGGCTTCCCATGGGGGGCTGGAGCAGTGGCCTCCAGCGGCCCCTGTCATGGCCCTTGGACACTGAAGACTGGGGCCCTACAGTCCCTCCAGGAGTGGGACCAGAGGCAGGCAGGAGGTTGCCTCTCACCTTCACGGGCTTCTTCTATGAGGACTCCGGTGGAGACAAAGCGAGCCCCACCCCCATTCCGCCTGGCCTGGGGATCAGGTGGTGGCCCCCCAGCGGCCCTGGGTGGGCAAACTACCCTCCCCAATCCATCACCCTGGGGTTCTTCCAGGCTCAGCTGGGCTGTCTGGCTTCTCCTCCTGGAGCAATGTTTTTTGTTCCCATCTTGCCAGGGCCAGAGGGTGATGGGATGGGGCTTCAGGGAGGCAGGGCAGGGGGTGGGATGGGGAGGGAAGCATAATCCAGTCCCTGCCTGTTGCCTTTCCAAGCCATGGACTCTCCTAACCCCTCTGCCAAGAACCAGACGGGAGAATCCCCCAACCCCCACCCGGTTAGACGCCTGGGAGAGGGGGCGGCTGGCCTTCCGGTGGTAAAAATAGCACTGACAATTGGAAAAGAGGAAAGAAAGCCAGCCATCAGCCCCCAGTGGCACGCAGTTCCGGACCCCATGGCCAGGTCATTCCTTAAAATATTAATGAGGCGGCCTAGCCACCCTGCTAATGGGCCGGTGACCAATCGATCCAGCGCACAGTGGGCAGTGGCCTGGAGGGGCGGGGAGGCACCGGCGTGGTCCAGGCCCACACCTGCGGGGGAGGGGGAGTGTTCCAGGGAGCCCCAGCTGGAGCTGGCCTCCCTACCACAGTCTCCTGCCCCCAGGGAGGGAAGGAGGCCCCCAGGGAGGGAAGGAGGCCCTGCAGAGCACACCAGCCGCCCGGCAACCTGAAAGGCTGCCCTCTGGGTGGGGGGCAAGGCCTGAGTGGCATCCTCCTCTGTGCTGTGTTCCGGGCTGGGCTGGACAGTGCTACCCGCCCTACCGCGAACCACTCCCGATGGGGAAACCGAGGCCTCTTCTTGGGGCCCCCCCAACACAAGGAGAGGAAAGAAGGCCTCCCTCGGCTGCCCCCTGCCCTCCAGGAAGCTGGCCCCTACCATGCTCACCGATGTCCTGTCCTCCAGGCTTCTCAGGACCACCGGCCCGGCCCAGCCCAGCCGACTGAGCACTTTACCACCAAGCCTCCTCCCAGCTGCCGTCCTGGCCTCTGTGGGACCGTAACCCCCGGTCGCCCCTCTGCACCCCGCCCCCTGCAGCACACAGACAACCTTCTGGCCCGCGACGGAGGCAGAGTACCCAGGGCTCAGTCTGTTTCACTGTTGGCGCCTGGGCGTTGGTTCTTAAGTCTACTCCCTCCCCCCTCCCCCCCCAGAAAGTGTCCTCACAGGGCAGGCCCTGAACCAAGGCCTCCTGCAAGAAGGACGTGCGGCTGGAATTCCCTGACCTTCCCCACCCAGAATATCTGTGCTCGACCCATGACCCTGGCAGGAGGCAGGAGTGGGCGTGATTTCTGGTCTTAATACTCTTGAACTGGCTGGGTCTTTGCTGCAGAGTGGGTCTGGGGAGGAGCTGATTAGCGACAGGGACAGGTGTGGATTAAGAACCCTTGGGACTCTGCCCCTGTCTGTGGGGGTCGGGGTGGGCGGAGGGAGGGGTGGCGCGGGACTCAGCTGGCCCTGGCTTTTCTGAGTATCAGTTTCCGCAGCTGTAAAGTGGGACCATCCTGCTCGCCCACTTAGGCCTGCCTGCTTCGTGGTCCAAGGCCTGTGCTGAGGAGCGTCGCTGGGAGGCGGCTGCTAAAAGCTGGCGGAGCAGCTCTGTGCCCTCACGCCTTCCACGCGACTGCCAGCCTTTGCCACCGTGGGAGTGGGGAAGCCCTTCTGCTGAGCCCCCGAGCTTTCACTGATGCCCCCGAGCCTGACAAGCCCCTCTGGCTCTGGGACCTGCAGACCCCTGGTCCGAGGGGGCCCCACAGCTGCTTCCATCACGGGGGCCCCGTGGCCGGGGCGTCTCCCCTCCTCCACATCTGACCATCTGACACATGGGACAGTGGAGTGGTTAAAAGCCTGAGATCTGGAGCCAGACCGGCTGGCTTTGCATCCCAGCTCCCCTGCTTCCTAGCCGTGTGACTCAGCCTCCTGGGGCCTCAGTTTCCTCATCTGTTAAAACAGAGGGTAAAAGAGCAATGACCTCAAAGGCTGTCATGAGGATTAAACAAGTGATTTGTTTAAGAATCAAAGCTCCTCTGCTTCTATTTCCTAAGTGTCTTGTATTCATTCCCTCTTTTCCTCCCACTCCTCTGGGCGGAGGACTCCTCCCAAACCTCCTTGTTTCTCACGATCCCCCCCAACCCCTGACAAATCCAGGCTCCACAGTGTGGCCAAGGTCAACTTTCTAGGACTCACATCCAATTGGGCTATGCCCCTGTTTAAAGCCCTTCTCCCCTCACATCTTCCCTGCCAGGAAGTGAGGATTCTCCCGTCATACAGATGAGGAAATGAGGTTCTGGCGAGGGAGGTGACGAGCCCATCATTCACTGGATTTGTACTGAACTCCCACCATGTGCCGAGAGCCATGCTGGCGGGTCCAGGGCCACAGACTGGTGAGGGGGGGAGTGTGAAGCCAAGTTCACATCTGTCCCTTTCTGTAGCACATGCTACTCCCAGCAGGGCTTTGTCACTGGGGAGCTCTCACTCTTGAGGGCACAGTAGGGGGACCCAGGCCCTGCCTGGGGAAAGGAGATGGCCATCCTCAGAGGAGAGGGCTCTCTGACAGGCTGGAGGGCAGGGGAATCCAGGGCTGGGCCCTGCAGGAAGTCGACATCAGATGAGCAGGGAGCGGGGGCCCCAGGACAATAAGCTGTGCCGGGGCCTGGGGGCTCAGGAGGGAAGCCTATCCTCCTTCAGGAGCACCTGGTGCTGGACAGCTCCTGGACAGGCTCTGTAGGTGGAGAGCAGGCTGGGATGGCTCTAGCTGCACTGGCCCTGCCATCCTGGCACTGCAGAGCAGACGCACCAACCCCTCTCCATCCTTGGCCTGAGCCTCGCGGTCTCTCCCTCTCTCCCGGTGTCATGGATCTCACCTAGGCCCTGATTCATAACCCTCCCAGACCTCCCTGGGCCATGGCCCAGCCCCGCAAATCTGCCGGACACCCCGTCAACCCCTTAGCCCACCAGTCTGCCTTCCGGCTTTTTTCACGATACACATACCAGCGACTCCTAACTGAGACCTCCAGTGCCTCCCCTCGGTTCTGAGTATCCCAGAACTCGGTACTGCAGATGCTTATAAAGCTTCCCCAGGCCTTTTCCCAAACAACTGAACTCCCAGCCTGGCTGAGCTCCGCCACCTCAAACTCCCCACATCCAAGTTTTAGTACATCCTCTTCCTCCAACCCCTGCTTGTCCACTGCTCGGAGTCTCAACGTGCAGCCCGGCACTGCCCCACCTGCTTCTCTGCCCCAGTAGCTGGCAGGCCCCTGAGCCCAAGGGGGCCCCGGGAACGCCCCCCTTTGTCCTGTCCCGGCCTCCACTCTGCCCCCCCTGCCCCTCGTCCCTCTACAACACCACATGGCTTGTGGCCTGTCTTCTCTACCAAACCGTGAGTCCCCAGCTGGGTGTTATACCCGCCCCTAGGTGGGCCCTAGACACAGAGGGTCGGAAGTATCTGGAGAATGGAGCCCAAACCCTGCTTCACCCAGAGGAGCCAAAAGATGCCGTACTCCCACACACTGCTCTGCCCAAACAGGTGTGGGCCGTGACCTCCTCTAGATGTTGAAGAGTCAGCCCTGCTCTCCCCTGGGACAGAGCACAGCCATAAAAACAGACGCACCCGGGCTTCCCTGGTGGCGCAGTGGTTGAGCGTCCGCCTGCTGATGCAGGGCACGCGGGTTCGTGCCCCGGTCCGGGAAGATCCACATGCCGCGGAGCGGCTGGGCCCGTGGGCCATGGCTGCTGAGCCTGCGCGTCCGGAGCCTGTGCTCCGCAGCGGGAGAGGCCACAACAGTGAGAGGCCCGCGTACCGCAAAACAAAACAAAACAAAAAACCCCAAAAAACAGACCCACACAGGTGAGTGGGGAAGAGAAACCTCCCCAGTTTCCAAAGCTGCCGCCGCCCCTCCAGCCCCACGTGGACAGTGAAAGAGCAGGAAGCGAGGCAGGCTCTAAGACTGGACCCGAATGGCATGGGGACAGCTGCCAGGAGGCCCAGTATACCTAAACTCCCAAGTCCCTACAACCCAGAATAGACAAGCAGTGCAGGAGGTAGAAACCAGATTCTTGTCAGAGAGAAGCGGTTTGGAAGCCTGGCTTGTTGGTTGAGTGACTTTGGGCAAGTCATTTCACTTCCTTGAATCTGTTTCCTTCTCTGCAAAATGGGGATAATAATAGAACCAAACCCCCAGGGTTGTTGTGAAGATTACATGAGAAACGCCACAGAGGCCCTTAGCCTGGCACGAGTCAGCTCGAAACCAAATGCTCAGCCCTGGGGGTCCAGGCTCCACCTGAGTGGGGGTCCCACCTCCTAGGGAAGCTCACCCTTGGGTATGTGCGGGGGGTTCTCCCTGGGAGACCCACAAAGTAGGGAGGAGGGGTCTAGAAATTTTAGACAGAGTTTTCACAGTAAGGGTAAGAAAAAAAGCATATGCATTAACTCGATTCCTCAGAACCATTCAATTATCCCGCATCAGGATCTCCTGCCCATCATCACTGACGCCCTCTAGAGGGGGAGAGGAGGCAGTCTGTGGGAAACTGTCTCTGAGAACCCCATAAACGCCCTGAACCTTGCCACTGCCCCCACGGCCAGACCTCCTCCAAAGTTCTTAGAGCTGAAGGGTTCTAGGTCACTCCCAGCCGACGGCCTCCTGGATGGGGCAGGGAGGCCAGGATGGAAGAGGTTTGTTCAAAGTGGGGGGCAAGGTTGGGGGGTGGTTCAGTTCACACCCCCAACAGAGGCAGCCAAAGTGTCTTAGGGTAGGCATCCCCTGGCTCCTCCGTTCTCTTAGGGGTGCCCTTTCACCCATGCTCAGCGACCTGTGCTGGAGGGGGCAGCTCTTGCTGGTCACCCAGCTAGGAGGTAGGCAGCACCATCCCCATTTCACAGGGTATTTAATGGAGGCTCAAAGGGCAGAGGTAGGGTTCAGTCCAGGTTTGACTCCCGGCCCTGAGGCTCTCCCCTGCACCTTGTCCACGGTCACTCCTGGGGCTGTCCAGTCAGCCCCGCGCGGCTCCTGAGGGGTCCCAGTCATTGCAGACTCCTCCCCCTGAAGACTTCACTTCGTGGGCTGCTGGGGTCCCTGCCTCTGCCCGGTCCTGGCCCGCTGGTTTGGCGCGGTGCCGGGCCCCGCGCTGCCCGCAGGTTCATCAATGGCCGAGGCCGAAGGGACTGAATGGAGGGCATGAACCCGCCCCTTCTTAAAGGCGCCGGCCTCTCCGGCACCCTCAGCGATCCTCCCCCCTACCGAGAGCTGCAGGAGAGTTCCCAGGGTGGGCGGGTCGAGAATGGAGACCGTGAGAAAGAAGGCCTGGGCCAAATGGAGGGCGTGCCGGCCCAGCGACGGTGGTCTGGGTAGGGTCCCTCCCGTGGCCGGCACCCTCCTTCCAGGTTGGCCCTCCCCCAGCCCCCGCAGCCTAGGGAAGAGACCCCAGCGCTCCAGCCCCCCCAGCCCCCAGCCAGAGACCCCTCCTCCAGGGGGCCCGCTGCGCTCGCCCCACCAAGGGGCCTGGGCCCTGGGAAGGGGCCTGGGCGCAGCTGCTCCGGAGGCGGCTCGGCCCCTCCCGCCACTCCCGCCCGGCCCGGCATGGGGGTCGGAGAGCCGATCCCCGCCGGGGGGCGCGTCTCCTCCGTCGCGCTCCCTCCCACCCGCGCACACAAAGACAACACGCGCGGACCGGGGCGCGTGCGGCCGCGCTCCCCAGAGCAGCAGTGCGCACACACACGCGCGCCCTCAGGGACGGATGGAGTCCGGGGTGATGGACGGGGGGACGAGGGAACTGAGGACAAGCAGGCCATACCTACAGGCGCGCAGCTGTGGCCGGGAGGGCCGGGGCGCCGGAGGAGCGCTGCCCGGACCGCGGCCGGCCTCCCGGGGCCCGGCGGCTCATGGCCAGCGGGGGGTTCGGGGTCCCTCCGGGAGGGAGCTGGCGTTGGCGGCGGCTCCTCCCTCCGTCGTCCACAACCTCGAAGGCTCGTGCGCTCCTCACTGGCCCAGCGCGGCCCCGGTTTGGCTCTCTCGGCGGCCGAGCCCGGCGCGCTCCGAGCCCAGCCCCGCGCAGCGCGCGCCCCGCCCGCTCCCCCTCCTACCCTCTGCCCGTGCGGCGCGCGCCTTCCCGGCCCCGCCCCCGCCTCGGGCTCGGCCCCCTCGCCCCTCGCAGGTCCCGCCCCCGCCGCGCCCCCCGCCCTCAGCACGAGCCTGTTCGGCGCCCGCCGCTGCTGCTCGCTGCCTCCGGGTGGCGGCGGTGGCGGCGGCTGGACTGCCGAGCCTTGGGGCCCAGAGGGGTTAGGAGCTGGCTTGCAGCCGCTGCATTTGGGGCGAGAGTCCGCGGCTGCCGGGTCTCGCGGAGCAGGCTCCAAGCCAGGCTCCGGAATCCCCGCCGTGCAGAGGCGTCCCCCGGAGCCGGGGGTGGCGGCCCCGGGAGCGTGGCGGGTGGAGGCCGGGTGGGTGGCCTGAGTAGTAGGGTAGTGGGGTGTATGGGGCGTGGGCGCCCGGCGGGGGCCCCAGACCCTCCGGCGTGGGGACAGTGGGCGTCTCGAGAAAGCCCAGATGTCGCAACGGGAGAAGTCAACGTCTGGTTCTCATAAATCCCAAGGGCGAGCACCACGCCCCCTCCCCCCAGCGCTCCGGTGCAGGAAATAGCCCCGGGGCTACAGGGCAGGGAAGACCCGAGCACAGGTCCCACCTCCCCACCTTCACAGTGATGGGGACACTGACGCCACCCGGGTAGGTCTTCAGAGGTCACACAGGGCTGATGGGGGGAGGGGAACACAGCCCTGTCTTCCTCACCCCTGCTTGGTTCTGCAACTCCAAAACCCGGGGCATAGGTTAGGGCAGATCCCAGTCTGGCTGAAAGAACAAAGACTGCTGCTGGCCTTTGCGAAAGCTTGTGGACTAACCCCTGGGGAGCTGGGGACCTCCAGGAGGCTTCCCAGAAGAGATGGAGGGGCTCCAGCAGGCCTGGAAGGCGCCCAAGAGGAGCAGAAGGGCATCAGTGTGAGCAGAAGTGTGGAAGGGCTGCTCAGAGATGAGACCTATTGCTTGCTCCTTGGGGGGTGCCGGACTCCTCCCCTCCTCTCCATTCTTGCCCCTGCCCCAGGCCCTCAGCTCCCACAGGCAGTTAGATCTGCGTCTCCCTGCCTTTGCTAAACTCTCTGCAACCCCACCTCTGGCCGTTCTGTGATCTACCATGGTCTTCCTGCTAGCTGGGAGTGCCTCCATATGTTGCCCTCCCCCACCCATGGTGACCTCTGACCTGTAGAGAGCTCTTTAACCTTTCCCAAAGCCATTTCGCATCTCTAATTTCCCAGCAAGCAGGACAGGCAAAGAAGGTTTTCTTCCCAGTCTTGTGGATGGAAAGGGTGGGGCCTAGAGAGGAGCGGTGGGCTGGTGAAGGTGGAGACTGCCCCGGAGTCCTCACCTCCGGCCTGCCAGCCCTGGGCTGCCCTCCACAGGGGCTCTAAAGCAAGGCAGGCCTGGTCTGAGGCCCTGGTACCCGGCCCCTACCCTTCCACACACAGACCGGCTGCTCTCTCGCCAGGACCTGGCTAGCAAACACTTCATGAAAGCTTAGGTGCGGACCAAACACCGTTTGGAGCTGCACAGAGGCCTGGACATCTGTCTGGGAACCTGACCTATGAAGGGGGCTGGGAGGCGTGTGGGAGTGTAGGGGTGGGTGCGTGACCGCCTGCAGAGTGGGAGAGAGGGAGGGAGGCTCCACGCTGCGGCCTGGCTGTGGACCCCACCCTCATGGGAGATGGGAGAGCCTGGTCCCCCAGTGGACTAACCTGGTTCCGAGTAGTGGGCTGAGCTCCACTGGTGGGCTGTCATTGGCCAGGGAGGGTCGTGGGGTGTGGAGCCCCGGGCAGGACAAGAGCGCTGATCGCCAGGGAGGAGGAAGTGAGGGGTACTCTGACCTACAAGGAGGAACTGGTGGGAGAAGTGGAAGTGGCTGGGGTGGGGAAAGGGCGGGCGGGGAGTGATTAACCAAGGGTAGCTCTGTCATGGGGACAGGAGCGAGGGTCAGGGAGGAGAGGTCTATCTGGTGTCCCCAAGGGCAGGAGGCTCTGTGGCCTTAGAGGACGTTCTGATGGGATAGATGATGAGGGACGCTGGGGTGGGACCCCAAAGGGGACCCCTGGAGTCACAAACTCTAGAGCATTCAGGGCTAAAGCTCAGACAGGGATAGCATGGGGGACTCTGGCCTGGTGGACTGCAGGGTGGGAGCTGGGTGTGGAGCCAGTCTCATGGGCCACCTGTCCAGTGGGATAACGCCAGCCACCACAGACCAAGAGGAAGCCTGGTGTCTGGGTGGGAGGGGACCCACACCAGTGGGGCTGGGCTGGAGGCCAGGTGGCCTAGAACCTGTGACTCAGCGGTGTCCCCATGCAAGCCTGGCACAGGGGGCTTGGTGGGCATGGGCTCTGCAGTGCGTGGCAGGCAGGGCCCAAGGGAAAGGGAGAGTACACGGCTCCAGGGTACACAGAAAGGGAAGCAGGTGTTCCCTAGGAGTTGACATCACACATCCAACCACAGCCTGACAGGCAGTTCTTAAAAAAGGAATGGATTTCTCTTTTTGATTGGGTTGTCTGCTCAAGAGAACTCAGACAAGGAATTCCCTGGCAGTCCAGCGGTTGCAGCTCTGCGCTTCCACTGCAGGGGTCACGGGTTTGATCCCTGGTTGGGGAACTAGGATCCCACATGCCGCGCAGTGTGGCCAAAAAAAAAAAAAAAGAGAACTCAGACACTGTGGGTTTGGGTTTGGGTTTCCACAAAGCTCTGGACCCACTCAGGGAATTCTTGGGGATGAGAAAAGGGGGAGAGGCCTCCCACGTGTGGGGGACTGTGCCCCATGTCAGCCGAGCAGCTGTGAGGTCTAGCCATAGCTCCTGGGGGTGTCGCTGCAGGAACCTGCCCACCAGCCTCCTGTACACTCAGAGTCACAGTGGGCAGGACACCGGCGTGGCTGCAACAATGGGTTTATTCAAAATTTGCAAAGCTGAACACGCAAGTGCAAATCTAAATTAGGAAGATCTGCCAGTGGCCCCAGGGTGGCCAGGCTAGGATGGCCCACAGCCAGTTCTGCTTGGCCAAGAAGCACTTGGGCCCCTCAGGCCAGTCCTTGGGTCTGAAGAGCCTGGGGCGTGGGTGCTCTTCCTCACCTAAAAGCCAGAAGAATACCTTGCTAAAGAAGAAAGCAAAAATCATAGTGTGTCTAAGGGGCTGGGAGCGGGTAAGAGAAACTATCCTGCCCTCTGGGGCTCCCTCTCTTCTTGGGGTGGGGTGGGGCCATGATAAAGGCAGGTGGCGGGGCTGGACTCAAAGCCTGCCGGCCTGCAAGGAAGGGCTTCCATGACTTGGTGGGATGGTGATGGATCCTAGGGGAGCCCAAGGGGATCCCGGGGCCTGGCACAGAGAGGCCCAGGGGATCCCAACTGGATTAACCACAGGCAGAATCAGTGGGAAAGCAGCATCATGGCTGGGAGGTCTCTGCCACCAGGGCTAGTGGTCAGGCTGCGGGTGGGACCCAGGCTGGGTCACCAGCCTGAGATGGGCCTGAAGGGGTCCCTTTGGCTCAATCTGGCTTGGCCTTGGGAGCTTTCTGGATTTAGGGAGCCGGATGTGGCTGAGACCATCTTTTAAGGGAGTCCAAGGAGACCTGGGGACCTCTGGCACTGGTGGCTGGAGGGCAAGGGCAGTCTACATTGGGGATTCTCCAGGGAAGCCTAAGTCATTAGAAGCAGCTGGACAAGCAGGGGTGGGGAGTACAGCCATCGCTGTCGTGTCGGGGAAGCCCCGGGACATCACTGCCACAGGTCACCGGCTGCCGCCCCGTTGTCATTCTCGTGGAACTTGTGCAGGTGATCGGCGAACCTGTGGGTCACAGAAACCTTTGCTGAGGCCGAGTGTGAAAAAGAGAGAAATGTAGGGGGTGGTGGGGGCCACGGAGATCTCCAAGGGGCGTGCACCTTGTGCTGGCATGGGGGCCGGGGACAGTGGGCTTGGCAGGGGCCGTGGGGTGGACCAGATGGGGGCAGTGATAGAAGGCTGGGGAAAGGCAGGGAGCATAAGAACGCGGTGGTGCTGGGGGCCGAGGGTGGGTCCTCACTTCTTGGCACAGAAGGTGGCACAGTCCCGCTCCACGCTCTCGCTCCACGCCAGCTTGTAGAGCACCTGCCCAAGGAGAGACATGGTGAGCTGCCTGGGCTGCTCACGGCCGCTCCTGCAGTCCACCTGTGGCCCCTGGGCTTGGCTTCCTGACACGGGAAGCTGCTCGTGGCCCAGGCTCCAGGATGGGTGGGCCTTAGAGATGCTCTCGGGCCCACCGGTTTCACAGATGGTCAGACAGGCCTGGGGATGCAGCTGCCACCCCTAGTGTTGCTGGGTGCACCACTGGCAGGGCCAGGACCTCTTGGGCCCTGGGGTCAGAGTGGAAGCCCAGGCTAGCCACGTAGGGGCCATCTTGACTGCCCTCGCTGGGGGCGGGGATCCCTGAGGCTGGAGCCTTCCGTAGGCGTGCCCTACCCCCACCTCTCCCCACACGTGGTGGACGCGCAGGCATCACTAGGCCCCTGTATGTGCTGTGTTCACTAACTGGAATGCCCCTCTGTACCTGAGGAGATTCAGCTCAAGATGTCCCTTCTCTGTGCAGCCCACCTGGCTGTCCCTCAGTAGAGTCAATTAGACCTGTCTTCCCACCTGTCAGCCTCCCACAGCGGCCCTTCCCTCTACCAAGCCCCTCCGGGACTGGGCCCTGGGTGGAGTCAGCCGGGCTGCTGCCCCGGCCAAAGAGCCTGATGGGTGGGCTTGTGGTCCCCAGGGTGGGATGAGGCCCCTGATGGGGAGAGAAGTAGCCAAGAGCAGACGCTGTGCCTGGGGGTAGATGGGGGGAGCGTGGTGAATGCATCCCTGGCCGCGCCTGGACACTCACCAGGAAGACCAGGCAGTGCAGGAAGAGTGTGTAGAAGAAGCCGATGGTGCGGGCCATCTTGTTGGAGAGAACCAGCCTCCCCTGGGGAACAAGCGAGGCGTGAGTAGGGCTGGGGCAGGCCTCACCCACCCCTGCAGGGCTCACCCATCCCAGGGCAGCAAGGGGAGGGAAGGGCAGGCAGCTGGCCTTTCACTCCAGTGTTTAGGCTGGGAACTTGGGCCACAGGAATTCTAGGGAAGGGCGCCCCCTGCGGCACAGTTCCAGAACCTACCATGAGTTATGCTGCTTTCCCTGTTTCGGGTCGCATAGCTACTCCTTTTTTTTTTTTTTTGCGGTACGTGGGCCTCTCACTGTTGTGGCCTCTCCCGCTGCGGAGCGCAGGCTCCGGACGCGCAGGCTCAGCGGCCATGGCTCTTCCCGGACCGGGGCACGAACCTGTGTCCCCTGCATCGGCAGGCAGACTCTCAACCACTGCGCCACCAGGGAAGCTCTCGCATAGCTACTCTTGACGGAGCCTGTGAGGGGCAGCGGGGTCCCTGGGGCTTTCCAGACTGGGCTGGAGGGCAGGTGACAAGGTGCCCAGAGTCAGAGGCCCAGGCCTGACACGGCGAGGGCATGGGGGCGGGGGGGGGGGGGACTCACCATGCTGAGTGTGGCCTTGTCCCAGGGGCTTAGGCTCAGGTATTTCCGCTGCCGCTCCTGAAGGAGGAGGAGGGATGAGGAGAGGACCCCAAAGGCTCCCCAATGCTCCAGCTCACTGCGGAGAGGGACCCTGCCCTGCTGTCCCTGCAGAATCCCGGGGGCCTTCCAGGGGCTCCCTGGTGCCCAGCCCCACTCAGGGTGACATCCTAGGCTCCCCCAACCTCTGTGTGAGCAGGGCCAGTGACGGGAGCTGCTGCCCCCTCTGCAGTGGCCGATTCTGCCTACAGCAGGAATGTCTTCAGGGCAGGGGGAGGGGGAGTTACAAGCTCCCCGCCCCCCCACCATTAAGTCACCTGACACTGGGAGCTCTTTGCTTGTCTGCCTACCCCCAGAGTGTGCACCCAGGGCTAAGCCGGTCGCTGTCACACACCCTCCCATAGCCCTCAGCGTGTGTTCCTGGCACTCTGGGCCCACCCGGGGTGGACCCCGGGCCTTCACGGTACCATAGCGAGCCTGGGGGCTGCCCTGATGGTCTGGTGTGTAAGGGTGCAGTGTGGGGGGCTGCAGGGTGAGACTGGGGCTGGCGGGGGGTGGGTCTGGAGGGAGGCTGAGGCCAGGTGAGCTGGTGGCGGCCGGGTCCACGCACCCGCTTGCTGAAGGACGAGAAGGGGTCCAGGCGTTCCTCGTATTGGGTCGAGTACCGCAGCTCTGTGTCGTCGCTGCCGCCGCCCTGCGAGCAAAGGAGGAGGAGAGACCCCTGTCCCAGTCAAGGGACCCAACAGGAAGGCCAGGGCCGAGGAGTGCAGGCCGACAGCATCATAGGGAACCCCAGTTTCCTCCTTAGCACGGTGGGGGCGGGGAGAAGGCCCCGGGTGACAGTGTGACATGGATGGTGCCACGTGTCCAGGGGCACTGCCCAGGGTCAGAGGTCTCCGCCTGGGGTCAGGGCCACGGTGCCTCAGGGCAGGTAGGGGAACTAAGGCCCAGAGGGGGGCTGGAATGTATAAGATGGACAGGGCGGGGCGCCGTACAGGGAGGTGGGTTTGGATGGGGCTTCGCTGGGAGTGTGCAGGGTCGCCGTGGAGCCCAGGCCAGCACCTGGGAGAGGAGGGAGCCCCAGACCTGCAGCGGGCCACCCACGGTGTAGTTTGCACGGAGTCTGGGCGCCCTCTGGTGGCCTGAGAACGGCTCCAACCGGTGGTTTGGGGGCCGGTGGCCGAGTCTTGTCCCAGGGAGGCCCCCAGCCAGCGTGTCACCGCTCCCTATCCTTCTACTGCCCATTCTGCCTCCCCACAGTCTCAGAAGGGTTTTCTTGCACAAGGTGGTCCCCTGTGAGGCCCGGGGGCTGAGAGAAGCCAGGGAGGGCCCTCCAGCTCAGAGCAGAATGGGTAGCTTTCTGTTGCATTCTCTTGATAGGTTTTTGGAATGTTGGACCAAATTCTGTTCTTTTGTTTTTTAATATAAGTTTAAAAGATAAGAATTCCCCCGGCCCAGGGACTTCCCTGGTGGCGCAGTGGTTAAGAATCCGCCTGCCAATGCAGGGGACACGGGTTCGAGCCCTGGTCCGGGCAGATCCCACATGCCACAGAGCAACTAAACCCGTGTGCCACAACTACTGAGCCCGCGCTCTAGATCCCGTGAACCACAACTACTGAGCCCGCGTGCCACAACTACGGAGCCTACGCTCTAGAGCCCGTGAGTCACAACTACTGAAGCCCGCACGCCTAGACCCCGTGCTCCGCAACAAGAGAAGCCACTGCAATGAGAAGCCCGCGCACCGCAACGAAGAGTAGCCCCTCCTCGCCGCAACTAGAGAAAGCCCGTGCGCAGCAACGAAGACCCAATGCAGCCAAAAATAAATAAATTAATTTATTAAAAAAAAAAAAAAAGAATTCCCCAGGCCTGTCCTGTATGTTCAACATCCCTGGGGTTAAATTCCCACATCCTGGGGTCAACTAGTGGGTCACCCCCATTTCACAGAGGAGTCACTGTGACTCCTGTGGGCCTGAGTCCTGTGAACCCCTGCCTCTTGCTGGACCTCACCACCTCCTGGCTGGTTCTGAGGAACGAACCTCCATAAGGGCTCCACTGTGGGAGGCTCTCCCCAGCCTAGGGAGGACAGCTGGCAGGCACGGGGGGTGGGGGGGTCGGATGCCCTCTGAGGGCCCTAGCAGGTCACTGCCCCGAAGCCTCCCGCCTGGATATGCCCGGACCACCCCTCTCCCTTGCCTGGTACACCTGGGGCTGAACTTGTGGAGGGCACTTACCCGGCCAGGGTAGCTCTGCAGGAACTTGATCTTCTCGAAGAGCTTGATGTTGTCAGCACGCAGGCTGTCCAACTCGCTCTGCAGGGCTTGGATGGTGTGCTGCGCCAGGCGGTTCTCCTGGGGGCAGGCGGGTGGGCAGGTGGGCAGGTGGGCAGGGCCAGCAGTGGAAAGCGTGTGGGGAGAGGCCTCTGTGCTGGCACAGGTCCTGCTCTGTCTACCTGGAACCCCTGCTTGGCCCGGGGCCATGTCCTTGACCTGCCAGCCTCTGCTCAGAGCTGCCTGCTTCGGGGAGACCCCGCACCAGGCAGAAGTCACAGTTCTCGGATCACTTTCTTCACGTTGTTTGTTTATGGTATTATCAGCTTAAAAATTATTACCGAGATATAATTCATATAACATAAACATCACCATTTTAATGTGTACAACTCAGTTTTTTTTTTTTTTGGTATATTCACAGTGTTATGTAACCATCCCCACTATTTAATTCCGGAATATCTCTATCACCCCAATAAGAAACCCCACACCCGTCATCAGTCGCTCCCCGTCCCCTCCTGCCCCAGCCCCCGGCAACCACTGATCCACTTCCTGCCTCTGTGGAATTGCCTCTTCTGGACATTTGGTATAAACGGAACCATACAATACGTGACTTTAATGTTTGCCAATCTAGGGGCCAAGTGAAATGTGAACTCATTTTCCAACTTATTAAAATGCTTAAACAGGTGTTTTCTTCACACTGCGAAAAATTCAAAAGGACAAGAAAAGTCCGTGGTAGTGTGGCAGTTCCTCAAAAAATTAAAAATAAAATTACCATATGATCCGGCAATTCCACTCTGGGCATACGCCCCAAAGAACTGAAAGCAGGGACTTTGAGATAATTTGCCTGCCCGTGTTCATAGCAGCATTATTCACAATAGCGAAAAAGGTGGAAGCAACCCAAGTGTCCATGGAAAGATGAAAGGATAAACAAAATGTGGTCCATCAATACAATGGAATATTATTCAGCCTGAAAAAGGAAGGAAGTTCTGACACACGCCATGACATGGATGACCCTGGAGGACATTATGCTGGGTGAAATAAGCTAGTCACAAAAAGACAAATGTTCTATGATTCCACCTATATGAGATGCCTAGAATAGTCAAATTCATAGAGTCAGGGTAGAATGGTGGTTACAGGAGGACAGGGGGACGGAAATGGGGAGTGAGTGTTTAATCGGTACAGAGTTTCAGTTTGGGATGATGAAGAAGTTCTGGGAATGGATGGTGGTGACTGTTGCCTAACAATGTGAATGTTCTTAATGCCACTGAGCTGTACACTTAAAAAGGGTTAAGATGGGGGCTTCCCTGGTGGCGCAGTGGTTGAGAGTCCGCCTGCCAATGCGGGGGACACGGGTTCGTGCCCCGGTCTGGGAAGATCCCACATGCCGCGGAGCGGCTAGGCCCGTGAGCCATGGCCGTTGAGCCTGCGTGTCCGGAGCCTGTGCTCCGCAACGGGAGAGGCCACAGCAGTGAGACGCCCGCGTACCGCAAAAGAAAAAAAAAAAAAAGGTTAAGATGGTAATTTTTTTTTTTGCGGTGCGCGGGCCTCTCACTGCTGTGGCCTCTCCCGTTGCGGAGCACAGGCTCCGGACGCGCAGGCTCAGCTGCACGTGGGATCTTCCCCGACCGGGGCACGATCCCACGTCCCCCGCATCGGCAGGCGGACTCTTAACCACTGTGCCACCAGGGAAGCCCTAAGATGGTAAATTTTAAGTGATGTGTCCTTTACCATGACTTAATACAAGTACATCGTAAAAAATCTAGATTTTTAAAGCAAAAGGTAGACTATTATAAATACTCTTTCCTCCCTATTTGATCTAATTTGAAGACCTTCTTTTAAGGGCTGTCTAGCCTTCCACAGTGACTGTCCCCTGTCCCCCAGGTGCGTGTGGGTATTCCCCGTCCACTGTCCATGAAGGCAGCTGTGAGGGGAGCAGTCCTGACGGCCCTTCATTTGAAGCCTCTTGCTCCAGAGCCCACATCACAGAGGGTCCCACTGGATCTGGTCCACCCTTGTCACCGGACCAGCACTGGGCCTGGCCCGCAGTGGGCGTTCAGTGAATGTCTCCCTCCCCAGGACCGCAGCCTGGAAACCCCATGGGGGAAGCTGTGGGTGTGGAGAGCAAGGGTCTAGACATTCCACCAACCACTCAAGCCGTGACTCTTTGAGAAGACAGAAACCTTCTTGACTCCTCTTTCTACTGGGAGAGTGATCGGGGGACCTGGGCTGGCTCTGTGGGATGCAGGGGGTGTGGGGGGGTCTGCAGAGTCCCTAAGGAGGCAGTGTGTGTGAGAGACTCACGTGCAGTCGGACGGTCACCTTTGCGGACTAGACTGCCCCTTTCCCTACGGGGCTCCTCCAGGAGGGCCACCAGCTGGGTGCTTGGCAGCCAGCAAGCTCTCTCAGACCCCACAGAGCTCCTGGCATCTGTACGCTCTTCCTCTTCATAGGGTTCAAAGACTCTCTTCCCTGGGACCTGCCCCTGCTAACTCCCACCTGACTGAGATGTTTCTTCCTGGATGATGGTGACCACCCCCAAATCGTCTTCCTGGGCCAGGCTTCTGTCCTGAACTGGCTGCCTGAGTGACCTTCTTACCATCCATCCTGGCAGTGTTGGTCCCCTGCTTAAACCCTTCGGTGGCGCCCCAGCCTGGCACTAGGGACCTTGCCTGGTGACTCTCTGTTTTGTCCCTGCACTCCCTTCCGGCTCCTTGGCCCCATGTTTCCACTCACTCCTTTACCTTGAATGTCTGAATCTTCTTTCAAAGCCCAGCGTGGCATCACCTCCTCTAGGAAGCCCTCCCTGATTGCACAGAACAAATCTAATCCCACTGAGGTTTATGGTCTGTGACACATCTTTCTCCCCCAAGCTTGTGTGTCCTCTACGGTGTCCTCAGGTCCAAGGAGTGTAGGGGAGAGAAGGATGTGACTCACAGACTCCAGCTCCTGGTTCCGGGCCCGGAAGCGCTCCCTCTGGCTGGAGATGATGCAGAGCAGCGAGTCCACCTGGCCCTCGGGGAGGGTGCTGCTGGCTGGTGCTGAGGGTCCTAGGAGGGAGGGGACAGTGGCTTGGAGTAGCGGGAGGCACAGCTCAGCAGTGGGCCCTCGGGTCACCAGCCCCGAGGGAGCTCAGGCCAAGTGCCATGGGGTGGAAGCCACAAGATGCTGAGAGGCCGGGGAAGGGGGAGAGGGGCCAGGGGAGCAGCAAGGGGTGGGGCATGAGAATAGGGGCCTCGGGAGGGGGGTGTCCCTGAGGTGGGCCCCTCCTGCCTGCACTGTCCGAGGGCCAGGCGCCAGTGACCCTCCCCTCGTTCTATACTTGGATCTGAGACCCTTGTATCTGTCAGACTGGGCCCCCACTTCCTGGGGAAAGCAAAGGGACACGGAGGGGACTGGGTACCCCCTACCACCGCCACCGTGTCCTGGCCCAGCAGCCCCGGGCTCTGGCCTCGACACCCAAGGAGGCACCTCCCCTCCAGTTCTCTGGCTGCATCTCAGGGCTGAGGCCTCCCCAGGGAGCCAATGCCCACCAGCCTTCTATGGCCCCTGGCAGGGCCGAGGGCGTCAGGGTCCCATGGTGGGGGGGTGAGGCCTAGAAGGGCAAGTGGGGGGCTCACCCCCTCTTTTAGGTTTCTGCTGCATTGCTGGCGTCGAGGCCTGACCTTTGAGGGAGGAGAGCGCTCTTTAGGGCCCAGGGCCCAGGCCATACCGCCTCTTCTCCCTTCCCGCCCTGCCCATCACTGCCTAGGCCCCTCCTCACCATAGAACAGGGCGGTGGCCTCCTTGATGGGCTCGGGGATCTTCTCCAGGCCGAGCTCGGCTGCGCCCTGCAGGTGAGAGGAAGAGGTCAGGGGGGCGCCTCCACACTGGGCACTGAGCACAGCCTCCCAGGGGGCCAAGCAAATAGGGGGCAAGGAGCAGAAGGGGCGGGCTGGAGGCAGGGGTTGGGCACAGCGGTGGCAGGACCTAAGAGGATGCCTCATGTGGGCCACTGAAGATAAGGCTGGGCCCCAGGTTCACCCCAAGGACAGAGCTCAGCGGTGGGGTTCACACTGGGTCTTTTGGCCCTGACGGGCGTCAGAGGCCGGGCGAACCGGGCCCTGCCAGCCAGCCTGCTGTGTGGCCCTGGGCCAGCCCAGCTTCTCTCCCTGAGCCCCATTTCTTCATCTGTAAAATGAGGTGGGTGATGTGATGACCTCTAAGGGTCCTTAGGGCTCCAGCCTTCCCTGACCTCGGGGCCTCAGGTCCTCTAGCTGTGAGATGGGTGGATAATCCCGGCCTTGCTTCGCCCAGAGCTCCCAGGGCAGAGGTCCAAGCCAGTGCCCGCACGCAGGGGGCTTCGTGCCCTGTGCCCTGTGGCTGGGCATCCCGAATTGGGCCTTTGTGGTGAGGTGAGCAGACGAAACCCAGAGGCTGTAGGTGACGGTCCCTGTGGGGCGGGGGGCGGGTCAGGCGGACACCAGCTGCCTGAGGAACGGGCCCGTATCCAGTGAGGCCGAGAGAGCCCTGGGCAGGTGGTGAGGGGGCGGGGTGGGGGGTGGGCTCACCTCGGCGTCCGGCCGCTGGATGGACTGGATGGTGCTGAGGTCCTGCTCCAGGCGGGCGATCAGGTCCCTCTGCTCGGCTGCTGTGGCCATGACCTCAGTGACGTGGACCTGCAGCTCTGCACAGCGCCCTGTGCCAAAGGAAGACGTGGCCGTCAGAGGCAGCCTGGTGGGACCCGCGGCGCTCTCCCGGCTCTGTGCCTCCCAGCCCACAGCCTGTGCCCCTGCCCGAGGGACCAGCATTAGCCCAGCCGGCAGGGGTGGGGCACTCCTGGCATGAGCTGCTCATGGAATTCTCTGAGTAGGGGAAGGGGCCCATGTCAAAGATTTAGGAGCAATGGGCAGCCCCCTCTCCGGCTCCGCTGTGACCAGCCCCTCTCCGTCTCCAGGCTTCACTGCTTCTGTCAAGCAGGGCAAGGAAGCTGAACCCAATGAGCCCCAAGTTTCTTCCCCCTGGGATAATGACCAGAGAGAGGCCGTGGTGGGGGTAGGAGTGGGGAGAAAGGTAAGGGAGGTGCAGAGGGGCGCAGGCCGGCCTCCCTCAGACCGAGCAGGGGCCGGGGGAATGAGGGCTCCCACTGACACCAGACTTGCACGGCCCCCTTCAGCGCAGCGTTAGGGGTGGAGCAGCTCCCTCAGGACTCCCCTGGCCCACAGCCCCGTCCCTCTCTCCCAGCCCGGTGCCAGGTGTCTTTACAACAAAGCGAATCCAAAATAATTCTGTGTGGGGACTTTCCTGCCTTTCTGGAGGGTGGGAGATGTTGCCGAGTCTCCCAGCACAGCCCCCGTGGGCGCCTTCAGCTGCTGTCGGCAGGGCGGACGGCGGTGGCCTGGCAGCTGGGCAGACCCGAGTTTGAGGTCTGGCCCTACTTCTGGTTGGCTGTGTGACGCTGGGCAGCGACTTGCCCTTTCTGGGCCTAATTTATAAAATGGCGACAGTAAACCCTGCTCAGAGCCGCGGAGAGGGTAGCAGAGGCCTGAGGCCTGAGGCCTGGAGTGCTGTGCTTTGGGGTAGACTGGGTGGCCACCAGGGGGCACTGTTGCCTCAGAAATGCCCCAAGGCCTCAGGCTGTGGGCAGTGCCAGGAGACTGGCCCAGGGCCCTCCTGGGCAGACTCACCCCTCACGGTGTGGCCTGCTCACTGGACAGCCTCACCCCCACCTGCTCCATCTCCTGGGTGCCTGCTGCACACCCAGCCCTTTACACACCTCACGACAGTCCCATCAGTCAGATCAGATGATTTCCATTTTACAGATGGAGGAACCGAGGCTTCCCGGCCTGGGACCGTCCAGACCCCAAGGTGTGCACCGCCGACTCTGTCTAAGCCCTCCCCACATCAGGGTCTCCTCGCTTCAGGCTCTGAGTGGATTTCTTCCATCAGACACCACTGAGCTCCTTCTGTACCTGGCGGGTAGGTGGTGTCGGCCGAAGTGAGGGGTCCAGTGGGGCTGGGGAAAGAGGCTGGAGCCGAGGGCAGGGCTGGGGTACGGGGGAGGAGAGTGGCTGGCAGGGCCGGGGCCTCCAGGAGCTTTAAGCAGAGCCCAGAGGGGAGAGGCCCAGAGAGGCCCCCCAAGTGTCATCACCCGCCAGCCTGGGCGACGGGGCCTTGGTGACCATCCCACATGCACAGGAGGAAGGTGGACGGGAGTCATGGTGAGGTGTATGTAGGGAGAGGGCATCATGATTAATTTTAAAAAATTAAAAAAAAATATTTTTTTTTCCACCGTACCGCACAGCATGTGGGATCTTAGTTCCCTGACTGGGGATCGAACCCACGCCCCCTGCAGTGGAAGCGTGGAGTCCTAACCACTGGACTGCCGGGGAAGTCTGAGGGCATCATTATTAGTGGTGAAGGACCTGGACTGAGGGAGGCGACAGGTTCAGTTCTGGGCACCGGGCGTCCATAGGGACAGCCACAAACAGGACCATGTCCAAAAATGGCTCTGGGTGGACAGACCCCCACCCCCCCACCCCGGGGATGAGTGGTAGGTGTGGAGCTCAGAGAGGGCTCAGGTGGGCAGCCTCCCACCTTGAGGGATGAGGGCCCCGGGGACACAAGGGACGGGGTGGAGGTCGGGGAGCCCGTGGAGAGGTGGCCTGCTGCTCAGTCCCGGGAGGTGTGCATGCAGCGTGGTTCCGAGGGGACCCAAGCACGGCACAAACGTTGGCTAAAATGTCAGTGAGACCATTCCTCGGCAGGCCCCTGGGTAAGGAGCGGCTTGAAGCTCCAGGAGCCGTCCGTGGGCGGAGGGGAGACGAGGGGACATCCGGGCCGGGTTCCCTGCATGTCTGTACCTGTCTGGTGCTGGGGGGTGGGTATCCAGGTCCCTGCCCGGGCACACGTGACACCCTGAGCACGTGTGACGGCCCTGCCAGCAAGCCCTCTGTGCTAGGCTGCCCCAGCCAGTGGGTGCCAGGCCACTCGCTTAGGCTGGTCTAGAGGGCCGGCCTCAGCCACTGCTGCAGACGCTGCCAGGCAGCGGGTGAGCGGCTGAGGAGACCTCCGGGGGTGCACGGCTGAGTGATGGCGGTGGCTGTTCCCCAAGAGGTGGCTCTGGGTGAACCTGAGGGCCGGCTGGCGTGCCCTCACGGCGCGTGCGGGGGTAGCTGCCCGTGGGGCACCGGGAAGAAGCCGGGCAAAGGCGGGGCAGCGGAGGTGATGGGGCAAGGCTGCGGGAAGGCGCTGGGTGGGCCCCGCCTCCCCTCACTTCCTTCCGTCTCCTCTGCTGGGGGCGGGAACGTGCAGACCCAGATTTGGGATCACGTCTCTGGGTGGCCACTTGGTGTCAAGGGAGCGTCCTGAGCTGGAGTCTGGCCGACCTGGGCTTGAATTCTGGCCCTGGGGCAAGGCAGTAGAAGGCCCTGGAAAGAGTCGTGACCCCCATTGTTGCGGAGAACCCAGGAGGGTAGGCCCGTGCTTGGAAGTGGCCGCCCAGATGGGGAAGGGGCGAGCCGCTGGGTGGTTGGGCTATGGCAGGTCTGAAGCGCTAGCGGAACGGCTAAGGGGACGTGTATGGCGGGGAGCGGGACCCACAGGCTGCAGATGCAGGCTGCGGAGACCTCCGGGTCTTGGGGTGACTGAGCGCCCAGCAGCGGACGTGGATGCCCAGAGCGTGCTGCGTGAGAACGGCCAGAACTTCTGGGGATGCTGACCTTTTCAGGAGTGTCCCGGAAAAGACCCGGAGAAGAGGTAGCAGGAAGCAGCGGGGAGATCAGGAGGAAGCGTGTTAAGACACCAAGTTGAACAGGGACCGTCAGTGAGTAAGGAGGGGTCACCGGGGTCTCAAGAAAGGCTGGAGCGTTCGGGCAGGGTCGTGGCGGAGCGGGGGAGCAGTAGGGGTGCAGAGGTGGGGACAAGCCCGCTCTGGACGGACGCCAGATGGGGGGGCGGCATGCTCAAGAGATGCTGCAGGATGGAGTGTCTGCAACCTGGGGAAAAGCCTGTGCAGAGAGACAGGCTGCGTCTTGGAGGGGGAGGGGCAACAGAGGGATGAGCGCGGGGCTTGGGGCTGGGGTGGTGGAGAGAGACCCCTCGCCTCTGAAAGGTGGCCCACGTCAGGTGGGTCTGAAGCTTTATGGGACCTCGTCCTTCTGGGAGAATCCGGGAAGGGCTTTCTAGGGGGTGCATTTCAATTTCACAGAGGGGAGAAAGAAAGCAAAGCGACGTCAAGGTCAAGACTTAAGAAGACAGGACTACGACTGCGGGTCAAGGCCTGATTTCTGAGTGCAGGGCGATCAAAGGCACAAACGTACCCCAATCGCGATCGGGTGGTGTCATACCCAGGGCTTTCCCGAACACGGGGGACCCCTTTATTAAATCAGCCACCTGCGAGCCAGGCGGGAGATGTGCACTGTCTCTGTGCCTGGAGGGATCTGAGGGGAGGTGAGCCGCTAGCACACCCGCCCCCTCCCCACCTCTGTGCCCGGGTATCCCCACGGGCGGCCAGAGATGCCTCCCTGTGCCTGCAGATGCCAGCGCCTCGCTCTGTGCGTCCTCAGCAAGTCTCCTCCGTGTCCTGCGGCCCTTGCTTCTCCCCACAAGCACACAAGCACATTATCCTCCCATCTGAAATGCACACCCTCCCATTCTCTTGACCCCACTGACCCCTCCAGCCAAACTCCCTGAAGAAGGTGCCTCGTCTCGAGTGTCCACTTCCGTAAACCCTCCCCGTCAGACTTGGACGCCCACTCCACCAACCGTCCTCGCCAAGGTCCCTGATGGCCTCACACCTCACTCCGTCCTCCTTTCTCAGCCCTCATCTTACTGAGCCATCAGCACCTGTTTCCAGGGAACTGTCCCGGGCCTCCTGCCCTGCTGGCCGCTCCTTCTCGGGTTCCTGTGCTGGCCCTTCTCCCCTCTACGGTCTGAACGGTGCTGCGCCCAGTGCGCCGCCCCTGCACGCTTTTCTCTCTCCTCTCATTCACTCTGGCCACCTCGGGCGCCATTTATAAGCCGATGACCTTCCAATGCACGCACATCCCCAGTCTACGCCTTCTCCTGGGCTTATCCTCCACTTGGCTGTCTAAGTGACGTCTCAAACTTAACGGGTCCGAACTGAAGCCTGATTCCGCCCCCCCACACCGCCCCACAGTCTGCTTCGCCCCAGCAGGAGCCCCAGTCCCATGGCCCTCTGGGCTGAGAGGAGCAGAAGCAAGGCCATTCTTCAGTGGCTCAGACCAAACCCCTGGGGCCATCCTTGCCCTTCTCCAACACTCCTTACATCTCATCTGTCACATGTCCTGCTTTTGGCTTTCTCTTCCAGATAGATCCAGAATCCAATCAGGTTCACCACTGCCACCACCTGGTCCGGGTCACAACCTCCCATCTGGATTGTGGCAACAGCCCCCGCACTGGCCTCCCTTCCTCCACCCTCACCCCTTCAATCTAGTCACGAAGCAACAGCCAGAGAGTCTTTTAAACAGTAAGATCAGACCACCCTCTGTCCAAATCCTACAGGCCCCCGCATCCCTCAGGGTAACAACAGCCAGAGCCGTACCAGGCCCCACCTGCCGCGCCTCCCCCTTGCCGCTCCGACCTCGTCGCCTCCCGCCCCTCCCCTTGGTCACTGTGCTCCAGCTGTACTGGTTTCCAGGCACGTTTGTACCACAGGACCTTTGCACTTGCTGTTCCCTCTGCCTGAAACGTTCTTCCCTTGGGCGTCTGTATGGTTCATTCCCTCACCTCTGTCAAGACTCCATCCACATGTTACCTTCTTAGTGGGGCCTACCCTGACCGCCTGTTTAAAACTTTAACCCCTCCACTTGCTCTTCCTGTCCCCTTGCCTGGTTTTACTCCCATAACACTTAGCACCGTCTAAGTGGCCATGTGATTCACTTATTCATTGATTATGTCTATCATCTTCCTCCCCCCACTAGAAGGTCAGCTCCTTGTTTGTCTCCTGCTATAACCCCAGCGCCCAGAGCAGTGGTCCACAGTGAACCCTCAGTGTGCGATTCGCTGGTGGATTCCGCCCAGCGGGGAAGCACCATTTCCTCTAGGTGGGAGGTTGCACAGGGATCCCCAGGGCTGCAGGGTCTCCCAGGTTGGGGCAGAGGTGGCTGGGCACAGGCGGCAGGAGCCTGGCAGGGCCAGCTGGCCTCTGCTGGACCCACCACCTGATAACTGCTCAGGCCTCACCCGGATCCCTCCAGGCTGTGCCCTGGCACTGGGCCAGCAGATCTGCCAGCGCAGAGCCCCAGGGCGACCCTGCACCCCAATCAGTGAGTGCATACTTGCTGGGGGGCTACAGGGGGTGGAGGGCACGTCCTCCCTGGCTGGGGCCCCCTCACTCCAAGTATGGTTGCAGACTCTGTCGGCTGCACCCGAATCTTTCCTGACATCAGAGAACAAGCATCACCTAGGGAAGCATCCCTCCAGACCTGGCTTTGTTCTTACGAACAGTACGGTCATCCGCCTCCCACCTCGCACGCCCTACCGCAGCACCGCGGCTTCCTGCTCCACTGACCCGACAGGTTGTCGCCCTTCTTCTGTGCACGTGCTGCCCCTCGATTTGGGTGTCCTCCCTGCCTGTCCGTCACAAATGCCACCTCCCACGTCAAGGCCACTCTGGTGAAATCTGCTAGCCTTTTCCCAAGTGCCCACCAACGTCACAACAGTTCTCCACAGCCCTCTGGGTTCTCACCCTGGCTCCCCACACGTGGGCCTGCAAATTGCGTGCCCCCCAAATCCAGCATCTAGGGCCATGGAGGAGATAGCAACACACCCCAAGGCAGCCACTTGAAAGCCCTTTGAAACACCAGCAGACCGACTGCTGTGGACGACTCACGCACTTTAATAATTACATCATCGTGTCGCCTTACCCCGTATAAACCTGCAATTCCCCAGTGCATCAAATAAGACACATAATTTTGCCCAGAGCCACTTAACCAGAGAGAAAGGAGAAAGGCCGCGCACAGGGAGGCGGAACGCTCTGCCTCCGTGGGGGCAGCACCCGACTGCAGTCAGAGCGTGAAATCTTGCTTGTTCTTCTGCCTCTGGAGCTGCCCGTTTACAAAAACAAGAGTCAGCCCTGCAAAACCATGTGCAACTGCAGTTCTGCTTAATTAAATCTCACGGCAAAAGCACTTGGGGGAGATCTTCTGGGTAAAAGGAGTTTGTGCTAAGTGCTTTTTTTTTTTTTTTACATTATATCTTTTAATTTAGTTAAAGGGTCTTTAAAAAGTGGGGGTGTGCCTCAACTAGAAACAGAAAAGGTTCCCAGTGAGGTTTAAGTTTCTCAGCGCCAACCTGGGAGAGCCTTACTGGTTTTATGCCAACTTCTCCCATGGAGGGTGGGTGGGCAGACACTCGGGGACAGCTCTACACTTCCACACCCGAGTGACGGGTTGAGACAGGGGCTGCTGGGAGCCCCTAGCGCGGGTGGGAGACTCTCCCTGCTCTGGGGTCTCCTATGGAGGGGAAATTGAGTCTCGTTTAGCTCACGGTTCTGTATCACGTGTGGCAGCTTCACATGCTGAAACCTACACATCAAGGCGCAACGAACTAATATACCCCCTCCACCCCCCGCACCAGTCATACATTGGTAAGGATGGCAATGCTTTTCCAATCCTGTAAATCTCGAGACGAGAAGCCTCCTCGGTCACAAGCGCATAGCAGCCAACTCTGCAGGGCTCTCCCACCTCCAGCCCCGAGCGCTGGCTGGAGAGGCCCTTTCTCAGGAGCCGATCATGCTGGAAGCCCACAAGACACGGTTCCTGCCTCCGTCTTCCCACCCATTCGCCTGTATTCACAGGTGCCCTGAGTTTGTCCTTCTTCACGTCACAGGAGTCAGGGACGAAGCAAGAGACCCCACAGAGCAGGCTGAGGCCAGGCCGCCGGCGCCACACCCTACACGGTCGCCCGCCATTCCTGGTCCTGTGAGACTCGCGATGGTACCCCCATTTCACAGACAAGGAGGCGGCTGCCAGGAGGGCCAGCGCTTCAAAGGTACCCGAACGGTAAGGGCGACACAACAGCAAGCAGCGATGCAGGCCGCGACGGGGCACGTCACCGTGTGCCCAGACGGCGACCTGAGGACCGCAGGGCCTGCTGGTCCCCAGATCCCCGCGCATCCTTCCCCCGGCCCAGGTTCCGGCCGACGCCTGCCCCGACGCCACACGCCCCAGGAAGCACGGGAAGGCGATTCTCGAGGTGCCCTTTGGACCCAAAATCAAAGTGTTTGCTGCTCCTCCTCAGGCCAGAGCCCTTTAAATAAAAACGACCCACACGTTCTTGTGTTTGTATAAAAGATATTTACTTCAATTATCACACCTACGGTGCTAGTGAATAATAATAATACATGGTGTGAGTTTCATACAGTGATATTGCTTCTCCATATCATATAGGGACCGTTGTACAGTGCTGAGAACAAACATCGTATGGCTAACCAAAGACAGAAGGGACAACGCCCAGGGGCCGACGGGTGCCTCCCCCACCCCCATGCCAGGCGGATCAACTTTTGACTTACCGTGTCGAAAACAAATAGCAGAAATAAAATGTTACTAGAGATGGCTCACAGCAACACAACAGAGACCTTCTCAAAGCTATTTGTACAAAAATGATGGTTTTTTTTTTTTTTTTTTTTTTTTTTGGTCAATCGGGTCGTTGTGAGGATTAAAAAAAAAAAGTCTGTGATTGTGAGTATGAACAAATGAGCTCTAAAAACATCTAAGACTTAGTGCATTACAGAAAATATAAAATACTGCTAAAATGTAAGACACCACAAGACACGGGGTGCGGGGGGGAAGCTGAGCTTATTAGGAGTCATCTGGAAGAGGCCCGCCGTGCGGCCGGCCGTCCTGCGCTGTGTTAGTTAGTAGTCTGGGCAGGAGCGTGGCCACCCGCTCTCATGGCAAGTAGTTTATTGCACAATCGCAAAGAGCTAGGTCTTACTCAGTGGAAAGGGACGTGGGGGACACCGCGTTTTCTTTTGCTTTTTCCCGCTTTTATTTTATAACAAGCTATCCGCAAATGCTTTTGGAAGTTTGAACGAATCCTCATGCCTCCAAACTGCACAGCATTTTCTGAGGGGGTCTCAGAGGGTGGGACATGAGATGCCCGTTTTTCCGAGGAGGCAGAAAACGGTTTGAGAGTGAGTGAGTGAGAGAGAGAGAGAGAGAGAGAGAGAGAGAGAGAGAGAGAGATGCATAGACTACTTGGAGGGAAATGAAAACCCTTTGGCGGGGGAGGGATGGGGGCCGTTATTTCATCAGAGGGCTTTCTTTCAAAGAGACAAGGACAGAAGCAGGACCCCAAATGACGTCAGAGGAGGGAAAGTCACGGCACGGAGAGTGAGTCGGCGGTCGGTGGGCCCTTTGGGAGCCCCACCTTGGCCTCCACCACCAGTCCCACTGCACCCCAACACCCGATGAGCAAGCAACTGGGTGTCTTGCTGGCTGTGCCTCTAGCCACAGAAAGCTGTGCCCCTGGTCCAAACTTCCTCCGCACTTGACCACGTGAAAGGGGATAAGGGACTCCACCCCACCCCCCTGGGGTGGGTCCTTAAGCCGCAGCCGGACTAAGAAACACGGTTGTTCCTCAAGAAGGTTCTGACCAACTTTGCAGGCAAGGAAAACAACAACAACAGAAACAAAAGCCAACCGAAACCTGTCAGCCCATGTGAGCCTTGCCGGAAACCTCTCTCACCCGAAGTCAGGCTCGACCAGGCCGCCGCACCCGCTCTGCCCGGGGCTCCTGAAACGTCATGAACCCAGAAGTCTGACCAGAGGCTCTAGGAGGCTTTGGGGAACTGAGCTTTGCTTTTTCTAAGTCTCCTCTATAGCTCCTCACGCAAGCGTCCTTCAACCCGCGTTTCCTTACATTGGTACATTTTTTTTTTTTTTTGTTCATCAACTCTCTCATTTTGAAAAGTTAGACGTGTGGAGACCACCAGTGTTTGGGTGGCTGCCCTGGAGACAGATGTCTGATTCTGCTGGAGAAGCCCCCGCTGGCCCCCCCCCGCCCCCGCATCTTCAGACCCTTGGGTTCTTTGGGGCGGGGGAGGGCAGGGGGCAGAAGACGGTAACCACTGGAGTGATAGCAAAAAGCATTTATGACAACAACAACGACACAAAATAACAATATACTCCTGGTAAGTACTTAAAGGACTAACCTAATAATAAATAGAAGAGGCTAGAAATAATTTTTTTTTTTTTCTCAAGGAAACATCCTTTTATAATTATCCTCACGCACGCTGGCGGGTCAGTAGCAATCCATCTCAACAAGAAAAGGTTAAGTGCTGGAAGGGATAGCTGTGGTCTCACACTGGGGAAGGTTCTCAGCTGCTGAGTCACAGACCCCCTCCGCCCGCCCTGCCACCCAGCCAGTTCTGGTGGGTGCCCGTGGGCCCTACACGCCTAGCTTGGCGGTCAGCAAGAGGCAAGCTGAGATGGGGGTGGGGGGGGATGCCGGGGAGGCCCGTTTTCCCTTCAGTTCATGAACACACGGAACTACAGTGGACAAACTTGTCCTACTCCTCCACAACCTGAATCGCCCTGGTCTAAAGCTTACTTTGAGTCATTTGGTGTGCAATACGTTACCTCTTAAAAATGAAGAAAAGTGATTTCTATTGCACAGAGCTTTCACACATAGTCATCTATTTAAGTGCTTTCTGTTTAAAGCAAAGTAGGCAAAAAAAAAAAAAAAAAAAAAAGAGAGAGAGAGAAAAGAACAAAAAAAGGAAAACGAAAAGGAGAAAAAAGGGAACCAGAAAACAAAAGCAGCCCCGTGCCACTTCAATGCATCTCGCTGACTGGTGTCTGGTTTCACCAACGGAAGTCCCAATGCTTCCGTACACACTGTGCTTCTGATTATTCTCCATAGGGGTGTAGCCATGACATTGGGATATAAGGCACCTTTCCTTTCTGATCACAGAAAGCTTGATTCATAGCATATAGCATATTTTGTGGTAGAGATGAAAGCCTAAACACTACAGAAATTACAGTAACACAGACTCTACACTATTGGATAAGCTAAGATGATCCATGAAAAGCAACTCAGAGCTGTTTTAGATGTTGAATGGCGGGGATGGAAGTGCGTATTTATGCCTAGCCTAATGTCTTTCTCTCACTAGCCTTTTTTTTTTTTTTAAGGTCCTTCACCTACAATGCCCAACTTTTAAAATTAGCATTTTGGAGGAGACTAGGCGCTTTGGAAATGTCTTGTTAAAGCTAAATGTCACTTCATCCAAAAATGAAAATGGGGAGGATGCCACTGACAGCGTGGACACAGTCTCTTTGGAGGGAAGGTGGTGACGGAAGGGGTGGTAGCAGGGCCTGGGCTGGTGGGGGCACTTCCTGCGATGGGACAGACGGTGGTGGTGGTGGTGGTGGGGAATTGCATGTCCTTCTTCCCAGGGATGAGGCGCCCAGGCTGCTAGGGCAGGGCAGACTCCAGGGCAGGGCTCATTTTATGCTCAGCTCGGCACTGCCCACGCCCCTTCCTCTGCCACCTCGATCAGCCCCGAGCGCTCTGGCCTCGGTTTTCTGCACATCTCTAAGGGTCTCAAAGCCTTGATCTTTTTGGAACTTTAATTTGCTTTCCCTTCGTTTCCCAGTAGTTTTCATCTACCAAAAGGCAGCGACGGATGGGAATGGGAATGAACATTGCCAAACTGGACCATCCTCTTAGCAAGCAGGTGTGCTGGCCGGACCGACATTCAGTGCACTGGGGAAACAGACGTACGGCATGTTGGAGTCCCAGGCCATCACCTTGACACTTAGGGCAGGAGCTCTGCCTCGGGGGGTCACAAAGGCTACCCTAACGCCATCAAGGCCCAAACGAGACCGCAGCAGCAGCCGGGGGATTTCTAAATGTAAGCTCCTCCTGGCGAGCGCTTCCAAGTTCTTTCCATCAGAACGCTCTGGCCACCACACCTAACCAGCAGCCCTAGGAGCTGGTTTTCTTCAGCACGGGGCGGAAACTGGCCTATTCTCTGGGGAAGAAAGGGTCACGTGACTGAAGACTGGGCATGAGGGCTGGAGAAGGCCGTATTCTCTCCTGTCCTTCAGAAGATTCCCACGGAGGTGCTGAAACGATAACCTCCCAGTGCCAGAGACAACAGAGCTCCCCGAGGCCAAGTGGGAATCCTGGGGAAGTGACCTCACGTGGCCATGGAGGGGCAGCCCAGGGCAAGGGAAATGGCTGTGACGGATCTTAACAGCTGACCAGGAATGGACAGAGTGCAGAGGCGGCCAAAGGCAAGGCCCTCTGAGGCCCGAGACGGCCCCTGCCTGCAAAGGAAACAGCTGTGAGAGCTTCAGGAACAGGTGGAAGCCACGAGGAGAGCCCCCGTGCCTCACAGAGAACAGCTGTCTGTCCGTGTTGTGCAAGAGCGAAGCCGCCTGGACTCACGGACGCCACGCCTCTAGGTTTTCCCTTCCCGGATCCCACTTGCCACACGCTTCTGAGGGGTGAGGGGTGAGATCGAGTGGGAGCATGGTTAGTGAGGTAGAAGGGGACACATGAGTGTGACAACAAAGGACATCAGGGAGGGAGCCACACCTCCAGGCTGAAGGGGCGCGGCCACCAGCCCACCACGCTGGCCAGGACCTCGCCCTGCTCTACCCCCTCCCTCCACGCAGCTGGCTTACTGGCCTCAGAGAGGAGCAGCTTGGGACGGCTAAGGACAGACTCTTGTTTTCACCGGCTCGTCGAGAGGTGCCTGCCACAGTGCATTTAAGGCAAAGGCTACTGTCCCCAAGTTCAAGACCTAGTAAATCACCATCGCTCTTTCACTCTGTGCTCATCCCTGAAGGACGGCCCGTTATGCTCCCCCTGGCTCCTCTGCTATTTTCAGGGAGGTTTGTTTTCCTACAATCAGAGGAATGAAAAACATTGCATAGAAAGTCAATAGAGTTCATTGATCACCCCTGCATGTAAGGACATGAATTCAGGGAGAACAAAGAAACCCAGGCCAACTTTAGCCGGAAAGGCACCTGCCTGCGGACAGAGCTGTCCGGTGACTCTCGTCCCGACCTCTTAGGGCACGACTGCTGGGTGATCTGAGGGTAGTTAGCTGATGCCAGAGCTTGCGTACAACCTGCCCTCTGCTTGGTCTGCTCAGGGCTGTGGGCTGATGTGGCCCCAGGCATGGAGGCGTTCGGGTGTTTCCTTCCTCCTGGAGCTGGCGGCTGGGCCTGGGGCTGGCTGGGGAGGGTCTCTCGCAGCCAGAGGGAGAACAGACGCACACTTAACCCAAAGCTCTGTCGTACTGTGGGTCGGGACCAACAACCAGCGTATCTGGCTTTTAAACGGGGGGAAAACAAAGAGGCCCACAGGAGGGAGGTGAGCAGGGAGGCATTTGTGCTTTGGAAGTTCAGGGAAACTGTCCCAGGGAGGCCATGAACTCTCATCTTTTTGCCTCGGTCACTTTCCCAGACGTAGTGGCCATGGCTTGAGAGTAGTCATACAAGATCCTGGCATTTCCTGGAGACTTCTCCCCAGTCTGCTGACCGTAAGCCACCTTGTGTCGTGATGTGCTTTGGGAAGGTAGGCTCTGAGGAAAACCGAGTTAGAGCTAGATGGCTGCGGTAATCCTTCCTAAAGAAGGGCGGTCTGGTAGACAGAGATCACAGACAACCGCAGGGCTGGGACAGAACCCACACCCCTTCCACCTCAGACACCACAGGAGAATGTGGGCGGGAACCAAGGGTCGAGAGGCTGAACGTGAACACTGATTGTATGCGGAGCCTCCACTCAGCCAGCTAAGTAATGGCAAAAACCTTAACTTACGAACACTGCCTTCAATTAACAAAAAGAAGCCATTTAAAATGGTATAATGGAGCTTGTAATTAAGTGTTAGTGTTTTGTACGAAACCGTTTTCCCCAGGGGAGAGGTACAAATCAGCTTTTTAAACTGATGGAGCGGAAAGAGGAAGAGGTCGGCTGCCTGTGGGAGCTGCTGCTTGGAACGCCAGCCAGCTGAAGGTAAAGCCCACGGAGAGGATGCTGTTCAAGGCACTTGAATATTGCTTCTCAGGATGAAAGACCAACCCTGGACTCAGAATGAGGGGCGCAAAGAGGAGGGGGACACTCCCCCCCGCCAGGTTTCTGTTATTTAGTGGCAGCTCTTAAAAGTATTATAGTGACAGCTTAACACAAGAGATCATAGTGTTGGGATCGCAATCAAAAAAAAAAAAAATAAAATAAATAGAGAAAAAATACAAACATGGAACTGCAAGCAAAATTTAACCAACTGATTGTATCGAGCACCCAGATGTAAGCCTGGCAAGAAAGATAGAATGGAAATCAACAATAACCTAGTTTAAAAACAAAGAAACGACAACAAAAATGACTAAATTGCCTGAAAGAGCCAAAGCGGCTGTTTTAGACGGTACTATTTGGCCACTAGGATGGACAGATTTATACTTTTTCAATTTCCTCAGATTTCACACCTTAGTAGGTAACAGTCATGCCTTTAAAACGAAAATACTACCCTAGTATTCCCTGTTAACGCCCTGCTTTTCGTTCTAATGAAAATCAGGCATTTGGAGATTGAGCGCACGTGGTGACCGCATCCCTCCGCGAGGTTTTCGTGGAGAGGGCCACACAGTGCTGTCAGGGGCTCTGCTGCTTGCTGTCCTGAGGGTCACGAATGCAAACTCGCTCTTCTCACCGCACCTGGATTCAGCCAGATGTGAATCCGTTTTCCCCTTAAGCTCCTCCATGTTGAATTCTCTGCTCACCGAACCAGATTTCAAGTTCAGAGATGATATGCAACCATCAAAAGACAAACGGCCTGCCTCCCAGCCTCCTAGAGCCTTCTGCAAACTTCTTATTCATGAAAAGGCATAGTCTTTAGTGTAGTGACTCTTAAACTTGTGAAAACTTGAACTAAGTGCTGCAGTTGCAGGTTAAAAGACTGTAAATGAAATACATAATTTCTAAAACATCATGCAAGAAATGTGGTTTCACATCTTACAGTCAAAGTCCTACAAGTTAATTAATACAAGCACACTGAGGTGTAATAGCGGGAGCATACCTTTAAAATTAGAACTCCCTCCCACCCCCCCAAATCAAAAAAAGGTAATATTAATTAAACGTAAGAAATAATGAATGCACCATTAAAATGTCATCCAAAGATGTTGACCTAAGACAAAGGTTTCAATGATACACAATACGGTCAAAAAGGTTTCAATCAGTAATATACAGTATGACAACTACATCTTGTAAATTATACCCAATACTGCCGGCAGTCTATCCCGCTAAAGAATATTTGCCCCTCTCATCCCTTCCTAACAATCAGATAATAAAATACAGCACCTATAAATAAGCAAAAAAAAAATATATATATATACCGAAATCATCTATTGTTAGTTTAAAGATATGGCAATAAAGGAGTCTAAATTAGCAAACTTGTAGAAGCCATAACTGATAAAACAGCTTATTGAAAAAAGGTGGCAGTAATGCACTCTATGTGTGCACAGGTACTTAAGAAAATACACAGACGTATAAAATTGCACACACGCACACACGCACACTCTCATCCACCTCTGTTCTCACGCATATACACATAGACGACAGGAGGAATCAGAGACAAGTTAGACTTTTGATTTGTACTTAGACTGCCCTAAACTGTGCATAAAAGAACGTTCCAAGAGGCAAAATGAATGGAGGGCCAACGGTCTGGTCTGGAAGTGAAGAGCATCAGCGTTTTGGTGTGAGTTTGGGCCATCTCTACGGGGGTGGGAGCCGAGCCCAGACTGCCACGTTCTCTCTTCTGCAGGGAAGGAAGGAGGCTTCCCACGACGTCAACAGTCATCAGTGCTTGTGGTGGGAAGAAAGGGAAGGAGGGAGGGAGGGAGGGAGGGAGGGAGGGGGAGGGGGGGAGAGAGAGAGAGAGAGAGAGAGAGAGAGAGAGAGAAAGAGAGAAAGGGAGGGAAGGAGGGAGGGAGGGAGGGGGGGAGAGAGAAAGAGAGATAGAGAGAGCGCGTGTGCGCATGCGCAAGCCCTGCCCAGGCCCAGGGAGCGGCGTCCCCTGGTGGGGCTCAGTCCATCAGGTGCCCGGGAGAGTGGTGTGAGGTGCGGTGCCTTCTGTGTCGTGGAAAGACTGCTGCCTACGAGGGGCCCTGTGTGGCCCCAGATCTGCCTGCGGCGACCTTCGCGGCCTACTCTTTCCTCCTTTCTTTCAACGCTCGTACGTGTGCAGGACGCACTAACACAGACGTAAGACACCATAAATTAAACAAAATGAACGGGTACATGCTACAGTTCTAACTTGTCTCCTACACCTCCGAGATATGAGGTCTGATCAGCGTGCTCTGCGGTTAGAGGTTAAAAAGCAGATTATAAAATACCTAGATTCGGATCTTTTCTTTTTGTCCTGATTTGGCCTAGAATGGAGTGTATTGAACAAACCCTGGTCAGCAAAAGCCCAGAGTCAGTTAAAGCTATGGATCAATGTGCACTACGTGTCAGGATTCTATTCACGCACGAGAAAACACTACGTCAGCTACCACAAAATCAGAGAGTTTCCTGATGTGACTTTTCTTTTTGTTAAAAAATATGTGAAGTAAATGTGTTTTACTTTAATTCAAAGTTTCAAAGGAGAAGATTCTTTGCTTGAAAATATTTAGGAATCCAAACTAGTGTGTTTAGAGTCGGTTTGACTGTGCAATCTCTTAGTGGCAACTGAACAGCTACAAAAACTTTCTTTTTAAATTTTTCTGAAAAATCCCCCCCCCCTTTTTTTCCTGGTTTAAGAAGATAATAGTGTATTATCGCTCTGAAGCCATTAGATGGCAGATAAAAAGCCCCCTTTTAATATGTGGGTTTGATTTTTTTTTTTTTTTAAAGCCCACACGAAAGAGGAGGGCGCAAGGCAAAGCTGTAAGAGTTATTCCAGAACCTGTGGAAATCACTTAGGGCAATAAAAAAAACACTTCAGGGTACAAAAAAGCTCGACTACACACTTCCGTTTTCTTCCTTGAAAACACGACATAGATTGGGCTTAATGCTCCTTTGTTTTCTATATGCACCTTGGCCTATGGCGATTTTGCCCTGTGGCCCGCAGGGCGGTAAGTGCGCAACAAGGTCCAGGCCGCGGAGTCGGCGCCCCCCCTCCTGCCCGGCCCGGTTCGGCCCGGCTCGGCCAGACTTGGCTCGACTCGGCCCAGCTCGGCTCGACTAGGCCCAGCTCGGCCCGACTCTGCCCTGCCCGGTCAGGCGCGGCCCGGCTCGGCCAGACTCGGCCCGGCTCGGCGGGACGGGCGGGCGGCGCCCTCTCAGAACTCCCATTCGATGGGCTCCTCCCGGCTGGCGGCCTTCTCCAGGCGGTGGATTATGCTGTTCAAGTTCGCGGCCTTCTTCTTCCTCAAGGGGTTGTCTCGCGAGTCCCTGGCGCCCGCTGCCTCCGGGAGGCCGAAGAGGCTCTGCAGCGAGCTGGGCCTGCGGGCGGCCGCGGGCGCGCTGGTGCTTGGCAAAGCGGAACTCCTGTCGGCGCCGTCCCGGGCCCTGCACGGGCCCTCCCCCGGCGGGGCGGCTGAGGTAGCGGCGTCCTCCCCGGCCGCGGGCGCGGCGGCGGCGGGGTTTGGCACGGGCCCCGGGCCGTCCGCGGGGCCCTCGGGCGGCGGCGGTGGCGCCTGGGGCCGGCTCTCGTCGGTGGCGGCGTCCGGGGCCGGGGTCCCCGAGGGCGGCGGCTCCGCCTTCTCCGCCGGCCGCGGCGCCTCCTCCCGCTCCTCCGGGGCCGCGGCTGCGGCCGCCTCGGCCGGCCCTCCTCCCTGAGACTTGGCGGCGGCCGCGGGGCCGCCCGACTCTTCGGCATCCGCGGCGCCCGGGCCCTCGGCGGCCTCCACGCCGTCGCAGCTGTCGCCCTCCGAGCTGGGCGCTGCCCGGCCGCTCCGGGCCGACGGCGAGTCGCTGGCCCCGGCCTGGCCCTGGCTCCCGGCCTGAATCTCCTCAATAAACAGTTCTCTGCGGATCCGAGACCTACGAGACACAAGCAGGGGGGCGCCATGAGGGGGCCGCCGCGCACGGGCGCTCTGCGCCCCTTCCCTTGCGGCCTGAGCCTCCTGCCATCTCCGCCCCGAGACGCCCTCTCTCCATCCACCGCACCGCATCTCACACTCCCACCCGCCGAACAGCCATTGAGGCCCCTGTGGGCCCCAGAGCAGAGCAGGGCCCGCTCCTGGGCGGCCCCTCTTTGAAGCCGCCCCGCCCTTCCCAGCCAGGAGCCAGCAAAGACCCCGCGGTTTCCTAAACTCGGTGCCTCTGCGTAACCTGTCCCTTGGCTGGCACGCCAGTCCCCTCTTCACAAGGATGGAGCGCCAGCGTTACTTATTTAATGGCACGGTTCCTCCGCCTCCGTGCCAGTCGACCTCCAACCAGGCTGGGAATGGCGAGGTCCCATTCTTAGCACACCCCAGGCTAGCATGGTGCTTGGTGTACAGTGATCAAGGGCGACTGAATTCATATGTGGAAGGAGAGCATGAACGATAACCACTGCTTCCTCATCTGGACTTCGTGACAGAGAACCAATTACTAGACGGCGCCCAAAGTGAAAATCTTCAGTGTCCCGCTCTGAGCCACGGGCCAGGCAGGGCCTCTGGTCAAGGCTGAGGCGGGATTCTGACAAATTATGTATTTCAACTAACTCCCTCGTCTAAAAGAAAACCAGGAAAGGGTCATTTCTGATCAAGCAGGAAGGAGACCAAATAACGTGCTCCAACGCACCAAGCATGTTTTAATCAAGCTGAGTTCAGCCTACGGTGGAAGGTGTGCTTCACTGTTTTGTGGGGTCTGGAGGAAACAGCTACAGAAGGGCCCTGGCCTTCCCTGTTTTTTTTTTTTTTTTTTTTTGCGGTACGCGGGCTTCTCACTGTTGTGGCCTCTCCGGCTGCGGAGCACAGGCTCCGGACGGGCAGGCTCAGCGGCCATGGTTCACGGGCCCAGCCGCTCTGCGGCATGTGGGATCCTCCCGGACCGGGGCACGAACCCGCGTCCCCTGCATCGGCAGGTGGACTCCCAACCGCTGCGCCACCAGGAACGGCCTGGCCTTCCCTGTTTTGGAGCCTTTGTGACGTGATGAAAGGGCTGTTGTTAAGTCTGTTTTGTCTTGTGTTGGAATTTCTCTTCCCATCACGCTCACAGTACTGGGCTCAATCAGAAGTCTCCCTAGGTGTTTCTTCCAAAGAGCTGAAAGAGCCTCTGATCGTGAGCCAACTGTTCGTGGAAAAGCATCTTCAGGGAAATGAGCACCAAGCCCAGTGTCCTGCAGAGACTGGGCCTGCAGAAAGCCCTGGGGTTAGGCATACACGAAGATATTTTATACGGTGCCTATAACTCAATAAAGGTAACATTTTTTGAGAACCCACGATATGCCAGCTCCTGTGCTGGACGTAGGGAGGCTGGGGCCAGGGAGAATCCGGCTGTAGTTGAGTCCAGTATATCAGAACTCTGGTCACGGTTATCTGCTACATAGTTTTTTGCTCCACGCATAGGGTGAGCTCTGACCCTTGTCCTGAAGATGATTCCTGAGCCAGAGCTACCCGGGTGAGATCCTGAGGCCCCCCAGAAGTTCCCAGGGATAACGGAAGACTTTTCTCCTTCCCTTGGGTGCCCTTGGGAGCCCGTGAAATGGCAGCTCCCATAAACGGGTTCCTGGGCACTTTGCTGGGAGGGCGAACCTGCTCTTTACTGGCTTTTATGCCCTTTGGCAGCCAGAAATGCCCATTCCACCCTGGTTACGGAGGTGGGAGGCTAGCCGGGCAGCTGAGGGTTTGGTCCCATCCAGGCCACAGGCCCACCCTGGACTAACTCTGAGTCTCAGGGGCAGCCTGGCCCGGCTTGGGGAACAGGCCTTTTGGAACCAGGCAAAACCTGGGTTTGAAATCTGGCTTGTCACTCCCTAGCCGGGCAACTTGGGCAAGTTCCTTAACCTTTATGAGCTTCAGTTTCCTTAGCAGAAAAATATGGAGAATAGTGTCTTCCCTGCAGAGATGTTACAATTAAATATTGATGTATACTACAGGACACAAAGTAGACCAGAAAAGAAAAAAAAAAAAGGAACTATTCTTCTGTTCTTACCATCTAGCTGCCTTTTTAACGACAAAGTCCCCGTTGTAAGCACTGAGGCTGAGACAGAAGGGCTGAGGGAGGAAAGGGACAACTTCATGCCCAGGGCCTGGGATCCAGGCTGCCACCCTCGCTGGCTCGGCTAACGTGTATAATAAATAACCTTTCTCTGTAGAACGGGGCTGGCAGCAAGCACTGAATTCGACTGCTGATCAGAGGAAGTGATGAGATAACATCTACAAAGCTCTTGGCCTGGTGCCTGGCACATGTTATATGCTCAGCAGATACGAGACGTCATCCTTCTTAGCCTAGATTTGTCTCCATGTCCCTGAGGAGGATCATCTTCTGGTCTAGAAAGATCAGGTCCCAGAAACAAATCTGCTTTTCAGACACACGTCATGCAAGGCTGACAGGACGCCATGGCTTTTAGGGCTTGGAAGAGTTTCTTCTAATGGACCTGTTCTTCTGCAGGAGACCAGGTGTCCTGTGCTGTGTTGCTCTGAAATTCCTGGGTAAATGGTCACCCTAGAGTACTTCTAAGTTCCTTAGGGTGAAAGGATAAGAGGAAGTAAAGTTTTATTTTATTTTTTTGATGGGGGCAAAAATCGACCCCAAACATTACGAAGGGTTCCAGTGGCGCAGTAAAAAATAAGTCAAGTTCTGTTTAACTCCTGTGGAAAGAACCTAAGAAACTGCCCTCTCGCTTAGGAATTAAAACGCGTTCAGCGCACGTGTGCTGAGTGCTACTGTGCGCTCGTCCTCGTGTGAATCTCTGAGGGATGTACCAGGTAAGCGGGTCTAGTCTAAGCATTTAAGCGGAAGAGCTAAAGCCACGGAGAGAGTGCTCGCTCAGCTGGAATCTCTGCTCTGCACTCTTCCTTTGGGTGACCTTAGGCAAGGGACTGCAATTCTTTGGGCTTTATGCCAGTTCTGAATGACCTGGTGTCGCTTCTCATCCAGCCTATTTTGTGGCTTATAAAATTCTTCTCTAGTTCAGTTCTTCTTTCAAGACTCTGCCGTATCATACCTCTTCCAGGATATTCCATCCAGATCTCTGCAGGTGAAACTCACCTCTGCCCTCGGTTGTGCCACTTGACTTCCCAGCCTGCTTTGTTGTGGAGTATGTTTGACAGAAAGCATTTATTGCGCATCCACCTACTCTAGGTCCGGACCTGAGCTCATGGCTAGCTTTTGAGGTTCTACTGCTATTCCTCCCATCTCCCCCTTCTCTCTTTATAGTTGAACTTGCTTAAATGCTCAAGCGAGGCATCTCCACAATGACCAGCTGGCATTACTGTGGTGGTCAGGAGGCCAGCTGGGAAACGTGGAGAGCACGTGCCCTGGCCAGGAGGCAGTGACTGCCACTCGACTGAGGCCTGTAGGAGGATCTGGAAAAAAAAAAAAGGTGGCCCCAGCAGGGCCGGGGGAAATGGCTTTGGAGATGTTTTGTGCGACTGGTAGCACCTTTACCCAGATACTCAGCCATCTACAGCTCCCGGCACCCCTGTCCAGGGTTATGATTCTTGGATTAAAATGGACATAACTCGCAGAAGACTCAAAAGTACACATTCAAACGCACCTTTGTGTCTAGAAAGTGAAAGGACGCCTGGCAAGGAGAGGCTCGGGTGAGCTTCTGCCCACGTTTCCATTCACTAGCCTTCACTGCACTTTAGTTTACTACTTCGGAGGTTTCCTTCCGTGCAGAGGGAGCTCTCCGTTATTGTAACTGCTGACCTTACTCTGCCTCTGTTTTCATCGGATTGGTAAGTTTAGGATGATAAGCTAGCCGTGCTCCGCTCATGTACTTTGTCTTCTTGGGAGCCAGCCTACACACGGGGAGGCCTGCGGGGGCCAGTGGTGCCGTGACGGATAAACTGGCCTGGTTTTCAGGGTCAGGGAGCAAGGCTGTTTGGCTCTCACACTAAGCTACATCTGCTAACGTGGCCTTCATCAGCAATAAAGGTATTATTTTGACTCCCATCTAATAGTTAAAAATTTTCCAATTTGTTCAGAACCTGGGAACAATTGTGCCCTGTCAGAAGCTCCAGCAGAGCCTATCCGATGAGGCAGGCCCCAGTCTGAGACACAACTCCTCCCTCTAGCCCCTGACCGTCTGTGATCTTCTGTTACCTGCCACTTACTTCAGGTGAGGAACCATGAGGGCTCCGCCTGCACTGGTTATACATGTGTACTTGTCACCTTGGTATAACCAGGAGCACCTACCCCAGTTCTGCTGAGCCCTAGGGAAAATGATGTTTTGATGGGAACTAGCGATCGAGATGGCCGCATACAAGGCACTAAACAGGCAGGAATTTCCATCAGGCCACTGAGAGTTCTTGGTTTCTAGCAGTAGGGAGTCTTGGTTTTAGCGGTGATCGCCAATTCATTATCTGTCAGTGGATCTCCGTTATCTAATCCAAACATTTTACCCCAGTCCTTTGTTCTAGAGGAGAGCACTGGGCCCTTCCCTCCTCAGGTAAGTTATTTAACCCCTCTGCGCTTTATGTTTTCATCTATAAAACGTGGAAAAAACTATATCTCTTACACAGTTGTGAGGATCAAGTGATACAGTGCTGGTTACAACACATAGCTCAGTGTCTGTAGACCTAGTAGATGCTCAATAAATCTTCATTAACTCATGACTTTCCCAGAAGAAAGGGTCTTACACTACCTAATTGATTTAATTACAAAACTAATCAAACTAATTTGGAAAACAATACTGTACAAGACCCTGAGAAAGCGTTAAAAAAATCACCAAATACACGGTCACTACTGTGGAACCATGAATGACTACACTCTCCCTTTTTAAATGATAGCCCTGAGAGATTTTTGTTCTGGTCTCTAACCATATGACCCTACGTCTTTGGGGTTTACAACGCCAATACGAATAAGAAGCCAATTAACTGACCAAACACCAAGTTATCAGTCCCCAGCACGTGTCCCTGTGCACGGTGATCAGCCAGCGTCTGCGGTACCCGTCGGCCTCTTCCCGGGGGCTGAGCGCGCGTCCTCTAAGCTGCAGCTGACCTACTGGGTGAACGCGCGTCCTCTAAGCTGCAGCTGACCTACTGGGTGAGAGCAGGGCCGTACCTGTAATTGTGGAACCAGTTGATGACGGTGCTGGTTTTCAAGTTGAGCTGGGTGGCGAGCTCCTCGATGGTTTTTGGTGACGGGTATGGCTTTTGCTGATATGCTCGTTTCAGAGCTTCCTTCTCCTCGGGAGCCAGCACCACTCGGGGTTTCTTCAGCTGGTGCTGGGGCTGGGGGCTGGCGCCCTGGCTGTAGTCGATGCCAGTGGAGGGGGGCTCGCAGGGCTGGCTGTCGCTGACCGAGCTGTGCCGCCGCTTCATGTAGGCTGAGGGAGGGAGAGGAGGCAGACTGAGGGGCAGGCCCAGCGGGGAGACCCGCCCCGGCCCGGCCCGCCACTACGCGGTACGCCCTCCGCCCTCCGCCCTCCACTCCCAGACATTGCCGTGTGGACTGTGGCAGCTCCCTGCTCTTCTGAGAGCATCTCGAAACACCTGGGCTAGAACCATTCTGAAACCGAACACACGCTCATCGAGGACCTGCTCTGTCGTGACGTGAGGTCCCCGTCTGTCCCTGCATGACCCATGGTTTAGTGGGGACACAGAGAAGTATACAGATAGGTGACCCCAGTAAGGCGTGATAAGGGAGGCAAGCGTGGGGCGCCACGGAGGTGGGCGCTGAGGGAGAGTACTCAGCTCAGCCTGGGGAGGGGGCCGGGGAGGCTTCCTGGGAGACGTGGTGATTATAAACTGAATCTTGAAGGACAAAGGGATTAACTAGAAAAACTAGGCAGCGAAGTGAAGATGGTAGGAGGCTGCTCCAGAAAGCGGGAATGGTGTGTGCAAAGACACACACAGAGGCACGAAACAGCACGGTCAAAGTGTGGTGTGTGTGTGTGTGTGTGTGTGTGTGTGCGCACGCGTGTGCACATGGGGTGTGGGGTGTGGTGGAGTTGTTGGACCTAAAGGTGGAGAGATGGGCGGCCAGGGTAGGCCACAAGTTTGGACATTACCTAGAAAGCAGTGGGAAGAGACGAAAAGATTTTAATGAGGGGAATGATGTGATCAGCTCTCTGTTTCTGAAAGGCTGCCTTGGCGACAGCTCGGAGGGTGGAGTGGGAAGGACTGGAAGGAAGGAGCCCAGTCGGGAGGAAAGAAGAATAAAGATTTGCACCAAGGCAGCGGTGATGGGGCCGGAGAAAAGCAGGCAGATGGTGGAGCTGTGAGGGGTGGGACTGACAGGACGTGGTGGCTGACTCGGCGAGGGACCAGAGTGAGCGGCGCTGAGGACGGCCCCCTGGGCTCAGGTGTGGGAGGTGAGGTGCGTGCTGGTGTCACTGGGCTGGGTATCACAGAAGGGGCAGATTAAAGGGAGAAGATGATGGTTCGTCTTGGGAACGTGGAGTTTGAGGGGTCTCTGGGTCACCCACGTCGAGATGTTCTGTAGGCAGTTGGAAAGACAGGTGTTAAGCTCAGAAGAATGGTCCGGGCTAGAGAGAGGAACTTGGAACCACTAGAACAGAACCTGTAGTTAAGTCAGCGACCTTGATGAAAAAGAGCAAGGCCGAGAATGGAATCCTGGAAAAGCCCCACATGCAGAGGGTACCCCAGGAAGCAGGAGCCGTGAAGGATACAGAGACGGGAGGCAAACCAGGAGACAGCAGTGTGAGGAAGGGATGAGTGAGCAGTGAGGGTCCCTGTGTCAGTGCTGCAGAAAGGAAGGTCCCACAAGCACCCAGGATGTCCTGGGTGCTTAGACATTAGGAGGTGACTGGAGGCCTCGGTGAGCAGATACAGCGGAGCTGTGGGAGCAGAAGCCAGACTGCAGTGGACTTAATAGTGAACAGGAGGTGAGAAAGTGGAGGTAGTGGGCAGGAGTTACTATTCTAAGAAGCCTAACTGTAAAAGAAAAGTGAGAGACAGGATGGCTTCTAGAAGGGCAGTCCCAGGTCGAGGGTGGCCCTTTAAAGATGAGAGAGAGCTGATGTTTCCAAGCTGATGGGGGAGAAGACAGAGAGAGCTGGGGCTACAGGTGAGGGAGGAGACGGCCACCGGAGGTGCATGAGGTGGGTCCTGAATACAGAAGCAGGAGCGGGGGACATACAGACACATTTATAGGGACTGAGGTGGGGAGAGTTGACAGCCTTGGTTTTCTTTATGAAGTAGGAAGGCAGGAGGAGAGGTGATCTGAAGAGATGGAAATGGAGTCTTGAGACAGGTCGGTGAGAAATGGTGGTGGGGATGGAGGGGGTGATGGCGGGGGTGGGGAGAAGCACAGAGGACCCTACTGAAACCGGAGATACAAATCTGAGGCGGCACCGACCCGCGTAGGTCCCAGACGCCAAGGAGGTTGGGTGAAGAAGACGGGCAGGGCGCTAAGTCAAGGCTGGGATTTGCAGAGAGAACCAAAGTGGGGATCAGGGCGGGGGCTGGTGTTCTGGGGAAGGAGAGAAGGGCAGCAGAGGGCAAGCTGCTGGGGGAAAGCCTGGGAGGGGATATCCAGGCTCTGGAGGCCATCTGGGGTCAGGTGGGATGAACGGAGAAACGTGGAAAGGTGGACGGACAGCGGAATGTGGTCAGTGACGGGGCACCTGAACTCAGGCTTCGAGAGGTAGAGTAGTTGTGGGCGAGGATGCAATTTGGGGAATCAGGGGTGGAGGAGGTCAAAGAACTTGAGGCCTGGGTGCTGCACAGGTCAGATGGGTCTTAAAATTCCCCTGGATGAGGCAGGACATGGGCGTGGAGGGAGGCGCTGATCCAGGGGCCACAGTCTTGAGAAAACGTAGACAGGGAGCAGGAGGTCGGCGGATGGAGGTGGGAAGGGCCTTCGAGAAAACCTGCTGGACCGAGCTTGGAGGAGGCTCCTAACCCAGGAGTGGAGGAGCGGCCAGAACAGGGCTCAGAGGTCAGGAAATGAGTGGCCTGGAGGGCAGAGCGGCTGGCGCGAGGGGAGGACGTGTGCTGTTCACATGTCTTTTTACTGTGGAATAAGGGTTAGGAGCGGTGGGCAGCGGGCTGAGACGAGGCTCAGGGACTCAGGGGCGACTGTCACCTGGGGATGTGCTGAGTGGGCTGCGAGGGAAATGGGGGGTGATTCCCGGGAGATATTTGCTCTACCAGTGCTACGTGTGCTTCGTCTGCTCCTTTCTGTTGTTACGTGTCATTAATCACCAGCTACGCTTCAACTCAAAAACCATTTGGACTTCTTGAGCAAACGAATAATCCACAGAGGTCATTCTAGTGAACTAATTTGGAATACGGTCTGAAAATTCCTCAAAACTTCTTACAACTGACGAAAGTTGAGAAACAGTGTTATTTAACTCCAACGGCACGGAGTAATAAGAGCAGTGTGTGTCAGCAGGGGCAGACATTGGTCATCTAGTTCTCACAGTTACCCTACGGGAGACAGACCGGTATCATCCCTACTTACAGGCGGAAAAACTGAAGCCTAAGAGTTCAGTGATTCACCTGAGGTCACACGGCTAGTGAGTGACAGAACTGAGGTTGACCTAAGTCTGCTCTGGGAAGCACTGCCTGCCCTGTGCAGCCAGATGGTGGCCAGCCCCGCTCCCCGCCTCCGCCCTGCCCCGCCACGGCACGGGAGCGGGGCCCGGGGCTGTGTCCACGGGAGCCGAGGGAAGTCAGGGAGACACACTTCAGCAGCACTGACATGTGGGTCTCAAATGTCTCAGAAGACTATCAGGGTCCACCTGTAGCTTCCGGGGAGGGGAGCCCAGCCCCCGAGCTAGCTGAGGCTGCGTGTGTGTGTCTCCACGTGCTTGGAACTGTGTGAACAGGTAGGTTCAGGGCTATCTCGTGAAGGGAACAGAAAGCAGAGGGCGGACTAGGGTAGAGAAAGAGATTTACAAGAACGAAAGAAAGGAGAACAATAAAAGATTTGCGCTAAAGGGAGAAGCAGCAAAAGCTTTACGGAAGAGGAGGAAGTGCAGCACACGTGGGAATTGTACAGTCTGCATTGCCTGCTGCAGAATTTTTAACGTAGGCTAGACTGGGGGGCAAAGCTTATTTTCATCTATTTTAAAGGGATACAAATTATTTTAATAACTCTCATTTAGTGAGCGCTTATATGTGCTGGTTGTTATACTAGGTACATTCTAATCCTTACAACTGGAAAAAGCATTACGTCCATTTTACAGATGCAGCAACTTAGACTAGGGAGTTACTTAACATGCCATTTTATGATTAGAACTCAGACAGAATTGAGAAGATGATCTTCTCCCCCTAAAATGAATGTGGTGAAGAGTCAAGAGGCTACAAAGAAATGAGCCTGGTCTGTCCAGCCAGCCCCCTCGCGCTGGGCGGGTGACCGATCGTCTATGGAGATCACAGGAAGTGCTGTGCCCTGGGTCACCCGCTGTTGTGTCTGAGGGGTCAGATGCCTCGGCCTCCCGCGGGGGCTGGTTATGAGCATCCCTACCAGTGAGAGTTGACGGGGGCCCTGCAGCTGCTCAGGGACTTTGGGATGTGAGGAGGGGCCTGGGCCCCAGTGAGACAGTAACTCTTCTGTGACACAAGATGGCGCCCAGAGCCTGTGCAGGAGGGAGTGGAGGCCTAGGAAGCCCCCAGAGATCTATTTGTGGAGGCTGAGGTCCTTTCCTGCTGGCCCAGGAGCAGCACAGCAGGGAGTGGTCCGGCCAGGGCCCGAGCACAGGAGGCGGCTTCGAGAGGGATGCCTTCTGGCAGAGCAGCAGCTCCAGAGCCGCGTGGGGCTCTTGTTGAAAGTGTGATGGACGTACTGGGTTCATGATACCATTCTCTCTGCTTTTATGTCTGAAATTTCCCATGATAAAAAGTCACAAAGTTTTGCGTGTGTGTGTGTGTGTGTGTGTGAGACGTGGCACCAGGCCTCTGGAGCCTGCAGCACTGCCGGCAGCTGCCTGGAGCTGCCCACGGCTGCGGCCTGTGTCAGAGCTTTGGTCTGCAGCCTGAGGGCGGGCAGGGCAGGAGCCCCCCAGAGGGCCCCGGCTGGCGTGGCAGCCGCTGCCTGGGCACGTGGTCCCGGCGTGGCAGGCACTCGGCCCAGGGCAGCAGAACACATGCATATCTGAGAGCACTGGCTGTGAAGCCTAACAGCCCACGTTTAGATTCCTGCTTAGGCCAGCTTGAAGTCAGGTAAGTTTCGTGATGCCAGAGCCCCGTTTTCCCTGGATAATAACATCTCTACCGGATGGAGTTTTGTGGGCTGAGTGAAGTCTCAGCACAGTGTCTGCAAATAGGAGGCACTCTGAAACTAGAAGTCTCTAGAGCAGAGACTCTCCCTCCCCCTAGGAGCCCAGCCCGCTCCCCGGTTGGGTGAGGACGGTGGTGCCCGGCTGGAGGTGAGCAGCACACGCCCCTGGTGAACTCAGAGGGTACGAGCCTGGGCTCCACCCGCCCCCGGCTCAGGCGCGCTGGCCGTGGGGCCGCGCACAGTCGCGCGGGTGGTCGTGATGCCCACTCTTTGGTGAGGTCCCCTGCAGAAGCTGAGGAAGGGGGGCGGTCACAGCTGCCTACGGCCAGACCAGCAGCTGGTGCCCACTCTTCCACATCTAAGGGATTCAGCAGCCACCAGGTGAGCTCGCAGCATTAAAGGCGACCCAGGACTGTCCCCTCCAAGGGGAGGACTCAATGACGAGGGGCGGCACGTGCAGTGCAAACCAGGACACGGAGCAGGTGTCACTTCCTGCCACCGAGGAAATCCCTCAGGGTTTCTCCTGTGTCGTAACCTGCAGCAGAACGCTGCTCAGCATTTGAGAGGGCTCAGGGTGCGTCTGGAGAAGAGAGCTGCCCTTAGCTCTCTAGGAGGTCGTATCCTCTACAGCCCCAGAGACTATAACGTAACGGCAAGAGAGAGGTCTGTCCTGGCAGGAATTTGCTCTGCTGTTCTCCGGGCTGGGTGACCTCCAAGGAGGCGGCTAACTTCTCTGAACCAGAGACTTCTTATTTACAAATGCATTTTTCAACCACCTCTTTGTGGAAGCCCTGCCATGTGGTACTCGTGCGATGAAGTGTTTTAATACCCCACCCATCCAACAAAACAAAAGACAACAAAGGAGCCACCACCAAGTGGCCTTATTCTCCTGAAGAAGAAGAAGGTGCACTGGTCGCCAGGGTGACTGAGGAATGATCACAGCCCCCCCCAGGGCTAAATGCCTTTGGGCTCAGGCTGCTGGGCAGAAAAAGCCACAAATCTTCCCAGTCCGTTTCGGTCCTCATCGGTGGATGACCGTCAGAAGATCCTTCACCCTGCCTTACAGTCCCTTGGGCATGGATCAGTGTGCCTCCTCAGCTCGGTGTGAAGGCTTTAAAAGCAACAGCGCGTTTATAAATGAGAAAGCGATTGGCTGGGGCAGGCGGCAGGGAGTTACCTTTCTTTTCCATCCGTTTCATGTCCATCAGCTTCTCCACGTTGTTGGGGTCGTTCAGCCACAGCTGCATCCGGACAAAGGGCTCCCGCCCCTTCAGACTGAGCTTGTGCCAGGGCTTTGGGCGAGCCAGGAGGTCGGAGACGGAGCCTTGGGTGAGCCCTAGGATGGTCTCCCCAAACAAGCGCTGACCTAGAGAGAGAACGCAACCAAGAGTGATGTCACTGCCGAGACCCAGAGATCTGGCGGAAGAAGCATGTGTCAGGTTAAAATCAGAAATGGGGGTTCGAGACCCACAGTCTGATCAGCTGGGTCCTGGCTTAGAGTGAGCACTTTGTAGAAGCACTTCCTCAACCAGACTGGTACCAGACTCCACTGGTGATGGAGTCAGTATTACTCTTGCGTTCTAGCTACACACAAGGTTTCTCTCAAAAAAGCCTCTGGGCTTCGGATGAACCGAGGCCTGGAGGACACCTGCGGCTTTTATCAGAGGTGGTTAATCCCAAATCCGAGCTCGGGAAGTTGAGCAGCTCATGGGGAGACCTTCCTTTTACAGCCTCAAACCACAGGGCCGTCTGCACTGGCTCCCTTCACGATTAGTGAGGTTACCAGGTCCTGCTGAGAAAACAGGCCACTTGACCCAAGGTCACAGCAGGAAAGAGAAGAAGAAAGAGCTCCTCAGCTTTATTTTCCTGAAAAGCAGGCCATTTCCAACTCTAAAGTCTGTGCCCGCAGTTCAAGCAGCCCGCTCCCCAGGCTGATCAGAGGCTACTGCGCTCTGGAGAGCACAGCGCCGTTAGGTCTGCAATGTTCGTCGGAGGCTTAGAAAGAAAATGTCTCTTCTCTGAGAGCCATTCAGCTGCCAGTGAAGAGCGGCCACCACTTTTTTTTTTTTTGCGGTACGCGGGCCTCTCACTGTCGTGGCCTCTCCTGTTGCGGGGCACAGGCTCCGGACGCGCAGGCTCAGCGGCCACGGCTCACGGGCCCAGCCGCTCCGCGGCATGTGGGATCTTCCCGGACCGGGTCACGAACCCGTGTCCCCCGCATCGGCAGGTGGACTCTCAACCACTGCGCCACCAGGGAAGCCCCCACCACTTTTAAAGGTACGCACGAGAACCAGGCACAACCTGAGGGCCTGGACGGGAGGACTTAAATGAACAGGACTGCTAGTGGAAGTGGAGACCGGGATCAGAGGCCAGTGTCTGGTACCATAAAGCCTATGGATCACGACACCGGCTCTGCCTCTTAGTGCAGGGGGACCGTGGACGACCGGCTTGTTCCCCCTGCGGCTCATGTCCTCCATCTGTGAGAGGGAAACACCCCCAGCTGCGCTCACAGCAGTTACAAGAGCACTGCCTCGTAAGAAGCGGGACTCTAAGCAAAAGTTTACTGTACGGAAAGCTTTGGATTTGAGAAGTGAAGTTTTTCTGATATCAGTCATTTTAACTGAGATATACATTTACTGATTTTGGTAAACCTGTGGTTTCTCTGCTTTTTAAACTCTCAGTTTAACCTATAAACACATCCTAGGTCCTTACTATTTTTTCGTTGTGGTAGTTTCCAACAAACTTTACCTAATTCTAACCTGGCAAGTGAATCTCATTTCATTCCAAGGAGCTTGTTATGTTCAGGAAAGCGATATATATGAACAGCTAGTTACTATTTGCTTGACCCACCCAGTTGCATGGGGCGGGGGGTGGGGGTGGGGGGCGGAAATCAAGAGATTATTCTTAGAAAATTATCTGTATTACTTTTAGAGGTTTCACAGCAGTGGCTCTCAATCATTTTTGAGTCCCAGACATATTTGAGAGCCTGAAGAAAGCTACTGGCCCTCATCCTTTAAAAAGTGTGCACACACACACAGCCTGCTATGACTTTAAGAGACTAACCCATGAACACCCCCAAGATCCCAGGTCAAAGGTTAAGAGGATGACTGAGTCTTGACCAAGTTGCCTAACTCATCTGTAACTTGGCCCCCTTCGTGGCTATTACTCCTCTCACACACCCTGGGAGTGGAGGCATCTTCTTTCCCGGAGAAGCCAAGACCAGCTGAGCAACCGTGAAGATGCCTCTCATCTCCAAATCCAGGGTGACGCTGCGATGGAGCCTCTTCTGCTCAAAGAGGAGGAGGTCGTCTCCCTGGTGTGAAAAGTTTCACCCCTCAGATCACAGATTTGCCTTCACAGCAAATCTGAACCCTGCCTGCCGGGCTCTCCCGTGACGCCATCCAGATGCTCCTGGGCTCAGCTGACTCTGCCCTGCTCTGCACAACCCCCACCCCCCCCCCCCCCAGGATTCAGAGCTCCACTGGGCACGCCCCCATCGGTGGTCAGAGTGTACCCCTCCCCCAGGATTCAGAGCTCCACTGGGCACGCCCCCATCGGTGGTCGGAGTGTATGGCCTGAGTTGGCTCCGGCCGGCATGCTTGTCTTCCAAGAGGTCCTGGTTGGGGCGCAGGGGTGGGGCGGGGCTGGGCTGGGACTGACCTTAGACCTCTAACACCCTCATGAACCCTTATTGCTCACAACTGTAGGACGTTTTAGGTTCTTACAGGCAGCCTGTGAATGTTTAAACCCTCTGGCTGGCTCAGCCTGAGGCCCCCCTTCCACCCTCTCCTCCTGAGAACTCCCGACGGGAGACGACCTGCCACCTCCTGACCCAGCAGCGGGGGAGGGAACCTACCCAGGTTGTTGTCGGTCAGCACCTCCTTGACCCGCTTGGTTATGCCGTAGGTGTCCAGCTCTGGAGACATGGCCACCAGCTCTTGAATGCTGAGAGCCGAGTGTCCGGAGAGAGGCAGTGGCGTGGTGGGCTGGGAGTCTGAAGCGGGCGGGTCGCTGGGTTCTGGAGGTTTGCCGTCCTTACTTGTTTCAATGGGGGGACAGGGCTGCTGGACCAGTTCAGTCAAACTCTTCACTGACTCGCTAGAGCTCATCGGTGATTCGGGTGCAGGGCTGCAGCTGGCAGAGGTCTTTGGAGTGCTTTCTGTAATCAAAGCACACAGAAAACCGAGGCTGAAAACAGCTGCCTTTCACCATGTGCGTCTACTTTCCTGATCTAGGAATTACTAATTAAACGTCTGTTTAAGAAGGAGACAGCATGGCGGTCTATGGATTTAAATGAATTGTTTCTTAGTTTTTTGGCTGAGAATTAACCTTTCATTTTCTGTATTAAAAAATAAAAAACAGCAACAGAAGAAGAACTAGGGGTTTAAAGAGAAGGTCTGAAGGCTCAATAAAGGGCATTCTGTTAAAAAATACGTCCTATTAGTCACGTGCTATCACTGTCATGATTTCTTCCGATGGAACCCCTTAATTCTATAATTCAGAAGTACCTTGGCTAGATTATAATTTGCATACGTATTTTGTCCATAATTTCCAGCACAAAATGAATAGACATAGTATTTTAAATGAGGGCTGCCTACGATGCATGGTCACCACAGCGATGAAGACCCTTGAAGATGAGACGTAAGCCCTCGGCCGCCTAGTGCTGAGCTGGGACCCCAGGTCGGTTCTCACTGTGATCCCGGAGGGCTCCATGGCGCCCTACCTGGAGGGAACCGATGGAAGAGGAGTGCCCACCCTGCTCTCTGCCAGAGCCCAGGATGTGCTTCTGAAAGCCTAGCTCTCTGTCTATGCCATGCTGTCACCAACACGGGAAGAGACGGGGCCAGCGTGGGCAGTCAGGTCTCCATGCTCTCCTTTCGTAAGAAGGAGCTGTCTTGTTGCAGGTGCCCGGCAGGGAGTGCCACCGTGCTCTGTTGCTGAGTGGTCCCTTCGGGCCTCTCATTACCCGTAACATCTGACATCCGTTCTAGTTTTGGGATGCCTGGAATAAGGGCTTTTGCCATTTCCTAATTTCCAAATACAGAGAAAACGCAAAGTGACCTAGCACTGCGGTCCTACCTGCCTTTGGCCCAGAGTCTGGGTTCAGTCTCTGCCCCCACTCCCCGCTCCCACCAGGCACGGCACACGGGGAGATCCCACAGCACCCTGTGTGAGGGGCCAGGCCGGGCGCTGTCACAGGGCTCTACAGCTCCAGAGAGATGACAGCTCATGAGGCCGGGCCACGCACTGAGCGTGAGCACACGTGGGCGCCCGCCCCACCCCCAATACCCGCGACCTGACTAAAGAAAATGTAAAACTAAGGAGCAACTGAATTGTAACTGATCGTATAACTGGAGGGTCCTTCGATGGACATACGATATCCAGGAGGACAACCTATTCTCAACTCAAGAGGATGGAAACTGTATTCCAGATACAAGGGATATTTTGTATAAATACCTAGAAAGAGAAAATCCCCAATAAAACAACTGCAATTCAACCGACAAACCCATCTGTCATCCTAAACCAGGACAGAGTTCCACCATCACATAAGGCTATGTCCTCAACCTGGAAAATCAGGTTAAAAATAAACCCCCCCCCAAAAAACACTGGTTTGTGAAGCTGTGAAGGAGACAGACGTAAACAGCAGAAATGGTCCATATAAATCCTTAAGGCAAGCTGAATCCTACAAATCGGATTTCTCCTCTCGGCTCACCTCCAGGTCATCGTACAACTGGATATAAAACCCAGCAAACGTTATTTTTGAATCTGAAGCAGCAATGGAATTGCACTGTGAACTTGCCCTGAGTCACCCAGGCGAGGGACCGATTTGGCAGATCATTTATCTTGCTCACTGTATACTGTCAAGGATGGCATGAATTCCCCACATGATAAACAGATTTCTTCTCAGGTTCGTGTCCTTTAACCCACAGCAAGGTCAGAATCATGGCTGCCTGGAGAACATACCGGCCGGCACTGCTGCCCGCACCACCCCTGTTTTGTTCTGGGCACCGGCGCAGGCGGGCGCCCTGAATAGCTCGAGTGGAGGCATGTTTCTTTCTTCCAGGCATCCTCAGCAAGACACTCACACGCATTTTTGCCAGGAAAACCCTCTGAGAGAACCGACCAGAGGTGCTCGCCACACGTTACTCGTGTCCCTCTGTGCTCCCAACCGTGACTGCAGACAAAGGTAACCCCGCCCCCCCGCCGAGATCAACACCCCACTGGGCCTGGGAACGTACTGGGTGGCTGGTATCTGCACCTCCACCCTGAGTCTGTGTCTAAACCGTACTGGCTGAGTGACAATTGTTCACCAACAGACACAGGTGCACACAGGTGCCACCGTGGTCTCAGGTCACCGGGAGCAGAATCGGGCCCACGTTTCTGGAGCGGCCTCGCTGGACACACCACGAATCCACAGGCTCGGAACATCATATTGGAAAGTAATTCAATTCTCTAGAAAGCTACTTCCAGTAAGCACCACAAAACCAGACCCATCAACCAGCTCCCATCGACCCCTGGGGAGGGGACCGGGCCCCTCGATGCCAGGAGGACAGGTGCCCGTATGATTCACCATCTTGACAGAGCAAGAAACATGGTCAACAGAGAAGAAGAAATATTTTCTTTTCCAAAAATTAGCAAATGGAGCCCTCTGATTAAAACAAGACTCTTTGAAAGAACAAGGCTTTGTGCTCTTCCGTGTAACTAAAAATAATTTAAACGAGAAAGAAAGGAGGAGCCCTGGGCTTGGCACTAAGGCACTGAGCCTGGGGACGGGGGCTGCCTCTACCAGCTGGCAGTGCTAACTTGAATAGGATTCCTAACTTCCCGCAACATCCCGGTTTCCTCATCTGAAAAATGCAGACAGGGTTGTAATGAGGAACGAATCTGCCACATGGTCAGTGCTAAGGAAACCTGATTTCGATGTTAAAAAAAAAAGAGTAGTTACTAAATTGAACATATTTGTCTATATAAAGGCCCCCTGGGACTTCCCTGGTGGTACAGTGGTTAAGAATCTGCCTGCCAATGCAGGGGACACGGGTTCAAGCCCTGGTCCCGGAAAACCCCACATGCCGCGGAGCAACTAAGCCCGTGGGCGACAACTACTGAGCCTGCGCTCTAGAGCCCGCGTGCCACAACTACTGAAGCCCACGTGCCTAGAGCCCGTGCTCTGCAACAAAGAGAAGCCACGGCAATGAGAAGCCCACGCACCACAACGAAGAGTAGCCCCCGCTCGCCACAACTAGAGAAAGCCCGCGTGCAGCAACGAAGACCCAACACGGCCAAAAAAAAAAAAAAAAAAAAAAAGGTCTCCCCTGCACGTAGTGTAAATCTCATGATTTATTGCTGTTTCTTCCATAGTTCCTGGCGCACGACTGAGATGCTGGTGATAGACTCAACAGCTACAGCTTGTGTGATACCATTTAGATGACATTCTGGAAAAGGTAAAACTACAGGGACAGAAAACAGAGCTAGTTTTGGAAATCTAGATCTAGATTTGGAAAAATCTAGATCTAGATTTGGAAAACAGATCTAGTTTAGGAAAACATCCCTAGTGTTGCTAGGGATGAAGGGAAGGAGTTGCCTACAAAGGGGCACGAGGGAATTTTGGGAGGCTGATGGAATTACTCTATATCTTGATTACTGAGATGCACAGAAGGCTTCTATGCGGGCAGAGTGAATTTTACTGTATGTGAATTACGTGTCATTATCAACTTACTTAGGACAAAAGCGCCAGCAGGAAGAACGAGTGAAGATGCATTATTCCATACTTCTTTCACTCATTCCCTAAGTGTGTGGAGTCAGGCCAGTGCGAATACGGCAGTGAACACAGCACACAGCAGGGGGGTGGGGACGCTGATGTGGCCTGGGGATCAGAGACCTCCTGGGAGGGTGACATTTCAGGGGGACTTCAGGCATGAACAGGAATTAGCCAGCTAAGTTGGGAGGAGTAGCAGTGACAAGGAAGGGAGATAGATTGTTCCAGACACCTGGTGGGTTTCAGTCATCAATAAAATTGAGTGTAGCAAGAATATGAGGCAAAGAGAGGTGGTCCCCAGGGGCTGGGTTGTGCAGGGCCTTTGAATTGGTTAAGGTGTCTGTTTTAATTTTGGGGCAGTCGGGAGCCAGGGCACGTTCATACGATATAACATGTGCTATAAACAGCGGCAAGAGGGTCAGGACTACAGCCACGTGGACCAGCATGAAAGCGTAATGGTGAGCCTACAAAGCAAGGCGCAGAACGAAACAGGTGACAACATTGGTGCACAGGCCGAAAGCCTGCACGCGCTATGTGCTGTGTGTGGCAGTTAGACCCGCAGTGAGGGTATAAAATCACGTCCAGGAAAGACAAAGTGCACGTTCAGGACGGACGGTAGCTGACTTCTAGGAGGAATGAGACTAGGGAGAGGCTGATGTTTTATTTCTTAAAAATACAGGATTGGGCTTCCCTGGTGGCGCAGTGGTTGAGAGTCCGCCTGCCGATGCAGGGGACACGGGTTCGATCCCTGGTCCGGGAAGATCCCACGTGCGAGGAGCAACTAAGCCCGTGCGCCACAACTACTGAGCCCGTGCACCTAGAGCCCGTGCTCCGCAACAAGAGAAGCCACCGCAGTGAATGAGAGGCCCGCGCACCGCAATGAAGAGTAACACCCGCTCGCCGCAACTAGAGAAAGCCCGCACTCAGCAATGAAGACCCAACACAGCCAATGATAAATAAAATAAATAAATAAATAAAAGAAACCCTATCCTATGACCTGTTGTAACAGCAGCTAGTGCTCAAGCAAACGTTTCTTGCACACTCACTGTGCGCCAGGCACTGCTGAGGCACGTATCCACGTGCCCGGACCTCAGAAATGCGACGGTGAGGCCCTCAAAGCCAACCCACCTGTAGGATGAGGGAAGGGAACTGAAGCACCTTTACAACCTCGCCTGAACGCAGCCGCGGGCTAAGGGCATTTACACGCTGGTTCATTCGATCCTCACGGTAGTCCTGTGGCGGAAATATAAACCCGGCGCTCCAGGCGAGGAAACCGAGGCTCCGACGGGCATTGTGACTTGGCCCAGGCCACTTGGGTGGAGCGAGGATCTGACCAGCTCAGGAGTGGAAAGCCCCCACCGGCCAGTCACTGCGGTATCACAACAGCCTGCCTCTGCCTTCATTCATTCATTCACTCGCCCAAGCAAACTCTTTTAGAGCACCTGCTCTGTGTCGTACACTCTGCTCAGCAGTGGGGATAAGACAAAATTTTTTGTTTTGCTTTATTTTGTTTTATTTTTGGCTGTGCCTCGCGGTTTGTGGGATCTTAGTTCCCCGACCAGGAACTGAACCAGGGGCCGCGTCCTAACCACTGGACCACCAGGGAAATCCCCAAGGATAAGAGAAATTAGAGACCTTGCTCTCAGAGAGTCTGCAGCCTGCGGGACTGGGGCAACTGAAAATGCACAATTCGCTTTAAGAGCCCAGCTACACAGACCATCTATCCAATTCTGATGGCAATAGTAAGGTGTTACATTTAAAAAGTGATCTGTGTGGATGAATTTTGGGGGGAAGGCGTCGAATCTTGCAGAAGAGTAGCCCGGTTAGTAAGACACAGATAGTGACTCAAGGCCCTCTGAAATACACAGAGCTTTCAGGAACTATAAAAGGATTACGAAAAATATTATATTCCAAAAACAGCAGGCAAACAACAGCTGCCTTAGGTTTTCATAGAAGCCAACTGAAAATCCATGCCCGCCGTCACTTCCAACTGAAAATCCACGCCCGCCGTAACTTCCAACTGAAAATCCACGCCCGCCGTAACTTCCAACTGAAAATCCACGCCCGCCGTGACTTCCAACTGAAAATCCACGCCCGCCATGATTTTCAGAGACAAATCTCTCCGCAGATTACCCAATCCTCTGTTTAAATCTCCATACCCAGCCCTCTATCTGCAGTAATAATATAACCCCAATTCCATTTAGTGTTCATTTGAGCAGTCAGGATAAAGTCATTTCTTATTATCTCCCCACTGTGTAAAAAACAGCTTGAAGGTAGGAAGTCAGTAAGCATTTTCACCAAAAAGTAATTATTGTAAGTGACATTTTTACTGCTGGCATGCCATAAGGCGCACTGCGCGTTCAGAAGGACAAGTTGCTGAAACAAAATGACAGGGTACTCTGTGACATTCTGACAAGAACCCAAACATTATTTAACTGGCGGCTGGTCTGATGCACCGCTTTTCATTATGTCCATAGTTTAGGCTTTGAGCCCGCGCCAAGCCAGGAAATTCCAAGCGACTCCACAGACTGTCAAGTATGGAAGATGGGAGAGAGAAGGAGAAGTCTGGGGGAGCAGTGGGGTCACGGCCTGGCGCATGGAAACACGACTGAGGGAGGGAGGAAGAGGGGTCCCAGGGAGGCAGAGGGCGGAGACGGAGCCCGAGGGGAGACGGGAGCCTCGGCGCTGCGAGCGGCACGGCCGTGCAAGGACCTACAGAAGGTTCTGGAGTGCCCGGTGCTGGCGTCCTCGGTCCAGCGGGAGCCCTGGTGGCCTGGAAGGACCCTGCCCAGCTTGAGGGGCCTCGGCAGGGAGGACAGCTCAGAGGCCACCGCAGGGTGACCGCCCGCCCGGGGCGCTTCCCAGCCGAGTTCAGATGTGGAGATCGTGGAGGGGACACAGAACCCAAGCCGAAACACAGGGACGTGCTCACGGCTCACGCGGCTCCTGTCTGAAGAGACCCCCCCCCCCACCACCACCTGAGGGTTCATGGCCGCCGGGCCTCTTTAGAAATAACGAGCTTCTCTGTGTCGAAAGTGAACGGCTGCCTAATTTGCCCGCCTGGGTTTTAGTGCCACATGGTGACGTCAGACCCTCTCTCTAACATCCCCGAGCACCAAACCTTTCCTGGGGGGCGGGGGGGGGGCTCCCTGCCTCCGAGTCTCCGAGCAGATGCTCGTCACCCATCGGGACCCCCATCCTATTTCTCCAGCCACATATCTCCGCCAGGCACAGCCAACATAAAAACATGGAGTTTTCGATTGGCATTGACATATACACACTGCTACATATAAAGCAGGTAACTAGTAAGGACTAGCGCTGTAGAGCACAGAGAACTCTACTCAATACTCTGTAACGGCCTATACGGGAAAAGAATCTAAAACAGAGCGGCTGTATGTATGTGTATAACTGATTCAGTTTGCTGTACACCTGAAACTAACACAACGTTGTAATTCAACTCCACTCCAGTAAAAATCCAAAAAACCCCGTAAAACACGGAGCATTTTGCTTTTGCGTATGTGTGGTCTTTGGACTGATTGGCAGAGGCTTGAAAGAAAATACGTGGAGACGTTCATAGACGTCTCGGAGACACGCAGGACCTTTCACACCCCTCCCGCCACGCCACTGCATGCTTGCTATGGAGAAAGGAACAGAAGTAACCTAACGACACACTAAGGCACGTCGGAGCGCGTGATGTGGCCCCACTACAGGACAGCCTGCTTTCCAAGGGCCTGCGCCTGACGCCGGTGCGGGGGTAACGGGGGATCTCGGGCCCCATCCCCAAGGGCCTGGGCGGGTCTCCCCCTAGCCCGGGGAAAGCCCGATCCCAAAGAGGCGGCATCACACACTGGCGCCCACCCCTCCCACGGCCAGGCCCGGCCTGCCCTCCTTGCTGGCCCCGGGCTGGCAGTACTCTTTGGCCCTCAGTCAGCCTGGGCATTGCCTTAAGTCACTGAAAATCCCAGCAAACCTACCAAATCACTCACTCTTTGTTTCAATAGTAAAAAGGAGACAGTAGGTGCTGGTGTATGTGTGTGAACATTTAAAAAAGTCTGCCTAAGGAACTCTTGTAGTGACTTAAAAGCCACAACAGTTTACTTATCAACAACGAAAACCCGTTTAATAAAAGCAAGGTTTGTATTTAACTTGTGCCAGCTTACATCCCCGAGCTTGACTTCCAAGCCACTTGAAGAGAGGGCCTGTGCCCTTCATTCACTAAGGGAAACTTCTAAGTGCCAGGCGGGGTGCTAGGAGGTGGGGCACAGTGGTGACCCAGGCAGACATCACTAAGCAGCTGGCTGTCACAAAGACCTAGGAGGGGGACGTCCAGGGGGTGATGGCAGCTCACAGCGCTGTGGCACTGAAGCTGAGGCTGGGGAGGAGGGAACAAGAAACAGACAGAGGTGGCGGGGCGGGGTGGGGGTGTGTGCGGCGGGCAGGGTCACACACTGAGAAGGCGGGACTTTAACCCCAGGGAAGGGGCTGAAGGAGGGGAGGGCCCAAGCCCGATGTGCGATCTGGAGGGATGGTTCTGGAGGTTTAGGAAACAGAAACTGTGTGAGTGTGAGTGTGTGAGCGTGTGAGTGTGTGTGTGTGTGAGAGAGAGAGGGGGCAGTGTTAAGAGGGAGGGGGGATTGAGGTGAGCTGCCCGGGCAGAGGCGGCAGGTGTAAGAGGGAGAGGGGGATCGAGGTGAGCTGCCCGGACCCTGGCTCAGGTGCCCACGGGGATGGCGGTGCTTTCACAGTTCTGGGGAGAAAAGGCTGAGCTCCATTTTGGTTGCGTTTCACCGGAGGGGACGACGAACCCGTGGCGGGAAGTCGGCGCTCGAGGGAGGGAGGAGGAGGGAGGGCCGTCCTTGGCAGGTCGCCTCTGTCCTGGCGCAGCACGGGGGGCAGAGGGTGAGGCTGTGATTCTCGAGTCTGTCGGGGCCCCTTCCGTCAGGCACCGCCTTGTGCCACCTGCGCTTCCCTCACTCTTGGGGTGCTTTCTCACCCTCCCCTTTTCTCCCTGAACCGAACCAGGAAAGCACATGGCGGGGAAGGATCTCAGCACCTGGGGAAGCTGCCCAGGTGACGGGGTCCTGAGCCCAGGAGCGCTCACCCGAGGGCTGGGCGCTGCCGGGCACTCGGGATTGCACATTTGCTGCCCCTCAGGCTTCCATGATTCTTCTTGTGTATCTTTTACGGGCTCTCAAGGAAATACGCGTGTCCAAAGCAGAGTTTGGGAATGTTGAAAATTAAAAACCTTCCTTAAGTTACAATTCAACCTTGGTAGTGAACCCCCAGGCTGGCGAGGCCGCGGGGCCGGCCTCAGGGGCAGTGCCCCCCCCCCGCTCCTGGCTTTGCTGCAGATCCATACTTTAGAAATAACGCTTTCAAATTACCGTCAATAACCTTATCACCGAACCAGCTGTGTGTATGAACACTTATCAGCGCGTCCCTGTGCATTAAGAGAAAATGTATGTCATACAAACAGTCTAAATATATATTACTGAGATGAGTAAAAACAAACTCCCTAGTTAAATTGCTCTGCTGTAATCAAAGATTAAGCACTGTGTGTGCGTGCGCGCGCACCCGTGTGCGTGTGTTTTCTTCCTCCAGGGTTCCTTTCTGGCTTTGGGCAGGCCGGCCCATCCTTCACCGGTAGCGATTCTCTCTGGCAGGCAGCTCATACTGCCATTCTGACGGTGGCGTTCATTTCCCCAGATTTCTAAGGCTTGGAGGAGCTAAGAGGCGGTTTTCAATAGTGTTTTACTTCTGAGTCTTTTAGGTCTGCAGCTCAGCAACTTTCCTTCCCTCCAGGCACCTGGTGGACAGCAGGCTTGCAAGTGCCCATCTGCGCAGAGGCTCCAGCATTGGCCCCAAGAGCAGCCCGTCCCCTCTCGATAACCCTGCCAGGCAGCTCGGCATGCAGGTGATGTCTGGCCTGTGATGGGATGTTCCTTAGAGAATCCTTCGCTGACTGAATAGCTGGTGTGGTGGGCTGCTGCTTCCCGCCTTCCCAACAACACGCAGGTTGAGTGCACTGATCTGGCCCTACACGGGCCCCAGGCCATGCCGAGCAGAACCAAGTGACATTTTCGTTGTATGTGATGGTATCAGAAAAACCTATTAAGGGGACTTCCCCAGTGGCGCAGTGGTTAAGAATCCGCCTGCCAATGCAGGGAACACGGGTTTGAGCCCTGGTCCGGGAAGACCCCACGTGCCGCGGAGCAACTAAGCCCGTGCGCCGTGACTACTGAGCCTGCGCTCTAGAGCCCACGAGCCACAACCACTGAGCCCGCGAGCCACAACTACTGAAGCCCGCGCACCTAGAGCCCGTGCTCTGCACCAAGAGAAGCCACCACAACGAGAAACCTGTGCACCGCGATGAAGAGTAGCCCCCGCTCGCTGCAACTAGAGAAAGCCCGCGCACAGCAACGAAGACCCAACGCAGCCAAAACCAGATAAATAAAATAAATTTATTAAAAAAAAAAAAGAAAGAAAAGCTATTAAGGTACATTATTTTACACATCCTCCTAATCTCTCCATACTGCTTTACTTAATTTGTGATGAAATTGTTGAGAAAGGGTACTTAATGTACGACAGTCAGTAAAAGTAATTTATCATCTTCCTGCTCCAGTGCTCACGTTATCAGCGAACTCATTTTCTGCATTCATCATGCAATCAGCCTATTATTTGCATATTAATCAGGCAGTGGACCATGAAAGAACTGCATCCCAGCCAAATGCTGCACTATCTCAGGAGAAACACTCAGTAATTATCATACATCAGTGTTATGATGTGGTAATTGATTATAACATCTTTCTGCTGCCCCTGGGGAGCCCCTCTGCTCACCCAGCTCCAGGCACTCTGGACAGATTGCTCTTTTCCTCCCCAAATCAAAGTCACCACTGCTGCTCTCTCCAAGCGCTATTTCTGTGGGGTACTGATCCTCCTCTTCCAATCTCATGAGGTATTTAAGCTACGTGGAACACACTGACTGTAACTCAGAGACGAGAGGGTCTAGCCAGGAGGAAAGCGCATCCCTCTGGACTCAGCCTCTTGGCTTCAGAGGTGCCGCTCCAGCTTCCGAGAAAGTTTCCTTGTCAAGAGAAATGCGGCAACTTCAGTCCCTCCTCATCGCAAAGTTGGTACAAAGGCAGTTTGGCTGCTTTATTTAGGTGCCAAATGACAGACTAATTTTGGCCCTCTTGTAAAGGACAAACCCAACATCTGCCAATTCAGACTCGGGCTATATTTAGGAATCCAGTTCCACAGGGAAGAACAAAACACAAAATCAAGATGAAGCCGGTGACGGAAGCCGCCTGGCTCGCTTCGTTCTCTCTGGGACGCCCTTTCTCACTCCTGAGCATGACCCTGGCCCAGGGACCAGTCAGCAGGGGGCTGGGCCCCAGGTCCTGGGCTGGCTGAGGGCCACTAGCAGGGAGAGGGCATGAAGCTGAAGGGCGGGGCTGTCCTTGCAGGGACAGAACCCTGGGCCCCTGCGCATACCTTCCTTGGATCTAGCCTGGAAGGGGTTTCAAAGCAGCATGGACCCACATCACAGGCCAGATGGGTCAACACTTTCTGTTGCAAAACTTCATAAACTGGGCTCTGACTATGCCACTGTTTTGTTGCTGGGTTCCCTTCCCTTCTGCCCAGCTCCCAGCCTGAACACAAGGGCATGCCTCTTGGGGTAACTGAGGCATCTGATTTCCTGTTAAGTGTTCATCTTGGATCTGATTTTATTTTATTATTATTTAATAAATTTATTTATAAATCATTTCCACTTTGATCCACTTAGGGATCAAAGGTATTAGTGCTGCGCTTGGCACATAAAAGGTGCAAGTATATGAGTTTCTTCATTGTACTCTTACCGCCTTTTAAAAATTACCTGAGGATTTTTAAGCATTTAAGCTTCTTCATCCTTCCCTGGAAGCAAACCATTGAAAACTGAAGTCCTCATTTGCACCTGTGACCTACTTTTGCCTCTTGGACTGAAATGCCCAATGTACTGCAAATTCCCTTCTCCAAAGAAAGTCTACGGGGAAGAGAAAGGAGCCGTGTCCAGAGGCCCGTGACGAAGGCCTGCCGGGGCCTTCTCCTAACGGGCAGCTGGGGCGTGCCAGCACCGAGGGCCCAGGCCACGCAGCCCAGCGCAGCCGAGCGGGACGGCGCTGCCGCTCCCCTGTGCCCATAGCCACCCCTGTATCCAGACGAGATGGCCTGGCTCGGCACTAGTTTGCCCCAAATGGCCTGAGCGATGACCTGTAGTCTTACTCTTTTTTTTTTTTTTTTTTTTTTTGCGGTACGCGGGCCTCTCACTGTTGCGGCCCCTCCCGCTGCGGAGCACAGGCTCCGGACGCGCAGGCTCAGCGGCCACGGCTCACGGGCCCAGCCGCTCCACGGCACGTGGGATCCTCCCGGACCGGGGCACGAACCCGCGTCCCCTGCATCGGCAGGCGGACTCTCAACCACTGCGCCACCAGGGAAGCCCTGTAGTCTTACTCTTGAAGCTCAAGATTTTGGGTGAACTTCATGGAATGGCAGGTGGACTGACAATGTTCAAAGATGGACGGCATTTCAGGGAAGCCAGGAATCTGGAGAACTGCATGAAGGTCATCCTGCAGCTGACCCTTTGCGCCGGCTGCCACCCAGCAAGGCTCTCCCTTGATAGTCTCCGCCCAAGGAGTGAGTGCTGGACCGGCTTTCTGCTTTAAAGCCAGGAGCCTGACGTTTCACGTGTGCACGTACATTGTTCTATAGCTATCTGTGTGCGCACGAAATGACATAATGGCAGTGGTTTCAAGGGCAGCAGTAGGAAAGCAAACACTCAACTAGCACTTCCTCTGTGCGAGCCACTGCCCTGGAGGCTTTTATACATGAACTCATTTAAAACTCCTGAAGGTCTAGGAGATAGGTACTTTATTTTTCCTATTTTAAAGAAGAAACGGAGACACGGAGAGGTCAAGTCACTCGCCCAAGGCCACACAGGTGCTCAGTGGCCGAGATGAGACGAGCCCTCTGCAGTTGGCTCTGAGCCACCGCGTCCTGCTGCTGCTCACACGTGCTCAAGGCTGCTCGCCGCAGGATCGTTTCTTAGGTTCTGCTGTTAAAAATCAATCTAGGGGGCTTCCCTGGTGGCGCAGTGGTTGAGAGTCCGCCTGCCGATGCAGGGGACGCGGGTTCGTGCCCCGGTCCGGGAAGATCCCACGTGCCGCGGAGCGGCTGGGCCCGTGAGCCGTGGCCGCTGAGCCTGCGCGTCCGGAGCCTGTGCTCCGCAACGGGAGAGGCCACAACAGTGAGAGGCCCGCGTACCGCAAAAAAAAAAAAAAAAAAAAAATTAATCTAAATATCTCTCACTAGTGATTGGTTAAATAAAGTATGGTATGTCCAGATACAGGAATTCCCTACAGCAGTGAAAAGAGGAGGAAATTCTTTATGTCCCAGCCTAGGGCAGTCTCTACAGACTATTGCCAGGTAAGAAAAGCAAAGCACACCTTGAGCACTGCGTGCTCCCTTCTGTGTGCAACGAACATCTAGATGCAGAGACTCTCTGAAGGAAACGAACAGGAGGGCCTTGGGGGAAAGCACCTGGGGGCCTGGGGATGAGGGAGGAGGGCGATTTATTTTTGAAAAAGGGTGTAAGCTCTTTTAAATCCTGCATTTTGTAGCCATGATGCATTTTACTTATTCAAAGGAAAAAAAAACAACCCCCCAAACCCACAAACCATAATTAAAAATAAAAGTTTCTTACTCTGGGTTACTCTGATTCTCTCGTCTTTTTTTGGAGAGACCCAGTGACAAATCCCACTTAAGGAACAGAGACCCTTGGGGGCTGATTTGTGCAGAAGCAGCCTTTCCCGGGGATCCTGGTGACAGCATTTGCTGCTTTGAGGCGAAAACGTCGAGTGGGCTGGCTGGCTCAGTGGCTGCTGCTCCAGGGATGCCTGTGCGGGGCCTGCGGGCGCAGTGTGCTCTAGGGGAGGGCAGGCTGGGCCGGCTCGGCTCCACCACCACCCTCACCACCCCCCACCCCACCCCGCAGCGTCCCAGGAGTGAAAGGGCCTCTCCGTGCTCCCTCTGCCTTCCTGGTTCATGCTGCAGGGAAGGAAGTTTCAGGGTCGTGCTCAGGCGCCACAAGGAATCCCACAAATGCCGGGAACCGCTAGGAGAGCTGAAAAGGCAGCGCAGGCGCGGAGGTGACGCAGGGAGGCGCAGCTTCCGGGCAGCTCACGAGAAGCCGTCCTACCTCGCTACAGCCTCGCCCCCGCCCTGCCCTCCGAGGCCGCTCTTGGGGGCGCTGGGTCCCAGCCTGCCTCTCCCTGCTCTGGAAGCCCACCTCCTCTCAATGAAGAGCCGCCCACGGGGCGGCAGCTGGGCATCCTGGGGCCCAGTGCCGCCACGGGGGCAGGTGACGGAGGGCACCTCAAAGGAGCAAGGAGGCCCCCTTCTGTCCCGATCTCCATACTTTTTTTCTTATCATAACGGGCCTTAAGGCGGCAACAGGAACCCTATTCTACATAAAGAAAAGACAAAACTCCTCCGTAATCTACCTTCCTCCTGTTATTTTAAAAGAAAAACAGAAGGCCTCTAAGTCGGGGCTTCTACTATTTTCGCTTTTTTTCAAAGGTTCCGCACGTGCCCCGTCCTCAGCCATCGATGAACGTTCGCACCCGCAGAGCTCTCCACCTGGAATGTTCTCCGCCCTGACCCCTTCGCCCTTCACGGCCCAGCCACCTCCTGGGGCGCCCTCAGCACCACGGGCCTCCCCACCGGCCTGCACCCACATGTACTGGATGACAGACAAACGTTAAGGTAGGTTGCGTCTGATTCCAGAAACCTGACTTTTCTGATCTTAGGACAGACAACTCCTTTATCGTGGCACTCCTGGTAACACTGAAATGCCATCGTACAGGGCACGACCAAGAAAGAGAGAAATGAATGCACACTTGGTTCTCCTGGCCGCCAAGTTCTGGCCGGTGAGTGGGGGGCGGAGGCTGAGCCCCAGGACTAATGATGAGCAGAGCAGCCACCTGCTCAGGAGGGGTCGCTTCCTAGCTCACACGTGGCTTTCCAGAATTCTCTTTTGTTTTTGATCTGTTGCCTACGGCCATGTATACATCAGTTATGTATATACAAATCTTTTCAGGTATTCAAAATAAATGACGAGTTAGAAGAGTTCTTTTCAGAGAGCACCAATAGTTACTTTCACTGACGTATTTCCATGAAAGAGAAGAAAAAAAAAGAAAGGAAAAAAAAAATCAACTCAGTTCTAGTCTAGGGCACTGAACAAAGCGTTCTGCCTCCTTTAGATGGTGCCACGGAATTCTCTGGGGGTTCGACCAGCCCTTCCTCTTCTTATTAATGTGCTATGCAAATGCCCCACCCTGACTTAGTCACCAAAACTGAGGAACTGATTGCTTATTCAAGGAAGCCGAGTTTAAAGCACTAAAGCCGTGGACGTGTTCTCCTGGTCATTTCATGGGTACCGACCAAGAGCCGCACATTAAAAAGGAAGGTTGGCCTGTCCCTAACTGGGAGCTGTGGCCCTGGGACTCTCTGGCTGCGTGAGGCCATGTGCAGCATACAGCCCCATGGTGCTCATGTCAGGGAGGGGGCACACGTGGGACCACCCACGTTAGAGAGGGACGCAGCTGCTATCTTCTCAAGAGGGAACTGGCGGTCGGCTGGGTGAGAACAGTGACGAGGAGCCATGGAATTCTCCACAGCCGGAGAAGATTCCGGAACCCGCAGTTCCTGCCTGACACGCTGGGAAAAAGCTGGGTATTTTATAATTAATCCGAGGAGACTGGGCCATCCTTTCGTCGGTATGGCTTGCAATAATCCATCTGGGCGTGGAAGCTTGTGAGCTACAGTAACGAAGTGCTCCCAGAGTAAAAAGTTACAAAGCTGAGCGCATGGGCAACTCCTGTCAATTCTCCATAAGGTGATGAGTGACTGAGTCGCATTTAGAAAAATCTGTTCCTTCCCCTTTCTTTCTCCCCGCTTTGGAGTTGTCTCTTGTCTCCTTCTTTCCCTTGGGGCAAAAAGATTAATCACACCAAGGAACCATGAATATGAAATGAGCTTTAAGGAATGAAAAGGAAAAAAAAAATCCAATTGTAGATCACATCTAACTAGGTACCTCCGTACTACCTACACGGATACACACACGTACACCTTCACTACATCTCAAGGTTTTCTTCTTTAAAAGAGAAACACCCTCCTAACTGATAGGCAATGACCACAGGCCACACTCAGAGAAAACAAGCCTTACTTGGTCCCTCCTTTCTCCTTCTCTGAGCGCTTCCTCTGCTTCTCCTGAGCACTGCTACTGCTACGCAGGGCGAGGGTAGCTGATGCGTGATAGCTGGGATGGGAGACAAACAAATGGGAGACTCGGAGAACCAATCCCAAAGGACTACCTGCACCTGTCTTGCCATATTATTAACGACAACCCAAGACACTGGGGACTTTGAAAGAAGCCAACAGAAACATGTGTATAGAGGGACTTCCCTGGTGGTGCAGTGGTTAAGAATCCGCCTGCCAATGCAGGGGACACGGGTTTGAGCCCTGGTCCGGGAAGATCGCACATGCTGCGGAGCAAGTAAGCCCGCGAGCCTAGAGTCCGCGCTCCGCAACAAGAGAAGCCACTGCAACGAGAAGCCCTCGCACCGCAACGAAGAGCTCGCCGCAAGTTTAGAAAGCCCGCGCGCAGCAACGGACAGCCAACGCAGCCAAAAATAAATAAATTGATATTAAAAAAAATGTGAAACTAGACCACCAGGAAATACAGGAACAGGTAACTGATCTGAAGTTCTGTCCTTTAAAAACCGGTTTTGTTTTTTTTTAAGTTACTCATATGACCGGTATGGAACCCTCCATTCTCCTCCTCAAGGCCTCAACAGCGCAGGTCACTCACTGAAAGTGGCATCAGTTCTCCTCAGCGTCCAAGGCCATCACCCCACGTCTCGAATCATCAAAGGAACGTTCAGAAATGGTTACAACCACCAGGAGGAAAAAGTGATGAGGCAGTGGAAACTTCAGTTTCTCTCTCCTTTATCATGAACCTGATCGGCAAGTTTGACACAGAAATCATTAAGGAAAATGGAGATGCTGAGGGCAACAGGGCTGGGCAGAAAGAGGCAGACAGGAATTCTTAGCGAGGAAAACAGAGTCCCGTGTCAGCAGTTTGCTGTTTAGTTGAGTGAGGCCCTCCACCCCCGGGGCACCTCATTGCCATGGAAACTAAGCACAGAGCCCTGCATTAGACCCACGCGATCTCTGCTCAGACCGAGGCTGTGGACAGAAGGTGGGTCTTCCAAAGTCCTTCCACACCTGGGAGGCTGAACCGATGGCCGGGCCAGTTCGGCAGCCTGGATTCTCAGACACTGAGTGTTTCTCACCAATATTCAGGAACAGACCAACCCAGGGTCAGAATTACCTTCCTGCAGCCATCTGCTGCCACCACGCTGAGCTGCCCTGGGCAGAGGCCTCATGGAGCCACCAAGGACAGAGCATCTTTCTGGGTCTGGGGGCCTCTTGGAAGGATTCCGTGGTAGCCACGGCGAGAGCAGGGAATCAGAATCCTGGAGAAATCCTAGGCCAGAGGCGTTGCTCCCCTGCCTTTTGGGGGGCAATGCTGAATGCTTCCTCCAAGACACTGTTTTTTTTTGGCCACACTGCGCGGCATGCGGGATCCTAGCTCCCCGCCTGCGCCCCCTGCGTTGGAAGCGCGGAGTCTTAACCACTGAACCGCCAGGGAAGTCCAGACACTGATTTTTTAGGCTGTCAAAGATCCCGGCGTCTCCAATAGTCACTCATCCCACTGATTTACCAACACTCATCATCATAAGAGAATTCTGTTTTTCAAATCTGAATTCCACATACCGAAAGGCACGGCTACTTTAATTTTTAGAAACACTCCTGAAAGGATAACGCTGATAGTAAAGAAATTTCAAACAAGGAAAGCTGCCACCCACAGTCTTGCCGCTATGTGATCATCTGTCTTTTCATTCTGACAAGCACTTTCTAGTCTCTCCTGATCCAGAGAAACATTTGCGCTTAGCTACCATCGTGACTTAAAAAAAAAAATTTCTGTTTTCCTAGAATGTAAGAAATAAGTTTTCCACCTTTCTCCACAATCACCATAATTATTACTTCTACGGATGGCTTCCCAACTGCTGACTCACAACAGGCGCGTTGAGTGAGAGGTCGGCCATCCACCTCCCGTCTTGCGGAGACGACACAGAGAGGCCTGCCTGGGCCTCTTCACAGAAAGCAGGGGAAAGTTCTGCAGCACTCACTTGTACCCAGGGGCTCACTGCCTCCTGCCTCCCTCCCTCCTTCAATCTGCAGGCTCCCCAAGAGTTTAGATCTCCTTATTTTATAAAGTAATTTGATTTCTTACAAATATCACTTACGTCCCTCCGAGGAGCCCTGTGAGCTGTTCCCAGGTTGGAAACGTGGCTGTCATAGGAATGTTGCAGCACAGCAGCGAGTGCTCGCTATACAATAGAAAGCAAAGAGCCATTCTTTAAGGATTTGTTCCGACACGGGGAAGGTTCTGGCATCCATCGCAGCCGACCTGGGGCTGCAGGAGGTTTCTTCTTTTATTTAGGAACGAGGGGTTTTGATCTAAAAACCGTTAGTCACATTCTGCCAAGTTGGGTCCTGACTCTGATGGGGCAGCGGGTACTCGGAGAGCTTAACAGGGCCCAGCTTTCCATTAGAGCAAGAGGCAAGGAGAACTTTCCATGCAAACGTCCGCAAAACTCTAGCACAAACAACCGCGTCCATTATTTTCTCTAATGTGTTTTGAACGGGCGCCAGTGCTGTGTAAGTTCTCCAGTACCTGCTAATGAAATTGGCCAACGCAGAAAGGCAGGGAGAAGGAAGTACACCTGATCCTTCTCAGAGGGCCAACCGCTCCATTTAGAGGTCCAGCCAAGAGAACCAAGAGCTTGGGCTAGACACAGCCTTCCACCCCTCAAGACGGAACACCCCGAATACAAGAGAACGTCAGCCGGGAGCTTAGCGGCGCCCGGCACTGGCTGCATCTGTGTGCGGGTTTGGAGTTCCGAGGCGGCGGAGGCCGCTGCCGCCCAGCTGTTCCCCTCACGACACGTGTTTTCCCTCGTCAAACTTCCAGCAGGCTGGCGGGCTCCACGCTCCGCACTTAGCTTTGTTTGTGTTTTCAATGCATCAATGGGATGTGGAGACTAATCAACATGTTTAGAGAAATAAAGAAAGAAAAACAGAGGAACAGCTCACGATGCTGGCTGCTCCTGGGAGCTGGGTGGGAAAAGCCTGGCACAGGCGGGCACACAGGAAGGACAAGGAGGGGCCAGGAATCAGGGGTGTGGGCCAGCCCGGGCTGCCGTGTCCAGGAGTCCGCGTGGTGGAGATGTGACCTCAAAGACCAGGCCTCGGGGCTCTCAGATGCCGCCGGAAGCAGCCCCAGCTCCTGGGCCCGGGCTCCAGGCCCTCCACCACCTGCTCCCAGGCTGGACCCCAACCTCAGTCCCACTCTCCTGAGTGTCACGCCCTGAACTGCAATGCCCGTTCCTTGTCCCCTGTCCCCTGCTATGAGACTGGAAGCCCCCTGAGCACAGAATCCGTCTCTGACTCGGACCCCAGCCCCCAGCCCCGAACACAGGGCCTCACACCTAGGAGCCGACGGACTGATGAAAGCCCACGGTGAGGAACAAGAAAACGCTGGAGGAACCTGAACTCGGCCGTAGACTCTCTCCTTCTTCGTTAGAAACTACGACCTCGACGAAGCCAGTTTGCCTAGAGGGTACCATGTTTTCAGCTCACCGGATCCAGAACGAGGGATCCTTCAAGTCTTCCCAGTACAGACCAGAGGAAAACACAAAAGGCAGGGAAATGTTTCATTCAAAACAGCGGACATGGCTAGTTACCTGAGCTCACGCAGCCCTGCTGCAGGGGGTCCTGGAGTGACGTCATGGAGTGCAGGACTAAACGAGAGAAATGGGTACAGTTAAACGAGGAAACAAACTTGGGGGGGGGGTTAGAGCTTCCTAATACCCGGAGCACAGCAATAAGGGCCCAAAGGCCCAAGGGAGGGCACCCACTCCTTCCGGGGAGGGCCAGAACGGGGCGGGGGGTGGGCGTCCACGCTGGCAGGCGAGGCGCTGCCGGTAGAAAGCTGGCCACTGGCTGGCGAGCCAGCGGAGGCCGTCACCCACGAGACCCTTCGTTCTGCTCCTCTGGCTGATTTCCTTTCCTGCTGCCCTGATTTAGCTACTTGACTCTTACCTATATTTATGTATAAACAGCATTTTCCTAATTGGTAACGCATTTTCTGCTGCTTATAAAATTAGCTAGGCACAATCTTCTCTCTCCCAAAAACTGAGTCAGTCCCATGGCAACAGGTGGTGGAGGAAGGGGGGCGGCTCTCAGGCAGCAGCTGACAGCGTGGCGGGTGGTCTCCCAGCACAGGCTCCCCTCCCCCACCGCCTGCAGCAGCCCAGGGCGGGGCTGCCCTTACCTGGCCCTTGCTGCTGTCCTTGGACAGGCAGGACGCCCTGGCCCAGCTCGCCGTTCAGCCAGAGCTGCATCCGGATGAAGGGTTCGCGGCCTTTCTGTGTCAGCTTGCTCCACGGCTTCGGCCGGGACAGCATGTCGCTGACGCTGCCCTGGGACAGGCCCAGCACCTGGAATGGCGACCAAAGACACACAGCATCAGCACCCCGGGTTCGGTGTGAGGCCGCAGAATGTTAGTGGTACACGCGAGGCCATGTGGAGGCGTGGTCGGGATGGGTGGCACGTGGGGAGCGCTCCTGGGGCCGAGCACGGAACCGGCCCCTGGGGGTGGGTGGCAACAGCCTGGGGTGGGGGATAAGCTTTTCAAGGTCACCAGTGGGCTGATGCCCTGACACGGGGAGCCACGGTCAGTCCCAGCTTTCAGCTCCCAGGGAGAGGAGGGTGGGCAAACGGAGGGGAGGGGCTCCCTCCAGGGTCTCGATCCTGCCAAGCCTGCAGGGTTGTCGTCCTGACAGCCCGAGGAGGAAGCACTGAAACTCTGTTGCTCTTTGCCTGGTGGCGCCAGCAAAGGCCGAGGTGCTGGGGGCCAAGGACCCCTTTAGAGCAGGAGCGACGGATGCTGGCGGGACGCGGGCGCCCGTCTCCTTTGCCGGCGCCGGGCCAGCCTGGCATTTAGAAAGGTCTGCTCTCTCTGATCACATCCTGCTCGATGGTAGGGGCCCAGAGGTGAGCTGGTGGCAACCAAGGAGCCAGCCTGGGAGTGAAGCTCACTGCAGACGATCGACAAGTTGCACGTACATACCCGACTTTGTTACGCTCACATATGGCCATACATATGTATGGGCACAAACACCCCCCACAGGACACAGATGCAGCCCAGAGATATTTAGGGGCCGCATCCGATCACTCTTTGAAAAGTTCTCAAGTTCCAGAATAAACTGCACTCACGGGCCAAACAAGTTCAATGCTATTAAGTCTCTGCTAAATTTAAGGCATGAGCACAAATGTCTATTTAAATGTTCTCAAATGATATTTTTACAACGCTGAACTAGAAATTTCAAGGGACTTGCAATTCTCATCCTCATTTCTATTCACCCCGTCACCTTTTGCGAAGTTGGGACAAAGAGCTCACAACCGTGTTTCGAGGATTCACAGCACAGTACGTGGCAAACATTGAACTCGAGGCAGGACCTGGGAAGGCGGGTAGGAAGGTGCGGGGCAGGCCCCTGCTGACCCAGCCACGTGGCCCTTGGGGAGGCCGTCTTTTGTTTTTTTTGCTGCATCGGGTCTTCGTTGCTGCACGAGGGCTTTCTCTAGTTGCGGTGAGCGGGGGCTACTCTTCGTGGCGGTGCGCTGGCTTCTCATTGCAGCAGCTTCTCTTGTGGAGCGCGGGCTCTAGGCGCGGAGGCTTCAGTAGTTGTGTCTCGCGGGCTCTAGAGTGCAGGTTCAGCAGTTGTGGCGCACGGGCTTAGCTGCCCCGCGGCATGTGGGATCTTCCCGGACCAGGGCTCGAACCCGTGTCCCCTGCACTGGCAGGCGGACTCTCAACCACTGCGCCACCAGGGAAGTCCCGGGGAGGCTGTCTTTTAGGGGACTGGAGCGCTTCTCATTATGCTCAGCAATTCATTGTTTAATCTAAGACTATCCCGGGGTATTACGTTTATCTTACATTCTGCAGGCCTGGTAAATCTCCATTATCCAGAATCTCAGTGACCAGGAAGTGCCAAGAACAGAAAGGGTCTGGTAGCCCATCCACAAACCATGGCCTTTTGTGAGCCAGGGAAGGCCGATGTGGAAACAAGGGTCTTCGAGGCCAGTCCTGGGCACAGCCTGGGCTCTGTGCAGCTCTGCCCGTGCCACCTCTAGCTGTGCATCCCTGGGCAGGTTGCTTCACCCCTCTGGTGCCCCAAGCACGTTCTGAATTATGAGAGAGGTACAACTACGCTTTACGTTGCTGCTTCTATCGAGTGCCTTCTGGTTCTCTGCACGCTGGCCGTCTCTCTCTGTGATCAGATCAGATCCTTTTGGCCGAAACAGCCTACAGAGGCGCCTCTGGGCTCCACTTGGCTGGGGGGACAGAACTCGATTCAGTCACCTGCTAGCTTGGGGCACATAGTTAACTTCCCTGAGCCTCGGTTTCCTCATCTGTCAAATGGCGACTTTGCCACCCCCTCACAGTGTGAGACAAGAGGTCTAAAGGACCATGGAGGGTGAGAGGGCCTCACCCAGAACCTGGCCCCCAACGGGGATGCCGCAAATGGAGCGTTCACCGGCCAGCCTCCCCGGAAGTTTGGGAGTGGACGAGCCACGATGCTCCTTGGTTAACTAAGTGGGTGACGGCCACACCCTCCAGACAGATACGCAGTCCTAAGCAGTGAAGGGAGATGGGAAGACCCAGGCTCCCACATCGAGTCCCTTACCTTCTCCCCGAAGATCCTCTGACAGATGCCGTTCTTGGCCAGCTTCTCCTTCACCTGCCGGGTGAGCTCGATGGTGTCCACCTCCTGGTACATGTAGATCTCGTACTGCTCAGGGGTCAGCGGAGGGACCGAGGGCTTGGTGGGCTTCGACAGGGGCACGATGGGGGAGGAGGGCAGAGGGCTGTTCTGGGGTGTCTCGCTGCGGCTGGCTCCGGTGAGGCTCAGCTCTGAGCTCTGGGAGTACGGCGACTCGGCGCTGGGCCAGTCCTTCCAGTACTCTGATGAGGAGGGGCCCTGGAGCTGGCCGCGCTCGGCCCGCGCCTGCCCGCCACTGCCGCCGCCGCCTTTTTCTTTCCCGCCGCTGGCTTCTTCAGCCTTGGGGTCTTCGGGGGGAGCGCTGCTCTTCCTCTCGGGCTGGACGGCGCTCCACCAGTGGTCTTTCCACACGCCGCTGCGGCCCAGCTCGCTCTTCACGTGTCTGAGGACCCCCTGTGCGGAGTCGGCCGCCCCCGGGAGGTCTGGCCCGGGCACGTCCTGGGACTCCTTCTTCAGGACCGGGGGGTTGGGCAGAGCGGGGGCGCTGGAGTCGGGAGCCGAGGGGGGCTTCTTCAGGGAGACGGCTAATGGAGAGTAACCGGACACTGACGAAATGGGCGAGGGGGGCATTAGCTTGGGGGTCAGGATGGCGATGTCTGTCTGGGACAGCGGCGCTGGCTTTAAGGCGGGGTCGAGGGCGGCCTGCTGGGCCTCCATCTCGCGGCGGGCCTGCTGCAGGATGGAGCGGATGGCGTCGTCGGAGCTCCCGCTGCTGGACGCCGAGGAAGGCTGGGCCGGCTCTGCTGCGGAGCAAACACAGAGGTGAGACGGTGGCGGCACCGCCCCGTGCTTTTTCACTCCACTTCATCCTGACCCGACCTGCCACCGCATGCAGGTTACTGGGGAGAACCTCACGGCTCTGTTTTTCCAACGTTTCCCCCGTCGTGAAACGTTCACGCACCCTGTCCGAGCAGTGATAGAGGGGCCAACGCGCCTGCTGTGCGACCACACGGCCTCCGCGACACACCAGCCGAAGGGGTAAGTTATGATCACGAGTGTGATGGGGGGCGGGGCCGGGGGGGTTACGTGTGCAAATGCTCTGTGACTCTCTTTCCGGGATCACTTTAGACTTAACATTCTCATGTGCTATATCCCAAATTCCAGTGGTTTTGTTAGCTCAGATCCCCTTCCGGGTGGGTGACTACGGTGTGGCCACCAAGGGGGAGGGGGGGGAGGGCCAGTGTGTGTGTGGGGCAGTGGGCAGGCCCTAGCTCAGGAACCCAGGGGAGTGACCAGGTGGTGGCAGGTGCTAAGCGGTCACAGCTGCCTGCAGCCAGGCCTGGTGGGGCCTCGCGGCCACGTCTGTGGCGGAAGGACTCCACAGAGCAGGGGCTTCGTGGGCACAGGGCAGGGGTGTGTCTGTATTGAGCCCTGGGTAGAGCACTCAGGTTTCCTCTCCAGCGGAAGGTCTGAGCTGAATCTACAGCCTGGTGCGCCTCTCAAGCAAAGTTCAGCCACAGGAAAGCTGAAATGTGGGTGTTCTCTTACACAACGCAGCTCTCAGGGGGCTATGAGGGCCGATTCCTGCAGCCGACTGACTGCAGAGGTGGGGCCATCCACCCTTTAACACTTCCTGCTCCTCTCTGGCAACGTCTGTTCCATAAAGCAGCTGTGGTCAGTATATACCCAAGTAGCAAAAGCCTGTGTTGCATTTAAAAAAGGGAATCTGGGGGCTTCCCTGGTGGCGCAGTGGTTGAGAGTCCGCCTGCCGATGCAGGGGACACGGGTTCGTGCCCCGGTCCGGGAAGATCCCACATGCTGCGGAGCGGCTGGGCCCGTGAGCCATGGCCACTGAGGCTGCGCGTCCGGAGCCTGTGCCCCGCCGCAACGGGAGAGGTCACAACAGTGAGAGGCCCGCGTACCGCAAAAAAAAAAAAAAAAAAAAGGAATCTGATACAAAGTACTTGCTAATTTAAGTCACGGAGATTCTAGGCCAGGGGTACATTCTTGAGTCAATGCTAGGGAATGACCTAGAATGGTAACTACTAGCAAAATAGACATCACACAGACCTGCTGCCCTCTGTGCTTGCCTAAAGGCTTGAAAACATACATTCAATTTTTTTTTTTTTAAACAAAGTTAATTACTGCTGACCAGAACGCTCATGACAATTCTTTCAACTAAGTGTGGAAGACAGCGGTCGAAGGCCTGGACTCCGTACCGGTTTTCTGTACTTGCAGCTCCCTTTTGGCCTGTTCCAGGATGGACTTGATTGCCTCATCGGACCCGGTCTCTGAGGCTCGGATCCGGGTGGTGATGTTACCTGCAGGGAGAAACCACACCAACGACATCAGACCCACACCTGGAACAAGACTCAGGGCTGCACAAAGATGTCATTCTGATAACCAGCGGCCGAGTGGAGGCCGGTGACGACACGGAGGCAGGCGTGGCCTCCCGTTTACCTGTACCTGCTGTGCGTGCAACTCCACAGCAGGTACCGCGGCCCCGGGGCAGGAAGGGCTTCCCACTGACTCCACCTGGCGTCAGACAGTACTCGGCCAGTGGGACAAGCTCTCACATTATCCAAGCTGGACGTCACCCGTGGGGTGGGACCAGGGAGAGCGAATCATTTAATCCGGTATAAGAAACAAGATGAAGGATTAAAAGGCAACGCTTTGTTTGTGAGTCATTTAAAAACAACTCCAGCAGCTGCTTTGGCTTGGGACTACGTTCAAGGCTTTGTACGTGTCCTTGAGGCCAGTATCCCAGAGCAGAAAAATGGGCAGAGAGGGCAAGGGGTGGAGGCTGATTCTGTCGCTATCGTTTGCTCTACAAGGTGAAGAGGCTGAAGGCTTAAGTTAAAATTTTCGGGTCTCTTATCACATACTATCTTTTTAAAATTTATGAACAAGGAGAGAGGCCTGCGGACATGCCTAAAGGACAAGAATCCCGTCTTTCGGTCACATGGTGATGCTCCGCCGCGCAGCCACGTGCACAGATGCGCTGAAGCTACTACGGCCCGGGGGCTGGCCCGGTTCTTCCCGGAAGCCGTCCACGTGTTTGAATCGGTCACTACCTCACTCAGTGTGAACCGCCACATTAAACCATTTAAAAACAGGCAAGCCACCGGGACAAAACCCCATCGAAGCTGCGACTCCGAGGAGTGCCACGGGGGCTGGCGAGCAGGTTCCATCTGGGATCTGTCCCCTCTGTCATGTCCTCGACACATTTCAGAGTTCAGGGAAGGTACAAGGAAGCAGCAGTATCTCATCTGACTCAGTCACCTGATTCTTCTCAGAGCAACAAATGACTCTTTCACCTGCTTCTTGGGAAATGGGGAAAGGCGTAATTTGAATCTAAGAGGGGGGCGGGTGTGGGATTCGCGTTTTGGGGCTCATCTTAGTGGTGCCGCCCCCTCCTGCGCTCGGTAGAGCGCGGGCAGCTCAGGGGGAAGGGGCCGTGCGTACTTGAACCCGTGCTTTGTTTTATACTTACTAGCTCTGTTTTTCCATCAGGTTCCAGGCCAGAATCACACTGTACAGTTTTAACCCAAATACACAGCTAAGGACATGCTGCTTCCTAGGTTACTAACTGCAAAGAAAAACACCTGCCTGCGACATACCTTCAGACCCATTTCTTCGTTTCGGTACCTCCTGAAATAGTCTGTTCAGGCTCTGGCCTGGATTCTCTGTTGAAAAACAAGTGTGGTAAGAACAAAACAATCAGGGGGATGGTGCTGTTGACGTTATGGGCTGCGTGATATGAAATCTGAGCCGCTGTCACTACAGAGAGGGCTCAGGGCTGCCTGTGCCACTTGGGAGTCGCTAGAAACTTTGGAGAGGCCCTTCCCTGGCTGACCGGCTCACAGAGGCCACGGCTCTGCCACCACAGGGGATCAGATGGACCTAGGTGGCGGCCTGCGGCACCAGCGCCACGGGGGTCAAACGGAGGGAGCAGGGCCGCCAAGCGGATCGCCCACCAGCCCCGGAACAAAGCTCGCATAAATCATGCAGAGACAGTCAATTTCGGCTAACATCGCCGTGAGAGCCTCGGTGCCCTTCGTGCGAACGGACGCTGTTTGAAGCGTCTCCCTTCTCCGAGTCTACATCTCCAGTGCGTCTGAGAAGAGCCCCTTTCTCTGTCGCTGCTGACTTAGCAGAAGGATCCCCTGTCGTTAAAGAGGGAAGGAGTTCTGGCAGTTAGGGACTGGACGGACTTTTTATCTTTTTATGGGCGGGGGGGGGGGGGTAGGAAGCGTGTTTTAATGCAACTTTCATGTATTTTACTCAAGGCAGGCATGTTTCGCCGGTAACGCTAGACAGATCGCCAGCGGGACGTAAACACGGGGACTGTGACCGTGGGCCTCGCTCCCGCTGGTGCGGAGGGAGGAGGGGGGCGCACGTGGTCGGCTTGCCCTCCGCGTGGACCCAGCGTTGCGTGAGGACCGCCCCCGGCCAATGCTGCTGCTCTAGGGCCGGGTGGTACCCACGGGCCCCTCCCCACGTGAGGCCGGCACCTAAGGCCGGAAGGATCGCTGGACACGAAACGCATCAGAACGTCGAGCGTGAGGTAATTCCCTCCGACTCAGTACGTGGTACTGAAATAGCGAGTCTACTACGCGTGAGGTGCTGAACGATTTTCAGAGGCCAGACCCCCCCCCCGCCCCCGCAAGTCTAACAGCCTTAGCTCATGCCCCTCGGCCCTGAGCTCCGGCAATGGCAGGACTGAGAGCTGTACCTGATGTGTGATGCACAACAGATGTCTCATCACACACACACACACACACACACACACACACACACACACAGCTCTCCATGACGGGCTCACGCATGGGCACCAACCCATGAGTCTCTCACCTCTTTGTCTGCCTTGGATGCTGCGAAGAGCCAGGATGTTCTGCTCGTCCGAGAGGAACTGCTTCATCTTGTGAAACGGCTCCTTGCCGCGCACCGTCAGTTTATTCCACGGCTTGGGCCGGGCCAGAATCTCGCTCACGGACCCTTGGGACAGTCCCAGGACGTAGTGTCCGAAAATACGCTGCCCGATGTTGTGCTTGATGAGCTGCTCTTTCACCTGCCGGGCGATTTCTGCAGTGTCCATCTCCTCGCCCTCGGAGACGCTCCCAGCACTTTCTGACTGGCTGGGAGACGGGGCCATGCCATTTACATCTGGGCTTTGTTGTAATGGACTTTGGGAAGATATGGAGTTTGTGCTGTATGGACCTGTTGAAAAAATCATGCTTGTGCTTCCTGCTTCCTGCATGGCCTTGGAGTAGAAGGACTGCATTAGCTGTCGTTGGAGGAGAGAGTTTAGTGCAAATTTTCCCGTAGAAGCCAGGGGCAGGCTGGGGCTTGCCAGGGATGAGCTGAAAAAGTCTTGCGTTAACCCCGCTGGTGAGAACTGGTGTGTACCATTAGTATTGGAAGCCTGCTCCCCCGTGTTGCGGGGCAACTGAGAAGGAGGGGAGGCCGGCAAAGGTCCAGGACGCCGACTCTCAGGCTGGTCTTTCCCTTTTCTCCTGGCTGACCCTACAAGGAAGGGCAAACATAATGCATTATGGGGGATTCAAAAGGGAAAAAAAACCAAGACCAGGATGCAAAGTTTGCCCCGCAAAAGGGAAAAAAAAAAAGTGCAGATTTTTTTTTTTTTTTTTTTTAACAAGGGCCAATGAGGTGTGTTGGTTTGTTTTTCAATTGAATTTTTAAATTAGCCAAACGAGGCCCCCCGGAAACAAGCAACATGCATTTCATGTTTGCACCTTTCTTGTACGTTGCAGCCTGGAGAGTTCCCCTTGACATAGACTCAAACTCCTAACGTGACAAGGAGCCGGTACCACACACAGTAAAGAGTCGGCAGGTCGCGGGCCTCTCATCGGGCCTCTAGCGTTTGAGCTATAACCAGAAGGGCCCCACCTGAGGAGCAGCAAACACTGACATTTTGGGACCAACGGATTCTCACACCACTTGCTCTGAGGCGAACGCACCGCACCGAGTCCGCTCGATCGAAGGCACGCACATTTTAAGAATGAAATATCATCGGAGCCCGAGACACTCTTAAACGCTTTACCAGCTGCCAAACCCGAAGCAGTCAGTGACGCCACCACTTCGGGACGAGCAAAGAAAGGCTAAGGATGGGGGAGGCGTTCCCAAGGAAAACCTGACAAAGGAAGAAAAGCTCCACTGAGCCGGGAAGGGCAGGGCCTGGCCCTGGAAGCAGCCCCGGAAACACCACGGGAGAGGCCGCACAACCAAGAAGAGACCAGAAAAGCCACCGTCCGCGAGCGAGCGCCCGCGTGGGCTCTCCCGCAGCACGGCCCTGCCTGCGCTCCGCAGACGCCCGGCGGCCTCGCGCCTCGCCTGGACCGTCTCGGAGCAGGTGGGGGCGGGTGGGGGGTGAGGAGGAGACGGACACTCGTTAGTCAAGGTTCTCATCGCCCGGTGACGCCCGCCATGCATCGGCCCAGACTCACGGTTCGTCTTCTTCTTCCTCGACCCCGGGAGGGGCCAAGCGGACGCGAGACCCTGTCAACCTACCACTCAGGTCGCTGTTGGAGATGCGCAGCGCGGCGTTCTCGGACTGCAGCGAGCGGTTCTTCTCCAGCAGGAGTACCTCCAGGGGCCTGGATGAGTCCTAGACGGGGCAGAGCGGGGCTCACTGCGGGGCCGCCGGACCCCCAGGCTCCCGGCTCTGACCTGACCACCGCCCGCCCTCTCCCCGAAGATGCTCCACGCACGTGGAGAACACTCGAGCTCCTTTCTGAGATAACTCATTCCGGCTGAAGTAATTTCTCTCTTTCTAGGCTCACACAGCTTCCAGACAGCTCATCGTTCCCTCTTCTGTACCCAAATCCGCGCATCTAGACCTCTGCTTTGTTAGGCAAGGGAGCCACAGCCCTGTCAGGAAGGCCTGCAAAGGGGATCGCTTTTGGGCGCCAGCCACCAAGAGTCAGAGGCTGCCTTCTGGGCATCGGGAGCGGGCTTCCGCGTGATGACTGAAAATTTTAACTGGCCGCTGGGTTACCGTGCGCCATTGTCATCTTGCCCGTTTCTTGTCCACGTGAGGCAGTAGCTAATAAAAATTCCTAAGTCAGTCAGTCCACTTGGGGCTGCTCGTTTAACACAACCTGAAATCGTTTGTACCCACGTTCTCAGGACCTGCCCAAGTTAAACTGCAATTTCACGTGAACGCGGTTACCAGTTTCAAAGACACTAACTTTTCTCTTCTTGCCCCTTTTAAGTTAAAGATAATTTGCTTTAACTTGGCGAAATATCCTTGAGGAGAAACACCGCGACGGCGAAGCAGTGACGCGGATGCTCACGCACACGGAAAGCAAAGGGAGACCATGTACCTGCGTCCCAGCTCCCTCGGCCGGAGCAAACTCCATGGACTTCAGGATGCTGCGGAGAGCAAGATAGAGCCGTTAGCCCTGCTCGGACCTTTGGGGGCAGCCGCGCTAACGAGCGGCCACGTCACCGCTTCCTGCTCTCCAGGAACCGAGGAGCTGACAACTTTAACAACTTCCCTGGCAGCTTTATCATCTGATAGCGTCTCTGGAATAACTATTCGACTAGCAGTTGGCCAGTGAAAGTTTCTTGCCCAGCATGTAAATCATTCCATATGGAATCACACCAGGTCTGTTCAGAGTATAATTTTAAAGTTAAGTTGAACGCAGACGTAACACTGCTGCAAGTGGAATGTATTTGTAAAGCTGAGAAGGGCTGAAAAAGCTGTAACGAGGAAGCCGGGGAGAGGAACCGATGCCCCTGGCCGCTGCCGCCCGGGGATGGGCCAGGAGCGAGGTCCCACCGCTGGGTGGCTCAAAGGCGGCAGCGGACCGTCTGCAGCCCAGGCTGGGGAAGGAGCCACTACCAAGGTGTGGGCGCGAGGGCTCACGTCTCCTTTGTTCTCCTTACCATGGAAACTGCTCCGGTCTCGGCCTGTGTCAACAAGTCCGAGAGCTGAGTGAGCACGGGTACCCAGGACTGCTGTTCACAGCGTTCCGCACACGTGGACACTCCTTTCTTCCTGTGGGTCCATGTGGCCCCAAGGAGCCCAGGCGTTCCCCTCACGCTCGAGGCGGGAAGGTGAGAAAGTGGGCAGCTTCCATCCCGGGCACCGGGCCTCCTGCACTCTCCCAGCTGGGACTCTAGCCTCGGCCCTTCTACAAGATCAATGGCAGTGCCATCCGGAGAGCACAGCGTGCCCAGGGCCCAGGGGGCTCTCTGTGCCACGGCCCCCAGGAGGTTCAGTGAGGAGCCGACCGCTCTTAGCTCCCCCGTGGTTGTATCTTTGTAGTGGCCCCTGTCGTGTAAACTAACAAAACGGGAACGAGGAGCTCATAATTCTGTTTTATGATGAGCTGCTACCGAGAATCATAAGAGCCTCGGGCCGCACTGCATCAGCCAGGAGAGAAGAGGCGAGCAGTCTGGACAAGCCTGTCTTTTCTTTGTGGCTGTCACATTGTTTGCAGCTATATTCTTGTCTGAGGGCCTCTTTAGGATCATGTAAGAAAAGACTAAGTGCGTCTGAATTTATACTGAAAACATCAGTGTCTCTTCATTTATTTATTTTAATTTATTTTTTTGCGGTACACGGGCCTCTCACTGTTGTGGCCTCTCCCGCGGCAGAGCACAGGCTCCAGACGCGCAGGCTCAGTGGCCATGGCTCACGGGCCCAGCCGCTCCGCGGCATGTGGGATCTTCCCGGACCGGGGCACGAACCCACGTCCCCTGCATCGGCAGGCGGACCCTCAACCACTGCGCCACCAGGGAAGCCCTCTCTTCATTTATTCACCAAGTTTACCGACAGCCTACTACGTGCCTGGCGCTGTGCAGACTCAGAACCACTTCTCATCCTCAGGGACCCTACAGTGATTCTGGGTGGAAGACAAAATCCAAACAGGACCAGCGGGAGAAAACCCGGGCAGGAGACGGGTGTGTCTCATGAGATGTCAGTGTTTGTGAAGGGCCTTGAAGGAGCAAAATGCTTTACAGACTCCTGGGGTGGGGCACGGTGGGGACCTCAGGGGAAGAAATGGGACGGAACGGGCGCTGGCGTGCATCCAGAGGGCGTGTGGATCACCAGGAACTGGGAAGCCAGGGACACCTTCTAGCAGAAGAGCCACCTGAATGGGGCTGCGCTGGGGCCGTGTTGGGCAGATGTAGCAGAAGCCCTGGCAGGAATATGGGCGGCTGTCCTGGGAGAGGGTGAGGGCCGGCGAGTGGCCGGGCAGGCGGACCTGGGAGGGAGCAGCCTGGGGCCAAGAAGCCTTGGTTCTCGGTGAGAGAGGTGAGCTCAGAGGAGGGGGTGTGGGCCTGGCCTCAGCCTGGGAAGGGCGGGGGCTCCGGAGAAGGCCTTCAAGTCAGTTTTTTCGATTCAACACTAGGGAGGGCACACATTGTTTTTGTTTTCGTTTTTTTTTGCGGTACGCGGGCTTCTCACTGTTGTGGCCTCTCCCATTGCAGAGCACAGGCTCCGGACGCGCAGGCCCAGCGGCCATGGCTCACGGGCCCAGCCGCTCCGCGGCATGTGGGATCTTCCCGGACCGGGGCACGAACCTGTGTCCCCTGCACTGGCAGGTGGACTCTCAATCACTGCGCCACCAGGGAAGCCCTTTTTTTTTTTTTCTTTTGAGGCGGGAACAAGAGGGAAAGGGATGAGGAGGCGGGTAGAGAAGTAAAAAATATACCTCCCGGAAATGCGGTGGGGGAGAGGACAGAGCTCAAAGAAGCTGGACCTGCAGAGAGTTGAGGGGGTGTCCAAGGAGGCGTGCAGAGGCCCGCTGTGTCAGGGGGGTGAGGATGCTCGGGGAGAGAAGTGAGTGGAGCCCCCGGGAGTCACCCCGCCAGGGAGGAGGCTGCTGACGCAGGGGGCGAGAAGGTCGAAGAGGCCTTCACGTGGGCTTTTTTAGCAAACCCGAGGGAATGGAATTAAGAATCCGAAGAACAGCATGGGGAGTGGGTGTAGGCTTATTTTAAAAGGAGAAATTAAAAATGTCAGCAAGAGCGAAACGAGCTGATGGGAGGAGTAGGAAGGAAGGGACCAGCGTGGCGGGGTCAGCCTGGAGAGACGGGAGGGAGAAGCCGAGACCAGAGGAGTCGTTTCGAGGCAGGGGCTCCGGGAGCCGCGGGCGTCTGTCCCCTCCGTCAGGCAGAGCACTGGGGGGTCTGCTGAGGGGTCGGGGTGCAGCTGGGGGCAGAAGGGTATGCCGAGGGCGTGGCAAGGCCCCCGGGAAGCAGAGGCGGCCAGCAGCAGGGGAGAGGCCCGGAGCCTGCAGGGACCCAGGCCCAGGGACCCCTCTGCAGTGTTTGCCAACCTGGCTGGGGAGGAGAGGGCAGCTCGGGTGAGACTCTTCGAGGCGAGGGAGGGCAAGGGGCGGCCGTGTGCACTGTCGGGGCACTGCCCGTGAGCTCTAGGCGGGCCAAGGGCAGCTCAGGGGAAGGAGTTTGAGGCGGGAGGGTCAGGCTGGGCGCCGGGGCCCGAGGAGGGAGCTTCTAAGCGTGGGAACGTGAGCATCAGCTCCAAGGGTGACAAGCTTTCAGCTGCTGCCTCTCGGGTGGAGGCCGGGGGATCAAAGTCCCATAGTTTAAGCCAGGGAGGCGTGAGGCCTCAACTGGAAAATGTTTCCTTGCTCTGTTCTCCTTCTGTTTGGGGGACTTACAGCTAAAAAGTAAGCTCGTATTTTATATTTCCTACAAAGGCAGTATCTCCCCTGATTCCGTGCAGACTGGTAACTTTTATGCACAGAGTTCCATAAAAAGTCCAAAGAATTCAGGCACAGGCCTGAGTGCAAACACCCGCCACGGCGAGTAGCCCCGGATGTGGCCCCGTGGTGGAGCCTGAGCCAGGGGCCCCGCAGCTGCCCCCCCGCTGACACGGGGTTTCCTTAGCACATGGCCCCAACGAGCCCTGGCTCGTGAATGGCCGAGCTGCATCTCCAAACTTACTTTAGCTCTTTCTTCACCTCTTCATAGTCAGCCTGTCCTTTGAGTTTTTCTTCCAGTTGCTGAAAACAGAGAGGGATTTTATTAGTGCTCGTGTCTGAAGAAGGCTGCTGGGCTTTGCCATGGACTGAATGTGGTGTCCCCACAAATTCCAATGTTGAGATCCTAACCCCCAACACGGTGATGGCATCAGGAGGTGGCGCTATTGGGAGGTGTCGAGGTCATGACTGGAATTAGTGACTTAAAAGAGACCCCTGAGAGGCCCCGCTCGGGGCCATGTGAGGACACAGCGGGAAGACGGCAGTCTGTGAACCAAGAAGGGAGCCCTCAACGTACACAGAAAATGCTGGAGCCTCATCTTGGACTTCCAGCTTCAGAACTGTTTACATCACCTGGTCTCTGGTATCCCGTCATGGCAGCCCCAACGGGCTAAGACCCTTCACTGACTACATCCCCTGTAAAGCATCCAGCAGCCCCGAGGGAGCCCAGACATGCACAGTGAAAGGTGACAACTGTGGAGTCGTCCCTTGTCCTTTGCTCGTTGCCTGATGTTGAGTGGGCACAGGCGTGCGTGCACACCACACACACACACACACACACACACACACGGCAACCATAAGGTTGTAACAAACCCCAATGAAAGTAGAAGGAAAAGGCTTTACAGAAGTGGAAAACCGAACAATGAAAAGGCCATTTTGTATGAAATCCCACAAAATGGCCAACAGGATGAAGAGACGCTCTCCTGGTGTTTGAAAAGCAGCGTGTGGCCAGCTGACACGTATGGTTAGTTATCAACACCTTTGGTGGGACCCTGCTGATAAGAGATACGGCCCTTTTGTCACTGAGGTCAGCATCAGATAGGCACCAGGGAAAATGCGTTTGTATTTCTGGAAGGGTCCCCCCAGACGCGGGGGATTTTAGCAGCGGAGGCCGGTCCACTGGGTGGTCACTGCTTTCTCCGACAGATGGTCCTGCAGGTAGGGCCCTGGCAGGGCACCCTGGCCAGCAGGGCCATGGCTGGGCATGGCTGACTCCCTGGCCCTAGAATGCCCTTCAGAGGGAAGGTCAGGGGCCCTCTGGCAAGCTTCCCAGGTGCAGTGATGCTCTGCTGTGCTCCATTCACCTCTGTGAGCTCACGTGGTACCCACGTGGCTGTTTGTGCCCGGAGCCCTGCGGGGCCTTCTTGCCAGGAAGAGCCTTTGCTGTAGAGTGGGTGGCAGAGGGTGCTTGCTTCTCTGAAGGTGCTTTTGGCCTAGTTTGTTTTTGCCCTTCCCCCCTCCACCAAAGGAGTTCTCTGTGGGAAGGAAGACAGCTTGACATAAAACGCAAAGACTCAGCCAGCAGGGGGTCCTGCCCCTTTAGCATCCTTCCAAGCCTGGGGCGAACAAATTCCGATTCTTGAATCAACAGGCCCTTCCCATCCCCAGGGCTTCTAGTTACCTTTTTAGGCTCTACTTGACCAGCCACGTCTATGATCACAGTTTAAAGCCGGCTGAGAACATTCTAGAATTTGGGGAGAAGATTCCCACCTGAACCCCACGTGGCCCCATTTAGCCCGTCTTTTCCTTTTGCCTTTGCTGGCGGTTTCTCGTGTGTGTATTTCCCATTGTGTAGAATTGCTCTGCCCTAGTTCCTTTTTAAGACCTCTTGCCTGTATTACAATGGTTTCTCCTCATAATCAAACAGGGTAGCATGCACTCATTTTCCGACAAAAGATGCTGAGAAGGTGCTCATGAAGACACGATTCTTTCATTCTCCTCCCTGTGGTCGGAGAGTGGGAAGCCTTTCCTAACACAAGATTGCCCAGCGCTGCCGGGACGCAAAGCACCTTCGGAGGGTGGGACTCACTGACGCTGCACGCGGAGCACGCATAAAAAGCGGTCACGTTCAGAGAACAGGAGACGGGCAGGAAGAACGGCAGACATGAAGCTTCTGGACCTGGCACGGCCCAGAACCTGGAGTCAGCTCTGTTACTCACGAGCCGGGCCCTTTGGGCACGTCAATCAGCGGCTCATCTGTGAGACGGGAAGACCGGTGACCTCCGAGTACCGAGCGAAGGGGCACGAGACAAGGAGCCGGTGCAGATGCTGGCGCCGAGGGGCCTTCGATGCGGGACCACTGTCGCTGCCAGGTCCTGCTGCGGGTTCCCTGAGAGCACGGCTGCAGGCCTTCGATCAGCCCAGATCAGAAGGTTTTCGGGCTGGAATCTGTCTGGTTAAATATGAGTTTTCACTGAGAACCAAACAGCTTCCACTGAAATTTCTGCCATCTGCCTGGGGGGCAGCATAGTCAGGAAGAAATCAACATGGCGGCTGCAAACCTCTGTGGAGCAGACACCTGGACGGGGGCCTGGCGGGGGGCGCCTCACAAAGCCCGTCCCCACCGAGCTCCCAGCGGAGCGCCGTCTCAGGACCCCGCGTGTGGCGGCAGGCTGGGGGTGGGCCGGGGCAGGAGGCAGGCAGCAGGCGGCGTGGGCCCACACAGGCAAGAGCCCAAGTGCCCTCAGCTCCGTTCTTTGGCCAGAAACTCCTTGCTGGGCGCCCGTAACGTCTGGTTTCAGGGGGTCCTGCCCGGAAAGGGCAGCAGGTGCTCCTAAATCCCAGGCCCGGCTCCGCACCTCACATGTCATCTTATCCAGTTATCGCGACACGTCTGCAGAGCATCTGTCTGTCCGTCCAGAGAAACAAAGGAAAAAAAAAAACCCACAGGGGGTCTGCACCAAAGGCCGTGGCAGAGCCCGAGGCTGCCCAGAGCAAGTGCAGGAAGCAGTGAGGCGGATCTGGCTCCAGGACCCCTGTGGTACCAAGTCTGCAGATGCTCTAGCCCCTTACACAGAATGGCGCAGGGCACTTGGCCCTCCGAGTCTGTGGATGTGGAACGTGCAGAGACAAGAGCCCCAACTGCAATACTGAGGGCTTAGCCTGTGGTAAAGCACTCAGTAACGATGGTGACTGTTACTACTGTAGTTATGACTACTTTATCCCTGGTGGGTGGTACTGAATACAACGAAAGGGTTCTGAAGACACTCTGTGGTCCTCGATCCAGGCGCTCCATTTACGAAGTTCTCCACAGCCCAGTCTGCCACCTCCGAGCGTCCCTGCGGCTCTTTGGCAGATCCATGGAGGAGGACGGAGGCCCAGAGCAGCTCTGGCTGTCTGATGCTGATGGCAGGAAAGGCAGCCCCACATCCTGCGCCATGAATGCAGAATCCGGCAGGCGGGTCGCCTTCCTGAAAAGGGGCTCTTGTAAAGGAACCCACTCTGACCTTGTATAGAGAGGGGAGGAAAGGTCTAGGGCGGAGCTGGGCTTCGAGCTCAGTCCCACTTTGCTGTGACCCTGGGTGACGGGCTTAGGCTGTCGGGCCCCACGCTCCTCATATGGGAAGGGGGGAAGAGTAAGAAGAAGGGTTTCCAGAGGACAGTGGTGAGGAAATGTCGGATGCACAAGTGCAGGCTGCAAGCACCCCTCAAACACGGTGGTTTTATGATACATTAATCACACACGTTTGATACTATAGAGCACGTATGTGGTTCCAGACTTAGTAGGAGCTCATCAAATGGTTCTTGAATTGCTAGAAGCATTACCTATCTGAAGTTCTTAAAATCCTGGCTACGACTCAAATAATGAGGTAATTTAATTTAAAATGCAAAGCATTTTGGTGTGCAGCAAATTAGGTACTGAATTTATAAAAGATATCTGTCTTAGTCAAGTTATAACATGGGGCCTAGGGCTACCAACTTAAGGGACCTCTGGCACAGAGACTAATGCAAAGACCCTCGAAAGACCTCGTCCTCCAGGTTGCACAGCAAGGGGTCAAGGTAGCAACACGCCTTTGCCACACAACGGACGGGACCGGAGAGGCGACTGTTGCGGTTTACAGGCAGCTCTGTCTTCTTCCTCTGGGATAATCGGAGCCAGGCTTTCGGCAGTGCTGTCTGAAGACCCACAGCTCAGGTTAGGGGCATCGGTGTGTGACCCCTCACCCTGACGTGGACCCCGGGGCTGAGGGGCCACCAGTCAGAACCCAGCGGGTGTGACTGGGCTCCCTGGTCCGGGCAGGGGTCTGAGGTTGACTCTGCCTCTCTGGGGTCTGGAACTAGGCAGCGTGCCCCTCCTTTTCACCTGAACGGGGACCCCCTCAGGTCTCCCCTGTTCCTTGGTGAGAGGTGGCAGTTACGTAAATTTAGGATCTGCTGAGGCTGGCCTGGGGGAGAAGCCCAGGGACGCCCAAGGCTGAGAACGCAAGACAAAAAGGGGAGACCCCCCCGCCCCCAGGCCAGGGGGTGGGGAGAGCGACCATGACATTGGAGGCCTTGCTGCCAGCTGGAGAAGCGTGGCTCTGGAGACACAAGGGGGACCCCTGTGTGGCAACCCCATCACAAGTCACCTCCAACCTCCATGAACTGTGACCCAGGCACAGGGCGGACGGGAGCAGCTCCTTCTCACGGAATCGTGCCACCATCGTCCAGGAAGGTCCTGGCTCAATATTTCAGCTACTTGGACACTGTATGGTTGGCTAAGTGGGCTACAAGCTGGGGATCACCTGCAGGTGAGTATCTAGATTTACTCACCCAGTGACCAGGGGCATGTGTGTCTAAGAGGATTCACCGTAGATTCCCACAATTAGCTCCCTGAAGCATTTCCAGTAATGCCCACCGGTTTGCAGCGATTTACTTATGACCTCGATGCAGATAACTGGTCTTGAGGCCTCTAGCACGATGCCCCAGAGGGAAGAGGCCCTCGGTTTCTTCCCTCTGGGGCATCTCCGCTGCTGCCTTCCTTCCCGGGGCCCCCTTCGCCCCCCTCCTCCCTGTGGAAGGCTCACTGCTTCCTTCAATTGCACAGATGGCTTCCTTCAATCTGTGCTCACAGTGCCTTCAAGATGCAGCCAGGACGAGGCTCAGGGAGGCTCGGCTCCCGGGCTCTCCGATACCGGGATGTGTGAGGTTAAAACTCACTCGTGCCGTCCAGGGAGGGCAGGGGCCATGGAGGGACACACAGGCCTCCCCGCTACAGCCACGGGCTGGCTGGCACCCCCTCCCCGAGACAGCGATTATCATCCTGCCCACCCACGGCAAGCGACCAACGGAACGTGGATGTCGGAGCTTCACACCCTGAGACGATGATGAGATGCTCGTTAAAACGCGGCCAAGGGCAGCCCCGGTGCAGAGGAAACACACGGCCGGTGAGGGAACTTATGTAACCAAAGAGGCAGCGTCCAGAATTAAAGGCGCTGAACGAGTGCAGAGAAGTGCTTGTCGGTCTTTGGTCCTGTTCCCACCCCGCGAGGGACACAGTGTGCCCCACAGTGGCTCAAAAGGACCCATCGGAACCTCGGGAGGTGGCGTGAGGGGTGCGGAGGGTTGGGGAGGCTTGTGCAATTCGGAAAAAGGCCCCCAGGTGAATGGAGCACACCTGCCCACCCGCCCACCCGCCCAGTGAGAAGTACTGATCTTTAAAGCAACTGCAGAAAATATCATTTCTCCCTAGGGGAGATGGGCCTCAGTCAGTCCTTACAAACACCCATCTTAGACCTGAGCTATTGGTAGCACTGTCTCCTGTGCCCTAGCGAGTAGAGCGCAGGTGACTGCCGCGTCACACCGCCTCTGTACTGAAGCGTTCCAACAGAAGGCCCCAGAATAGTGTTATCAAAAGCAGCAGCCTCGCAATGGCAGTCGCGTTATTTCACTAATTATGAACACAGGATTATCCTCGACAAGCGGCACGGTGCTGCAGTACTTGTCAGATCAGGCGGGAGGAAACAGCTCCCACTTCTGAGCTGGTTTTCATGTCTATCTGAAGGTTAGAGGATGCACCGCTGTATGCGGCTAGTGATGGTGAACTTGGCTTGAAAAAGCAGAGTATGGGGAGAGAGACTGGTAAACAGCCAACTGGCAATTTATCCTCATAATTATCAATCAGTTACGAAGGTGAAGGAAAGAAAGCATTAGTCGCAAAGAGAGGGAGTGTTTCAAGGTGCTCGGAAAAGCAAACCACTTAGTCCCCAAACGTGTTCCATTACAGAGTGCACCCCCAGGGGGTCCTGGTGGAGGAGACCCCCAGTCAGCTCAAGACTCCATAATCTCAAGACTTGTCCGTGGGACTTCCCTGGTGGTCCAGTGGTTGAGACGCCGCTCTTCCACTGGGAGCGGGCGCGGGTTCAATCCCTGGCCGGGATCCTGCATGCCACACAGCATGGCCAAAAAAAAAAAAAAGACTTGTCCATTATGCCTCCTGCCCTTGTGAGACCAGTGCCCCGCATCCCTTCAGTCACGGTCATCAAGCACATTAGCATTTCTCTCCGAGGCCATGGTCAGCGTCCATGGTGAAACCACCCACCACGCCAGGATGTGGAGAGACAGCTGGAGGCTGGAGCATCTTCAGACGTAGATCCCAACCCGAGCCCATAAGCTGGACAGCACCGTCCAAGATGGAAAAGACGGGGTGTCGGGGGGTTGGGGATGGTGGAAGCGGGAGGAGGAGGAAATGGGAAGCTCAGGGGCGGCTCCCGGCTGCTTCCAGCGGTCACCACGGCTGGGCCCCAGACCCCCGCCACAAAAGCATCAGGTGGTCGATTTGACAGGTCTCATTCATAAAATATTTTTCTAGTAATTGTTTCACTGCTTAGTTTAGATTTGAGACTATAAATTATACACGTTAGGAGAAAAAAAAAGCCCAGGGAAGTATTTCATTCAATTAACCTTATTCCCTTGGGCGAGGGAGGCTGACAGGCCCGTTTGGGGAAGGCGGATACCTTCTGTGTGTGGGTTCGATATCAGGGAGAGCTTCACTCCTGGCGACAAGGGGTTAAGATAATTAAAATCAGAGAAGTCTTGTTACTAGAGGACATGTTTTGATTATTAGATCAGATGAAGATAAGGGAGTAATAATTTTGGAAGAAGTATTGCCGAATTGTTTCATTAACTGCACAGTATTAAAGAATTCCCCCAAGATACAGATAAAGAACATTAATTTGTGAAACTGCGTTTCATTTTTGGTGAAGGCAAACATTAAAACCTTAACTGATTTAGAAGAAATTGCTCTGTAATAAAAAACGTAAGGCCTACAGCCTCCCTCTCATGTAGTCAAACGCATCATGCACTTGAGTCGAAGCCTTTAACTGTAACAAAGGAGGGGAAGGCCAATTATCCAATAGCAGGGCCACTGCTGGGGTCAGAAATGGCTATAACGCGAGGAAATGACACTGAATCTGGAAATAAAAAGTGAGTACTGGCGCTCAGTGGGCAGGCTGATGAGCGCCTCAATGTGACCGGGCCTCAAGCATCTCCCCATCCCGGCAGGACCGTCTCCTCCGCGGGGCCCGGGCACCCGGCAGTTTCTCAGACAGTGGATGAAATCCACCCAAAGAGGCAGAGAAGGATCTAGTGAGGCTGAGCTGTGGGTGCCCCGGCGCCAGCGAGGTCAGGCCAGGGGGCTGCCGGGAGGACAAGACTTGCTGGAGACTGAGTTCTGCCTCAGAAACATGGTCATGCGTGGAGGAAAAAAGAAAATCTCAATTAAAAAAAAAAATCAAAATGGGCCTAACCACATTCTGGAATTACCTTACATGAGAAAAAGTTTTCCAGACATTTTTACAACCAACTCTGATCCACTTTCTTTAGAGCACAGAGACTACAATTGGCAGTCGGTCACTTATCCATTCACACCCGCCTCGAATGGGCGCTGAGCGGGGGCGGGGGGGCCCGGTGGAGCGGGGATGCCAGAGCCGATGCCGCGCCTTCGCCGGTCCTGTCTCTTCCCTGTCAAATAAGATACCACCGAGGAGTCTCTGCTGGCTCTGACGTGTGAATCTGGGGTGCCACGACTATCTCCACATTATGCTAACTTCAACAGATTGGGAATACCTTAAATAAAGTGTAATTAAAAAAATATAATGTAAAAGGTTCTGGGTTCTGAATGTGGGGCACCAATTTATGAGAAGCCCCTAGAGGATCTAGCTTTTGGCTAGACTGCTAAAGACGCCGGAGGGAGACCAGCGGCTGATGGTGGGAGCTCCCCGTGCTGAAGCAACACCACGCTCCGGGCCCCGGCGCCTGGACAGGCCTGAGGGTCAAAACCATCCCTGCAGGTGGGGAGCAGGGCCCACGGGGCTCGGTCAGATGTGCCCTCCACGAACCCCTGGCTTTCATGTCGTTTAGGCACAGGGCGGGCTGGGGTCTCGGTGTGCTGGGTTCTCCTGCCGGCACCTTCTCCAGGAGCCAGGGAAGGCTGGCAGAGCTGCACTAACGCGTCTGCGGATGGCCTGCGCCCCGACGGCGCTCCAGCCCAGGCGGCGTGCTGTGGGCAGGTGGGCACCTAGGATCGGGGTTTCTACAATGGCCTGTGTGCGAGGACAGCTGACCAGGAGGGACGTGCCGCCTGGGCAGGGGCTGACGGGAGGGGTCACGGCCCATCCCGCCTCGCTGCCTTGGGCTTCAGGGCTCTGCTTCTGGCTGCCTCACAGAGGTCAAGGCTGCCATGCCTGCTGTCAGTCAGGACAAGGTGTTCTCCAGACAAGAGCCCTGATGGAGCTTCTGAGTGACGTGTCCAGGGGACCTCACGCCTCCTTATACTGGTCTCACTGGAGGGAAAGACTTAGCTGATGGCTGGAGCTCACCTGAGATAAAACCCCAACAGTCACTTCTGCTTTCAAAAGAGAAGGAATTTTAACCATGACCTTTGCAGACGACAAAAACGAGATCCATGTGTGCAACGGCTACGGCGGGGCAAATGAGTTAGTTGGCTTTGAGGCGAGACCCTCCTGCCGTGGTCACTACACTGGGGGCCGAAGTGCCCCGCTGAAGAGCTCGGGGTGTCGGCGGGGAGCCGGACCCCCCGTGCCGAGCCCGGGCTCCTTCCGGGGCCACGTGGGAGGGAGGTGGGGTGTGCGCGTGCGGCCCTCCCCCGGCCCCTGGGGCCCCCGGCGCCCTTACTTTGAGGGTGCTGTTCTTGGCACTCAGCTGCTGCTCGAGCTGGGAGATCTGGCTGGCCGAGTTCTCGCGCAGCTTCGTGAGGCTGGCCTGGAGTCTCTGCACGTCCTCCACCAGCTGTGCGATCTCCCGCTCTTTGGCGGCCAACTCAACTTCCAGGCTGGAGCGGGTGAGGACCTCTATGGCCTGCTCCTGCGGAGGAGAAAGGAGATGACAAAACCGCGCCGGCCTCGGACGGGCGCTTGGGGTTGCTGGTGCTGGCAACCGAGGCGAGAAGCAGGCAGTGGGAAGGATGTGGTTGGTGGTGTGGATGATACGGTATCACGTCCTGCCTCTGCTTGGACCGCACCTGCCCGTCGCCCTCCCCCCGACCTTCTCGTCTGCACGGGGAGCTGCCACCTGGATTCGCCTGTTCGACAAGCATTTACTGAGTACCCACCATGTAGCAGGCACACAGCAGGGGACAAAAGGACAGAAGTCCCTGTCCTCACAGGGCTTCTGGTCCAGTGGGATGGGGCAGGGATGAGATGCCTTAAATATGCTTATTAGTAGCAGAGAGTGTGTCGGATGATGATAAATGCCACGGAAAAACTGAAGCAGGGAAGGGGCAGCTGGGGCTTTTAATAATGTGGTCGGGAAAAACCGCATTGAGATGGTGACATTTGAGCAGAGACCTGAAGGAGGTGGTGGAAAGGGCCTTGCTGATGGCTGGGGACGCCAGAGGGGAAGGCTCTGAGGACAGCTCCTGGAATGTGCCAAAGCATTCGGACTTTTTACCACAAGATGAGATGCAATGTCCTTTTGATTCATTACTCTGTTATCTAGAAGCTGAGATACTGTTTGACAAATTGATTCTCAGAGTTAGCATTTTAAAAAAAAGAGTTAAAAGACGTGGAAGGTGCATATTTGGGTTCCTTTGCGCAGGAATTCTTTTGATAATTGCTGTTTTAAAAAACTTACTCCCCACCCCTCAGATGTGCTCATTTTGGAAAAAATGCAAAACAGGGAAAAGGTATTTTTTTTAAAGTCAAATTCTTATTTCCCCTTCCCAAGGATGAAAGCAGTACTTTTCTCAAGTTTTAGAAGTAATCATAGCTCCTGAATGGTTCTGGAAGCTTGTCTGGAAGCTTGTCTGGAAGTGCCGGGCGGAGCACTTCTGGGCATGACTGAGGGGGACAGGAAGGGCAGGACCGCAAGGTCCCTGTGACGGCAGCGACCTGGGGACGCGGCTCACACTGCAGCGTAGAACGCCACCATTCCTCGCTGTTGTCCCCTTGCCCCCGGAAGTGCACCGCTGCACACCTTGATTTGGCCTATACTGGGGCGGAAACACTGGCAGCTACAGCCCCAGTTGGCAGGGGCAGCCCTGCCATTCCATGCATGATGTGCCTGTCACAGGGTTTTCACCATTTGGGGACAGCCAGTCACCATGGAAATAATTTTTCACGCCTCCCTCCCAGGAAATTAAGGCCTTTACCATGTAAGAATGGGAAGTTTTGTGGGCGAAGAAGGGAGCCCGTCTGTCTCTGGTTTGTATAATGTTATAGAGTAAGTCCTTCACTTCCCCTAACTTCTGGCGGATCTGCCCGTGGCCCTGGGGCCCCAGTGAGCATCTTCCCGCCAACTTATTAAAGAGGCACATGCTGTCCAGACCCGTTCTGTTCAGCGTGGGCTCCACGGACTGGTGCCAACTCACACACCGTGGCTGGTACACAGTGAGACAAGCACGGAAATTGAGAGTAAGTGTTTAGAAACTTTTATAGCAATCTGACTTTGCTGTGACATTTTTATTGTCTTTTGTAAAACTATCAGTCTGCAACAGATTGGAAATTCAAAACAAAACAAAACAAAACAAATAAAACCATCCTTCACCACAGAGAATTTAGGAAGCGCCGCCCTAGACAACTCTGGCCAGAACCCAGGTCAGGAGCCAAGGGACCGCAGACAAGTCCCGCCAGCAGTGAGGACAGGGGAGGAGCGCGTGGGGGGGGGGTCCTGAGGAGGGACGGGGGGTGTAGGCGGGCTGGTGGATCTTGCTCCGTCTCAGGGCGGGGACCCCACAGGCGGGCACAGGGGTGGGAGGGGCAGGGAGCAGGGCACGAGCACGGGGTGATCAATGCCGAGAGGCTGGCTCGAAGAGGACTGAGCATGTTGGCACCTGAAAGTGACCGCTCGGGGGGGTGGCAGGAGGGGCCTGGACTCAGCAGGGGGACACGATGAAAGTGATACCCAGGGAGGTTGGCCTCATGGTGCGTCTAGGCTGTGGCACGGTATCTAATTTAACTTATTTATCCATCGTCCAACCTGAGGGATGGCAGCCATAGCAACTGTTTAAAGTGCTCTTAGGGAAAGAATCTGTAACACAAGCCCAAAGGTGATCTGGGGTTTTCAGTGGGCGAGTGCAAATCACAGCAGGGATGAGGGTTCAGAGAACCTGCGTAAAAACAGGAGCTCTCAGTGTGGCCCTAGGTCCAGGATGGGTACCGGGGCACGGGCAGTCCCAGGGTACAGTTGGCTGCTCAACTCTTGGGGCCCAGCCTGGTCTGGCCACAAGCTGACCTTGTGACCTCAGGCACATCAATTAACTCACGAACCCGGGCCACAGATTCCTCATTCATAACAGAGCAGACACATTTGTGTCTCGCATAAACTAAGCTGAGGTGAGACAATATACCCCAAAGCAGCAAGACCTTGGAATTAAGATAGAAAACACCATCCTACTCCGAGCCCAAACGTGCTCGCTCCCACCTGCAACACGAGGGCGTCCTGTTGTCCCACCGTGAAGGCGCAGCAGGAAATGGAGGAACAGACAGACAAGGTCCCGGGAGTTGACCAGGGGCTGCGGGTGGAGGGAGAGGCCCGCACCTGGGTGATGGAGCTGGGCCTGTCGGTCCGTGGGCACCAGCTAAAAGGAGATGGTACGACAGGGTGCACAAGGTGCTGGGTAAGGTGGGGGGGGGGTGAGGTGGGGCGTGGAAAACTGCAGGGGGGTCGGCGTCTGGCAGTTCAGGTGCCCTTGAGATCATTACTGAGAAGGGAAGCAAAGGTGGATTCAGGGACTCAGGACCACTGGCTCCCTCGTGTCTGTCCAGGCCTCGACTCAGCCCCCCCCCCAAACCCCTTGGGAGCTGGGCCCTGCCCTGGCAGCTGTGGTTCAGGGGGCTGGGGTAGGGCCCAAGGACTCCCTCGTCATTCTGATGGGGTCCAGGGTCAGGACCCTGGCTCGGACAAGCCTTGGAAGGAAGGAACAGAAACTGACTTCCCTCAGTCTGACAACAGGTCCCGGTGGGCACCAGAATGGGGTCCCGAGAGTCTGTCCCAGGGGGACCTGCCCAGGCTCCAGGCTTCAGAGGTAAGGGCCTGCGTTCCTCACGGTGCCCCATGTTTCCCAAGGGGAGAATGAACCCAGAAACCGAAGTCGCTGAGGGAGTACCCCATTAAACTTTGTCCCTCGGAACCGCCCGCCCCCTTCTGCCAAACCGCTTGTGTGAACTATCACAGGTCACGTAAATCCTCCTACAGAGACCAGAACACCGAGGCCGGAAGAAGCCAGATAATGATCTCTGTTACCTTGCAGCCATTTTCACACGAGATGCAGGAGGATCACTGAACACAAGGGAAACCTGATGTGCGGTGACTGTGGGCCGGGACCCCAGCCTACGAGGCAAACACTCGGAGTCTAGGCTAATCTCCCCGGGGAGGGTTGAGGGAACGAGAGGCTCAGTTTTCCTTCCTTCTCATCACCCCGCTATTCCTGCCAACACTAAGTGGCCAACATATGCCGACTATGTCCAGTATATTCACCCGATGGACAGACAGACGTTTAGGTTTAAGGCGGCCTGCTGTGGTGCACCAGAGCCCCAAACTAACATTTGCCTGTAAATACTTGACAAAGGGCCTGCATGCCTCCTGTCTCCTTGACTGCGCATGAAGCAGGGGTGGCTCGATGGAGGGGTAAAGAGTGGACTTGGGAGCAGGACAAACTCGGGATCATATTCCAGCTCGGTCATTTCCTAGCTGTGTGACCTTGGGCAGATTACTTAACTCCTCTGAGCCTGTTTGCTTACCTACAAAATGAAGGTAATAAAACCGTGCTCTAACGACTGTGGCATCACGACGCAGCAAAGACACAACTGCACAGAGTCCCGCCCGGCCTCTGATGCGGAGCAGGGGCTGGCTGACTGGCGGCTCGCCTTCCAGAATTGGTGATTCCAATGGCCCAATGGCCCGGTTTTGGCTTTTGCTGGATCTACAGACTCCACCGTTTCTCTACCTAGTTCTGCCAGCCAAGCCCAACAGACATCGTGCTGCTGGCCTGGTTTCCTACGCTTGCTCGTTTGCTCCCCAGCGGGCTGGGGCTGGGGCTGGGGCTGGAGCTGCCGGGCTACACGGGAACGTGTCCCTGAGGGGAGCCCTGGCAGGGCCGGCTCGCGGGAGGCTGAAGCGGGACCATGTAAACACTGCACTTAGCCGATGCCGCAGTGTTTAAGCACCCCGAGGACCCACAACTTGCTCTACCTGCGAAAACATTCATTTCCTTCTGAAATGTTTCGGTTGCTGCAGTCCAGGCTGGTGCCAGAAATCCTTTCAATCAAAACATTTAGCTCAGGAGCCCCGGGCAGACACAGGATGCACGGCTTTCTCTAGAGGACCCTGCGCGACCACAGAGGCCAGGAGAAGCTGCACCGATTCCATCCTCGAGGGCTTCCTCCCGCCGCGGCTCCGGTGCTGGGTCCAGTCCAGGTAAACTTGGACAAGGGCACCGTGACACAGCCAAGGGGACATTTCAGGCAAAATTAATACCAGAGTCCATGAAGTATAAAGGTTGTGATGGTTCCTTAAATGGAAAACTTTTCTCTGTAGCCTGAAACACTTAAGTCATGTTTTAGTTAAGGTGAACTTAAAGACAGAAAACAAAAATCCAGTCTTAAAAGGGGTCCTCACACTAAAACTTTGCTTTGGACCCATTCCTGGGGAATAATTTAAAAGCTCCGGTCTGGGGCGGCAGAGGCCCCTGCTGAGTCCTGGCTTGGCCGCTGGGGCCAAGCGTTCTGGGGCGAGGGGCTTACATCCAGGGAGCTTCCGTTTCCTCATCTATATAAAGAAATAACAATGCCCTGCTTCATGGGTCGGGTGGGGGTAGTGGTAGTCAAACTGATGTGTGACCTTATTACAGCAGCACATCTCCCACTGGACTGTCCTCTCTCCAGGAAGGGCCTGGCTCGTCCCTCCTGGCTCTCCCAGGATCCACTGCGGGTCCCGGCACACAGCAAGGGCTCTCCAACCCTTTATTAAATAAAAGGACAGCTACAAGTGCAATTCACCCATCACAGGCCATCAGAGCTGCAGGGACCTCAGGATCACTTACTTCCTCCTCATTCTGCACACCAGGCCTCGTAAGCGCCACCACCTGAGTTAATCACTGTATGTGAACTAGTGACGGAGTTGGCTCTGAAACCGGGGCTCCTGGACCAGAGCGCTGATGCCAACCACAGCCAGCCTAACCGCTAAGGTTGGCTGAGGACGGATTACGTGGCAGGACCTGCTCTAGAGGCTTCGCTCAGAGTAATTTCCAGAACCCTTGTAAAAACCCATTTTATGGATGATGCAACTGAGACTCGGGGAGGTTAAGCCACTTGCCCCAAGTCACACAGCTGATAAGCTGCAGAGCTGGGTTCGGAACCCAGGGGTTTGGCTCCAGTGGCCACGGTCTTAATGACACCGCCGCTCTGTACTGCTGCACAGCATTGAAGGAAAGTCTGGAGTCCGACAGTTCAAAGCCGCCTTGATCGAGCTGGGCAAGTTCCAGCTAAGAGCAATTTTCATTAGCCTTAGAAAAGTCAAGAGGCAAAGGTCTGAGATGTGTGCCTGGCTCCTCTTGAATGCCCGCACGTCAGGCGAGACCCTGACTATCACGCGGACTCAGAGCGGGTTGTGTTATTACCTCCCCCGCTCCTCCCACGTCATGAACTGTTTTCCACTCCGGAAGGACACATCCAGAAGACCAAACCTCCAATTTTCCTGTGCAGTCCTGCAAGCCTCCAGCCTCGGATCGCCACCCATCTGCCAGCGGTCCACCCACCAGTCTAACTGGGAAGATGCTCTCTCGGTGAGGGGCTCTCCACTGGGTGGGCGTCACGCTGACCACCGGGCACCGATGCACAACCAGTAAAGCTCTTCCCTCTGACGCTACTGGCTTCCATCCCCAGACTGTTACACGCACTCCCCACCGAGGCAGCAGGACTGTTTCAAACGTTACCCCCGAAAAGGGATGCTCTAAAGCCAAAGAAGAAAGCGGCTGTTAACACACAGAGGTACAGATGCGAGGCGACGGGGTCCCCGCGGGGCTGGGCTACCCACCACGTCCGGCGCCTTCTGGATCTGGGAGGCCAGCTGGAGAGAGTGGTTGGCCGACAAGAGCTGCTCCCTCAAGGTCTCCGCCTCTCTCTGAGCCACCTCTGCCCTCTGAAGGAAGTGAAAAGGGTGGAAAGAGAAAGTACATTCAGTTTAACAACTGACAATTATTACAAGAAACATTCATCAATTCATGCCTGACTGACTATAATTGATTTTCCTAAACACTCAACCTAATAAATGCTAGAAAAAAACAGAATGTGATGGATTTTTATTTTAAACAGTACAAGGAAGAAATAATTGAGCGATTATGACAGTAATTTAACGCTAGGAGCAAGGAATCCCCTGCTGATACTAGCGCTCCGGCCCACTGAATTTCCCAGACTGAATAAATACAAGTGGAAATGGAGTCTTTTGATTCAATTTCTTTCTATTCTCATAGCCCAAGAAGATTTTATTGCAGGATTACTCCTGGGAGTAATTCTCACGGGTAAACAGTGAATTAAAGACACTCTGGCCATTCTCCTCCTAAAAACATGCACAATGTTGTGGTTGTTTTCCTCCAGCAAGTATTTCCATCAACGGACGGGGTGTAAATACCACTTCTTTTGTGAGGACCAGGCTTATTTCAACGTATTTAACCCTTCACCCGACCAAGTTTTCTAATGCTGAGGCTGGCATTTCCAGCCAGCCAGGCCAACGAGGGGCTGCTGAGGGGGTGAGGCCGAACAGAGCCGCCACAGGGAGGAGGCTGCAAGAGGAACGAGTGGACGCTGCTGTCATTTGCTGTAATTCCCGGACAAGGACACCAGCGCTCCGGAGAGCAAACCAGTATTTCCCACTGGTCAGCGAGAACAGTCACTCCAGTGCCCACCTCCCAAGAGGACACCGTGGTGCAGTGGGCAGGAGCCGGGCATTTGGGACCAGAGGGATGAGAGCAGGTCACCTAACTCAGCTCACCAGGCCTCCACCTTCCCGTCTGTAAAATGGGAACACCGTCTCCCTCCCAGGGACCTCGCGAGGATTAACACCCAGAAGCGCCCTCATTCATAAGTGCTTTGTTAACGGGCTTGTCCTGATTTTACAATGACTGAGACGAAATGCAAGGATGGGTGGGGAGCTGTAGCTAATTGCACTGGGCACGTGGACCGAGGAGCGATCACTGCTTCTTCCTACCAGACGTACATTCTGCTCATAGAAAAGATGAACGAGAAAAGCCTGGCTGACTAAGGCTATTTCGTGTGTTTTCTTATTTTGTGGTGTGACAGTGCGTGCCTACTAACTGCTAAGAAAGAACGGAAAAGAGAAGCAAGAAGTTAGCCTGCCCGGTACTCGCCAATCCACCTAGTTGTACGACGACTGGGTTTGGCAGCCTTAAGTGGTTCTACGACGGCGGCGCGGCCCTATCTGCTCTGCATCCAGACATATTAGGGTATTTCTAACAGTAGCTGCTCCTGCCCAGGGTGGTGCTGGTGGCTGCCCGCCCCGCCGCTCCAGGAGCTCCTGGAATTGCACTCAATCTAATTCCCTTGGCGCCTGGGCGGGCCTGTCTGTGCTCAAGCAGCCACTTCCCACCCTCCACTGCAAACCGTCTAGAGGCGCCCGTGTCAGGAAAGGCGGTGATGTGACCGGTATGGCCAAGATGCCAGGGGTGACTTCTGGTTCACGATAACTGCAGGAAGCTCTCCCCTTCAGTGAAAAAGATTTCCCCTAGTTTGTTTCCAGATGAGCCACTCCACGTTTTTCTGATAATCGAGTCATATTACTGAAAAGTTTACTCTCGTCTTTCTCGTCAGTTATACTCTTGGGCATAAAACCTCCATGGCTCTGCCAGGAAGAAGGTGTATTTTGACATATTTCTAGCCTTTCTGACTAAGGAAAACAGTGCTTAGCCTAGTGGAGAAGCAGTTCTGGTGGCAGCCAATGAGGCAGCATCCCCCCGCCCCCGCCCGCTAACACTGGCTGTGAAATGTTCCAGAAGCACCAGAGCTGGGGCAGCCCAGGCAGGGGCTTCGTGGCCAGGATCTCATGTGGGCATTTCGCTGTTGGGAGCAGAGTGCTGCCCCATCAAAGGCTGGGGGCTCACAGAATAAGGGATCTTAGCTGTGGATGATTTCACCCTCGGTTTTCATAATTTCTCCAGAGCTTCTGCACTTTGTTCAGTTTCCAAGTTCACGTCCAGTCATGAACCTGGGGCCTGTCCTCGGTGGTCACAGCCTCTCATCACGTTTAAGTTGACTCGGCTGCTTCACTGTAACTCTTTTAAAAAAAATCAATTAATTAACTAATTAATTAATTAATTAGGTTGTGGCGGGTCTTAGTCGCGGCAGGCGGGCTCCTCAGTTGCGGCATGCAAACAGTCGCGGCAGGTGGGATCTAGTTCCCTGGCCAGGGATCGAACCCCGGCCCCCTGCATTGGGAGTGCGGAGTCTTAACCACTGTGCCACCAGGGAAGTCCCACCCCGTAACTTCTTGATTGTTTAGGATTTTTATTATTTATTCAGGATTTATAGCCTGAGTACATCAAAAACAAAACAAAACAAAACGAGTTGAGGTGTTTGTGCCGCTAAACGTGTGCAAAGCAGAACAGCTGAAAGTCAAAGTGGGCCTGAGAGCTGCTGAAGGAGGGAGCGGGTACTGGATGCCGGGAGCTGCTGCGGTGAGTCTGTAGCTGTAAATGCAGCCCAGCCGCTGGCGGCTGAGGCGGAAGGAAGGGGGTGCTGTGCTGGGTTGGCTCCGCAGCCTCCCTCGTTGCCAGGGTTTCCTATCTTCCCCACGACCACAGTCCGGCCAGATGAAGTTGTGTTTCTAGAACTGGAATCAACGTGGGGAGGGGGCAAGCTCTGGTGCTGGTCTCTGATCTGGACGCCCAGACACGGGGCCGTAGCTGCCAGGAGACACCCAGCTCCCCGTTCCCACTGACGGGACTCCTCCTCCCCTGTCCCTGCAGAGGCAGAGCCTGGGGACCGCGGCCAGGGCCCCGGTGGGCAGCTGGCGGCATCGTGGGTGTGACTCAGCGGCCACCCCACGGTGAGAACAGAGCCTGGCCAAGCCTGAGCTGCCCTCCTGAGAGATTTGCTGGCTGTTTCTTACTTTCTGTCCTTTGCCGAGAAGGGAGGGTGAATGCTGGAAGCGTGAGGGGAAGGAGAGCGCACGTGAATGAGTGAGGGCGCTGCTTTGCATTTTGGTGGTAACTCCAAAGATAGAAAGGGCGGCCCTACGGGACAACTGGGGACCAGTGAGATAACACGAGCCCGGTGCCCAGCGGTGCCACCACGCGGCGACAGGCGTCCAGTGAAGAATTATTATTATTATCTTGGGCCCTGGTGTGTGCTTCCTCGGGTGGTCACGATTCTTTCCTTATCTTAAAATGAGGAAAAACTTTTTTTTTAGTTAATTTATTTTTGGCTGCGTTGGGTCTTTGTTGCTGCATGCGGGCTTTCTCTAGTTGCGGCGATCGGGGGCTGCTCTTCGTTGTGGTGCACGGGCTTCTCATTGCAGTGGCTTCTCTTGTTGCGGAGCACAGGCTCTAGGCGCGTGGGCTTCAGTAGTTGCGGCACACGGGCTTAGCTGCTCCGTGGCATGTGCGATCTTCCCGGACCAGGGCTCGAACCCGTGTCTCCCGCATTGGCAGGCAGATTCTTAACCACTGTGCCACCAGGGAAGTCCCGAGGAAAAATTTTAAAATTTTAAATCTTAAAATTTTTAGGGGAAAATTACTAAAGACTGTAGCTGGTCTTCAGGTTAAACTCCAGCTTCCTTCAGCTGTCACCAGGAAGTCATAAAATGTGGAGAAGCACGGCCGGTGGGGCAGACAGAGGAGGCAAAGGCAGAGGCTCAGGCGGCTGCAGCCTGCAGGGGACGGCTGGTGAGGCCGGTCACAGCCCTGGGCCCGGGGCCCAGGGAGAGGGGGCTGTGCTCAGGGGTTCCCTTGCGGGGGGTGTTTCCTTCTCCCCCAGCACCAAGGCTGGGATGTGAGGGAATCCTCACCACCTCCTCTGTCGGGCCGGCTTTCCCCAGTTTACCCATTTAAGGTGTGGCTTTGAGTCCCCTGGTTTTATATGGTGGTGGTGGAGGCAGGTGGGGGGGTGTCTCTGATCCAGCCTTCTGCCCAACCTGGCCCTAGGCTTTGTCTCTTGTCCCTTTTATATGTGTGGCCATGAAAGCCCACCTCTGGGGCCACCAGAGGTGAGCAAGTCCCTTTAGTGACACAGCAGCCATGTGAGCTGGCCAAGGGCAGTGCCCCCAGGGAGACGGGCCGCGGCTGGGCACACGGGTCTGCTGGCGGGCTGTCCCTCCTGCAGTAACTTCCCAAGGCTGCTGGAGCAAACGACCACAGATTCAGTAGATTCAAACAAGACCAGCTTATTACGTCATAGTTCTGAGGTCAGGCGTCCGCTGTGGGTCTCACTGGGGTAAGATCAAGGCGCTGCAGGGCCGGTCCCTTCCTGAGGCTCCGGGGCAGGATCTGTTTTCAGCTCCTAGAGGCTGCCCGCATTCCTCAGCTTGCGACCCCTTCCTCAACCTCAGAGCCCGCAGTGGCCACAGTCAAATCCTTCTCACATCCCATCGCTCTGACTCTTCTGTCTCCCTCTCTGCACCTATGGACCCTGGTGATTATGGAGGGCCCACCTGCATAACCCCAGGGACCCTCCCATCTCAAGGTCAGCAGATGAACAGCCTTAACTGTGCTCTGCAGGCAAGTGGACCTATGCACAGGTTGTGGAGATTGGGCTGTGGACACCTCTGGGGGCCGTTCTTCTGGCCACCGCAGTCCTCAAGGACAAATAACACATTTGGACCATTTCCAGGAGAAGGCAAGCTCTCCTCGGGGATGACTCCTCAACCCGCTCCCCTCAAAGCCCCGGACTCTGGAGGGAGAGAAAAGGGGAGCACGACTACGGAGACCAGCAAGCGACCTTCCAAGGGAACAGATGCCATCGCTGTGGAAAGTGCACAGCTAACTCCGGTCACCCTCCCAGATCAACACCCACACTCGACTGCAGAGGACAGCTAGGGCCCAGAGGTGGACCCGCTTCAGTGATGCTGCACGAGAGAGGTCGGAAAGGTCCACCGAGAGAGTTACCGCCACACATCCCAAGCCGGCCCCGTGCTGGTGGCCGGAGTCCCGTTTGGACCCCCCGCCTGTGTTTCTGGGGGACGCGATGGGTACTGATTTGGATTTCTTTTCTCGGGTCGGCCAGGCTGAAAGCTGGACCTCCCCCAGCATCACACCACCTGCATAGACGCAGATTGTTACGGCCCACAGGCTGCTGAGCCACGATTCCAGAAAAGCCGTGAGAGCGAATTTCCCTACCCCCTCCTCCCCGAAAAGCTCTGAACCTTTACTGTCACCAACTAAGACAGTATTAACACAAGCACCTCCAAGTCGGACAAAGAGGTGTTAAGTGAGACCCAGCCCTAACTGCCCGTCACCAGTCGGACTCTCTTGCACTTCTCCTCGCTAGAAACACAAGTACTTCAGCGATAAGATAGAGCTTCAGGTCTCAGTAGAACATTTTGACCATAAACCAGTGCAAAAATAATGTTATATGCCAATGCAGTAGTAAATTGCTCCTCCCGGGGCTCTCCCCTGATGGGCAAGGCATGCAACCAGATATCTGGCGGCGCCCGGCCCCGGTACCCCTCCTCCGGCCCGGCCCGCCTCCACCTCGTCGCCATGGGCCCCGCCTCATCCCTGCCCTGACACATCACAACAGCTGCCTACTGCTCCCCCGGCTTCCAGGCTTTTCACTCCCCTCTGTTCTCTGGATGTCTAGCCAGAGCGATCCTTCTAGAACTCGAATCTGATGTCTCACTCCCGCCCGTGATTCTCCACTGTTCTCAGGGTGAGGCCCTCCCCACACCTGGCTAGACCCCCTCCTCTGGGCCCACCTTTCCGCAGGGGCTTTACGGAACAGCCTGGAGCCCCCAGAGCTCACGGAGCCCTTCCGTACAGGCCCTTCCTTGCCTGCCTGGGCGCTGCCCTCCTCCTTGTCCCCCGGGGGAGTTTTTCTCCTCATTGAGTCATCCCTGTTGAGCCGCTGAGCCACCGAGTCAGCCCCTTCTGTTTGCTCTGTGTCTGACCCTCCACCTCATACTCTCAGCGAGGGCTGGCCCACATCTGCCTGCACAGCTCTGGTGACGGGGAGCTCACTCCCTTCGGAGGCAGCTCCAGGCACCTCTGCATCGGGAGGAAGTTCCCTCCCATCAGCCTCTGCACTTGGCCGTGAAAAAGCCCGACCCCTTCCCTGGCCAGCCCTGGACAGCTGCAAGGCCAGAATCCACAACCGCTGCCCTAGGCCTTCCCCTTTCTAATCTCTTAACATCCCAAGTTCCTGATGTGTCAAGTCTTTCTGTCTTCTTTCCCTGCTCCCCAAAGAACAGGGATGTCCCCAGACCTCCCTGTTTCTTTCGTGTGAGGGCCCCTTCCCCGTCCTGGCCATGGAGTGGAGCCTGAATGCATTGCATGTGCCTGATTTCCTTCTAGTGTGTGTGGTTTTCCAGGACAAACGATAATTCCCCGGGCATGAACTAACTGCTACAGCCGGCTGCAGAATCACCACCCCCTTCACTCCAGAGACTGTTTCTACTAATGCAGCCTGAGTGGCTGGTGAGACTCTCCTATACCTCTCCCCACCCGCACTGTGCTGCTATCTTCCTGGGCAGGACTTCAGAATTCTCCCTGCGAACCCAGGCTTCCTTGGCAACTACAGAGCATGAATTTAAGCACGCACTTACAGGTGTTTTACCTCTAATCCGCGAAACAACCTTGTGAAGGACGTACAAGCAGACCTCGTTCTACTGCGCCTCACTTTATTGTGTTTTTTACTAACTGAAGGTTTGTGGCAACCCTGTGTTGAGCAAGTCCACTGGCGCTATTTTTCCAACAGCATTATTTTAAAGTTCAGGTATGTGCATTGCTTGTTTAGACATAATGCTACTGCACACTTAAGAGACTACAGTGTAGCATAAACTTAACTTTTATATGCACGGGGAAGCCAAGAAATCTGTGTGACTGCCATCCTGATACCCACTCTTGCGGTGGTCTGGGACCTGAAATCTCTCCGAGGTCTGCCTGTACGAGTTATCATTCCCTCCCTCCCTTTCTCTCGTACATAAACAATTTTTTTAAATTAACAAAAAATGGAATTGTAAAATACAGTCACACAAAACATACCATCTTAACCATTTTTAAGCGCACAGTTTAAAGTAGTGTTAGGTATGTTCGCATTGTCGGGCAACCACCTCTAGAAATTTTCAACTTGCAAAACTGAAACTCTGTCCCCATTAAACACTGTAATTCCCCATTCCCCGCTCCCCCAGCCGCTGACACCCACCTACCCTTCTTTTTAAAATTAATTAATTAATTTTTGGCTGCGTTGGGTCTTTGTTGCTGTGCGTGGGCTTTCTCCAGCTGTGGCAAGGGGGGGCCACCCACCACAGCTGCGGTGTGCGGGCCTCTCACTGCAGTGGCCTCTCCCGTTGCGGAGCATGGGCTCCAGGCACGCGGGTTTCAGTAGTTGCGGTGTGTGGGCTCAGTAGTTGTGGCTCGCGGGCTCTAGAGCGCAGGCTCAGTGGTTGTGGCGCACGGGCTTAGTTGCTCCGCGGCATGTGGGATCCGCCCGGACCAGGGCTCGAACCTTCATCCCCTGCATTGGCAGGCGGCCTCCCAACCCCTGCGCCACCAGGGAAGGGAAGTCCCCCCCACCTACCCTTCTACTACTCTCTGTCTCTATGAATTCGACGACCCTAGGGATTTCATGTAGGTGGAATCACACAGTCTGTTTTTTTGTGACCGGTTTAATTTTCCTTAGCATAATGTCTGCAAAGTTCATCTTTTTCTTTTCCTTTTTTTAAAAGAAATGTAAGCAGTGGAGAGACTTGTCCAAGGCCATCTATGGCCAGGAAGTACCGAGTGCGGACCTGAACCAACTGTCACCGTGGAGACGGCACCTTTCTTCAGGGTCCTGTCTGGTGTCTCCGAGGACCCGAATCCACCCAGTGGCCTTCAGCACTTTGAGAAGCACATCAACTGTGCCAAACGTCCTAGTACCTGGGGCCTAACTGGATGGAGCCTGACCACTTGATATGCACAGAGTCAGCTCATCTGTCTAACAAGCTAGAGCTTACCCCAAAGTGCCGCCAAAAGGGGAAGCAGCCCGCGATGGGCCTGGAGGGAGGGAGAGGGTGGGGGAGTGGAAACTGAGAAATGCGAATGATAATCCCGTGACAGGGAAGGTTCACCAATAAGGTTTCTGCAAAGTCGAGCAGTGCTACCTGAGTAAGAACAAAGGGGCCAAACTAAATTCGTTTAGCAAATTAAGGTAAATAAATGCTTAGGCACCTCTATGAGGTGAAGCGAAGTAGTGCTTTAGGGCAAGGAGCTGAATGGGTGTATTTGGGACATAAAGAAAGGCCAAGTGAGCCCCCAGGCTCTATCCTTGCTTCCGAGTGTGGTGAATGGCACAGGCGCCAGGCCTGGCTCTGCAATTGACCGGCCACTGACCTCAGTTTCCTCATCTGTAAGATGGGAGTCATAACTACACTGACCTTGGTGGAAAACAGTGAGGTTTAAGTGACTCGGTTCGTGTGAAGTTCGGTACAATCGGTACAAAATAAGTTACTCGACAACGGTCAGCTCTTCTCACCGTGACCAGCATAGCTACTACACAAAGATGCTACCTCGGGTGGTGCAGTCCACGCATCTCTACTGAGCAACCCCTATGGACCAGGCCCAGGATACTCAGGGGTGAGTCTGAGTGTGCAACACCGAACACACAAAGTCTTCCTTAAAGAAGAAAGGAATCCACACGTTCCATGATCATTCTTATGCATACACTGACTTTCATATTTTAATCAGATTTCAGGATATTTTCATGGGCCAAAGAATGGACAGGGCCGCTCTTTGCTGAGTGTTTGCCAAGGTCCGGGTTAGCAATGCCAGTCAGGGGCACAGGCACCCCGTGGGACCCTCACAAGGTGGAGAGCTGAGACCGTGGATCCGAGAAAGATTTTCATCCCATGGGGCCACTCGAGGCAAACCGCTAAGCTTCCAAGTGCCTGGAGTGACCCAGCTGTAAAACTGAGTGGGGAGAGGCCACCACTGCCCCGGCCTTCTGCGGCTGAGACACGCAACCCAGCCCTGGCTGCTTCTCCCTGCAAATAAATAAACTAAAACGAGAGACCCCTCTCTTCTCAAAGCAGGAGCACCATATGCTGAAGCAGAATGTTCTCCTGCTCTGCAGAGTCCTTGGGGAGGGGCGGGGCCCTGTAGGGCGGCCAAATTTCCCAGGCAGCTGAGTGTTTAGAGCCACTGGATACCGTGTGCCTACTTCATGCCGGACACGGTGCTGGGGGTACTTTGCGCAGAGCATTGTGACAACTAAGTATCAACCACGAGGGGCTGTCAGCTGGCAGCCCTCTGCAGAGCAAGTGGCTTCATCCCGTCAGAAGGTGGAGAGACAGACTTTGCTACGGGGTAACGCACTGGTACAAACTCTATGGCATAACGGCTGTCACGGGAACAGAGCGGAGATTTAAGAGACGGATTAAGGAAAAGAAAAAGCATCACCACAGGGTGCCTGGGATGCTGGGACCACGTCAGAGACTTTCCCAAGGAAATCACGCCTGGGACTTTTCACGTATTTCTCATGACATCAGAAAAAGCGTCAACGTGGACAGCTGTATGTGAAAGGTACAAGACTAACCGGCCTCCTGGCTTAGAGAAGCCTCTTGTGAGAGAACAGAAAGGGCTACGCTCTTGTGATTGCGCGCCTGAAGCCATCAAACGTCCTACCTGGTTTGCTCTTTCAAGGTCCGTCATGATCATTTCAATTTCGTCGGCCCTGGGGAGGTGAGAGGGAGACAGCACGTTAGTCAGCGGCGAGGGAGGCTCGGGGGCCACCGCGGTTCCAACTCGGCAGCATGACCCACAGGCACGCAGGTCGGTGTCGGGGGAGAGGGGCCACGCAGAAGGGGACTCTGCCACCCACTGGGAGGAGGTGGGCTTGCATCGGCGGGAGAGCCCGCCTGCCCTTGAGGGGCGCCAGTCTCTTTGGGGAGACAGCGCCTCCTGCCAAGAGAGCGAACAGAACTCTGAACAGAATGCTCTGGAAAAACAGAGGTGGCAGAGATGAATTCTCTTTGGGGGGAGGGAATCAGGAAGGTTTCAGAGGAGGTGATGTGTGAACTGGGTTTTGAAGGATGCGTAGAAGTTTGCTAGGACCAAGAGAACCACGAGCAGGTGGGGGAGGCGGGAGGAGGCTGGGGACGCAGGCTGGGGGGCTCCGCAGTCTGTGCGATAAAACTACCTGGGTCTCCGTCACCCTCCCTCAGCCTGCTCACACACAGGGGGTTTCCAGGTGTTGTTTGTTCTTTCTCTTTTTTTCTGCTCTGAAAGTACTTTCTTGAGTAATTTGAAGGCACATACATGCTTCCAACACACAACAGCACGAGAGAGAGAGCGATGCTCAGAGTTCTACCGAGAAGGTCAGTTCCAAAAGTCTGTGGCAGGTTTGAACAGAACGCCCAGGGAAGTCACTGCCCCAGACGAGTCTCGATGACGGCCCCTGTGACGAGGAGGCCACGGCCGAGACTGCTGCCCGAGGAAGGTTCAGCCCACCCATGGAAGGGGGGGCGGAATGTTACAGCTGCAGACCAGCAGTGGGCGTGTGCGCCCCCTCCTGCCGCGGCCGCCTCATTCCACGCCCCACGGGGACCTGAGCTGGCTCTGCCGCCTGCAGGACTGAGCTCCACCCCTCCCCGCCCGGCCTCTCTGCCTGCTGAATCCCCCTGGCTGCCCTTCGGGGCCGAGGCTCCTGCCCCCCTCCCACCCCCGCAGCCCTGTGCTCAGGCAGCTCCCACCACGTGGCGGGCCCTACATAGCCTGGACGTCTGCCCCGTCACCCTCCACTCCTGGGAACCTCATCCCCTACTTCCACCCCCACCCCCCAGCCCTCCTCCAACCCTGCCAGGGGCTCCATCTCAGGAGGTAGCACAGCTCTCCCTCCCTGCCAGGGTGCGTCTCTTTCACCCTCATCCCTGCCGGCACAGGGCCTGGCATCAAGCTGGAGGCCAGGGTCCTGAACGCGGCCTGTCCTGCGAGCAACGGGCCAGTGGGCCAGTCTATTCCCTGGGACAGGTTGGGGCACTCGGACGGGCCGACTCCAGGGTTCTTCTGTCCCCCAAACCTACTTCTCTGGTCTTGGCCATCCACCCTTAACATAGAGAGTGGGACAAACTACCCAGGCCCTGGCCGGTCCGGTTTTGCCATTTGCTGCATCGTGTGTTCTCTCCTCTGGCCCCGAGGCTTTTCCAGCCTTCACGGCGCCCTGCGATTCAAGGCCATCTCGTCAACTCCCAGCAGCCCACACGGGGTAACAGATGCCTTGTGATCAGGTTCACCGATCGTCGTATCTGTTTGAAATAGTATCCTGCTTGCAGACTCGTCCGGGAAAAGTCCGAAACAACTCATCAAATGGCCTAGTTACACGAAGCTCTTTTTAGGACAACTTCGTGAAGCAGGCAGTGTCTCTAAGACAAACACCCAAACTGGGCCCCCGCAGAGAAATGCTGGGGGCCGGGGGCGGCTTCAATTACAAAACATCTTAATGCACCATGGCAAACAGAAACCTCCAAGATCTCAGAGAGAAACTGCCTTGACTCCAGAGGGTAAAACCGTCACTGAAAGTGTTTGGTCTTCAAGTGACAGAAAAGGGGACCTGACGGCGGCCAGGACAGAAAGCTTTCTTGACAACCTGCTGATGGAGTGCAAATTTCATTGCGTATGAGAGGCAATCAAAAGTTAACAAACTTCTCTTTTAAGGCAAGTCACAACTGTTAAGTGAAGTTTTGAACTTTAATCAAACAGTTATGCACTAGGTATTTACAAAGTCCAGATCTACACGGCCACCCGCCCAGCCTGCCGGCGGCTGGCGTCATCCGAGCACTCTCCCCCTCGGTCCGTGAATGTTTTCCGACACCTACAAGCTCCCTGGCCCCGGCAGGGGCCACGGGAAAGGCGCAGGCAGACGTGGCTCCTGCACAGCCCCCGGTGCCGCGTTTACAGAGGGGGACAGGAGCCCCCCGCCGTGGCTGCTGAACACCTGAAGCGAGACCTCCAGGTGCCCCATCTTCTTCTCTGGCGCACGTCAGGGAGCTGGTGGCCAGGGGAACGGCCTGGGCTGGGGGAGCAGAGATCCCGAGCATGGGGTCTCAGGGAGGGTTTTCCGAATCTCTCCTGTTGGGTCCTTCGTGAGCCCTTTCGTCTTTAATTCTGGCTAATTTATCTTCGTCATTCAGATGTTTCTGCTGCTTGGTTTGGGTCTCCTACTATCTGGCTACTGTTGGCCCGTCTACTTCCGTCCTCCATGTCGTCCAACTTTTCCTTACATTTGCTATGTCCTGATCCTTTCCTGCTCCTTCTGGGTGGTTCTTCAACTTGACCCCCCTGCAGCTGTGCTCAACCTGTGATCCATCTCTTCTCTCTGCTTCCTTAGTTTAGTTATTCTGTTCTTGATACCTGTCATTCCCACTCCGTTCATTATTAAAATTATTCCTTGGTTTTGCTTTATGTTTCCTCGAGTGTATTTCTCATGCTTATTTTGTACGTGGGGCCCATCTGCCTGTCTTCAGATCACATACGCTGATGGGTTTGGGGGTCTGTCTTCCAGACAGGGGTGTGCTCCTCTGGAGCCTTGCTGTTTTCCCCGGGGGAGCCAGCTACTCTTCTTGGCAGTGTATATGGGGGAGGAGGGAGGACAGAGAGGCAGCCCCGCTGTGTGTCTCTCAGGATGAACTGAAGGCACACAGCAGTGTTCAATGTCTTTTGCCGAGTGAAGGAGGAGAGGCAGGGGATGACCCCAGGCCCCCGGAGTAAACCCTGATAGCTCCCCTCCACCAGAAAAATCCTCTGGCCAGAGCTTCACCTTCAGTTCTCAGCATTAGGAGCAGGGGATCCTCCCGGTACAACTCCCCAGCCTCTGCTCTGGAGATAAGGGGCAGAGATGTGGCTGCCTGGGGGCCCACCCTCCCCTGTTTTTATCCACTCCTCACTCCTTGCCTGGCCACTGCCATTGGCCATGGGGCCAGGACAGGGTCAGACACAGGCCTGGGCTAAAAAAGAGAGGGATTCCCAGGGGTCTGGCTTCACCTAGAGGCTAGACTGGCAAAGCTGGGACCTGCCGGGTCTGCGAAGTGGCACCCAGACCTGGCCAGGGTCAGGGGGCCTGGGTGGGCTCGAGCGCCTCCTCAGGTGAATGGCTTTGGATGGTCATTACAATGCTTAATATCCAGAAAACAACGTATCATCTCCAAAAGATGTCACGTCACTTATTAAAAATTAGTCACATTTAAACAGGAAGGTGTCTTCTTGGCAGTCTGAGGCAATCCCTGGAAATGAATTTCAAGTTTTTCCATCTTCTCATCAGTTTAACTTTGGTTACTAAGCAACTGCTAAGCTGACCAAAATATTGAATGTGATAACAAGTGCGGCCCTTACCTTTCATTACGAGAGCAAGTCTCATATTTCCAGAGCTTTCAGCCGATAATGCCCACATTGAGCCCTGCTGTTACAGAGTCGGGCAGTTCAAAACCAGGTACCCTGGCGACTGTGGGGCCCAGAGGGGCTGCAGTTCCCCTTCACGGATGGGACCAGAAGCCCCGGAAGGAGGCAGTGGAAGGAAGCAGGGATGCAGCGGGTGAGGAAAAGTTCAGATGATCATTTTAAAAGTCTGTAGGCTCGTGATTCACTTTCCCAAGGGGCACGCTTTTTAAAAGGTGAGAGAAAAATACAACTGGCTGGGTACTGAAATGTGATCAGGGCTTCTGGAGACGGGAAGCGCAGCCCTTGGTGCTGGCCGACCCGCCGGTGCCGGCTGCATTTTAGAACCCGTCTGCCACCGGGCCTGTACGACCCACTTCTCGCCAAACTGCGGCTCGCACCCGCCCCTCAACAACACGACTCCTACCAGACAGCTGCCCTCAATAAGTAACATGAAAGCGCGCAGAGGTTAATACTGCCAACTATAAACGTTATCTGAAAAGTACAGCGATGAATTAAACGGCATGTGCTTTCACAGCAGGATCGTCAACAAGACTCCGAGGGGCTTTTCATTCTTTTCATTTCGCAGGCTCAACTACCACGTCAGGATCTGGAGCCTGACATTAGTCTAAATCATTTATTTTCCAAAGTCCGTAATAACCACAGGTATTGTTTGCTCAGCAGAACTATTTATTATAAAAACTTAGTTCTCTCACCTTTTTATGAGCTGACAGAACAGTTTTCACTGATCTATTAACCTGTGCTGCTGTATGCTCTGCTCTGGCTTCAAACCGCGGATCACTTTGGCCTGGGCTGGAATATGCAGTTCATTCGATCGGTTCCCCACAGATCATTCCAGGGTATTCTCTGGGCTGGCATGTGATTTTTATGAGGAACTTAAAAGGACACGGCCAAGGCCAACGGCCGGGAAATTGTGTCCACTGTCCCCGATGGAAACCCTGTGTTTCCTTTCACACTAGCCTCCCGAGTGCTGAGGGGTGGCCCCAGGGCAAGGGTGGGGCCTATTTCAACCCCAATCTTACGACATCGGGAGCTGTTAAAACAAAGTACGTCTACAAGACAGTTGAAAAAGCGTCCAGGGTGACCTTCAAAGGTCAGTGTACCTTCTTGGACCCAGGTCAAGAGCCAGTAGTCTCAGTACTAGGTTGTAAAGTTCTTAGGCATGAAAAGAAGAAATATGTGGGCCTCCCTGGCGGTCCAGTGGTTAGGGCTCCACGCGTCCACTGCAGGGGGCACGGGTTCGATCCCGGGTCGGGGAACCAAGATCCCGCAAGCTGCGAGGCACGGCCGAAAAAGGAAGAATATCTAAAGATTAATTCTCCCTGCTTTAAAAACAAACAAAAAATTTCAGTATGTTTGGTAAAGCAAACGCTCCCCCCACCACCGGATGCTGCGTCTGACGCCTGGGCCGTCAGGAAGGCGGGTCACTTTCCAGGCGGGACTCTGAGTGCCCGAAGCAGGGCTCACTGGACGGTGCACAGAAAGAGCAGGTGGGAAAACGAAGAGAAGGAGGCAGAGGACCAGGGGTGAGGAAGGTCTCTTGGCTCTGGGACTGGCATCTCCTCGATGGGGGGCGGGACCCAAGCTCCCAGGTGCCAGGTTGGCAGCGCACTGGGCAATGGCATTCGCCTTATCGGGAGCACACGGGACAGAGGATGCCCATCCCAGGAGCTCAAAGACATGAGACCCTGTAACTGCCTGCTCAGGGTGGGCGCAGGGAGGTGAAGGCGCCCAAGGAATTTTGGTCCAGTGACAGCCCAGACGAAGGGACAGCGGGCTTTGCAAACAGGAGGAGGGAGCCTCTTGGAGAAGTGGACATCTGGTCTGCATCCTGGAGGATGAGTCTGCTGGGTAGAGAACAGCAGGGCAGAGGGACGGACAACCAGACCACAACGCGGTGGGGGCCCTTCAATCTTGTGTTTCCATGGCGTCGAGCCCCCTGCCCCCTCCCCGCCCATCATGACAGGGCAGCCTCTTTCTGCCCCTTCTATGCTTCCTATTTCTTTCTCTCGTGATGGCAGAAGCCATGCAGAGCCCTGTCACACAGCGAGGGTGACAGTGGAAACCCTGCCTGTTGTCTGACGTCACGGGCGATGCCTCCAATGGTTCACCGTCAAGCACCTTAATCATTTTGGACTTTAGATACATATGTTTGTATTTTGTTAACGTGACAGCCACCTGTTCCTATGTTATTGAGGCTTTTTAATAGAAGACGGACATTGATTTGATTAAGTACCTTTTAAGCATTTATGGAGCTAGTTAGCTGGTTTTCCTCCTCTGACTCGCTGAAAAGGTAAATTATACTGACAGTCACCTGCTTCCATTTGGTTGTGGGTATTATGCATTTAATGTGCTCCTGAGTTCTATCTGCTAGTATTTTGTTGAACATTTTTTCCCCATAAGTATTGATAGATGAGATCGCCTCTCGTTTCTTTGGTCTTCTCTCTGTCAGCTAGTCACACGAAACACTTGGAAGGCATTTCCTTCTTTCCATAGACAGAGTGAAGCTGTCACAGACTGGTTGCCGTCACTCTATAAAACCTGAACCCACATCCCACCTGTATGGTCTCAACACGTCGCCTGGCAGGCGAGGCGAGCCCCGCGGAGTCTGCACCCCGGCCTGGCTCCACTCGGCCGCCTCCCGCCGTCGTCCCCAGGCCCGCGGAGCCTGGGCCCCCACCTCCCCTCCTGGTCTGCGGCCTCCTCTGCCTGCACTTGACTGTCCTGCTCTCTCCTGGGGCAGGGCTCACAGCCAGTGTGCCCTCGATGGCGCGGTGGGCTCCACGAGCTGTTCCTTGGCCCCCTCCCTGCTGGTTAGACCCGAAGTGTCTTCTGGGCCAGGATCCCTGCAGGGAGCAGAACCCACTAGAGAACTACCTCCCATCAACACCTCACTCCTCTTCCAGCTTCGTTTCCCACTTTTCCAACCCTCCAGTCTTTCAGACAAGGAGGCCTAAGTGCAGAACTGCTTCTTCAGAGCTGCTGAGCTGGGGCTGAGCCTTCACCCTGTTAGTGACACGCATTCTGTGCATGTCTCCTTTGGCGGCTCAATCAGCATACACCCTTATGGGTTCTTCAGTCTTGTTCTGTTCCTTGAAGCCACCACACTTGCCCGCACGTCTGTCCCCTCTGCTGAGGTCCCCATGGGGGGCTGCTGTCTACATCCGGTCCTCAGCTCCAGGGGCCGTCGTCCTCTGAGGGTCTCCCGGCAGCCCTGCCCCGCATTGTCCGCTCATTTATTTTTATTTTTTTGCGGTACGCAGGCCTCTCACTGTTGTGGCCTCTCCCGTTGCGGAGCACAGGCTCCGGACGCGCAGGCTCAGCGGTCATGGCTCACGGGCCCAGCCGCTCCGCGGCATGTGGGATCCTCCCGGACCGGGGCACGAACCCGTGTCCCCTGCATCGGCAGGCGGACTCCCAACCACTGCGCCACCAGGGAAGCCCTGCTCATTTATTTTTACTGCACTTATTCCTGCCTCTGAGTATCTTGTTCAGATATTGATGACGTGTTTATTCACGGTGATGATCCCAGAGAACACAGCAGGCGCTCCCTAAATCCTGGCTGATGAACGATGCAGACCTGCGACGGCTTTGCTTCCTCAAGTCCACCCGGCGTGTGACAGGCAACAACTCAATGGCTGGTAATTTATAAATTTATTTATTTTATTTTATTTATTTTTGGCTGCGTTGGATCTTTGTTGCTGCGCATGGGTTTTCTCTAGTTGCGGCGAGCAGGGGCTACTCTTTGTTGTGGTGCGGGAGCCTCTCACTGCGGTGGCTTCTCTTGTTGTGGAGCACGGGCCCTAGGCATGCGGGCTTCAGTAGTTGTGGCTCGCGGGCTCTAGAGCACAGGCTCAGTAGTTGAGGCTCTAGAGTGCAGGATCAGTAGTTGTGACGCACGGGCTTAGTTGCTCCACGGTATGTGGAATCTTCCCAGACCAGGGCTCGAACCCGTGTCCCCTGCATTGGCAGGCAGATTCTTAACCACTGCGTCACCAGGGAAGTCCCTGGCTGGTATCTTAAAGAGCAGAAAGTATAGGCCTGTTTTGCCAAATCGTAAATATGACTTTCAGGGAAAGAGTCTGTAAGTTGTTTTGGCAGAAGAAAAATAATTCGCTTTTCTTACCACTTTTTGTAGCCCTTGAAAAAGAGGCAACACTCTCCCTGGAAGAAAAAGTATATATAGACCCAGGTCCATGGGACTGTGAGCTCCCGGAGGGCAGGCCCATCGGCCTAGCTCCCCGATCCTCCCCGTGCCCACGGAGCTGGGTGCAAATCGGACTCAACACAGATTGGCCGGGGAGGCAGGAGGAGAAAGCATCATTTGTGGAAGGGTTTTCTTGACAACCTCCAGCTGTATGATTTGTCCTCCCTCTCATTTTCCACCCAGTGAAGCCACCTCTGCTTGTGGGGGCGGGGGGTGTGAAACTACCTGGCATCCTTCCAAGCCCCCGATCCAATGTGTCACCCAGGAGCCGACCCTCCCTCTCTGATCAAATCGAGGTCTAGGCAGAGACGGTTGTAGAGCTTGACTGCTGTCAAACCCTCTGGGAAAAAAAAAAACCCTCTGAAACCCTCTGAAAAAAAAAAAAGTGGTTTTTACTCTTCTTGGAAGTGAAACTGTATCGAGAGACAGTTAAATGGCCAGAAGGTCACCTCTGCCTGCTCAGAAATTGACCACAATTTATTCCTTTTTATGACCATCATATTTAAATGTAAATGATACAAGTAACAGTTAAAAATCAATGTTTGTTAAGCCTCATCAACCCCGAATGGGAAGAAAATTTCCCTTCTCGCCCCACTATTTAACTGACTTGTTTACATGAAATAATTTAAATAAAATCCTACTTTGGTTTAATCTGAGTCTCTAACTGACCAATGAAGTGGTCTGCTACTGCCCACATGAGGCAAATTTCCCACCTGTGCCAAACCAACAGGGCAGCTCCAGCAGGCTGGTCACTCCCTGAAGTATGACCCTGGTGTGATCAGAAACAGCCTGTGACCATCACTCAGGCTTCAGTCCTCTCCGGGCAGGGACCCAGGACAGCTGTGGCCGGAGAGTTAGTTTACAAGCTGCTGCTTCTGAGATCATGGAAGCCTCTTGGGATAAGCGTCTGGATTACTCTTCGATGCTTTTCGCCATTTCTCTAACATTCTCTAAAACCGTTGCTCTAAAAGCAGTGGGGAGCAGGCTGGATGTGAAAATCCTTTTCTTCCCTTAAATCAAGTGCCATGAGGTCCTAAGTGGGATGGAGTGACTGGAGGTAAAATCAGGGAAACCAAGGGCTAGAGCCACCAGAGTGTGGCTGGCACCGCAAACGGGCCGGACCCTCCCCCACTGCCTTCTGGTCCTTTGACCTTGCGCAGATCTGGGCGCGCGACAGCCATCCGTACGGGAGGAATAATGTGGCCTTTCTCAAAGAAACTGGCACGAGGCTAGAATAAGAGTACTGATGGGGAGTAAAAAAAAGAAACTTCGTAAACCCACGCACATACTCATTATTATTGTCGTGCACGAAAATCAGGATCTTTCTCTTCTGGTCAGAGCTAATTTTCAACATCCAAGACCATTAGGTGATAATCAAAACCACCTGTGAAGTGGGTTTTGCCCCCCCCCCGCCCCCCCCCCCCAGATCTCCAGCCTCAATCTGATCAGACCTCTAGGTTCAACTACAAACTCGCAGGAGTGAGAAGACAGAGGAATAAGCTAAACTACATCTGGGGATGCCAAGGGCAAGATCTAGACTGTGGGAAACTCTCCAGGACAAGTGAGCTGGTTTCTTTTGCAAACAGATTGAAAGGAAAAGAAAAAGAGACAGAGGGAGATCTATAAGGTGAATGAGACTTAAAGATATACCAACCAATCGCAACGTGCGGGTCTTATTTGGATGCTAACTCCAAACAAGGAAAAAGATCCCATTTATGATGCTTAGGGGTAGTTTGAAATTTCAGCATTGATGATATTAAGAAATTATTTTTTTAATGTGATAATAGTATGGTGGCTATATTAAAGAGTCCTTAATGTGAGGCTCTACACGCTAAACCATTTAGAGGTGAAAGGAAAGGATTCTTGAAGAAGCCTCAAGAGAAAATGGGGGTAGGGGTGGGGACAGGCAGGCCAGGGATGGGATGACTGGGATCGCCCAGTAGGAACCCAGGGGCTCTGTCCTCTACTGTCTGTTGGAAATTTAACATAATAAAAAGTAAACAAACAAACAAAAGTATAAGGTGATAAAAAAGCATAGACCATCACAGTTTTGTGTCTCTCCATCGGTGCTTGTCAACTATAACGTCGGTATGCATGACGTTGACCACTGTTTGCAGAGAAATGAGGCGACAGGCAGGCCTGTGCCTGGGACGAGGCTGCAGAGGGCCCCCTTGGAAAGAATACCGATTAGGAGTACTTTGCTAATCTTAGTCAAGTCAGCTAACCTCTCAGAACCTCAGTGTATTCATTAAAGGGGAGGGAAAAACACAGGCACGAAAAGCCCATCTCTGCAAAGAGAACATGCTTGAACAATCATCCGTGGATACTCTTCTTTGCTACAGAAAATGTGGATCCTGGAGGGGACAGCCGAGCCCGCCCTGCATCCCACTGCGAAAGGGGCTCTCAGGAGGAGCGGCTTCCGTGAGGGCTCTGGAGGGAACCGAGGCTGCCACCCTGAGCGCCCGGACCCCAGGAGCTGGCTGATGGTTTTGGGAGTCTTGGGCACAGGACACGGCCAGCAGGGCTGCGGACCCAGGTTGCTGCTTCTTTCCTCCAGATTTTGACGGAATGTTCCGGAAGGGCTGCTGGTGCGCCGCCTACACGTATTTTTCAAGCTCTACTTCACGTATTTAGTGTAAAGTTTGTCAGCACGTCTTTCTGGCAGCTGGAGAACTGCCTGCCCCACTTGAGCTTCTGCTCTTTCAAAACCGCCTTTCAGATTTCGTTTCCCTTTCCCTGTCGACTTAACCTGTAAGCGCCCTGCCTCTGGCCGACAGGTGCCTCTGATCCTGGGCAGCGAACCTGCTGCTCTTAACGCCTCCCGCGGGACAGGGACGTGCCACCACCACAGGTGGACAGGAGGACACTGCTCGGACTTCATAGGTGGGGAAACTGAGGCCGGGGCCGAGTGGTGGCCAAGGAGCTCAAGGCTGCAGCGAGTAGCGGTCTAGGGTAAGAACGCTGCTTTTATGCCCGAGTGTGAGGGATTCTAATTACCCCCTTTCTCCCCTAAGTGCTACTTCATAGGGGCTGTTAAGAAAAGGCTGGGTGGCAGAGAAGCTAAAACTAAGAATAAGAAAAGCTCTCCAGCTGCATTCTAGTTATTACACTCAGGTCCCTTCCCCTCCAAGCCTAAGGCCGAGATGACTTCCTGGGCCCTCCTGGGCCCATCTAGAGGCTCGGGCTGTTCTCTGATCACACCTGCACCCCGGGGCCTTCTGACTACACATCTCCTGCCGGTCCTTCAAAGCTGCTTCCAGAGCCTCCCCTCCACCTGGTCTTTCCCCGGTCAATTCGGTGCTCAGCTCACCTGTGGCTTCGGAGGCCCTCGCAGCATCTGTCCACAGCCCCTGCCCCCTTAACTGCCCTGCACTTAAGGCAGCTGGTGGTTTGTCTCCTTCCCCCCGCAGGGCTGGGAAGTGAAACTGGAGAACCAGGCGGCCAAAGGCAGCAGCGCATCCCGAGGAAAGACGGCATCCTTCCTCTTCCTCTCATTGGCACCGAAAGTCTGCATTTCGGCAGCATAAGTGCCTTTTTTAGGGCAACTTGAGAATGAATAATTCAGCGGTTCCTCTTCTGCTTGTGAAGTGTTAGACAAACAATTCAGACGGGGCCAGACTTGCTGGCCCCACAAAGACCGTCCCTTCCCTTTGGTCTGACATCATCGGATTTGGCCATGAATCTCTCAGAACACCCTCCATCCTGTCTAATCACTAAAATACCACAAAGGAAGTCCACAATACTTAGACATAGGGAAAAAAATAGCAAGGTTAACTGCAACATAAAGTTTTCCCTCGTTGCCAAGCAAACAGTACATCAGGGTGTCACAGGAACACTGAACTCTGAAAATCCTATGTGGGGAATGTCTTAGTCACATCAGGTTATTGAGTCGTTGAGCTTCTAATTCAAATCCAAGCCTTAAAGAGGTACCTTCCCCGTGGAGCTCGAAGCCCGAACTCCCGGGTTTTGCTCTGAGAGCCTCATTGATTGTGTCTTGTATTAAAGGTACCTGGAATACTTTTTGGACGTAGGTGTGATGAAAATTTGAAGTTAAACAAACAAACAACCTTCCCGGTTTTATGAGAGAACTCATTTTGGAAGGATTCTTACTGGACAAGTCAAACCCTCTTCCATACATTCATGGTTGGTTGGAACCTTCAGTGGATGGAACCCCGAGGATCCTCGGTCGGGAAGACACAGTCAGCAAATAACTGTCTTACAGCTCAGCTAGCTGTGCTCGTGACCACTGAGGTACAACGCAGCTGGGATTCTGGGCAGGAAACTGGATCCAGTCACTTCCCAAATGACGAAGTTGGCCGCTCCCTGGGTTTAATCCTTATGGAAGGACCCAGGTGGTATATTTCTGAGTTTAGGAGAAGTTAAACAATGTGATGATAAGAACGTATCTCTGTGCTTTGGGGTCTGCCTGGCAAGCCTCAAGTTTGTGCAAAATCTTTACTGTACGCCAGGGAATAAAGGATGCTTATCCCCATAGCTGATGATCCTGCTAAGCAGGAGTTGCTTTCTGAAGGCAATAGAAGACTCTTGGAAAATCCAAATAACCTTAAGGAATTCACCAGCAGGAATGTGTAGGTTCAGAGTATTCTATAAAGGACTGTGTCTCACTGCAGAGGGCGGTGGTGAGGTTAATGTAGTGGAATACAACTCGCTGCTGTGCTTGACATATAATGCGATAAGGGTACAGTACGGTAAGAGATTGTAAAATAAATATATGGCTTTTAGAAGGTTTCAGAAGGGCTCAATCGTTCTGCATCTGACACTGAATTTCAGGAAAAAGAGGGGACCTGGAGCAGGGCTGGACTGGAAGGCTCAGGACATTCAGAGAGTCAGTTAAGCTCTGTGGTCCATCTTCCTTAAATAGATCAGAAAGTTTATGACAGAGATGCTGTGAATTAGAAAAAAAAAAAAAAGAGGATTAAGAATAAAGAAAAATGTTAAGAGAAGAGTGATACTGGCAAATGTAACTAGGCCAAATTCACCTATAAAAATAAAATACATATTTGAAGAAAATCCTAAACCTAACAAAATGTTGGAGAAACACACTTCAAGTAAAGAGGAAATGATTAACTAGATTTTTTCAAAAGGCTACGGTAAGGTTTTAAAGCCACACTAACCAATGTTATATGTAGCAAAATAACATTACAGAGAAAGAAGTCATACTAAGAGGCACAGTAAACAATAAAACACCACAAGCTGGAACTTGTCTTAAGTCACAAGGCGAGAAAATCTATAAAATACATAATATAAAAATGGAAAGAAATGCAATATATAGAAGTATCATCCTACTAGAAAACGAACTACACCATATGATGTAGGTAAGGGGTTCCAGTCACATGGAACCCGAAAGCCAGGTCACATCTGAATTTAAACGGGGATCACAAGAGTGCGGGGGTCTCACATAGGACAGACACTTAAACCAAGAGCCTCCACTGCTCTCCACAGACAAATAAGAGAGGTGCCCAGGAAAGATGAAGATCAGATATCCTGGCTGTCACAAAAGCACAAAAATTCACTCCTTGTAGGTAATATGGTCACATGCTCACCAAATCCAAGGGATTCACTTGAGCAAATGGGCACAGATGACCCAAGAATTCAGCAGAGTCCCACGTTTTTTGGTAAAGACAAAACACTAAGCTCCTATGTACCAGTAATAAATATCTAGAAAATGAAATAAAAGACTATCTCATCTACAACAGGGATACAAATATCAAACATGTGGGAATTAAGACAACATGGTATAAATTCCATCTATATAAAATCAAATTACAAAATGCTAGTGGCAAAGAAAGCTAACGATGACATTTACTATTTGCGGTTGCGTTAAAGATAAATGTAAGTTTAGCTCCCAAGTTGATTTATAAAACTTGGTAAAATGACAAGATGCATATAGAAAAATTAGGTGAGCCCAATAACAGTAAACTAATTGTAGGTATTAAGCTAGAAAACAAAGAAACATTATTAAAACAGTTTGGTACTTACGAGAATGAAAAGTCAGATCAATGGCATGAAACTTCAGACAGAAATCCAGAGACACATGTAATTACTTACATCTGATTTGTCCAAAGTTAAATACTGAAGGAAGGAATCATCAACATTGTTGGTCAAACAGAATTAGTATGAAGAATAATAAACAGACACATACCTTAACCTCATATGCTATAAAAAATTCCAGGTTAAAGATACAATAAATCATAAAAAAAACATAAGAAAATGGATTGGGAAGGAAAGACTATTTATTATTATTATTATTATTATTTATTTATTTTTTTTTGCGGTACGCAGGCCTCTCACTGTTGTGGCCTCTCCCGTTGCAGAGCACAGGCTCCAGACGCGCAGGCTCAGCGGCCATGGCTCACGGGCCCAGCCGCTCCGCGGCATGTGGGATCTTCCCGGACCGCAGCATGAACCCGTGTCCCCTGCATCGGCAGGCGGACTCTCAACCACTGCGCCACCAGGGAAGCCCCCATTTTCTATTATTGAAACCATATTAATAATGATTAACAACAAGGTTGATGGGACCTATCTCATATATTTATACTACTGAACAATGAAATCACTAAAACTCAAAAGAAAATCAATTGCTAGGTAAAAGTAATGATAAATGCGAGTGAGTAGTTAAAATACAGAATACATGTAGAATTACTACGCTGTTCCCACTGTACCCACGTTCATGGGTGATAAGGAAACACATGGAGAGGAAATACGCAGATGGGAGAATGTCGAGTCTTGTGCTAACGAGTATCAAGTTAAGCACCGACGAGCATCCGCGTGGCACAGCAGAGAGACGGCGGGAATCGCTGCCACCCACTGCAGCCCATCTCCTGGACTTGGCGCAAAAGTCCGAGACAAGCAGTGTAAGCGCCCCAGGCCAGGCCGAGCTCGGGGTACACCTTGGAAATTGGGGCTGTGGGAGGGGAGAGAGCCTGTAGCACCTGCTGCAGCTGTTTAAATGGGTTCTTCCCCCTGCAAAGGACACGCTAAGGAGCCTTGAAACAGCATCCTTTTTGCCCCAATGATCTCTCTTCTTGAAAAATATATAAATACAGTTTTTGGCCGTGCCACACAGCATGCAGGATCTTAGCTCCCTGACTGGGGATTGAACCCGTGTCTCCTGCAGTGGAAGCGAGGAGTCTTAAGCACTGGACCGCCAGGGAAGTCCCCTGGAAAGTATCTTAAAAAATTATTTTTCTAAACAAAAAATTCATTATGAAAAACCGAAAAAACCAAAATGCTGGCAGGCAAATCAAGAATGGTTACGTGAAGTCCAATTCATCGGGAGAGGAGAACAAAATCCTGCCGTCAAAGCGACAGATCAGCAGATCAGCAGGGGTGCTAAAGACTGTAGGAAAGGGACTTCTCTGGTGGCGCAGTGGTTAAGAATCCGCCTGCCGATGCAGGGAACATGAGTTCGAGCCCCGGTCTGGGAAGATCCCACATGCCCCGGAGCAGCTAAGCCCGTGCGCCACAACTACTGGGCCCACGTGCCACAACTACTGAAGCCCACGTGCCTAGAGCCCGTGCTCCACAATGAGAGAAGCCACCGCAATGAGAAGCCTGCACACCGCAGTGAGGAGTAGCCCCCGCTCGCCGCAACTAGAGAAAGCCTGCGTGCAGCAACGAAGACCCAACGCAGCCAAAAATTGAAAAACAAACAAATAAACAAACAAAAAACTGTAGGAAATAATATCAGGCCGAAAGGACAAAGGGGAGTGAGCAGAGTGGGATGTCCTGAGCACGTCCAGCCGCAGTGGCAAAGTGGGCACAGCCACGTGACACACGCGTGCAGAGCCGTGCGCATCCGAGATGTGTACAAACGTGTGTGTTCCTGGTCACAGAACTGGTTAGGTAGTGACAGAGCACATCTCAGATTTTCTTTTTTGCTACAAGGATGGCTAATTATTTAACTGCAAACGACAGAGACAGGTCCAGTGGACGTGCACTTGGCATTCGTGGTCACTGCCAGCTTTCCAACGGGAGTCAGCCTGGAGGGTATCAGATATTAATAATGATAGTGGCAGCTAATATGGCCTGAACCCTGGCGAGGGGACCACAGAGCACTTTATTCACTCCTAGGAACTCATGGGGTGGCAGACGCCATTACAGGACGGAAACCCAGGCCAGGAGAGGTTAAGAGACCTGCCCGAGGGGCCGCTGTCGGAAGGGAGGTGGAAGCAGGTGCACCCCCGGATGTGGCTCCCGCACATCGTACCTCCTCTCTTGGGGTCTGGAGGCACGTTTAACTAAAAATCCAGCACAAATTGCTTTAAAGATACGCGCGTTCACAAAGATGGTTCAAAAGTGCTTGCTTGTTTAATCCTGGTGATTCTGAGCTACGGAGAGGAGGGGCTCCTGATGGCTCCAGGGCTGGAGGGACTAAATAGGTTCCAATTTACTTATTTACTTATTTTTGGCCACGGGATCTCAGTTCACCGACCAGGGATGGAAGCCGTGCCACCTGCAGTGGAAGCGAGGAGTCCTAACCACTGGACCACCAGGGAAGTCCAATAGGTTCTCATTTAATCTGATATTCAAAATTCAGAAAAGGTTACAGTGAAAGAGCGTCTCTCTCCCTGTCCCCCAGATCTCCTTCTAGACATTCAAATTTTGTGTGTGTGTGTGAATGCACAAGCAGATGTAGCATACTAGACACACAGTTCTGAACCTGGCTGTTTTCACTGAATCACATACGTAAAAGACCTTTCCATAGCACTATATAAGAGCTTCCGCATTCATTGTTTAAAGAGTAATAAAAGACAGACTAACCTAGCAATTAAAACTCAGATGGATTCTAGAAGACCAGAGCAGAGGGCTTTAGTGGTCTTCACCCAGCCCTGGCCCAGCGAGCCCTTCACATCACTTTGGAGCTTCTCAGACCCTGGGGTTCCCCCAGGCCACCGAGTGAACTCTGCCAGCCTTGAACCAGCAACCTGGCTGCCTCCTGAGAATTATGAATCAGAAAACCCCTCATCTGGTATTTTCACACTTGGCCCTGGGACTCCTCAAAGGTGTGCTGGAGACCACACAGCAGAGCCTCACAGAGCTGCCTGGGATGGGCAGGCGGTGGGGACAGGAGTGGTGGCCGCGCCGGCTGCAGCCATCATCCATGCCGTGAGCGTGTACCTTCCACCTGTGCCCTCACCTTTGCTGGCTCTAAAGACACGTTCTGGGTGGGAGGGAGGGAGACGCGAGAGGGAAGAGATATGGGAACATATGTATATGTATAACTGATTCACTTTGTTATAAAGCAGAGACTAACAGAGCATTGTGAAGCAATTACACTCCAATAAAGATGTTTAAAAAAAAAAAAAGCCACGTTCTAACAAATAATGTTCCAAGAATCTCGCTCTTTAGACCCTTGGGTAAGGGGTGGGACGTAGCGGCTGTGTGAGAGCCCTAAAGGCAATGACCCGAGACGATGAGGGGAAGGTGTCCGCACATCCCGGCACATTAACTCAAGGATGACTCAGATGCTTGCTGTGTGCCAGGCACAGCCCCAGACCCTTGGATCCCAGAGATGAGCCCCCGAGGAGCTCCCATTCTGGTACGTCAGACGGGAAGATCAGACGCTGGGTCTGACACACCTGGTGGCCCGTAGAGGTGAGCACCTGAGCACTGGGACAGAGATAAGGGGTCCCAGGGGAGGCCATCAGAGCGCTGTCCTTTTGTCCTTATTTGGACAACTCTTTCCTTAAACCAAAAATCAACGATCAAACAAGAGCAACTGGATCGGAGTTTCCCACAGTGTGGTCAGCAGACCCCACGTGCGTGGAGTGCCGAAGAGTCCTGGGTCCCCTCCCAGACCTACTGAGTCAGACACCCCGGGGTGTGGCCCAGGGATCAGCATTCTACACCAATGCTCTGAGGAATCCACTCAAGTCCAGGAGTCACTGACCTGTGTGACGAGGGGCGATTTACCGAATTCCAGTGCCTCCAAAGTAGGGGCTGGAGCTGCAGTGTCACAGGTTGCAGATGTGCGGGACCTCCCCGGCACCGCACACCCCGCCCTTCTAGAAGGCGTCTGCAACTGCCATCTATTTTCTCGTCTGACCGGACTGGGGGAGTTCTATGTTTCAGCACGAGCCTTCTCACGTCGGGGCCGGGCCCGAGGTTCCCGCTCATTTAAAATAATCTGAGTAGATGCCCATAATAAAGACGAATAGCAGAGCAAGCACACACGGGTTCCATTTAAACACCGCACAGAGCAGAGCCCCTGCTACAGGCTGTGACGTTTAATTCTCAGCCAAGTGACTCTCCCTGACCACCCACCTCAGCCAGCCGCTCCCGTCCCCTTCATGCCACGCCCCCTTCCTTTTACTTGCTTTAATTTTCTTGGCAGGACTGGACACTAACTCAACTTTTATTATTATGTGGCAGCCGGCTTTTTGCTCAGAGACTGCTTCCAGGAGAGCAGGCCCTCTGTTTGCATTCATCCAGGGAACATCTTTCAAGTGCCCAGCAGGCCCTGTGCTAGGCACTGGGGACACAGTGGTGAACACGGTAACACGATTCACGGAACCTGGAGCCTGGTGAGTAGAGAGAGCTCAGCACACCAGGAAACACAGGGTGTGGGAAAGAGGACAGAGCCCGCCAGGAGGAGGCCATCAGGGATCCGAGAGCAGTGACGGGACCAGCTTACAATGTGGGAGGATCACCCTGGCCGCCCCTTTGCCAGGTGTTATGGGAAAGATCAGGACTTGGTCTTCGTCTGGGTGCAGCTGAGATGACGCCTAAGGGCAGCTGCTGAGCCTGGAGGTGAAGGGGGAGGTTTGGGCTGGAAACATGAGCACAGGAGTCAGCGCCAGGGAGATGGAATTTAGTTACAGCAGTGAGTGAGCCTCCCAGGGAGAGGGTTAAGCAAGTGCAAAGACTGAGCCCTGACGCACCATGACCCCACCAGTGCCCGAACAGTGCCCTGTGCAAAGGAGGCCCTCAGGAGACACTTACTGAATCGACGACATAGGTGGCACTGACACCTATGACATAGGTGACACGGCCTGATATAGGTGGCACTGCCTCCATTTTTATGAAAGGAGAAATGTCCCTTAGCTTGGACTGAAAATACACTTAACGCCTCCTGTTCATTACCACTGCCGGCCGCAGGCTCTCTGATGCTTGTCCTTTTCCCGTGGCTGACTTAAAGTCACGGCCCATGTCATGCTAATGGTGTATGCCCTCCGGTGACCTAAATACCCACGTCGCCTCACACGGGGGTCGAGGTGTGTGAGGTGCAGACCCCGGGGGGCCAGCAGGCATCCTCGGTCCCTCAAGGAAGCATTCACACCACAGAGCCAGCAGGGACCACCTGCTTCCGTGCATGTGCAGATCTGACCCAGGCCCATCTCAGCCCCAACCATTTCCTACCCGGAAAAGGTAGGTTTTATGAAAACCACGTGAACAAACTATTACTGGGAGCCTGTGTAATGTAGGAAGCACTGTGCAAAGTGCCAGGGCAAAAAATTAGGAAGGTCCAGTTGCCACCCTCAAGACGCCGCCAATCTGACGAGGATGCTTGACCTTTCTGGTGCCGTGGTCCCTCTGGTGAAGAGAATGGACCTCCTTCCTGGAATAATGTTTTAAATACATCAGTCTACTGGGGAAAGTAAATATTTGGAAGTGCATTTACTACAATACTAGAAAACCCCCAAGTCTGTGATCTAGTAACAGATGTTCTTTTTTTTTTTGCGGTACGTGGGCCTCTCACTGTTGTGGCCTCTCCCGTTGCGGAGCACAGGCTCCGGACGCGCAGGCTCAGCGGCCATGGCTCACAGGCCTAGCCGCTCTGTGGCATGTGGGATCTTCCCGGACCGGGGCACGAACCCATGTCCCCTGCATCGGCAGGCGGACTCTCGACCGCTGTGCCACCAGGGAAGCCCACAGATGTTCTTTTTTTTTTTTAAAAAAATATTTATTTATTTATTTGGTTGCACCAGGTCTTAGTTGTGACAGGCAGGCTCCTTTTGCAGCTCCAGGGCTCCTTAGTTGCGGCACGTGGGCTCCTTAGTTGTGGCATGCGAACTCTTAGTTGCGGCACGCATGTGGGATCTGGTTCCCTGACCAGGGATCGAACCCGGGCCCCCTGCATTGGGAGCGTGGAGTCTTATAGACACTGGACCACCAGGGAAGTCCCCGTAACAAACGTTCTTCTTTTCTGATGCGCCATATAACGAATCTCGTGGCAGGTCTAAGAACTACTGACATTTTGAAGCAGCGATGGAGATAACCAGTCTTTGAGGTATCTGCAAGGACTGTGATGTGATGTGAAAATACTAGGATTTCCGCTTGCAGCAAAGTCACAGGTGTGTTCTTGTTCTGGTCTGTTGACTTGATTTGCAATGGAAAGAAATGCTACATTGCAGTCAGATTTAGTGAAAATCGAGACCCCTGAATTCTCTCCATGGAATGGGAGAGACCAGAGCCCCCCTCTCACAGGCACACAGAGGCTGTCAGTGTGGGCGCAGGAATGGGGCGTGCAGGGAGAGGGATGCAGGAACGGGGGCTGGAGGGGCAGGGATGTGCTTGTGAAGAAAGGCTGGTAGCTACATATCGGGATGTGGGAGCATGGTGAGCTGGGGAAAGGCCCACGATTCTACCGAGGGGGTCAGAATCGGTAGGAAATGAGGTTATGAAGGCAGAGCTGTGTCATGAAGCATCTCGGGCGCCGTGGCATCATTTTTTCAGTGGTGGCAAGAAAGAACCGTGGAGATTCTAAGGACTCATTTCAACAGAATCAAATTTATATTTTGGAAAGATACTTTTAGCAGATACTTGGAGGATGGCTTAGTCCAGGGAGAAATTGGCAGCAGGGAGATCCGATGTTAAGATATTGAAGGAGCGAAGCCAAGGGATGAAAAAAGCCCAGTTATTGCAGTGACAGTGGAGACAAAGACTTGAGGAATGAGAAGGTCTCAAGGAAGTGTAATTAATATGGATTAGACAGCAGGGACAAGGAGGACCTTCCGTCTCTGGAATAAAGGAAGACCACGTATGCTCGAGGGAGGGAAAAAAATGGAAGGGAAGCTGCCTGCAGGTTAGAGGGAAGTCAGAAGGGATCATGAGTTTGCTTGAGTTTGAGATGCCTATGTCTAGCAAGGAGTTGGATTTGAAAATATAAAGCTTTCTTTACTGTACAGTAGAAACTAACACAACATTTTAAAGCAACTATACTCCAATAAAAACTAAAAAAAAAAAAGAAAATGGAGAGCTTTCTCTTTGGGTATTAAATTTTTTCTTATTGCTTTGTAAGGGCTCTTTATATATACAGGCATACCTCGGAGATACTGAGGTCTTGGTTTCAGACCACCGCCATAAAGTAAATACTGCAATAAAGTGAATCACACGAATTTTTAGGTTTCCCAGTGCAAATAAAAATTATGTTTACACTAGACTGTGGTCTGTTACATGCACAACAGCATTATGTCTAAAACACGTACATATTTTAATTGAAAAAATACTTGAACGCTAAAAAAATGCTCACCATCATCTGACCCTTCAGCGAGTCGTAATATTTTTGCAATGGTAACATCAAAGATCGCTGGCCACAGATCACCATAAGAAATAAAATAACGATGAAAAAGTCTGAAATTTTGAAGTCTGAATTACCAACGTGTGACAAAGAGACACAAAGTAAAGCAAATACTTTTGGAAAATGGCACCAATAGATTTGCTCGATGCAGGGTTGCCACAAACCTTCAATTTGTGAAAATGCATTATCTCTGAAGCACAATAAAGCAAAGTGCAATAAGACGACGTGTGCCTGTATACACACACACACACACACACACACACACACACACACTCACACACACACACACACACACACTCTCTGTCATACACAAGGCAAATATTTTTGCCAGTTTATCTACCAGTCAGTCATCAATCACCAGCAGGCTGTGAGTTTCCTGTGTGAGCTCTACCTTTGCCATGGTGCTTAGAAAGGGTTTCCCCACCCCCACATTATAAAAATATCCATCGACAATTTCTCCTAATGCTTTTATGGCTTTGTTTTTCATATGTAAATATTGAAAACATCTAGGCTTGACTCTGCACGGGGCTCTGCCCTGACTCTCGTCTTCTGGGTGTTAGCTAGCTATTCTAGCACCACCGCTGATCGAAGGCTTCATCCTTCCCTAACGCATTTAAACTCAAGCCATTTTTATAGACAACTTTTTCTAAAAATTTTTCCCCTTAATTTGGAAACTTTCAAAAATACAGAAAGCTACCAGAAGAAAGGGCCAATCAACCATATGCCTACACACAGAATTAACCACTTACGTAACTGGTCCTTTTTCCATTATCGACGACAAATTCTAAATTTCTAATTACGTTGGGGCTTTCCATGGAAAACGGAAGTGTCTAATAATCTTTATGTTCTGTAAATCCTACAAACTGGCTTTTTTTCCAGGGTTGGAAAGATCACAGAAATGCATCAAAGTGAAAACAGTCCAACTTAAAAAAGATAAATGAAAAGCTAAAAATATACGCTATCCCATGAAATTTCAAGATTATGCTCTGTTTCTATGCCTAGGCTATGTTGATAACATTCCAAACACTACATAGTTCTAATTTTTTTCTCGCAACTCCTTTAGGTTTACCTTGAGGGACATCAGAGGGTACACGTGTGGTCACTTGGGGGTTAATCCTCACTGACGCTGAATGCCCCCAGTCTTTGCTCTGTTCAGCAGAGCATGAAATCTCAAAGCTCAGGAGAGCAATGCGGCCGGGCTGCCAGAGTGATGCCATAAAGCTCTGCATTAAAAATTCATACTGCAGGCTCGCCTCAGAGCTCGGCTCTAGCTGAAAGGAGAGCTGGTGGGGAAATAGGAGACACCCCACTGTCTTTCTGGCAATTGGAGACATTCCTCAACAAACAGCACCTCAGGAAGAGAATGAAAGGGCAAACAAGCCGTGAAGGAAATCAGTGAGTTCAATTATCTAGCTCCCTCGCGCTTTCCTATAGGAAACTTCTCATTCTGAAGGCTGGTTCCCAAAAGTTTGTTTTTTTTTTTAATACGATATCCCAGGACAAAAGCCCTAGACATCCTTGCCTGTGCCCAGATGTTGGGCACCTCTCTTAATTTGTTTTACACCAGCCCAGGGACCCCCAAATTCTCCAGGACGCGTGGAGTCAGGTCTCTGCTGAACCTAAGAGTTGCCCCGATGTGTGGCTGGAGGGGACCACGCTGTTCTCGCTTTAGAAAGTGGGTCCCACACACACATGGCACGTAGATTTCTGAAGGTGGTTATTTCATGGTTAAGGCACTAACGGTCCTGCAATCATTTGAACTCAGAACTTTTTACGCCCAGTGTTAGCAGCACCCAAATGGTAACTGGTTAAGATTTTAAAATTCAGTCTCTTAGGATGATGATGTGACACGAAACAGTGCACTTCAGTCCACAGCTGTGGCATGCAAATACAGACAGAGGTCTTGTGATGCAGACAGACTGATCTTCCCAGGTCACACATGGAAAATGACGGGGTTCTTTAGGGTTGGAAGAGACCTGATGGTGGGGGAAGTGAACGAGCGTTTTTCCAGTGGGCCAGGCAGGGGGCCTTGCAGCTGACAGCAGTGCCGCAGCCCTGTTTCCCGAGGGCATGCCTTCAGATGCTGCGCCCGGCTCTCTGCGGCGGACTGCACACCGCTCGGGAGGAAACTAAGGCCAGAGTAAGGCAAGGGAGCCCTGCACAAGGTTTCTGCACTCACAGCACCAGGAATCAAACCCTGTAGTGACCCTGAGACCTGGGCTCTTCCCCTGAGGCTCACACCACCCCCACATGCTGGACAGCCCCTTCCCCGAAGGCCCCTCCGCGGATGGCTGTGCAGGCCCTGCTGGGAGAGGATCGGAGATCCCAGCTTCTGGCAAGAACCTGGGTGATAAAGTTCAAGAGGCCGAGAAACGGTCAGGCTCTTCAAACCTGCCTGTGGGTTAGTCCAATCTTCCCGTTTTGCTAATGAGGACACTGCCGCTGCCCAGGCAGGGAGCTGTGCTGGCCACACGCAGTGACAGAGCTGGGATCCGACCCAGGGTCTCCTGACTCTAGGCCCAGCACCTTCCACTGTCCACCAACCAGGGGAGGCTGGGACATCTATTAGATCACCGAACAGCAGTCTGCGAACGGGGCCCTCAGAGAATTCTGGCGTCCCAAACTCCCTCGTCCGATGATACCATAGGGAAGCCACCGGAAGATGCCACAGCCACTGGCAGAATGTAAAGGCACAAAAAGACAGGGCAAGGGTGAAGCTTCCTAGTTTAAACCTGTGCGGCAATGACGGCAGTATGACAAATCAGGCTCCCAAACGAGAGGGAACTCAAGGGGTAACCGTCTCATGGTACACCTACTGATGGGAATACTGTGCGGCACGCATCACATTTCTGAAGAATAGGTAATGACAAGAAAGACATATTTACATGGCAAGTAAAAAAAGAAAAAAAACAAACTAGAAATGAAAACTGAGTATCAGTCTGATGCCATTGGTAAAAAGTTAAAAAAAAAAAAATAGAGCACCATATAGAAAAAAGACTGGAAGGAAATATGCCCAAATGTTAAGTTATCTGTGTGTTGTGGGATATAAGTGATGATCTATTTTTAAAAATCTAGAATTTTCTAAATTTCATATAATAAACATGTGTGGCTTTCGTGATTAAAAATAATACATGTCACATAAAAGGAATTAGTCTTCACTGATGTGGGGCGATTCCAAGCGAAAGATAGTTTCCCACTTCCGCCAGCTTTCCTGCCTCCCTTCAAAGGGCGCTTGACTGGTCAGAGTGCGTCAAATCCCCTTCTTCCCGACACTGTGGAAGCAAAGATGTGCAGTGTCACAATGACCAGTGAGGCCACGGCCCCCACTGCAGCCAGGGACTCCCGGGGGTGGGGGTCAGAAATGCACGGCTTCGGGAGGAATCTCACTGAGGGCAGAAGGCAGCGTGAACATTCCAGCCTGGCCTCCATTACAATTCTGTCTTCATGAAGCACTTCAAAGGTTCAGGTGGCTCCTGCCTTCTTCCTAGACCCCAACAGCTTCCTTAGTTTGCCCTTCCAGAGAGCAAAAGGACTTCCTGGTCGGGCTCTCAGCACTGCCGAGACTGGTCCCTCGGCTGCACCCCTGATCCACCGGTCTCCACAGCGGAGGCACCCGCGGAGTGATTCATTCAACAAAAGCCCCGCGTGTCGATGATGCCAGTGGGCCCGTGGTGTGCAGGGACCGAGGTGAGGGCCCTCCTCTGAGGCAGGTCAGGCGACGTTGCCAACTCTGGGCGGTCTGCAGGGACACGCCCATCCTGTTCCTCGAGCCCCACAAGCAGGAAAGTGCCCCTGATGATGCCCATTTTGCAGCTCATTTGCTGTGCTTTGATCTTCTACAAATTGACGTTTTCTCCAACAGTCCCTTACCCGTTTCCTTTAGCCTCAAACTGTGAGTTCTCCAAGACTGTCCTTCACAGTGGATCAGAAGAACTTCAAGGATCATTAAAAACTCAAAATTTGGGGGCTTCCCTGGTGGCCCAGTGGTTGAGAGTCCGCCTGCCGATGCAGGGGACACAGGTTCGTGCCCCGGTCCGGGAAGATCCCACATGCCGCGGAGCGGCTGGGCCCTTGAGCCATGGCTGCTGAGCCTGCGCGTCCGGAGCCTGTGCTCCGCAACGGGAGAGGCCCGTGTACCACAAAAAAAAAAAAACCAAAAAAAACAAAAACCCAAAATTTGTATAAAAGCACGCCAAACCCAGGTGACAGCCTGTGAACACTTTTCTCTACACTACCCCCTCCAAGGACGCTGGATGAATGTGATTGCTATCTCCATATTCATAAACATGTTTGCACACACACGCACATAGGACAGCTATATGCACACATGTGTGGCATGTGTTTTTGTGTGCAGAGCGTGAGCCATGTCTGTGTGCATATCACACCTGTTAACTCTCCCTGCCCGCTTTACTCTGTAGTTCTAGCACCTGATACAATGCCCGCATTTTAACACAGAGTTTTAATATTAGCCGAAGGGGGACTTCCCTGGTGGCGCAGTGGTTAAGAATCCGCCTGCCAGTGCAGGGGACACAGGTTCGAGCCCTGGTCCAGGAAGATCCCATATGCCAGGGAGCAGCTAAGCCCGTGCGCCACAACTACTGAGCCTGCGCTCTAGAGCCCGCAAGCCACAACTACTGAAGCCCACGCACCTAGAGCCCGTGCTCCACAAGAGAAGCCACCGCAATGAGAAGCCCATGCATCGCAACGAAGAGTAGCCCCTGCTCGCCGCAACTAAAGAAAGCCTGTGCGCAGCAACGAAGACCCAACGCAGCCAGAAATAAATATATATATATATACACACACACATATATATATATATAAAAAGATTAGCTGAAGGGAGGAAAGGTAAAGATTGTCAATTCTCACCGATGCCTTATAATTTCTAGACCACGGAGTCCATGGAACAGGTGAAGAATCCTTGGCACTCAGAGGTCTTTCTACTGGATTTGAAAATATGAAGCCACGCCCTTCTTTCTACGCAGTTCCCAGACTGGGGAAAACTCCAGATCAGGGCTGTACTGCTTGGAAAAGGCAAAACAGATTCAGTCAGTGCAAAAGCCTAGGAAAGCCCTTTAGGGCTCATGCAGGCACTGACTTTTAGGTGTGAAGAAAAATGCCTGGACAGAGAGGGAAAATCCCAGGAATTCTACAAAATGCACACACCCTTTTGCAGATAAGGTATGGGGAAAAAAAGGCATCATTTGTTCCCAGCAAGTTTGATTTCTTTCTCAGGTTTAAGGGACAGGGGTTTCTTTATTCAAGTCCATCCCCTCGAAACCATCAAAGTAGCTGCTTCTCTATTTTTAGGGAAATTAATCTAACCAGGATAATTACAGCAACCCGTACTGGAAACTGATGACTCATCAGAAAGCCAGGAAACAGAAAATGCTACATTCTTAAAGGTACAGCAGGGAGACTCCACTTCCGGACACTGAGGTTGGTCTTTGTAAATGCAGCCGGGGAAGCACAATCTGTCTAACGCGCGTATGCCGCTTACTGAGCTCTACCTGGCCCAGTTTCCTGAGTCTTGCATGTGGAACTGTAATAAAAATAAATAAAAGAGAAATCGGTCTGCGAGGGTACATACCGCGGGGCTCGTGGGGAGGGAGAGAAGACGTGAAACCCTTCAAGAAGGCCGGTCACCCAGGGAGCCGGCACTCCCTAACTCAGCCCTTTGAAGAGAGCACAGGAAGAGACTTTCTAGGCCACGGTGGGAGTGCAGAGAGCACTGGATTCTGAGTCCAAAGGACTGGATTTGAGGCCTGCCTCTGTGTTCCCAGCACTGTTTCCTTGTCTATGCAATGAACACCACAAACACTTCCTCCACGACTGCTGGAAAGAATAGACAAGGTATCATGCACAAAGGTGCCATGACACAGTGCAGAGTGACCCGGATGCGTGCACCGTCTTGGTCCCCGTCGAATCTTCAACTGTGGGCATCCTCACATTCTCAAATCTCGTTTGAGGTCCTCCACGCCCATTCCTGGCACACACGCACCCCCTACCTCCAAAACACGGGGTGCAGGGTACAGGCTCCCTTAAACAATTTCAGTAAAGCCCTGAGCCAAGCTCGCCTGGGAGTTTCCTGCTTTCTCAGAGCATAATGCATTTGGTGATTATACATCGGTTTATATACATGCTAGAGAGTAAATACTCTAAAATGCACCCAAGTGAAGTTCCTCATGAACGTCTCTTTTGTAATGTACTATGTAAGTATGTGTGCATACGATGTGGTTCTTTTTAAAAAGCATACAGGCAAGGAATACAACATGAGTAACCTTAAGAAATATGAATTTTACCGGCAGGAAAGGTTTGCGAGGTGCAAATTCTTCTAAGACTAACATTAGCTATAAAAAATGCAGCATTTCAGTGCAATTCAATATTTTCTTTCATCAGAGGCTCAGAGCCTCCGCCCACAAGTCAAGAGGAATGTAATAAGCTGACTGTGTGTGTTACAACTGAAGCTCCTTCTGCAACCAGGACTCTGGGGGACAGAGCAAAGAGGTGGTCGTGGACTTGAGCGAAAATGGGACTTCCTGCACTTTCCCCCAGAATGCTGGTATCTTGGCTGGGAGGGCAACACTGCTCCCACCGTGGGCAGCGGCCGCCTAAGCGCAACTACAAGCGAACAGCTGCAGGAGACAGGCGTGGAGTCGGGGGGCAGGTGGAGCTTCCAGGCCTCTCTCCCGGGGCCCAAAAAGCTGTCTGCCCTCCTTCTCCAAGGCCATCCCGGGGAACCACTGAAATCTTAAAATCCAACCTGCTCGACGTTGCTAGAATCTCCACGTTAATGTCAAGTGGGGTGCTAAATCTCTATTTGCTAAGAGAAGGCAGAAGATCTGTACACAGCCTGACCAGCTGAGGAGGACATACGTTTTTAACTTAAAAAAAAAAAAAGCTGAGAAATAATTCATTTATTTAACCCAGAAATGGCTATAATCTGAAACCCTGCAACCCTCTTCCACAGCAACTGTTTTGGCAAGCCCCCCAATGTTCCAACAAATAGTAAACTGTGCTTGCCGTTTGTCTAAGGGACCTTGCATTAATAAACATGAAGAAGAGCACTTTACCTCCCACTCTCAATGACAGGACAAAACAAAGACCAGCTGTATTCATCAATGAGGCCTTGTTCTGCACATAAAGGCTAATTACATTTCGCTTCAAGCCTACACATGGAAAACTTTCCTGCTGCTGTACCCGCCACAGCCAGCCGGGCCGGTCCAGCTGACGCAGGCCGAGGGCTGCACCCAGTCAACGGGGGCTCCCGACGGCCTCGCTGCCTTTGACCTGCAGGCTTCGGTCCCAAGTGGGGGCGGGGATGGTCACCCCAGTGACATCTCCCAGGGACGGACAGGCGACGTGGGCTCTTCCAACCTCCTGTGGAGATGATGCCGTTCAGGCCCGTCTAATTTCAGAAACGCACGCACCCGAGCCCAGGGCAAGCTTGTTGGGAACAGCTTCTACTCGTTGACAATAGAATAGCTTACAGCCATTAGTGACAGTGACCACAGCTGTCACCGTGCTGGGCGCTGCACACACACCTCCTCATTACTCTCCACAGCCACCCGGCGTCCTGACTACTATTATGCCCATTGTACAGGCGAGAAAAGAGAGTCACGGAGGTCAATTAGCTTATCCAGGGACACACAGAGGGTGAGCAGCGGACCCCTCCGGCAATCCACTCAAAGCCCACCTTCCACAGGGCCTCCCCCATCCCCTTCCTGCATTTTCTGTCAACACATTTTTTTAAAAGCCCTCCTTTCGAAGGGAGAAGATAACACTGTTTTGAAATGTTTTAAGACCATTTGTGAGATTTGCCCCTGGGGGGCTTATATTCGTAGGTATTAATGAAAAGCTGTCTAGTCTAAGACAGTGTACGTCAGTCGGGCCGGAAGCAGATGGTAAAGTGACAGACCTTTCCCAGAAAATGAAAGCGGGGAGGAATGCGGAGGGGGCAGCTCCGTGTGGGATGTCCAAGATCGAAGCGATTGTCTCCGAAGTTAAAAGAAAGTAGCAATTATTATCTCAGGCCATTCTCTACATTTTTTGTGGCTTACTTATTCTGGGAACCATTTACAGTAAGGGTTTGGCCCTAGGCTGCCCTGTGGTAGCCGTCCATCTATTTGGGAAATGCCGATCCCCATCCGAGCCTCAGTCCAGCCCCTGCGCCCACCATGCCCACCTGCCCTGGCAGGTCCACCCGCCGGAGCTTGGGGCTGGTCCTCCAGGAGATCGGCCTCGCCGCCTGGTGTTTTCACAGAGGGCGCTCCTCCTTTGCCTCTAGCAACGCCTCAAACCCCTGGTCATTCCTTTCAGGAAGGCTTCCTCCAGTCCCTTCCTTTGGCTCCAGCGGGGTGGGGTCGTGTGCACTGGAGACCCGCCATCCCCGGCGCCAGCTCCCTCTCCCCCTGCCCCTCCCCTGGCCGGGGAGGGGAGGAGGGTAAGGTCAGGGGTTGCTGGCGCTGCCGGGATCCCCATCACCTCCCAGAGGTCACAGCTCCTCTCCAGGTGGCCCCTCCAAACGGAGGTGGGGTGAGGCCCGGCCAGTGCTCGCTCAGGGTGCCCGGACCCCGCTGGTCTCCCTCGTCCCCGCTGTGTCCACGTTAAACTCTCTTCTGACCGACATAGCTAGAGTGGGCTGTCTTCTGTGGACACCCTGACGGCACAGGTGCTGCGCTAACTAACGTCCCCTCCATCACAGCAGGGGTCACGCTGGCTCACAACAGCTTTTCTCCCCCGCATCCCTCCACCGAGCCTCCCTGAGGAGGCCTCCAGGAATGCTAGCGCCGCTGACGAGTGGCTCTGAGGTGTGCCCATGAGGCTCGCTCTCTCTCTGCGCCCACGTGCACGCCACACCTCTGCCTCCCCGCCTGTCTGTGGAGACAAGGACCTCCTGCTATGATCACAGGAGGGGACACACCCCGAGAGCACCCATGGCCCCGTCAGCAGTTGGTAACAAGAGCCACAGCCCAGAGGCAAAGCATTTTACGTGACAGAACAACTGACCCCCATGCTTTTTTATTCCATTCTCCGTTTACTCTAGTTCAGTGAAAATGAGCAAGTAACGTGTGGGTTTTCACTCATCTGGATTTGGAGGGAAAAGCAGCTTTCTGGACTCAAGATACGCTGATGTGACGGGAAACAGTCTAGAGACATTTCTCCCCGAGCCCTGTCCACCACCACCGCTTCTCGTCAAAGGCCGGCGGGCTCAGAGTTCAAGGAGAGGTCTGGGGGCAGGAGGCCCGGCCTCTGGTGCTCCCCTGGGTAGCCCTGCTGACGCAGGTGACCCGAGATTTAATGATCTTACCTGTCAGATGACAGAGCTGGCGGCTTAGAAACAGCCCAGGGTCCCTGCATCTATAGATGGTAACTTAGGACAAGACTGAAGACTGAAAATCAGCCCGACATCTCCAGGCACCTCTGACCCCTCCCAGGAAGCAGGATGACCTGGGAGCAGGTGACTGAGCTCTTTGCTGGCTGAGAGACGGGAATCATCCCCAAGCATCACCCTGGCCCCGAGCACAGGGAGGCAGGGAGAGGGTGGGCACAGGGACAAGATGGCCCCTCCTCCCTCTCTCTGTCTCCCAGGCACTCCTGGCCGCCACGTGCCCTCCCTAGAGAAGACCTACAGCTGTGAGCTGGGGAAGGTTAAGTCCTTCCTAGACGGCTGTTCTCGGTGCCGTTGCTGCCTCGAGCCCTAAGGCACACCAGTTACGTGGACACAAATTTTCTGTGTGGCTTTTTGGAAGGCCAAGAAGGAAGGAAGAAGTTGTGGCTCTCAGCCAGGGCCCAGTACTTAGCCATCATATGACAGGTGGCATTCCTGGCTGTCAACTCCCAATAGTTTCTGCAGATGCTTGGTGTCACCAGGCGGTAGGTACCCCCCCCCCCCCCCCCCGCCCCGTGCACGCAGGGAACACGGCGGGAGACACTGGCTTCTGGAAGTTGAGCTCTGGTGACAGTCTCTGAGCAGAGGCTTTCAAAATGGTTTTTGACTGAGATGCACAGGAAGAACTACATTTTATGCGGTGGCTCAATAACTCTGTACTTTCAGATTTACACACGAGCTAAAAGGGTCACAAAACAATGCCTAACTTTACTGTGTGCCACGAGCCATGACATTTTCTATTCTATTCCATTATTTTGTTTTATATTCTATTTATTACCCAACTAGCCAGTCGCCACTCGCTAAAGTGACTTGGCGATTGTGACCCAGTTTGAAAACCATGGGCTTAGACGGGCTTAGAGGTTGCGTTCACAGAAGTTTTTTTAAAGTGTATAATAGAGCCAACTTTGGTTGACTGTAGATATGCAAGATGTATCTATGCCTTTCAGAAAGAGATGTGGTTTAACAAAAATAAATTAACAGAAACTAATGAAATAATCCCATGTATCACCCCCGAAGTCATCATGAATTTTGTCAGCAAGTAAGATGAGGTGGATAAGAGTGAATGAATCAGGGAACTAGCACAGCAACTTCAGATCAAAGTCTTTTAGAAAAGAAATGCTATAAACTTAAGGCTAGAGCTATGTATCAGACTAAAACATTATAATTAAAAAAATCGAATTTACTGAGAAAAACAACCTACATAGTAGAATAGAGTCCAGGCGGAAACAGTAGAAAAACAAGGATGACACGCGGGCAGAAGAGGGAACCCGCACACGGACACCGAGGAACCCCAGGGTGACAGCAGCTGGCGTGGTGCCTCGGAGGGTATGTCTTGGGAGGTGAGGAACTCTCAGGCTGTGGGCTCAGAGGGGAGGGCGGAGACGCGCGCCTGCCGGCCCACTGACAGTGATGCCCGGGGTCGGAAGCGTTAATACCAGAACCACCAGTTTTCAAAGCGCAATGTTAACGGTCACGGGACCTTAGAACCGGCTCTTTCTGTACCACCTGAAGTCTCATTTCAGCACACCGAGACGGGACAGTGATCTGGCGGGGTCCCCCGGGATTAGACATGCCAACAAGTCAGCCGGAGTCGCCAAGACGGACCAGGATGTTTTAGTCTTTGCGCAGAAGATCTCTGCTCATGATCAAAATTGGTTCTGACCACCAGACCTGGGTAGCTGGGCTCTCAAGATCTCGAGCTGCTAAACAACCCAGAGCAAAGGTCAAGGGCCGCCCTACTGCCCCCTCAACGTGCCCTGAGAGCAGCTGGCCCAGCAGCAACCTCAAAGGCCAAGGGCAAAGGTGATGGGACTGAGGGGTGCAGAGTACCAGAGCCCCACACGGAGCAGGCGCCGGGGAGGAGGGCGACGCTGTTCAGAGCCACCTCCCCACTCGCCAGCGCCCACTGAGGCCCGGTGTGAGCACAGCAGGAGATGCTTCTCACTGGAGACACAGCTGTCAGGGCTGGGGTGGGGTGGGTGTTGGGGACGCATGGGTTTCTGGGGGAGGTGGGACAGGAAAAAGTTGTTCGGACTCTAGCCTGGTGTTGTCAGGGGATGATCTGTTGCTCCTTCATCTTTCTTGATTTACGTCAGCATTATTTCTTGCTTCCTGGTGTTCCGCGTGGAGGGTAGGCTAGCCACAGCGTACCCGCAGTGCATCACTGATTTCTTCCCCACAAGACCCTTGTGTGATACACCTGCCCAAAGATACACGCCCCCTCTGGGTGTGTCCGCACTCGGACGCCCAGCACCATAAGGTGGGATTTGAACAAATGCACCTGTGTGGGAGTGAAGGCACAGGTAAGAGGTGATGCTACTGGCGCAGACCAAGCTCCGCAAAATGTCCCAAGTATCACATCTTCTCTACACTGGCTCTTTTTCAAACTTTCTTAGACAAAGGCACAGTGGTGGCCAGGCTTCATAATAATTAAGGAAAGAAGTTTCAGTTGGAAGGCTTGTTCTGAGAGCACCAGATAGAGCTTACTGTCACATCTTGGGTTTTAAACTGATGCAAGCAAGTCATGGGAATGAAACCCTGTTCCTTACACCAGCTCAGAGGCCGAACATCTTCGAAACCCCGTACCGCTTTGCAAAGTCAATAAACAGGAGGGTGACGCAGGGAAATCTTTCATGGATTAGCAAAATCGGGTGACACCTGACCAAATAATGTCAATGGAGGGAGCCAGGCAGAGACTTACTTGGCGGTAATTTCTTCATCATATTTGGTTTTCAGGTCAAATAATTCTGTTCGAGTTTTTTCCAGCGCTGAAAGGCAGAGGACATAAAACCATAATATACTAATTGTTCACATTAAGTCAGAAAGAAAAAGTATACATGTAATACATTCTCATTTCAAAGGAGGCAAAGATTGCAAAAGTATACACAGCATCCAACAGAAAAATCCCCTTCCACTGCCACCTCACCTCACCCCATGCGCCTCTTCTGAGATAACCACCGTTACTAGTTTATTGTGTAAGTTTCTTGCTTTTAAATAAACTTCACTATTTAAAAAATATTTCCATACCTAACTGCATACATATTTAAGTGTATGTGTGTGTATATATATATATTTCACACCCCTCCCCCTTCATAAATAGGATGATACCAAAATCTTCTGAGATTTGCCCTTTGCCCTTAGCAGGCATATGGACATCTCTCCATGCTGGGACATTGGCAATGACAGTAACAACTTAGCTCTTGTACAGGGCTTGCCACACGCCCGGGGAGTCAGGACACCTAGAAAGGAAGGTGCTGGGTAAAGAGCATGGATGTTTCAACTTCAGATAAATCTCACTCGGCTGGCCTCCCAAGAGTCGATTTACATCCACGTCAATACTAAGAGTGTGACTATTTTCCTATACTCCCACCAACACTGTAAATTATCAATTAAAAAAAAAATTCGACAGTCTGACAGGCAAAACAATCTTTTACTGATTTAATTAGCATTTCCCTGCCTGTTCAAAATTAACATTTTTTCATATGTGTATTGGCCGCGTGTACGTCTTCCGCAAACTGCCTGTTTTCATCCTTAGCCCATTGTTCTCCTGGACGGTTTATCTATTTTTTTTTGATTTGTAGGTGAGCTTTACATTCTTTGGATATTATTTGACTGTGAATTTGTTATGATTAGTTTCTCCCACTCTGTCACTTGTGTTTTTTTAAAACTTGGACTCTGATGTCTTCTGATTTTTTCCCCCACATTTAAATTAAATATATAGCGCCATTTCTCTTTCAGAACAAAAAGAAAAAAGGCAGGAAGAAGTTCAAAGAAGCGATAAAAACTCAAGCATAACCTTTTTTGGCATCTAAAGTTTTAAAGGTCTGCTATTACTGTTCTCTTTAACTTCACAGGGTAGAAATAAGGGTTTTTCTTGCCCTCATTATTGCTCCAAATGAGGTGTCAGCCCTTGACAGTTTGGTGATTTAGACTTGTTTGTTGGAAAAAGAGCAGGAAGAAAGGATGGCTTGTGGCAGCGATGCAAATGGGATTCAGAGCCTCCCACCTCAACGACTCAGTGTGGGTGACTCATGCAGTCGAGGTGGGGAGCTGTGGAGGAGGGGGTCTGAGGCACGCTGGGGCGAAGGCTCCCTCCCTCCTCCAGGCTCACCACGGCGGCGGCGGTGACAGGTGTCAGAGGGGACCTGGAGGGACTGGGAGGTGGCGCAAACCTGCCCTAGGTCAGCCCGGCCTGTAGCAGCTTGACCGGCAGGCAGAATAGCACACCTGTTTGCAGAGTCTGGACTTTATGTTCGGCTTCTTCCAGCTTTGAGGTGGTGGACATCTGGGTCTCCTGCAGTTTTCTGAAAAGGAAGAGGAAGAAGCCAGATTGGTCATCTTGTTTAGCAACTCACACATCTTGTGTGTTCTGGAGCTACGGCGATGAGCCATCTTCGCACGGCTGGTGAGAGGCTCGCGGCCGGTTACAACTCGTAATGCCAGGAGCCCTGATGCCTTGCTCTTTAACACCCAGACTTTGTACCCGCACATCACACGAGGGGAGGTGTATTTCCCGTGGGACTTGACGTGAGGCAACTGATCTAGAAGGTTATCCTAAATGTAGCTTGTTCTTGAAATGCCAGATATTAAAAAAAAAAAAGGAAGAAAAACCATCATCACGCACTCATTGTTTCCTGAAGTTAGCCCAAGAAGAACGATACATTTACATTTTGCTGACACAATGAAGGAATTTGCTGGAATAAAGGATGTACTGAAGAGATTCGACAGCTGTTCCGTTTCTGTTGGAATGGAATGCAAATGCAACTCTAATACCTAATGGGGACGTGCGGAATGTTTGCAGCCACATTCCACGTATTTATATTTCCCATGATCTCCAAATGAATTCCCTGGTCAATAAATAGCATTCCTTCCTCCTCATCGGCAGAAAAATCTCTAAAAATAAGTTTATTATTTTTACATCATATGAATATAACACATGCTCTCATAAAGAAGAAACCTGGGAATACGGAAAAGCAGAAATGGTACAGTTAAAAAAGGCACCCAAATTTATGGAAATCTATGGAAAAGCACTGCTTGCGCTTGCATATATTTCAATTATAAAACTAATAAATGCTCTGCGTTAAAAAAAAACGAAAAAAACCACCACCACAAATACCATAAGAGCATGGAAGGTAAAATGTCCTTTCCCTTGGGCTCCACCGGCACTCCTCAAAGTTCTTTTGTAGCTCTCTAGAATTTTTCTTTACTTTTTTTTTTTAATACAATAAAGGGCTTCCTCATTTTTTTTTCTTTTTTTAAAATAAATTTATTTATTTATTTTATTTTTGGCTGCGTTGGGTCTTTGTTGGGGCGTGCGGGCTTTTTCTAGCTGTGGAGAGCTCTTTGTTGCGGTGTGCGGGCTTCTCACTGCAGTGGCTTCTTTTGTTGCGGAGCACAGGCTCCAGGTGCGTGGGCTTCAGTAGCTGTGGCTCGCGGGCTCAGTGGCTGTGGCTCGCGGGCTCTAGAGCGCAGGCTCAGCAGTTGTGGCGCACGGCCTTAGTTGCTCCGCGGCATGTGGGATCTTCCTGGATCAGGGCTCGAACCCGTGTTCCCTGCATTGGCAGGTGGATTCTTAACCACTGCGCCACCAGGGAAGTCCTAGAATTTTTCTATACGTATAGAAATACAATGTAATATGTAACATACTGTAGCATAATATAAACTCAGATGTGATATATTATAGTGTAATAAACACTCCCCGCCCCTTTCTTTTAATACTAAAGGGATCAGAGCACACATGGTATCCTGCAGCTAGCTTTTTCACTTATCTCCGTACTGTGGAACTGTTCTACCCCAGCATATGTAGTTCGTCCTCATTCTTATTAAACAACTGACTTAACCAAGCCTCTATGGACATTTAGATGGTTTACCACCCGTTTCTACTGAACAATTCCACAATGATCATCATAGGTACTGGTGCATAATTCTGACAATGAATCTGTTGGATAAAATTCTAACAGAGGAACTACACTGGTGAAAGGGTATGTGCAACTGTTTTTGTTGTTTTGATAGATATTGAGAAACTTTCCAACAAAAAGCCTCACCAGTTTAAACTCTTGCCAACAGCATTTGAGAGTGTTCTGCTGTGCCAACACTGGATAAAATTAAACTTAGTTTTAGTCTGGAGTAAAGCTGAGAATTTCTCTTTGTATGAACTGTCTGCTCAACTCCTTTACCCATTTTTTGCAGCGCTGGGTTTTTTTCTTATTAATTTGTAAGAGTTCTTTGTTTATAAAGAAAATTAGCCCTTTTTCTTATGTGGTGCAAATATTTCTTCCCAGATTTTTGATGGTTTAAAAATGTTGTCCACTGTTACTTGTTTTCAAAAGTCTGTGTGAAATTTTAGGCAGCTGCATTTATGTACCTTTTCTTTTATGTTTAGAAAGATCTCTCGATTCCAAAATTATTAAAAACAAAGTAAATGCGCACGTTTTCTTCCAATACGTACATGATTTAATTACTAATACTTAAATCCTAATCTGTTTCAATTTTTTGGTGTAAAGAATGAGATAAAGATCTAGCTTCATCCCCCACCCCCAGTGGTCAGTTATTTGCATCTTTTAATATAATCAATCCTTTTACCTAGTTTGAAAAATCAACTTAATAATATTAAAGTCCTATAGAAATTTATTTCCCTACTTTTGTAACGCATAAGTTTGCTCTCTGCAGATGTAATCACGCTGTCTATAATTCAGTATCATGCATTTTTCACTTCGCATTATGCTGGATACATTTCTGGTATAATTGCAAATTCAACAAAACTATTAGTTTATAATGGCTGTATAACATTCCCGTTAGGGGTGGACACTTTTACGCACCCATTTCCTGTTGGCGAGGCATTTCAATGGCTTGCATTCCCCCCTCCCCTCCATTATCAGTAATATGGTGAGAAATCTCTTTGGGCACAGAGTGCTTTCCTAGGAGACATATTTAGTGCCAGTTCCACGTCTGCTGGGTCAAGAACCCACATCTGCTGGGTCACAGAACCCCGACTCTGTGGGGCTCACTTTCTTCCCAGGGGCTGTACCCAGCCCTGCTCTCCCAGCAGCGTAGATGTGACATCCCCTGTAGATCTGGGCTTGGCCCCGAGGGACTGGCTTTGGTCCTGCAGTGAGGGCTTTGGGAGGCCAAGTCTGAGCGCAAAGGGAGGCCAGGGCCATAGCGGTGGGTCAGGCTCTGCCCCCACCTCTGGGTACCTCGCTGGGAGAGTGTGGGCAGGTGCCTAATCTGTAAAATGAGATGGTCTGCTCGACAGGTCTATCCTGGGCACTTGCTGAGACAACATCTCGAGAGGGCCCGGCAATGAGTGTAGCGGGCATTCTTCTTCTTTTCTAAATGAAGCCAGTTTAACGGTGGCCCAGAGAGGCCTTGGTGATGCCCGAGATCTCCACGGAGCCTGCCTCATAGAAGTCCGAGCAGCTGCATTCCAAGTCCACGGGAAACACCCACAAAACCCCACCACGGGGCCTGCCTCTTAACTTGTAACCAGACTTTTAGTGCCTCTCGTTAATGGACTCACGTTTCTTCATGACAGGCTTAGATTTTTAAACCTTAGCGTCACCAGAGTTCTGAGAGATCTGACTCAATGCAGTTTGAATTGGTAAGTTCGACACTCCTATGGTTTTTATAAGAAATCTAACTTTCATTAAGTCATCACACTAGTGAAAAAGCAACTCATTATTTGTGGCAAAGTTTTGGGGGAAGCAGGCCCGTGGAAACCTAACACTCACAGCCCTTGGATGGTGCATTAAGATATCTTGCTGATACTAACTCCTTGGTGTATGGAGCACTGTGAGGTAATGAAAAGAGGCAAGAGACAAAAAAAATTAAAAAAAAAAAAGATATTGTGTGTGTGTGTGTGTGTGTGTGTGTGTGAGAGAGAGAGAGAGAGAGAGACAGACAGACAGACAGACAGACAGACAGACAGACAGAGATGTTAAATATCAAAATTCACTTAAGAAGGTATCAGGAGCTCAGCATCGCCCTGGGTTCCCAGAGAAGACACACGGCAGGGGACAGTCCCACCCGTCTCATCTTACCTCGGGTACCACCCCTATGTGCCAAGCACACACATTCTGTGCTCAAGCCCCGGCACCATGTGGCCCCGACAGACACGCCCTTTGACACACCTGACACTACCCACCAAAGGGCAAGACTGGTACATTTCACTCAAGGTCATCTCACAATCTCACAAATTACAGAACAAGGGACACCTTTGTTTTTCAAACAAAATTGTGCCTTAGAGCCCCTAGGATTTTGGTTTCCAACCTGGGCTTATTTCACAGGTCCATTTAAAAAAAGCTGTCTTGTGATGTGAAGTGTACAAGTAAAACGTTACGTCAGCACGCCAGTGCGTGCAGATCCCAACACGTGCTCACCTCTCCTTTTCTGCAAAATCATTTTGTAACTTTTGTTCCTTTTCGAGAGCTATGGTCTCGGCTTGGTTCTTCAGAGTCTGTTCATATTCTCGGATTTTCTCTTTAAGTGCTTTTATCGTTACCTCTGCAGAAGGGGGAAAAAAATACTCCAGTAAGAGAAGCATGGTTCCATGTGGCTATATATACTAGGCTTTCATAACCTAGGAGGATTGGTGTGTTTTAAACTTTAGCTCTTCAACTCTGACACAAAATCAATGGTTACAAGTCCCTTCGGAGACCTTTTACTCCCTAAATGTTAAATTGAACTTTAAACATTTAGGTTGAGGAGGATCAATGGACTTTGCTGGGAAGAAGAACTATGTCTCTCTAATACAACTTAAGAAAAAGAGGGGGGAATCAACGGTAAAATACAGTATCATCCTATTGACGAGGCTTCAATTAGTCCTCTACTGAGGGGAGATTAATAACATTTTAGTGTGGGTTTAAGTACTTTCTTACAAAGAAAACGGTTCATAATTGTGCGTACATTTTGGAAGAAGCCTACTGACCTCCCTGGCCATGGGCTGCAGCTTTGCTGTTTCCCAAGTGATGAGACACACGGTGCGCTAAGTGGATGGGGCACCTGTCTCCTCGGCTGGAAGGGACCAGCCCCAGAGCCTGGGTGCTGAGAGCACCCTCCACCGGGGCCAGAGTCTGGCAGACCCAGGCTGTGTGTGCAGAACCGACGACGGGCCCAGGGGAGCCGCAGCTGAGGGAGGGGGAGTGCCAGAGGCGTGGGAAGCAGTGCTGTGTGACGAAGCCCTGCAGTGCCCGGTGTTCAGGACGCAGGGTCCCTTGGGGGTCAGGGCCGCCCCTGGAAAGCCCAGGTTCCCCCACCACCAAGTGCGTGTTTACAGCAGTTGCTTCAGTGACCCAAAACAGGAACACAAGAGCAGATGCAACGAACAGGGCAGGGTCCTAACTCAGACTCGTAAGTGGCTCTAGGGTGGGACCACTCCACCTGCTCCTGCCCCATTCACCCCCACCCCCCTGGGCGGGCCAGCCAGCCCCAGGCAGAGCACCGAGGCCCCGGCTCCAAGGCTGGTGGAGCTCTTGGGGGACCGCACCTGCCTGGGCGTGGGTCCATCTCGTGGGAGGCAAGGCTGAGTTTCTTGGTCGTCCCAGCACCTGACACAGTGGGTGCTCGGAAAGTGGCTGAGGCATGAGGCTGGGCTGAGCAGGGTGAGGCCTCGACGGGGTTGTGACAACGGGGCTCCAGGCCCACGCGACAATGTCGCCTGCCAGGTCTCTGCCCATGTAAGTGCTTGGACTGGCGGCCCTTGTTCCTTCGGGCTGTAGCTCACGTCAGCTTCTGCTCCCTGAGCTGCACAGACACGCCGGGCCGAGCGGGAGCCAGGCAGCCGGGCATTTGTACCCACGTGGCTTGGTGCATAAAAGCTAGGGGCTCCTTCGTTAAGATAAGAAACTGGCCTTTTTCATCCAGTGGAACCAGAGGGTTCTCCTCAGAGGAGGAGACAGGGAATTAAGACCAATGACCTTGGCAGGGCATTTGAGAGACGAACAGGGGGCTTCCAGGCTTGGGGCCTGGAAGAAACGCTCTGTGAGCACAATGGTTAACATGGAGTGACGGGGCCCAGGCTGGGAGGGAGCGGAACACGTCCAAAGCGGACACGACAGGTCACCTCTGGAAACATCTGCACATTCTTTTTAGTCGATGGTCAGTGCGGCTGTAAACACGCAGCATTTCTGCCTTGAGCAATGGGTTGGAAACATCTGGGCAGCCCCTGGGCCCTGGTGCTCAACCCAATGGGTTTCTCAGTGTGACCCATCTATGCTCCTTCCAGAGGAGTTTGGGGCACTAGCCTGGGGCTCCCACTCTGTCTGGTGGGGATCTGCCTTCAACGACAGATGCGTTGCCTGCGGGTGACACCTGTCAGAGAGCCAGCTCATGATCAAAGTAGGGTCACATCCAGCCCAGGTGGGCTGCTCAGTGAGCCAGGGGCGGATTTGTCCTGGAGCCTCGGTCTCTCCTCTGGCACCTGGGCCCAGGTCCAGGACATTGCCCTGGGCGTGTCCCAGCTGGGTCCCCTCCGTGTGAGCAGGGGAGAAGGGAGAGCGGCGTGGAGGAGAGGACACCAAAGACCTCTGCTCCCACGGGCTGTGCCTGGGCCCCGTTCACTCACCTTTACCTGGAGTGGGGGAGAGTTACAGCATGTGATAAAGAAACTCCTGTCCTGCTCTAACACTTGATCCATCCACACTACAGCTGTGATGACTAAAACAAGTGATGTGCGCCTCAACCCCTTCCAAATTCAAATCATTTTTATACTGGGGAGAGAAGAGAGGAAAGCGCATGTTCCTGGCAGCGGGAAATCGGTAAAGACGTCAATAAACAGAGAGAAGGACGGGGGGCGACTTCCGGAAAAAGCCACGGCGCTGAGGTAAGAGCAGCTGGTATTTGCTGAGTGTTGGGAACAGCGCATCTCATCTGATCCTACAACAGCCCTTCAGGGTTAGTACGAGAATTCTGCCCCCACCCAAGAAAACGAGGCTTCAACAATGTGAGACCACTTGCTCCAGGTCACACAGCGAAGTGGTGGCAACCAAGGGACCCTGGCCCGGTCTGCTGGCCTTTGGAGCCTTTGTTCTTGAGTCTTGGACTCTGCATTTCTTTCTCTCGCTCTCCCTTTTTTTTCTTTTTTTTTTGCCACGCCACGTGGCTTGTGGGATCTTAGTTCCCCAACCAGGGATCGAACCCGTGCCCCCTACAGTGAAAGCGCCAAGTCCAGTCCTAACCACTGGACAGCCAGGGAAGTCCCTTAGGCTCTGCATTTCATTTAGAAATGTCCATCAGGTGAGGCCTTTGGGGAGGCAATGACCCTGCACTGGGCAATTGGCCCTGGGGCGCTGACAGAACAGAGGGGGGAAGGCGACCGCGTCCTACAACGAAACCAAATCAAGCTGAAGGAGACCCAAGCGGTGGAGCTGCCAAAACAAGATGCCAGAGGCCACCGGAAGGAAACGTGCAGAACCAGAATCCACAGGTTCTCTTTCCCCCGGGCGCTGGGTGGTTCTGACCAGAGCCAAGTCCCGCAGGGGGAAGGGAGCATTTCTCTCACTGGACCCCAAGTTCCTAAGTCCTCACCTCGCTCCCCAGCAGGACCAAACTGTCCCTTGTGTCCCACAGGCTCACAGCTCCCTGTGGGCCAGAACGAGGTGGCATCCCCGAGGAAGGGGCCCTCGGGCCTGCCGTCCTCACTGCCCAGGCCTGGACCTTCCTGCCTCTTCCCGGGTCCTTTCTGCGCACGACCCCTCCTTGCCAGCCGGTGTCCAAAGGTCTCAAAACCCAAGGATGCTTTTTTTTTTCTTTTTTTTTTTTTGCGGTACGCGGGCCTCTCACTGCTGTGGCCTCTCCCGTTGCGGAGCACAGGCTCCGGACGCGCAGGCTCAGCGGCCCTGGCTCACGGGCCCAGCTGCTCCGCGGCATGTGGGATCTTCCCGGACCGGGGCATGAACCCGTGTCCCCTGCATCTGCAGGCGGACTCCCAACCACTGCGCCACCAGGGAAGCCCCAAGGATGCTTTTAACAATCGTCATCAGGGACTTCCCTGGTGGCACAGTAGTTAAGAATCCACCTGCCAACGCAGGCAACACGGGTTCGATCCCTGGTCTTGGAAGATCCCACATACCTCGGGGCAACTAAGCCTGGGCGCCACAACTACTGAAGCCCATGTGCCATAGAGCCCGTGCACAACAACGAAGACCCAGCACAGCAAAAAAAAAAAAAAATCGTCATCAGGTAATTCTTTCTCCAGCCCTCAGAAGTCCCCCAAGCCGTTTGCTCTCTTTTCTGTCACCTTCCTCACCCACACCCCCAACAAAACCAAACAGGCCCACTTCTACTTGGACTTGGCTGAGAAACCTAGAGCGGCTGTCACATGGGGCAGTGATTTTCCTCAAGACGAGGAAGCCACGAGGTTCCCGACTGGGACACGTCTGGATTTTAGGTGTGGGAGAGATTTCTTTGTTCTTCCCTGACAGGAAAAGCCAGGCGACCTTTGCCCTCTTTCCTTGTTGCCAGAAAGCTGTTTTGTTTTCCTTCGTTAACTTCGTCACGAATAGGTGACAGTGACCAGGACGCCACGGGGCTTACGCGTGGGGATGTGGAGGCTGCGCCTAAAGCCTTACTGTATGGCCTCAGTTATTAAAGGGCTTACTGGCTGTGACCCTTTGATCATAAGCTGGCTCTCTGACAGGTGTCACCCGCAGGCAACGCATCCATCTTTGAAAAGGCAGATCCTATCACATGATGATTCAGGAAGAACTTTAACAGAATCCTGCTCCGTCCGGAGGGAGGGCAATACAATCATACGCGGTCGTTTTGCAGAGGTAAAGTTTTCCTTCTCAATTGCTAAGCATTATTATCATCTCTCTTTCATGACTCTGATTCTTGCCCCACCCGGACTTTATGATGAAGGTGACAATCAGAGCTAGTTCCAACAGTATGGGGAAGGCAATTAAAAAAGAAAGAAAGAAAGAAAAGAAAAAAGAAGAAAGAAAGAAAAGAAAAAAGAGAAGAAAAGAAAAAGCAAGAAAAAGCAAGGAATGAGTACATTTTCCACCAACCTTGATTTTTCACTTCAGCAAATTCCTTGTTGTACTCTTCGAGAGTTTCCCTAAGTTTCTGGTTCTCTGTTTCAATGTCATGTAGGCGCTGCACTTTGAGCTGGAGCTGCTGCCCGAGGTCCAGAGCCGGAACAGGATCTGCACGAGAGGGAAACACACGTCACCCCCCTCTGGACACATTCGAGCCACCTTCCTGGCCTCGAGGAGGCTGGGAGTAGGTCACCCAGCTCCCAGGGAGTCAGCTCCCCAAGGCCCCGCGGCTGGATGGACTGGGTGCTTCTCTGCGGCTGCTAAGGGATGTGCACGCAGACCGACCCAGTACATGAAAACGGGGTGGGAATGGCCACGGGCTCCCTGGGATTTGCCCACTTCCCTGGCCTAATGTGACACTTAAAGGATTTTCCATTCCCTGATCTGATAGGAAGAAAGATACACGCGGCGGCAAGGGGAGGAGCCCGGGAAAATCACCTATCACCTAGCGCCCACGCGGAGGAAGCAGCGAGTGGGAAGGTGCCGAAGGCCTCAAGTTTCCAATAATTCTTAAGAAGTTGGAAATAACACCTGATACCTGGAGAGCGTCTGGCCATCACAGAACACTTTTACGGACATTTTCTCATTTGAGCCCCAGGACACTCCTGGGAGAGAGATGTGACACACAGATCATGTTCCTTTCACAGAAGAGGGAACTAAAGCTCATTGAGGCGGGGTGATGGGCCCAGGTTACCGGCTGGTTAGCTGGGCAGAGAGATCTCAAACCCAAGTCTGTGAGATCCAGTGACTGTCCTTCCAAAGAGGAAGGTCCCCTGAGGGGGCGGGCTCCCCTTTCTGTCACGGCCCTCCTTTACTGATGAAGCATGCTCAGGAAAGAGTCAGGGCTTACCAGCTAGTGATCTAAAGATGGGAGAACCCCGGGTTTCTGCTCTCGGTGGTTCTGTCTTTCCTCAGAGGCACAGCTGGTGACCCAGCTGCTGTGACCCGTCCTGCGCCAGCAGGCCAGCCCGCCAGGAGGCCACCACACTGCTGGTTATAGTACAAACAGCAGGAGAAGGGCATCTGGGCCAGTCATGAGAGGTCCTGCAGCCAATTCAATGTGCTCTCCACCATCAGATTCACTTACAGAAAAACTGGATTTGTGAGGGGAACCACTGACCGAAACCGCCCACCCCGGCCAGGCACAACAGTAGCCACTCGCATGAGTTCTCTTACAACAGGAGGTCCTGGTAAGGAATGCGGAACTAACAAGCTACCACCAACCGGAAGAATTCGGGCAAGGTCAAAAGGAGAGAGGCGACGCCAGTCCTTAAGTCCTACCAGCCTCCCAGAATCCTTGCTGGAATCCATCTTGGCTGAGCGACGGATGTGCTACCAGGAAGGACCCTGAGTCAGAGTGATTGGCCAGAGACAACCCGGAAACTCACCCCATCACCATAAAACCCGAGACTGGGAGCCACGTGGCAGAGCAGTGCTCCGGGGTTCCCTGTCCCTGCTGCTCTCCGCCCGGGCGCCCCTTCCCAATAAAGTCTCTTGTTTTGCCAGCACCTGTGTCTCCTCGGACAATTCATTTCCGAGTGTTAGACAAGAGCCCACTCTCGGGCCATGGAAGGGGTCCCCTTTCCTGCAACAGATTTGGACCTAAAATCGGACACTGCAGATGTGGAATTCGGGGTACAGGCGCGGACTTTGCCTTTACCATTCATTCAGCACAAAATGGAGAGACATTCAATGTTCTTCTGGCATCAGCTGGGTCTTTATTTTTATTTCTGCTGCACTTATAATCCACCTGCCGGGCCCCAGTGGGGCACTTCCTCTGGGACTCTGGGGCCCCGTCGGAGTAGAAGCATCCCCGAGTCTGCTGGGCTTAGAAGAGATTACGGAAGGTATTTCTGGTATGGACGCCAGCGTCACTTGTGAGACGGCTGCGAAGATTTAGTCTCCGGTTGAGGAATGCTAAACACAGAGCCCAGTGGATCAACAAGGGTATATATCCAGGCGCGCACTGAATTTTCAAATACCAGAGCAGTTCATTTTTCAGACCACCCTTGGTTCCTGGAGACGAGGGCTCCGTCTACCACGCCTCAGTCGGCGGGGCCACCAGGAGCCAGGAGCCAGGAGCGCTTTGAGGAGCCAGCGTCTTGGTGGGGTTTACAAAAGGCAGGCCCCGCGGCACGTCCAGCACAGCCTTTAGCACCGCCCATCACGCGAAACCCCGGCAGCCGGGCACTGATTCTGCGCGTATATACAGTTTATGACTACCTCATTGCCTTCTCATTTGTGGCCTCTCATTATTATTTTTATCAGCATTGAAATATTTATATTAAATTAGATTTCAAAAGCTATTTCGGGGAGACGGTTCCCTGTAAGTAGGAGCGGTAATAGCGCTACAGAATGGACATCCTCAGAACATTCCAGGTGCAGCTTTTTTTTTTTTTTTTTTTTAATTTCAGTATCTTCTCTGGACACCTTCCCACCCCCACTCCTCTTCCCACTCCCCACATGGCCTTATGCTGGGCAAATGACGCGAAGGAGATAAAAGAGAGTATTGCCCGTGGCCCCGTCCATGTAGAACGACAGCTTTAACTTGAAACAGGGGTCAGGGAAGAACTGAGGAGAAGGAGAGCCACTGTGCTTCTACAGAATTCTATGAATGTTCATCGCTGTAGGTTTCCCAGCACAACTGCCAGTACAAATTATATTTTAAAGAGCTAAGCTAGTATGCTGCCCTCCATCCCCCAAATTTCTCTTGACAACTTTTCCAGTCCATTCCTTTTAAGAGGCCAGGACCCACTGTGTCTGCTTCGAATAAAAAATAGTTTCCCTCGTTAGATTCAGCAAGGAATTCAGTAACATGTAAAAATAATACGCACATTATCAAGTGAATGGTAACTAGGACCTTTAGACAAATTTTCAAAGCATTATATTGTAAATGAAAATTCTGGCAATCTTGTAATTATTCATTACGGCATATATATTTCATTGAACATGATTAAAGGTTAATGCCTAAGTAGCAGAACTGGTCATAGAATAAAGAATGAACTGAATGTTCAAAAATCTCTATGTATTAAACTTCAAACTTTACTATAGTACAGTTGAATGACTCAACGCCTACAGCATTTGAATATCGTTTTGGATTATGTAAAAGGCATTGCTAAATACCTCTCAGGCTTAATATTTATTACTTGTATTAAAGGAACAGTTAATTACCACATGACAATATAATGACTCTAGCATGTTTGGGCTAGAGACCAAAACAGTGAATTTCGGCATGCCAAACCCCAGCCTGCATGTTAATCTAGGGGAAATCATAGCTTTTTGTCTCATTAATGATTCCCAATGCCATTTAAACCCCACACAAGTATTGTTAGGTCTTATTCTGAACGTCACAAGCCTCTGATCTCAGCAGCTCAATTAGGGAATTGTCTGGGGGAGGCAAGAGCACACACCCATACGGGGAACAGCATCACACGGAAACCTGCAGCCCATCTTCCCTGCCGCCTCCAATTCAACATGCCTTACTGCCAGTGCCATGCACCCGATGCGACAAGCTTGCCAAGTGCTCTACAATCACTTCATAGTTCATTCCTAAAACACTCTGAGGCATTCCGCAGCTCACTATGCAACACAGGACTCAAAGAACATAATTATAACAAACAACAACAAGTCACCTGCATTTATTCAGCACTTTCCCCTAAGTACATGGAACGTCATCTCGTTGATTCCAGCCATCACAGCCAGAGGTCGGGGTGGGGGTGGGGGGAGGGGGCTCTGCAGCGAGTCAGGCGCTGGCATCTCACCCAGGGACAGGGGGAGGAGAGAAGTCGGCCAGGCAAACAGGTATGCAAAAGTCTAATTAAGATTTCTGCCTTCTGAGCCGGCAGCCGACGAAATTATACTGTCTCTTCGAGTACCAATGTAACAAGTAGGTCCTAAGCATCTGTCTGCCCCGCGCAAGGCACTGATTCACTGGGATGGACATTCAGCAGAGTCAGCTGGGCCCAACTTCACAGAGATAAACCATGTTCACAAATAACTAAGATAAAGCAAGAAGGGCCACATGGAAGACCATTCCCACATAGAGAAACTGGGAAAAGGAGATTTTTTTTTTTTCTAAAAAGAAGAGTCAGTGTTTAGACCCGTAGAGACTGTGGGGCAGTCGATCCCTGTGGAAGAAACAGCATGCAGGGGAGCAAGAAGCAGGGAAGGGTCAGGCACAGCCACAAAAATACTTCAGTCCAACTGCCGCTGCCCACGTACACATTCTATGACGTCAGGACCGTTCTAGGTGCTGGGGGGACACGGTGGCGAACAAGAGAAAATCCTTGTTCTCAGAGACTTGACATTCCACTGAAGTGAGGGAGACAGACGAACAGTAAAACCAAACAAATCAGAATGCTCTCAGTACTGCCAAGCATGAAGAAGAGAGGAGACAGGGTGTGGAGAATGGGGAATGGGTCCTGGAGACAGAAGGACAGGGAGGGCCTCTGAGGAGGTGACCCTGGGATTGAGATCTGGATGTCGAAGAGGAGAGAACATGAAGACTCTTGGCAGAGGGAATGGCAGTGCAAAGGTCCACAGCTGGGTGCCAGGATGGGCACATACAAGGCGTAGAGAGAAGCCAGTGAGGTATGATGAAGGGAAGGGAAAGCGGCCAAGGACAAGTGGTCAGAGTGGGAGGCCTGTGCTCAAGGATTTAAAGAAAAATATGAACACAATTAAGGAGAGAAAGAGATGATATAAAGAAGAATCGAACTGAATTCTAGAGCTGAAAATACAATGTCGGAGGCGTCCTGTTGCACAGTAGGTAGCAGGTCAGTCTCATGAAAATAGTGTCTACAGTGAGCTAAGGGATGGAGTTTGGATTCAATTCTACTCCTGATGGGAAAAGCCACCAGATAATAGGACTCTTGCAAAATGAGCCACTGTGGCGCGAGAAGAAAACTGCAGTACTCTGAACCACGAAAATGTTTGTTGGTTTTCTAGTTGCAAAGTATTTAAGAGTTTTAAGCTTAAAGATGAGTTATACAATTTTTCTTTTAAAAAGCTAAGTGTTCTAAATTAGCTGCCCTGTTCTGTGATGACAGATGGCTATCAGTAATATGCTGCCTGGCAGACATTTAAAAAATATAAACACATAATCTATGTCTTTGAAGTAAATGTGATGTTTTAATACTTAGTGGGAAAAAAAAACTACTTGAATGAAGCTCATCTACAGTGACAGCACTCTAAAAGTGGCTATTTGGAAATGTTCCCATCATCATATAAACTTATGGGCAAAGATAACACTGTCTACAAAAATGTCTCAATGCCTCATATCAGACAAGAGGGAGTGGAGGGTCATTGTTTAGAGTGTGGGCCAGACTATATGCGACTGAATCCCAGCTCTGCCACTTATGGGTTGTGCAACCTTTGACAAGCTACTTAATATCTCTGTATCTTACTTTCTTCATCTATAAATTGGGCATAATAATCGTGCCAATATCATTAGGTTGTTGTAAGGATTAACTATGATAATATGTGATACACCACCAGGCACGGAGTTAACACCCAATAGATGTTACCTATTACCAACCGACTCAAACCTGATGAAATATTTGCCAAAAGGAGTTTCAAACCCATTTGTTAATATATAAAAAATACAGTATCTTCTGACTAGTTAGCAAGAAAAATTGATATACCATGATAAATAAAAATTTACTAGCTGAATTTCAACTAATACTTTCTTATAACTGCTATACAGGTTTCAAAAATATGAATCATATTTTTGTAAAGTTAGCTAATAATGCACCGCTTTGGTTTGGATCTATGTATCTTTGTGAGTTATCTTTTCCAGCCATTTATGACAGCCATTAAAATCAAGAACAACGTTAACAAAACTTGGGAGATTTCTACTCCTGGCCATGACAGATTAACTGGCACTGGAGCTGCCCTCTGGCCATAAACAACTAGAATACTAGGCAATCTAAACGAAACAAAGAACCATTTACAGGTGTTGTACAACCAGCAGAGCAGGAATGGTGATCCCCGAAAGAGGGAAACAAGTAAGGTGAGCCCTATGATCACCCTGACTTTCTGCCAGGAAACACTTTCTGGACTGCAGCACAGGGAAGGGGGAACTCAAGCAGAGGATGATGGTCTTCTTGGATTGAGAAGATAGAGATCAAAAGATCAGGAGATTTAGTTACCTGGAATTTATAGGGCAGAGCCCTGGAAAGGAGGGAGATATGCAGAGAAAGAGCTAGAGAAATCTGCAGAGGAGTCATATAAAATCTGTTGCTAAAAGATAAGGTACATACATACACGCAGGGTGAAACTCCACAAGGCTGCGCAAAGAACTACAAGGAAGGTCTAAGTAAACAACTCCTAGAGTTCGCAGTGTTGGGAGGCTTTCAAGTTGCAACCAGCCAGAGAAGAGAGGCTTGTTGAACAGGGAGGACATTCAGTAGAAGACATCAGAGGGCCACACCAGAGTGGAGGGCTAAGCTAATCCTAAAGTAAAGGCTAGTCTGGACCTGTCCCTAAAAGCTTAAAAACATGTCTCAGAATAATTGAGTTGATCTGCAAGCAATTTAACTGCCTGCCCCAAATACTTCAACGCTCTTAAGAAAGACAACAAAATCCAGTTAACTACAATGTCCAACATCCAATCAAAAATTACTAGACATGCAAAGAATCAGGAGAATAAGGGAAAAAAGCATCAGTTAATAAACACAGAACCAGAAATTACAAGACATAATGGGAGTAGCTGACAAAGACTAAAACAATTATAAGCATGTTCAAGGATTTAAAGAAAAACATGAACACAATAAGGAGAGAAACAGAAGCTAAAAAGACCCAGATGGAATTCTAGAGCTTAAAATACAGTATCTGAAATGAAAAAAATTCCCTAGATTGGCTTAAAAGCACATTAGACACTGCAAAATCGAGAAGATCAGAGAACTAACTCAAAGACATAGTCACAGAAACTGCCGAAATAGAAGCACAGAGAAGAGACTGAAAAAAAAAAAGTTACTTAAACCTCAGCAGCCTGTAAAACAGTATCAAGCAATCTAACATACATGTCCCAGAAAGGGGCAAGGGATGTATTGGAAAGAAGTGGCAAAATTTCCAAATTTGGTGAAAGCTATAAACCCCCAAATCCAAGAAACTCAACAAAATCCAAGCAGAATAAATGCAAAGAACACTAACACAATCAAATTGCTGAAAAGAGGGATAAAAAGAAAATCTTAAAAACCAGAAAAAAGGGACTTCACTGGTGGTGCATTGGTTAAGAATCCGTCTGCCAAGGCAGGGGACACAGGTTTGAGCCCTGGTCCAGGAAGATCCCACATGTCGTGGAGCAACTAAGCCCGTGTGCCACAACTACCGAGCCTGCGCTCTAGAGGCTGCGAACCACAACTACTGAGCCCGTGCGCCACAACTACTGAAGCCCGCATGCCCTAGAGCCCACGCGCCTCAACTACTGAGCCTGCGTGCTTCTAGGGCCCGCGCACCACAACTACTCAGCCCACATGCTCTAGGGCCCGCATGCCACAACTACTGAGCCCGCATGCTGCAACTACTGAAGCCTGCACTCCTAGAGCCCACGCTCTGCAACAAGAGAAGCCACCACAATGAGAAGCCCACACACTGCAACAAAGAGTAGCCCCTGCTCGCCACAACTAGAGAAAGCCTGCACGCGGCAGTGAAGACCCAATGCAGCCAAAAAAAAAAAAAAAAAAAAAAAAGCCAGAGAAAAGAAGACTCTTAGGGAAGAAAGATAAGGGTGATGAAGATCTCCTGTCAGAAATGATGTCAGTCAGTCCAGAGAGAGAAAAACTGAAACAAAAACTGCCAATATATAGTTTTATACCCAACAAAAAATATCTTTCAAAAATGAGGGTGAGGGCTTCCCTGGTGGTGCAGTGGTTAAGAATCCGCCTGCCAATGCAGGGGACACGGGTTTGAGCCCTGGTCCTGGAAGACCCCACATGCTGCGGAGCAACTAAGCCCGTGCGTCACAACTACTGAGCCTGCGCTCTAGAGCCCATGAGCCACAACTACTGAAAGCCGTGTGCCTAGGGCCCGTGCTCTGCAACAAGAGAAGCCACCGCAATGAGAAGCCCACACACCGCAACGAAGAGTAGCCCCCGCTCACCGCAACTAGAGAAAGCCCACTTGCAGCAACGAAGACCCAACGCAGCCAAAAATTAAATAAATAAATAAATTTTAAAAAAATTAATTAAAAAAATGAAGGTGAGATAGATATTTTGTTTGTGTGTTTCAAATGAACAAGAGCTGGCAGAATTCATTGCCAGTGAACCTACACTATAAGATATGTTAAAGGAAATGCTACATACCAAAAGAAAGTGATTGCAGACAGAAACCTGCATCTACACAAAGGAATAAACAACACTGGAAATGGTAAATATATGGGTAAAAATAAAGTACTACTTTTCTCATTTTTAATTTCTTTAAAAGATAATTGACCATTTAAAAGCAAAAACAGTACAATGTATTGTAGGGTTATAACATATGGGGAAGTAAAATAAATAACAATACACAAAGCACAGGAAGGAGAGAGTGAAAGTGTACTGTAAGATTCTTACATTGTATGTGAAGTGGTATAATATTATTTGAAAGTATAGTGTGAGAAATTAAAGACACTTAATGTAAACCTTAAAGTAACCCCTAAGAAAATAAAACAAAGAGCTATAGCTAATAAGACAACTGAGGAGATAAAATAAGATCACAAAAAATAATCAAAATAAAGCAAGAAAGACACAACAAAAAAATAGGTAAGACAAGAAGAAAGCGAATAGTAAGATGGTAGACTTATGCCTCTCTTTATCCATAATTACATGAAACATAAAATATCTAACATTCCACTTAAAAGGCAGATTGTCAGACTGGATTAAAAAAAAACACGACAGAGCTGTTTACAAGAAATACAACTTAAATAAAACAAAAAGATAGGTTAATAGTAAAAGGATAGAAAATGATATAACATGAAAACACTAATCAAAAGAAAGCTGCAGTGCCTATATCAAAATGAAACAAAGCAAACTTTAGTACAAGGAATATTAACAAAAATAAAATCAGTGTATAAACTTGAAAGTATCAAATCATTGAGAAGATATAACAATCCTAAAAGTAAATGTACTACAAAACAAAGCTTCAAAACCATGAATTAAAAACTAATATAAGTGAAACAAGAAAAAGAAAAATCCACAATAATAAAGATTTCAAAATGCTGTGCTTGCTAATTAATAGTACAACTAAATATAAAATCAGTAATGGATACAAAAGACTTGAACAACACTGTTGACCAACTTGACCTAATTGACATTTATAGAACACTCCACTCAGCAAACTACAGAAAAACACATTCCCTTCAAGTGCACATGGGACACTCACCAAGATAGAAATATACTGGACCATAAAACAAGTCTCAATAGACTTAAAAGAACAGAAATCATACCAAGCACATTCCCTGGCCACAGTGAAATAAATCAGTGACCTAAGCCTCCACTTTAAGAAACTCCAGAAAGCTCTAGCCAGACTGATGAAGGAAAGAAAAAAAGAATTCACAAATTCCAAGATCAGGAATGAAAAAAGGGACATGACTACCCATCCTACAGATATTTAATTAATTAATTTATTTTTTGTCTGTGTTGGGTCTTCGTTTCCATGCGAGGGCTTTCTCCAGTTGCGGCAAGCGGGGGCTACTCTTCATCGCGGTGCGCGGGCCTCTCACTGTTACAGCCTCTCTTGTTGCGGAGCACAGGCTCCAGACGCGCAGGCTCAGTAGTTGTGGCTCACGGGCCTAGTTGCTCCATGGCATGTGGGATCTTCCCAGACCAGGGCTCGAACCCGTGTCCCCTGCATCGGCAGGCAGATTCTCAACCACTGCGCCACCAGGGAAGCCCAGATATTTAAAAGGTAATGAAATATCATCAACACATTATGCTAATAAATTTACATGAAGTGGATCATTCCTTGAAAAATTACCGAAACTGACTCAAGAAGAAATAAAACATCTTAATAGACCTCTATCTGTTAAAGAAGTAAAATTTATAATGAAAATCCTTGCTAGAAGTCAAAAAGATACATGTACCCCTATGTTCATAGCAGCACTATTCACAATAGCCAAGACATGGTAACAACCTAAATGTCCCTCAACAGAGGAATAGATAAAGAAGATGTGGTACGTATATACAATGGAATACTACTTAGCCATACAAAAGAATGAAATAATGCCATTTGCAGCAACATGAATGGACCTGGAGATTATCACACTAAATGAAGTCAGAAAGAGAGAGACAAATACCATATGATATCACTTATGTGTGGAATCTAAAATATAACACAAATGAAGTTATTACAAAACAGAAAGAGATTCAGAGACACAGAGAACAGAGTTGTGGTTCACAATGGGGAGAGGGGGTGTGGAAGCGATGGAAGAACAAACAAACACCTTGCAACAAAGAAAATCCCAGGCCTGGATGGCTTCACTGGTGAACTAGAGATGATTTAGGAAGAAGTAATGGCAATCTTACATAGACTCTTTCAGCACTTGACTCATTTGGTAAGACCAGCACTACTACCTTTATACCAAAACTCATAAAAACATTAAAAGGAAAAAAAAAAACAGGCAAAAAACAACAGTGCTATATTCCTAATGAACTTAAATACAGAAATCCTTAGTAAAATATCAGGAAATTAAATCCAGCAAATTCTAAAAATACATCATAACCAAGTAAGCCTTATCCTAGGAAGGCAAAGTTGGTTTAACACTAGAAAAGTAAACTAGTTCACCATATTAAGAGAATAAAAGAGAAAAATCATATGATTAGCTCAATTGAGGCAGAAAAAAATCTGACAAAATTCAATACCCATTTGTGACAAAAACTCTCAGCAAACTAGGACTAAAAGGGACTTTTCTCAAACTTTTAAGGGTGTCTACAAAAACCCACTACAGCTAACATCTTATTCAATGTTGAAACAGCGAATGATTTCCCTAAGGTTGGGACCAACACAAGGATGTTTGCTTTTTCTACTTCTATTCAACATTGTACTGGAGGTCCTGGCCAGTGTGGAAAAAAAAGAAAAAGAAAAGGAAAAAGAAATACATGATATTACAGATTGGAAATCAATATGGACATAAAAAACTTGAGTAACACTATCAACCAAGTTGACCTGAAATTTACAGAACATTCCATCCAACAATTGTAAAGTGCATAATCTCTTCAAGGGCACAAGGGACATTCAAGATAGAACGGTCTAGGGAATCTCCAAAAAAACTTCCAGAACTAAGAAGTAAGTTTTAAAAGGTCACAAATATAATATTACTATATAAAAATTCATCATGGGCTTCCCTGGTGGCGCAGTGGTTGAGAGTTTGCCTGCCGATGCAGGGGACGCGGGTTCGTGCCCCGGTCCGGGAGGATCCCACGTGCCGTGGGGCGGCTGGGCCCATGAGCCATGGCCGCTGAGCCTGTGCGTCCGGAACCTGTGCTCCGCAACGGGAGAGGCCACAACAGTGAGGGGCCCGCGTACCACAAAAAAAAAAAAAAAAAAAAAAAAAAAAAAAAAAAAAATCATCACACTTCTATATAAAAGCATCGAAGAATTGGAAAAAAATTACCAAAAAAAATACCACTTACTACAGCATCCAAAAACATGACCTATTTAGGGATAAACTGAATACTATGGGCCAGGCCTGTATATTGAAAACTACAAAATACTGCTGAGGGAAATTAAAGACATAAAGAAATATACAATGCTTGGACTGGAAGACTCAATAGTGTTGTCAATTTTCCGCAAATTGATCTATAGATAAAGTGGAATCCAGATCAAAATCCTGGCAGGCTTGTTCGTAAAAACTGATGAGACGAGTCTAAGATTTACATAGAAACTCAATTAGCCAAAATGATTTTGAAAAAGAAGACCAAAGAAAAAGGACTTGTATTACCTGATTTCAAGACTGATTATAAAGCTACAAGAATCAAGATAGTACGATATTAACATAAGGATACACATACAGATCAGTGAAATAAATAGAGGGTCCAGAAAAAAAGACTCAAACATATACCAGCCATTAATTTTCAAGGAAACTCAACCCTTATCTCATATCATACATAAAAATTAACCCAAAATGTATCATAGGCCTAAAGGTAAAAGATAAAACTATGTAACTTCACACACACACACACAAAACCCACACACGAAGGAGAAAAGAATTTATGACTTTGGACTAGGCAATGATTTCTTAGAACATAAAAAGCAAGAACCAATAGAAGGAAAAATTAATAAACTGGACTTTATTAAAATGAAAACTTCTGCTCTTCAAAAGACAAGAAAATGGGAGAAAATATTTGCAGTGCATGTATTTGACAAAGGACTTGTATCTAGACTACAGCAAAGCTACAGTTCAATAGTAAGCCAAACACCCCATAAGAAAAACGGGCAGAAGATTTAAACAGATACCTTACGAGTGAAGATCTATGAAGGACCAAAAGCACATGAATAAAAATTCACCATCATTAGTCATCAAGAAAAATGCAAATTAAAGTCACAGCGAAATACGTTCTACACTCACTAGAATGTCTAAAATCTAAAACACTGACAAGAAGACACAGAGCAACTGGAACTCCCGCGCATATTGGGGGTGGGGGTGGGGGTAAAACGACACAACTGCTTGGAAAAACCGTTTGCGGTTTCTTATCAAGCTAAACATGCACCTGCCCCACGCCTCGGGAATTCTAGTCCTAAGTATTTACCTAAAAGAAATGAAAACAAATGTCCATATACAACTGTCTATGAACGCTTATAGCAGGTTTATTCACGATAGCCACCAACTGGAAACAATCCAAACGTCCATGAAGAGGTGGATGGGTAGGCAAATCGTTATACATCCACACAGTGGAATACCACTCCCCAGTGAACGTGGGTGAATAATCCCCAACACGCCACGCTGAGTCAAGGATGCCAGACGCATCAGAGAACCTCCCCAAGGACCCCATTTATGTGAAACTCCAGAAACAATGAACCTAAGCTAGATCAACAGAAAGCAGATCAGCGGTTGCCGGCATCTGGGATCATAAGGGAACTTTCGAGAGGTTATGAATGTTCTATATCTTGATTGTGTGGTTGGCCACTGTATCAAATTGTACACAAAACAGGTGTGTTTTATTGTATATACGTTATGCCTCAATGAGGTGGATTTAAAAATTTTTTTTCTAGTGAGAGCAAAATGTTTTCTGCACTGCTAATAAAATGTAAATTTTAAGTCCTTTTTTACTCTTCATCATGTCCTTTTAATTCTGTTTTTAGTATATGATTTGCAATGTATTTCACACTACTACAGTTACACATGTACATCATTTAAATAAATAAGTAGTATATATGGGGGGTACACATTTGAAATTTTTTACAGTTGGGGGACACGAACAAAAGTAGCTCAAAGACCACTCAGACCCGTGGGCTGTGTGCAAAGGATGGGCGGAGGAAGTGGATTCAAGCGGTGAGAGGTAACGGAGGCTTGCACTAGGGGCGGCTGACAGGGTGAGTGGTCAAATTCGGGGTGCCTTCTGGAGGCGAGGTCAGCAGGAGTTACTGACAGATCAGCTCTAAAGTGTGAGGGAGGGAAAGGAAAGCAAGCTGACTCCTGCCTTTGTGGCCGAAGCAACTGCATGAATGGTGATGCCATTTACTTTCTGGGGTTGGGGGTAGGGGAGGCTGGGGGGGATCAGCTGCTCTCTTGTGCTCATGTGGAGTTTGAGAGTCTAACAGACATCAGGAGAAGCAAGAAGAACTACAGTCCTGCAGCCTGTGGAACAAAAACCACATGCACAGAAAGACAGACAACATGAAAAGGCAGAGGGCTATGTACCAGATGAAGGAACAAGATAAAACCCCAGAAAAACAACTAAATGAAGTGGAGATAGGCAACCTTTCAGAAAAAGAATTCAGAATAATAATAGTGAAGATGATCTGGGACCTCAGAAAAAGAATGGAGGCAAAGATCGAGAAGACGCAAGAAATGTTTAACAAAGACCTAGAAGGATTAAAGAACAAACAAACAGAGATGAACAATAAAATAACTAGAATGAAAAATACACTAGAAGGAATCAATAGCAGAATAATTGAGGCAGAAGAACGGATAAGTGACCTGGAAGACAGAATGGTGGAATTCACTGCTGTGGAACAGAATAAAGAAAAAAGAATGAAAAGAAATGAAGACAGCCTCAGAGACCTCTGGGACAACATTAAATGCAAGAGCCTTCGCATTATAGGGGGTCCCAGAAGGAGAAGAGAGAGAGAAAGGACCCGAGAAAATATCTGAAGAGACTATAGTCGAAAACTTCCCTAACATGGGAAAGGAAATAGCCACCCAAGTCCAGGAAGTGCAGAGAGTCCCATACAGGATAAACTCAAGGAGAAACAGGCCGAGACACATAGCAATCAAATTGGCAAAAATTAAAGACAAAGAAAAATTACTGAAAGCAGCAAGGGAAAAATGACAAATAACATACAAGGGAACTCCCATAAGGTTAACAGCTGATTTCTCAGCAGAAACTCTACAAGCCAGAAGGGAGTGGCATGATATACTTAAAGTGATGAAAGGGAAGAACCTACAACCAAGACTACTCTACCCGGCAAGGATCTCATTCAGATTCGATGGAGAAATCAAAAGCTTTACAGACAAGCAAAGGCTAAGAGAATTCAGCACCACCAAACCAGCTCTACAACAAATGCTAAAGGACCTTCTCTAAGTGGGAAACACAAGAGAAGAAAAGGACCTACAAACACAAACCCAAAACAATTAAGAAAATGGTCATAGGAACATACACATCAATAATTACCTTAAACGTGAATGGATTAAATGCTCCAACCAAAAGACACAGGTTTCATGAACGGATACAAAAACAAGACCCACATACATCTGTCTACAAGAGACCCACTTCAGACATAGGGACACATACAGACTGCAAGTGAGGGGATGGAAAAAGATATTCAATGCAAATGGAAATCAAAAGAAAGCTGGAGTAGCAATACTCATATCAGATAAAATAGACTTTAAAATAAAGAATGTAACGAGAGACAAGGAAGGACACTACATAATGATCAAGGGATCAATCCAAGAAGAAGAGATAACAACTATAAATATTTATGCACCCAACATAGGAGCACCTCAGTACATAAGGCAACTGCTAACAGCTCTAAAAGAGGAAATCAACAGTAACACAATAATAGTGGGGGACCTTAACACCTCACTTACACCAATGGACAGATCATCACAAATGAAAATAAATAAGGAAACAGAAGCTTTAAATGACACAATAGACCAGATAGATTTAATTGACATTTACAGGACATTCCATCCAAAAACAGCAGATTACATTTTCTTCTCAAGTGTGCGTGGAACATTCTCCAGGATAGATCACATCTTGGGTCACACATCAAGTCTCAGTAAATTTAAGAAAATTGCAATCATATCAAGCATCTTTTCTGACCACAACGCTATGAGATTAGAAATGAACTACAGGGGGAAAAAAGGTAAAAAACACAAACACATGGAGGCTAAACAATATGTTACTAAATAACCAAGAGGTCACTGAAGAAATCAAAGAGGAAATCAAAAAATACCTGGAGACAAATGACAATGAAAACATGATGATCCAAAACCTATGGGATGCAGCAAAAGCAGTTCTAAGAGGGAAGTTTATAGCTATACAAGCCTACCCCAAGAAACAAGAAAAATCTCAAATAAACAATCTAACCTTACACCTAAAGGAACTAGAGAAAGAAGAACAAACACAACCCAAAGTTAGCAGAAGGAGAGAAATCATAAAGATCGGAGCAGAAATGAGTGAAACAGAAACAAAGAAAACAATAGCAAAGATCAATAAAACTAAAAGTTGGTTCATTGAGAAGATAAACAAAATTGATAAACCATTAGCCAGACTCATCAAGAAAAAGAGGAAGAGGACTCAAATCAATAAAATTAGAAATGAAAAGGGAGAAATTACAACAGACACTGCAGAAATACAAAGCATCCTAAGAGACTACTACAAGCAACTCTATGCCAATAAAATGGACAACCTGGAAGAAATGGACAAATTCTTAGAAAGGCATAACCTTCCAAGACTGAACCAGGAAGAAATAGAAAATATGAACAGACCAATCACAAGTAATGAAATTGAAACTGTGATTAAAAATCTTCCAACAAACAAAAGCCCAGGACCAGATGGCTTCACAAGTGAATTCTATCAAACATTTAGAGAACAGCTAAGACCCATCCTTCTTAAACTCTTCCAAAAAATTACAGAGGAAGGAACACTCCCAAACTCATTCTATGAGGCCACCATCACCCTGATACCAAAACCAGACAAGGATACTACAAAACAAGAAAATTACAGACCAATATCACTGATGAATATAGATGCAAAAATCCTAACAAAATACTAGCAAACAGAATCCAACAACACATTAAAAGAATCACACACCATGATGAAGTGGGATTATCCCGGGGATGCAAGGATTCTTCAATATACGCAAATCAATGTGATTCACCATGTTAACAAATTGAAGGAGACGAACCATATGATCATCTCAATAGATGCAGAAAAAGCTTTTGCAAAATTCAATACCCATTTATGATAAAAACTCTCCAGACAGTGGGCACAGAGGGAACCTACCTCAACATAATAAAGGCCATATATGACAAACCCACAGCAAACATCATACTCAATGGTGAAAAACTGAAAGCCTTTCCTCTAAGATCAGGAACGAGACAAGGATGTCCACTCTCACCACTATTATTCAACATAGTTTTGGAAGTCCTAGCTAGGGCAATCAGAGAAGAAAAAGAAATAAAAGGAATACAAATTGGAAAAGAAGAAGTAAAACTGTCACTGTTTGCAGGTGACATGATACTATACATAGAGAATCCTAAAGATGCCACCAGAAAACTACTAGAGCTAATCAATGAATCTGGTAAAGTTGCAGGATACAAAATTAATGCACAGAAATCTCTTGCATTCCTATATACTAATGATGAAAAATCTGAAAGAGAAATTAAGGAAACACTCCCATTTACCATTGCAATAAAAAGAATAAAATACCTAGGAATAAACCTACCTAGGGAGACAAAAGACCTGTATGCAGAAAACGATACGACACTGATGAAAGAAATTAAAGATGATACCAACAGATGGAGAGATATACCATGTTCTTGGGTTGGAAGAATCAATATTGTGAAAATGACTATACTACCCAAAGCAATCTACAGATTCAATGCAATCCCTATCAAATTACCGATGGCGTTTTTTACGGAACTAGAACAAAAAATCTTGAAATTTGTATGGAGACACAAAAGACCCCGAATAGCCAAAGCAGTCTTGAGGGAAAAAAACGGAGCTGGAGGAATCAGTCTCCCTGACTTCAGACTATACTACAAAGCTACAGTAATCAAGACAATATGGTACGGCCACAAAACCAGAAACACAGATCAAGGGGACAAGATAGAAAGCCCAGAGATAAACCCACGCACCTATGGTCAACTAATCTATGACAAAGGAGGCAAGGATATACAATGGAGAAAAGACAGTCTCTTCAATAAGTGGTGCCGGGAAAACTGGACACCTACATGTAAAAGAATGAAATTAGAATACTCCCTAACACCACACACAAAAATAAACTCAAAATGGATTAGAGACCTAAATGTAAGACCGGATACTATAAAACTCTTAGAGGAAAACATAGGAAGAACATTCTTTTGACATAAATCACAGCATGATCTTTTTTGATCCACCTCCTAGAGTAATGGAAATGAAAACAAAAATAAACACATGGGACCTAATGAAATTTCAAAGCTTTTGCACAGCAGAGGAGACCGTAAACAAGACGAAAAGACAACCCTCAGAGTGGGAGAAAATATTTGCAAACGAATCAACGGACAAAGGATTAATCTCCAAAATAAATAAACAGCTCGTGCAGCTCAATATCATAAAAACAAACAACCCATTCGAAAAATGGGCAGAAGACCTAAACAGACATTTCTCCAAAGAAGACATACAGATGGCCAAGAAGCACATGAAAAGCTGCTCAACATCACTAATTATTAGAGAAATGCAAATCAAAACTACAGTGAGGTATCACCTCACACCAGTTAGAATGGGCATGATGAGAAAATCTACAAACAAAAACAAATATCGTATATTAACGCATATATGTGGAACCTAGAAAAATAGCACAGATGAACGGTTCTCCAGGGCAGAAACTGAGACACAGATGTAGAGAACAAACGTATGGACACCAAGGGGGGGGAAGCGGCAGGGTGGTGGGGGTGGTGGTGTGAGGAATTGGGATTGACATGTATACACTGATGTGTATAAAACTGATGACTAATAAGAAACTGGTGTATAAAAAAATAAATTAAATAAAATTCAAAAATTAAAAAAAAAAAAAGAGACATCAGAGTCACCCAGGGGGAGTCTAGGGTACCCCACACTCAGAGTCCTACAGAGGAAGAGAGGGTCTGAGGAGGAGCACAACCAGGGGGGAGGTGGGTTCTGCAGGCCCAGTGGACTCTCAGAGGAGACAGCTGGCCAGCGGAGAGAGACGTCATCCTCCGAGCACATGTATTTTCTCAGTGAAATACGAGGTGTGCAGAGATCAGGGAGGAAAGAAGGTGTGAAACAGCACCTGTAAGGGGGATGGTGGCAATAAGGGCGGGGCCAGCCTGGGCTGTTCTGACTTTATGTAAACCAGTGCAGTGTGGTCCTGCAGGGACTTTGGGACACTGGTGAGGACGCCCTGGATCACCGTCACACCAACAGTCCCGGGGCAGGACATCCCGGGAGGAGGAAGAGGCGCTGCTGCACCGCATGGAAGGCAGCGGGGCTGCGGAGCGGGGCTCCGATTCCATCGGGCCGTGGGGTGCCGGGGCGTGTGTGTGTAGGGCGGGCAGGCGGTGGTGGCTGCTTCTGTCGTGAGGACCGCAAGGACCATCCCCGGACCCCTGCCCACGTGTGCACAGAGCCCCTGCCACCGGCCAGAGTGTGGACAGCACCGTGAGCGCCATCCCCGCAATGACATCAGAGCGCGGCAGACGCTCCCCTCCGCCAGGGCACTCTAGGCTAATGTAATCATACGATTACATAATTAACCCAGCTGTCTCATTAAGAAAATCAACTGGAATTCAGGGCATAATTAGTCATACAGCAATTAGCATGCTGATGAGCAACTGATGAGAAGCTGTCTAGATAGCGCGTGTGCCAGGACCACCACAGTCACAGCAGAGGGAGGAAGACGCCAGCCCCACACCCCACACCCCCCGCCGGGCCACACCGAAAGCCAAGTCACCGAGTCACCTCCCGTGAGTTCTCCAGATGGGTCGGGGGCCCGGGACAGGAGGCCGGGGGAGAGCGCTGAAGGTGGGGCAGCAGGCGACTCAGACGCCCATCTCGTCAGGCTGGCCTTCGTTTAACACGCGTGGAGCTGCTGCCTCAGCCTGCGAAGGATCAGCTCCTTGGGCCCCAGGTTTTTTTTCAAGCTGATCAAGGAGGGTGGAGAGGTTGCCGGCTCATCTGGGTTGCAGTTACCCCAGCACTGGTCAGAGTGTGACTGTCCCTTGTCCCCTCCTCCCCCGAGGCTGCTCTGGACCAGCTCTGGTCCTGCAGCCCAGCAGAGGGGACGGGGCGGGGCGGGGGGGGCACCTGCAGCCCACAGCTTCATCCCATGGCCACGGCCCTGGTCCCTCTCTTGTCCGTTTTGGTGCTGGTGGTTGATTCTCACGTGTGAATGAAGATGTCTCAGGAAGGTCAACTGAAAACGTGCAAAGGGGGGCTCCGAGGTAAGAGTTCTCTCTGGAGGGGCCTGGTCACCAGCAGCCGCCAACCGGGGCGACTAGAAGACACGGACTGGAGCAGCCTCACGGGAGCAGGCTGGGGCGGCCACACGGCACAGCCTTCAAAAACGCCGCCAGGACGCATGTCCGTGAAAAGCTTGGTATGAGAAGCAAGGGATATTTCTAACTAATCACAAGATTTTGTCCCTTTTTGCCAGGAGTGCTTACTACACAGCCTTGATCGGGGGACAGATGGGGAAGAAAGAAAAAGAATGGAGAGGACAGTGTTTTCTGGTTTTAACTGAGAGCGTGTCCTCACTTAAAACAGCTTGACAGGCACAAAGGACCGGCTCACTATTTCAGTCTTAGGCAGAAACGTTAAAAAGCAGCTCTCGGGACTTCCCTGGCGGTCCAGTGGTTAAGACTCTGCGCTTCCAGTGCAGGGGGCGCAGGTTCGATCCCTGGTCGGGGAACTGACACCCCACATGCCACGCGGTGCGGCCAAAAGAGCGAGCAGCTCTCAGAACTGATGATGTCCCTCTTCACTTCCGGATCCTCAGATGCAGGGCTGATGGCGATATTCTCCAGCAGAGAAGGTTTTCCTAAATCCCGACTGAAACGTCCGACCGCCCCTCAGCAGCACCCGGGAGCGGGGGCATCTTGGCGTGGGTGCTGAAAACGGAGCAGCCTACAAAACGGGCTCCCTTCTGCTGGTTCTCTTTCAAGGCTTCTGAAAACTAACACCTTCTACTTCTGATCGCAGGCCAGTTATCCGAGGGAAATGAAGTGAGCGGAGCCAGTCAGGGAACGCTGAGCACCAGCGGAGTTTCACGAGTCCATGAATATTTTATATCACTGGTCATGTGCTCCCTTAGATTTAAATCTTAAAATCAATCCTTCTGGGCACTGCCTTTGTGTTTGAAGGGTTTGTGTCTGTAGGACCTAAACTACACCTTAACGAGGAGTGAAAGATGACTCTCTGTTGGGGGTGGGGGTGCCCAGAGAGAGGCCAGGAGGTGATGAGAACAAGCAGGGCCTCTTCCAATGGACTCGGCAGCCAGAGAACAGAAGTTCTGCAGCACCAATGCCCAGCTCACCAACCTTGTCTCCTTTCTAGGAACGTCCCCCAAAAATACCTTTGCCAAGATGCTTCTGAGACTGAAAAGGCACAGTTGTGTTTTATACCAATTATTAAGTGTGGACAAATACTCCACCGACTACTGCTCACGGTCCTATCTGGAATCCATCACTAAAGGCTATTCAGAAACTGAGATTGCAAGTTGAATATTTTACAAATTTATGCTTCCCCGCACCCCCCGACTGTAGAGATAAAGACATGCTCATTGTAAAAAATCTGAAAAGTATCAAGAAGCAAGAGCAGGTCACCCACGCGACGTGAATTCCTGGCAGATTATGCATACCGTGGTAATTCTGCTCAGAACACAGTAAAATTCCAGTTATGCAAGGGCCTTTAAGAGGAGGTCATTCCAGAATTTTCCCAGCTATCTGAGAGGGTCACACTTTAAGACTCGAGACACTTATTTCTCCTTCCATTACAGTAAGGGAAGAAGGCTGCCTATTTCACCTGTTTAATTATGGGATATTCTCTCAAAGGTGCTGTACAGTCTCCCACCCACCCCCAAGTAGGAGCCACATGAGGGAGGGCAGGGGCCACGTCTCAGCTGCATTTGCATCTTGGGTGCACGGTGCCGGGCCTGGCACCAGAAGTGCTGGCCGAGGGAATGTGTGAGTATGATTTCTGAACAGCACACCTTGAACTGTTTCTTGCACAGCCAGGGGTCACTGTGGCTAACAGCCACTGACCTCTGCTCTCACCCACAGATACAGATTCCAGTGCAGAAGGACGCTGGTCTCCCGGTTAGGGAGTCAGTCGCAGAGGGCTCCCCATCCCAGGGGGCCTCGCCCAGGGGTCCTCAACCAAGTCCCGCTGTTAGCAGACGCCTACGATGCTTTTCCTCATGTGAGTCACCATTAGCAAATTAATGCATATAAATCTCTATCAGAGGTTATTAAAATAAAAAATGTAAATATTTGCAAGTGTAAGGTATCGCTATGTTGATCATATAAATTACGATATAAAATCTGTGATGAGAATCACAGATGAAGCCATCTGGGTTAATGATGTAAAACTTTATGAATCGAACTGTAGAACGACTTTCCTACTGCCGTGAATGTCGACAATAAAGGCAAAGAGCACTTTCAACTAGAACAACGAGGGATGATAATCGAATTAGGGACAGGAGGCTAATTTGGCAAACTTTTTATTGGCCTTCCTTTTAATTTTGTAAACCAGATGGAACGATGTGAACAATACTGCAACCAAAGATGGAGGAAGTACTGTTGCGTTAACTGGGTCCTGGGTTAGAGTCATCCAAGTCGCCTTCCTCAAGCGTCTGTTCCTCTCCAACTTCACCACCACCAGCTGAAACCAGGCGACCTCATCTCTCCTGCCCCACATCACCTTGGACCCCTTTCCGATCTGTTTCCAAACTGCAGTCAGGATGACTTTTTTTTTTTTTAAATTAGTTAATCTATCATTTATTTTTGGTTGCACTGGGTCTTTGTGCTGCGCGCGGGGCCTTCTCTAGCTGCGGCGAGCGGGGGGTGCTGTTCATTGAGGTGTGCGGGCTTATTGCAGTAGCTTCGCTTGTTGCAGAGCACGGGCTCTAGGTGCGTGGGCTTCAGTAGTTGTGGCGCACGGGCTCAGTAGTTGTGGCGCACAGGCTTAGCTGCTTCGCAGCATGTGGAATCTTCCTGGACCAGGGCTCGAACCCGTGTCCCCTGCACTGGCAGGCGGATTCTTAACCACTGCGTCACCAGGGAAGTCCCTGGCTGGTATTTTAAAGAGCAGAAAGTATAGGGCTGTTTTTTGCCAAATTGTGCTGTGCGGCCTGTGGGAATCTTAGTTCCCCGACCAGGGATGGAACCCGTGCCCCCTGCATTGGAAGCACAAAGTCTTAACCACTGGACCGCCAGGGAAGTCCCTGTGTGAAGACTTTTGGATGCCCACATTCCCACCAGACTCTCGAGCCCACGAGAACAGGAAGCTCTCAGTGGATCTGCTCCCGGCTCCACCCCCAGCACTCAGCAGGGTTCCTGAGACACAGCAGGGGTGGGGGGGGGACAGTGTCTCCAGTGCTGGACGGTAGCCCCACAGAGCCGAGGGTCACAGCAGCGGGGAAGCAGCGGCAGGACATTTCTGATAAAAAGCATCTTAAAATACCCTCAAAACTCACGAGGGAATGAGGAGCATCTGCTGACACGTGAGAAAGAGGTAAACGTGGGGTCTTAACTATGGCAACTGTTCAGAGGATGCATCAGGACAACTAGGTCTTTCAATGTCTACTCAGTGTCTTTAATCTGAAGGAGCCTTTGGAAGGAGAAATAACACTACTTGGGATTTTCAGGCGTGGAAGATGAGAAGAGGAAGGAGCCGGGTGACCCCACTGCTTCTTTTGCCTTGAACAATGGAGTCGCACCACCGGGGGAAGGAAAGGGCTGGGGTGGAGGGGGGCCCCCTGCTCCATGCTCAGGGCTGGGTGTGTAAAGCCTGGGATGCCAGCCGGACAGCTGCTCAACCCAACACAGATTCTGGACGTCAGTACTGACCACCAAAACCCAAGGCCTCTGAAACCGCACACGCTGGTCTGATGAACCCCGAACGCTAAGCTTCATATAAATGTCCCTGCAGGCAGGCAAATCTTTACAGAGTGACAGCAAGGCGAAGGGCGAGTTCAGAGAGCTAGTAAACTGCTCCATCTCCAGGAAAGATACACTCGGTTCTCTCGTAACTTAGGTGGTTAGGTGTGCCAGAGGGCTCTTCCCCAACGGCAAGCTGTCAATCTCAGGATAGGGTTCGATGCGAACAATTACGGTACGACACCGATAAGCCTCAGGAAGATCCTGAAGGAATAATTGGATCCATTAGTTTAGTCATTCATTCGACAAATATTTTTCGAGTTTCTGCTACGTGACAGGCGCCGGGGTAGAGACCAGGCACATAACCAGGGACGAGACCACCCTGCGCCAGTGTCCGCCCAGCCAGGAAGGAAGAGGGCTGAGGAGCAAGTGCGGTGAGTCCCCTGCCTACGAGCCTTCGAGTTGCGAACGTTCGAAGATGCGAACGTGCCCCTGTGCCAGCTGTTGCACGGTACTTGTGTGCTTTTCAAGGTGCTGTGAGATTAAAAGCGGTTTCTTTTAGTTTTTGTGTTTGTTTTTTATGTATTATTTGTGTGAAAAGTATTATAAACCGATCACAGTACAGTACTATATAGCCGATCGTGTTAGTTGGGTACCTAGGCCAACTTCGCTGGACTTATGAACAAACTGGACTTATAAATGTGCTCTCAGAACAGAACTCGTTCGTATGTAGGGGACTTACTGTAGTTATAACAGAGGTAAACAGACACAGGGTGTGGGGAGTGGGGTGTGTGTGTGTGTGTGCGAAGGGCACCCCCAGGCCAGACCTGGGAGGTCAAGAAGCAGCGTCTCAACAAGTCAATCTGGAGGAGCTGGAAGAGATCAGCTCAGAATGGGCTGGGCCTGCCCACGGCGAGGAGAAGGACCCATTCCTGCCGGTGGGAAGCCTGGCATCGCCACACTGTGGACACGGGAGAGGTGGCCTGAACCGCAGAGTGGAGGGCGGAGGTTGGGATGGAGAGAAGTGGATGGAATCGAGGACCTTCTGGGGGTAGGACAGCCAGGGCTTGTTGACCCAGTGCTCTGGCGTGAGCAGCTGGGTGGCAGGTGGTGTCGCTCGCCAAGAGAAGGAGACTGTTTCCTCTGGACACACTGGGCTGTTTCAGGTGCCCCTCAGTCAGCCCAGCGGGGACGTCCAGGAGAATATACAGGCTGACACTCAGGGGCGAGAACCGAACTGAAACAAAGCTCCAGCAGCCACCAGCGTGACCCCTGGTGCACTCCGCTGCCAAGGACCCTGGGTGGCTCTGGGTCAACAGCCTCATGTCACATGTCAACAGTGGTGCTGTGCCAGGCCCTACTCCAGGTGCTAGGCGCAGAGCAATCAAGCAAAACTGTCCTCAGAGAGCTTTCACTCTAGTAGGACCAGCAGATAAGGAACAAGAAAACACACAGGTAAATAAAATGTCCAGAACTGTGGCAGGGGTGGTGGTGATGTGCTAGGGCTGACTGGTCACCTCCTCCCGGGCTCCTGGAGCTGGGCCACATGGCCAAAATACCCTTCCCATTATTTCCAAGAGCTTCCTCTATTTTCCCGAGATAGCATAAGTTGCTGTTTCTTGAAACCAGAACTTGACACACCCCACCTACATTTCTGGATTCAGCTGGATCGAAGCCTGGAGCACACAGACAGTTAAGGCCCCCCGAGTCTCCCCAGCGGTGTGGCTGACCGTCAGTGAATGCACTGCTATTGACCAGGCCCTTCCTGTAAGCCTCGGCCACACGATGACTTCATCTGAGCGATGAGCGGACTCCAAAACACAGGCTGAGGGCTCCAAGCTCCATTCCTGCTCTTCAAGTAGCTGTTAGATGTGTCAGACCACAGTGTTTGTAAGAGAGATACCTGGGAGGTGGGTAAAAGTGATCTACGTGGTGTGCAAATGTACTCTGATTAACTCATCATTACAGACAACGTCAAACATTATTTGCCCCCACCACCTGAAATTAAAACTGCCAGCCAAAAATGATAATTACAAAGAATACCACCAACGTAAGGAAAATGCTGATGGGATAACATTAAGTGAAAAAAGCAGACTATAACGATATAGTCATGTTATGATCAGAGTTCCATAAGAATTATGTATGTATATGAATAAGGACCGCTCAGGCAGACGAGTGTTGATGAGAAAAGTGGTCTCGTTTTTGTCTGTAAGAAGTCAAGACGGAAAATAACTGCAGAAGAAACCCAACGAGTCGTTCAAGTGGCTTCCCGGTGGAGAAACCTCAGTAAGGGAAAACCCAGAGACACATCAGACTTTTAAAAAGAGTGTAGGTTATTTAGAAAACGGTAGCGGCAGGCTCTCTGGGTCTTGGGCAAAGGCAAAATAAACCAGGCGCCTTTCAACTAAGTCACCAACACAAAACTAGCACTTGCACAAGAAAATGCAAGTGGGTCCACCAAACTGCTGATGCCTGAGAAAGAGAGCCCTGAACGGTCCACTTATTGTGAAGGAGCCTCCACGTGAGCCTCTGGACGTCAGAGTATTCAGGAAACCCCTAGGTGGATACGAAGTCCTGCAGAAAATCAAAGGGGCAGCATTTGGAACTAAGAGCAGGGTAAGCTCATAAGACAGCAGAAGGTTAGAACAAAGACAAATCCTGTCCATCACTAGGCTGTTCCCCTACCTTATTCCGTTTTACAGATGAGAAAACTGAGGTTCAGAGAGGGAAAAGGGATGTGACCAAGACCTCACAACAAGGCCCTGGCGGGAGAATCTGGATCTCCCTACCCCCTTGTCCGAAGTGTCTAAGGTACTTTCTGCTGTCCGTAGCTTGGTGTGGCCTCTGTTAACCCCGGCTCCCAGAGGGCACAGCAAAGCCCTCAGTGGACCTGAATTAGAATCCAATACAGAAACCAAGGAGACTTGTTTCTGCTTCGCTTGGTTAAAGCAGTTCTAGTAATATCAGTGACGCGCAGAGGATTCCTAATGAGGGCAAACGCGCAGCTCTAATGGGTGGGGAGGGGAGGGTGGTGGTAACTGGGTTTCCTTGGTCAGCGGAGGATGACATTCAAGTGGCTAATTTTCAGATCTGAGTCTTTTCAGGACTGAGTTGGGACCCATGTGATCGTGTCCATCACCTCCCCACGGATTACGTGAGTGGACCACCGAGAACAGAGGATCGATGGGACCAGCGGGTGCTCCAAATTCCGCCTCACTTTTCTAGAATAAGGAACGGGGAGCCATTCTCTCTCGGAATGCGTAGCAAGCATTATTAAAATTTTAACTCTTTAGTTCCTTCAAAAGAAAAAACAACCCACATACACCGTAGTTAGATGGGCTACCGCTTGCCCTTGGATATTAAGTGAAAGACTTGGCCAGAGGCCACTGATTCCCTGGATGACCTGGCAGGGGAGCCAGGCATTCCAGGTGCCCTATCAGGGCCGTTCCTGAACGTGGGATTGGTCAGCCCAGAATAGTGACTATCCAGGACGTCTGCATAGCGCACACACGGGTTCTCCTTCTTCTCTGTGAAACGTGCAGCATTTTAAACCAAAGCTAAAGGTAGCCCCGCAGGTCTGGGTTTCTGCAGTTCCAAAGGCATCCCCTGGAGGCAACTCTATTACTTCAGCAAATACGCATCTGATTTCCATACTCATCCCAAGTCTGGGTTTTGGAGAATTCATATTCCCAGAACTCCCCAGTTTCCTGGGGAAGTTGCCTTAGGGAGGCTGGGAAGAATCAGCCAGAAGCCCACTGACTCACCAGACACAATACCCACAGGTGGGCTACAAGCGCTGGGCTTACCTGGAACATCAATCAATCTCTTGTAGACATTCAAGAAGGCTGCCTCAGCTTCTTTGCTTCTTTTACTCAGTGCATCAATCTGAAAAGGAATGGGAGAAAGAAAAGAAAAACAAAGAGCTCAAAATTTGTCAAGAGGTAATTTAAAAATCATCACACATCAAATGCAAGTCTGATTGCTCCATGTAAATGCCGGACAGCTGGGCCTTCAACCTCTTAAACGTCTGCAAACATGCGAGAGGGAGGCAACCCACGCGGCCCCCCCCCCCCCCCGTGAGGGGGAGCGAGGCAGGAGCGGTCCCATGGCTTGACAGAGTGGAGACTCTCCACGGAGAATGTGGTCTCTTTCCTTCTTCCACCAGTGTAGACTACGAGCTGACCACATGCCAGACGCTGTGCCGGAGGCGGGACACAGAGGGACAGCGCTCAGCCCCAGGGGCTCGGCATCTAGCAGAGGAACAGGTGATGTGAATGACTAGTGGAATCCCAGCTGGGAAAGTGCTCGGTAAGCAGAGCCGTGGGGACACCGAGAAGGGGACGTCAAGCAAGAATGCAGGTGACACTTGAGCAGAGTCCTCAAGAGCAGCGCACCTGGTGAAGAGGCGACACGAAAGGGGAGGAACACATTCAAACACCAAAGTTCTGAAACTGGGGGTCCTTAGGTCCTCTTTAAGAATTTTATGAAAGCCGGGGCTTCCCTGGTGGCACAGTGGTTAAGAATCCGCCTGCCAATGCAGGGGACACGGGTTCGAGCCCTGGTTCGGGAAGATCCCACATGCCGCGCAGGAACTAAGCCCGTGTGCCGCAACTACTGAGCCCACGCGGCACAACTACTGAAGCCCGCGTGCCTACAGCCCATGCTCCACAACAAGAGAAGCCACTGCAAGGAGAAGCCCTCGCACCGCAGCAAACAGTGGCCCCCACAAACCGCAACTAGAGAAAGCCCGCGTGCAGCAACGGAGACCCAAAGCAGCCAAAAATTAAAGTAAAATAAATTAAAAAAAAAAAAGAATTTTATGAAAGCTGAGGACCCTCTCCTAGAAACACACACACACAGGGTTACACACTCTAGGACACTCACGTGTCCACGTGTGTTCTGTTCATAGAATCCAGATTAAGAACTGTGGATCGGGCTGTAACCCCAGGGAATGTGGGGCTGCTCGGGGGAGGAGGGGGTGGACATGGATACATGGGTGTGAGACTGGACAGGTGAGGGAGTCGGTGCAGGTGGGGGAGGATGACCTTCACCGTCTGGGCCTGAGTCAGAGTGGAAGGAGGACAGGAGGGGCCAGGAAGGAGGTGACCATTCCTAGGTTGTTGCCGCTGCCCTGGTGAGAATGTGCAGGGCAGTGGCGCTGGGGACTGAGGGAAGGAGGCCAAGCAGAGAGATTAGGTCCAGCTGAGCTGATGTGCGACATGGAGGGTCCAGGTGAGTTAAGGACGGTGCCCAGGTTTCTAGCTTCGGCAACGGCGAGTTCCTGTGACGGTGGCCAGGATCAGTGTGTCTCATAAACAAACCCAGCTGAGCTGGTTTCCCTCCAGTGAAAAGTCTCTTCGTCAAAGAAAGGTGACGCGTCCCAAGCAAGCTGGACACACATCCAAAGAGGCTTCTGTGGTTGGATGGACTCAGTATGTATTTTGCTCCCATAACATGCGTGCTGAGACAACAGATCACTTTTTACCCCTGAAGCGTGCAAGATGCCACATGCACGGAGTTCACATTGGCTCAGGAAAAGGACACTAAATTATATATTCCTCTGTCCCCTCACGGAATTATACTCTGTCTCCAACGTTATTAAAGAGGCAAAAGGAAGTGGCGTAATTACAGGGCCTCTCACCTGAGCCAACCAACAATTTGTTAAGGGCTGAGAGAGGTCACCTGATTAAGGATGGGAAGACCCTGGGGAGGGGGACACAAAGGCTGTGGGAAGGGGAGCAGGGCAGGTCTCAGGAAATCCAATACAGAGCAAAAAGGGCAATGCATGCATTTCCAACTTCTACCAAGTTGTGCTGGAAAGTTCCTACTTGAAGTCAGTCGCTGAGAACTCTGCCACGTCCCCCCACCCCCCGATAAAATAAGCTTGTGATTTAGGCATGTTTTCTGAAAAATCCACAAGGACTACTTAAAAACGATAAGATGGCTCTCTATTTTTAAAATGTTTTTTTCTTTTCCCCTCTGATTCTTAGCAGTCCATGCTCATTGTACAATTAGAAATATATCAAAAAATAAAGAGAAAATTAATACCATAATCCTGCCATTCACCAGTGGAAGTCATGCTTCTGTCTCTAGTTCCCTTTAATTCTGAATGAAATGTAGGCGTGTAGGCAAACTATAGAGACGGTAGATTAGTGGTTGTCTAGAGTTGGGGACTGGGAGGATGACGGCTAAGGGGTGTGGGTTTCTTTCTGGGGTGATGAAAAGCTCTACAATTGATCGGGACTGTAGTAAAAGTCAATGAACTGCTGAGTTCAAATGGGTGAATTACATGGTATGTGAGTTACATCTCAATAAAGCTGTCACAAATGTCTGCGTGTATATTTGAAATCAAACCATATGGAAAATTTTGTACTGTGCTTTCATGAACATGTAAAGTCTTTCCAAATGTCTATTACAAAATTTGGGAAATGTCTTAATAGCATTATTTCAGCTGTACCTAACCACCACCTACATAGATGCTGAGAGTAAAACTGGGTATCTGGAGTTGCCTTTCCAGACGTCCGGAGCTTTCCCTGCGCTCCGGGCCTTTCTGCCACCTCCTAAGAGAGGTGCCACGGGCAGCAGTCTGCCCAGGAAGCAAGACAGAGGCCCTGGCGGCTCTCTGCGCCTCTCAACACCCAGAGGGTTCTCTGCTCGGCTCCGGATCTGCCTAGGGAGGGCCCCCTGCTCCCTAGGGGTTCTGAGCCCACAAAGGCGGCTGCCTCTAGAGTGGGCAGAGGAGGGGATCTGGAAGGATCCTGAACACTGTCTTCTCTCTCCCTTATGGGCTGTCGAGGGGGGAAGTGGGATCGGCAGTCTACGCACACACTTGGGGCCGTTGCAGATTGCACTGTGCCCTGCCCCGAAGGTTCTAACCCTCAGTACCCGCGAACGTGGCTTTATTTGGAAATGGGGTCTTGGCAGATGACCAGGTTAAGATGAGGTCCTTAAGGGGAGCCCTAATCCAACAGGACCTGTCCTTCTAAAAAGGGGAGATCTGGACACAGAGACAGTCACGCACACAGGAGAAGCCCACGTGAACGTGAAGGCGGCGATTGGGGTGACGCACCTACAAACCAAGGAACGCCAGGGATGGCCAGCAAACCTTCAGAAGCCGGGGGGGGGCCTGGAGGGGCCTCTAAGCCCCTCACACTCCTCGGAAGGCCAGAGATGGCCAGCAAACCTTCAGAAGCCGGGGGGGGGGGGCCTGGAGGGGCCTCTAAGCCCCTCACACTCCTCGGAAGGAACCAGCCCTGCCGACGCCTTGACCCTGGCCTTCTGGTCTCCAGACTGTGAGAAGCAAACATCTGCTGTTTGAGCTGCTCAGTGTGCGGTACTCGGTTACGGCGGCTCTAGCAAATTAGTACGGGAACCATGAATCTGCGTCGTCCTCCCGTCCCCTTTCCACAGAAGCAGGAACATTCGACCCAGTCCTGAGAGAACAAGGCCAGGTTGCTGAGTTTAACTCATTAGGCGACTGGACTGAGGTTTCTTAAGAGAGCTGGCGAGAACCCCACACGTGGGTGAGTTGCTCCTCGTGAGGTCTCCCAAGCCTCCTTCTAAGGTTTCCAAGCCCGGAAGAAGTTGTTGATTCTGGTGATTCTGAGGCTCTCTGCTCGCTCACTCTTTGACTCCCCCCACGGCCTCTGCCCTTGCCCAAGAACAGGCCTCGGGCTCTGAGTTTTGGTCTGTCCTCTCCCCTTCCCAGCCCCACCTTTGCTGGGGTGGGCCTTCCCTAGAAGGCCTAGCCATGCTTCCAGAGCCAGTGCAGGTCTCACTGGCCCCAGGATGCGTGTGCCGGGTTCCCCTGGGGCCAGGCTGGCCGGCCTTGCATGGTCCGGGGCTGGGCAGGTGAAGCGCTGAGTGCCTGGCGCAGGGAAGTAGAGCCCTGTCTGTCCTCCTTATCCTTCAGTGAGGGAGGAAAGAGATGGGGTCATCTTCATCCTCACGCCCTCTGCGCCCACCTTGGAGCCAGGACTCGGCACGGCACCCCCTCACATGGGGGGAGAGGTTTGTGAATGAGAAGAGGTTTGGGGTGAGGTCTTAGGCACAGATGGTTGAAAGTCGGATCCTAGGTTAGAACATTCTGGCTGCTTAATGTGCAAAGATAACCCGAGGGAGAGATCCTTTCTACCATCCCCAGACCCGCAAGGCCACTGTGAGGGGCGGCAAAGGACAGAGGGGCTGCTGGCAGCGGAGCTGGGACAGATCTGCAGAAGCTCTGACGGCGCTCAGGCCCTGGGTAAAACCTGTTCTGCTCCGGGGATCGACCTCACCTCCTGCCACGCCTCACACTTCAGCCACGCCCGGCTACTCCCTGTTCCCTGAATACACGAGAGCAGAGCGATTTCCCCGCAGCCTGGAAGGCACCTCCTTGGAATGTTCCTCTGATCCTCCAGGCTCAGTTGATCCATCTCTGGGCTGCCGGCCACTCCCGTCACCATATGGGATTGCCCGGAAGGTCCAGGACTGCAGACAAGGCTCCGTTGGGAGATCTTAGATTCCTTGAGAGCCCACCCTAGGCTTTCCTTCCGATGACCAGTACGTAGTAGGTGTTTAATACATCTTTGTTGTGTGAATGAAAATTTACCTAAATTGGTCAACTGTTTTACCTGCAGAAGTGATCGAATGGTTAAGGGATGCAGTGTTAAGTCTTTATGAAAATGCTCAACACGTAGAGTTCTTTGATTTTCGGCGTGTGTTTCACGTGTTCCTATGATGACGGTGGCTTGGCTGAAGCCAGCGCACGGGAGGCCTCCTTCCCCACCGCGCATGCCTGGCGAGCCCTGGCCAGCCTCCTGCAGGGAGCTCCGTGTCCCCACTCTACAGAGAGGCCCAGTGCTTCTGTCGTGAGTTTCCTGGATCCAACAGTTACCCTTTCAACAGCATCACTTTTATAATGCGGAGTTTGGTTCTTCTGTAATAAGGATGAAAATTCAAGAGAAAGGTCTACAGAAAGGTTATCTTATTCCGAATCTCAATCAATATTTGCTTCCAACAGGATGAAAAGTCAGAGGCCAGGGTTAGAGGCCAAGTTCATGGAAATCGACTGCAAGACCCCCGAGATTTAGAAGGGGTGAGGGAGCACCCGACCACCTGGGAGCCAGCAGAACTGTGCTGTGGGGCTTGGGGCGTTGTGTGCAGTACGAGTCACCGCCCTCCTCACTGTCCACCCTCCCTGTGGGGGCATTGCACGTCTCTGCCCACTGCCACGTGACCTGTGGGGGGCTTCCCGGCCCACGGGTGGCAGACTTGACCACGTGGAATATAAGTGGTGGTGCCGCACACTTTGAGCGTAGATTTAAGGGTGTGTGTGTGGTTCAGCTCCGGTGTGCTCTCTTTCTCTGCCGTGAGAATAGCGTGACCTTAGAGGAGCCGCTTCTTCCCCTGGGATCTCTGAGTAAAGACAACACACGGTTCCAGAGCCATCCCGCCAACCCACAGCCCACATGTAGCACGAATGAGAAATCGTCTCTTGTTGCCATTAGCCGCTGGGATCTAGGGCTGCTTGTTACTGCAGAGCGATCCAGCAGAGCGGCCTATTCCAAGTCCTAACAGGTGATGACGTCTCTAAGATGACAGCACAAAGTAAAAATAAGGAATAAACGACCAATATCGTGAGGGCCAAAGGATTTCTCTTTGTCTGCTGTGAAGCCTGACTGTTTATCTTTGCCAGGGGCAGGGCAGGGGTGAAGATGGTATGTGATCAAGGGGGAAAGGGCACAGGATTTAAAATCAGGACAATGGATTTAAGACATGGCTCTATCATGCAGTTGGGAATAAATACTGGGCCAGCTGCATACCCTATGCCTCTATGAATTTCATTTTCTATGTGTCTAGGAAAAGATACTGATGAGAATACCTGCCTCGTAGGAACCCTAAGAGAATCGAATGAGACAGAAGATGTGACAACAGTGCAGAGCTAGTCACAAGCTGGTTTTCAGTGTTGGGGATAATTACTGACCTATGCTGTATATAGGAGGAGAAACAGCACACAATTACAACTAAATTAAGCATCAAAATTTCAGGGGGTTAAAGGAGAATTCACAAAGCATTAGTTTTGGTATGAAAGAAATCACCACTTTTAAAAGAATTAGCCTGTTGAGACCGCCTCTTACACAGCATTTCCAGAGGGTCGCTGCAACGTTTCAGGGGCTTACCTATGTCTTAAAGGACATTCCCTGCAGGAACTCCCCCACCCACCTATAACTCAGAACATGAATGGGTTTGAGGCTCTGGGGTTTGTTACTCGAATTTTCAGTAGGAGTCTCCAGTTCTCTGCAGAGGAAGGAAACGTGGGGAGATCAAATACAAGCCCGAATTTTTTTTTTTCTTTGCAGTACGCGGGCCTCTCACTGTTGTGGCCTCTCCCGTTGCGGAGCACAGGCTCCGGACGCGCAGGCTCAGCGGCCATGGCTCACAGGCCCAGCCGCTCCGCGGCATGTGGGATCTTCCCGGACCGGGGCACGAACCCATGTCCCCTGCATCGGCAGGTGGACTCTCAACCACTGCGCCACCAGGGAAGCCCTACAAGCCTGAATTTTAACTGGAAGATGTTTTGTTTAGAACTGAGAAAAGGATCAAATAGTGTAATACTGACAGACGTGTAGATCTTCCTCTTCCAGCCTCAACCAATGATCGGTCAAGAAGTCCTGCTCACCCGGCCTTAGAAATCAATTTCACAATTAAAGTCTCTTTCTCTCCTTTGATGGAGGGAAAGCCTTAATTGAAGCCCCCACTCCGTGACTTCCAGTTTGGACACTGCAGACCAGTACTCAGAGGATCTCCCTGACGGCAGCCTCTCCTTGCCATGGAGCGTGAGGTGTCCTCCATGGTGGCCTTGGGTCATCGTCCCAGAGCCCAGAAGGAACACGCATCCGCCCTGCCCTAATGGCTTCTCCTGGCTCCCCAACTACAATCCACACTCCTTGGGCTGCGCTTCCAGATCCCTTCCCAACACGGCCCTTGTTTACGCTGCCACCTTCACCTCCCACCAAATCCCACCACTGCCCGTGCTTCTCCACACCAGGCCTCGCCCGCCCGCCAATGCCCTGCCCCTTAACCCTCCGGTCTTCATACACTAGGTCCTCCACCCGCCTGGAACGTTCTTCACCCCAGGCACAGGGGACCCAGTGCTCCCTTCATGGGTTGGCCTACGTGACACCTCCTCTGGGGGGTCCTCCCGACTTCCCCAGACACTGCTGGTCGCCTGGCTCTTGTGCCACCCGAGCTTGTTGTGAATTCCTCTCTGCCCACTTCCCGCACCGAGCGACGATGCCTCCCATCTGGAAGCTTCCTTTCCACCACCCTGTGGTCCGTCCCAGGCCAGGCCAGCGGCACCTTCGTCTCTCGATTCCCGGCACCCAGGTCCTGACTAACACAGGAGACCGCCTGGGGGCGTGTCTGTGAATGAACGAGGGTAGATTCCAGGCTGCCCAGGCCAGGGGATTCCTCGAAACTCACTGGTGACTCCTGCAGCATCGATGACTGTGGAAGCTCAGGGTGGAGAAGGTAGTTTCCTACCCTCGAGAGCTTCAAGAAGGCTGTTGCTATCCACCGCACTTTAGTCCAAGAAGAGGGGAGTCATGAGAGTCCAGCTCTGATCTGGTTTAGGGGAGCCAACTGCCCTTGTCAGAACTAGAGGACCCTAGGGAGGCGGCGTCAGTGGAGGGGAGGGCAGGTAGGGGCTTTGCGGGTGGAGAGGAACCAGCCAGGGGATGTCGTCTCTAAAACGGAGAAAATTAGACCTCCTCATGGGCTTGTTGTAAGTGTTAAAGAAACGTGCGCAAAGTGCCTGCAAGTGGGCCCAGCTCTTGGGAGGGACGGAGCCCTGCGGCGGCTGCTGTTAGCGCAGAGGCTCTGCTCGCGGGCCGGTGACTCTAGCATCTCCCCGGGGGTGGCCTGAGTCTGGGGGCCACGCCTGTTGCTCACCCAGCTCATGGTGAAAGGGATGCTATTCACTGGGTACCCTGAGCGGAGCGCTGTGGACACCGGGCACAGTCCAGCTGGGCCACACATCCACCCCCCACCGCCCCGGCCACACACAGAGAGCCCTGTCATACCAGCTGTGCAGCACAGACGGACAACGGCGTGGACTTGGTGCAAGGGCCCAGGGATCACCAAAAAGATACCGAACAGAATGACGGGTCTTGATGTCTGCCCAGTGCAGCGTATTTTGAAATGGAAATGGCTCATCCTTTCAGGGCGTCGTCCAGCCTTGCCACGCACAGGTGGCAGGCAGGGCAGAGGCACCCGGGCCAGGACCTGGCTACGGCGCCAGAAGGGCAGGGCCGAGCCCCAGCTCCAGCACTAACAGAGGTACGCTACCTCAACCCAAGTCAACCTCTTGGTGCCTCCAAGAGGTTTGTCTGCAAGATGGGGAGAACCCTTGTGCTGTGCAATGGTGATGGGGCCGCTGTGCTGGCAGCGCCACTTCTCAGATGCAGAAACCAACCAAGTCACTCAGAACCAGGTCCCCAAGCAACCCCTCCTCCCCATATGATGACACCCCAGCACAGTGCTGAGGCTGGGGGCTGCACGGCCGGGGGAAAGAATGCGTGCTGTGAAGGAACGCAGACTTGGGTTTGAATCCAGCCCTGGTGCTGGTTACTGGAGGATCTGGAGGCGGGTCACTTAAACTATTTATGCCTCTGTCTCTTCATCTGTTTGGTGAATTGCTGAGCTGTGAAATAAAATGTGAGTGTCTGTATGCTCGGGAGCTTGCAGCAGGTGAGTAAACATCTTTGCCTTCCTGAATAAATCCAAATCAGCACTCTTCCCACTACACCACAGCCCATCCCCCCCTCAAACTGAGCAGGAAGCCAAAATGCTTAAGGTTTTGGAGGACAGAGACACTTAAACAACATTTAAGATACCACGGTAGCAATGGCACATTCAGAAACAATCCGTAAGCCTACACCCTGGGAACTTACAAGCTAATGATGTAGAAATAAACACAGACCATTAACGGAATGTTCAAATCGATGTGCAATGCTGGACGATGGGCCAGTGAGGAGCAGCGAGAGCTGCAGGGAAAAGAGAGGACAGTTTTGTCTCTACGTCTGGCTGCAGAATTCCTTCCAGAGCAAGACATGATGTGAAGAGCCACGTGGAATTCCAGAAGGCATGAGGCTGACCAAGGTCCTGTCCAAAGCAGAAGCGGACGCAGCCACAGCTTCCGAGTTCTAATTTTAACTGAACCCGGCCACGTAAGAGAGGAACATATTTTCTGAAAGAAGATCGCAGTAGCCGAGAGCCCAGTAATTCTTCTCTAAGTGCACATCTACTTAATGCTTGGCAAGTACCGGTCCTGCTACTGCCGTGAGAGCTCTATGGGGAGACGAGAGAGGACGCCAGAGGGGAGGGGACCCTCTTCCGGCCCCCTGGCCACCTCTGGAGTGATGTGTAGAGAAGAGAGACTGGAAACGGGAGTGGGAGCCCGGCTGCCACCACCAGCTTCGGTTCTCAAGGTCACGTTCCCTCATGACTTCCAACCCGCACACAGAGCGCAGGGAGGAAGAATCATGCTGGAGATACTCCCCATCGCAGAGAACTGAACAGGACTTGTTGCAAATCCCTACACTGCTCAGAGCAGGGGGCACAAAGCCCAGAGGACAGTTTTGGTCGTAAAGGCAGTGCAGTGTAGACCTGGGTAATGACACAAAATCACGTCTTATATAAACTGACGGCATATTCCTTAACTATGCCCCCAACCCCAAAGCTCCTAAGAGAAGAAGCCTGGAGAATTCCAGAAGAGAGCGCCACGAAGAGTGAGTGGGGACGCGGGACCACAGAGAAGGCCTGTGGCAGAGGCGACAGCAAGGGAGGAGTAAAGACAATACAACAGCCGCACGCATGACATTCTTCCTTCACAGTTTACCACGTCCTTTCACGTACGTCTGACATCCTGGCTGTCGACATATACCTGAAGGGCTGTTGTGGGGAAGAAGGATTAGCCGGCTTCTCTCCCCCTGGAGCACAAACAGAATCAACAGGTAGAGGTTACAGGAAGGCAGATCACAGCTTAACACAGCAGGAAAACCTCTGCAAACAGCACAGCGCTTCCGAGGAGGACTGTGACTCACCAGTCTGTGCATCCCTTCACTCTGTCGATACAATCGTTCAAGGAGTGGCTAAACCGTGCCAGGAGGTGTGCTAGCCTAGCCCCCGGGGCCACAGCCTCCACTTCTGCCCCCAGAGGACACAGGGTGGAGGGTGCCGCCCCCCCTAACCCCCATAGGCAAATCGCAGCAGGGCTGTGGAGAGGCCTCCCAGAGGACGAATGCCTACCCGAGATTTTTAAAACACTATTTTGTGAACAGATGATATGTGTATAGTGTAAAAAAAAAAAAAAATTTTAGGTATAAAAACATATATAGCGTTCAGCAAAGTTGCACAAGACAAGATCAATATACGAAAATCAGCTGTCTTTCTATATACACCAGCCAAAAACAAGCTGGAAGTGAAATTAAGAAGTGTTCGTGGATTGGAAGGCTTAATATTGTTAAGATGGCAAAAGTCCCAAATTGGTCCACAGGTACAATGCAATGCCTATCAAAATCCCAGCTGGCTTCACTGAGAATAAGACAAGGCAATCCTAAGGTTCATGTGGAAAAGCCAAAACAATCTTGAAAAAGAGAAACAAAGTTGGAAGACTCACACCAATCTCAAAACTTACTACAAAGCTACATTAACCAAGACTGTGTGGCACTGGCTTAAGGACAGACGTACAGAACAATGGAACGGAGTAGAGAGTCAAGAAGTAAACCCTGACCTTATGGCCAACCGATTTTTGACAAGGGAGAAAGAACAGTGGGGAAAGAAGAGTCTTTGAACAGATGATAGTGGGACATGTGGTTATCTATGTGCAAAAGAACAAAGGTGGACCCCAATCTCACATTGGAGACAAAAATGAACTCAAGATGAATCAAAGACCAAGATGTAAAAGCTAAAACTACAGAACTCTAAAAGGGAAACACAGGTGTAATTCTTCATGACCTTAGCTATGCCACCAAAAGCACAAACGACAAGTGAAAAATGGATAAATTGGGTTTTACCAAATTTAAAACTATTGTGCTTCAAAGGACACTATCAAGAAAATGAAAAGACAACCCACAGAATGGGAGAAACTTTTTGCAAATCATATACCTGATAAGGGATTAGTATCCAAATCCAAAAAGACTTCTTAGAACTCAACAATAAAAAGACAAGCTGAATTTAAAAATGGACAAAGGTTCTGAATACATAGTTCTCCAAAGATACACAAATGTCCAATAAGCACATGAAAAGATAGTCAATATCACTAGTCATTAGGGAAATGTAAATCAAAACCACCGTGAGATACCACTGCACACCCACTAGGATGGTTATAATAAAAAAGACAGTTAATAAGCATTACAGAGGATGTAGAGAAATTGGAACCCTCACACACTGATGATGGAAATGTAGAATGACACACACTGGAAAACAGCCTGGCAGTTCCTCAAAACGTTAAACCTATTCCATTCCTAGGTACATACCCCCCAAAATGAAAATGTGTATCTATGAAAAAACTTGTATATGAATGTTCTTAGCAGCGTTATTCAAAAGAGCCAAAGAGCAGAAAAAGCCCAACTGGCTATCAACTGATAATGGATAAATAAAATGTGTTATATCCACACAATGGAATATTATTCAGCCATAAAAAGGAATAAAAGTACTGATACATGCTACAGCATGGATGAATCTTGAAAACACGCTAAGTGAAAGAATCCAGTCACAAAAGACCACATGTTGCATGATTTCATTTACGTGAAATGTCGAGCATGGTGATCAGTGGTTGCCGGGGCTGGGGGTGGAGTGAATGCGGGAGTGACAGCTAACGGGTAGGGGCTTTCTTTGTGAGGTGATGAAAATGCTCTGGAATTGGATTGTGGTGATGGCTGCACAACTGTGTGAATATAATCAAACCCATTTAATTGCAAAAAAGAAAAGAGAGACAAAAACAAAAGTATAACTATACAGTGAAAAGTAGGTCTCCTTCACATCCACGTCCACCTGTCACTCAGCTGCCTGGCTGGGAGGCAAAGACTCACTTGAGTATCTTTCCAGAAATATTTTATGCATTTACAAGCATCTTTATACACACATTTGTCTCCCTTAAAACACACACACACGCACACAGTAGGATATTATAGATACTGTTCTGCATCTCGTGTTTTTTGCACACTTTAGGTCAGCTTCCTTCGTGGTGGGAGGGGCAGGGCTTTGGGGCAAGGGGAGCCTGTGCAAACACAGAGTGGCCTGTTTGAAGTGCAGGATCTGCTGTGCCTGGTGCCTAGCTGGGGGTTGGGGTGGAGTGGGAGGACCTGGGGGCTAAGCAGGGGGTGGGGGTGGGGGTGGGAACTTTATCCAGAAAGGTACCGTAGTCCCAGAGGCTGTCAACCGGGAAGTGACGAGCTTGCTCTGGACCGGAAGGCCACGCCCCAGGAGGCAAGGAGACCTTGGCAGGTGGCAGCACAGCCCAGGAAAGAGGGTAACCTCACCAGGGACAGGGCAGGCGTGCGGTGAGAGGCCCCGAGAGCTGGGGCTGATTCCCGGGGGAATTTAAGAGGGCGAAGGAACTGGAAGATTCTGTGATCAATACCTAGAACTTCCACTTTTCCAGCCCTGCTTTACGCCATGATCTTTAAATACATACACATACACTCACCGTCTCTGCTCTGCAGGGTGGGTTTTCCATTCTAAGGAGGAGACACGGAGAAGCTAAAATGACTCATTCAAGGTCACCCTGGTAAAAGGCGATGTCAGGACTCACATCCAGATCTGTCTAATCTCAAAATCTGGGACGTGTCTGTTTGGTTTTCTCTGCTACTCCAAGCTGTCACCCTGGAGAGGAGGTGCCAGAGGAGCGGGTGGTCACACAGGAGAGAAGCCAGGGGGAGCAGGAAGGAGCAGTGCGTGTGTCCAGTACCCCGAGTAGGCTGCCACACCCCTGGAGGTGTCAGCCCACAGTGCAGCCCCGGATGGGGACGCCAGGAGGTGCTCCCAGCTGGGCCTCTGAGCCCTGCGTGTCCCGCGGGGCACGACTGCTCCCAGGGCAGTGATGCTCATCTGCTGCTTCTCAAGAGAACACTCACTCAGAGGTTTGCCCTGGGACAATGCCTGGCCCTGCGTCCCACACTTGCCCTCCCAAGTCCCCAGACAGCCGTGGTCTCAGGCCTGAAGATGAATGGGGCTTGAGGGCCCCAGGGTAGTAGGGGGCAGGGTGGGATCTGAACCAGTAGCTGCAGGGGCTCCCTGAGGATCACAGGCACGAGGGAGCCACAGATCCCACAACGGGACCAGGAGGCGGCAAGAGGCGAGGAGAGCCGAGAGCCTGGAGCTGGGGGTGCAGACCTCCCCCCAGGAACCCACTCCACTCCTCGCACTACTGCCCTCCCACCCACTCACTCTGGGTGGCGATAATGTCCCCTGAACAGGGTGGGGTGGGGGCAAGGCTTCGTGAGATCATGGAGATGGTATTTGTAGAAGCAAAATGCTATGCAAATAATTACTGGCCAAGAGAGCAGGGGCACAGTCTGAAGATTTGGGAGAAGTGGAACATGGAATGACCCACGTTCAAGCAACAGAACTTCCCTGGGCTATTATCGTGCTCCCCCGCTCCAAGTCACGCACATGGGTTCACAGTCCTTCTTTCGACCATCTGGTCCTGGTGTCATTTTAGGAATTACTGCATTAAATTGATGGAGCATTAGTAAAACCTAATTAACATCCAGATTGAGTTTTTCCAAGGGGAGGGAGATCTGCAGAAAATAAAATACCCTAATAATTTAAATTCCACGGTATTCAAATAAATATTATATGACCAAATGTTACAAGCTGGATAATTTTAGTCCAGGAAAAAAACTATTAGAGTCAGTCTACTCTCACAGACAAATACTACTTCTAATCCTCATTCGAATCTATTGCCCCCAATTCTTCACATTTATCATATGAGGAAACAGGCACTGAGAGAGATCAGCTGACTTGGTGAAGGTCAAGGTCACTGGCAAGTCAGGCCTCAAACCTAGGCCTTCTAACTCTAGGTCCAGTGCTTTTAACCTTCATATCACAACTGCCTCCTGGTATCACATGATTTCCTGAATGGGGTTGGGAATGTAAACACACAGAATTGAGCCATTTTTTAATCAATAGAGATTGCTTTTGATTTATACACGAGGGGTGTTAACTCTCCATCTATCCATCCTTTCAACCAGCCATCCATCCATCCTCATCCATCCACCAATCCACCTCCCTGCCCATCCATCTACTTGTCCCGTCATCCATCCATCTATCCATCCATCCATTCAACCATCCATCCATCTATGCATCCAGCCAGCCATTCACCCTGATCCACCCACTTGCCCCTACCCAACCATCCACCTGCCCCTACCCAACCATCTACACACCCATCCATCCATCCATCCATCCACCTGCCCCTACCCAACCATCTACACACCCATCCATCCATCCATCCATCCATCCACCTGCCCCTACCCAACCATCTACACACCCATCCATCCATCCATCCATCCACCTGCCCCTACCCAACCATCCACCTGCCCCTACCCAACCATTTACACACCCATCCATCCATCAATCCATCCACCTGCCCCTACCCAACCATCTACACACCCATCCATCCATCCATCCATCCATCCACCTGCCCCTACCCAACCATCTACACACCCATCCATCCATCCATCCATCCACCTGCCCCTACCCAACCATCCACCTGCCCCTACCCAACCATCCACCTGCCCCTACCCAACCATCCACCTGCCCCTACCCAACCATCTACACACCCATCCATCCATCCATCCATCCACCTGCCCCTACCCAACCATCCACCTGCCCCTACCCAACCACCCACCTGCCCCTACCCAACCATCCACCTGCCCCTACCCAACCATCCACCTGCCCCTACCCAACCACCCACCTGCCCCTACCCAACCATCCACCTGCCCCTACCCAACCATCTACACGCCCATCCATCCATCCATCCAGCCATTCACCCTGCTCCATCCACCTGCCCCTACCCAACCACCCACCTGCCCCTACCCAACCATCCACCTGCCCCTACCCAACCATCTACACGCCCATCCATCCATCCATCCAGCCATTCACCCTGCTCCATCCACCTGCCCCTACCCAACCATCTACACGCCCATCCATCCATCCATCCATCCACCTGCCCCTACCCAACCATCTACACGCCCATCCATCCATCCATCCACCCACCTGCCCGCACACCCGTCTACACGCCTGCCCATCCCTCCATCCAGCCATTCACCCTGCTCCACCCACCTGCCCCTACCCAACCATCTACACGCCCATCCATCCATCCATCCATCCACCTACCCGCACACCCGTCTACACGCCTGCCCATCCCTCCATCCAGCCATCCCTCCATCCATCCCCATCCATCCATTGTTTCCGGAGGGCCTACTATGTGCCAAGCACTGTGCCACGTGGGGATACAGATCCTGCTCAACTGTTAAGCGCCATGAAAGCCGCATCTGAGTTAATTACCTAGAACCACAAACTAGGGTCTCGTTCGGGTCTTGTCTGGCACACAGTAGATGTTCAGTAAACACTCACTGAATGAAAGAATGAATGAGTAGACCCTGTCCTCCAGAAGCTCACGGTCTGGGAGAAAGACATAATTCGGCATGACCAGGATCACAGCTTGGCTACAAACAGAGCAGTGGAGCGGTCCAGGAGCGTGTGGTGGCCCTTGCCGAAGTGACCCCCACCCGGCTGGCTACAAGATCACTTTGGTGGCTCCATCGGTGTGGGTTCCCTGATGCAGACCCTCTTTCCCGAGCTGTCAGGGAATGTAAGTACAATTGGGCAGGTCCTGGGGCTCCTCTGGGCACTGGCACCAGTCCCTCTGTCACGTGGGGCCTCGAATTAATTACCTGTGACCCTGTGATCTCTAGAGCCTCAGGTTCTGAGTCAGCTTTGCCAGCGTATCTTCTTACTAATTTATTCTAGAGCTCTCTGAGCTCCCTTTTCTGCATTTCAACTCAGTTCATTTCAACAAACATTTCCCAGGCAACTACTGGGCGCCAGGCCCTGGGAGAGCAGCCCGGAGCCCTCCGTGGCCTTGTTCCGGAGCAGGGTCTGCTGTTGGACCCTCAGGGAGCGCCACGTCCAAGGGCACTTGACGCGGGTCCTCTGGCAGAGAAGCCAAGGAAGGCCGGGGAGGGCCTGCCGCGCGCGGCTGTGCGCTGTAAACATCCACGAACTCTGCCGACGGTTACCGAGAGGATGTTAAAAATAATTATCTGCTGAAAATATTAGATTTGCTCTGGATTGTTCATTACATACAATGGCTTAATAGGACTTTTATTGAAGAGCTGCAGAGCTCTGGGCCGAAATCAATTTGCCGTACCCTCGGAATCTTCATGTGTGCTGTTGGCTTCCCCGGCGCGGAGCAATTTGTAATAGCTTTGGCGGGCTGTTGTTTTCAAAGCTCCGGCTCCATCACAAGCATTTCTTTCTGACCACAAAATTACATTTATTCAACAGAAAGCAGCCCCAGGTCTTTAAGAGGTTAACTTCTGGAGCGCTTGGCTGCGGTCCAGCCACGGCCCAGGCGCAGCGGGCGCGGTGGCGCAGGCGGCGGCGGCGGAGGCAGCACCGGGCGGGCGGCCGTGATGAATGGGCTGCCGAGCGCACCCCCTCCACGTGCGCTCGGCTCGCTCACCGGCTTCCATAGATCACGGGCTTAGCCTCAACGTATCTGACTGAAATTGAATTTGGCTTCTCTCTCAACCGTTCATTTCCTATGTTATGCAAGGTTATATCCTTTTCTGCATGAGCAGAACCAAACCAGCTGCAGCTTTGCAGGAGAAAATGTGTTTTCAATTAGGAAGCTGGCCTGAATATTGAACCACAGTCCTACTGCTAATTGAGCCATCATGGAGAGGGCCTACAGGAAGACGCTGCAGCCACCAGGCCGCTGGGTTTCGGAGGAAGAGAGTTAAAACACACGGTCGTCGTCACTGCCACGACCGTCACCACTGCCACCACAGTCACCCTGACTACCAGGCGCGTAAAAAGGCCCAAGAGTCTGAAGATGGTCGTGTTGGCTGAGAAGGAAGTTCCCCTGGAAATGGGTCAGGACGGCAGCCTCCCCTGACCTCCAGCCAGAGCCTGCCGTGTCCTCAGGGTGCCTGGCCCGCCCTGTGCTCACCTGTCAAATGAACTTATTTACAAAACAGAAACAGACTCACAGACTTAGAGAACAAACTTACAGTTACCAGGGGGGAAGGACAGATTGAGAGTTTGGGATTGACATGTACACACTGCTATATTTAACATAGATAACCAACAAGGACCTACTGTAGAGCACAGAGAACTCTGCTCAATATTCTGTGGTAGCTTAAATGGGAAAAGAATTTGAAAAAGAACAGATACATGTATATGTATAACTGAATCACTTTGCTGTACATCTGAAACTAACACAACATTGTTTTGTTTTGTGAATAAATTTTATCTATTTTATTTTTGGCTGCGTTGGGTCTTCGTTGGTACGCGCAGGCTTTCTCTAGTTGTGGTGAGCAGGGGCTACTCTTCGTTGTGGTGCATGGGCTTCTCATTGTGGTGGCTTCTCTTGTCGCGGAGCACGGGCTCTAGGCGTGCGGGCTTCAGTAGTTGTGGCGCGCGGGCTTAGTTGCTCCGTGGCATGTGGGATCTTCCCAGGCCAGGGCTCAAACCCATGTCCCCTGCATTGGCAGGTGGATTCCTAACCACTGCACCACCAGGGAAGTCCTAAGACAACACTGCTAATCAACTGTACTCCAATATAAAATAAAAATTAAAAAAAAAAGGGGAGGGACACTGGGCTCAAACTGGCAGATGCCTTTGGGGCCCCAGGGAGGGGAGGCCACCTTACTTTTCTTGTGGGTCACTAGGAACCTGGTGCAAAGCCTCAAACACAGGACTCGGTGAGTCTTTGCTGCCGAAGAGAAGGTAAGAGGGAGGAAACTTCAGCTGCGAATACCTCCCTCAACCAGCTCGGTCAGGCAAAGAGGGAGATACACAGTCGGGGAGAAGATGCAGGGCCTTGAAAGGAAAAAGTTAGCAGCAGGCTGAGATGGTCTGCAAAAGGAACGAAGGGGGCAGACTTGTAGCTCGGTCTTAAAGGATGGAAATGATCTTTATAGGTGAGGAAGAGCAAAAGGTTATAATAGCGGAGGCCGTGACTTTAGGAAAAGGGCAGAGGCAGGAAACCACAAGGCACGTTCGGTGACGGTAAATAGACCAGCCTGGCCGGAGCAGAAGCCAAGGGCATGACGCCTGGAAATACATTTTAAAGCGAAATCACGGAGCTCCTGACACACGGATCAAGGGTGCTTGAGCGGGGCGCTCAGAACCAGAACTTGACCTAGAGGAACTGCCCTTGGGGAGAGCCTAGCCCGTGGGTCCTACAATCAGCCACGCGTGAGAATCAGTGGGGATTTCGTAAAAGGACAGATTCTTAGGTCCCCTCCCCAGTCTGCTGAATCAGAACCTTGGAGGGAGGAGCCCGGGGAGCTGTATTTCTGGAAACGTGTGGGTGATTCTCAGGCAGCCGGCTGGGCTATCCGGGGACCAGCTTTGGGACCCACCTGTCTGGCCCAATTTTCTCGACTACCAGCCTGCCCACAACGCTTAACGTGGTACTTGCTGAGTACAGGTATGATGGGGACGTAAGTACGCGTGTGTGTGCATGTGTAACACACACAGTCCCTATCATCGAGATTTCAGAAGCATAAGGCTTAGTATAGCGCTAGTTAAACTGTGTTCCAGTAACTAGAAAATAAAGACAATGTCTCCAGGCTCAAAAATCACAAGACAGATACAAACGAGGCCCCACCAGAGATGAGGAGGGAAGGGTTTGTTTCTGGCGAGGGTACCCTGAGATGACTCGGAGGCTCCAAAGTTTGGGTTGGGCCTTGAAGACTGGGTAGGAGCTGAAAATCCCTGACAGGGGGTCCCCCGGCCTTTGTCTGAACGCTCCCAGTAACGGGAAACTCGCTACCTTGAACGGCCGCTCCTTCAAGGAACAGATGTGATTGCTGGAAAATGTCCCCTCTTCCGTTCCGCTGATGGTCAACCCACGCACCCGGCCACTGAGCCACACGGGACTTCAGAGCCACGGGGCCCCCTGCCGACTCCCTCGTTCACCCACTTGCTTTACAGATGCGCAGAGTCACAGCAGACGGAGCGGCAGCGCCTGGGCCGGCACGCAGTGCCTCTAACCGCCTGCGAACTGTCCTTGGGAGTAAAGCACTCGGACCTCCTGGCTTTATTTAGCCGTGGCCTTTAGAGCTGAACGCATAAATGTGTGACAGGACAACAGACCCAGGCCACAGGGCACCCTGGAAACTCAGTCACTTTTAACTAATTCATGGACTATTTACACAACTCAATCCATTTCGTCTACTTTTTTATTAAATCTATCAGACGGACCTGCAGGTGTGCACAGTCCTCTGCTTTATACCGCACTCAGACGTCTTTGGACGAGAGCCTTTCAAGGCAGTTTCCCATCTCGTGGCCCGTGAGACCCCTGCCCACCCGCCGCACGCTGGCTGCTCTGGCCTGGCTTCCTCGCTCCCTCGGCCCAGCCCCCCCACCCCCGCACGCGGGCCTCCTTTCCGGTCCCCACTCATCCCGAGCACTGTCCGTCCTCGGGGCCTTGGCACCTCCCCGCTCTGCCCGACACTCCCAGCTCCGTGCTTGGCTGGCCCTTCTCATCACGCAGGTCTTCCCCCAACGTCACCTCCCATGAGGACCGTCTCTGGAGGAGTCTGCGCTTCTCCGTTCCTGTCACTTCCCCCACAGCACTGTCACCATCTGACATCACTCCTGGGTCCCTTCACTAGGACACAGGCGCCTGTCAGCTGTATCCACGGCTGCGTCCTCAGCTCCTATTTGGCCCAGAGCTGCACGCAGTCGGCTCTCGGGGGTTTTACTGAATGAAGAAATGAACAGAGAGAGTGAAACTCAGCATCAGAGCCCATGTGGGGTCTCACACGGCCAGACTGAGGCTCTGAATACCACTGGCGCTAAGTATACAGTGGACCTTTGGTATAAAGGAAGGCTCCAAATGATGGCTTGGTCCCTCCCGTGGCCACGTCAGCAGGTGACACTGCGACATCGGCTAACACGCACCCCACTCCTCCAAGGGGCACAGGTTGCGTTGCACCAAAGGATCTGCACACAGTTATGGATGTGTATGTCTACGGGGACCAGGCATGCAGCACCAGGTCTGATACAGGAGGGGCTGGCTGGAAGGGGAGGGAGCCTGACGTTGTGTTTGCCAAGCGCTTTACGCTAAATGAACATCAACTGTCCTTATCAAAGCCCAGGGAGCTGACTGAGGGGAGGGAGGGGCAGAGGGCGCCACCTCCCCGCTCCCCAAGCACCATCACTGGAGAACACGGTCTGGGAGGCCAGACAGCCCAGGCCCGCCGTTATCACCCACGTGACGATGGGTGCCTTACTTACCTGCTGGGCTTCGTCTCCTCATCTGTGAAATGAGGATGCTGCTTCTACCCACCCATCCAACGGGCACCTACCGCATGCTCAACGGGGCCAGGTCTAGGTATAGAAAGGAGGCCAACACAGATGGAAAATCTAGAGAGAGTGGCGGACGTGAAAGCTCACATGCACAGAGGAAGGCACTCTGAACGGAACAACTTGCTACAAGAGAAATAAAGGGGCCTCAGTTTGGACTGACCGTCAGAGGACACCTCTGTGAGGGGTGACACCTACAGGATGAGTAGGAGAGGGCCGGTCGGGGGGCTGGGGGAACAGCTGGGGCTGGGAGGCAGGCAGCGGCCAGGCCAGGGCACCCCGAAGGCCCAGGGCACTGGAGAGGCCCTGGAAGCAAGGAAGGAGCCAATCCTTGCTGATGCACAGAGGAGAGGAGGGGGTAGGGTGGGTAAGAGAGGGAACAGAGACCAGTTAGGGAACCACTGGTCTCGGTGACACACGACACGGCACTGGACAAGCATGTGGGAGACGGCGACGGTGCACTCTGGAGATGGGATGGAGGAGGTGGGGGCATGGGAGAGAGGAGGCCTGGATTTCCACCTGAGGCGGCCAGGCCCCCTGGGGCGTTATGCCCAAGAAGGTGAAGGTCGGAGGAGGAGGGAACTTCAGCAGGCACGGAAGCCAGAGAAGGGGAGGTGGGTTGTGGGTTAAGAGGTCTTTCCTGCGGAAAACGGCGAGGTCGTGTCACACAGGCATTCTCGAAGGAGCTGGGACTCCAAAGAGAAGACCAAGTTAGAGAGAGAAAGCTGAGTTTTCCGCAGGCAGATCCTGAGAGATGATACAGCAAAGAAGGCTGTTCTTCAGAGGTCTGAAGGGAAAAGGAGGAACAGCCCAAGGAGACTAAAAATCAATAGGCAGAGAAGTGAACAGAAAACTCAGCGGGCACAGCATCACGGGACATCAAAAGAAGAGGTTATCACGAGAGGGTCGGGTGGGCTGAATGTCACTGGGGTAAGAGAGCTGAGGACTTAAAGGGTCAAGGAAGAGCGGGGTGGACGCCAGACAGGGGTGGGTATACGCACAGGATGGACGGACGGCTCTCTGGAGAAGCTTGGCTGAGCGCCTGGGGGAGAAAGGAGTCTGTCTCCCTCCCTACCTCCACTTGTAGGAATGCTGCTGAGAACACTCCAGGAACTAGCAGAGACTGAAGACACAGGAGGGGGTCCCTGCAGGACTGTGGTTCCTGAGAAAGCAGGAGCTGGGCTCCAAGCCCCGGGGTGGTGGGGGAACCAGTGTTTGAGGAAGGGGCACGTCCTCCCACAGTGGGAGCCAACAGGAGAGATGGATACAGCTCTGGAGATCCGCCGGCAGGAAGGTCAAAGCAGCGGCTCCTTTCCGGGATGGCGAAGACCGGGCAGCACATGCCTGAGAAGCGCTGAACACAGCGCTTGCTAACTGTCCCACAAATGCCATTTTGAACAGCTTCACAAGCGTGCTTTATCACAGAAGAAAAATGCAAAGAGATGGGAGAAAATAATACTCAGCTTCTGACATGCAAAAATAGAATTATGTAGCTACTGCCTTGTAAGCACGATTCTCTCTTTTGGAAAGAAGTAGTTCATACTTACAAAAGAGTATGTAAATTACAGATCACAAAACGAACACCTGTGAGTGACAACATTCCCATGACCTTTGAAACCACCTTTGTGCCTGTATGCGGCAACCTCTGTTCTGGATTTCCTGTTTAACCTTCGCGTTATGGTTCTATTATATAACAATACAAATGCATCTTAAACAGTATCAGCTCAGTATTGCACCATTTTGCATTTCATTCACTTTCCCCTGCTGTGTTGTATTCCACCGTACGACTACATCATTCTTTACTTATTCTTCCTACTGCTGATGGAAAGCGGGTTGTTTCCACTTGTTTATCATTTGCAAACATTCCTCACCTTGTTTCCTGGGGCCCATGTTTGAGTTCATTTAGGGTGTATGTCTGGGAGTGGAAATGCTCTGTCAAAGTATACGTACTTCTTCAGCTGGAGAATCTGATGCCAGATAGGTTTTCAAAAAGGTTGCACCCGTTTCTGCACTTATCTTGACTTTTGAATTTTGGCCAGCCTGGTAGATATGCATAAGGTGCGTTTAGATTATTTTAATTTGCGTTTCCTTGATTATACGGTTGAGCATCTCTTCATGTGTGTACTGACCATCCTGATTTTCTCTTCTGAGAACGCTGTTCATGGTTTTGCCCATTTTCCTATTGGGATGTATGTTTCTTTTCTTATTAATAGGTAAAAGTTAAAAAAAAAAAATTCCTGAATACTAATCCTTTGTCGGCTATGTGCATGGCAACTACCCCATGTATGATGGGTTCACAGTATGGTCCAAGGGGGCAACATTCACATCAGGGGCATTTGATCTTTATTATGAAAAAACGTTCAGATAGGTTTGAATCTTTATTATGATAAGTTTCCAACAGATAAGGAAAATGTCTTGAGGGAGGTGGCGCCCTTTCCTAGTTCATAAAGGTGAAACTGAGCTAGCAGCACTGGGCTGGCCTTTCACTTCATTTAGGCTGTCTTTCCATGAGAAAAAGAAAGCTATTACTTTAAAATTTTAATGTAGTTGAATGTAACGATGTCTTCCTTTATGGTTTCCTGTTTAAGAAATCCTACCCAACCTAAGGTCATCATATTCTATATTTTCTTCTGAAAGGTTGAAAGTTTCACCTTAAGTCTTTACCTGTAATTTGTGTTTGCATATGGTGTGAGGTAGGGATCTAATTTCATTTAATTCCATAAGGATAACCAATGGTCAGGAGACCATTTATTGAAAAGTCCACGCTTTCCTCACTGATCTGCAATGCCATGTTTGCAATATATTTGGCTTCTGTATATGCACAGGTCAGTTCCTGATTTCTTTACTACGTCCCCCTGGTGTATTTATCTGTCCCTGTGCCAATTACTGTAGCTTTGATAATCTGGTTGGGCAAATTCTCTGTCTTATTCTTATTTACTATTATCTTTGTCATTATTGACCATTTGCTCTTGCATATAAATTCTGGAATCAGCTTTTCAAGTTTCATGAAAAATACTGTTAGAATTTTGATTGAAACTACAATGACTCACTCTATCATCAATTTGGGGAAAACTGATGTCTTTAATAATACAGTAGTGGGAATTTCTTTCCTTGAACACCTTGACTTTCTCCATTTAACTCTTCTTTAATATTGTTCAATAAGAATGTTATACTTTTCTCCAGAATGAGTTCCTATGTGTTGTCATATTTACTTCTAGGTATCCTTTATTTTTTTGTTGCTATCTGCAGTGGTATCCTTTTTCAGTTTCCTATTGATGTAGAGATATGCAATTACTTTTTTATATTGATCTTGTATCTAGTAACCTTGTTACATAATTGAGGCTCACCTGAAAAATGACAGTTTTATTTCTTCTGCTCTAATACTTGTACTTTATTTCCTTTTCTAGTCTTCCATGAAGACTAGTCTTCTAAGACTTCCAGTACAATGTTAAATAAAAGTGGCAACAGTAGCCATTTTTGTCTTGTTCCTGATTTCATAGGTAATGTTTTTAACATCACTGAATATGACGACTGATGTAGGTTTTTGATAAATGCCTTTTCCCAGGTTAACAAATTTCCCCTCTATTCCTGGTTTGCTGGTAGTTTTTTTGTTTTTTTAAATCGTGAATGAATGTTGAAATTTACTAAATTCTTTTCCTGTAACTTTTGAGATTTTCCCTTTTTAATCTGAGAATGGTTATTACTAACTTGCATAACTAATTTTTTCTGTTAAACCACACAGCGTTCTTGGGATACATGGGGCTTGATGGAGTCAACTTATTGATACTTTTTTAAAGACTTCTGCATTATCTATTCATAAACAAGACAGGTTTTAATTTTCTTTTCTTATACTGTTCCTGTCTGGTTTTGGTATGAAGGTTACACTAGCTTCATAAAATGAGTTAGGAAGTGTTCTCTTTTTCTGTTTTCTGAAGGAAAAGAAATTTTCCCAAAGTGCAAAAGAAGAGAACTATCTGTTTCATGAGTGACTGATAGGACTCTCCCATAAAACTGTCTAGACCTTGTGGAAATATTTCTGCAATAGTTATAAGGCTATTCAGATTTTCTACTTCTTCTTTAATCAGCTTTGGTACATCACAGCATACCAGAAATTTGTCTATTTTGCCTAGGTTTTAACATTCATTGGCATAAAATTGATTATAATATTCCCTTACTATCTCTTTAATCTCTGCTGCAGCTGCGAAGTTACCCTGTTTTCCTTCCTACCTTTTTCCCCTTGATTTAGGAAGGTGGTTTGTCTACTGTAGTAGTTTTTTCAAAGAACCAACTTTTGGGCTCTTTCTTGGGTCTTTCTTTCTTTTTCATTTAGTTTAATTTATACACTATTACTGCACTTTGTATTTACTTCCTCCTCTTTTCTTTGAGCTCATTCTATCACGCTTTTATAACTTTTTAAGCTGGATGCTAAGCTCATGGATTTTTAGTCTTTTATTTCCCCTCTAATATAAGCAACTAAGTTATTTCTTAAGAGGATTTTCCTCCCTGAGGACACGTGGGTTGAATACGCAGCTCCCCTACAGCCAAGAGAAGTGGGGCCTAAGCCGACTCCTCACCCCTCAACCTCTGCACGAGGACCCTCCTCAGGGACAGGAGCCAGGAGCGGGGGAGGCAATTTGGAAGACTTAGCGTCTTCCTAGACAGTGTGACTGTCACTTCACTGAAGGGACTGCCTGATTACTGGACTAAAATAAACCTTAAATTGGACTGACCCTCCCCACCTCTGCCTCGCCAATCAGCTGGCTGGGTGTAAGAGTTAAACTTGATGACTTTGCTATAACAATTATGAATAACCATTATGACTGTATGATCCCAAACCTTTCAATCAAGGGCAACAAATCGTTATTTCCTAGTTTCTTCTAAAGGTATTTCCCGAGCATACCTTCCAGGGTCCCTCTCACCTTATGAACAGCAACAGATCCTGAAGAAAGGAGAGAGGCAAAGTGCTTTAGAAACTGCCCCGGGGGAACCTGGCTGCCCCATCATTTATCAATAACCACTCTGAGAGCCCAAACACTTTTTGCCTCTCACTTGCTGCGTTGGGTGCTGGGAACACAGGGGCCAACAGAACAACATACAGTGGCTGCCTTCACACATTTTACAGACAAAAGGAGAACCGAGACAAAGTGACAGGTGGCTCTCGGGTATGATGACAAATGTGTCACAAATAGCTCGGAGCACACGATGGGGGGGTACCTGGCCCATCCTTTGGGGCTCAGGGAAGACCTTCCTTGAGGAAGTGAGCCAGGTAAAGAGGAAGGAAGAGGAACGTTTCAGGAAGCAGGTCAGCCGTGCGAAGGCCTGGGGGCCAGTGAGGACGCCCAGTGCACAAGGACCTGTCAGAGACTCAGGATGGCCATGTATGCTGGGACAGGAGGAAGGAGTGAGCGGACCCTAGAGAGGTGAGCAGTTAGTGAACCACGTGGGCCCCACAAACCACAGGCAGGGGGGCGTCTGGATTTACACCGAGGACCGTGAGAAAACACCTAAGGGCGTAAACGGCACCCTGGCCCGGCTAGCGTTTCCCGTGACGTTATGACACACAATAAAGAAGTCTTCACGCGGGAATTCTAAAAGCCTCTGTCTGTGAATTTCTCGCTGTCCGAAAACTTTATTTTGATTTTGTTTTGTTTTTTTCTTTTGGGGATCTCAAGCAAGGAAGAAATCTGTACAGATTCTGAGGCGAAGATTACCTTTTCACTCACACGGTACTTTCTTCTAGGGGAACTCAAGCACATCGGGATGAACTCAAAGAATATATCCGATAAATAAAACTGCAGCAGCAGACACTCGAGTGATGGGTACGAGAATGAGCCTCTGGTTACTAGAGAAGGTGGCTTTTTAGAAAAACAACGGGTCCCGCCCCATCTAAGCATCAGGACACGCTGCCCCTGGTCATCCCTGCACTCGTGGTCCCCATGTGCAGTTACCCGCTGCTATGCAAGCTCAGTCTTCAGAAACGAGCAGGATTTAGCCCCCTCTGCTCAAATCAGCTTATTGGAAAGCACACATTATTTAACATAAATATAGCAATTAGCAGCAGCTTGGTAGATATTAACGGTGCTATAAAAATATTTACTTTTCAAATAGCCTTAAAAAAAATCAGGCAAATAGGAAGCCTAGATGTCTCACAGGCATTTTTAATTTAATATATGTTGCCAGAAGTAAGCCCATCGCCCCAACAGAATGTGGGCTAATCTACACAACTGGCTTAGATTCTTTAAAAAAAAAATCAGTAACAAAGGTGAGGGGGTGGAGAGAGTGTCTATATTAAAAGAGATATATATATATATATATATATATATCCCTCAAATGCAATGTCGAGCAGTTATAAAAGACATTTTAGGGGTAACGGGAAATTTGATTTTGGATAGAATATCAGATATTATGAAATTCGTGTTATTTTCCCAATTGTGATACTCGGGGTTACTGTGGAAATGCCCTTAATTTTAGGAGACGCCCATGCCGCTGAGGGTGTGGGGTGGCCGGCTGGCTGCAACTCACTTCCAAATGTTGAGCAAAGGGGTGGGGGGAGGGGAGCAAACGTGGCACAACGCTGACAGGTGAGGAGTCTGGGTAAAGGGCGCTCGGCCCTTCGTTATACCAGTCTTTCTACTTTTAGGTAGGTTGGAAATTTTTCAGAAAGAATGAAAAACAAGCAACCAACAGAAAGAGCACCCTGAGCTATTTCAACCAGAGAAACACTAAGCTGATGGGTCTCACAAAAGCTGCTGAACAGGTAGAAGAAGAGCTTCGATCACACGTGGGCAGGTGTAAGGTGATGGCTTTACTCAGAAGATGAGGGTCTGGACATGTAATTCTGAGGAAAGGGCAATTCAAGTCCTTCCGAGACCTGGGCTACTGATGTCCTTCTGTGCCTCAGGGAGCCAGGCACGGGGGACGACTTCCTGCGGCAGGAAATGATAAACAGAGAGAGGAGCCCCGCCTGCACTGCTCTCAAATCTGCAGCGGCTGCTGCCCTCACATGCAACCCTCGCCGTCCGGGAATCGCCCCTCCGCCCTCCGCCGCCTCCTTGGATCCCGCACCTTCTGCTGTCACCCGCGCACTGAAGAGTTGGCCAAACGGCAGCCCCGATCTCTTGCTGGGAGCTCGGGGGGCCGGGATCCCAGCCTCTCGGCACTCCCCAACTCGCCCCCTCACTTCCCCGCATCCAGCCCCTCCTCCCGGGCTCTCTGTGAGCTGGGAAGCTGCAGGGACACGAAATTTCTAAGGCCCCACCGGCGTGGGTTCCTTAGAGGGCTTGAAAACAGCCTTGCTCCCCCTCGCTGCTGTTACTAGGTCATCGTTCCTACAGGAGAAGCGGGGAGCGAATAATCCCCCGACACTAACATCGTTTCTGGTTTTCTGAAGTTCACCGAGTGTCTACACAAACGGCAGAGAAGGAGCAGGCGTGTCACCCACCCAGACCGCCCGCATAACCTGTGACGAACAGCATTCAGGGCACACAGGTCTCAGATGACTGGCCGCCTGCCTGCCACCTTGCCTGGCCCTTCTCTGGAAGGATCCACGAGAAAACGTTCCTTATACTGAGCCCAAACCTACTCCCCGTGGCTTCTGCCTGTGAAGTTCCTATTTCCCCCACGGCTGTGCAGGAAGGCACCAGACTGACAGAGCACATCCTTTCTGTGCGGGAGACTTCGTGGCTGCAGCCCCCATCCAGCTCAGGGGACCAGTGAGCTCCGGGAGGTCTGTGGGCTCCCAGGCTGGGGTCTGAACAAGTCCAATCCACCGTGGGAAGTGCGATACGCCGGCCACTACTCCCCGGATTCCTCCGCCGCTTCTGACATCCCTAATCCCGCCTCCCCTCCCACGTGGGCTTTAATGGAGGAATCGGTGGAAACCTCACTTTGAGGAGCCCGTCACCTGCACGTGGATGGGTCGGGGCGGCTGGGGAGGCTCCCTCCAAGCAAGCACCTTCCGCCAGTGGCACTTACTTTACGAGAACAGAAAGAAAGCGTGATGAACAGGAAGGCGGCTCAGGATGCGAGAGAAACATAAACGCTTACCTCCCCCTGGAAGCTCTTCAGCAGCGGCGCTACCTGCTTGCGCAAATCCTGGAGTGAGAAGGTGGGTCAGGAAGCAGCCATGGGAGAAGAAAAGAGAAGGAAACATTCGTTAAGGTCTCCTAAAAACTGCTTCGAATGTGGTGCTGGTTACCATTACATAAAGCAATCCCGGCGCCTCTCCTGCCCCGTTCCCTCCCTCATACACGTAAATAATGCCAACTGTGCCCCGCTGTTTAAATGAACTCACTTAAGAACACCACTAAGCTTTATTTTCCCTGAATGTGCTGTGGACTACAGTTTTTGCTGGTGTCAGTCTAAGACAATTTGCTTAGAATACCATCGAATATTATAAGGTAGGTTCGATTTGCTTGTATCTGAAGTGGATTGGGGTCACCATCCTGCATTTTAGCTGCTACTTTGGGGCACGATGCATGGGAGATACATGGATTTTGAAGCCATGTCTGATAGTCACTGGAAATTTTATCCTAAGCCACCAGTACCCGTTTCAGAACCTGCGAACATTTTATCTTATTTAAAATGAAGTAATTGACTAACACACAACATAGTGATTATAGTCAACAACGCTGTATTATAAACTTCAGAGTTGCTAGGAGATTAGATCTTAACTGTTCTCAGCATAAAAGGAATACTAACGACGTGACGTGATAAAGGTGTGAGCTAATGCTACTATGGCCATTATACTGTAATACATAAGTGGTTGTACAAACCAACATGTTGTACACCTCAAACTTGCACAATCTTACATGTCAACTCTATCTCAACTTTTAAAAAATAGAAAAAAAATGAAGTAACGGAGAAAATACTTCAAACACTTTGAAAGGACTCGTATACGGCAACATCTCCTTTACTGAGAGCTGGGGCATATAAGGTATTTACTGAGCCTGATCTATGTGCCAGACCCAGTTCAGCAAGTCTGGGCCAAGGCCTAAGCTTCTACGTTTTCTTGAAGCTCCGAGGCCGATGCAGACGCCCAAGTAAAACTGACTAGTATTGGTAAAGGTGTACCAATCCAACCATAACATGGGGAGAAAGTAAAACATTATTTCAGAAGAAGAGCCCCTGTGCTGTGGGAGAACATAAGAGGAAGGATAAATTCAGGTTAAAGAGATGAAGAGCAGTGTCGCAGAGGAGGCAGCATCTGAGCTGGGAAGACAGGTAGGATTTTTGTAGGGGCCAAGGAGAGGGCTCGGGACACGAATCCTCGGCCTCTCTGCCTCTGGAACGCTGCAGCTCTCTACGTAGCTCCGGCCCTGGGCCTACTCAGGCCCTGAGCTGAGCTGTGTGTACACACGGGCTCGCTGGCGTCTGCTCTTTTGGTAACTGCCTTTTGTGTTCCTCTGGCCAAGCACCCAAACGAAAGGGGCCTCCATCCCACGCTCTGAATCCAGCTCGAGACCACAGCGCACAGCTCTGCGGCGTTAGGAAGAACGACGGCTCCAGGTATCCTGTGCTCCACTGTTCTTTGTGGTTTCCCTCTGGACAGGGGCCTGTGACATTTTGGGGTCAGGAAGCCCTTCTAAGAATCTGAGGACAGCTATTGACCTTCGCCTCTGGGAGAAAACTCTGCAAATTACTTCACTGAGGGCTTCCTAACGCCTACCTACAGACCCAGGTGAGGCTCCCTTGTTCCAGCCCATGCGGTTGTATACAGTTGTCACCAGCTCTTTATGTTCAAATGTAACTCGATTAAATTTAAAAATTCAGCTTCTCAGTTGCAGGAGCCACATTTCAAGTACTCAGTAGACACATGAGGCTGGTGGCCACGGCACTGGACCGCAAAGACACAGGACATCTCCACCACTGCAGAGTGACTTAACAGACAGGGTTGTACCATAAGCTCTTTGCCAAACATAATTAACCCACACTGATTTGTATTGTAACCTGTGAAAGTATTTGCTCAAGAGGAATTATAGTTTCCCCTTTGATTATTCATTTTCCTATAGGTTGCGTCCTTAAAGGTGACTTCCTTGGAGAAGTCCTTTTGTTCCTCCATTGGGTCATTTTCTCTATTTTTACACCAAACTCCATGGCAAAAAAATAATCAAACTCTTTGCCAGCCTCTTCTTAAATAAATAAGGCTATGTGCGGTGAGCACGGTAACGGCCCCCAAAGGTGTCCATGTTCTCACGCCCAGAACCTGTGACTCTGTTAGGTTACGTGGTAAAAGGAACTCGGCAGATGTGATTAGGTTAGGGACCCTGAGTTGGGGAGATGACCCTGCAGTATCCAGGTGGGCCTGATGTAATCACAACGGTCCTGATGAGAGGGAGGAGGCGGGTGAGAGTCAGAGGGGATGTGAGATGGAAGCAGAGGTCGGAACAACGGAGGGCACAAGCCAAGGCCTGCAGGCGGCCTGAGAAGCTGGAGCCTCTACAGGAACGCAGCTCTGCCCGGTAAAACCCATCCTGGACTCTGACCTCTGGCGCTGTCAGATGACAAGCTTCCATTGTTCTCGGCCACCCAAGTCTGGTAGTTTGTTACAGCGGCAATAGGAAACTAATGCACTATCTCATTTAGCCCACTGTGCTTTTTGGCAACATAGACGATAAGATAGAACACCGAAAGGGAGAGTGAGGGGCAAGAGGCTGCCGGGGGTGGAGGAAAGATTACGGGCTGGCCCCAGGCAGGGTCAGTAAAGCCTGCATTTCCATCACGAGGAATAAGCCTGGCTTCTTTGGGAGAAACTCAGCCACTGCAGGTGACTACTTGGGAGGTCTGCGCACAGGGAGCTCACTGTGTCCCCGGGAGGGGGTGACATGGCCTGGATTCTCTGTGTGTGTGTGGGGGGGGGGACGTGAAGGTGGAAACAGCCCTCAGGACTCTGAGGGGGGTGGGCCAGTCCCCTTGCCTCCCTCAGGAGGCGACAAGCAGGCAGCATGACTGCACTGAGGTACTTTGGTCACAAACTGCAAACACAAGACGATGGATGGAGTTTGCTGTTTGATTGCCCAAAAGGCTGACTGTGAGGAAGGCGACTCGTGAATGAGGTGTCAGGCATCCCCGGGGTCCACACTGACCACAGGTGGGGAGTACAGAGCGTTAACGGTGCGCGCCCTCGCTCGCACGGGGCTGTGGCGAGTCTTCCCCTCAAAAGGCCACAGACTCATATTAATCGAATTTAAAAATAAGACATGAACATGTCAAGGATAAGAACCTCTACGCAGTGCTTGCCTCCCAACTGCTGGTGGGAAGCCATGGGCTTCGGGTGGTCTTTGACTTACCAGGGAGGCCTCAGATGGTCTGGGAGCCCTGGGCGTGGGCTGAGGGCCTGTCTTGCTCCACCTGACAGCTGGTGGCACCTGATGGCCCTCGGGCTCTTGAAAGGGGGACCCCTAAGGCCTCCGACACACCTGAATTGGCTACTGCAGAACCGGAAGCAGCCAGGCTCCGATGTCAGGCATGGGATACGCTTCCCGCCCCCTCTCACCCCGAGTCTGTGAAGGGGGCTGTGATCAGAGTGAGGAACGTGCCCTCCTCCTTCCAGACTGGGGCTCGCGTGAGGGCAGGGGATGGGTCTTGGTCACGCCCCCCCCCTCAAACTCCAGCATCCAACGCGGGGCCGGGAGATATTTTGCTGAGGAAACCTAGGCCCGAGGGGCCTGAAATCCAGAAGGGTGGGGACTGTGGAAGCTGGCTGTAGTCCCGCCAGGGCCCTTGTCCCGGAGAGGCCCCCCACGCAGTCTGCTCCCCACAGCGCACAGCAGGGAGGGCTGCAGGGCGGCCCTGGGCTTGGTGCACAAGGCACCCTCTGAGGCCACGGGCCGGTCAGCAGAAAGACCTCTGTTGCCTCTGCCTAGAACAGGCTGGTCACACCGAGGGGGAACTCCCAGGGCATGGAATGGGTGCATGAGCAAATAAATTAAAGAGCAAACAATCTCTCAAAGCGTGTTAAGAACCGGGCAAGTGAGAGACTGCCCCGCCTGGATGTGAGCCCTCAAGGCTGGGGTCCATGTCCCAGGCCAGCGCTGCCAGCAGAGTGCGAGCCACCTGCGTGACTGACGACGTTCAACAGCTCCGTTCGAGATGCAAAAAGAAACAGGAAATCAATTTTAGTTTCACTTCACCCGATATACCCAAAATATTGTCACTTTCTATGTAACCAGTATAAAAATTATTAATGAGATAGTGTACATTCTTTGTCGGCATTAAGTCTTTGAAACCAGGGGCGCATCCCCCGCCTCTCCGTTTGCACTGGCTGCACGTCAAGTGGCCCCTCGTAGCCGCACATGGCCGGTGGCCACCACGTCGGGCAGCTCGGGGCTAAGCGATGTGCTCACGGATCAGGGCTCTCCTGGGGGAGACGGTTAAGGCCGGCGAGCCCCCCACCCCCTGATGGCCAGAGGCAGCGAGCGGTGAAAGAGCCAGAATCCGGAAAAGTAGGAGAGTCGGGGGAACACAAGGTCAAAAGGAGGCAGTTTCAGGAGGGAAAAGGTACTGGTGTCAAATGTCGCCACAGACGCCGGGCCTGGGAACACCGTCGGGTCGAACATCCAGGCAGCGCCGGAAACCAACGTGTGAGGTGCTGAGGAAGAGGCTGCAGTGAGTGAGGTGGAGGAAGAAGCGAGACAGGGCTGGGGAGCCCCACGGGGAAGGGGGTCGCGGGCGGAAGTTAATGACAGTTCCCATTTGGCGAGTGTCTGAGTGAGGGGCTTCAGGTACAGGACGTTCATTTGCTTTTCACTATAACTCTGCCAACCAAAGGGACTGGTACCCACACGTCACAGACAGGGATGCCCGAGGCTCTGAAAGGGAAGGAGATTTGTCCAAGGTCGCACAGCGGGAAGAGTCAGGATGTGAACCCAGAGCTCTCCCCAAGGCCCACGCCACACGGACATTTTGTAAAGGAATCCATCAGCTTGGACACCAGCACTGTGAGGGGCACACACGGACCACTCAAAAGGCTTGTAATGGGCCCAAACTCGGAGGGGAAACGGTGAAGCTGGATGGGGTCATGGAATGTGAGAGCTGGTAGGGGGCCAAGGCATTTGAGACCCTGCGAAGACAAGAGGAGGGAGAGCCGGAGTGGAGGTGCAGCCTTGGGGGCAGGCACCCGGGAGCCCTGGCGCTCAGCCCACAAAAGAGTGCCTCTTACTCGGCTCGCCCCGGGTCCACCCCAAGCCCCGCCAGACTGCACAGGGCCAGCCTCATGAGATAGCGTCCAGAGACGTCCAGAGACGTCCCTGCATTGTCCTTTTAGAACAGGGTGCTCTTTTGCTCTCTGAACAGCACCAAAAGCTACGGCTGTTACCACTCCCCGTCATTGCAGGGGACCACGTGCCCTTCTGTGCAACTGCAAACTGAAGAAAACGGGGTCCACGCCAATCAAAACCCCACTGGCGGGACTTCCCTGGTGGCGCAGTGGTTAAGAATCCGCCTGCCATTGCAGGGGACACGGGTTTGAGCCCTGGTCTGGGCAGATCCCACATGCCGCGGAGCAACTAAGCCCCTGAGCCACAACTACGGAGCCTGTGCTCTAGAGCCCACGAGCCACAACTACTGAAGCCCGCGTGCCTAGAGCCTGTGCTCCACAGTAAGAGAAGCCATCGCAATGAGAAGCCCGCGCACCACAACGAAGAGAAGCCCCCGGTTGCCGCAACTAGAGAAAGCCCGTGCGCAGCAACAAAGACCCAACGCAGCCAAAAATAAATAAATTAATAAATTTAAAAAAACAAACAAACAAAAAACCCACTGGCGTGAATGAGAATTAGGAAATTAACACAAGGTCAAGAAACTTAAATGTAGGATTACCACACTTAATTCAGCAACAGGTTTTCAGTGCTGTTTCAAATTTTCTTCAATTCTGTATCATTTACTGAGCAGAAAGCAGCGAACATCTTAACACGCAGACAGCGATGCCCTTGAGATTATTAATATCGGATGTCTGTTGGCAAAACCAGAGCACTGCATTGCTACCTTCTCTCCCTGGAGCACGTGGCAAATAATAAGCGATGTTTATCGAGAGGAGCTTCTATGTGAAAAGCATTTTCATTAGTCTCCAAACCACTGATTCACAACTCATTTTTCAGGTCAGAAAACTGAACAGTAAAATGCTATTGAGGAATTTTCTGTCTAATGACTACTGCTGGAGAAACCATTCTGATTTAAAAGCAAAACAGAAATGAAATTATGAAATCACCACGCAGGATTCAGTCACACCTGTGAGGTGGCAGCGAGTAACACAAGACACACAGTCTCTGAACCCAGATGGCCTGAATCTTTGACTCTCTGCCCATTCTGAGCACTTGGGTGGTCTCTGGAAGGCTCTGTTCCCTCTTCGGGACCTGGCACTCCCAATACCCATGACACTTCTCCCATCCACACTGACACGTGATGCCAGGGCCGGCATCACAGAATCTCATACCGTGGATTCAAATCTGGTGGCCACCCGGGCCCACCTCTGAGTCTTGGAAGGAACGGTGCCCAGGACATGGCTGTTTAGGTTTGGAAGGACAAGCAGATGAAGGGGAATAGCCAGGCCTCACGTGTAAACAAAAAGAGGCTATGAATTACAAATGCATCTTCCAGGAACTCCCTGGCGGTCCAGTGGTTAGGACTTGGCACTCTCACTGCCGGGGCTCAGGTTCAATCCCTGGTGGGGGACAAGCCACATGGCTCGGGGGTGGGGGTGGGGGGGAATGCGTCTTCCAAGCCATAAAATGATCTCTATTTCCAGAAGATTCTAAAGTCCAGATTTCCCGACATGTTCTACTCAGTTTTACAATGCCCTTTTCCCCCTCCCTTTTGCTTCTCTGTAACTCAGGTGTGTTTCTCTGGAACGACTCTGCCTACACTGAAGACTCCGACCGTCTGACTGCATCTCAGTGGCACCTTGTCCTCTGTGGCACAGACCAGGAGCGGGGCCCTGTTTTCTTCGGTGACAACAGGGTCTCCCCGAGAGCACTGGGGGCAGCGTGGAGGCAACCTGTTAAAGGCTCTCCTTTGCGGCTCCCGCAGGGCTGCCAGCATCCCCGCCCCGTGCGGGTACGGCAGTCGTTAGGGACCCAGCCCTGCGGCATCTGCAGAAGTGGCCTCATCCCTCCGGCTTCTGTTTCAGAACCACCTCGGCCCGGGTAACTCTCGGCCTCCCCCCTCTCCTGGTCTTAGCTCGCATTTCCTTCACTGTGTTCAGGTGCGGAAGGAGTTCAACCGTTGACAGGGGCCAGGCAAAAATATAAGCCTGGCCGGCATTTAAAACCCTAGGAAATGCTTATGCATGAGGAGGTCCCGTGCTACAAACCCGCCCGGAGCTGAAAATAGCTCCATATGAATTCACTAATCCCTCCTCGTTACTCAGGCCTCAAAACAAGGACATTCTGACTGGAAAATGTTTTAGGTGTTTATTCAAAGAAAATCATTCCATAACATAGCCTACTTCACTAAGTTTGATACCGTCAAGTGTAAGAGGTACTGTTATTTCATGCCACCCCAAGGGGAAAAAAATGCTGCTTATTCAACTGTGATGTCATTGATTTTCATCCTCGCTCTAATGTTGAAGACGGTGAAATGTGTAAAAGTGTATGTATTATAATTGATAAAATATGGCCACACAATGAACTAAAGTTAAAACAGATCCCAAGTTGTTTTTGTTTTTAAATGACGTGGCCTGTACTTTAGGTGGTGCAGCCGCGTGTTTTAAAAAGGGCTCTTGTCTTTTAGAGACGCCTACTAAAATATTTATGGATGAAATATGGTTTCTGTTTCAAAATAATTTAATGGGAAGGGGTAACGGGTGAGAATAAGGATGACACAAGTGTGTGTTGATCGGCGGATGATTGTTATAGATGGAGGATGGGACATGGGGTTCATTGTATTCTTCACCTTGGCCTGTGTATGTTTGAAATATAAAAGGTTTCCAAAACACTGTATTTCACTCTGAGACCCGCGAAGCTTTCCGCTGACCAATCGCATAGGACAGGCCCGGAGAGAATTACGAGACTGGGGTGAGGGACTGCTGCTCTTAAATTACAGCCAAGCAACTAGTTAATTGTCTCCTTCATCGGGTAAACCTGGAAATCTAGGGTCGTCTGGTCCAATCTCCTGCCCGAGGTAGGGGACCCGTGGTGTCCTGGCCACACGGCTCACCCTCCCAAGGCCACTGTCCCTCCCGGGACAGTCCTGGTGCGAGACTGTGCCTCATTGTGGAATGGGGGGTTTTCAAGTACCGGCTCCAGGCACCACCTACCAAAGGCTGACGCTCAGAGGGAAGCTCTCCTGAGCACAAATGATGTTATTACTAGTAGCAATTTGTTGGTAAATAAATCACTTTAAAAAAAAAAAAAGAAAAGAAGAAAGATCAGATTCGAAGTGATTGCACTGTCACTGACTTGCTTAATAACGCATTTTCTTAGGGAGATCAGAGAAGCAGTTCCCCGCACCCCCGGGTTGAGCAGGGGACCGAGAATGGCTGAGCCTTCCCTCTTCTGGGCCTGGTGACGGAGCCCTGCAGGTATCTGAGGGCCCAGCTCACGTCTTTCCAACACCTCCCTCTGCGCCCCGAATCTTCTCTCTGGACCAAGTGCCACTCTCCCCACTCCTGTGTGACAAATCTCGGCACAGCCCTCGCTGGGGTCCTCGCTCCAGGGTCTCATGCTCCCCATTCTGGACACATTGTACGAGAAGCACCTAACAAGCCCTCGGTCGTGTTGGAACAAAGTTCTAGAGAAGAAGAAAGCAATGGGGTCCTCAAAACGGCCACGGACAATACTCACTGCATCTCCCAGAGACCTTGGCTACCCCAGAATAAAGGTTCTAGGCGCTAGATATATAGATTATACAGATGCCAGATAGGAGCATTTGAATGGAATAATTTCTTTTTAAATCAAGAAATTTCCACAGAGAGTGTTTTCATAAAGAGAAATGCAAAAAAGTTTAATTTCAGAAACGGGGTCCATCATTTATAAATACATTAAAACACAGTAAATACAACATTGGATATAAGTACTGCAGTTTAACAACTGCAGCTCTGCTAAAAAGTAAGAATAGCAAATTGGTGACTTTTTTTTCAACCAAGATATTTAATCAAACTGAAACAAGAAAACGACCCCCTTTCTGCAACTTAGAGCCCAAACACTGAAGACATATTGTTCAAAAGCATCTAGCTACTGATTCTCCCTTCGGATGTCCTTGGGATTCTAGAATATCCTGCTGATGGCCGAATCATCCTTATGAATAAAGAAAACCCTACCGGTGTGTCACATCTAGGGCCAGCCTTATTGACTGCAGTACACCAACCTGCTTTCTTATTGATAAGCCATCTGTTCCTAAACTAACCTCTCTGCATATCTGTCAAGTGTATTTTTATAAGGTCCTAATGGCATCAATGAGAGAATCATAATTATCCACAAAAGAAAGATAGTTCTTGGTACTTATGTCACTGAAGATGGCTGGAATTCTCCCTTTATCGTGTATACAAGAGCACAGACCAGGTATGAAGTTTTTCAGGCAAGACAATATATATTGTATAATGCACGCATCGTAGAACTCAACTTAAAATGCAGTTCAGTGGAAAGTGAAGTTTCTCTTTGTTCCAGGATCCTGAAACCTTCGCTTCCCACCCTCATCATCTGGAGATGAGTCATGCAGCTATCAATGGAGCACCCTACTTCTGGTTACTTTTAGAGATGAACACATACTCCTTCCAGTCTTTGTGATAGAAAAGAGTAATTTTAAATGGCATTTAAGCTGAAGTGTTAAATAAAAAATATCTTTCTATACAACAGCAGACAGTATGTCCTGGCAATTTCTCAAAGACTTTAGTTCACAGATTTGAGAAAATTCCATTAGCTTTAATTATTTATCAGCAGTCAATTTAGATTATGGTTCTTGACCTATTTTTACAGTGTATGGGCCACCCGGCAATGAAATAAATGAATAGTCCTTTTTCTACAATGGTTGATTTTTCTGAGATAATAGAAATCGAGTTGAAAGGAGAAATGAAACCCCAAACATGTAATTACCACAATATATAACCTGCCACGCCGCCTTTGTAGCTGGATAGAATGCACATCTTTGTGAGTTTTTTGGTTATTAAATAAGATTATCTTGAAAGGGATAAACTCACTCATGCTATAATTTCTTCCCATTTAAATTTCTTTGCTCCATTTAAAACATGTTCCGTATCTCGGCAGAAAGGCTCTAATACTGATGGATGTGTCTTCAGCGCTGTGCCTAATAAAACTGCATAATGGGAAGGCCTGGCTCTGTGGAGCTGAGCGGAGGGGAGCTCGTGCAGGGCTTGCACGGAGGGTTCCTGGGTTTGAGTGGCAAGGACCAGCTAAGGGCATCCGCAGGCAGAGGATGGACACCCAAGGAGCCAGGCAGCGCAGAGGACCGCTGAGCTCCTGGGTGACAGCCAGTGGCGGTCTTCTTTAGCGAGACTCGTTTGACGATGAAAAGTGGCAGGTTTATCAGACGGGTGATGCCCAAACCTGGCCCTAAGGTGATGAAGGCTGAGCATGGTGCCTGGGACACAGGTTCGAGATGCACAGAGGCTCTGGTTTGAAGGCAGCACGTGGCGGCAGCTCAGTGGTACGGGAGAGCCCGAATGCCCCTAACGGTGGAGTCTGGGACCACTGGATGCCTCAGACCCTTCCAGGGGTCCATGAGGTCAGAACTATTTTTGCTGTTTTCCTTTTCTGCTCTCATTCTCATAGACATGCCCAGTGGAGTTTTCCAGACACTGTGTCACGTGTGATGATGTCATCACCCTGAAGTGTGGCACGTGTGCTTGTGATTTCTTGTGCTTTAAAAACATCTCTAACATGGTCACTACTGATAGATATCCACACGGACACAAACGCTCTCTGGAACCCTCAATATTAAGAGACCAAAATGTTTGAGAAATAGCAGCTTTAAGGTTTTAGTCTCGGAGCGGAGGACTGGTCGCTGTCCAGAGGTCAGGCCTGTGGGTCCGCTGATGACTTGCTGGCGTCCCTTGAAGCAGCTGGGCCAGCCAGCCACCTCTGGGCCCTGGAACCCTCCCCTGCGTCTCGTGGCACCTGGCTCTCCTGGCCTGAGATGGCATCACGCCTGCCGGTGGCGCAGAGACTTCCTGCAGGACTCTTTTTGGCCAGGAGTTCAGTGGTGGGGCCGGGAAGGAGGCCACCTCAGGTTCCTCTAATTCTCTAATTATGTCTGATTTGCCTTTAGGTCTGATTTCAAAATATTCTTCCAGGTCCCTTTCTGAAAAAAATGCTCGTGTCTAAACCTTGAGTTTTATTTCAGAACTATGAAAATACTGCTGTGGTTTCTTTATGTATCTACACATCAATAGGTTTTGAGTTTGTCAAAGAGAAAAGAAGCACGTATTATACACGTAATGTATTATAAAACCATTTGAGCATTTACTCCGTGCAGTGAATGAGCTCACTGCAGTCCCTGCCCTCCTGGGGCTTACCTCCTAGTGCGAATGATGAACCAAGTCTAGACAGATGCCCAGTAGACTGTTGAGGGGCCTACACACCCCGACTCCAGTCCTGGGACCATTGATGGTGCCAGGCCCAGAGGAGACACTCGTGAATACTTGTGGATCGAATGAGTGAACAAAAGATGCTCTTCCCAGAATCACAGCCAAGCTGACCCTTCACGGGACCTGCTGCAAAGGGGATCCACGTGCTAGACGGGACGTGCCTGAAGTGCCTTTTTACCCTGGGACCCTCCGGAAGGAACCAGGAAGCGTGACTCTCACTTCCCCGCACACCCGCACCGTGTCGTTTACTCCGGACCTTCGGCCCTGCTGACATTTAGACAAACGAGCTATTTTGGATTAGAACGCAGATTAAGCCTTCAGTTTAGTGCTTCTAATTCTAGGAATTTATCCATCAGGAAGATCAGAGATGTAGGCAGAGATCTATGTATAAGAATGCTTAGCATGTGTTTGGAAGAGAGAAAAACCAGAAATAATGTAGATGCCGACAGTAGGGGGTTACTTATTACATAAACGTTCGTAAAGCAATACAGCGGCACATTAGGTAGTCAGTAAGATTATTTTTCAAAGGACGGCTGATACCACGGACTAAGGCACACGACTGCCACCTGTTCAACAAATATTTGTCAAGTAGATGTTATAGGCCCCCAGGCACCGCTACAGGTGCTCCTTCAATCATGAGCGAAACCAATCGGTCCCTGCACCTCGTGGGGCGCCTGTTCAGCAGGGAGAGGGACGTCAGTCACTGACCACCCACAGGAGTGCACTCCACGCGGTCAGCCCTGTAAGGAGGAGGGTCGTGGCGCTGGGGGTCCGTTTATGAAGCCGACCTGGCTGGGGCAGCAGGCACTTCCTGCAGGACGGAGGAAGGGGCGCCTGATCCCAGATCTGGAGGATGATCAGGGGTTAAATGGGGAGAAAGAGGGGAAAAGAAGCCACAAACTGCAAGATGGGTTTACAGTATGACCCCCACGCTGTAAAAATGGATAAACGCACATCTGTACGTGTCTGGAAAAGGATGGTGAGAACTGCGTGAGGGTTAAACAGTAGATGAATGGGAGTAGGGCTTATTTTTCACTTCTTCGGCTTAAAATAAATTATATCCTTTTAACCTCAAAAGCGTTCTTTTAAAAATTAAGGATGAGGGTTGAGTGATAGCTCAAAAAAGTAAGATGACCTTAAGGTTTACAAAGCAACTGGGTTACCGCCCGCTGTGGCTCCCCGGCGGCAGAATCCCCAGACTCGGTGCCGTCCACAGGGCCAAGCAAACAGCCAGGCATTATTTCAGCCTGTGCTCAGCCCACAAAGAAAATAAATACGGTACCTGCGAATGCAGAGCTCAACTAGACATATGTCTCCAAAGGAGAATTATTTTATAAGTACAATAAATATTAGCAGGAAACCTACTGGCCCACCACATGCTTTACATTTTTTTCATTATATAAGATACTACGGTTGCGGGAAAACCATGCTACAAACGATATGTACAGCATAATCTCTATTGTTTTAACGTATGTAATATTTATGAACCAAAAAAGATGAGAAAGATCTAAAGCATCAGCGCTAACATTTATGTCTTGGATTACAGGTGATTGATTACTATCTTCTTTAAATGCAAATCTCTGTAATGAACATTCATACGTTTTGTAAATCAGAAGATAAAGTCTCAGATCTCAGACAATAATGGGGACACTTAAAACATCATCTCACCAATAAAGATGTTAAAAAAATATATGTATGCTACCAAACTTACTCAAAAAGGAATAAAAGTCAGAACCATGAAAAACAAAACAAAACAAAACAAAACATCACCTCAAACCAGCACCAAAGGGGCAGAGACAGACCCTACACACAGATCCTGGACTCAGCAGGCAAATCGTAAAACAAGGACAGATTTCACCAGGGAGACCGAGAAAGAAAAGGTTTAAAATCAGATCTCATACAGAATGGATAAACAATAAGGTCCTACTGTAAAGAACAAGGGATTATATTCAATATTCTGTGATAAACCACAATGGAAAAGGATTTTAAAAAAAGAATGTGTGTGTGTGTATATATATATATATATACACACACACACACACACATACACACACACACACCTGAATCACTTTGCTGTACAGCAGAAATTAACACAACATTGTAAATCAACTATATTTCAATTTAAAAAAAAATCAGATCTCAGTTGCGGCGTGTGGGACCTTCGGTTCCGCCTGAAGGATCTTTAGTAGCGGCATGTGGGATCTAGTTCCCTGACCAGGGGTCGAACCTGGGCCCCCTGCATTGGGAACACGGAGTCTTAGCCACCGGACCACCAGGAGAGTCCCTCTTTCCCGGATCTGATCTCAGTTTTCTTTGTTTTCCCACCCGAAGGCCTTACTTCAAGTTTATTCATCAGCTGTGTGCAACTAGCTTACCTAAAATTAAGCAGCATGGAGAAGATATACCTTTGTCTTGGCTTAAAAATCAGTACATATTGTTTACTAACATTTACTCCCTTCATAGAGCTGCTCAGAGGAATAATTAATAATGTACGATGGGAAAATCTACTAGCAGATGCAGAGCACACTGTAAATGCTTTTTCAGACACCCACTCAAACGCACACGTGGAAACAAAGGCAGGATCCTTCAGCCACAGGGTCCTGTGCTTTAGCAGCAGAACGAGGTTCCTAGTGCCCCCCAGGCAACCAGAAAGCCCCACAGACAAGGGGTCCAAACAGGGATATTATAATTTCTTCATGCATTTTCTTTTTTGGAAAATACTACTGCATATGAAATGCAGGCCATAATTTCTTAATTTCTAAATGGAATTATTTATATCATATGGCTGAAAACCAAGCCTAAGAAACATGTGACTCAGTGGCAACCAGGGAATTTAAACCTTTGGAATCAGACTTTATGTTTAAAGATGCTCAGAGGCTTCCCAAGGGATTACCCCAACCTAGCAATTGAGGAGAAACAAAAGCTTCCAGAGTAAAGAGAGACTCCCTGGGGGCTTCCTGGCCTGGGTACACTTCGGCATCCCGGATGGCCCGGCTAGCACGCTCCAGGGAGGGGACCCGACTTCACTCCAGCAAAGGAAGTCCATTCGAGAGCACCAAGGAAGCACCTCCTTAGTTTCACCCAGGCTTCTCCAGCAGGCCCTCAGAGACCCCAGAGGTCAGGGATGAGGACTATGATGCCCGGCAAGGGCAGGGAGGAAAGGTGAGTTACCCATCCCGCTGATCGAGCTGTGGCCTCGAAGAGACTCTCCCGTCTGGTTAGTCTGCACAGCTCGAGAACCCTGTTTAAAACGACATCTTCTTGGTAATTCCGAAGCATGTGTGTCATTTCAAAATTAGCACATTTCACGGGAAATCCTGGGGGGCATGCGGTTGCCGTGTCGTGGGGATACCCAGCGTCCCTCACGCTTGCTCTCTGGGATGCTGTAATGTCGCTTCTACAGGCGTGGGGAGCAGCAACCCACTGAGAAGTCCAGAGAGGTCGGGCCCGTCCAGGTCTGCTGCTCGGACCAGTGCTGCGGGCCTGGATGGCAGGAACCAGGCACAGCTCGGAAGCCGCTGGGCTGGAAGGAGGTACACGCCTAGGTGCTCATCTGTAACCCTGTCCCTGGAAATGGAGCCCTGAGTTACACCTACCTACCTACACACCTCAGCAAGAAGGGTGTGTCCGTGAGCAGCTCAGCCGCAAAAGCTCAGACCCCTGTTTCTGGCATGAGAGGAAGAGCTGCTGCTGCGGGAACCTACAGAGAATCTACAGAAAGTTGCTAACGCTTAGAGAGTGATTCTGCTTTGGTAAACAAATGGCTTTCCAATACTTTTGGAATCCCTCTTTCTCAGGCCTGTTACCAAATGCTTTTACACAGTCGTGGAATTTTCTTTTGAATTCACAGCATGGCCTCTCTGTAGTGAAACCATTCAGGAGAGAGATCAGTTTAACAGATTCTATATCTCTTGGCTGAAGGCTTTAGTCCTGCTGATGAATCACTGAGAAGTCCATAAATGCCAAGAGCATCTGCTTGGACTTCTTTTATTACCATATATGGCAAATATACATCTATTTATCTCCCAGCATCTCCAATTGAGCTTTGGTGTTTTTCCTACCTTATTATTGTTCTTAAAACTTTCTCTTGACCTACAGCTTGGCCACACAAGACAGTACTGCCGGTGGCAGTCCTGACGTAACCCCGGGCTGGGGCGGTTGTGCTTTTTTCTGGTTTGTTTTTTTTTTTTTTTGGTACGAGGACAGAATGTCTCACGTCAGCGAATACTTGAGGTAGGTCAAAGTACCTGGCTGTTTAGAGTCTTGCTACATCTCAGCTGAACACTATGAGGCTGTAAGAATTTAACCTGAACAGGTTTTCTCCCCCAAGGAATCGTGCTTCTCATCACACGTTCAGGAATCAGTTGAGAAACAGTGGTTGGCGCTTTTTTTTTTTTTAACATATTCGTTAAAGAGATAAATATCAAAAATACTTTCAGGCTTCTAAAAGCTGGCTGCAGGGAAATTCCACGACTGGCTAAGAGTTTAAGAATTCTCTGGTGGGACGCTTCCTGCGTGCATGCATTCATTCATTCATTCATTCACTCACCCAATAAACGTGTACTGAGAATCAAGCTTATAGAGATGTGAAGATGAGCGGCCCCAGGCCTGCCCACCCCCGAGGACAGAGTGGGAGCAGGACACATGGGCGGTGGGGGGCGGGGGGCAGGGACGACAGAGTGCATCAGGTTTCAGAGAGAGATAGCTTTGCAAGTGCCAAGTCTTTTTTTTTTTTTGCGGTACGCAGGCCTCTCACTGTTGTGGCCTCTCCCGTTGCGGAGCACAGGCTCCGGATGCGCAGGCTCAGAGGCCATGGCTCACGGGCCCAGCCGTTCCACGGCATGTGGGATCTCCCTGGACCGGGGCACGAACCCATGTCCCCTGCATCGGCAGGCGGACTCTCAACCACTGCGCCACCAGGGAAGTCCAAGTCTTTTTTTAAAAAAAAATTAATTTTATTTATTTATTTTTGGCTGTGTTGGGTCTTTGTTGCTGTGCGCCGGCTTTCTCTAGTTGCGGTGAGCGGGGGCTGCTCTTCGTTGCAGTGCACGGGCTCTAGGCATGCAGGCTTCAGCAGTTGTGGCATGTGGGCTCAGTAGTTGTGGCTCACGGGCTCCAGAGCACAGGCTCAGTAGCTGTGGCTCAAGGGCTCTAGAACGCAGGCTCAGTAGTTGTGGCACGCAGGCTCAGTAGTTGTGGCACGCGGGCTCAGTAGTTGTGGCTCGAGGGCTCTAGAGCGCAGGCTCAGTAGTTGTGGCGCGCGGGCTTAGTTGCTCTGTGGCATGTGGGATCTTCCCGGACCAGGGCTCAAACCCGAGTCCCCTGTCTTGGCAGGTGGATTCTTAACCACTGCGCCACCAGGGAAGCTCCGAAGCGCAAAGTCTTCAGACATAACCTTTAAAAGACGCTGAAGGCCCGCAAAAGAGAAGTGAAGAAAACCGGCTGGAGAGCACGGCGTTCAAACATTCAGGTGCCCAACCTGAGGCTGGAAAGATGCGCCTGCAGATGTGCACGGGAGCCTAAGACACGTGACTCCGTTTCATCAGGTGGCTCCTTGAGAAGCTACATAAACAAAAGGTGTCTGATGGGAACGTTCATATACCTGGAGGACCACTGGAAGGTCCATTTATAAAAACAAATCACACAAAACCAACAAGATGGTAACCTAAGCTTAAAACTTAATGTGGTGAAATTATTTTGAAAGACCCCTTAGAGGAGTCCTTTCTGGAGTCGTCCAAAATTACCTGTAACAAAGTATGTATTTCAAATCCAAGTGTCTGGGCAGAATAATAAAAACTCCCCCCTCGAGTGAGGGGGCATAACTCAGTCTCCTGCCCTGACCTCGTACCAGCTCCACACGGCAGTTCCCTCCCAGACGGGGTTAACAGAAGAGGTCGCCTCTGACTCCCAAATACCAGCGCCATCCTCAGGAAGCGTCAGGTCAGACCTTTTGAGAAAGGCATTTCTTTCTGGTGGTCCTGGAGAAAGAGTTCAGGGGAATGAATGGTTTCTGCAGGACAGGGGATCATGGGATCACACACGCCCTCGTCCGAATGTCCCCCCACGTCACGCCTGGGCTCGCAGCGCTCTGATGCACCTGCTCTGATGGACATCTTAGGATTCTTTCTTTGTAACACGAGGCTCTTACCCAGCCCCCCCCGACGTGGTAGCAATGCCGTGAGAATAGGTGGCACTGTGGATCTGCTATAAGATGATATATTCAGAGAGGGCTTCTAGACAAAACATCCTTCGGAGGAGTTATAGAAATAAATTTCAATAAATTCAAATGTAATACATGCCTTGGGCCAAGCAATGTAAACTGACAGTGTCTGAATGGTACCTTCTGGAAGAGTTCTCAGGTTAGCAAGTCACTGGGGTCCACACACACGATTCCCCCCCCCCCCCCGCCCCGAGCTCCATCAGTGCTTCACCGGGGCCTCTTTTGGACACTCTTTTCATGTAGCTACGCACACACACACAGACACACAGGGACACGCGCCAACAAACCAACTACCCCATCACTACCTGTCTCCTTCCTCTTCCCTCCAGACTACACACTCCCCTGGGTGTGGCCTTGTAAACAACAGACGCCCAATACCCTACTGCCTGAACGCAGATCTGATTCACGAAATGCTGTGCACGGTTCAGTCACTCCGTGAAATCTCCCTTTCTTATGTAAGTACATCTGCAAAGTCATCCTCACAGAAAAATTCAACTTGACCTGGGCTGGAATCTCAGCTCTGCCCTTGAATAGCTGAGTGAATTAGGCTGCTTACTAAACTCCCACCTCTCTGCACCTCAGCCTTCCCTCCTGTTAGGTAGGAAGGATGTCGCTAGCCTATGAGAACACTGTCTGGCACACAGTAGGCAGCCTGGAAACATTTCTGAATGAATGAACACAGTAGGTCCCGAACGTGGCTGTTACCATGACGATGGCGACGAAGATCATGACCTTGTCCGCGTCCACAGACGCCAACGCTCAGAGCCCCTGAACCTCTACATGGTCTGCAAAGTGTACCTTGCTCCAGGTGGGCACTCAGGTAGTCTCGCCTGATTGACAACAAGGCTGTCATTTCTTCCCCAGCACTTAGTCGAGGGACTGGCATTTACGGGGCGCTCCCTCCAGGCTGCTGACGTCGGGGTGGCCAGCGCGCTCTCTCAAACCCCCGGGCTCTCGAGGTCTACCCTAGCCGCTCCCTCAGGCCGCCAAGTGCGGCTCATGGCATCTTCCGCAGGGCTTGGCAGACAGGGCTTTCCCAGACAGAGATTTCCAAAGGTGACGCCTGCCTGCTACTCTGCGGCCAGGGAAGGCCGGTTTCCTCCAGTGTTACCCCAAACTCGGCGCCTTGCCCTCTTCCCCAGAGGAAATGGAATGACTTCCCATCCCCGTCCCGAGGGCACCCGGCATTTCTATGTCAGGGAGCCGGCGCTGACAGCATGGGAGGCCGTTCACCATGTTTTTTTCTTTTTTAAGAGGCCCACCATTCGGAAAGTTTGGATCAGAGGGATCTTTCGCTTTCAAGCTCCCCATGTGTGCTGGAGACACTCTCTTCATATGTTGTAACATGTACCGAAGAGAGATTAAGCTAAGTGAGGCACGCCATTCGCGAAGGCGCGCTGAAATGACGCTGGCTAGAACGTTATGCAATACAAAAGGAATCTTAGTCATTCTAAAGCTTTTACCCAACGAAGGAACTTTAAATTTATAGAAGCACACACTAGAGATAAAGAGGTTGAGAAAGGCTGGGCGAACCGTGTCCCCCACCCTAGTGTGGGGAAGCATAACGACCCCGTGGTAAGAGAGAAGGGGCAGAGGGCAGAGGGCAGAGGCCAAGGCCTAGCCTGGGTCCTAGCTCGCTTGAATCATTTCACTTATGGAAAAAGCCTCGGCTCCCTGGTCTGGACTGAGTGGCCCTGCTGCCCCCGCACGCCTTTCTGTCGCAGGTCCTTTAGAGTGATGGGGACACCTGGCCGCATTCCCCGAGGCGTGCTCAGGGCACCGCTCCTGAGGCCAGCCTGGTGGCGGGCACTGTACGGGGCCATCTCCTGTCTGCGTCGGAACAGCCCTGCAGGTGCCTGCGATTATCCTAACCGTGTAAAGAGGAAATCTGGGGCTTGGAGAGGCTGTGTTTCACCTGAGGCCATTTGGCTATGATGCAGACTCGGGGCCCGGCTGGCGCCAAAGCCGCTGCGCCGTGCTGTCTCCAAAGCTATATTTCACCCAAAGCTGCCACCCGTAGCAGGCCCCACCTGGCTGCTACGACTCGGGACATCCCTGGACCTGCTGGAGCACGCAGCCCAGGGGTTCCCGAGCTGCGTCCTCTGCCGGCTCTCTGGAACCCTGACCTCTGCCCTGGGGAACAGGAAGTCTGCTCCTCTGGAAGGTCAGTAGCAGAGGTGCAGAGCGTGGCCCCAAGGTGGCTCCCTGGGGGCCACTGCCATGAGGAGGATGACAACAAAATCGAAAAGAGATACATTTCTTGGTGGAAAAGCTGGAAAAGCGAAGGTTCCCCTGCAGCCTCGTCTCCTTGCTGCTCAGTGCCTCGTGCCCCCAGTGCACAGCGGTCTCTTGCTGTGGTCGAGGCAGTGATGCTGAATCTGATGACTGGATGGCTTTATGCCATCTCTGCCACACGCATCTCGTTCCAGATTAAATCAGTTTCTGAACATGGAGGGCCAAACTCATTCACTGAGAACATTACTTTGCCTGAAAAAACAAATCCCTTCTACCTGGATTCTAACAAGCGCCGGTGTTCCAGGGTTCCCCTTAAAGGCAAGAGTGTGGTGTGTTTAGCAACAAGCGATTCTAATAAGGTTTCCCTGTTTAAACAGTAATGAGACGACTGTCCTGGTGGTTAAAAAACAGGTTCCCAACTGGAGCTTCTAGAGCTGGTCTAAACCAACGGAGGTGGCCCCCTGCGTGCCAATCAACCCCCGCCAGGCTTTTTTCTTCTCCATTCCCAGGTTAAAAGGAGAGATGCTGAAATGAAACTTATGTGGCTTTCTTTCTGAAAGGCGGCAGCTCCTCCCGGGAACGTTACTGCTTCCCTAGATCTGAGACTTTGACTCCGGGGCCTTATCTTCCGGAGCTAGTCTTCCATCATCTCTCCACTCTTCATGAAAAAGATCGCTCTGGTAACACCCATCCACACGTCCACCCCCATTTCTGCCCGTCCTCACTCCCTTTCTCTCCGGGACCTCTGGAGATGATCTTTCTTCTGGGAAAGGGCCTAACAGGAGCAGGTTCCAGAAGGAGCACGATCTTTCCAGAAGGCCAAATGATCTATGTGCTTCCCACAGCCTGTGCTGCTGACTGTCTCCTCAAGAGCCCCCAGGCTCAGTCAGGAGGCGGCCCGGCATCCACAGTGGAGGGAGCGGAGACGGACCCTGAATGGGTGGGGCAGGGCTTTGGGAACCACATGGGCAGGAAAACTGCACACAAGGAAAGAGGCCAGCAGTCCAGACCTGGGTCTTAAATGAGCCCCGGCTGGATGCAAAGGTGGCTCCACCCAGGGGTCGAAAGCTGCCAAACCCAGCTGGCTGCCCTGCCAGTGTTTTTATGGCCCTTGAGCTAGGAATGGTTTTTTACACTTTTAAATGGTTGCGTTTAAAATGAACAGATAAGTACGTACATAATATCCTGATTTTGCCTCTTGGATGGCCAGGCCTAAAATATTTAGTAACCGGCCCTTTAAGAGAAAGTCTGGGGCCTCCATCCATCCTGTCCTTCTCTTCCTTTCCTCTGGCCTCACCATGCCCCCAACACAGGTGGGTGCACCTGTGACAAGGATGAGCGCTGCTTCACATCCAGGAACCCAGGCCACGTGGACAGAGCCAGGAGACCACAGCCCATGCCAGCCTCATCACTCTCTCCCCGTGGAACCCGGGTAGGCCTTGCGCCCGGCCCCAGCCTCAGTCCCACCCCCCACCCAATGACTCCAGCTAAAAGGGTGCTGTGAACATCATATGAGTTGTGGGATATGAATGCATTTTGTTTTCAAAGCTCAGAAGACTCTGGGGATAAAAGCCTATTGTCATCTGAGGTTATACATGAGCTGGTTTATTAGCCAAATTTCTTTTCCTTTCTCGTAAACGTGGAAGCCTGACGTTCTCTCCCAGTCCACACAAATACAGAGCGCGCGGGGGCCTCGCTCAGCTGACCCGAGCTGTCTATCCTGCGGCTCCCTGATCCAATTTCACCAGCAGGTCAGGCTGACCTCCCCGCTCCTCCCTGGCTGAGCCCACCTCCCCGGGGAAAGCGTGCTGGCCCGCACCCTGCCGTTTGGAAAATCTTTCTGACTCTGCATCCAGACGTGTGTGAAGGGAGACACAGGACTGAGCCATATTTTTTAGGAAATGCAGACTATCTAGACATCGTATCCATAAAGCACTGGATAGCAACTCAGGGAGCAATCCAGGGAGACGGGTGATTTTTACATCTGAGATCATTCTGAAATCGGGGGTCGCAATTTAGGTTTAATTTAAGTGACACCGTGGTGACCTTACTACCTCATGAATCCCGGTCACTTAATGGCCTATGATGGACAAGCACGCCACCCCGAGGGTGAGAAATCTGCGGCTTACAGAGCCTCGGGCGGCCTGACAGAGGGTGGGGCTGGCACGGAGCCCGGGACGCCCAGCTCTGACCATGCGCTCCCCCTCCCTCCGATCCCAGGCCCCTTTTGATGCGGAGGATGGACTCTACTATTTGCAAATACAAGGCAGGCGGTCAGCCCCTCCAGGTCCCTCTCTGAGCAGCTGAGAAGTAACCTCCTTTATTAGGACAGCTCCCCCCAGACCCAGTCACGGAGTGTGACAGGAGGTGGGACAGAGACACGCCCCGCCCCCCCACCCGGGGATCTGGAGAGTCGCTCACAGGTGGCCGCATCAAAGACCTCCCCCCTCCCCGCGGGGCGGGGCAGGCTGTTACCAACTCAGATGCTAGGCTGTTACCAACTCAGATGCTGCGGGTGGGAGAGGCTGGGTGGCCCACAGCTGTGCTCAGATCCACAGTGCACCCCCCTTTCCCTGGAGGCCCGCAAAGACGCTGTGATTCTTAGACGACGGGGAGCCCCATCCCAAACAACCAAGTAGACCTTGCGTCAGCCTCAAGCAAGGAAGGAGCTGAGCTCACGGAGGACTGTGACCCCACCTCCAGGCGTCCTTGGGCTGGGACAGCGGGGGAGGCCACCACCTGGAATTCTACCCGAGCTGCCAAGGGCCAGACGACACCCCACGGGGGCAAGATCTGCGAGGAAACGTGAGCGCGGGTGAGCCACGGAGCAACAGAACCAACCCAAACCCCAGGGCTGTGGGAGCCAGAGGGAAGCCAGCAACCCAAACTCTACCCCCGCCCCCGCCCTGAGCTCAAGGCCGCGTGCAGAGCTCAAGACCACACGCCATCCTACCTCATTTTATACGATGGTTCTCAAACCACCTTTTTTAGTCAAATTTTTGTAAAGTAATCCCACTTTTCCTTCGACACAACTAAAGAATGAACAGTGATGTCTCAAACTGGAGGAGATTCAGTAAAAGCAGTTAAGCCCCTTCTGAGCAGGGGCGAGGTAACCGGTGACAACTCTCTCCAAAAGGAAGGAGTGGATTTGCTCAGCACACACTCACTGTCTGCTGTGCGCCCTGCGTGTGCACGGCCAGGAAGATCGCCTGCCTCTACAGCTGGAGTTCCACAAGGAGGAAAAACGTGCAAATCATGGCAACATAGTGTGAAAAAGGCAAAACAAGAGCAGGTCTAAGACACAGAGTTAAGGGGAGGGCGGGCCTTACCACACAGCAGGGCTGCCCTAGAGCTCCACCAGCTGGGTAACCTCCTATACGAAAGGCCGCCCAACCGCCCCCCACGGAGGCCTGAGGGCTGGTCCTGGGCCCCCAAGGCACCCTGTTTCCAGGCCCGAGGCCCCCCTGAGAGGCCCCTGCGGGCTGGGCAATGCCTTGCTGATGTTTCTACTCTCAGCGCAGGGCCTGGCAAATAGGACGCATTTAATACAGATGTTTATTAAAGAACGTAACGGTGGAGAAAGGGGATTTCCACTCCCCGTGCTTCCTCCTCCCCCCACCATCACAGCTTAATAAACAAGGGCTTTTCAGTTAAAAGACAAGGAACCCAAAACTTAAACATCATTCTGTTCAAGAGGGAGAGGTCAGCTGGAGCTATAGGCAGTATCTGAGATAAATGCTCACGGAGGTCCTTCCAGCCTGAGGCTGGCAGGTGGGTAGGCTCTGTCATTTTTAAAAGACCTCGAGCTATCCTGTGAATTTTGCAACTGAAGGTTGCAGGACATTGGCCGAAAGTAAATCATGTTTAAAAACACCTTTCCCGGGCTTCCCTGGTGGCGCAGTGGTTGAGAGTCCGCCTGCCGATGCAGGGGACACGGGTTCGTGCCCCGGTCCGGGAAGATCCCACATGCCGCGGAGCGGCTGGGCCCGTGGGCCATGGCCGCTGAGCCTGCGCGTCCGGAGCCTGTGCTCCGCAATGGGAGAAGCCACAACAGTGAGAGGACCGCGTACCACAAAAAAAAAAAAAACACCTTTCCCTGAACACTGGCGAACCCTCACCCAGCCTGTCAGCGTTCCGGGGAACTGCACGGACCCAATCCCATAAACAGTCTGCTAAAGTGCAAACGAACGTTTGCAGGAGGAAGCCAGGTGCACACAGAGCAACGGTGCACGCGCTGCCGTGGCCTCGAGGGGCCCACAGCCCGGTGGTTTCTGGAGGATTCTAATGCAGGACGGGGGTGACTGATGCTACCAGGAATTTTTCTAAGTTCACTGTATATGGAATAGATGTTGCTCTCCAGAGAAGAAAGTGTTGAAAACTCTTTAGAACCAAAAATGTTACCTTCCACACGAGGCGGATGAGAAGCCGGTGGAACCAACGTGCTTGGGGAAAACATTTGGAAGCGGTTTCATTGATGAGTTGCCTGCGAGAGAGGCTGCAGACAGAGACCGGTTTCTATTTTAGTGCTAACGTCGGGAAGCGAGCTGGAGACACATGTGTCTCGAATCAGGGCAGCTGCTTTTCCAAACAGCTCAAAATAGAGACGCTTGAAAACACGCTGCACGCACGTGACGCTGACAAGACCAACGGGCCCCGGTTTGGGCCAAAGGTTTCATTTCCTTACCAAACCTAAAAACTTCAAAACCTAGACAGTTTTAAACCAGATCCGACTCCATACGTTCACCAGTAATCTTAATCCCACAGCCCGACGGCTCACGGGGCAGCGCAGACCCCACGGGATGGTTAACCTTGGAAGCGATCGGGCTGCAGTGGCCCCGCCGCGATGAACGCATCACACTGTCAGGAGGTCCTCTCGGGCGATCTGTCGCAGGCCTCAGGGGAGCAGAAACCACACTCAAACGCTCTAACTGTGGGGGTTTGCCCTGGGAAGGGTGGCAATCCCGCCGTCTGGATGCGGCCGACATAAATCAGAGGAGAGCCGGCCCCCGAGTTGGTGTCTTTGCTGGAGAATTGAGATTTCAAAGTAATCTTCTAACACGCTTGTCATCAGTAAAGTTCAAAGGGGTGTGTGGAGGCGCAGCCAATGGGGGTGGGCGGCGGGGGGGGGTGCCCAGGGGCGGGGAGGAGTCACCTCTCAGGCGAGCACAGCCATGGCGCACCCTAGGAACTGGCCCTTCCCTCCCCGGCAATCAGCTCTCCCCACCTCGAGCTGGCATGGGACAGCAGATGCTCCAAGGTGCAGGTTTGGTGGCGCAGCGGAGCCATGAGCCATGGGCCGTGAGCCATGGCGTCCTTCCTGCCTGTCTGCAGGGCCTGGAGGAAGCTGGCCGGGGGCGTGCCAGGCTCTCAGGAGGGAAGCGCCACAGGAGGCCATGCAGAGGTGTGGCCCAAGGGCCGAGAGGAAACACACTTCAAAGCCCTGCCATAAACCTGGGAGGGTCAGGGGCCTTTATCTGTCGTCCCCCGACATAACAGCTTCCCTGGACTTCAGAAAAGGAGGAAGAAAGAGCTGGACACAGGCATTCAGACCAGGAAGCAGCTCCCTGCCCACCAGGGCCACGGAGCCCCGTGAAGCTCCTGGGCTTGCTTGGGGACCAGATGCCGAGGCCGCCTCGCGGCTCCAAAAGGACAATTTTTTTCACCAGGGATGGGTTCACCTTCAGGAAGACCGAAGTGGGCAAAGCCAACCCCTCCCTTTCTCTCCTTCCTGAAACCCCACAGACCTCCTTCTCCCACGACAGGGACAGGGATGGACGGGGCTGGCGGCAGATGAAATGACGATGCCTTTCAGGCAGTCCTGGGTGACCCTCGGCCAGGGGTACGTCCTGGGCTGGGACACCACCCCCCAGCCCCCCCGGGGCAGGAGCGGCTGCCTCGTCTCTACAGGCCAGGCTCTGCTCTGCAGTGGGCACCGTGGGTGCCCAGGAAACGGGATGAAGCGGAGAGGAACACACAGCCCCAAGCCTGAGCCCGGCGATTTAAGTCACGGTGACTGGGCAGCATGTGCTCCCGTGGCCTGGAATCCCTGAGCTGGGGGCGGAGGCCAGGCCGGTGAGAACTGCTGCGTGGGTGCCAGCAGGGCCAGCAGAGCTGGGGGGGGGGGGAGGGGGAGGGGTGGGACTAAGACCAGGCATTCTGACCCAGAGTGAGCCTCCCTGACATCGTCGTCCTGGGAAGGGAGAAGCCTGGCCCCCAAGCTGGGCTCTGAGCTACGCTCATCCGCCTCCTCCACTCACGGGCTGGTGCTTCCAGCAGCTTCCTCATCACAAGTCTGTTCTCTCGCCTGTAAGATGGGGAGGAAATAAGACAAGTGCCCAGACAGGGACAACCCAGGGCAGGGCTGAAGCACACTCAGTGCTGAGGAGAGGTCCCAGGAAGAGCGGCCCCATCTAGATGGGTGAGTCAGAGAAGTTTCTATAGGAGGCTGCTTTGGGCAGGCACACGAAGCGGGTGCACGGTGTTTCTGGGTGGACGGCGGAGGGCAAGGTCAGGACAGGGCCACAGTAAAGGAGAAAGAGAAGACAGCAAGGAGGCTGTGTCGACAAGAGGGAGGGACGGAGGGAGTCATAATGAAAGCTGTGGATTTGGGGATCGTCATTTCATTTTCTCTCTTGCTGTGTTCGCTGTGGTACTGCCACCTCCAGACCTGCTCGGGGCCCCCAGGCTTGGTCACACCCGGTGAGGCAGAGACAAACCAGAAAGAATGACTCATCGCAAAATGCCTGAGCAGCTGGGCCCGGCTGCCGAGAGGCGAGGGCCACTGTCCACTCAGAAGGGGGTCAGCTGGGACCCGATTCGGGACCCGATTCAGAGCAGCCTTCCTCCCGGCCCCCTGCCCGCAGTCACCGTCCAGCCACCCTCACGTGCACGCTCTCCCTGGGAACTCTCCTCCACGAGAAGGTCAGACATCTCCACCAAAATGCAAACGAGGCAGATGGCCCCGCAGCTCTGGGATAAATATGAACAAGCACTGCCAAGCTTACTGCAAACTACCCACCAATCTGCTAAGTCCCCGTAAACACAAGTCGCTCTGTGTTCACCAGGATGTCGGCCTGCCTGTGGGACCAGGGCCAGACCCATGTGCTTTTCAACATCGACCAGAGTTCTGTACATGTAAACTGAGCCTCTTACAAGTACCATCTAAGACATTTTATAATAGTCTGTGGGGTTCTTTCTTGCACTTTTGAATCTTGTGACCAAAATTACTTCCCAAGTAAACCACGATCTGACATTCTGACAGCATTGATCTTAAATGACCCTTACCTCAGAGATATTTAAGGTCATTTCATCAAAAGGCATAAGGCCACAATTTAACACAAGCAGGTTCAGCTGGTTGTCTTATAAGAAGAAGGGACCCAAGGGCTTCCCTGGTGGCGCAGTGGTTGAGAGGCCGCCTGCTGATGCAGGGGACGCGGGTTCGTGCCCCGGTCCGGAAGGATCCCACATGCCACGGAGCGGCTGGGCCCGTGAGCCATGTCCGCTGAGCCTGCGCGTCCGGAGCCTGTGCTCCGCAATGGGAGAGGCCGCAACAGTGAGAGGCCCGCGTACTGCAAAAAAAAAAAAAAAAAAAAAAAAAAGAAGGGACCCAGACTCATTCATTTTTAAAAGAACGACAGAAAGAACAGGAAGAGCCTGACGCAGTGGGCAACGTGCTGGTCACTGTGCAGGCGGTCTGCCTTCTAGAGTCTACAGGGCGGGAATAAGCAAGTCGGGGTGGCTCTAAGGGGTCTTGAGGCGGGGTCCCACGAAATCCAAGCGAAACGGCAGGAGCTGGTGGGGGCAGTGTGCCTGGAGACCCCAAACCGCAACGGCTCCCAACAACGGCCCTCAGTCAGGTGCTAAAAGCACCACGTTTCTCTTCTGCACAAACCAGACAGCACCCTGAGGTCTTGAATGCCCTCCAGAAACCAAACCAAGGTCTTCTGCAACAGCCCTGGAAGGCAGGTAACAAGTGTCCTCAAGGCAACGACAGAGAAAGCCGAAGCCTTCGGCGCAGGTCCAAGGGCAAGTCTCTGGGCAGAAAAGGCCGATTCAAGGTGTGCAGGCGGCCAGGCTGTCCCAGGGAGATTACTGCCAAGGTCAGACTAGCAGATCTAGGAGTTCTACAGAAAATAATAGTAAAACATAAAACGTTGGTGACTCCTAAGGTACGATGGAGAGAAAATGAAACGAACCGAGGCCATGAGGAGCTAGAGTCGGCAAGTCCTGGTACCACGTTGGTAAGGGAGGAGCTGTCACGAGGCCACTCCCAGGCTTCAGGCGGGCACAGCTCTGTGGGCCATGGGGCTGCCAGCAGGGCGGCGGAAAGCTCGAGCAAGCAGAGAGGACTCCACCAGCCGCGGCCACGCTGGCTGTGAGGCACACGAGGCAGCTGGGTAGGTGGACCCAGAGCTGGGCGGGTTAGGAGCTGAGAGGACAGAGATTAACTAGAGCTCTGGGAAGGGCCTGGCCTCCTGCAGGGAAGGAAGGTGCCAAGGGCTGCGTGGTGCTCCCAGGAGCATCAGGGAGACAGAGACTGGGGACCCCAGGAAGCCGGGGAGGGTGTGATGAGGTGGGGGAGAAGCCAGGCAGGGGCGGTCCCAGAGGGAGGAGCGCATCTTCCAGGTGAAGGTGCCGGAGACGAGGCCTGAGAGTGTCCTCTGGGCTTGGAGACAGGGTTCGGGGACAGTGGCCAAGGCCGGAGGGAAGGGGTTGGGGAAAGAGTGGGCGGCGAGGAGGGGATGACAGCCAGGAGGACCAACCCCGCCCAAACTGCTCAGAGAGGTTCAGAAGCCTGTGCAGGCCACACAGCAAGGAAGTGTGGAGCTGCTCCTACTCTGCCCTGGGTGTGCGGAGGGATGGATGGATGGATGAATGAATGAATGAATGAATGAGTGGGTGAACAAACCAGCGGCCCAGTCTCGTTGAGTGGCAATTTGCTTCTTTCCTGCGTCAGCAGTTCTCGGACAAACTGTGAAATGGAAAAGTATGTGCTCCCTGGGGAGGCCTCTCTCCCCCTCATCAGAGCAGCTGCAGCTCTCAGCCCCCACCTCCCATTTCCGAGCTGGGCCCCTGTCTTCCGAGTTCCCTGAAACCTGCCCTGGACCGGCCAAGTGTATTCTCCACATCTGACGGCCTTCGTGTGACCTACCACCACGCACAGAAGCTGGCGAACGTCAGAAAGGGTGAGGACTTGAGGCCAAGCCCTTCTGTCGTACAGGGAAAAGCTGAGCCCTGGGGAGGCGGATCCTGAACTGGATGTGGCTGGCGTGGAGCCCGGGCCTCCTCGGGGTGCTCAGAGGACCCCCAGACCCGAAGACTGGAGGGATGACATACCTGTGCATTTTTTATCATTCTCTATTGAAACTGGAACTTTCCTCTTCTAAAAGTATGTAGCTGCCGTAAACAAAAAACCCCTCGATGCAAGAAAAGACCAAAGACTGAAGCCTGGGCAGCCCAGCCCCAGCCCGATGCTCCTCCTGCAGAGCAAGTACCGAGGTCAGACTCGTGCTCTTCTGTATCTGAGTTTCCCTCTCTGAAGACACAAGACCTAAATCACTGTCACCCTGTGGTCCACACGGCCCCCCAGGAGACACCCATTTACTTCATTTACCAACATGGACGGACCCCTTGCTGGGCACTGGGCACACAGGACGCTGCCCTGCCCTCGGGGACCCAGCAGCCACGGGTGGCATCTGAGATGAGGTGACAGCCTAGACCCAGCTCACTAGCTGGTCACCTCCCTCCTGTGGGCTCAAGTTTCCCAAATCAAAAAACAAACAGGCTGGAGCCTACGTTAGTGATTTTCAAACTTTTTTGTGTCTTCAGTGGTAGAAGACCGTTTTCAAGCGAAACTTTACAGGGCTGCACAAAACTGCGGAACGGATGAGAACGGAGCGGCTCTGCTGGGAGACAGGTACGGGTGGGTTTTAGGCCGGCCCCCTCCCCACTCGCCCTTGAGGGTCAAGGAACTTAGCGTGAAATCCCCGGGCCCTTTTCCGCCCTGAGCCCCAGTGGCCCTGGCCACGAGGCCCACGTGCCTGGCATCTCTTGGGTACAACATTTAGCTGCTTGCGGTGCTGGTGGGGAGCCCAGTGTTTCAGCCTTTTTCTTTTTAATGACGTGAGACTAGAGGTGCTGGGTCTCAGGAGACCCCCCCACCGCCCCGCCGCGGGAAAGTGCTTCCCCTCTGACCCCAGGGTGGGGATGGAGATGGCCTGCCGCACCACCTGTGTCTCCATGCACTAGTTCACATCCGGCGGGAGGTGTAAAAAACGTTGAATGGGCTCAGTCGCGATGAAAAACTACATACTGAAGGGAAAAGGGAATTTTGGAATCCTCCTGTGGCCTTTATCCTGAGGCTGCAACTGGCCCCCCGCCCCCGCGGGTCCCGGGTGCAAAGGCTAAGAGCTGGGGATGATGGCAGAGGAGAGGCAGCCAAGAGGTTCCCCCCCAGCGCCCTGACCACACGCGGGGAAATCCCCGTTCCTGTGACTCCCGTGCAGCAGCTCTTGTACTTACCTGGTCTTGTCTCAAGTTCATTTTCTCCATTTACCGCCCCCTCCCCCGAGTCTTATTTGCATGCGGATGCTATTCTAACACAAAACCCTGTTTGCATTTATCTACAGCAGACGCACCCAGAAACACGCACGAAAAGGGAAGAACAGGGGCCAAAGAGGCTGCCTCTCCAACCAACTATCGGGCCCTGGGCCCGACGAAGCCTTAGGGGTCCTCATCTGTCAAAGGGGGCCATAAGGATCTGTGCTCGGACAAGCTATGGGGCAGATGAGCGGGGACATATGCAGACTGGGGCTTACATAACTGCCACGTGTACTGCTCCTCCTGGCAGGGCCGAGGCTGTAGGAACCCATGGTGTGGAGGGACACGTTCCGCCTCCCAGCCTCCCTCATCACGTCCCGTCTCCACTGTGGTGAGGCTGTCATTTCACTGAGAGTTGATCCCCAGAGCATAAGACCCCACACGCAAATGACAGCCACAGAAAGTGCGTGCAAACAGACGTTACGTTCCAGTGTCTACCCCGGTCTACTCATGTAGCTGCCCTCCTGCTCTCCACACCCCTGGAACCAGCGTAGCAGGGATGACAGAGGACCGGGGCAGGAGCTGAGAATGTGGAGGAAACTGTGCTGGAGGTCAGGACGGCACCTGCCCTCTGGGTGCGCCCTATCACTTCGGGAACCCAGGGAATCACCGTGCCAGCCTCAGCCTCCATCAAACCACAGTGCCGCGCCAACCTCCAAAGTGCCTGTAACTCTTAAACACCAGGGCCTTCAGCTGGAACCAACACTGAGCATGGCCAGTGGTGGAAAGCTCGGGTTTGGGTTTGGGCTCTGCCCCTTAGCAGTTCTGTGACCTTCTGTAGAAGCCTGGAAATTTTCCTAGGGCTTCTGAGCCTGGCGGGTTATCGTGTCTTGATTCCCACCTGAAATCAAGAGACGATGACCCACCGCACTGGGATGCTGCGAGGTTCCATGAAATAATGGCTGTAGAGGGCTGAGCACTGCGCCTGAGCGTAACGCCAGCCATGCAGGCTATTAACGTCACCGTTACCGTGCTCAGTGCACGCAAAGTCCTAGGCAAGGGGCCACTCGGGACAACGCTGGGATCAAACACCATTTGGGGTCTCTGGTTCCACGTCTGGGGGAAGAGGGGGGGCCCACAACTGCAGGGAGGCAGGACGGAGCGAGGAAGGAGCTACAGGAGGAGAGAGGGTCTGGGAAGGCTCACAGAGGGGCCTTGGAGGATGAATGAGCAGTATTCTGACGGGCAGGAGGAGGAGGAGGAGGAAAGCCCAAAGGCCTCGGAATACGGGAGCCCTTGCTTCCAGAGGGGATCCCAGCGTCCTGAGCCCGGGATGCCTGAGCTCTCAGCAGAGGCTGTGTCTGTCTAGTACCGGCGTGCGGGATGCATCTCAAAGAGGCTCGGGGTGCGGGCAGAGTGTGGAGGTCTCATTCCAAAGGCCCTGGTAAGCGGGAAGATCCTGGGGACAGTGGTGACGGAAAGGGTTGGCCAGGCCACATCCAGAGACCGGGAGGCTGTTTGCAAGCTGCAGGGTAGCCTGAGCAGCGCTGTGGACTTGGGCATGAAAAGGAAACAGCAGCCGAGAGCCCTGGGACTTTGGGGAGATGGGGCGGGAGGGGTGGGGGAGAGAGGCGCTGACTCATCTGAGAGGAGCGCCCGGGGCTTGGACACCACAAATAGAGCTTCGAGCTTTCACAGCCAGGAGAGGTGACCCTTTCTTCGCGGCTCACCGAGAACTTCAGGGTTCAGCCTGGATTTCTCACCTCCCACCCCAGCCCCCTAACGGGATGATGTGAGCTGTGAGGAATGAGCTGGGGACACTTAGCAGACACCCGGGTGACTCACGCGGAGCAGCTTCTGCCACTAAGACCTTCCCCTTTCCTGACCTTGGCGTTTCCCCGTCAACAGTTAAGGCTTCTTTCCGAGGCAAAGTACATTGTATGTTTGTTTTTAATCTGCGTGAGGAATGACACCGGGCCAGAGCGATTCTGTTAACTTGCTCTTTCCTGTCTGACAAGTGCTCCCAAGTCCCCTCCAGTCACCAGGACAACGCAGTGACCCAGAGACGCTGTCCCTGCCCTTGCTTCTTGCAGGGGAGCCCGAGGGTCTCCACCGTCATATGGAGCAACCAGGATAACGGCCCCTAACGCTCGACCCATAAAACAAAATTCTCTTTAATTCAAAAAAAAATGCAGATCTACAACGGACTTCAACACAAGCAGTGGCCCTGGATGCGTCATTTCGTCCATGAAAATCTATTAGGAACTATCACCGGTAAACTACTGTGCTCTCAGAGTATCTGAGCTGTAACAGATCGGCAGGCCCTACGCACGCCCTCCCCACGAAGAATCTCATGGTTGGGATAAAAGCAGCACCGCTCAGGCCACGAGGGCTCATGCACCCACATCCGCAGGCGCCTCCACTCCCCGCATGCGGTACCTGTTGGGTGCCGGGTGCTGTCGCAGGAGGAGAGGGAGCTGACCCGAAGGTAAACAGGATCACAGCCCCCTGTGTTCCAGAGGCTCCTGGGTGGCAGCGTCTCAGCAGAGCTGTGGGCGAAGCAAAGTGGGGTGCAGGGGCGGAGGGCGGGCGGACCGGGGCGCAGGAAGTGCCCAGAGAAATGGACTTGGGATTCCACGGAGGCCAGCAAGGCTGGAGACACGCTGGGGCCAAGTCACCACGGCTCCCAGGGAAGGAGTCGGACTTGGCCTCAGGCTGCAGGGAGATGCCGAAAGATCTGGAGCAGGGCCCTGAGGAGATGAGCTTACTGCTGGAGAAAGAACATTCTAGCTCACTAAATGGGGAAGAGTCTAGAAAGATACCTTCTCTGGAGCAGTATGGTCCAGCGTCTGGCCCTGGTCTCCATATGCCAACCCAGTACTACTTCTCATCTCCAAACCACCCCCGCTTGACAAGAACTTGTAGGGGAACGACCACTCAACCAGTTCTGTGCTACAGCCTGAACCCAAGCTGCAGGCAATGGTGCCCACGGCGCCGGCCTCCAGAGCTCATCCCTGGGATCCTCCACGGAGGCAGACGAGCAGAGACGGCGCCTGTCACTCAACGGCACAGGGATGGGGCCTCGGGAAGGGCCCCGCCTCTCACCCTCCTTGGGAGGACAGAGTAAAAGGACAAAGTGCAGCACATAATAGGTGTTTGGGAAACACTGCTGGTTCTCTCTTAAGTGAGTCACGAGATGCAGTTTTTTTTATCCAATCAATCGAGAGCTCAAACACTTGTATATTTTCTTTCCTTATGGAAGGAGCTTCGTATTCTAAGTAATAAATAAATGCCTTGAAAACAAGCTCTTGGATCACGACCTAAACAAGGAAATACACGAAATTCAACCTTTTTCTTGGAGAAGATAGAACCACCGCTCTCAACTGATGAAATTTTACAAAAAGCTTAAGATCAAACCCTAAGTACATCATTACCAATTCCAACTACCAAGCGTTATTATCGCTTGTGCAAAATTACACATAAAACCAGACACCGTTTCCTACCTGTAAGGGTTCCCGAATTGTCTAGCTGGGGCTCTGGTTCACATGTCAACAGTTTAACAAGCTCCAGGCTTCTGTCGGAGATGCACTGGCCTCAGTGGCCATCGGGCCAGAGACAGCCGTGGTCCTCCTCCCGGGAGGGCACCTCTGAGGCCAACACCACAGAGACACTTGGCAGTGTTACTGCGTCAGGTGCCTAGCTCCATGGAAGCCACGTTCCTTTAAAAGGTTCTGGAAAGTAAATTTCTGCAGCCCTAACGCGCAGCCCGTTTAAAGAACCCCTGTGGGAACCTGCCCTAAAGAACAAAAAAGCTTTTGTAACGCTAAGAATCACCCCACTCCGATCTGCTTTGTAATCTCTGCTGCTCACGCTCAGCGGCACCACCATTACTGGGCACTGTGCTTTGTGCCCTGCGCTGCGCTAAGTGCTGTTGTACGGGATCGTTTCATTCAATCCCCATAACGGGGGTGTGTGTGTGTGTGTCGGGGAGTGTGGGTGGGCGGTTTCTGCTGTCATTCACACTTTACAGATGAGGAAACTGAGATCAGGGATCTCAGGGTCTCTCCCAAGGTCACCCAGCCGGTCAAGGGCAGTCAGGCCAGGGCCTCGAGCCACTTGGCTCCAGAACCCCAGCTCTTAATCTCTCTCCTGCAGGGCGCACACAACTCGTCTCCGCTGCATCTCTCTGCCTGCTCTAGAGGGACTGTGAGGTCTGCAGTGCGCGTGGTCTCGGGCTGTCACACTCAGCAAGGCTGCGGGTGCTGCCTCAGAGCCGCCACCGTGACCTTGGATGAGCCGCTTCCAAAGGCAGCTGGCTCCCAACGCGCGGCCTGACCTGCAGGTACCGGCTGAGTCTGGGGCACAGCACTTGCCTGTGATCTGATTCTGAACCACAGCTGAAACCCTGGGGGGCCTGGCTGGGTCTCCCCCGGAGCAGGAAGCCCCTTCCCAGAGACGCTGTGTCTCCCCCCAACTCCCCCGCACCGGCTGCCAGTGGCAGGGCAGCTCGGAACCAAAGGTGAAAGTGTCTGAAAGCCAAGACTGGAGACTGTATACACACAGCAATTTGTTACTGTGAAAAACCATCTGCTTCTCGGTATTACAATCCTCAGAGGGCAAATTATAGCTAGCGTTCCACATAAAACATCAATTTAAACCATCAACTATTCATAATTTCAATTCTTTATTGGAAACCAAGGACATAAATGTCAGGGAATAAAGCAATATTTCTTTTATTAACTGTTCCATTCATCTGGCTATTAAATAAAACCAGGGCCCCAATAAATGACATGAGTCCTTGCCTGACAGCCACACCAAATAGCTCTATAATTCTCAGCCATTTTGAAACAACGAAAACGGCATTATTTGAAAAGTTGCAAACTTTAATATGTAATAAAATTAAAATTAATGTGCTCTTAGTACCTTGCGAAACTGCAGTGCCCTTGTATTCAAATATATTGCTTCTTGTACATTTTATTTTTAACAGTGCTCATTCTGTACTGAGAACGCACCGGGTTTATGACCAGGTGTGGCGGATGCCAACCGCCTCTGGCATTTTTCACTGACATCTACTTTTCCCAGGCTGCAGCCGCCTCCCCCTGCTGGGTCTGGGCTGCACAGGGCACCGTGTTGAAAGTGCAGCTCAGGGAGTGCGTGGTCTGTGGGACACTCACAAAACAGTTAAGTAAAAGCCTGATTGGGCTTCCCTGGTGGCGCAGTGGTTGAGAGTCCGCCTGCCGATGCAGTGGACACGGGTTCGTGCCCCGGTCCGGGAGGATCCCACATGCCATGGAGCGGCTGCGCCCGTGAGCCATGGCCGCTGAGCCTGTGCGTCCGGAGCCTGTGCTCCGCAACGGGAGAGGCCACAACAGTGAGAGGCAAGTGTACGGCAAAAAAAAGAAAAAAAAAAAAGCCTGACTGAGTGCAGGGCGGGTTCTGGTTACAGGCCTTTTTTTTTTTTTAAGAGAATAATCTGAGCACTCGAAAATGAAAGGCACAGAAGATGGAAGAGGATATTTACTGATGGATTGATTTTTTTTTTGGCCACACTGTACTGCATGTGGGATCTTAGTTCCCCAACCAGGGATCGGACCCATGCCCCCTGCAGTGAAAGCTCGGAGTCTTAACCACTGGACCTCCAAGGAAGCCCCAAAGAGGATATTTCTTGAGTGTCCTTTGTGGACTAGGACCTAGACTGAGATTTTCATATGTGTTGTCTTGCAACCATCCTGCAGGGTGGGTACACTTTACAGATTAGGAAACAGGTTTAGAAGGGTGGCTCACGAACTTATCTTATCCCTAGGAGGTACACCTACATGTTAACCAACGAGGAAATAAACAGAAATAAGACACAGGGTCCATACCCAGCACCTTACAGTCTCCTGGCTGTGATCCACACAGAAGTAACTGTTGAGTGCGGTCAGCAGCAGCAGGGGCAGGAGGACAAGGGCTCAAGCCCACACCCCTCGGAGGGAGGAGCACCAGGTGATGCGGGGGAGGCGGGGCGGGTAGGGGGAGCTCCCGGGGAGAGACTGCACTTGGGCCGAGTCTTCTGCAAATCCTTGCTTTTCCCTTTCTTTTCAAGATTTAATTTCTACAAGAGATGTTGCCACCCTAAGAATAATTATTTTAAGGAAAACACAAACAACAGCATTAATGAAAGATTTTGTATTTGAAACACCCACAACGCATCCCGCGTGAACATATTCACGACTCTAGGTTTTTGTGGCTGTGTGATACTTCTTCCTGTTCAGGTCCATAACTACTGGTTGAATGAATGACTTGGGTAAACGACAGGGGCTTCACTTGGGCACAGCACACCGCCACCCACAGCATCCTCTGCGGCTGCCCTGTCACCGCCCAGGGAGGGGATTAACCATCCTTGTTTTGCAGATGAGGAAACTCAAGGGGCCCTGTGACCTTTCCTTCCTTCTCCTGACACCAGTCCCTCCTGCACTGTCTACGGAGCACGGAGCATGTTCGGGGATTTTGGTGTTGGTGGTGGTGGTGGTGGAGGAGGGGAAGGCCGACAGCTCCGGGCTCCCGCACCCACGAGCGCGCAGAGCAGGCCAAGGTGGGGGTGTGACCACCGCCCGGCACCAGCTCTGGGCCTCCCCCTCCAGCCCACAAGACCTCGGCGAGGAAGAGGCCCTCAGAGCCAACCAGGGCTCCCAACTACAGGAGGGAAAGCTCGAAGGGTAAACGACTTTTTATTGGTGTGTTATTGGCCACAGCCGAGTCATAGCTTTTAGCCTGAAATGCAGGTAAAGAGAAGATCCAGCAGTCAACAAGGCAAGAAGATACCTGCAAATGTACACGAGTACGACCTCCCAGGGCTTGCTTTTCTTCCTTGCGTTTGCTTCTTTCTTACTTCAGGTCATCTTGGTGAATACGGAAAAAAACAGTTGACTTTCCCTCCTGCTTATGTGACTAAGAGAAACCTCCCTGGATTCATTAGAGTCAAGACTTGAAACTTCAGAGTTCCCGACTTTGCCTTCACAATTTAAACACCATTCGGAACCCTTTAGACGCAATAAACACGTATCTGTCAAAGAGAATAACTGAGAGCCCCTCGTGGGAATGGCTTACCAGCCACTTATCAACGGGTGGTTCCAGGAAGCCCAGGCCAGACCACCTTCTGTGCTCTGACCTGAGAGTCATCATTCATGAAACGGAGGTTTCAGTGCCAGCCACTCTGGTGGCTGCAGAAATGCAACCAGTTTTGGTATTCATGGAACTTACATCCTAACGGGGAGAGACAGGTGACAAAAAGATAGATAATGGATCAGGAGACGGTAAGGGCAGTGGAGAAAAGACAGCAAAGTAAAGGGAATGGGGGTGTGTATGGGGGGGAGTAGGAGATAGTGCTGGGCCAGGATTCACGAAAGGGAGGGGAGGAGTGCCCATGCCACACGCCTACCCCTGCTCAGCTCTGTGGCAAGGGAGGGGCATCTGTAGCGCTCCAGGGACAAGCCTGATGGGCACACGTTAATTTTCCGTTTATTTTCAAAATTCCGAAAGACACAGCATGTAACTTGGTGGCTTTGAAACAACACCAACAAAATCAGCAGGGCTTACCTGGCAGCCCAGTGTTTTTAGACTCTGCGCTGCCAAGGCAGGGTGCGTGGGTTCGATCCCTGGTCAGGGAACGAAGACCCCACATGCCGCGATGCGCGGCCAAAAAAAAATTAAAAAGAAAAAAAATTAACAACAACTCTGGAGTCAAGAACCTAGGAGACCGATGCATAGGCTGGATTCAGACAGAGGAGAGGAAGGGCATGTGGGTTCCTCTTGGGGAGAGAGAGAGTCCTGCATGGTGCAGGGAGCCACGGCTTCTGGCACCACAAGGACCAGGGCGTTGCCCATCTGGCTGGGGAAGCAAACAGTAAAGGGCTGAGTAAGAGCAGGAGGGGGCTGCCAACATCACAGCAGCTGTCCCTTGGGTGAGAGGAGAGGAAAAGCCGAAGTCTCAGGGCCCCTGGGAAGCAACCCGCCACTTCCTTTGTACTGGCATTTGCTGCTCCAGCACCAGATAGGGAACGGTCGGATGTGTTCACATGAAAGTTCTTAGGCTGTAAGATCTTGTTCTCGAGAGGCAGCAACACCGCCCTGGGCGGCCCTCTTTTTATCACAATATTAATCACGACTCCGCGGCCCAGTTACCCCACTGGTCTCTGCTTCGTTAGCACGGCGCTGTCTGGAAGACCCTTGTTCACCAGCTCACTAAAGAGGCCCTGCTCACCGTGCTCCGGCACCTGCCCCTGGGCCTGGCATCCACAGGTGCTCAAATCACAGTTCCTGATTGAACAAATGCATGAAGACGAAAGAAACCCGAACCCAGTGAGGGGGCGCTGCCTCGCCCAAACTCACAGGCTTATTAAGGCCCACCAGGTCTCTTTTACTTCCAGCTGTTTCTGAGTTACTGTTACGTGCGTAAGACTGTAGAAGTGATCCTTTTAACCCAATATTTGATTTACCATAGTACACTGATAATTAATTACATGGTTTCTCTAACTGCAATTCAAGATCTAATAACATCAATTTTCTGTGCTTGGGCTTTTCATTAACTTGGGCTTTTGCCAAAGACTCAAACTTTCGAGCCTTACCAAATTTTAACTTGGCTCCACTTCTGTGTGTGATGACCTGCTCCGGGGTGACAGCCCCAAAGGCCTCCCCTTCGAAGCCTATCTTCTGCCAGGGAGCCCGTGTACCAGCCTGCTTCATGGGGAGCCCAGAACCCACTTCCAGCCTGGAACCCATTCCCCAGCCTTGCAGGCTGGGGCATGTTAGTGTCTCTCTAGTCGCCTGCTGGAACATTTTCTGAGCAGTAAAAATGTTCCTCTGAGAGCTTACATCCGTACGTACAGCTTGCCCAGGAGTTAAGTTCCTCGCAGATTAAACGGACCCTCCCGGCTTTGTGGGCAAGGGTGGGTAGCCCCCCTGTAACTTGTGTTCCCTGGTCATTATCCCCCCCACAAGAATATCCAGCCAGTCAGTCAATGGATATTTAGTGAGCACCTACTATTATGTCCCAGGCTCTGTGCCAGGGGCTGGAGGTACAGCGTGAAATGACCGCGGAGGGTTCCTGCTCTTGTGGGACTAACGTTCAAGCCGGGGTAGACAGGAGAGACAGCTTGTGGCCAGCGCAGGATAACGACCTTAGATTGGGGTGTCAGTGGTGGGATTCCCGGGAGTACCGGGGAGAAGGAACCACAGGGCACAGACAGGCAAGGTCAGGTGATGCCAACGGGGCTGGAGCGGCTGTGATGGTGCAGGCGCTCCGCAGCCCAGGGAAGGGCGGGCAGGAAGGCATCAGAGGGTCCAAGCTGGGCGGCTGTACGAGCTGAACTCCATTATTAATGGGAAGTGAAAAGGAGAAAAGGAAAAGGATATTCAAATTCTAGTTTCAGTGCCGACTAAATGGAACAAAGCCTAATTTCAATAATTCTCGGTAACGTTGAGTTCTAGTTACTTTTGTTTCCCCTGAACCGTGATACAACCAGACGGCTGTACAAAAGAGGCCCATGAAATTTTTACGCCTGCAGTATAATGAGACACAGTAGACCAAGCGATGTAAATTTAGAGTTTTTCGATATGTGTGATTACGCCACCATCCTGAATGCCAAAATGCTGTCACATTCACCCCCGTCATCAGATCTTTAATGGCTGCTCGAAAAAGGGAAAGAGGAGGGAAGACCGATGGTAGAAACCTTTCAGTTACAGCTTTCTGGAAAGCCCTCGGGCAACTACTTCTAAGAGTTTCGGCTTTTAGGGAATATTCATTAAAATGAATTTAATGACCTGCTCCTGCTGCCGGTCTGGATTTTTAAGTAAAAATTGCTATGCATGTTTTTGGGTTCACAATCCCCATCTCTCAAAGACAAAATTTTATTCTCTTATTTAGGCTATTTAAAAGAATACTGCATGGGGAGAATCACCTATCCACTTGGGGGGAAAAACCCCGTTAGATCCTACACCTCAAACCACATACACAAAACTGCTGTCAGATGAAAAAAAAATCAAATGAAAAACCAGAATTCCTTAATTACTATAAGAGGATGTAGAAAAACATGTTTATATTTACAAGACAGATGACAGGCTTGGGGAAAATATCTGGAATTTATAAGATATGAGAAAATATTAATACCACACTCTCTAAACACCAAAATGGACCAAGAAGATGAGGCAAACAGCCCACTAAAAAAATTAGCAAAGGACGTTGAGACAGTTTACACAAGAGATACTACTGGCTGATAAACATAGTATAAGATGTTCAACCTCACTGTTGATTGAGGAAGTATGAACTTCAAGGAATATACATACATTTTTTACCAGTGGAAGATGCAGTAACTGACTTATCCAGTGCTAGTGAGGTCATGAGGAAAAGGACAGTCCCACTGTCCTGTCTGTCACCTGGTGAAGAGTCAGTGACAGCTGAGGACACCGTTTTGGATGCCAAATCGGCAGAACCAGAAAAGGAAAACACATACATACCCTTTGGCCCAGCAATGTCACACCCAAGAATCTGTCCTGCAGTCATACTTGCACAAATGGTCAAGGACTCATGTACAAAGACGTCTGCTGCGGTGTCCACGCACCCCACAGACACCGACACACCACCTGCTTCGTGCAAAATACTGTTCTCTAGGCCTAAGATGCATCACTGAACAAGACATAGGGAAAAAAATGTTCTCATAGGGAAGAAACAATAATCAAAACAAATAATTACATACTATGTAACTGATAGTGGTGACCTCTGAAACTGGGGGGTGGGGGTGGGGGAAGGGGGACGACTTTAAATTTTGTTATGTCTTGCACGTCTGGAATGGTTTAACTTTTATAAGCATGTTAATTTTGTAATCAAACATGTTTAAAATAAAAGAGCCCTTGCCACGCAAAGGCCAATGAGCTAGTCAACTCCGGGGGAGGGGGTGCTCTGTGTCCCTGGGACAGGCGACAGCAGCTGACACCTTCACCCTCCATCGTCACTAATGTGGGAAAGGCAAAGGCTACCCGCAAACCTCCTGTCCACACTGAAAACACTCTGCTAAGAGTCTTCCCTCTGGCCCTTTAAATTCGTGTATTACACATGTAATGCACAAATACATTCTTATTACGAAATTTAAGAAAATAAAGACTAAGGTATAAAAAAGTCAAAGCCCCTCCTTGCCTTTCTGGGCCGTCACCCTGGCCAGCCGCTCTTCTCTATGACACAAAGGGCACTTTTTAGAGTGAACGATCCTCTCCCAAGCTGAAAAGGCCAACCTGTAATATATCTACATCTATATTTAGATTATAGAATTAGATCCCAATTTAGCTGACTTTCATCTCAGAGCGGTGTGATGTTTCCCAGGACTGCCTGAATTAGATTTCCTACTAGTTAGAATTTCCTGTAAGCTGGGATTAAAAGCTCTCATTTCCTAGTTCCTAGTTGCCATCTTAATCATTACACAACACTTCAAAATTTCACAAGAAGTTTTGGAAATATTAATATGCTATCTCACTTCCCAACAATCTATAAAAGACAGGGAGAGAATGAAAGTCAGGAGCAGGGTTTAGATGAAATGCATTGTGTTGGGATTTGAGGAGACCTGGTTCTGTGGCCGTGGCTTTGGTCAGGTCACCTGTCCCTTCCTGGGTCTGATTCCTCATCTTTCAAATGAGGATTTGGGGCAATGTGGAGAGTATGCACAGAGCCTGTTCCATAAAAGCTAATTAGTAAATGTTGTTTTCCTTTCCCTCTTTCTTTAAAACTTTTTCCGATTCTGGGGCCCCAAAGAGGGGCTTCTGCGGGTGCTGGTAGCGCTCTTGATCTGGCTGTTGGTACACGGATGAGCTCGGTTTGGGGAGGGTGACTGAGTGTGTACCTAATGAAGCAGGCATCTTCCTGTAGGTATATCAACCCTAACTGAAACGGCCAAAGCAAAAAAAGGACTTAGTCCCTTCAGTCCCCAACTCTCCCATCAGCGGGCTGCATCCTGGCGTTGGCTTGGTGGGGAGGGGTTGAGAGAGACTCTGGTGGAAAACGCGTGCCTCCTAGGGGCTGTGACGTGAGCGTGAGCCGAGTCCCGCTGAGGTCACAGAGCCACCGGGAGGGGGTCATGTCATCTAGAGGCCTTGTGTGTCCAGTGGGGAAGGACACACAAGGTCCCTGGTGAGTTTAGACTCACCTCCCAGGTGAGTTCAGACTACAGGGAAAATCCAAAGGTGCCCAGCCTCTGCCTGAGGAAGCCAGCCCGGCTTTCCACTCTGCCTGGACCAGGACAAAAGGAAGCCACCTGATTCTTCTCTCCTGAAATGTACCAGAACGTGGGAGCAGTGATTTCAGCTGCCTGAGAAGCAATCCTCTAAAACCCAGGTATCATTTTTAGAGTCAAATAAAGGAAGGCAGAAGCTGGCTAGACTTGTCGGTAATCAGAGCTTCTCACCTTAAGGTCACTGGTTGGAAGCCTGCTGGGGTCAGAGGTGACGGGAAGGTGTGGCTCCTTGCAGGCATCAGACATCTCTGAGTGTGGAAAAGGGGCAGCATCTGTTGGTCACCACGCAACGGGGCTCCTGGGCCCCTCCTGACACCCCCTCTGACACCCACCGATGCCTCTACAGACAGTGTCTGGGAGGGGTCCTGGGTCACCGGGGGCCGCCTCATCTGGGACATGCCCCTTCTCCCTCCCATCATGTCAGCACGCGACCTGCCTGCTGCCCACCGCACACCGGTCTAAATGAGACATGGGCCCTGCACTGGGCCAGGGTTCCTCCCAGGAGTTTCGGAAATGGAACTAAGGGTTGTGAGAAGGGAGGAATCTCTCTCTCTCGTTCAGTGGCTGAACCCAAACCCCTACAAAGAATGTGCTGAGAGTAAGTTCCGCCACGAATGAGGCAGAACAGGCCACTGGTGAGCTAAAGTCAGGGCAGAGTCAGAGAAAGCAGATGTGCCCCCAGGTCGCAGCCTCCCTGGGCCCCCTTGCACTCTGGGCCCCTCCCAGGCTGTCAGTAGTGTGGGCTCCGGAAGACCACCCAAGCCCCACTCAGAACCAAGCCGATTCAAGCGAGGTGGGTTGGGGCTTCTTTTCCACTTCCGATGATCAGTATTTTTACACACCGCATTTGCCCTGTATCTGAAATCAAAGGGTCACCCACACCTCATAAATCCAGACAGAAGTGTCTCTACCTCTAGAAATGTGTCCACTCCAAATAATGGGCCTGCAATTTTCTTTCCTTCATCTTTCAGATAAATGCAACGCTACCTCTATTAATCCAGAAGATACATGTCAATGGCATTGGTTGCCAGAAACATGTAAGCAATAAAACCGAGCAAAGGGCTTCCCTGGTGGCACAGTGGTTGAGAGTCTGCCTGCCGATGCAGGGGACACGGGTTCGTGCCCCGCTCCGGGAAGATCCCACATGCCGCGGAGCGGCTGGGCCCGTGAGCCATGGCCGCTAAGCCTGCGCGTCCGGAGCCTATGCTCCGCAACGGGAGAGGCCACAACAGTGAGAAGCCCACGTACCACAAAAAAAAAAAAAAAAAACGAGCAAAAAATACTCTTTATGAGGATCCTGGGAAGACAGTTTACCAACACTAGAGGCTCTGTGCTTTTCCTAAAGGAATGCTTTGTTTTTGTGTCTGTGAGTCATGTGACTCATCTGGTTGCCCTCTTTACACTGGGTGCTAGGAAGCTCACAATCAAGTCTGTGTCTCATCACTATGAGCATACAGTGTCTGGGGAACATGACTTTGGATTTTTTTCCCTCCCTTTCTTTCTTTTCCTTCCCCCCTTTCTTTCTTTTCCTTCCCACTAGCTCCCAGCCTCACTGCCTTGCTTGTTACACCTTTGCAAGCCACCTGAAATCTTTTTGGAAGTAGGCAGAACACAACCAGCCAACAGGGCAGGGATGGCACGGTGGCAAGAGCATGGTTTTAGGGTCAGACAAACCTGGACGCAGTATTAGCTCCACCACTTACCGGCCGCACCACCCTGGGCAGGCCGGGAACCTCTCTGAGCCTCAGCCTCCTCAGATGCAAAATGGGGAAAGTATATTTTCAGGGATGTTGTGACGATTTAATTAGCTGACGCGCGTGAATGTGCTCAGCCTGGCGCCTGGCACAAAGTACGTGCTTAAGAAAAGTCACTTCCCCTTCTTTCCCCTGTACTGTTCCCTTGTCCCCTCTCCTCTTAACAAGGCAAAACTGGCAGAGATCCCGCCCAAAGTCCCTGGACAGCCCTGGGCACCTCGGCACTCCCAGGAGAGGCCTGGGGAACCGTGGCCCACTCCTGGAGGTTAGGGTCTGCAATCCTGGGTGTGTGGCCCACTGCCCATTCCCCTGTACCCCATCTGGCTGGAGTCTGGCCTGTCTACATGAAGCCTGTATCAGAGATGGTGTTTCCCTCAACGACCACAGTGGGAGAGCCGCCTCCCCCGTGCGCCCCGCGGCCAGCTAGGTATGGCAAGGAGCTCTGTCTCTGAAACATCTGTAATGGAAGCACTGAAAGTCAAGGCTAGCTACTCCGAATGGTCTGTCCTACCCCAGGCCGGCCCGGCCCCCCATTCACCAGGATTCTGGGCCATTTTCTGTGACTGTCAGTCAACATTTGTTAGGAAAGCTAAAACTAATTTAAATTTTAACAAGCACGGCAATTAGAAAGGCCAATCTGCTACAGAGAGCATCATATCACACATTTGCAACCCAAATACAAATATTTCAGCTTATGCCCTAAGTAGGAGTATCCATTTTAACTTCTGACATGGAAGCTGAAGGCTCAGTCCCGTGTCTGTTCATCTTGGTTTTCAAGAATATAACCTGGACCACAGCAAACTCCTGCAAGACAGGGCTGAACTCAAGAAAGGGAAAGGGAGGAGGTCTTGGTCTACCCTGTGGAATCCTGACACCGGGGGAGGGGAAAGTCAACGGCAGAGAAAGTGACTTTCTTAGCGCAGGTCAAACGCCTCATTTTTCAGGGTAAATGCTAATATCAATGGATACATTTAAGGAGGCTCCAGGAGCCCACACTGCACACATTTTTCAACTAAAGATAGAAACTATGCTTAAAAAGCTAATTTGGTATTTTTAGAAGTTTGGGTTTCTTTGATCCCGCCAAAAGAGGCTTAAAATTCAGCTTCAGACTATTTTAGTCTACGAACTTGCATGCTGGAAAAGCCGAAAATTTAGGACTTAAAAAAAAAAAAAGTAAGTGGAATTTACAAAAGTATGATTTGGTCACTTTGGTTTGTAACAGAATTGGGCCTTCCCAATCTAGTCTCAAGCTTTCTTTAAGGCTGGGGGAAATCTGGGGGTCTATTCATTTAAGTTGGCTTCAGTAGCCTGACTTTCTTAGGGTGATGAGAGCCGTCAGCTGCTGAGTGCTCCCCATAACACCCCAGGCTCCAGCTCCAGGAGTTGTCAGGCCCAGAAGGGGCCTGGCCAGCCCTCTCTCCCCATGAGGGAGGGGGCGGGGAAAGGACACACAGGGAGGCCCAAGGCCACACAGCTGACGGGCTGCAGAGCCGGACCAGCCTCCGGGTTCCTCCTCCACAGCCTTGCCTCCCATCCGGCAGCAGGGACATCCCGGAAAGGCCTGAAGGATTCTCAAGACTCTTCCGGTGCCCTCGCCACCCACATATCCAGGGTTCTGAGCCACTTTAAAAGCAAAGGCCAAGCCTGGACAGGGTTGACCAGGAGAACCACTTGGGCCATCATCTTGGTCCCTTGATTCTCATATTTTGAACCTGCATTCGATAAGGGAATCTCCTACCGTTTCAAGGGAAGATAGAGGGGGGGAAATGGATAAAACCCTAAGGCATTACAATTATTCCAAGTAACAGCGAATCTTCACACTGCATTACCCCAAGGATTCTGTGGGTGTCCCAGGCCTGCTACCTCATTTTACAGATGAGGAAACAGGTCCAGAGAGAGGAAATGACTTGTCTAGGATAAATTCTGGTTATTTGTTTCTGGGGACCCTTGACATATCTTTTCAGAAAGTGTGGTGCCCATACTGTCCCTTCACATGGCTCGGATCATTTCAAGGATGTGGTTTAATTAAACAATTCAGCCAACAGAACGTGTGTTTGTGGTTCTACCACTGACAGATACACGCCCCGGCCAAGCAAGCGGAGTTTATTTCTTTAAAGCACTTGCAGGCCATTGTTTGCAAAAGAATCTGTGTCCGATGAACATTACACAAACAAGAAGCTTTTCAAAGCTCCTCAAACCTGCAGTGTCGAATCTTTCCCACTGGAGACGGAATCCAAACTGTCAGCCTATCTCAGGTCTAGTGCGGTGTCTTAGAAGCTGTTAAGGCTTTATTAGCGTTTGAAAAAGACACTTAGCTAAGTTGCAAATGTGTTAAATGGAAAAAGATTCCAAACAGGCCCTTTCAAAGGCAGCTGCGACCCAAGTCCTGGGACTGGGTGCAGGCACTGGGACAGATGTGTCAAGTCCCTCTCTCATGGTGGGGACGGCCTGGCATGAGGCCAGCTCAGGGTAGATGCTCAGGAAAAGGGCCACGTCACGGCCTTCTGTAAAGGTCCCTCTACTCGTCCATCCAGCCCGCCCTTAGGCATTATCCCAGCAGATCTCAGCCAGAATCATGCTGATGGCGTGCTGTTACCCGTTCAGAGGGAAGCCCTGTAGGAGCATGGATTAAAACAGGTAGAGAGCAGCAGTGGGTGATGAGCCCTGGGAGACACAGGGGGAAGCCACCGAGGCCACCCATGCCCTCCCTTCTCAACTGTGTCTCAGAGGGGACTTTGGAATATCGAAGCCGGGGCACGTGGCAGCACCGAGAGGCCCCAAGCGCGACTGGGGAGTCGGCCAGCCAGGCCCTGCCAGTTGCCAGCTGTGTGACAAAAGGCAAGCCCCTCGCTGCTCATCGCCACCTGCCCCAGAGTGGCCTTTCCGGGGCACAGATCGGATCAGGTCACCACCACGCGTGAGAGAGAAACTGGGTCCTGATCACCTAGCACAGTCGCTGGTCACCATGAATGCTCGGGACATTGGGGCGCAAAAAGGCTCGTCTGAGGAAAGACACAGACACAGGACAGTCACCTCGAAAACCGTGAGGACAGCTCTTGGGGGAAAAGCATCTATAAACCCAGGCACGGCAGTCCTCCCCTCGCATTACTTCTCCCTCTGGCTCCAGCTCCTCCCAAGGACACAGACTGCCTGCTGGAAGTGCCACCTGAGGGGAGCCCTGGCGCCCACTGGGGGAGGGGCAGGGCGGGCCTCGGCCGTCCGCACAGCCGTCCCACCAACATCCTTCCCTCCCTCGACAGCCCTCCACAGGGACACCCCCCACGCACCGGCCTTCTCTCTCTCCTCCTCCCTCTCTTGCTCCATAAGCAATAAAGAGCTTTTCGATCACATCACACACATTACTCCATGTCTTCCCCGTGCCCGAGAGTCCAGCGATACAGGACGGCTCACAACTCCCTGCAGACTATACTTCCCTTCCTCTAGAATGTTCCCCACTTTAAATGCTAGTAGCCAGCGAAAAACACAGGGTCAAGGGTCAAGACAACCCCAAACTACGGAAGGTAAGCTTTTACCCTCTGAGAATAAAACCGTGGAAAAAATAAGAGATGAGCCGTCCATTAAAGGGACTCACGCTAGACCAGGATCTAAAAATGGGTGGCTGAGAAGTCTCAGTCAGTCCAGCTGCGGCGAACTGGGCATGGCCTCTGGGGCCCGATGGGAAGTGAGTTGACCACGCTGGGCTCTGGGAGCAGGTGGCAGCAGGTGGGAGGCGCAGTGGGGCTCTGGTACTGGCGTGGGCACTGGTGGGAGATGCTCTTGCTGCTAGTTGTCTAGCCCAGGCCCCCAGCCACAAAGGCCCTCGGGCCCCCACGAAGCCTGCTGACCTGGATGGATTTCCGTCAGGGACCCGCCTGAAAGGTGGGAGAGCCAGCCTGGAGGAGGTGAGGGAAGGAACCCGCTGACAATGGCACTGGGTCACTGGGCTGCCAGCGAGGCTCCTGTCTGAGTCTGGATGCCTGAATCTACCCTCCAGGGACCTGCCGGCTCGAGATCAACTGGGGGTGGGGTGGGGGGGTGGACTCGCTTCCTGGTCAATATCTCCAGATAACACCCTCTGACGCCCCCTAACTGGAGCAACACCCACTGGGGCAGCTCACCCTCGCGGGTGGAACTCAAATATTATCTTCTCAGATCCCCTAGTTGAAATTAACCTCTCATTCTGCCCCTCACTGCCTTTTATCGGCTTACACTGGTACTGTACCCTATTGTATCTTTAAAAACCACATGTCTGTTCTCAGGTCTGCCCCCTGCCTGGCACTGTGAGGTGCCAAGAGCAGGGACCGATTTGGGACCCAGAGTGCTGGTGTCCAGCGCAGACAACCACCAGTGTCCACGAGAGAGACGCACCCAGAGGTGCTTCCTGGGCTCCTGGCTTCTCCCTAAATCTCAGTAGCAAGTGGTGCATCTTCTTCTCTGCACGTCACCTCCTCTGATCACTGGGAGTTACGTGGATGTCAAGCCTCTGCCACATCAGTAACCGATGCTTACGTGCCCTTACTCTAGGCCACACTCTGCTCTAAATGCTTATCTGCACGGACTCATTAAAAGCACGTGACATGGGCTTCCCTGGTGGCACAGCGGTTGAGAGTCCGCCTGCCGATGCAGGGGACATGGGTTTGTGCCCCGGTCCGGGAAGATCCCACATGCCGCGGAGCGGCTGGGCCCTTGAGCCATGGCCGCTGAGCCTGTGCGTCCGGAGCCTGTGCTCCGCAATGGGAGAGGCCACAACAGTGAGAGGCTCGCGTACCGCAAAAAAAAAAAAAGCGCGTGACAATGTCCTGGTCACCCCCGTTTTTTCAGTTCAGGACACGGAGGCATGGCGTCCTCAAGTCACTGTGCAGTGAAAGTGCTGGAGCCGGGTGCAAACCAGGGAGCTGGCCCCTCATTCCACACCGGACGGCACCAAGCGCCCTCTTCAATGCTCAGAATGTCCCAATAAAACCAGGTGCCGCGAATTCTTCCTCTCTCAACTCTCACAGTGAAGAAGGTCACGGACAGGGCACCGTTCACGGCCTGAGGAGGACGCTTTTGAAAAGGATGATCCCAATTTTGTAAGCACATCAAAAACTGGAAGAACTACCTTGTATCTTCACTGCATAAAGACGGCAGAGGCCTTCTCTTCCCAGGGATTTGAGACTGCTAAGACCTCAAAACTCGAAGACAGCCCCCAACATGATTAAATACCTAATTTTTATTATGTCCCAACAGACCTGTTTTAGATAGGTCACATTTGTGATGCATTAAAGCTGTATTCTTTGTGGCTTCCACTTATAATTGATAGCTCATCAGGGCCCTCCATGGAATCACTGTGGACACAACACTGATGCCCATTCCCACGAACCTGAACATGAGCTGATTACCTCAGGCGGCTGTGGGGGGCTGGCGGACGTCGCAGCTCTTGTGGGATCCACAAAGCTGAGGCAGGAAGGCAACCCTAACTACACGCTGCTGCGTGAGGAGGACACGATTCCTCACACACAGACCTGCCGTCCCCCAGGACGTGCGGAGGCAAAGCGTGGGAACGACTCTCCTCCTCGGCTGGAAATAGGTTCATCGTCGTGCTCTCTGGGGTGGGCCTGACATAGAACAAAAGGTGACAGTGGGCTACCCTGGTGGCACAGTGGTTGAGAGTCCGCCTGCCGATGCAGGGGACATGGGTTCATGCCCCAGTCCGGGAAGATCCCACATGCCGCGGAGCGGCTGGGCCCGTGAGCCATGGCCGCTGAGCCTGCGCGTCCAGAGCCTGTGCTCCGCAACGGGAGAGGCCGCAGCAATGAGAGGCCCGTGTACCGCAAAAAAACAAACAAACAAAAAAAAGGTGTGAGGGCCCTGACGAAGGGCAAAGGTGTGAGGGCCCTGACGAAGGGCAAAGGTGGGGAGGGCCCTGATGAAATCCACCGTCACCGTGAAACCTTACACACGCCCACACTCACACCCACACACCGTGAAACCACAACATGACAGCACCATTAAAGTTCACATACACAAAAACACACACACGCACACTCAAATACCATGAAACCACACACACCCCACCACCGTTAAACTCTACGCACACCCACACGTACACCTAATTACCATCAAACCACACACACACACACCCCATCACCATTAAACCACACACACACACCCCATCACCATTAAACCCTACACACACACACATACACCTAAATACATGAAACCAGACACACACGCACCCCATAACCATCAAACCACACGCACCCCATCATCACTAAACCCTGCACACGCACGCACACACACACACACCACCATTAAACCCTACACACCCACACGTACACCTAAATACCATTAAAGCACACACACACCCCACATCACCATCAAACTTATACACACACCCAAATACCACTAACCCCCCCCCCCACACACACACACGTGTTGGGAAGGGAAAGGACCCCTCTCCTCCTGCTTCACAAGCCCTTCTATTTCTTTGGTAGGCTGTAGGAAAGAGATCGCTCTTCTGCTGTGGTCCAAATAAAACTGTCCTCCGTGGGAGGCCTGCAACCAAACAGGTGGGCTGGTAGACGGCTGTGGCCCTTCCAACTCTGACACAACGACAGTCCACTGCCTGGGGACGGTGTGAAGGCACTGAGGTCGGCTTGCTGGATCCTGAGGCTGTGCAAAGTCGTCACAACCACCTGTGCCAGTACTTCCACAGCGTGTCCCGTGGAGCTGAGGCTTCTACATGCAGGTGGGTGTTTTTGTGATCAAACGAGTATGATGGCAAAAGAGAAGGGGAAACTTTGGAGAAAACAAAGCCAGCATTCTCTGCTTTGACTTCTCAGAAGCCGGGTGTGTTTTGAGCCATTCTATGCCCTGAGCCAATACCAGCAATGACAATGACAGCAATAATAATAGCCAACAGGCACCAGGCACCTACCAGGTGCCAGCTACTGTGCTGAGTACTTTACTCGTATGAACCCATCTAATTCTCATAACAACCCAAAGAGGGAAATTATTCACAGCCGAGATGGCTGAGACACAGAGGGGGTTAAGTGCTCGCCCAGGGTCACACAGTAACTGGCAGGACCAGAATCCCCACTTTGCAGCCTTTAACCACAACTCTGCGCTGCCTCCTGGGCATCTGGGGAGCCTGTGTTAAATCCACGGACAAAGCCCCGAGAGAAGGATTAACACCATCGTGGACCGGGCCCTGGTCCTCGGCGCCCAGTGCTTCCTAAAGTCACCTGGTCACTAAGCCTTTCTCCCAGGAACGCCTTTTGCAACTCGGCCTCTTTGGAACACACTTTGGGAAACGGTCATCCAAGCCAGTCTGCTGTTCAGTGTAACAAGAAGAGTGCAGGCCTTGGTCACCAAGACTGGGTCCAAATTCCTGCTCTACCATTTTGTGATTTATCTGTGAGCTTCGGGTTCTTTGAAGGTGACATAGGGACAAAATAAGCCAACCTGTATCGCAGGGCTGCAGAGAAGGTAAAGTGCAATTACATGAGTGAAGGGCCGGTTAAGATACTGGCCTGTGCTGATGGGCAATAAGCAACTGGTAGCCTTACCATGGTTACTGTTCCATTTCAGACAGGGAAACTGACAGGTTAGTGGACCAAATCAGGACTGGACCCGGTCTGCCACTCCAGCCCTGACCCTCAGCTTTTCCTTTCTTCCACATAATGCCCACCTGCCTCTGCTCTCCACCCCATAAGCAGCAGCAATGACCTCTGAAGCGTGAGAAGAGGCGAGAGGAACGCCAGTCCCTGGATCTAGGCCCCAAAATGGGGGCAGGATCTGTGTCCGCCTTGTTTGCCATTCCCACCGCACACTGCCCCCGCCCCAGCACCCAGCATGAAGAGATGAAGAAATGAGCGTGGGGATGAGCAATTAACCAACGTGGTTTCTCCCCCACCCGATCAGCAGCACAGTACCACTTAAAAGGAGAGGACTGGCTATCCACGCACAGTGAGGCCAGCACACTTTCTGGCACTAAAATTGGTGGCAGGGGTAACGGCTACAGGGAGAATTTTCCTGCGGGGTGAGACAAGGGGATGGTTTTGGAGAAAGTGGCAGGTGACAGCACAGCAGGCACTGGGAAAAACCACAGGATGTAGAGGGCAACAGTCAAGGTAGGAGCAAGAGCCCTAGAGGGGGGTGAAGAGGGAGACCCCAAAGGCAGAAAAGAGGCACACGTGACAGCCACACCTAAACAGGAAGTGCCCCAGGCCAAATCTGAAATCTGAAATGATGACTAATCCTTGTAATGAAAGGGAGGGGTCAAGAATTATGAAAGAGCTGGAGAAACCCACTTCTCCTAGAAAAGAATACTCAGCACACTTCTCCCATCCTCTTATGCGTGCCAGGGGGACACATGAATGCATCCACTTCCACATGCCTGCAAACCGGATTGCATGGCTCACAAGGGCAAAACAGAAGATACGTAACAATCCGTTATCTCTGGTCTCTACAGGCTGCCGAATACATTCTACACTAAATAGACATTCTAGACATCCTACGCTACATAGAAATGCGAGATTAATACACAATAGCTTTAGCTGAAGTCAGGATCAAATTTCATTACCAAAAAATTTAGGCAGGAGGTCCCAAGAGGGCAGAGCAATTCGAGACTCTGCTAGGGGATATTTCGCTTTGGTCACTACCGTTTCTGTGCAGAGTCCCATTTTCTCTGCCAGATGAAAACAGTGTTGAAGGGAAGACGAACCAGGAAAATATTAAAAAGATGAAATCAATACGTTTGTCCTTTTAGTTCTTCAAGCATCTAATTCTCACCTGTACTGGGTGGGGAAGCGGGGGTGGTGAGGGGCTGTTGTTTTGTTCATGAATTTATCTTTTCGATTACAGAAGTAATGTAAGGGCATGGCAATGTATGCTTAAAGCACAGAAAAGTATAACAAAGACGAAAAATTACTCCAAGTCCCACGCCCTAAGGTACCCACTTACTATTTTGGCATAGATCCTTCAAGTATTTTTTTCTGTGCGTTTCTTTTATAATTGTAATAATATACCCTATATACTCCCTAAGCTGCTTGCTTTGTTGAAGCCTGCCCAGACACTTCACTCCCTCTGCAAACATAATTTTTAATGCTTGTATAACACTTCCGAGAATGGCTACTCCTGGTTGCTTTCTGAAATATACTGCTTTAGTTCTAATATAAATCAGTACGGTGAGCAAACCACTGAACGAACAGACAACAATATGCATACTACAAGTCTCCAAGTGGGGCTAGTGTGCAATGCTTCCCAAATGGTTTGGGCAGATTACATTTTAATGTAAGAATGATAATAACAATAATAACTAATATTTCTAGCTAGCTTAGAGTTTCTAAAGCACTTTCACCTGCATTCAGCTCATTCGAGCCTCACAGCAACCATGTACAGGAGCTCTTTTTCTGTCTACTTCACGGACAGAGAAAACCAAAGATTAGGGGTTAAACGATGTTCCCATGCTCACACTGCCAGAAGTGACATGGGACACAGAGGTGGGACCTGTCACCACTCTCCCGATATCTCTCTCTCTCTCTCTCCCTCCCTCCCGCTCTCTCTCTCTCTCCCCCTCCCTCCCTCTCCCTCCCCCACCCACTCTCCAGGTCTCCATGTATATGTCTCTATCTACTATACCACTGGTATTTCAAACTCTCTGAATTCCAAGCTCATTCTACATCTATGCCCCCAAATAATCCCTTTTGGATTCTCATTAATGGTGCCACCTACAACAGCCCCAGCCAGGAAGCTCCCTCCTCCCTCACCCCTACATCCAACCACCCCCAAAGCCCAGGCCCCACTACACAGAAAGGCCTTCGCTGAGCTCATCTTCTGTCACAGGGCACAGTGATGGGCAAGTAAGGGGCCTTTAATGTACATCAGGAGGGAGGGATGGATCTTCATACACTGCACACTCTGTCACCACGACACACTGCCTTACAGTGGAAGTAAAGTTGTAAACGCACAGGGAGAAAAAAAATCCTCTGTCGCACGGAATTCTCTTTACGTAACCAGATTCTTTAAATATAAGATTTTTTTTAAAGAAGTATTAAGGGCTCATTACGAATTTTATCTGAAGCCCCGAGTTCCATAGCTTTTCTTGATAAGAATAAGAATCTCGCAATTAATCATCCAATTAATTTCCAACTCTCCTTTACAAAATGAATCTCATTAGTGAAAACTGGAGTGGGGCAAGACAAACACAGTGAACCTCACTCTAAGCTGAAAAGATAGTGAGCGATGCGATTGACGAGCACATTAGGGTAAACAGAGTTACTGACCACGGTCCAGAGCGGAAGTGGCGTCTAGCCGAGGCCGGCTTCAACAACCGGGCAGCCGTAAAGTGCTCTCTCAAGTTCATTGCAAGGGGCCAAGCTATTCCACAGCCACTGTGCCAATTTAAGGCGTCTCGACGGCATTCGAGTCTTATTAAAACAGCAAACCTATTCTTTTAAAAAGAAAATTGGTATTCAAAAAGCACTACAGAATTAATCTAGTTATTGCCCTATAAAGAGTCAAGGATGTAACTATGTTTTAAAGGGGCGGGGCTTCCCTGGTGGCGCAGGGGTTGAGAGTCCGCCTGCCGATGCAGGGGACGCGGGTTCGTGCCCCGGTCCGGGAGGATCCCACATGCCGCGGAGCGGCTGGGCCTGTGAGCCATGGCCGCTGAGCCTGCGCGTCCGGAGCCTGTGCTCCGCAACGGGAGAGGCCACAGCAGTGAGAGGCCCGAGTACCGCAAAAAAAAAAAATAATAATAAATAAATAAATAAATAAAGGGGCCACGGGTTGTACCATGTTCAAACAGAGAATCCGTCCACAACGAAATCCTCCACAGAAAGTCTCCCCATTAATTAGGCAATGAAAACAGCAGCCTCCCCGAATCAAGCAGGAACAAACAGGAAAGAAAAGAATATACTTCTTGTGGGGGGGGGGGGGAATACGTGCACACAAAGAAATGAAAGGCAATGCGCTCCACCCTCGGTATAATCAGTTTCAACAGAAATAATTAGAGCTCTTACTTGAGCTTCCATGGTTTCTGCTCCCTGCTCTAAGGGGCGCCGGGGGCGGGGGGAAGGGCAGGGCACCCGGCCTCCTCTGCGCCTGTCCCGGGGCAGGAGCGCCCTCTGCTCTGGAAAAGCCAGGTGCTCGGGGGAACAGAGGAAGCTTCTCCTTCGATGGGGTGGGGTGACAAGGAATAGCAAACAGCACTGGGGGGGGGTGAGTTAAAGTGGGGGGGGCAGAAAAAGTGGGCGACTCAGAAATGGTGACGCCAGGCGAATGGCCCTGTCACAGCCACACTCCCTCTCCTGTTACACACACACACACGTACACACACACTCAGGTGCAGTGAACATTCTGAAAGAGAGTCTGGTTTTCCTTAAAATAAAGGTATCACCTCCTTCTGATATAAAAAGAACGCTCTCTAGCATAGATGCCCCAGCGAAAGCCTCAGTGTCACCACAGGCTCCCTTTTGGTCGCCCCTCCCACCGAGTCAAGTTTGTCTCCTCAATGCTCTGGACTCTCGCTGCGGCCTCGGCCGGCCCTGAGCTGGCTGGCAGGGGCGACCTTCACCCCTCTGTTCCTCCTGGGTTCCCATGACACCCCGTTCCCACCCTCCCGGAGACCCCCGCATTGGCAGGCACGCCCTCCCTGACTCCAGCGCTGCGTTTCTCGGCCCCGTGCGCCCCCTCCCACCGCCAGGTCCCAGGCTCCCGGGAGTGGGACTGTTTTTACCCACTTTCACATTGGTCGCACTTCACACGGAGTCTGGCGCACGGCTGGGGCTTCAACCACAATGACAAGAGTAGGAGCGATAACAGCAGATGGTCTGGACCCGTGTTCCCGCCAGGGGCTGGAGGAGTACCTTGTCTCATTTCATCACCCCAACAACTCTAAGAGGCGGACACTCCCATTTTACAGATGGGGACACTGAGATTTAGAGGCTGATATTCTCGCCTAGGGACCACAGTGAGTAAATGGCAGGCTGAGATTCCAGTCTTAACCTGTTTCCCACTTAAAGATGCCTGGTGAACGGGTCACCACATACCAGAGCCTTCCAAAAAGAGTCTTTTCTCTTCTGCAAAAAGTTGAACATTTTTTTATTGTGTTCAAATTAAAGAGTAATAACATTCTCACTACAGAAAATGTGGAGAATATAGAAAGGCATGACAAAGAATTTTTTTAAAAAAAAAAATCAGTCTCAAAAAAAAATCAGTCTCACACCGTCCAGAAATCATCCCTGCTAAGACTCTGAATTATCTTCTTCCAGTCTTTCTTCTACGTACCTATGTACACGAGGCCTTCTGTATACATAATAGGTATTTTTATATATTATGCTGAATGTGTATGTATTCATGTCGTTTATTATTTTTGTTCATTTCTCTTTCATAAAACTAGGGTGATATAGTATCTTAGTTTATATCATGATCATTTTCCATGTTATTAAATATTCTTGGAGAAGAATATCAGTTACATAATCATTTCATTGAATGAATTTAACATAAATTAACGATTCCTGTCTATTGGACATTAGGCTGCTCCCATGTTTTGTATTATAAACAACTCTATAGTGAGCATTCTTGCTCCCAAAGCTTTGAGCACCTTTCTAATTTTTTTCCCTGAGGGGGGAAAAGAAAACCAGATTGTTGAGTCAATGGAGTATGTTTAAGGTCACAGTTTCCAGAAAGGTCTGAACTAACATTCCTATTAGACCATTTCACAAAGTTTTCTGGGGGAAAAGCTGGATTCCACAATCCATTTGATTTCTTAAAGCTGATCTACTTTACCATCAAGTCATGAACTATCTATTCTTTGATGAGTCAGGTTACAATTTTGTGTATCTGGTGTTGTAAGCTGATAAGTTAGCTGGTGATAAATATAACCGGTATCTGCAAAAGGCCATTCCCAACCCAGAAATGGAAATGACCTAAGCCTGGCACGGTCGAAGGCGCGGCGTAACGGGGGCCCTGCGATGCTCCTGTCGGACGTGGCTGTGTGCGCAGCATCCCTCCTGTGAGGTGTGGGGAGACGCCCTCGCTTTCCTTTCTGACTTTTAGAAACAGGGCTTGCTTGGCAAGTCCCGGCTGCTTTAGGGTGGAGGGTAGGTCGTGACTCTCAGCTCTGTCGCACGTTGGCCCCCCGTGGGCAGCTTCAAATCCCAGGTCCCAACCTGGGCACCCAACCTCTGCTGCTCCCTCACATGGCTGCCCTTAGCGGGTCCGGCTCCTCGGCCCCTTCCCAGGCCAACCCCGCTCTGAGCCCTGGGGCCGGGGTGCCTGGTGATGGGGCCAGCAGTCGGCTGCAGCCTGGGACTCCTGAGCTGGAGCCCTGGGCCGAGCCGGCTGTTGGGGACGGCAGAGGGAGGCCCAGCTCTGCCGATCACCAGCTCAGGGGCTTGCGTGAGTCTCTCGGTTTCCTCACCTGTGAAGTAGTCAGGAAACTATGCCCGCCTTACAGGGAGTTGTCAAGACTAAGTAAGAGAAGGAATGTAAAGGGCTCAGCGCGGGTTTACTGCCTTCACTACTGACAATGAGAGGCAGTAATGCCAGTGAGAGGCTCCTCCTCCTTCACCCCTTCCCGGTGGCAGCAGAGCCGGGAGCAGGGGACCCAGCAGGGAGAAGGGACAAAGTGGGTCCCACGTTGTCTTCTCCCTTCCAGGATTCTGCACTTAAACAGCTCCCCGGTTAAAATACTCGCGTGTGATCCAGTTTTTACTTGGTGAGACTCCTGGCATCAGCACCAGGGAAGCCAGAGCGCCGTGGAGCTGGGTCCTGCCCAGCAGAGAGCGCGGCACACAGGCCCAGGTGTGCATCCCGGCTTCACCTGCGGACGCCGTGCAACCAGAAGCAAGTCCCTGTCCCTCTAAGCCTCAGCGTCCTCTCCCTACGGGGAGAGCACGGCACCTGCCTTGCAAGGCCGTTTTGCACGTGAAATTAAATAAGACAGCAAGGTACCTGCCTAGACGCCAGGCATTATGCCTGGCAGATAAGAAGGATGGCAGTAATAAAATAATTACAACTAACATTTGTTGAGCCCTTACTTAGAGTCACATTCTGAAAAGATGCTCATTTCACTGGTTAAGTTTTCCAGAACCAAGAGCCTAACACATTTAGGACGTGCTGATCGTGAAGAGAATAAAAGGTCAACGAGAGATGCCAAGCTTTAATTCCAATACTACAGTGATAAGTGAACTAACGCCTTTTTTTTTTTTTTTTTGTATTTTCCAGGAGGAGACTCTTAAAAGTCAAGGCCATGCGTCCACTTCAATCGTCAGTGTCATGAGACAAAACAGGCATCATCAGGTTCAACTGTGTTCTGGCACTGGCCTGAGCCCGGGGCCTCGAGTCCAGCTGATCCAGGCTTTATCTATATTTGGTACATGATGTCAACCCAGAACATCTTATTCCTTCACGTTTAATAAACCAGCTTAAGACATCATTACTCACCACCCCGGTGGATTCATTTTGAAACTCTGAAGGCGGAGAGGGTACACCTCACATTTCTTACTAAAAGAGAAGTAGCTTAACCATCCACTGCTAAAACGTGAACTGCCACAAATACCTTTTTTTTGGGGGGGGGGGCGGTTGTGCAATTCCCACACCAGCTCACTTTATGATTTTTACAGACAAGAAGGTTGAAAACAGATACACAAGAAAGTTTTTTTCTTCTAATAAGCACCTTTCTACAAGAAGCTACCAATTATGAAAACCAGAAATGCATTTAAATGCTTCTTATTGCACCAAGCAGAATGTCAGCCGCTTTTACTTATTGCTTTTATGAAAGGGAGGGAGGGAGAGCAGAGTAAAATTTCCTTTTTCTTCTGTAACGAGGTGAGTCACAATTTCCAAACATCAATCAATCAGTGAGTCACAGGCGGGGAGAGGAGGAAATGACCCAGAGGCTCCCACCGTGAGCCTCTCCAGAACCCGGCCGAGCCAGGAACTCCTGGTGGGGACTCGACTTCCCTGTCCTCGCACCTGGGGACCAGGCGCCTCCGTCAGACACCAAGAGCCACGCCCCAAGCATAGGGTTCATTTGCTCATTGAGCAAACTCAGCAAACATTTCAGGGCGCCCACTGCGTGCTGGGAATACAGAGAAGAATAAAATGGCGCCATCTGAGGAGTCCCCATCCAAGCCACTAACTGCATCATGACACACAGGAGAAGCACGGGCAGGTACAGAAGCGCAGAGGAGGAAAACCCTGCAGGTGGGGCAGTGGTGGGGCCGGGACCAAACATGCTTCCGAGACAGGGAACACCTGGGTTGAGTCATCAATGACTAGAAGTTTGACACGAGGCCGGCGGCAGCAAGACAACGGAGCTGCCCCAAACGGAAAGGCTCCTGCGCAGACGCGTGGGTTGGGGAAAGGAGGCCACGTTCCAGAACCTACAGGTAGTTCACCTGGAGCACAGAATGTGCTCGCGAGGGAGGGACATTGGACAGAGACCAGCTCTCGAAGGGCCTTCCATCCCTGCTAATGTTGGCTTTGTTCCTGGGGTGTTCCTCAAGTGTGTTCTGTGCTTCTGCATCAGGGGTGCCTCACACCTTAGCTGGCAGGTAGGGCTGGTTAAGATGCAGACTGTGGGGCCACCCCCAGAGCTCCCAATTCATCAGGTCTGGAGCAGGCACAGGTGACGTGATGCTGCGGGTCTGGGACCACACTGGGGACCACTGTTGTGTAAGGGCAGGGCTCAGCATACCCAATCTAGCCCGCGGCCTGTTTTACTTTTCTACATGAAATATTGCTGGACCATGGCCATCAATTCACGTATTATCTATGGCGACTTCCCAGCAGAGTTGAGTAGTTGCAAAGAGATCGGATTGCCCACAAAGCCTATGGTATTTTACCACCTGGCCCTTCACAGTGCAAGTTTGCCAACCAACCCCTGCTGTTGGTTGTTCTAGGTGATTAGGAAAAAACAATGATAATTTTGCACCAGTTCATTTTGGATGATACTGGATTAATCAACGCTCGGCAGGTTTCTTTTCTGCAGGACTTTTCAGAGCCTTTAATAACTTACTTTTCTGGGTGTTCCCAGCAACACAACATTAGTCTGTGAGATGCCACTACAGGATTTTAACGGAGGTTCATCGATAGACTAGTCTCTTAGGAAAACCGCCCAAGGGCAGACAGACTGGAAAGGAATGAAAGCGGAGGTCAGGAGACCAGTTAGATGGTTGCTACGGTAACTACACAGGACGTGACAAGAATATGCACTAGGGCAGGGTTCAGCAAACTTCTTCTGGAAAGGGCCAGAGAGTAAATATTTCTGGCTTTGCAGGCCATGATGTCTCTGTTGCAACTACTCAACTCTGCCCTGGCAGCACAAAAGCAGGCAGACACAACAGGCAAACAAGCGAGTGTGGCCGCGTTCCAATAAAACTTTATTTACAGAGTCTCAGTCTGGGATGATGGATGGTGGCGATGGTTGCACAACCACCTGAATGTTCTTAACACCCCCGGACTGTACGCTCAAAATGGTTAAAATGGTAAATTTTACGTTAGGTATCTTTTATCACAATTAACAAAAACAAAAAACTTTATGGACACAAATTTCTTTTTTTAATTAATTAATTGATTGATCGATTATTTATTTATTTATTTATTTTTGGCTGCATTGGGTCTTCGTTGCTGCGCGCGGGCTTTCTCTAGTTGCGGCGAGCGGGGGCTACTCTTTGTTGCAGTGTGCGGGCTTCTCACTGCAGTGGCTTCTCTTGTTGCAGAGCACGGGCTCTAGGCGCACGGGCTTCAGCAGTCGTGGCACTCGGGCTCAGCAGTTGTTGCATGCAGGCTCTAGAGCGCAGGCTCAGTAGTTGTGGTGCACAGGCTTAGTTGCTGCACGGCACATGGGATCTTCCCGGACCAGGGCTCTAACCCGTGTCCCCTGCATTGGCAGGCGGATTCTTAAGCACTGCACCACCAGGGTAGTCCCGAGAAATTTAAATTTCTTAGTTTTCATATATCATAACATACTCTTGTTTTCTTTTAACCATTAAAAAACGTAGACACCATTCTTGGCTCGTGGGGCACGCAAACACAGGCGGTGGGCTGGACGTGGTTTGCCGACCCCGGCACAGGGCAGTGGGCACAGAGGAGGCAGCAGATGTGAGAGCCGGTCAGGAGCTCCCATCAGGAACTGGTGACTGACTAGCTGAGGGGGAGGGAGGAATCCGGGCCCCCGTCTCTGGGCTGCTGCGCCCCATCCTCCCCATCAGGGTCTGGGAATTGTGAAAGCAGGCAGGTGGGGTCCAGATGCCCAGCCAGCACGTGAAAGGAAAGGTCTGGGGCTCAAGAGAGAAGCGGGGTCCTGATGGACACGCACGGGGGACACCAGCACCCCCGGACAGGCCCGCACCTCGGCTGCCAGCCCCTGAGGGTCATCGGTCTCCTCCAAGGGTCCCTGTCTGCACCTGGGGACGCCTGCCTTCTCCTTTCAGAAGCCCCTCCCCTCAATGACTGTGCCCTGCGGTCCCCGGCCTAGCAGAAAAAGAAAATAGTCTGTCTTATCCAGAATAAACCATTACCACGCAACCCAGTCAGGGGTTGGGGTTGAATAATGATCAATGCCTCTCAAACCATCTGTAGGGAAGGACGCGCCACAGGTTTCTAAATTTCCAATCTGCTGTGGACTGGTATTTTTATAAAATACAATAAACACGCCACGTGGACGTCACTGCAATATCGAGAGGCTGTGAACGTTTCTTAACGCCTGCTCTGAACCCCTGTGCTTATCTAGTTGCAGGCCAATAACGGCCGTTTCCTGGTTCTCGGGCCGCACTCTGACACACTTTGAGTGGCACACTGGCCTAGATCATGCCTCCTGAAGTTTCTCTGCTGAAAAGAGCAAAATGTACAACCCAACCAGGCCAGCCGGCCCAATCCCCCGGGGACAAGCCTCTCTGGAACGCTGGGGACCTCGCTGTGTGCCAGCAGGAAAACCAACTGTCACTGCCGCCGCACAGACTGGAGGTCGGAGGAGAAGCTGTGGCCGCCCGTCCGGGCGCAGACCAGACCCTCAGCGGTTGCGCTGGCCGGCAAAGCCACCAGAGCGCCCGCCCCAGGGGACCTCAGGGAGACAGAGGGCTGGGGCCGCTCCCCGCTCTCATTAGGAGATGGGACAACGCGCGCGCACGCACGCCGAGAATCTACAGAACGGGCAACCTTCGCAGGCTGCTCCTTATCTTAAACCCTCACCGTTATTACACAGTCCCAGGGCATTTCGGTCTCCTACGAGACGCTGATCCCTGCAGTGAACCTAGGGCACAGAGGGAATGCACTGCTCACTCCATCGGGGCGGACATGAGTGTTGCATTTAAGAGACGTAATTGCAAATCATCTCAGAAACTGCTCGGCAACTAATTGTCGTTATAATACCAAGTTTACATTGCCAAAATAATGGACAAATATCGCCATGTAATAGAACAGCACAAAAATGGTAATTTTACTATGGAAAGTTGGAACTTGCCATTTCAAATTAGCAGAAGCTGTGAAGTGGGCATTACTGACAATGTGAATATAGTAATTGGGGCTGATTTCTTGGCGCCTGGCCGAATCCGGCTGCCTGGTCCTGTGAGTTAATTATAGCTCTGCTAACGGAGCGGGAACACTTAGCAAAGAGACGCAGAGATAAAACTCTGCTCAGGTCTCTCTACAGATGAGGCAAAATGTGAATGTTTTGGCTAGCGACCTGGTGCAACAGACGTTATTCCCAATTAATATCTTGAGCAGCGGCCCTAAGAAAATACAGACAGTTTCCTGCTAGGGGTCAAAAATCTGCAGAGGCCAAACTTTGTGAGGGTGTCCTCGCTCACCCCAAACCCGTCTTCACACTTTCCGTGCTGTTGATGGAATGGCTGAGTCGGTCATCTTAGCCTACGTCCAAAAATATTTAATTTACGGCTTAAAAAGTTGCCTTTAAAAAAAATTCCAGAAATCAAAATAGGGGATTCTTCCCAAATTAGCTCTATCCGCAGACTGAGACAGTTATTTCACTGTAGACTTAAAAAAATAATAATACATCTTTCTTTCAATTTTAGAGATTTTACGGTGTCCTTTCAAATTCAGGACTGGATTCTTTCCCTCCCTCCGCCCGAGGCACTGCCTATCGGGTCCATCAGCACACCCTACACCGATCAGCTCCTTTCTTCAGGAAAGGGGTGGACTCAGGCACAGCACTACCTAATGGATCTGCAGGGAAAACGTTCAAGCCCGGGGTCATTCCTGGGAGAGTGAGATCATTTGGAGTGAAGTTAGTCACGTTTAGGTCTGTCACCAAAGCATCTGAAATAAAGGCTGGTCATCGAGTGCTTGGTCTTCAGACCTGCTTCCATCCTCCTCACCACCGGCACCGTGCCCCCTCAACCCGCCCCGCTGCACACAGGGCCTATGAGCTGACGCTTTCGTGCTTGCCTTCGCTCTGCACCTCCTGCTTACCGCCGAGCCCGCAGGGAGACTGGTCCAGGAGCGCTGCCTCTTCGGGCTGACTTGACACGCGCCCCAGCCGTCCCTGGCTGCAGCCTAGGGTTAGGGGAACCAGTCTGGACTCCAGCTGAAGGCCCAGGGCAAGCTCTCCCTGTACAGCTAAGACTCCAAGGCCCGCCTCGGATGACCACAGGGGATGCATGCGACGGCCCAGCACCGCCCTTGGCTTTGGGGCTCAGCAAACGAGACCCTTCCTTTCTCCTGCCCCTTTGCATTACAGTCTGGCCCACTCCCCACCCGCCTCAAAACTCCAAATCTAACACTCGCTCTGCAGCGTTTGCCACCACCGCAAACCCTCCTGAAACCCTCCTCTTCCTAAGCAGCCCCGCCTCGGTCCTCAGAGCTTCCCCCCGACTCGCCGGCCGCTTCACCACTGCTCTCGCGTCTATGTCTCACGCTAGAAAAGGCCAGCCCCTCCCCGGTCCCCAACCACTGGCTTCATCTGGGGCCTCCCTTGCCATCCCCTTCCAAACCCACAACTCTACTTTGCCTCCCTCCGAGTCCCAGCCCTCTGGCCCAGTGGGGAAAGATCTAGAACTCATTCTTTGTGAAAGCAAATGTGTCAGCTTGACTCCCAAGGCACTCCTTTCACCTCTGGTGTTCCCAGCCTCAAGGGACACAGCCAACACTGTCACCCAGACCCAAGGGAAGGAAGCAAGGAAGACACATGCCCCAGACGTGACCTCCAGAGTCAGAACGGTGCTCCTGTGCGCAGCGGGTCAGGACCACAGACACGCCGACCTACCTGAGCCTGGCCCAGGCCAGCCCCTGCAGCTCCTCTTTCAGGCCCGCAGCCCAGGGGTTCAGAATCATGTGGATTCTGCCCATTTCTTCCACTGTCCAGTTCCTCCCCTCGGTATCCCCAGCCCCAGCCAGAATCAGGCTCTCAGGATGCTCCCAGGAGACCCTACTCCCAGGCAGAACATCAGCCCCTGGTACCCCAGCCCCGAGCACAGCGCCTGGCACAGAGAGGGCACTCATTAGAGACACGGTTCCCATGAGTTCTTGTGCAATTTTAAATAGCAATAAATTAACTCCTGGATATAATTTACAAAATGCAACAAACAGAGAGGGAATTTACTCACAATTTAAAGCAAATTATTAATGACTGCTTTGATTTATTCTATTTTCCTGGCATGAACTCTAAATTCCATTGACTAGCTTCAGGCGTGTTATGCTTTGTATCTCAATGATAGTGGATGTGTCGAAAGCAAACAGATCCTGGAGCTAAACCCTCAGAACTGGGGCCCGGCTTGGGTTGGAGCGGGCTGTGGTCCAAGTCCTTGGGTGGCTCTGCCCCGCATGCTCGGGACGGCCCATGCCGACCCCCTTCCTGGCACACACCCAGCACCTGCCCCAGGGCTCGGTAGTTTCCGGGCGACTGTGAGCTGAATGGGAAGTTCCAAAGCTGTCTCGGGGGTTGGGGACGGCACCCAGGAGTGACAGCACTTTGCAAAAGTGCACTGCTTTTTGCAGCCACGCGGCATTCGGCTTTAACTCTGGGTAATGGAAGGAGCGGGGCTGACCTTGACCCACATGCTCTTCGCCAGGCCAGCCTGTAGTGCCTCGCTCCAGAAAAGAGGCTCCCTCATCTTGCAGCTGGCAGGCACAAGCGTGGGTGGGGGGCTCCGGCTCTCCCAGGAGCAACCTGGCCACAGCCGCCTGCTCTCTGGGGAGACCGGGGTGTCCGCTGGAGGCCGCTGGGACCCTGGAAGAGTCAGAGCACCAACCAACAGGCACGGGGTTTTATTAAAAACAAAAGCAGAATCACCAACAGACAGACACACGGAGGCAGATGACGACGAGGCGGGGGTGCGCACACAGCACGCTCGCTCAGTGGGAAGATTCTGGCCCAGCTGCAGGGCTCGATTTAATAACTCACTGAAGTGCACCCATGAGCAGCTCCCCATTCCCCTCACCTGTGGAGGAAGAGGGGTGGACCAGGTCACTGGGCTCAACTGGGGGTTCAGGGGCCACCACTGGAAAGCAGAGGTGAGTCTGGGCAGAACAGAGAGCTCCTAACAGTGACGGGTCACTCTCCTCGGCTGCCGTGAGTCCGTCTGCCCAGAGCACCCATCTCCCTGGGGCCCTGGGCCGGTGAGCTGGCCTGTGACACCAAGTGTTTTCCAGCCTCGTTCCCCAGCTCCCAGCGGGTAGGCTTAGGTAACTGCTACCACTAAGACGGCGGGGGTGCATCACCTACAGCTAATGCCATCCTATCACTGAGCAACACCCTCCTCGGGAAAAGCAGGCGTTTCCCACCATTCTGGGGCCGCGGGAGCTGCAGACCAGCAGGCTCCGAGGGCCCCTCCCGCTCTAACACGGAGGCCCCTCTCACTCAGCCAGCCCTACTGCCTACCGCCCCCTTTCTGGAAAGAGCCACCGGGAGGGGCTGGCGCCGTCCCTTCCTGCGGGGACAGGGCCCCCTCCCATGCCTCTGGCAGTCAATTACTTGCTCTCCGGGCCTGGGTCACTCACACCTGGGAATGGCCGAGCCCAGTAACCGAAGGAAAAAGCAAGCATTCTTTCCTGAGTCAGGGCACTAATGGAGGTTTTGGCAAGAACCCGCGGGTGGCTCACGCCGTCATGTTGTGTGATTAGACACGGTTTACTTAAAATAACAAGCAACCTGAACTTCCACCAAGAGGAGACTGGCTAAATGCACCTGGGGGGAGCCAAGCACTGGCGCACTACATAGCCGTGAAAAGTGCAGGCTGGCCAGGCCAGGGCAGACCCACCGGACAGACGTCCCCAACACACGAGCTCGCAGAAGAGCACGTAAGCGGCAGGACCCCGGGGTCCCTGGCACACAGTCGGCGCCTTTTAATATCACTGAGCAGAACTGAGCCTGGGTGTGCACGTAAGCACAGAGACGTCCGAAACGCTGCTTGCGAAATGCTAACGGTGGCGAGCTCGGGACGGCAGAATTTAGGGTGACTCTGTTTCTTCATTAATTGAATGTTTTACAGCTGGCCCCTAACGATGAGGAAAAAACGAAACTCCCTCCCCCCGCTGCCCCACCCGCATTCTGAAAAGGCAAAGGTGCGCTCTATAGGTGGTGCTCTATACAGATTTCCACGCACCACTGCAGGGCAGCACGAAGACACAATCAACAAAAAGGTGCAATCAGGTGTCTGTGTAAAAGGCAAGAGCATTAGCCGTATTTCCACAAGTTACTTATTCATCTCTTTTAATGGTATTTATTGAATGCCTATGTGGCAGGCACTGCGCTGTGTTTACGGCAGTGACCAAAATACATTCTGAACCTCCAAAGGCCGACAGGTGCCCACAAACCTATCACTGCCTTTTTTAAAAAAACGAAAATTCAAACTGTTAGAGGACATTGCTCCCACCGACATCTGGCCCCGCTACTCCTTTCACCCCCAATATCTCTGAGCCTGGCTCTCAATTAGCGTCCTGCCTATGCCGCGTAATACTGAAAAGAGCCCACCGGAGAGAAAACACCGAAACTGGGCCAGAAGATGCCCCAAGAATGGCTGAGCTCAGCCACATGTGTGTCGGAAAGCATCACTTAACTTTTCCAGATTAGATGAATTGTTCATTTTCCTGCAGCTCAGTATATAAGCATTTACTAGGTTGGGAAGGAAAGCAAATGTTCCCCAGACACCTGTGCACAGGGTGCTAAGCGACATTGAGCAGGGAAGCGACCTTGATTATTTAATCACAGCCACCGTAAGGAGGACAGATTCCCATCCAGGTTGAACTGAGTTGCAGAGACGTTAAGTGATAGACCAGCAGCTGGTGGAGGCAACATTTGGACCCAGGACTGTGTTGCTCCAAAGCCCCCCCCCCCCCCCACACACACACACTACACAACGTACACCGCACGCTGGCTCTCAGAGGGCCAGGGGTGCATCACCAGCCGCCAGCTGCTAACGAGAAGAGGAGAACCGACAGCAGGGGAGGGAAAGAGCAGGGTCCTGGGGTGGCCGGTGGAGGGGGGCAAAGATGCTGCTCACTTTCTGCCCTAAGACAGGTGGTTGGCAGAGTGATCGGGCAACACTCCCCTTTCCAGACAGCCAGCTGTTTGGTTTGGAGCAGACACGGCATGAAGTGTAAACTGTTTGATATAATACCGGATACAAAAGTTGGGACCGAAAGACACACCTGCAGAAACTGGGCCTTTGGGAATGAGAACTCAGAAAACTTTGTTCCATTTCACTTATTCTGTGAAAGCAAATCTATGACCCAGCGTGTCTGCATTACAGACAAGACGGTTTCCCTGCTGGGAAATTTTCCTATCCCGGCTGCAATGCTCCACCCTGTTAGCTCTGGGAGTCGCCCTTTTCTCCCTTAGTCATACTTTTCTGGAAGCCCTCCAGCCCTCAAGCTAAACCTGCAATACCCTAAAAAGGTAGGTGAGTGGTGCTTCTGGGACTGAAGCATCCTTCTCCACCTACTGGAACAGAGGTTGGGTGCGTTTAATGCAAAAACAGACCTGGAAACAATGTGCGCTGGCACGTCTGATAAAAGTGCACTCACACCACCGGCCGAAGGCATGAAAAACAGGATTAGGGGAGGGGCAGGAAGGGGGAGGAAGCGGGGAACTCTCCCGGGTCTGTGACTTCACAAGTTGCTCCTAGCATTTTCTAGTCTTTTAAGGTTTGCAATCAACTCTGGAATTCAGCAATGCAAAAATGCCCCTTAGAACCCGTGTGTCCAAAGGCTTAAGCGGGGTAATTAAAAACTCAGGAGTCTTCAAAGAATGTTATCTGTTGACGAGTGAATATAATAAAGGCTTCATTACTGAGCCGTGATCCCAGCATGAGACGAAGCAGACCCGGCTCAGGAATGCCAAAACATTAAAACTGCCGGACAGGAGAGAAGGCAAATCTGCTCTCACGATCGGGTTATCACAGCACAACCGCTGAACGGCAATCTCAGCGAGAAAGAAAAGCCAGTAGCTTGATGAAATTAACTTCAAGAACTAGATTCCACTGAGAGTTCGCTTGCAGCACAAAATAAACGTACTGGATAGTTCTTTTTCCATCTTCGAGATTCTCCAGGAATGATGGGAGGGCCATATAGTCTACAGAGGGAGCCCACCTCTAAGCAGGGCTCCCAAAGGAGGTCTCCCCAGAGCAGTGACGAAGTCTACCCCGTGCGAGTCCTTGGGAAAGCGCAGGCTGGGGCTAGCGATGCACTAACTTTCCCTTCACGCCGCCGAGCTCCTGCAGCAAAAAGCAAGGTGGAAAGAGCCTCTGGCGGGGCTCCTGGGTCCCCTCCTCCAAGGGAGCAAGCCGGCGAGCTGTCAGGGGCTGAGGCTCCACCAGACCTCAGGGGGACAGGAACAAGCTGCCCCCGCTGGCTGCTTCCATGGAAACGAGGTCAGATTGGCAACAAGCCCCAGCTTTAAAAGAGCCACCTGCCTCAAGGAAGCCCAGCACGCTGCCCTTTTCCTTCAGACTTTTCGAATTTACAGCGTGGAGATGAGCTGTGTGGGGCAGTGGACTGCGGGTGGGGGAAGCGGGGAAGCAGACCCTTCCGCCATGTCCCGGCCCCTCTGCTGACCTGGCGTGTGACTCTGGGCAAGCTGGTGTCCCTCTCTGGCCTCAGTTTTCTCCAGAAGAACATGACAAGGTGGGCTAGTGATTGCTAAGCCCCTCTCCCTCCCCCACCCCGTCCGCAGCGGTGAGGACAGCATTCTTGCGGGGCGGGGGGGCTGGATCACTCTGCACATCTGCATTACAGCATGTAATCAATCAACCAACCCCAGATCCAACCAAGGCAGGAGGAGGATCTGAGGTATTGTTCTTACCTTCCCAGAACATACAAAGTAGGAGAAAGCACATCACAGAGGGATGAAATAACAACATAAGGAAATACTAGAAGAGCATCTACAATTCAGAGCACAAAGGGGGCGAGATGCCTGGTTTACTGAAGCGCTACACCTGGCCCTCAGCGCAGGTGCAGCCTCCGTCAACAGGGGGCTGGCATCCTCTGTGTGAGCTTGTTTCCAGCAACTCTCAAATCCTTTTCCCCTTTGGGGCACAGGACCAGAAAACGGTCAGCTTTGCCAACTTAGTACTAACCCCGCCTCCTTCAAGGAAGACCCCTCGCGCTCAGAAGGAGGGTGGGTTTGCAAGCAGAAACGGCAGAGCACTGACGCGACCATTCTTGGCAGGGATCAAAGTGCACTTGCCCGGCCTCCCTATCAAACCAATCAGGGTACCAGGCAGCACTGGGTGTGAGGCCGTGTGCAGCTTTAAACACCCCGGGGGCCTGGATGTTGGGGGTCCTGAGATAAAGTGCAGCACAAACCTCACCCCACTGTGGTACATCCATACAAAGAAACTCTACTCAGCACTAAAGAGGGAGGAGCTGCAGGTACTTTCAAGCACGGCTGAGTTTCAAACGCATTACAGTGAAGGAAAGAAGCCAGACTCAGGGGCTGTAGGATCCGTTTATGCGACATCCTGGAAAATGCAGAACTGGAACAGAAAAACAGATCAGTGGCCACCAAGAGCTTGGGGGTAGGGAAGGGCCTGACTATAAAGAGGCACAGAAGAATCTGGGGGACGAGGGCGCTGTGCTACGCGATCACTGTGGTGGTGGTTCGTAAAGGCACGCATCTGCCAAAATTCCCAGAAGCGGGCCCCTAGAAAGGGGTGAGTGAGTAACACCTGACTAAAACCCTCTCCTCAAGCGGAGGACGGAGCTCCCACCAACCTCGCCACGCCAGTACTGCAAAAGGAATGAGTGCAGCCAGAAAGATGAAAACCATTCTCACTGACCGGTATCTTTAAAGCCTCGTGAGTAGCTAGACCAGGATACTCACTATGATAACTATTATTCGCCCTTCTCCCAGCTTCTGTGGGAGGTGGGGATGCGTAGGTGGTAAAAGTGTGGGTAGAAGAGAGAAAGAATTTTCTCAAGACGGTCTCCCATGATTTATAAAAATCTATGGTGCCCGGGGCTTCCCTGGTGGCGCAGTGGTTGAGAGTCCGCCTGCCGATGCAGGGGACACGGGTTCGTGCCCCGGTCCGGGAAGATCCCACATGCCGCGGAGTGGCTGGGCCCGTGAGCCATGGCCGCTGAGCCTGCGCGTCCGGAGCCTGTGCCCCGCAACAGGAGAGGCCACAACAGTGAGAGGCCCTCGTACCGCAAAAAAAAAAAAAAAAAAACTATGGTGCCCGTTAAACTCAAATCCGCTAGAAAGTGTCGTGAGGATAAAATAAATAAGCAGAAAACCACTAACATCATTAATGGAAAAGACAGGAGACTCGCTCGGCCTGAGCGCTTAGCGGCGTAGGGTCCCGTACTCCAGGGGTGGAGAGCAGAGCGCACAGAGTGGGGGCTCTGGGGCCGGGCTGGCCGGCTCCGACGTCCTGATTCTGCCACGTCCTGGCCGGGCGACCCCAGGCAACTTCAACCTCGGGCTCCTCCTCTGCAGGACGGGGGTGAGACAGCTGGCCTCCGGGGCCTGTTGTGAGGAGTGCGTGGAAGACACGTGCAGAGCATGTGAGCACAGTGCCTGGTGGGCCGTGAGCTCTGAGCGCTAGCACCCATGATCAGTATTAAAACCGTACTTTCTGCTTGTGAAACTGCTTTAAGTCACCCAAAGAACACACACACGCACGTGCACACACAAGCACGCTCGTACTTGGAGGTGTTGTCAAGGGAGCACCACAGAGACCATCACCACCAAGTCCTCTTCTGGGCGGGGCCTTGCAGACCTGGTTCCTACCCTTCACCATACTCCAAAGCAGAGTCATCTCTACAGGATGCCGGCCCACTCTCCCGCTGAGGTCGTGGGACTTCCCTCCGGGGCACCGCCTACCAGGGGCTCGGACATGTGAACAACCCTGGCCTAATCCAAAGCTTGGTGATCTCTGGTCAAAAACAATCCTACAGATGCCCGGCACCGCCCCTGCACAGAGTGGAGCCTCGGCCGGCCACAGACCTCAGCTTCCTCACATGCGTGATAAGGAGACTGGACCAGACAACCTGGAGAACGCTTCCAGGTCTGCCCGTTCGTGACGATGCTCATTTCCACAGGCCTTCCGGAACCCTGAGATCATTCCCAGCCTCCCCCAGGAGTGACAGCACTAACATCGTTCACAGGCTGCTTTTCCACGCTCACGACTGAGGCTGACCCCGCCCGCACGCCCTGACCACCCAAGGTCTCAGGTGGTCACTGGACACACGCTCCCCGAGCATCGCTGTGGGGAGATGGAGAAATGCCAACCACAGCCTTGGCTTTCTACATCCTACATCCTCATGGAGGAAGAAATCAGCCAAGTTGTGGGCAGATCAAGGGAGGCTGGGTGCCCCAACAGGCTCCTGAGTAAGAATTCGAGGCGCTGATTCTAAGTGCAGGTCCCCAGGCCCTTACTGGGAGATTATGTCTCGCTCCGTGTAGGGTGAGGCCCAGGGATGGTAGTTTTATTTAACAAGCACACACCCAGGAGACTTTTATAATTAGCTAACTTAGGAAAATACTGACATAGGGTGGCTCCTGCGTGGCTAGAAGTGAAGCTGATTTCTTAACCTTTAAAATTTGGAGACACGAGAACCTTGGCTTTGCGACCTGTAAGTAACTGGTCTGGCGTGATTTCAAAAGCATCCAGACTGAAGCAAGTCAATGAAGAGACAGGAAGCCCGAATGCAACCAGCAGGGCTGGCCACCTGTCCTTCACCATCCTCAACAGGACACCCACCGTCTCCTTCTGCACACCTGGTGGCCAGGTGCCACCACACATCCGAGACCTCCCACCGCCCCATCCTGCTGGCTGCGCTTTGCCAAATCCCTATCCCACCGTCTTCACGACCACAGTAAGCCTGTCCACTCTCCCCTAGCACGCAGCCCCCTGCTCACCCTTCAAGGACAACTTCTCCTACTTCTCTGGGAGAGCGGATGCCGCTCCCTGGAACGTAGAGTCCCTCTCCTCCCACCTCTGTGACCTTGACCTTGCTCTGGAATTACACCCCACCACACATGGATTCTCCTTTTCCCCCATCCTACCCCCACCTAGAACAAGCTCCGGCCCCCTCGGGGTGGGGAAAACCACCCCCTTAAAACTTGTCCTTCCCTAGTTACCCGCGCCTCTTTCCTGCCCTTCTCAGCCAAGCATTTTCAAATTCACCGTCTCTCCTCCCCCCAATCCCACGATCAGCACCGCCTGGAACTCAGTCCTATCTATTCACTGGTGGTCTGTCTCCTCCCTTTGAAGGCGGCACTGCGAGGGCAGGGGCTTGGCACTCTGTTCACTGCTGCATCCTCAGCGCCTGGCCCAGAGAAGGTGCACGACAGGTATTTGTTGAATGGATATGACATCACCTGCTTGTGGAGAGAGCAGCCGTTTCCCACGGAGCCCCCCAGAGCAGGGGCCCAGCGGTTCCGGTCCCACCTCTGCTCCCGGGGCATCCACGCTCCACGCCACAGCGTGGGCACCAGCTCTGCGACGTGTAGGCCAGGCCGGGTCACTCCTGGGCATGCACCCTGTGGCCCTCTGGCAAGGCCTTAGGCAGAGCAAGGTCCTTGTTCCGCAGCCTCGCTCTGGAACCTCTCCAGCAGCGGCCAGAGCCCCACCATGTGCCACCCCCTCCCACCCCCATGGACTGATCACTCCTGGTGACCGCCCCACGCTGGCCCCAGCCCGGGTCAGGACTCCTGCATCTCCCCCGGAGCCCCTTCTCTTTGCTCCAAGTGTCCTCTGGGCACTGCCCTCACCATTTGGTCACTTATTACTCTTTATCCAAACAGTCTAACTCCACACCGATCTCTGGCTGGGCCAGGGGTGCCCGCGGGGAGCTCTGGATACCCCAGTGCCTTTCAGGGGCCCAGCCCGCAGCCGACTCTCAATCTCAACTGTCGTCCCCCCCCCCCGCCCCCAGCTGTCACTCGGATCCCTCCCCTTCCCTAAGCGAACAGGCCGCCACCTCGTCCTCGCCCAGGGTGATGCTGTTTTCACCTCTCCCCCTAGAGGACACAGCAAACCCAACTGTACTTTGGCCAGAAGTGACTTGAAACAAACCCGAAAGTTTACTTTGGAAAGGAGTTAATAATAAAAGTTGGAAGGCGTCTTCGGGACGATAAACACCTCCTTTTTCCTTTCTCCCGACTTCTGGCTCAGCACCCTTGCCTGGTGGAAACGCTTTCTGGGACACGACCACAGGGTTCAGGACGACGGGGCCACCAACTCCAGGGAGGATGGGGCGGGGGAGGAAAACCTCACAAAAAGCCAGAAAGTGTGTTTCTTGTCTCCTGAAAGCTGCGATACCATTTCTGTAATCTATGTTCATTGTTCTTGTAAGGAAAGGCTCTGGTCTGAGAGCTGGGTTTTTAGAACTCGGACAGATTCTCGAAACCCTGCACCTTGCCAGGAGGAGCGAATAAGAGCCCAAAGTTTCCAGAAATAAATGCAGAAATGGAAGAGGCACCTCTGGAACCCAAAAGAAATTATTCCGTAAGTGTAGAAGGTTGTCAGAGCAATACCACCAGAATAAACGTCTCTGATAAGGAGCTAAAACTGTAATGAAAATAAGGCACTTTAAAAATGTCACATTAGCTATGTTTAACATAAACAAAAACAAAAGAAAGCTGTCATTTCTTTTAGTGCCTAACTTAAGTAGGAGGAAGACAGAGAGACTTTCAAACTTCTACAGCACGAGTGGACTTTTAGAAGAGAGTTTGAACAGGTTAAACTCTGAATTTTTAAACATATCCTTTGAACAATAACCTGTATTCTGTTTCACAAAGAGACTGAGGGGGCTACAGACTTCCTGGTAAATATATTAAGGCTCCCCGGCGGGAGAAACAATTCCTCTTCTGAGTGGCCACAGAGATTTCAATGCGCTGAAATACATATTTTATACTGAAAACGTTTTATTAACCAGTTGATGGGAGTTGGGGAAAGAGAAGGGAAGAACGAGCGAATAAAACAAACTTTTTCCAAAAACCGTAAGTGGCCCTTCCAGCTTTCTAACTACCATAAAGATCACGTAAAAAAAATTTATTTATTTATTTATTTTTTTACAATACAAAACAGAAATAACTTTTTTTCATCATTTCAGAGTAAGGCCCTAAAAGTTTCCCTAACCTAGGGCTAGAAGACACAATGATTATTTTTAAATGTCTGCTTAAAAATTAGAAAGTCTCAACGGTAAGCCACAAGTATGAGAACTAACCCTGAACGTTGCTATTTCTGTTCAAGCACCAAACAGTGTAAATGAATGAATACATTCATCTTCACTTTATAACTAAGATAGTCAATGGCATTTAAGAAATGTAAAAATTAGGGAAACAAATTTTTATTTTCTGTGCAACATGAAACCTATGGAAAATTGTCTAGAAATTAGTATGATCTTAACATCACTATCTTCTGCCGATTTTAACTTTAAAAAGAAAGAGGGCTTCCCTGGTGGCGCAGTGGTTGAGAATCCGCCTGCCAATGCAGGGGACACGGGTTCGAGCCCTGGTCTGGGAAGATCCCACATGCCACGGAGCAACTGGGCCCGTGAGCCACAACTACTGAGCCTGCGCGTCTGGAGCCTGTGCTCCGCAACAAGAGAGGCCGCGACAGTGAGAGGCCTGCGCACCGCGATGAAGAGTGGCCCCCGCTCACCGCAACTACAGAAATCCCTTGCACAGAAACGAAGACCCAACACAGCCAAAAAATAAAAATAAATTTAAAAATAAAAAAAAATAGTGCGGTTCCATAACATTTTAAAAAAAAAAAGAAAGAAAAACAATAAAGTCTGTTAAGAAATCCACGCCTATCGATAACGTGGGAATACGGGCTTTAATGTTGTTGGCTTAAGAAAAAGGTAAACAGCCAGCTCCAGGTTCTTTCTTTTTTTTTTTTTTCCGGGGAAGTGTCCACTTACATATAAATACTAACAGAGGCTCTGTAGTTTTTGTTTTTTTTTTTAAGATCCTCAGAATCCCTGGAATAATGCCTGCCAACTAAAACACCTACTATGAGTTTAGTAATGGGTTATGCAAACATAAATTACAAGGCCAGACATTTTAAAAGGGAAAAAAAAGGTGATTTATTGATGTACTGGAGACACAGCAGGATAGAAGCACTATTTCAATTTTCCATATATTCCTCAACATTGCAGATGTGTTAATGCAAAAAGAATTTTTAAATAAAAATGACTCTCAACTCTTTTGGTTCTAACATATGAGTTCATTTACTTAAGAAGGGTTACCATGGAACTCCTTTCCCACACTTATAATCAAGAAAATTAATACAGTCCAACATTTTATCTAGTTTCAACTACGAATGGATTTGAAAGGAAAAGACAAAGAGAGAAAGAAAGATAAACATTTCCCTTATACCAGCAAAAAGAATTAAACCCCAAGTTCTACTCTTCACTTTATTAGCCCAACCTGCCCTGGTCCTATTTTTCACTTTAATTTCTTCATCCCTATTCACAGGTCATTTTTTCCTTTTCTAGTCTCCTGTCACTGTTGGAACCAGCATTTTTTTTTTCCTTTACTGTGGCAAAGTAATCATCTGAATATACATGGAATACTTTTCATGGGTTGTTTATACGTAAACAAAATAAATAAGAATATTCTCATCATCAACTTTTAATGAAAGGAAACAGAAGCTTTCACCCTTCCCCGAACAGGTCATGGGAACTGCATTGGGCTAATGAAAACCCCTGAACACACATCAACAGAAAAGCCATCTTCATTTTTCTTCAGTTTGCATGTGGTTGACAGCATCACAAACGGTCATTTTCCAAGGCACATGTGACTGTGGCTGAACAAGCCTGCCTCAAAAGTAAGCTCGAAAACACTCTACTAATAAAGGACGCACATTTTAAAATGCAAAGGCACAAAAGGGCATCTCTGTGTCCTGGCGCTGTGCATTCCTCCCCAGAGAAGGCTACTTTGTGTACGTACACACACACACGCATACGATATGGGGTCCTGGCACTTTGATTATGTGAACACACCTGACCCCAGGGAAACAGGCTGAGACCAGCCCCATATTTCAGACAAACCAAACAGCCAATAGACAGTAATGGCTTTAAGCTACTGATGACCTGGGCCAAAAATGAAGAACCACTTAATCTTCTGAAGGAAACTGTCAATGTGAGGAGGCCCACAGCCGACCTTTCGCCTGATCGTAATCACAGCCACCTACGATAACAGAGCGGGGTTTATTTTTATGCCTGGCTCCAGGCTGCAATGATCAATCCTGCAGTGTTGACTGTTTTGGATCCACACGACGAACAGAGTGAGTTAAGCGTGTGTCATTTTCATGGATCCCTGGAGTCGGGCATGGAATGAAATCCACCTAAGAATAAGGTCTAGAGTAATTCCACCCAAACTCTAAACACCGTATAAAGTCTCCCCAGATTAATCTACAAATTCAACACTTTTCCAATAAAAATCCCGAGAGAATTTTTCAAATGGCACCGAATAAATGATTCTAAAAGTCATACGGAAGCACAGTCTAGATGGTTTTGAAGAACCATGAGGACGGGCCTTCCTCTACTAGATATCAAGACTTAGTAACAGTATGGAAATAATTATGGCAATAATATAGTAATAATATAGTAATAACCATCCAGACAGTGTTGGGTTGGACAGACTGGGGGCCTAGGGGCGGGCGTGGTGCCTGGCAGAGGTGCAGAAGTTAACCCTCGGGAAAGGGGGACTCCACGGTAAATGGTTCTGCGTCGAGGGGCCCTCAATGGACAAAGATAAAATTATAGCCTCACCCAGTCGCCATCCACACAATACTTTACAGGCCTGATGTAAAAAGCAAAACCAAAAAACTGTTGAAGGAAAACACCAGAGACTGTTTTTGTGACATCAGCATAGGGAGAATTTCTGAAATAAGATTAGAAAACCCACACTTTACATCAAAAACTGGAAAAATAAAAGCCACCTGCATTAAAATTAAAATCTTCCATGTGACCGAGGACAACATAAACACAGTGAAAAGACAGGCCACGGCCTAGGAGGAGAGAGCAGCCATGTACACACGCAACAAAGGATCCAGATTCTGGGTATGAAAATTTCCTACAAGTCGGTAAGAAAACAGCCAACAGCCCGATAGGAAAATGGGCAAAAGATACAAGCAGTTAAGACACAAAAGAGGAAACTGTATAGGCCAGTCATTGTACAAAAGGATGTTCTCCCACGTTAGAAATAAGGAAATATAGCAAAACCCAACGAGGATGTGGCCGGAACAGGTACTGGGAGATGGGGGGGCATGACAGCATGTAGCCACTGAGGGCAACTAACTGGCAACACCCACCTGGCCAAGCTGTGACCGGGGACCACACTTCTGGGGGGTTCACCTCGGTAAATTCCTGAACCCACTCCCCAGGACGGGTATAATAATAAAGAAAGAGTGTCAACAACAACCAAAAATCCACGTGCCGTCTCAGGAGGGCAATGGATCTGTGGCTCACACACACAGCGGAATGAATTTTTAAAAGACCAGGTGGCAGAAGATATATACAGATATCGCAAGATACCATTTGCCTACCATGTGTGTAAATAGTAAAATAGATATATATATATATAAAACAATATCTATTGTTTATGAGTGCATAAACATTGCTACGAATGCAAAAAGCATACAGGGATGAAACACCAGTTTCAGGATGGATTTATATCTAAGGAAGAAAGGAGGGGAAGGCAGGGAGGTGGAATCTTAGCTGCAAATATAACAGTTTATTTCTGTTTGAAAAAGAGGCATCAGAAGCAAATGGACGAAACGTTAACATCTTTCCAGTCGTCATGAAGGGCACAGAAACCTGTGTTTTGTTTTTATACTTTTCGGTATGCTAGAAATACTTCATATAAAAAATAATAATAATAAACCCGGTCACACGGCTTTGCATATAAAAGAACTATGTCATGCAGGTAAGATCCTGTGTGAGGCCTGTGAGTGGGACCCAGGGGAGGCAAAGGCAGCCGTACCTTCTGGGTCTTTCTACCCAAGGGCCACTCCCTCGCACAAGAAGTTCTTGGAAGATGTGTGTGCCGGGGTCTGTTTGACTCAAAACGTTTGCAGGTTAAAATTTACCCAGTACCTTACAAATGCAAGAGCTTCTTGTGACACAACGTTGAAGGCGGAGTGGGAGGTGTTAGGAGCTGAGGTTGCCCCGCCTCCCCAAGGCTGGGGGGCGGGGGGGTCCCCCAGGAAGACAACTGTCCTAACTGTCCAATCTCAGGATACCTGACGGCAGACGCTCTTGGCAACGGTGCGGAGACAGTGAACGGATGAATAAATACGGGGTGAAATTGGGGCCCCAACTGGACTTCAGAACTACAACAGTGACCTTTTAAATGTGAAGTAGGGAACCGCCAAGGGGGGGCCCTGCAGCTGAAGTGGCCCAGGATGCAAGTTACCCATGTGAGAAGTAATCCAGCCTCTGTGCCCTCCCAGGACTGTGCTGGGGAGTCTGGCTGCCAGGGAGGCAGTTGCCGGGGGGCTGCGGGGGGCAGGGAAGGCGGCTCCGGGGACCCATCCCACCCCAGGGGCCTCAGACCTGCCACCAGCGGGCCTGCATTCCCAACCTCCAGGCAGCTTCTCCGCTTCTGAGCTGTGACGCCCTAGTGGACCTCCTCCCTCCTCTAAGGGGCTCAGTTTTCCTCTCGTTGAAATGGAGAAAAATATTGTACCTATTTCACAGGGATCCTGTGTGTTAAATCAGCCAATACGGTTAAAGTCTTTAGAACAGTGTTTGGTACACAGTAAGCGCTCAGGAAGTGTCAGCTGTTGTTATGAGCTCTTCCCGCTGTGTCCCTGCAGTGACCAGAGCCCTCAACACAGAGCTGCCCGGGTATACCCCAACCCACATACAATGGGATCGCCATAACGTTCTGCTGTGTGCAGAATGAATTCTGAATAGAAAAACCCCAAGAGGTAAAGTAGGTGAGGCCTGTTGAGAAGAAAGGGCAGCCCGGAAGTCTTGGGCCCATGGAGGGTGAACAGGAGTGAGCCGGACGGGGAGGGAGTGGGCCCAGCTCAGCGCCCTCGGATCTCGGCCACGCTGCACGGCCATCAAACAACAGAGGGGACCTGGCCTGCTCAGCCTTCAAATCCAGTCAGTGGCAGGACCAGAATCAGGATCCAAGTGTCCTGGTTCCCGATACAACTGTCCTTTTAACTGTATCAACAATACCATAATGTCTTCCTGCTAAAATACTGGACCACAAAGAAAATTATCACCCTCTGCACGGTAGGCGCATAATGCTCCCTGTAGATTACTTTTTCTGCAACTTACATTTTCTGCAACTTACATTTTCAAGTTAAAACCAAGACCCGACAATAGTTAATAATCAGTGTTCAGGACTTCCCTGGCGATCCAGTGGTTGAGACTCCACGCTGCCACTGCCGTGGGCCCAGGTTCAATCCCTGGTTGGGGAACTGGGATCCCGCATGCCGTACGGCGTGGCAAAAAAAAAAAAACAGTGTTCAATGATTAGCCCCAACTATTCCCGCCCGTAGCCGCCTTGGGCAAAGAAAGAAAAACTTAAGACAACAGATCTCAGGGTCAGCAGGACCTGTCATCTGTCTCTTTCTTGACTGACAAAAATCTCAAAACAGAAGGGGAGATATTCCCGTGCTTTGGGTTATAAAAACTCCCGTAAGGCAACCAGTGTTTTCAAGTAAACGTCAGATTAGCCTAACCGCTCTTCCCTGGGTATAATCCCGCAAAACGCACACCCAGCACATACAACACCCTTTAAATGGGTATGTCACTTCAGAGCGATACTCAAAAAAAAAAAAAATATATATATATATATATATATATATATTCTTTTGGTTGTTTTTTTAACTAACAGAAGAGAAACCGCTTACAATTAACTGACTAAAAATCGACTTTTGGAAGCTAAAAGGGGGCAGTCTGACACAATGGTTATGGCCTCGTTCTTGGGAGTCTGTCTGCCTGGGAGGCAGCTGGCTTGCACTCTGTAAAGTGGCACTAAGGACACCCACCTCCTTGGGTGACCGTGATGCACTTAGCATAATGCTTGGCTCTTGGTAAGTACTCGATAAATATTAATAAATAACAGTTCACCACAATTTCAACCAAATTTTATGGCTTTCCCATTTAACCATCATACCTGACAAACTGCACACAGCAAGGATGTTTACTGAGAAGAGCTGTGAGCTCCGGTCTATACCCGGGTTATTACTACATCCTATGTAGAATGACATTCTCTACCCAAAATGTACTTCGCTTGAGGTTATTGACCAGAAAGACAAGCTACGGGGCTGCTCCCAAAGAACAGCTTCCAAAGAGAGAGCTTAGGCAAGTATTTCCACTCCATGAACAGTAGCACCAATGCAAAGGGAGAGAAAATGACCATCTAGACACACATGGAAGGAGTGTATTTTAATTTAACTGAATCTATTCAAGTCTGCCCTAGAAACCAGGTCTATAGCTTATAGACCTATACATCTACTTAATGCTTTAAGAGTATTTTTGTGTGAGGGGACTTCCCTGGCGGTCCAGTGGTTAGGACCTCGTGTCTTCCACTGCAGGGGGCACAGGTCTGATCTCTGGTCGGAACTAAGATCCCACGTGCTGAGCGGCGAGGCCCCCCTGCCGCCCCAAAAGAGTTTTGTTTTGTTTTTTTAAATTTTAGTGCTCATTTATAGCTTTCAAATTCACTCGTGAACACAATTTCTCCTTTTAAAAGATTCGATTCCTATAACATACACTCAACAGGCCATTTATTGAGCTCCCGCTATTTGCCAAGGTTACTCTGGTCCGTCTACAGCGTTCTGTCTGACTCATAATTACCCTGCAAGAGTTGTCATCACTCCCATTTTCTGGATAAGAAAATGGAGGCTTGGAGGTTATACAACTCAGAGTGGTCTCGACTAAACTTCCACGCCACATGCATCTAATTACAGCCTTTTCCTTCTGACAGTTATTAAACTCTCAGAGAATCTGTCTGTTATACTTAAAATGGCCCTTTGAAAACTGCTAGACACATAGAGGAAGCGGCACACGGGCTCAGGAAGGAAAGGGAACGGCAGCCCTGCGACATTTCAGTGAGTGAGTTGGGACAGGCCGCTCCCGGGAAGCAACCGGGTCCTGAGGGCTCTGCAGATGCCACACGCAGCCCCCAGGTCAGGGCTCCTGGAGCAGTTCTGCCTGCTTCCTGTGTAACCAACACGGACCAAGAGATTAACTCTTCATTGATTACCTTCGAATTCACTTTTCTGGGCCAAAGGCAGTCAAACAAAACAAGGCCTCCCTCCAACTCAAATGTTTACCGACTGAAGTTTCTGACAATCCGAATGGAAAAGCTCCCGGTCTTAGGAAGCAGAGGGACCGAATCTGGTGTCTCAAAGTCACTAAGTGATAAGAGCAAACACAGGCCATCAGGCGTTTAGCTGAAAGAAATTACAGGGACCCCGCAGCTAAGCAATCTGCCCAAATTCAGCAAGGGTAGCAGCAGGGAGCTGTGCAAAAGGTCATTTTCCATTTTTTGATTCAAGAAACTGTCCTAACTTCCTGAAGATCCTTCCACCCATCCATACTCACTGCCGTACTGTCCTGTTTTCATTCTTACCACCACCTGAAATTATCCTGTGTGTCACTTGTTTACGTGGTCACTGTCTGCCTACTCCCCACATGAGCCAGAACCTTCTTTCGGTGTCTTGCTGTATCTCAGAACCTCAGACGGCCCCTGGCCCAGGAAAGGGCTCAGAAGGAAGGAAGGAAGGAAGGAAGGAAGGAAGGGAGGGAGGAAAGAATGCAGGAAGAAAAGTGTTTATTGAGCACCTACTATATGTTCCTTACAATTGAATTCATTTCACCTGCCCAGCAGCTGGGATATTGTCAGTTCCATTTATACACATGGGGTCTGCGTCCCAGAATGCCTGGTGATCTTGGTCAAGGTAACTTAGCCCAAAGATCCTGGTCACCACTTACTGGCTTGTCCACTCCACTCCAGCCCAGGACTGGCCACTTACTTCCCAGGAATCTCACATGTTCCTCAACATGGTCTCTTGAAGTAAGCAGAATATACTTTTGCAGATGGAGGAGCTGAGGTTAAGTTTCTGTCCCAATGCCACTGAGCCATGGAGCTAGACTCACTCCATGTGGCCAAGTCTGAGCTAAGTCCTCTTCTGCTCCAGAGGCCTCCCTGGTGCCTTGGGAGCACACTGCAGGGTCTCTCTGGAATGAGGGGGAATAACGTGGCCACCAGCCATTACCGACTGGGGGCTGAATGACATTTGTGTTGCATTCATTACTCTATCTATCACCCTCAAGGCAGGTTTTCTCTCCTAGGGACCCAGAAGAAACCAGAAAATAACCTCTTGGGTTGATAAACTGGCTTAAAGAGTTTAATTGGTAACAGTTAAAAGTTCACTTTTAATTTTTAAACTTTTTCTAGTTAAAGTCTTCTTATAACTTAACGGTGGGTGATTCTGGAATGATTAAACACCCAAGTTGATTATTTGGGCTTTATAATCTGGCCAAATATTGGAGCAGCCTTTTCCAAACCAAGCTGGCCACTGCCCAAATGAAATCCACAAGACCCTTTTATGTAGGGAATTTCTTCAGAGGATAAGAGAGAACAAGTGTGGGCTTCCCTGGTGGCACAGTGGTTGAGAGTCCGCCTGCCGATGCAGGGGACACGGGTTCGTGCCCCGGTCCGGGAAGATCCCACATGCCGCGGAGTGGCTAGGCCCATGAGCCATGGCTGCTGAGCCTGCGCGTCTGGAGCCTGTGCTCCGCAACGGGAGAGGCCACAACACTGAGAGGCCCGCGTACCGCAAAAGAAAAAAAAAAGAGAGAGAGAGAGAGAGAGAACAAGTGAACAGACCACCTGTGCAGGGATTTCCCACACCCCACAAAGAAAGGCATTATAAAAAAAAAACCCTTAACTGAGATATAATTCACATACCATAAAGTTTATCTTGTTAAAGTGTACAGTTCAGGGCTTCCTTGGTGGCGCAGTGGTTGAGGGTCTGCCTGCCGATGCACGGGACACGGGTTCGTGCCCCAGTCCGGGAAGGTCCCACATGCCGCAGAGTGGCTAGGCCCGTGAGCCATGGCCGCTGAGCCTACGCATCCGGAGCCTGTGCTCCGCAACAGGAGAGGCCACAACAGTGAGAGGCCCGCGTATCGCAAGGAAAAAAGAGAATCTGCCTGCCAATGCAGGGGACACGGGTTCGAGCCCTGGTCCGGGAAGATCCGACATGCTATGCAGCAACTAAGCCCGTGCACCGCGACTACTGAGCCTGCGCCATAGAGCCCGCGAGCCACAACTACTGAAGCCCGTGTGCCTAAAGCCCACGCTCCGTAACAAGAGAAGTCACTGAAATGAGAAGCCCACGCACCGCAACAAAGAGTAGCCCCTGCTCACAACTAGAGAAAGCCCGTGTGCAGCAATGAAGGCCCAACACAGCCAAAAAAAAAATAAAAATAAAGAAAGTGTACAGTTCAGTGGTGTTTGGCATATACACAAAGTTGTGCAACCATCACTACTATCTAATTCCAGAGCGTTTCCATCATCCCCCCAAAAAACCCATAAGCATTAGCAGTCTCGCCCCATCCCCCGGCCACTCCCAATCTACTTCTATGGATTTGCCTATTACGGACATTTCATATAAATGCAATCACGTGGCATTGTGTGTCTAGCTTCTTTTACTGAGCAAAATGACTCAAAGTTCATCTATATTATAACATGTTATTCCTTTTTATAGCTGAATAATATTCCATTGTATGGCTATATCACATTTTGTTTATTGATTCATCTCTTGATGGATGCCTGGGTCGTTTCTACTTTTTGACTATCTTGAACAGCACTGCTATAAACATTCACATGCAAGTCTTTGCGCGGACATGTTTTCAGTTCTTTTGGATATATACCTAGGAGTGGAAGTGCTGGGTCATAGGGTAACTCTGTGTTTAACATTTTGAGGAACTGCCAGAGAAAGGCAGTTCTTGAAATTTTTTTAAAATTCTGTACAGAAAATAAAATTAAAGTGCTAAGTAAAATTTTATCTGCCTGTTTGAGAAATGAATCTTGTAGAGCAGTACAGTTAACATTTTTTAAAACTGGAGTATAGTTGCTTTACAATGTCGTGTCAGTTTCTGCTGTACAACGAAGTGAATCAGCTATACCTATACACATATCCCCTCCCTCTTGGACCTCCCTCCCATCCCGCCCCACATCCCACCCCTCGGTCATCACAGAGCACTGAGCTGAGCTCCCTGTGCTATACAGCAGGTTCCCACTAGCTATCTACTTTACACATGGTAGTGCGTTTATGTCAATCCTAATCTCCCAGCTCATCCCACCCTCTCCTTCCCCCACTGTGTCTACATGGCCGTTCTCTACGTCTGTGTCTCTATTCCTGCCCTGCAAATACGTTCATCTGAACCATTTTTCTAGATTCCACACACATGCGTTAATATATATCTCAAAGATTCTGTTTTGTAAAGAAAAGATTCCTAAACTAATGCTATAAATATGGTCACCCAGCGTCCATGGTGCTCAAGGTGCACAGCTAAGTACACATGATGGATGGAGCCACAGCTCCGGCCTACAGGCCTTTCCCCTTCCGAAGTGGGAGGAAGTCATTGTACCAGAGCTGCAGACTCAGCAGAGGGGCTGCGTCTAGATTCCTGGGTCCCCGATGTGAGCGGTCTGCGGGGCACTGGGGGTGTCCGTGTTCCTGGATGGTGTCCGCCTGCATCCCCCGGTCTTCAAGCTTACAGGCCTCCTCCCCACCACTACCCTTCCTGAAAGGCCCGTGTCCCTAGAGGCACGTCTGGTCTGCCCTTCTCTTTAAAAGTCACAATTTGTTAGGGCTTCCCTGGTGGTCCGACAGTTAAGACTCCGCACTCCCAACGCAGGGGTCCTGGGTTTGATCCCTGGTCTGGGAACTAAGATCCTACATACCGCAATTAAGCCCGCGCACCACAACGAAGACCCAGCACAGCCTAAATAAATACATAAGACTTAAAAAGCAAGAAACCATGACTGTATTCCAATAAAACTTAAAAAAAAAAAAAGTCCTAGTTATGGTTTAAAAAAAAGTCACAATTTGTTGACAGTATAGAAGAACAGGAAGGAGACAATGAATGTCACCTGTACCCCTCCCCTACTCCCTACAGAAATAATATAAGGTTAGCATTTTGGTGATTAACCCTCCAGGCTTTGGGCTCTGTATGATTATGTGTATTTAATAAAGTGGGATTAAACTAGTAAAAAAAGGTCACAATTTGTCAAATCAGTGCAGTGGGTCGTCAATGAACGTATTCCCGTGTCCAGTGAGGCACCAGGAAAACTAAGCTCGCACTTCTAGTCTCCCATGTGCCTGAAGCCACACAGGCCTCCACAGTCTGTCCATTTCTTGAAAACAAGAGAAGAGCGAAGAATTCAGTCACTGCTCAACACGCAAGCATGTCCAGTTGTAGCGAAGAACGTCTGAACACTGTTTGATAGTTTAAAAAGCTTGGGGAGTCATTCGTGAGCTCGTTCAATCCTCATGCCAATTCCACGATGCAGCTGTAAGGACCATCCTCACCTTGGCCACCTGACCGGCCTGGGACCCCTACAGGGCCATGTGGGGCAAAGACACCCACCCCCACCTCAGGTTTCTCACCAATCCCCAGCCACGCCGTCTGGAGGCAGCCTGTGCAGGACGTGTCCATCTGAGTTGCAACTTTATTTTTAAGTGACGCTCTTTTTCCAGGCTGAGTCACTCCCTGCAGTGTCTATATAAAGGCTGTAGAGGCAGTGACTAAATGCATTTGGGCCCGGGCCACAACTATATTACTGCCCCCTCCTTCCCTCCCCCAGCCTGCTGACTCCTTTCTCACAGGGAGCGCAAAAGGAGCCACAAGGTTTGCAGCGTCTTTCCGTCCTTCTGTCCCCCTCACCTCCGCAGAAGGGGAGCAGCTGGCTCACGCGTGCTGGAGACGGGCTGGGGGCACGTGACTTTTTATCTCACTCAGAAGGAGTCCATCCTGATCAATAAGAAAGTGACTGGGGACTTAAAGAAGGCGCCCTCGCTCTGCCCCCACCTGCCAGAGTTGGGGAGAAATCCACAAATCCAGTTCATTTCAGCCGTGGTGCAAGATTGCTTCCCGAGTTGTATGTCAAGACGACTCCTGACTATTCTATAACTGTTTCCTAAGAATGTAAAAATCAGAAAAACACTCCAGCCAGAGACAGAGAGGGCAAATTAAGATTCTGGCGCTCAGGAAATGAACGCCCGCGAACAGGCGGTTATGTCAGCAGGAAAGAGAACGTTCCCTTCACGGAGCCAGGCCTGCTGACCCGGGAGGCGGGGCTGTGAAGCTGTGGGTGGTGCCAGGCCCAGGGCCACCTTCCCCATCAGGGATCGAGGGTGGTCAGGGAGCCGAGCCCTGGTCAGGGCGGGCACTGAGCTCTGTCTGTCACGACGGGAGCGAGAGATGGTGACGGAAGAAAGAGGCCACGTGCGTTTGCGCAGGAGAAATGTGGGAAACAGACCCAGGATGTGAGCCTGGTGGACCAGGTGTCACGAGGATTAACACTCAAGAGAGCAAGAAATGTTGAGGCAAAAATACATCAGGGGAAAAAAATGACCAAGGAGAGCTCCCGAATTGCAGCTGCGTTTTAAACCTCACAGAAGAGATGTGACCCCTTTCATAAGAAGCATAGATTAATCCAGCGAAGTCTGACAGTCAGGTGCCTAAGACACATTCTGGGTTAGGAGCTGGACACTCTGCCGGGACAAAAATGAGGCCCAGAGATGGTTCTATGATAAAACTGCAGCATCTCCAGGCGGAGGTTTTCCTTTCCTCCTCCCCATAAAGGATGGTCCTTCTGTTGTTGAAAAGAAAGGCAACAAAACAAAAACCATCCCTTGTGCTCCGTCTGGAAGCAAGTCTAATCTAACACTGAAGACCCTTCTTCTGATGGTTGAGCATCATATTCAAATAGCTGGAGCCGCTGAGCTGGGACAGCACCCCCTGCACACCTCCCGTGACCTGACTCTGTGGGCCTGCACCACTCCAGATGCTCAGCGCATCGAGGAGGCAGCTAAAAGCACCAACTCAGGAGCCAGGCTGCCTGGTTTCAAGTCCCAGCCTGGCGAGTAGCAGCTGAGAGATGGTGGTCAAGACAAACGTTTGTCCCAGGAGCAAACTTAAAAGTTAATCAAACAGAAAACCAAGAAAAAAAGCAATTCCTAGGTAGAATCATGAAACCCTAGCGTTGCAGTTCCTGTCTCCGTCCCCACCCGCCATGGGAAGTAACTCAGTTTCCAGGAGTAAGGAGCCGCGTGTGCCCTAGGAGGGTTCTGGGCAGGGCCCTCCACATCCCTGGTCCTCTAATCTGCCATTAGGTTTATCAACACTGAGGCATCAAAGGTAATCCCGCCCACACCCTGGCTCTCTGATCAAAGCAACAGAAAAGCAAAAGGCACAGGGTTTTGGCCTGCACTGAACCCACAGCTCTGGCTTCAAGAGCTTCAAGAAAGCTGCCGCCAGCCTAGCCATGCTCTTCACCAGCCTCGGGCAGGGAGGATGTGCCACCCAGCGTGGAGGCACCTGCCCCTGCCGCCAGCCTGCAGGGCCCCGCATCAGCGGGGGTGGCCCAGCTCCTCTACCACCTCCCGGTCCCCAAAATCCAGCCCGGGGGCCGAAGTGCAGTGGCCTCTGCCCAGAGGTCAAGGCCCCAGCATTCATCTGTCACGCAGCCCCTTTCCCCCATCTTTCATCCCCCCACCCCCCAGTCTGGGCACAACTAGGAGGAAGGTGAAGGGGGAGACACGTACAGAGCTCCCAGGGTGGTGCGCTGAGACCACTGAGACCACCAAAGCGTGCCCTGCAGCTGTGCATTAAGCCAGGGGCTGCTGGATGAGTTTCAGAGGGTCCAGGAGAAACTAAACTATGTGCAAACGTGTGCATTTCTCAGGGGGCAGGTCCTTCCCCAATGCTTCAAAGGTTGAGAACCAAGGCTCAAAAAGCAGCCCTGCTCACCTACAGTAAGAATCACTGTGACACACGCGGCTTGGAATTTACCAGCACTGATCTAAGAGTGCTTCTGGGGGAGAGTCTGCGTTCAGAAGATTCCAGAGACACTGTCCTATACTTAACATGCCTTATCAGGATGGTGTACTTGCTTGGTAAGAATATAAGGAACTTTTTAAGAACGGGGGTAGGATTTTATCCCCAGGGCCAAACCATCCGGCACGTGGAAGGAGCTCAAAAATACTTGTAAAATGATTACCTGTTGTTACACACCAACTTCTGGAACACTTCGGGTGAAAACAGCCTATATTTGTTGTGGGTTGTTTTTTTTTTTTAAGTTCCTTGAACTGGCTTTGAGGAGCAGAAGACAACTGTATCTCATGTGTTTCGTAGTATGTTTTCCAAGTTAATGCTCATTAACAAACACATACTAGACTCTCGGTGCTGGGCCTGTGGAGCTCTCCCCCCCACACACACACTACTCACTACACACACATTACATACTACACACACTACATACCACACACACACACACGAACACTACACACACATAGCAACCCTGTGAGCTGGGCCCTGCCAATTACACTTTTTACAGATGATGAAACTGAGACTTTGGGAGGTTAAGTCATTTGCCCAATGACACCAGCCAGTAAGTCACCTGCAGCAATAAATACAAAGAGTGAAACAACCTAGAAACACCCCCCCCCCCGTCTTTTACGTTCAATTATCAATCATAAACTCAACAGGGAATGGATGTTTAGTCACAGAATTCAAATTCAAAACGCTTTCCTTCGAAAGGGACTCTTTTCTGAGTCAAAGAAAGGCATGAACTTCATATGCAGAGTAACTGCATCTCCTTCAGATTAACTACAATCTTGAGTTGAAAAGGACAGAAGCGAGACTATCAATTGACTAGGAATGTATTCATTAATGACACAAAACTGAAACTGAAAGAACTGCATTCTAAACAAAAAGTCTTCAAGGCTCCGGCCTCCCTCCGCGGTGCCTCGTGTGCTCCTGGCTGGTGGGGTGGGCACTGACCCACCCCTGGACCCGGGCTTTCCCAGCTGCCCTTGGGCAGCACCAGTCCAGGAAAACACAAACTCCCTGTCGGCAGACGGCTTCACTCACCTCTGACTGCCCCCTGAAGCCTGAACCTGCCTAACAGACTTACTCGACACTCAACAGACTCCTTTCCCAGAACAAAGAGGGACATCAGGGTTTTCATCCAGAATCAACGCACTTGGTGTGACGCCAGCAAGACCAGTGGCACTGGCTCTGCCCTGCCAGCCCGGTCCTCACTCAGTTGACTGTGTGAGGCGTGAGGATGCTGGTCTGTGTCCACACCCAGAGATGCCCCCCGCCATCAACAAGCCAACTTTTTTTTTTTTACCCCTGAGAACAAAGTTCTAAGCAACCTTCATCTTCACACGTCCAATTTCCTGAAGTGTTCCCTCGACAGTAAGTGTTAATCTGTCCTCAGTTGTTTAATAATCAGAAGAAATGACTGATGTCACAGACGGGTCACGCTCCTCTGGCCTGAAGCTCCAAACAAGGTGATGACCCCATACCTGACCTGGGTCCCGGGCCCCACACTCGTCAGAGCCCCCAGACACCCCCACACCATAGGACCCCTAAGTCCCGCCATCATGTACCCCGGAGGACCTCGCTGAAGCTACCCACCCCCACCTCCACTGCAGCCTTAAGAGGTCTCAAATCCGCAGAAGGCGCCGGATGGCTGGCAGCACAGGTGAGCCCGCCTTCTCCACAGGGTCTTGCCTCAAGTTCCCATGGGAGCCCCACACCAAATTCAAGGATGGGTCCGGGATTGGGAAACGCAGGGGAGCCGTCAGGGCAACGGCCGGTGAGCGGCTTCCCCCTCCCACGCGTCTGGGGAATGTGTGCCGCAGCGAGGCCTCCTGACTGTGACGGGAGGAGCCCGAGAGGGCACCAGCCCCGGCCAGCTGGCAGAGCCGGGGACAAACAGGATGGCAACGTCCATCCCTTCCAGGCGGGGTTCTGCGTCCCCTTCTCCGTGGAAGACGGTGTCTAAAAACGTGCCCTGGCAAAACCTGCAGAGAGATTTCCCAACCCACATCCTACAGCCCCGCCCCCCAAAACCAAAAAAAATCAAGAACACCATATCCTATAGCCCCCCCCCAAAAAATCCAAAAAAATCAAGAACAAACAAACAAAACGTGCCCCGGAAAGCAATGCCCCAAATGGCTCTTCCCCACCAGGCTGCTCCTCCCCAAGCCTCTTCCACTTACTGGGATTAGGAGATAAAATGCAAAGTTTGAGGCTAGGTTTCAAGTAACTGGCTTGGGATTCAACATAGGCCATGGATGGGGGCCGGCGGCCAGTTCCTGCCCGACGAGCCCTGTTTAGATGTCAATGGAGGGACGGGCCGGGTCGCTGAGCCCGAGGGGGCTGGAGGGGACACGCCCTTCCCCGGCACCACCTTTAGCTGACAGGACCTTGGGACCCAAGAGGAACACCCAGGCATCCAGTTCTCTTCAGCGCACTTCCTCACAGGACGAATTGTATTCACCTGCTGTTGCCTGACGCCTCAGAAGCGTGACCTCGCCTCCTTCTTAGATTTTTCTATGGCCACCCCTGGACATATGGTCACCAAGGGAAGGACAGTGAGAACACGGGACAGCGGTGACAGCTAGTTGCTAGATCAGCGCTGAAGGTGGCTCGAGAGACACACCTGACCCGGGCTGGTCTAGTGAAACAAAGTCAAAGACAAGAGCGCGAGAAACCCCGCGGCGAGACCCTCCGGGAAGGTCTGCTCTGAGCAGCCCAAGAGGAGGAAGGTGGCCTGTCGCTCGACTGCCTTCTCTGATCCTGCCTTTGCTCATGACATGACGAGGTGGAACGTGGAGACCAGCAGTCCACCCCCAACCCCAGCGGCACGGAGGACAGCAACCCCCAAGCCTGAATCACTCTGACCCGCGTGTCTGGTCCTGATACAACACGGAAGATCCACGTTTCAGGGCAGGGTGGGTGGAGAGGGTAAGCAATGAACCTAAAACTCAGGTGGGTCTGCCCCTACAGCCTTACTTCTTTCCACTGGACTACCACGATTTTTTCTCCTAAAATACTTATTCTGAAAATAGCGGGTTAATTACTTGTTTCCCCAAATGATTCACAGTAACACTCCCTTAAACAGCAAGCTCCTCTGGAGCACTTAAAATGGGTCCACTTTTAAGCAAATTCAATTCACACATCATTTTCCAGGACTATTATAAAAGTTAGAAGCATCCCTCCCAGAAAGCAGCTTTTCTTCCAGGCCTGTTCCTTTGTTCTCCATGGAAGAATCTGGAGGCCTGGCAGCCAGGGCTGAAGCTCTGAACACCCGCCACGCGCTCACACCTGAGTGGAGGGTGCAGGAGGCTGGGTACGAGCCCTTGGCACAAGCATCACTGTGGGTCCAACTGGCAGAAGCTCACGGAAAGCAATCCTCACGTCTGCTCAACTGTCTGTAAAACTCTCCTGTCTTTTTATTTCTTCTGAAGCCTTTGATAAGGACTCAGGGAACAAGGGACCAAGAAAATAGGGCAGGAAAAGGCTGCCCCAGCCACTCTAAACACTGTCCTCTGAACACATACTTCCAAAAAAGAAAAATCAGGAGCTCACGAAGTGCACATTTCCAGTGCCCTTTAAAGCATATTTCAGGAAACACAGAGGCAAGTAAAAGGCCAGACCAGACTAAACGTCTGTTTCGCAAGAAGCGTCGGCATACTGCATCCTTGGATGCGTGCAGCCTGCAGGTGCCCCTCTGAGGCCCTGCCACCCGGCTCTGTCCCTGTACTCACGCTCCCTAAGGACCCGGGGTGAGGTCCTGCCTACAGACAGGAGCACACGGCATGGTGGGGCTGGGGTCCCGCCCCTGGCTCCCCAGCTGGTTCAGCGTCTGCATCTAGAATTCACTCGGGCTTTAATCTGGTCCCCAGCCCGCACAGGGGCTCGCTGTTGGGGCCAAGGGCAGCCGAAAGGAAGGAGCAGACGGCCCGTCTGCTAGGAATGAAGTGCTCACGACACAGCCTCCGAACGCGCGCTGGGACGGTAAGACGCCCCCTCTCCCGAGAGCCGGGGAGGGAGACGCCGCTGCTCACCTCTGGGGTGTTCTTCTTGAACTCTCGGCTCTGCTCGATGAGCCGCTTTCTCGACTGCTCGCTTTCATCCTGCCGGTTCGCCAATACTGTTGCGGTGGCATCGAGTTCCCTCTGCGGAGAGAAACAAGAAGGGACGACGAGATTGTAATTGCACTTTGTACGGGAGGAGAGCACATTTGCACCCGACCAGGGCACCGGGTGGCGGGGCGGTGGGGGAGCCCGTGGCTCCAGGGATCACCACCTCGTGGCCCAGGAGGGGCTGGGGGCGAGCGGAAAGGGACCGGGGCACCACCAGGAGGCTCCCATCCACCCCCGTGCACTGACTGGCTTGAAAAAACCAAACCCGCTCGGCTTGACATGCTGTGTATCGACAGGCGCACCACAAGTGACTGCTCCCATGACAGGACACGCAGATGCATTTTTCTTGGCTAAAACCAGAGTCAGGCCAGTGCCCAAACACCACCCCTCCCCGGAGTCACTCGCTTCTGCTCTTCACGAGCGTCTTTCCTGCCACGTCTCTGGGCCCCAGTCCTGCTGCTTGACTCCGGGCTGCTCCCCGGGGCATCCTGTCTGACTCTCTGGGCCTGGCATCTTCTGTAGTCACATCTGATTTGCTTTTGTTCAACAGATACTTATTGTGGGCTTACTAGAGGCCAGACATCATGTTCAGGACCTGTTAGTTGTTTTCAAAAGGGACCTTAAGAGGCAAGTCCCAAGAATAAGGATCTCCAGCGCCGTGTCAACTTGGGAAGCGAGGCACCTGGGAACAGTGTTATCTCCCAACCCCTAGACTTGCCCCTGAGCCTCTGAGAACCAACAGGAGCGGGTGGGCCCCTGTCGCACACAACAAACCGGCACGCGGAGCGTCAGAGAACCTGGGTCCTAGCGTTGGAAGCTCTGGGAGGAGACGCCAAGAGGCTCCGTTTGAAACAAGCCTGCGGCAGATGGGCCCAGGAGGGTGGTGTCCTGGGCGGACAGCAGGAGTGCAAGGACACATTCCCGAAGCCACCGAGAGTTGCATTCTCGTGCCGGGTGGCTTTGGCTACTGAAGACACACACGGGCACATTCTGCTTAGGATGCGAGCGGCGGCTCCAAGTGGCTTCTCAGTGGTACAGCCCATCGCCCCGAGGCCCAGCAGAGCTAAGGGAGGCGAGGAAACTCCAAGCTGAAGATCCATGCACAGACATCCAGGAAGCCAAGAGGCCTTCTACGCCCACCCTCCACCCACCCGGCTTCCTTTTTGGCGGAAGTAACCAAAGGCGTCTGCGAACCCTGCTGCTGAGCACTTCGTTCGTTCCGCTACAGGGTGGGCCGCTGCCAGACGGGGCGGCGGAGTGCTGGAACAAACATCTAGGGTGCTGTCAACTTGGAAATGGCAGAGAGTTTTTAAAGGGGTGGGGGGTTGGGGGGAGGAACAAGGGGGTGGGGGAGATGCCACCACACCGCACTCTCTCCCTCCCTCCGCGCTTCTGGCATTGCGGCAATTCTTGGGCAAGCAAGTCCAAAAGAATAACGTGGGCTCGGATTCAAGAACAGATGTCAAAGCTACTGCAGAAAAGAGGGAAACACTGCACATTTTGATAGACCACATTTGAAACACATCCCAGTCAAGTGAAGGCAGGGGGGGAAAAAAAGAGCAACTGAAACCAATGTGGCAGCGTGGGGATGGAGACAGAGGAGAGAGCAATCGCAGATAAGCAGAAGGCTTCTCAAAAATATAAACAATCTGGTAAGGAGGAGGACTTAGACATCTATATTTAAGCAGCAGCAGCAGAAGTTATAAAAGGAGATTTCAAGAAAGGGGGTAAAAAGCCAATATTGAAATACGACAAAAAAAGGAAAGTTGATGTTTGGTTCCAATCACACACAGATGCAGAAAACTTAGAGAAAAACAAAGAGCTTTCAGTGAAGACCCTACTTCCTGGGGCGGGGTGGGGGTGGGGGGGCGGCGGGGGAGGGGTCACTTAATCAGAGGGTGTCTAGTGACTTCTGCCGACAGGTGCTGGATGCTGGAGGCACACGGCCGACTGCAGGGCCCCAGACCTAGTGGGAAGAACTCGGGGACCATGGGGGTAGCACTGCAGGAGATGTCGAAGAGCACACGGTCTGTGGGCCTCCCTGGGCCCCTCGGTCCCCCCACCTCTCACTCTGAGGTCTGTCCCAGCCCGGCATCAAGGGGTTCCATGGGCAGATCCATCAGAAAGCCTGACTGCGGAGGGCTGAACCTGGCACAGGTCGCTTGATGGAAGGGAAACTGACCCACCCCTATCGCGGGGTAGCAGGGCCAGGGCACCCAAGGTGACCTGCTACTGGCATGCAGGGACCCAGGTGGCGGGGGGCCGCGGGGGGCATGCCACACCCCCTTCGCCATGTGTGCAGACATACGCAGGCCCGAGTGAGAAACCAACAGGGCTCTCCGAAGTGCACCGGGTGCCGCCACCCACCGAGCATGAGCCTCTGCCACACTGGGTCTGGCTGCTCAGGTTCAAGGCTCACAGTCTCAGTCCTGGAGGACATCAAGGCTTTCTAAGGCTCTGGGGACAACACAAAGGCAGGAGATGGCTATGAAACATAAGCCAAATACTGTTTTATTATCCACCCAGCCAGTCTATCCTCCAAATGTCACATATAATGATCCGTTAACAAGGGAACTGAATGTTTCAGGGGAGTGGCAGTGGGGCTCTAAAATACAGAACCCTCAGCCCCTGAGTCACTGGTCACATGTAACAAGGAGCACAGAGAGGCCCCACATCTGAAAGGCATTAAAAATTCACAAAGGGGATGTCCCTGGTGGTGCAGTGGTTAAGAATCCGCCTGCCACGGGTTCGAGCCCTGGTCCGGGAAGATCCCACATGCCGTGGAGCAACTAAGCCCGTGCGCCACAACTACTGAGCCTGTGCTCTAGAGCCCTCGAGCAACAACTACTGAGCCCACGCACCTGGAGCCCATGCTCTGCAACAAGAGAAGCCACCGCACCGCAACGAAGAGTAGCCCCCGCTCACCACAACTAGAGAAAGCCCACGCGCAGCCACGAAGACCCAACGCAGCCTAAATAAACAAATAAATAAATGAAATGTATTTAAAAACAAAGAACAAAAAAAAAACCAACCAAACAAAAAAAAGTGTAGAACCAACCTCAATGTCCAGCGATAGCACATAGTGTATCGGCATATACACTCAAGAATTATTTTGCAAAAATGCAATCCTACATACACACAATATGAGATGGAATGATATTCAAGATATATTTAAGCAAAAAAAAGCAAAGGGCAAAACAATGTCACATTGTTTAAAAGAGTATCTATACACATGTTTGCATATGCTCTGCTTGTCTCTAGAAAGATGGAGAAACTTGAAACTGTGCTTGGCTCTGAGGAGGCCCGGTGGGGAGGGGACTTGCTCTCCAGGTATCTTTTGGCTATTCTGCTATGTATATGAATTACCTGATTGGAAAAGTCGCAATATATATTAATTTTATACATATTTAAAAACTGCTAATGTGAACAAAACGCACACGCATACAGTTACACAAACATATTTTACATGCTGCGTCCCCATATATGCGTGTGCGTGGTCTCCGTGTCCACCTGCCCAGGGACAGAGGCCTGGGCTAGATGACCCCTGACTCACTCTGGTGATTCAAAAAGTGAGGCAAGTGCGTCCTTTGTCAAAACAACAGCTGTTTCTTGCACAACGTGCTGCACGCTGGCCAGTCTCAGGGCTTACAGACGAGTAGGAGGTGGCCGGTCACCGAAAACACCACTCAAGTCAAGCCCCAACCTTCCCAGGGAAGGGCAGAGGAGGGCGTCCTCTCTGAACTGTTCACAACTGTCCTCCTGCCGGAAACACCTGGCGACCAGGTCCCAGGTGACGGACACTGGTAGCAAACCCATGGGCTCTGAACAGGGGGCATTTCCAACTAGGCCGAAAGAGCTAGAAATGGTAACGACAAAGCATCTTGCAAGGACGGCACCTGGCTGCAGAAACTCTGGGGTTTTCTTTCAAAGTCATCATGGGATGACTGATGTCAGGGGGTGACAAGGTCCAGGGAAAGACCTCTGGCTTTGGACACCTCACCCCATGAAACTGGGGAGCTGCCCCCAAGAGCTGTGGACGCTGCAATCCTGTTTTCCTCACTGGCTTTGATTTCTGCGATGCTGCTTCTCCATTTCTGACAGATCCTCAGAGGGCAGAGCTCCCAACACTGGAAGTTTCTCTCTGCCTGAACCCCAGCCTCCCAGCCAAGTATTAAAGGCTCACTAAACACACACACAAGTAAAAAGCGACCACGTAGCTGCCCATTTAAAAGGAACTTTGGGGGAAGTGTGTCCCAAAGAAACCCTCGCCTTTAAAGTGAGTGGTTAGCTGCTGGTTTTAAACGGGTGTGTGTGTGTGTGTGTGTGTGTCTGCAATGCTGCCACAATTTCTGTGAGATCCTCTCTTCCTGAGGCCCCCAGGCCAGGCCTGCTCTGGGCAGATGCACACAGGCCCTCTTTGCCCCTGGGGCCCCCGGGGCCCCCGGGCTGGTGGGGAAAACACACCAGCCAACTGCATCAGAGATGCGAGTAAAGTATTGTCTTTTCACTGTCGCTAACTTTGACTCAAAGAGTTGGTTCATCTGAGGCTTCTTCAGGGCTTATCTGTCAACTAATTAACGGCAAATCCTATATAAGAATTTAAAGTGGCTTTATTAGGGAAAATACAGAGAGAGCACCTGTGCAGAAAGGGGAAGGCCAGCCATGGTTTCTGCACGAAGAAGGCCTTGGAACATTTTCTGTTTCGTTTCCTGCAATGGAATCGCTGGACAAATGGAAGCTACTCTGACTAGAAAGGGGTGAAAGGCCCAAGCCCACCCACCTGCCTCCTTCCATCACCCCCTCCCTGGCCTCCTACACGGAACATCTGGAGACCCTTCAGACAGTGGCCTTAGAGAACCCTGGTTTGGATTCCAGGCCCCACCCCTTTTCTAACCTGTGTGGTTTGGGGAGGTAACTAAGGCAATGCATGTCCACCTTGAGGCATGGCGAGCACTCCATCGAGGGGAGTTTTTCTGTCCCATCAGAGCCACACGCTTGACCTCAGGCTAGAATGCATTCCGCCACCAGTATCCCCAACTCAGCCGGGGGGCTCCAGGGATGCACAGGTGAATTGGAAGTTGACCCTGACCTCCAGGTACCCACAGTCCAGCTGAGGAAACTAGGCAGGCATGGAAGAGCGACAAGACAGAGGGGACCAGGCTGGTGGAACGAAAGCAGGCAGAGGTTAGATAAGGCAGGACACACTGCCAGCAAGAAGGGGCTCCAGGTTTTCGTGAAAGACGCCCATCTCGGTTGGGGCCTGTGTACGGGTCGGCCTGCGTCCGCCGGTCACCCTCCACCTCTTCCTCCTCGTCTTCCTCACCAAATCCCCAGTACAACTTCTGGTTGTGACTGCTGCTGTCAGAGACCATGAAAGGGGGCTTAGATGGAGCAGGACCCAGGTCAGGTCCCCCCGGGGAGGCTGGCTTGGGCACAGAAGTGGTGAAAGGGCTGCTGAGAGGGGGCTGGGGCTAGAATGGACACACTGTGTTCAGTTAGAAGTCACAGACACTGACCAGGACACCCACTGTGAGCGTGCGCGCGCGCGCGCGCGCACACACACACACACTGTGCTCATACACGAGATCGCTCTGGAAGGCTCCCCGGGTTCAAGATCCTGGTGCCATTTCTCATACTGGGGAGGAAAATGAATGGGCGGGGGGCCCGGGGTGGGGGGTGGGAGGTCCTTTCACTGTCTCCCCTTTTGTATCTTGTGGATTTTGGACACGTAAATGTAATGACCACTCCTAAAAAGTAAACATTTATCTTTTAAAATCTCATTTTTCCCCCTATAATGAGACGTGGGCTTTGAAGGACTGATAAGAGCCTATGAATGCCTCATTCCCAGCAGAGCCCTCACGTGGTCCTGCAGGAAGTGCGTTTTGTCCTGCTCCCGGGTGTGTGGACAGATGATGGTCTCTGTTTCAAGGAGAACCTTGCAGAATTCCCTAGGGAAACGTTAATGTTCTCACTTATTTTATAAGTTTAGGCAGGGAACCAAGTCTGACCCCATATCTCCCAAGTGTTCCTTCAGACACTTAATTCTTACCCATCACCTTCCCACTCACGGTCTTTGATTCACCACCGGGCGATACAAGGATCTGAATTCCGGCTACAGTGTTCTGTCACGTGATGTCAGGCTGCAGGCCAGCAGTCAGCATCCCCACCCAGGAAGCCACAGTCCTACAGAATCAGATGGACCTGGACGCGGCCCAGGAGAATCTCAACAGAAGGCAGGCGGTGCAGGAAAGGGGAACAAACGGAGAAAAGCAGAGCAACCGAAGGCGGGATGGCAGGAGGTGCTGGCGTGTGTACAGGGGGCTGCAACGAGGGTCCCTCGATGCCAGACCAAGGCGCCCTTGCCCCCTCATGGGTGTGAATCGCCACACAGCTCTAAGGTCACCAGGACACACACACGCACCCTGCAGGAAAGGGGACCTGTCATCCCTGCTCAAAAGCCTTCAGGGGCTTCCCAGGGGGTCTGGGTGAGACCACAAGGGCCCACCAGGCCCCTCACTCACCTCAGGCCCTCAGCACAGGCTCTTCCCTCTGCTTGGAAGACTTTCCCTTCTCTCTCTCATGGAACCTGTCAGATCTCTGCTCAAACACTGCTTCCCCTGCCCCTCATGCCCCTCCCGCCCCAGAAGGTGTGCACCCGACTCCCTAAACTGTGCCTGTCTGCAATTCCGTACTGGCCTGGGTGCCTGTTTAACTCTGGGCGCCCCACAGGCTGTAAGCTCTGGGAAGAAGTGTTTTTGCCCACTTCACCTGGTGCTGGGGCACATCGTGGTCGGCCCTCCGTACCTGTGGGCACTGCATCCAGGGATCCAATCCACCAGGGGCTGAAAATATTCGAGGAAAAAAATTTCCAGAAAGTTCCCAAAAGCAAAACTAGAATTCACCACAATCCCGCAACTATTTACACAGCATTTACATTGTGTAAGGTAGTATAAATAATCTAGAGAGGGTTTAAAGTATACGGGAGGGCGGACTTAAGATTATATGCAAATACTATGCCATATTATTTAAGGGACTTGAGCAAATCCCCATGGATACCGAGGGACTACTGTAGTCAGAACTTGCCAAAAGAAAGCGTAAGCTAAAAACAAAACAAAAAAAAAAACAAGGAAAAATTAAAAGAATCACAAAATAAACTAAATGCTCCAACAGAAGTTCAGAGTAAGTGTAAAAGGGTTCAAAGGAAGAGAGGTTACTTCTGTTCGGGGAAAAAAAATCAGAAACAGCTTCAAGAAAATAATAGCACCTTTGAGAGAATTCTGGGGTGGGCAAGGATGCACACCGGACAGAGGGACCAACAGAGGGGGAGGGCACAAATTTAAGAACTGCAGACAGCAAGGCTTCCAGTCGGAAAGAGAGAGGCTGCCAGAAAAAGGCCGGCCCAAGCACTGACCCTTGAATGAAAGAGAACAGTCTAGAACAGTTCAAGAGGCTGTGGAGGAAGGGGACAAGTTGACAGCGGCACCTTCTTGAAGGCAAGAAGGGATGAGGAGGGAGGGCAGGGGCGCCTGGAGGAGACCCACAGCGTCCTCCAGCTCAGCTTCAAAGGACCGTGGGTGGTTCCTTGGATGGTACCATTTTTCTAAGAATTAGGATCATCTGGCTACGAGGGGCTCAGCTCTGCTGAAGGCGCCGGGGCAAGGTCTCCCTGCAGCCGAGGAAGCCACTGTCATCACAGCTCCACCGTGAGAACAGGAAACAGGAAAAACAGGGACAGGAAAAGTCCGTGCCAACAGTGCTTTGGGTAAAATAGGGAGCAGCAAAGCAGACGTGGAGGGCTCGCTGTTGCGGCTCCTCCAGGCCTGTTGGCAGGGCCCATGTCTGCTTCCCCAGGAGGGAGATCCCAGGAGGAGGCCCTCACGCAGGGAATGCACAGCTCCTGGGGGCACCCAGCACAGAGTCCAGCACGCAGCAGGCGGGCAGCACACGCGGGCGCGCTGGGCGGACAGGAGGCGAGCTCTCTGGGTTAATCACACCCTGAGGTTCTCAGGGAACATGCAAGGGACTGCCTACAGTTGAAGTTTCTAGTTGTCTGGGGGCTTAATCAAAAACACCGTTTCAACCCTTGCGGAAACCTGCATGGTGTAGTTAGCTATCTTCTCCCGTCTGGGAGTTTAGAGTTGAATGAACAGAAGGTAACCTCTTGGCGGGGTCTCACAGAGCACAGTGGGGTTCCCTGTGCCCAGGGAAAGCAGAGAGAACGGCCAGGGACTAGGAACTGGGTGGGAGGGTGGGGAAGCTGGCAGGGCGGCGCAGAGGCCAGTCTGCATACAGACTCCCATCACCTTTTAGCTCTGGACCAAGCCAGCCCTCGAACCTAAAAGGGGAACGCTGATACACACAGAGCTGCTGTGAGGATTAAATGAGATGAGATGCCTGGTACGAGTGAGGGCGTTAGAGCCCACCTGAAATAAAGATCGTTTTCTCATGTTCCTTTAACTCTGAAGAAAAGGCTATTGTGTGTCGAGTATGTATCATACATCTAGTAGGCACTTGATATTTCTTGATTCCGGGAGATGACTTGATATTAATTCCCAATCTAAGAAATTCAAGTGAAACAATTCACTCCAACATACACTTACTGCCTGAGGTCTTTCCATCTAAAGGCGGGCTGGCACAGAGGTGGGGGGCAGAGTTCTTACGTTTTTAAATAGAACTCTGATTTTGGATCGAGTGAATGCGTTACCTATTCAGAAACTAAAATTGAACAAAAATAAATAAATCATCCTAACAAAAGCTACGAGCCTTTCTGTGAATTCCTCGGCACAGAGAAATTTCAAGAGAGAACAAGATTTTGTTTCTTATTGTTTTTCACCCCGTCGGAAACCCACTACGCAGAGACAAAAATGCCAGATGTATCTAACCAGCATTGCACTACATGTAATACTTGACAGACTCTCATTTAAAGAATGAGATGTGAGAGACGGCATCTCGGTGATGCATAATGAAACACAGGCGATCAGAGGCCTGGGTCGCTGTGGCCCGGGACCGGTGCAGGGAGAGGGAAGGACGCCTTTTAACCCTAACTAACAGGATTCTGTTACTAATCAAAACGAACGAAACTGCTGTCGTCTGCCCGGCTCTGAACTACAACAGTGTCTGTTGCGTAAGTTGCATTCTCTACTGTTCTTTGGCCACATGGCAAAGCAAAACGAAATTCTGCCTTGGCAGCCTCAGCATTTCAGGCACACACAGCTCCAAATGGCGGGAGTGCTCTCCCTCTCTGATCTTAAACTTCTCCAAGGAGCCCAAAAGCCTTTCATGCCCCACCCTCCACCCCCACCCCAAGGTGCCACTAGGGTTGGTCCTTGCTGTCTGGTTGTCTCTTTTTCCTGGGCTATCACCTTCTCCCCTGGCCGTCTTGTTCCTGGGTGAGTCTCTTTTCTTCTGCTTGTCCCCCAGGTCACAGCCTCTGCCATCCCCTCCTGAGGTGGCCGCTGCCACTCCCCGTCCCGTGGGCCTCAGCCCACTTGGGGAAGAGGCAGCCACAGGAGCTTGGCTAATCCCATGTCACGGATGAGGAGACCAAGGCCGGGCGCGGACGCGACGTACTTGCTAACAAATGCCCAGGGAAGAGGCCCTTGACTCCGTGTCTTTTTCTCAATCTTCTTATGCTTACTATACATTATGAGACAAATTCCAAAACGAAGTGGAATCTTGTTAAAATGTGAAATGTCCATGAAGGCTGATCTGGTTGCGGGGTGGGGGAGATCTTTGGCTAAAGCGTTCATTTCCCTGCCGAGCTCAGTGCAACTGGCCCACTGGTCTGGCTGCAGGACAGGAGACGGACGTCAGAGAGAACAGATCCGCCTAAACTCCCGGATTCACAATGGAGAGAGAGAGACTCGAGAGATCTCCAGTGGGCTGAGCTGCCAACCAATGAACTGGAACCAGGGACCAATTAGTGGAGTGAAGCGGACGAATGGGGAAGGCATCCTCCAAAACAGTGGCCACTAGCCACGTGTGAATCGAAATTAAATTACAAATTCCTCAGTCGCAGTAGCCGCACGTTGAGGGCTACTGACAACTGTATTCAATGGCACAGACACAGACCGTTCCATCAATGTGGGAAGTTCTGCTGGACAGCGACAGTCTAGAAGGACTCCCCAGGTTCTGAGGGTAACATTATTAACTGCTACAAAGCAGAGACTGCTGCCCCATTTCACAAACTGAGTAAACTGATGATCAGATGACCGGGCTTTGCCCAAGTCACACCACGAAGTGGTTGGAAATGAGATCTGAATCCAGCTCTGGGTAACTAACTCCATGCAAGCCGGAGCTCCTTGAGGTAAACCCCAGCAGTGCCTCTTTCCCAAGCTCCGGCTTAACGCACTTGACTTTCTCTAGGAAACAGGAGGCAAGGCCATGGGCTAAAAATGAGGCAGGAGCAGGAAAAACGTGTTTTAATCTCAAAAATAATTATGCCACTGCCAAAAGGAGTGATTCCAATCTCATCTACGCTGGTAAATGTTTTCCTCCTAAAGTATTTGTTTCAGAAATAAGCCTTTAATTTGAATACTTTAAGAGCCAAAATTTCTGTCTGTTGAAAATATTTATTTCTATTGTTTGGCAGGAATCAATTTGTTAGGGCACCAGCCACTCTGGCAAAGGTTCCCTTCCACTTCTCTGGGAAAACACTTGGCGGCAAAGCCATCCACCGCCCTGCAGCTCACTCGCTCTCTGCCGGGGCTGCCCCGGCCACAAACATCTGCCGGCGCAGACGCAGGCTGTGAATCAAACCCAGTGTGTGTGCAAGGAAAGACGCGCTTTGGGGGTTACTAGGAATACATAGCTGGGCTCAGTGGGCAATCAGCTGAAAGTGATTTCCAGGAGCAGAGGACATTTTCTTTAATTATTCTGAAGGTGGTAGAAGACCTGGGGCCCAATATCAGGTGATTTTTCACATAGCCCCGTCTCTCCCACCGTTAGTGAAGTCTAGGAAGCAAGCAGCAGAGTTTCAGGAAGAGCCCGCTCCATCCTGCCTACAAGAATCTGGACGGGCCACCAGGATGCCCTGAGCCTTGGTTTCCGCATCTGTAAGATATGCCACCTACCCTGGCTCGAAGGGTTGTTGGAAAACTGCATGACATGAAGAATAAGAAAAACTCTTGCAAGTTAAAGAACTTCCACAGAAATGGTAGTTCTTCTTATCTCCTGCGAGGATAAAGTATCCTACAATTTCCTCACTTAGCTCCCTTTTTTATACACTACGGGGGTGGAGGGGGGCTTAAGAGACAGAGCATGAAAGTTAAAAGCTATCACAGTTACAGGTGAAGTGCTAATAACTTCATTTTGGAACTGTCAGGCTTGGTTTTTTTTAAATCACAGCCGTGGCTTGCACTAGCACTCTACCTGTAGCTGTGTTCCCTTCTCACATTTTAATTAGCAAATAAGAACTCCAGAAAGCTCTCAGAATGTTTTCGCCTGGAGTTTGTAAGCAAAGGTTGAAAGCTGCCAAGTGGTTCCTGGGGGCAACCAACCCCCTAATAGACATCTACCAACGACGCTGAGCAGGTTCATCTGAACAGCTCATTTCAGGCCAAGAGATGCCACCTCTGAGCCAGCTTTGATTTCAGTTTTGCGTTAATTTTCAAGCGAGCAAGGTTTACAACATCCTGCCACTGGCTGGATGGCAATGGAGAACCGCTGCCCGCCAGACAGCCCGGCACAGTGACACTCGTGTGGCAAAGTGAATGTCGCACGTGATTCCTTCACGCTCTCCTGGCACCAGGGCTGCTGGCCGCTATCAGGGAACCGGGGTGCTGGGCGGCAACAGGTGACATCACGTGAGGGCTCCCAGTGCCGAGAGCCGCGGTGTGATCTTAAAGGGGCCGTTTCAATCCTCAAAGAGTTCCACCTCTGGCTATGCTAGAGGGACACCCGGGAAGAAAAAAAGGGCTGCTCCGGGAGCTGCCCTGGAAGTACCGTTCCAGTCTGCCCACTCCACCCTGTCCGGGGAGCTTTCTAAGAAAAAGCTGGAGGGGCACTTCATTTATTTTAATATTTATTTATTTGGTTGCATCAGGTCTTAGTTGCGGCTTGCCAGCTCCTTAGTTGCTGCACATGGGCTCCTTAGTTGTGGCATGCATGTGGGATCTAGTTCCCTGACCAGGGATCGAACCCGGGCCCCCTGCACTGGGAGCGCAGAGTCCTATCCACTGCGCCACCAGGGAAGTCCCTGGAGGGGCACTTTAACTCAGACTTTATCGAGCCAGCTACAGAGCTATTGTTAACTCTCTAAACTCACGTGAAAGGATGAGGACACACAATTGACCAGCACAATTACGGCAAACTACTACTGACTCTGGAATGGGTTCAGATACTCGCATCCAGAGCCCTCAGCCAGTGCAAGCTGTTGCCCGGTGTGGACAGGTGACCCACGGCCTCCTGAGCGCCCCACGAGGGCTGGGGGTGGGGGGAGGTTGTGTGTGTGCACATAGAAGGGGGGCTAGTTCTTGAGGCAGAAAACCGATGCCAATTACAAAGCGTTCCCAACCTCTCTGTGACCCCTCCAAGTTCAGGGTCTCATCACCTGTTTTCCCCTAACTCTGGGTGTTATTTCTTAACTACACAGACACCTAGAAGAGTTCTGAGCTCAGTAAAATGACGCCACTTGTTTTGGCCCAGGAATGACATTTCCCTATACCCTCTGTTCTTGGTTTTCTGTGTGATTTCTTGAGGAGCAGCGCGGAGGAGGTGGTCCTGATCTGCTCTGGGGTCAAAAGGCAGCTCCCAGTAGAGTGTGATTTATAAAAGGACACCTCTCACCCCGTGGCCTCCTCGGCAATATCAGTCAGAGGCGGGGACCCCAGGGCGCTGCCCACGCAGCATCCGAAGCAATGCTGGCCAAGCGGCCTTCGTCACACTCTCTGGCTCTTCCTCTGACCACATCATCCCATCACAGGCAGGAAGCCGCAGGCAGTACTGTACAAGCAGCAGCCACTGTCTTCTATGCCAGCAAACACTTGATCCTGCCAGGCTAACGTAAACATAAAGGAAATATTGCCATAGATCCGAAATGAGAATCAAACTCGTCAATCATCAAAAACAAAAGCAATCAGTCGTGTCCCGCATCCTCTACTTCCTAATCCTGGAACGCACAGCCATATATTGATCCTGTCAAGATTTTCAGCAAGAACTGAGACAAAAGAGGATTTCCTGCTTTACTCCTAGCTATAGAACTCCATCCCTAAGTGTCCGCTCAACAGGTCTCACTGGATTTCTAGACACCTGTATTATGCTAAAGAAACTGCACATAATCGCCACTAGCAAAGGCTTGTTATGCACGGCTGCAGCAGGAAGCCCTGAACTGGGGAGGTCCAATGAATCATGGACTAACCATGAAGACTCCGCTTGCATCCCAAAGACTCTCAGAAGAAAGGATGGGACTGGTTTCAGAGACGGTGGGATCAAGCGTGCACACCTGTGTGAAACGAGGGCCAAAGGAAACCAAAAGCTTCCCTCCCCTAGAACAGCCATTCGGCCCAAGTGCCCCAGGACGCTGCTCCCCTCCTATCCGGCCCCTTTGTCAACTCATCCGTCCAGCAGGGGCATTCCTGAGCTCCTCCTGGAAGGACAAGACAGGGCACAAAAGGGCAACAAACCACACCAGTGCTCAGAGCTTACAACCAAGGAAGACAGCCAGACGCTGTGAGGCGGGACATGCCAGGAGTGGTTCTGAGACAGCTGGGAGTTGATAGCGAAGATCGGGGAAGACTTGGGACTTCCCTGGCGGTCCAGTGGTTAACACTCCACGCTTCCAACTGCAGGGGGCACGGGTTCAATCCCTGCTCGCGGAACTAAGATCCCACATGCCCTGCAGCGCGGCCAAAAAATTTTTGAAAAGCAAACAAAAACAAATACGAAAACAAAAGATCGCGGAAGACTTCATAGGAAAGGTTAGCAGGGGACGGCCCCAAAGGATGGGTGTGATTTCACTGAGGGGGGGAGCTGGGAGGATTCCAGAAGGCAAAGAATGGGCAGAGAGACATGATAAAAACCGCTGCAGCTACAGTTTATCAACTCATGCTCTACGCCCCTTGTCATTTTTCATGGCCACGGTGATCCTACAACAGCCATCACTCCTGTTCCACCAATGAGCGAGGATACCGACGTTCAGAGGTGAAGGGGACCTGACCGAGATCACACATTTACGGAGGGAGACGTAAAAGGCCACGTTTTCTGCACCTAACGCTGCTCCCTCCGCTACAGAAGGACGCTCTTGGAAGCGCACCAGGCTTGGGGCTGACGTGGGGACGGTGGGCTCTGGGGGCACAAAGGGGGACACCCTGGGGTTCCTGCCTCTTCTAAAGCTCTGTGATGACGTCCTAACGGTGGAACTGGTGACACGGTTCTTCAAATCCCCCAGGCTCCCTTTTCTGTCATCCGCCCCCCTCCCCTACCCCGGGGATGGGAGCAGTTCCCTCAGCTTACTGGTGAAAGAAACAAGACAGTGGGGTCTCGAGACCAGAGCTACTTGTTATTTGCGGGGTCACTAAGGCAGGCAGGAAGTGGATCTAGGGACAGCGCGGGGGCGCCTCATCGGAGCCCTGAACGTGCATCTGACTCTGTGCTGAACCCACGTGTGGCTGACTCCAGGCTACTGTGCTTTAGAAAGATCACGCTGGCGGCGACGGGGAGAATGGATTTGAGCGAGGAGAGGCTGAGAGCTGGTCACGCGGTTCAGAAAAGCAGCCACGGGGCGAGGGAGTTTGCCACCCCGTAAAATCTGCTGCGAGATCAAGAAAAAGGAAAGGAACCAGAAACGTCTCTAAAAGAATCCTGAATTGGCTTCAGTCAATAAAGTAATACAGGAAGCCGCCGCAAGAAGGGAAAATAGGATATACTAAAATGGAATTACAAGCCTGGCACTGAAAGGCGGTGGGGACTCTCTCCACCCCGGCTGCTGCCAGCTTCTGCTCCCGTCCCCCCTGATTTACATGCTCACGGGGGTCCCAGAGCCAATCGGCAGCGGACCTGTCAAATCTGACTGCTGGAATAAAAATGGAAAGGCCGAGTGGCAGCCGTAACGTGGAATTTCCTTGTTTTTATTAGTTTAAGGCTCTTAGAGTAACTTTTACATTGGGGAAAACTTTTCAAATATGTACTACTCGCAACGTAGATCCAGTTACCTCTCACATGTTTTCAATCATTCTGCTTGCCAATTCTACTAGTTATCAAAAGACATTTGTGGTTTAAAGCAGGGGAACGGGCTTCCCCCTCCCGGCACATCTGCCCTTCCCGCGGTGACCTCACCCTGCTGGATCCCGAGCCCGGCCGGCTGCCAGAGGCCTGATGGGGCAGACAGGGGCGCGCTACTGGGTCCCACAGCTGGAGGATGGTGTGACGGATTATTCGGCAGCTCTGGCACTACAGGGACACCTGGGTGTGGACTTCTTTTTTTTGAAACAAAAACTATTGATAAAATCCAGCTTTTCTGCATTACTGTTCCTACTTAAATGAATCCGGGAACGCAAGTTTCTCTTGAACCGCACACACACACCTCGGTTTTCGATTCTTACAGCTAAACCTATTGAGATCTGGGGATGGAAAGGGGCTGGTCGTGCTGCGTTCTGGGTGTTATTCAACACTGAAGCCGGGCATGAAAAGAGCCAAGTGTTTACGATGCCCCCACGTGCGATGCTTAAACCAGCAAAACTAAGGAAGCCTAGCTCGTTCTTCGCTGTTAGAAGTCTCCTCGTTAACTGGGAGCAGAATCCCCGGACTCCAAATAAAGAGCCTCTTGTTCTCTTCTTGCTGTGTTAACCCAACACACCCAGGAGTGGCTGAGCCTTCAAGGTGTCAAACCACAGATGTCTAATATCCAATGACGTGGAGCTCCGTGCTGTTACTCAGAGGACAGAGATGGGCGGCGGAAGTCTGACACCCCACTGAGAACAAAATGAAACACACACCGTGTCCTGAATGGTTTACTTGACGTACATTCAGAGGAAGACCTAGGAAGATGAGAGGAAATCGCGTGGGTGTGCTGGCTGGAAGGAGGCTGCCCTCCCGGTACCACGTGCTCCACACGTGGCAGCACGTGCGTGACCTGCTTTGTACCAGGGTCAGAGTCCCCCTTGGAGCCAGGTGGCATCTTATTCTTCACGTGGACCGAAAGCAGGCCTCAGGCATAAAAGACTAAAGGACTGGCAGCTCGTGAGAGGCCGCTGCCGGTGGGCCATGGCTAGTGGTCTGTGCATTTCTGGTGTGAACATGTACTTTCCCCCCGTAAAGACAAAGAGGCAAACAGACCCTCTGAGATGAAAAAGAACCACACATTCGGTTTGTTAGGGACGGGCTCCAAACTTCCGGCACAAACATTTATTTTTTAATCAAGCCAATTTTTTTTCCCATTTGAAACCTGTTAATTCCATGACTGAGAATTCATCAAGTTTCAGACTGGAATTAATTTTAACAAGGCTTTATATCAGAAATATTAGTCGATGGAGCTGTGGAAGTGGCCTCACTTCACACACTGTCACGGGAAAGTCTGTGCGTTCGAGATCCCTTCAGATGGTGGGGTTCACGGCGATGGAGTGGGGGGGCCGCCGTGAAGCTGAAGTGTGTGAGCTCCCCGACTTGCTCCTGGGGACTTGCGGAGCTGGGGGAAGCCACGCTGGCAGCCTGGTCCCTGGCCCTTCGCACACAAAGCTGACTGTGGTTACTTCCCTGGGCGGGGAGGGGACTGTCACCGCACACACCCTCTTTCTTTTCACCTACTCTGGGTGAGGACCACCCCAACCCCACCCCCGTGCTTGGTGGTTCTTTGTCCTATAGCCGCTTCCCCACCAACGCCCTTTCTGAGACTTCACTGCTGTCACAAACATCTCTGCCCCGCCCTGGAAAGCAGCTGCGCTGTTTCAGGCAAGCTGGAAATCGGGAGGCTGTCGATGCGGTCCGCTCTCCGGGGGCGTGGATCCTGCTTCATCCTGTTGGTGATACAAGGAACTGCGGCCCCTGAATCCTCAGGAATCTGTCCTCTTACTCACTGCCACCACTACAATAATTAGGCAACAGCTGTCACCTCTTCACTGATTCTGCCTGAAAGATCACTGCGACATCTTTTGGAGGCAGGCTTGGCTGGGCACATCACTGCAGGGAGCCCCGCGAGTTCCATCCTGAGGGCTTCAGAACTTCCGTCGCTCTCCCTGTCCGCCTTCCCTAGATTCTCTAAGAATTTGGGTTCCTCTTGCCCTTGCCCTGCTATGGGGCAGCCGCTCAGCAAATCTCACTGACAGGCCTGCATCCGTGGACACACATTCTGACCAAAGTCTCCACACCCCGACCCTTCTCCCTGTGACTCTGGGCCTCGAAGAGCAGTCAGCACCCCAGGGCAGGCTCCGTGTTCCTACGGCCGCGCCCTTGCGAGTCCCACCGTAGCTATACTGGGGTGGCCTCGCTGAGGAGTTCCGCCTTTTCCTGCAAATGTCCAGGAAAAGCATTTCCCACGTCATTTCTAAAATGCCCAGCCTCTAAGGAGCCTGGAAAGCCGCCCAGGGCTCAGCCCGGGGCGTAAGGCTCAACGAGGCCACCGTCCCCGCGCTCAGGCAGCAGCCACTGCCCGAGCACAGAGAGCATCGGGGGTGGGGACGAGAGGCCAGCAGAGCACATGCTAGGCCTACAGACGATGCTTCCGCTCACAATCAAAGCAGCTCCTCGCCTCCAGGGCTGTCTGTTCAAAAGACATCCGTCGGGAGCCCCCCCCAAACGCTCACACGGTTCCCCCTTCGCAGCAGCTGCGCCTCCTTTACTCCCTTGGAGTTTTATGCAAGGCCGGTGCTAAAGCACGCCATGACTTGGGAATCTGAGGGGCTGCAAAGGTCCAAAACCCGCTCTGCACTTGATACTGCATTGCCAGAGCACTTCCGCTCTTTAAAAGCTGGGCCATAATTCACGTACCTCTGCAGGCTGGCATATTCTGGTCACACCTTGCCCAAGTTGCTGAGGAATGGGGATACTTCTGGACTTGTTAGCGGATTTAAATTTTTTTAAGAAATCAACACTGTCCCCACAGAAGACATCTTCCTACCTGGCAACCTGACCGCGGTGATGACACACCGAACCCGTGCAACCTCATAAGTGTGCCGAGCGGAGACATGGGCCCAACGTTGGCGGAGCCAACTTCAGAGCAGAGAATTTGCCGCTCATTTACATCCCCAAAGCGGTTCGGATTCTAACTTGAATGTATATTTCACACAGTACCCAGACTTTTAAATATCCACAAGAAGATTTCATTTTTATAGGCAATAAACATTAAATCTAAAGGACTGGGACATAAAACGTGTTTTAATACCATATAAATCACCTTCCCCTAGAACAGACTACATCTCTGAAGGCTTTAAGGACTGCGATATAAATTTTTATGGCAAATTATCTACATAGAAATTATCTGCACGAGATGCACTTTTGCTTTCCTTCTCATTTACATACTGCTGACAATCTTTTCCATCACAACAGCCAATCCATTTTGGGGGATCCAACGGAGGGGAAAAATACTGAAGCTCCGGTGGGTGGAGGTCTCCCTTCCTTCCTTCTGCCCCTCATCTTGGTTTGATGCAACTAGGTCTGACCATCTTTCTACAGCAGAGTCTTTGGCTAACCCGCAGCCCAAATGGGGTATCGCTGGTCAAATGATGAGAGGAACATTCTCGGGCTGGGCCCCCAGACGTGCTTTCCTCCAAGCTTTTCTCGAGCCAGAAGCCAGCCAGCCTGGTTCCACAGCCCTGGAACTGGTGTTTTTAGAACTTTCCGTGGACGAGGCAAGTCTCTCACATGCACATGGTTTTGTTTTCTGGATTAAAACTGCAAAAGGAATCCCAATAAAAGGAGAGACTAGGATTCTTCTACCAGAGAGCAAAATTGGATAATGTGACCAACAAACATTTTATTATATTAGTGAGTTATAAAGTTTACAACCTGACCCCCAAATACAAGGAGACTGAGTGTCTGTTCCTTGGAGAGTTATTTTCTAGTAACAGAACAAGGAAAAGCAGCAAATGTGCCTGCTTTCTGGCCTGCTATTAATCGGAGCCAGCTGTCTGAACAAGGAAAAAGAGAAAGGTTTCTGGAAGTATTCTCCCTCTTGGTTTTATTCATATAATAAATAGTAAAGTTAATTTTTTGAGCTTTTCATCTAGGATAGTTTGAGGCTCTTCAGTGGTCTAAAAATTTATATACAGCTCTCCCTTATTTCCTTGCAGGGCCTAATTAAACAAAAATAGATCTAGCAACACAAAATCCTGCACCAAAAATAAAAAGCAGCGTTCTGGCAAAGGGGCACCAATTTTAACTGCCTCTAGCTTGGATATATGAGCATTAACAACAGACTGACGGGGAGGGAAAAGGACGCTTCAACGACATTTGTCAATTAAACAGTCACATTCTCACGAAAGAAAAATCCACATAGATGTTTAGGCTGCATATATATAACAGGGTAATGACCAGCCCATTTCCTCTGGCTCATTACAAAATTTTCTTGTTGAAGTGGCAATTTCTGCCCTGGACGTCTAAATACGCGTGATCAGAAGCCCACAGTAAGTTTTGAACCGGGACAACCAGAAGATACTCTGGGATACGGTGACAGAAACATGCTGTTGCGCAAATGAAGGAAGTAACGTTTTCTCTCCAGATTAAAAGACACTTGAAGCCAGCTAACAGCAGCTTGCGTAATCCTATTTAAGATGTGCTAGAGCATCACACCACTTCACCAAATGGAAGAAAGAGGAGCATCCCTAGCCCTAAAATCATCTGACCAACGGTCTGCTTCTACATGCAGCTTCCTTAAGAAGTCCAACCGCCCTCGGCTTGCCGGCGGCCGGCTCAGAGCAAGGAGAGGGACAGAAAGAACGGGGACAAACTCTCCCCTAAAACCCAAAAAAGATGCTCTGGGCTCCGACTCATTCAGTGAGCCCTGAGTGAGTCCCCCACCTCTGACAAGTCAATTTGTAGGAAGAAAAAGCTAAAACGTGCACTGCCCTACCCAGCTGGGACTTCCAGTCTACAGTGCGCCAAACAAAAAGGTACAGCCCAGATCATTAACAGTGACAACCACAAGAAAGCCTTCGAAATAATTCAACATTTATTGACACTCTGCAGTGGAGGAGACAGGGAAAAAACGAGCAGACGCTCTCCGTACAGAAATCCAACACCCACACCAACTAGTTGAAAAACCAAAATGCCACCACTTCTTCGAATTTAGGGGGGAACTAAATATAAAGGACTATTGCCCCAAGATTATCATGGAACCCAACAACCCCAAATATGGAATTCGAATGCCACCAGCTCCATGAACCCTGTTCTATCCTACCGCTGGTCAGAACCACTTCCCCCGTGCCTGCACTTCGCAGCGTGTGTCACATTCCATGTGCTTTCCGGTCATTAGTGGGCCTTCTTGACGCCACTGACACGGCTGCTAGAAGATGGGAGCTGTCCTGCTTATCTCTGGATTCCCCACAGCACCTAGTGCAGGTCAGATGTACACCCCGGTCACGAAGTGAGTCTGAACGTCCGCTCTGCACTCAAAGGAGATCCGGTCCGAGACTCTGGGGCACATTCCAGACAGTCTCCCTGGACTGCAAGTTCTAAATGAAATGATTGAAGAAAGTGTTTTTGGTGTTTACATCTAACAGTTAAATGTCTTTGAGAAGAGAATTACAGGATCTATATAATTCTAAAACATGCCTCCTTAAGAAAGTATTCAAAATGCAACACAAAACCATATTAAAAAAGAGGAAAAAAGCAAAAAAAAAAAATCCTGCTAAATAATCTAACACAAAATAAGAATTAAGACATCCTACTTAAGTGACAAAAGAAGAGTCGAAAATAAGAAGCAAACAACAGCTTAAACAATGTCAAGCCACACTTCCGAATAAAAAAGATCTCATGTTCGCGTGTAAAGTGAGAAGGGGTAGATGGTAAAAACCACAGCTATGGAAAGGTTCAAGGTTAACCTGTCCAATTCATTAAGTAAATAACGATTAAATTACAATTTAATCAGATAATTACAATTCAGAAAGGAGGAAGACAGATTTGTGTTCTAAGCAATGAGCAAAAACGCACAAATAGAATTGAGCTGCTACTTTTCCAACCAACCTTTAGATAAATGTTTCATAAGAGATCCACCATTTTGCTCCATGCTGACCCACAAAAGCAGCAGCTTAAAAACGTTAAGGGGTGCGTTTCACTGACCCCAAGAATCAATCTGGCGTAGGGCTCTGCCAGGCACTTTGCACCCTCCAGCCCCGACTCCTGCCCAGGACAGACAGTGGGGTCCAGGGTTGGGCTGGTTGCCCAGCCAGCTCTGACCCAAGGCAGGGGAAGACAGAGGGAGGGGGAAGATGGAGAAGAGGCAGAGCAGAGGAGCCCTCCTGCAGGTCTGCTCTGACTCCTAAGCTCTCATGTCCCCATTTTGGTCACCAGCTGGGATTTCGGTTCCCCTGGAACCGACGCCCTGCTCTGTCCAACCAGGGCCCTCTTACCTCATGTGCCAGGGTGGGGTTCCTGCTCTGAGCAGACAGACTCTGGATCTCTGAACACTCACCTGTCTCCTATCCCACATTAGGCCTCCCTGATACTAAAACCCATCCATCCGTGACCCCACGTTTTTCCTAGCACTCTCCTTCTTCCAGTCCGTTCCTACCACTGGCTTCTCCTCTCCCCAGATCCTTGGGGACACCCCACCATGTGCCAGTAGGCATGGTTCTATTGTCAGGGCAGCTGTGTCTCTGCTGCAAAGACCCTGGAACCCTGTCTAAGCGAAGCAGGGGTGGGAAAGCTTGGATTTCCAGAAAACAGAGCATCTCCAATCATTTGGATTAACGGAGAGTTTCAGTGCCCTGCATGCAACCAGTAAAAATATTGTATTTGCAATTGCAGGGTTCCTTCTTCTAAGAAATTATTTCCTGAACACTTCACAAGCACTGGATGCTTTAGAAGAAAATTCTGGTTTACTCCTCTCAAGTCTATTTTATGAATCCTTTAGAGCTTAAAGTGAAGAACCAAAGTAAGTGGGAAAAAAAAACCCCAACTGCTAATGTGCACCTGGAGACAGGCTGTGTGGTACAGGGGAGAAGGCATCAGACAGGGGAAAGGGGGTGGCTCTTCCACAAACCATCCTGGGGGAAAGATTCTTGCTCTCTGAGCATCAATTTTCTAATCTGAAAAATAAGAGTGATAGCAACTTGGTAGGGTTTTGCGAGGACTGATTAAACTCAGCAGTCTTTAATGACCATCTCCTGTGTGCCAGACCCTGGGGCAAAAGGAAAAAATGGGCCTCATTCATTCATTCAAACACGCGTGCAGGCATGCAGTTTGGGAACTGAAATGATCACAGGGAACAAGACAGTCAAGCTGACAGTACAGACAGGGAGAAGGACAATAAACCAATGTGTTCAATACATTTCTTTGTAAGTAAATATGAGTATACAGATGTCCGTGAGTCTAGAGACAAATATGAATTTCATGTATTATCCAGTGGAATTGAAAGAGACCAAGCAGAGTGGCAGGTACAAGGGAAACACTGAAAAATGTTTACTGAACTTATCGACCTAACCCTCAATGAGCTTTATCCTCTAAGTCCCTAAATCCAACTTCACACGTCGGTGTCTTGGCACTGGATGTGTTCTCCTGGGGTGAGCATGCATAGGGCCCCATAATTGCTGGGGGGCACATACACCAGAAGACACCTGAGAATTGTAAGCTTCAAGGCAAAATAAAGGTCATTTTCAGCACCAGATACAGTGGTAGGATTTGGTTTTTCAATCCCCAGATACTAAGAGCAAGGAACGCCACAGAGGAGGACACTTGTTTTACTGGCTTGTACACATGGCAGTTGTGGATTCTGTCCTGCCCACTGGCTCCTCCTGGAAGCCCTCATCCAGGTCAGGAGACATCTCGGCCTTGGGTTCACGAGGGTGGCCCTGACACTGATCCTGGTGTCCTGGATGGCTCCTACCCGCTTCGTGCACACACGATTCAGAAAGAGAGGGGACGAGGAGTGGTTAAAAAGAGAGGTGAGATTGTGTCCACGTCTCAAAGAGGGGAGGAAGGGCAGCAGCATCTCTGCTGCCCGGCCAGGGGTGCCTCCTAGAAACTTCCAGCAGCAGAGCCCCTTGAAAGCTTCACCAGCTGCGCTCAGCAGCCCAGAGGCGACTCCCAAATGGTGTTCCTCACTGACCCCGTTTGCAAGAACACACGTTCCTGGGCACAGCTGCTTTCCCTGATCTGCAGTTGGGATGGGGTGGGGGAAGCCTGGGGCCGAGTCCCGAGGGCTCCTTTGTCACCGCAGAGCAGCATTAGACCTGAGAGGGCCAGAAAACGCGCCTGAGCTGTCTCCACATCACAACAGGAGAAAGTGACCCAGGGCCAGTGGGAGGAAAGAGGGGCAGGAGGGGCCGGGCGGGCCTCCTCCAAAAGCCAGGCCCACCTGACCTCCGAGCGCTGCAGCATCTCAAGGATGGTAAGTCCCTGCAGTCCCCAAGGCTGGGACTGGTGTTCAGGAAGGTGACACACGGCAGGCTCATGACAGCGTGGGCATTTGGGTCATCTGGGAGACGGGAGAGGCTCAGAAACTGCGTCTCCCAGCATGTCTTCCTGAGGGGCGAGGGGACCCCAGGGCCAGCTGAGCACTGGTCCCCAGCCTCGCTTCCCTCCGCTGTGGACGAAGCTTATGAGGACCGACGGAGCTAGAAGGTGTGAGGCACTCGGAACAGCCCAAACACAGAGGAAACGTTCTCTAAGTGTGAGCTGTGGTGATGACTCCTTGAAGCCCAAAGCCTCATCAGAAAACGCCAGGCGACATACCCTTGGAAAACATGGGTATCTCTTAAATGAGTCACGAAATACGAAGAGGAAATCTCAACAGCACTGAGCTGGGCCTTTAAGGACAGGGGCCTCTGCGGTCGGGGGTCCTCTGGGCACATTCCTCCTCTCTCCCCTCCTCCCCTCCGGGCCGCAGGAGGAACCTGCTCTTTGGAGCAGCATCACTGCGAGGGCCTCCTAGACTCCCCCAACACTGCAGCGGGGACCATGGGAGGATGTGGGCGCCCGTCTCGGCCCCCTCTCCTGGCTGGAGATCCTCCTGGCGAGACGGGGCGCACCCAGCCCCGTGCAGCGCACCCCTGGACCTGAAGCCATCATCACTCCTCGGTGAACTGGAAGGTTTCTCCCAGCCTCCAGCCAAAGGAAACAGACCTCAGAACACTGGCCATATGAAAGGCCCGTGTGTAAAAATAATTCGGTTCAACAAATATTTCCGCTACATGCAAATCACAGAAATAGGCACAGCGGCAGAGGGCACACGGAGAGAGGGGAGGAGGCCCGGGCTTCAGAGAGCCTGGAACCCAGTGAGGACGTGAGCGGAGCGTTCTGGCTGCTACGGCACCACCAGAACAAGGCAGAAGAGGAGCCCCGGATTCCACAAGGCAAGGGGGGAAACGGCTTTGAATCGCTGAAGGTCTCATTTGAACAGATGCCCTGTTCATCCCACATCTGTGGTGTCACTGTATAAATACCCATTTAAGCGCCAAATCAAGTTTGAAGCGCTTCTGTGCTCAAGTCGATATTCTATAATGCACAGGACTTGGCAAAAAGGGAGGGGAAAAGGACATCAAACAGAATTAACTGTAATCCATGAAACTGACAATCGCATGTAGTTTTGTCTCAAAACCCCACCCATTAGCTGTTCTCTCTGGGAGAAGTCTGTTTTCCCAGGTGCTCTGCACAGCCAACGCGCAGGGTGGGCTGGGACACCGGAGCTGGGAGTTTAACGCACACCCACCCTGCAGGGGGGCTCAAACAATGACCTGCCCGAAACACAGGAGGCCCCCACGGGGGTACACTGCCTTCCCACCCCATCTACAAACCAGGGCTGCAGCAATTATGGATCCAGACATGGCAGAGGAGAAAGGAGTTCTGGAATCAGAAACTCCTGGGACGCCGCCGGGGGACGACGCTACAGACAAGACGGGAGATCTCAAGGTCCACAGCTAGGTACTCCAATCCCCTGTATTTCCCAACAGCACCTGGCCCGCTCTGCAACATTAGCTCATAAAAGCACAACAGAAAGAAACAGCCTTCTGAACTAAAGCCAACTTTGTCTGCATGTACATATTATAAAAATCGCACGCAAGCCAACAGTTTCTATACTATGCTAGTTTCACCCCAATATAATTTTCAATAGCTCTATTGTAAACAGAAACTACTGGCAGGATTCTGATTAAAAGGATGGCAACATTCCGCATTCAGACCATGTGACAGACTCTCCCCATAATATAAATAACTTGATTTAAAAAAAAAACAAAACAGGGTGAAGAGCACCACTCCCACGTATGAAAAATCGGTGAAATATGAAGATTAAATGAACAGCCATCCCTTTCACGGCCTAGAACTTATAAACTGAGCCAGCCAGGCTGAGGTTTGGAATAAGTTGCTGATATAGATTCTCTAGTCGTGGTTTCCACTGACTCAGGGCCATGCATAAATTAAACGACAAAGGTGGCACACCACCACGCAGAGGTGCTGTTACTTGCATTACGCAGAATCAACGGGGACTTTGAGGTCTGCAAAGCCTTTATCCCTGACTTTCAAATCCCGGGACAACCTGAGAGCTGGGGAGGCAGGGGCCAGCCTGTCCACTGCCACCAGGGGGTCCAGGCGTCCAGTGACTCTGGAGGCCACCAGGTCATCAGGAAAGCCAGATTCCGACCAAGGAGACCCGCTCAGAGAAGGGACCCCCACAGATTCTTCTTCTGGGTCCTCCTGAACCCGTGCACGAAGGGCTGCGCCGTGTTGTGGGTAGCACACTGCTCAAGGCCCTGAGTCTCAAAGTCAAAAGGTAACAAGAGAAAGAGAGAGGCCACCAAACACAGGTTCTGAATGGAGAGCAAAAAGCGCACCCTGGCTTTATTTCCACGCACCGCTTCCTTTATGGTTTTTTTTCCCCTACAACTAAGTCACACTGAAGGTATTTGATAATTATCACATTTTCACTTTATTTTAATTTCAGGAAAATAGGTCTCCGGTAAGAGCCATCTTCGCTAACTAGGCTAACCCCGAAGCTCGGCGTGGGGCGGCTCCGGGCGCTCCTGTGGACCAGGCATCCCCCTCCAGCAGGGAACACTCGGGGACCAGTCACTGCCACTTCACCAAGTCAGCGGACTGAATGGCTTTCTGTGTTCTGCTCCCTTATTTGCCAGCCTTATCGGCCTCTCTCCGTAGGAAGTAAGTTCCTGTCTCAGCAACTGACTGTGCTCCTAACGTGTGCAACTCGCGGTGCTGGGCAACGTGAACCCCCTCATCTAATTCCCCAACCCTGGAGGCTGACAACAGTAGACATACACTGCCTTGCCCCATACGTGTCCGGCATTGTGCTCGGGCAGCGTTACGCTGAGCGGCCCCGCGAGGTCCTTTCTCAGACGAGGACCTGGGCTCAGAGATGTTGAAGGCCCGGCCCTAGGCCCCACAGCCAGAGCCCAGCCCTGCCAGCCTTCGAGGCCAACCTTTCCATTCCACACTGGCCTGCCTCTCGGGAGGGCAGGGACAGGGCAGTCACGGCAGATGCTGGCCTGATCTGGGCCCAGTGTGCCATGCTGCAGTGCTTTCCTGCAGAGGTTCGCCCAGCCGGGTGAGGGCAGGTGATGGACCCATCTCCCTCCCCGTTACAGGGAGCCTCCCCCCAGCACAGGGCCTGGCGCCAGGGGACCAAGGCCTGCGGGTGTGCGAGGACACAGTAGGTGGCCAGGGACAGCCAGGGCGCTGTTACCGCTGTGGCCCCTTCTCCCCAGCGCACTGCCCTGGTGCAGAGGCGCTCGGCCTGTTTTAAGGAACTGAGTTTCACTAGATTCAGACTATGACTAGGCTCTGGTATGACAGGATGACTCAGCCGTCCTATAGAAGTGTAGGGATGAGCCAGTATCATTCTTCTCCCCTCCTTCCTCAAAATTCACCCCCTGCAAGGAGGTTTCTGGATGCCCAAGCGACAAGGCCCTGGTTCCCCTTTCTTGGCCGGCAGAGGACCCCATCACAGGATGCGGTGGTCCAACAGGTTCTGTCAAATCGCTGAAAAAGCACGCGGAATTCTTGACAAGTCGGCGGCGTCAGAAAATCAATTCCCAGATGCCACGTAATGCAGTGACAAGCCCACCGGGGCATTCGGATTGAATAGGAACGGATTTCTTTCCTTAAAAAGGACCAAGATAAGCGCAAGAAACACATTTCCATTTTGTCTGCAGACCCGGGCTCTCGAGCCGGCAAGCAGGAGTGATGAGTACGGTGCGTCACAAACAACCCGGGCCTGCCAGCGATGGAAATTAATGGGAAGGTAAAGAGCTTCTTTTGATACTGGAAAGGCTCCAGTAAAAACTGGTCTGTACATGGAACACAGTGTCAGACTAAGAGAGAATCAGCTTGTCTGACTTGCGGTTTTCTCGACAACATTCATCTTCTCTTGGCCTGATACGGAGCAATTAGTGCTTGTCAGCTGAATCATGTGTTATTAACATCATTCAGGCATTTTTTAATTACGGTGAGCTAGACAGACAGTAATGAGATCTCCAGCAACTTTAACTTCCCACTTCCTTTTCAGATAAATCTGAAGCTTTTTTTTTTTTTTCCTCGTGATGTGTTAAAAGAATTATTTATTCCTGCAGGTAGATACGTGTAACCCGACCCCAGCTTCCCCCACCTCCACATAAAACATCAACTGCTGGGGGCCTCCCCCCAAATCAATCAGACAAAGACACCTTTCTTAAACATCTGCTCCCTCTGGTCGGACACGGGACGGGCATTTTTTTTGCTCGAGAAAATGCTCCTAACAGAGGATTCCGTTCCGGAGGCTTCTCTGGATCCGTGGGGCTCTCCATCCTGGGCCCTTGCTGGCCGGCTTCTTCCTTCTGTTCCTCAAGGATCACAGCCTGTGCTTGATCTCACGTGAGCCCCACCGTCCTCCATCCAAAACCCGCTCTTCTCTCCGTTAGCTCTTCCATCCACGTGACACCAAAAGCCCAGGAAGCATAAAAATGATTTAATTTGCTTTTATGGTCTGTATTTCATTCTGTTTGCTTTTAAATTAACAATTCTCAAAAAGGTTACAGTGCAGTATCTGGTTCGACTTGAGTCTGGCTTCATAATTTTTGTCGTTTTAAATGCTCCCCTTCCATCGATATTTCATTGAGGAAATAATTGTCTTTCCTGGGACATTTCAAATTTTTATGGTCCCCGTCCTTTCCCTTTACACAGCCAGGAGCCGACGTGAGTTCGGAGCTATTCCTGGGGCGCCATCTGTTTCTTTACAAGGCCAGTGAGAGGGGTCTGGGGGATGTGTGATAAGGAGGAAGGCCCCCCAAAGCCCACGCCTGCACACCCTCCTCCCGACACTCTGTACACAGCCGTCCGTAACAAGGCCACTCCTAAGGAATACGGGCTTCTGAACATTTCACAACAGGATTCCATCAACAATCTCCATGCCAGCTTAGGGCCTTCTGAAGGCAAGCTCTCCAAACCCTCTGACCCATTCCTAGGAGTATTTTAGGAAAGCCATTTTAAAAGATCCTTTTCCTAAGCTAGTTCACGATGTTCCTTTCAATGGAGCACATTATATAATGCATTCTGTATATGCTTTGAGTCTTGTGCGCCTTTAGCTGTTGTTTTTCAAGCAAGCCTCTTCCTGTAGGTGCTCCGACCGTTCCGGACCAGGCGTGCGCTGCATCCACAAGCACATCCCTTTCTCCTCCCACCCCCAGCAAAGGCACCTTTCCCTTCTGTCCCAGTTGATTCCTGTTTGTCCCCACCCATCACTAGTGTCCACAGGTGGGGCATGATCCTACAGTCCCCCCAGCTCGAACCCACGTGTGCTAGGTGACCATGGATCACCCACCAGGATGCCGTCCATGAAGCCGCTGTGCTGCCTTCTGGGCGGGAGCAGACCAATGCTACATCTGCAACTCCACCAGGGGCCCCGCAGGCAGCCCGCCAAGCACCTGGCGAGACCACGTCACCTCCTGGCAGGGCTAGGCTACGGGAGAAGAGAACCACGCTGGGTCTCAGAAGAAAGCAGATCAGCCCTCGGGCGGGCCAGACGAGCCGACTGTGGGGTCCACTGCCTGAGGAGACTGCTAGCTGGCTGGGCCCCCAGAGTGGGTGGCAGCAAGCCCAAGGAAAACGCTGAACACCACTGAGGCCACGCAAGACCACCCGCCTCACCCAGGAAGGGGCTAAATGTCCCCGAGAACGAAACTTTGAAATGCCAATGGTTAGAATGTGTTTATCCAGAAGAACAGAGCAGAAAGTTACATTACACTAAATGGCTCCAACCTAGAAATAAAATAGGGAGAAGGGAGGGAGGGATCCACCCTAACTTCAAAGTGTTTTTCAGAGGAGACCACTCTTGCACAGGGTAGATGATTTACAAATATTTGTACGTTAAAGCCATCAGAAAGGGAAACGGAGAGGGGCAGGGAGAGAGTCAAGGTCACCCTAAGCTACCAGGTGGTGCCCTGCGTTCCGACGGACGCCCCTGAACTCCTCCTGGACTCAGCTCCACTGCACAAGTCAGCCGCGGGGACACCGTCTCCCAGGGGAGTTTGGAAAGGCCCTGAAATCCAACGATCCCAGATACTCAAGCATGTAGGTTTGTATCATTTACAAAGAACAGATAGGGCAAGTACCCCCTTATCACAAGGCAAACAGGCTTCTGACCCTAACAGTATTTTGAAGAAAAGAGTTTCTTCTACTTAAAAGCTTGTTAAGTCGTCATTTCATCTTTCTCTTCATTCATAAAATTTTTTAAAACCACATGGTGTTAAAAAGTATCAGTTTGCTTTTGTGGTTTGCAATCTGCACTGTTTTGATCAAAACTGCGTGAAGGTGGGCTTGTCTGGGCCACCCAAATCCTGGCTGGAGCCTGACTGCTGACTCTTGCTACCAGTGGGGCTACGTCCAACAGGGACATGGCCACCACTTGCCTTCACGGGGCCCTGACTGCATTTTGTCACAGTCTCAGCTGTGATCATTTCGGTTCCTCAAGCTCTGCACTGTCGGACCGTTTACCTCAAACCCCAGTTTGCCACACTACAGGCCATGGCTGGCTCCTTGTGAGGTCAGGCTCTAAAAGAACTCATTGCTTTCCTGGTGGCACACAGAGAGCCACTGCCTGCCGTAAAAGGAAGTGGCATTATTTCAGTGGGGAGGGGAGGAGGGCTCTCACACTGGGGTCCAGAGGGGAGGGTCCTCACAATAACTGATGCACGGCTAGAGGGATCATGAAAGAACTAGAGCCCAGTGTGGACTCTGTGGCGGGGCAGCAGAGAGAGGAGCTGCGCTGGGGGGAGTCTAAAGGGACACATGAGGGGAAGGTGGCAGCACCGATCACATCACAGATGCTCGTGTGCAGGGACCCCGCAACTCTCCTTGCAGGTACACGCGCACCAGTGTCAGACGGTGTACACACAGGGCCCTTCAAGGCAGCGTTGCTGTCAGAGCACAGACTTAGAAGCAACGCAAATATCTATCCATGGGAAACCTGGTACATCAGGTATGGCCATCCATATCAGGGAATATCACGGAGCTGAGAGAGAGAGAGAGAGAGAGAGAGAGAGAGAAAAATAGAATTCTCAGCTTTCATGTACTGATTTGGAAAGCCTAAGGAACGCTGATAATTTTTAAAAAGTAAAAAGCAAGATGCAGAAGAGTATGTACAGCACGCCAGACTATGGGTATATAAGGGGAAAACAACATGTATTCGTATTTGTTTCTGTGTATAAAGAAACTCAGGAAGATACACAAAGAAATCAGCGATGTGGGGGAGGAGTGGGCGGTGCAGGGCAGGTAGGAGACTTCTCTTTAGGTCTTTTTTTTTTTTTTTCCGTGGGGGGAACCATGAGATGTTACTCAGGAAAAAAGTATTACAGGGAATTTAGTGCAACTGCTGCTATAAATTGGTCCAACTTTTCTGGGAAGTTTGGGTAACACGTACCCAAAGTCTTAAAAATATACACACACTGTTCACTCAGCACTTCTGCTTTTAGAAATTTAACCTAAGGAAATAATCAAACATTAAAAGTACTATAATTAAAAAAGCAGGGCTTCCCTGGTGGCGCAGTGGTTGAGAGTCCGCCTGCCGATGCAGGGGACACCGGTTCGTGCCCCGGTCCGGGAAGATCCCACATGCCACGAAGCAGCTGGGCCCGTGAGCCATGGCCGCTGAGCCTTCGCGTCCGGAGCCTGTGCTCCGCAACGGGAGGGGCCACAACAGTGAGAGGCGCCTGTGCTCCGCAACGGGAGGGGCCACAACAGTGAGAGGCCCGCGTACAGCAAAACAAACAAAAAAAAAAGCAAAACCATGCATAGATGCACAAAGATGTTCATCCCAGTGTAGTCTAAGGTAGTACAAATTGAAAAAGAGAAGAAGAATTTAATGAAACATGGGAAATCAGTGGAATACTATGTAACGTGTAAGTTCAACAAAGAGCATGTTAATTTTTCTAAACTAACATTGAAAGATATTCTTAGTAGCACAGTGAACTCTAGGTTGGGGAGGGATTGTTACCAAACAGTATCCAAAGTGTTTATTCCACTCACCTAGTTTTGTAAACCCACAGTCAGGGAAACGTCTGGAAGAACGTATACCAAAATGTTAACAGGAATAAGATTAGTGGTGAATTTTATCTCCTTCATCATATGTTTTCATAGTTTCTTCATTTTTACTAGCATTTCTTACTTTTTCAAATCACAAAGTCACTTCCACTTTGCAAAACAAACAAACAAACAAACAAAAACCAAGGCCAAGTTCAGTAGCTGATTTTCCTCTCTCAGTGCTGTAACGTTAGAAGGCCTACACAACCAAGGATGAAAGGCCAGGAAGACATGAGCACTGGCTCAGGAAGGGAGGGAGATGCACCTGAGCCCCCCGGGGAGGGTCTCCCCCATCACAGGTCCTGATCAGCCTCCAGACCAGGTGCAGTAAACAGAAACTAGACCCAACACAGCAAACACAAGACCGCGGGCTCCAACGGGGAGCTGGACGAGCAGAAGGGTTGTCATCCCCGCTTCACTTTCCTTCTGTGTCTGGCACAAAACGTTCTCTGGCTTATCACAGGGCAGTGTGACAAAAATATATTCAACAGCAATTAAACACCACATCTAAGAGCCAAGTGTTTTCGGTTAATAAAGAGCCCTGCTTATAACAAGAGCAATACTTGTCCAATTCTAAGTGGCTCAAATCGAAGCCTTCATCCTCATTTCTCATGAATGATCAGCAATATTAAAAAAAAACAAAACATCAGCTGGCCAAAGGCATGGTCGCAGGTTTATCGCACCCGAGAGACGGTGAGCTCTGAAATCCAAGAGGTCTGGGTCTGGACCCCAGCTCTGTCACTGAATAACACGCGGCCCTGCACAAGTTCATCATCCTGACCGCCTCTTCCTCACCTGTAAATCAGCCTGGCTCGAAGGACGGGTCAGGACACGGAGACACAGCGGCGACGACCACAGGCCCCCATCAGCCTTGTTTCCTTTTCTTGACCCTCCTCACAACTTCTAACCAGAATCGTTCGAGATTGATCTGGCCCCGGCAAATGGTTTAAGCAACAGAATAAAGTCTATCAGCAGATGCCACGCGAGTCACATCTGTTCTTGACGCTCGAGGGTGGCAGCCCTGCCCGGGGTCGAGAAGTGGGAGGTGGGATGCCCTAAACCCTCTCTGCTCCACGATCCCAAGTTACTTTCAAGTGAAGCCGTGTTCAGTGGTCTTAACCACGTGACAGCCAGCACAACGGAGTCGCCGGCTTTGCTTCAAGTATGTTGAAGCTTCATTTTCTCAGAGGACAGATCCTGATGGATCCCCACCGCTCCCCCTACGCCCGCCCCGGGGCTGGACGCAAGGCCTCGTGACCAGGTGGGAACCTAGGGTCTGGCGGGGCAGAGCCAAGCCTGCCGCTGACCAGCCTGGGGACTCGGGCCAGGGACTTGGACGTCCCGAGGAGAAGCCGGGATGACCCCACCGACGGCCTCACAGGACTGTCCTCAGGATCAAAAGTGATCGTGACCCTGAGACTCCCCAGCAGGGCCGGGCTCGGAGGCCACACATCCTGAGTGCTTCCTTCCTCCCCCGTGAGCTGCGTTGACCATGACCCTGGCCAGAGCTCGGAGAGGAGGGTGGAGGCTCCCGGGGAGCTCAGGCTCGTCATGTTTCAGCCCCTTTTTGAGTAAAAGGGAGATAATACTACCTGCCTCCTATTCACCTTTTCAAGGATGTTGTCAGGATTAATTGAACGGGGCACATTAAGCTCCTGTTTCCTCAGAGCAAGACAGCAAGTGAGTAAAGGATATTAGTCCATCAGCGGCCGGCTTTAATATCATCCCCCACAACAACTGGCACGACAGGAATGTACCATCTCACTCCCGTCCTGACTGCAAGGATGCTAAGTCAATTAAGCCAGAAATCTCATTCTGAGAAGCATCTCTTGTTCCAGTGACAATATGAAACCATCCCAGACCCACGGCCTGGACAACATTAGGTATAACGTATAGTTTATTTCTGCCAAGGATCCCGAGAATCCTAAGGGCTATCCGTAAGGAGACGCGGGCATCGTGGGTCTCTTCCCTTCAGTTCTCCTGTCCTTGTTTTTCTAGAAAATTCATCGTGATGACACAGAGAGGCAAGGACCCATTTTTCTATCAAGAGGCATAATCCAAAGGAGAAAATACACCTTAAAATTGTCTTCTTAAAATGTACAGAGACCTGAAAAGTTGCACCAACCTTCCGATATTTAAAACAAGGGACCATAAAAGTTCTTCAACAAATAAAATTAAAACCACCATAATTTTAGAATTCTCTAAGAGAACAGGAAGAAGAGAGATATAAAAGGGTCCCACATAAGACGCCCCAATCTTGAGAACTTTAGGCTATAAATACAATAGATTACTAAAGCCTGTTCACATACGTTCAGACAGCTAGTATACATTATTTTTTTAAATAATAATATATTTCAACCGTACAGAAAAGCATAAATTCCTACATACCTATACCCAGCGTCATCAAATTTCAACATTCTGCCATATTTGCTGCTTTTAAAGGGTTAAGATATTATAGTTGGCACTCCCATCGCACCCTCTTCAGTCCCATTTTCTCCCTTCCTTCCCCCTCGAATAATCACATCTCCAGAACCTGGCATTTATCTTTCTCCCAAAAAGTCTTTCTATGTTCACTAGCTCTTCATGGGGGCATGAACAACACGAGGTACGGCTTCACACATCTAACTCCATGTGAACAGGACGACGCTGTGTGCGCCCTCCGGCTGGCCCCTTCCACTCTCTGCTGTGCCGGTGAGGTCCCCCAGCACGTGAAGCCTGCCTTCTACAACTCCCCTGGGCAACACCACTCTCCCCCAACGACCTCTCCGTTCTCCCCAGGTGTTTACTCCTGTTCTTGTACACGTCTCCCGGAACACACGCCCGAGAACACCTCTAAGGGTACATTCCACCTCGGAGGGAGACTGCCCCCCTGTACCTGTGCACCTTCAAAATCCCGCTCCGAAGCGGGTGTTCTGGCTCACACGCCCACCGACAGGACACAGAGATCACACTGCGAACCCTCCATAGCTTCAGACTTAAAATCCTGCCACTCTGATGGGTGTGTTGTTTTGTTTTGTTTTGTTTAAAGGCTTTTAGTTTTAAAAAGCCATCATGTAACTGAATCCATCCCCTATTAGTCCTCATGACGGGACCAAATTAAATGGAGCTGAGGCCTATGCTCTGCTGATGAAACTGCAGGAGGACTAACTTCACAATCTCCCCCACCTTGGGTGCTATGATCACAGACTAAAATCAATCTTCTCTTTCCGAGCAGAAAACGTCAGAGAGAACAGCGGCGCCCACCCACTCTGAGTCACTTCCACACACCCTGGAGACCCGCTCGGCCCCCCCCGAGGCAGACAGGTGAGTCCAGCTACGTAAATATTTATTAAAACTGATACGAGAGCCAGGATGGGAGGCGAGTTTGGGGGAGAATGGATACATGTATATGTACAGCCGAGTCCCTTTGCTGTGCACCTGAAACTAACACTGTTAATCGGCTATACTCCAATATAAAATAAAAAGTTAAAAAAAAAAACTGGTATGAGCATGGCACTAGGCAAGGGTTTTTAAATGATTATTTCCAGACCTCATAAGCATCTATCCTAAAATTACTAGCTACCAACTTAAAAAAGAAAAACTCTATACCACCCTCACAGCTTTATCTGAACAACTTTAAAAGGGGAAAAATGAAAACTCCACCACAAAGAGAAACATCTTGTTAAACCAGCTCTGCCACTTAAGGTTAAGGAATTTACGTCCCACAGTCTCAATGAGATAGCTATGATGTTTCCCTTTAAGTTCGTATTTTCGAGATTTCTTCAAGGTATCACTGGACAAGGTTCCCTAGATCCTCTCGTCCACTAATTTCTAGACAAGAGTTTTACGAAGGGCAGTGAAGGAGCTCTGACTTCCCCTCTGCTCCCTGGGACACCCCACTGTGGGCCGGGGGGCGAATGGACAACACGGTCCCGGCTGTAAAACAAGACATCGGGACCAAGCAGCTGCTCCGGCCGGCCGATGTGACCTCGTCCAGGCTCCAGGTGGTGGCGGCTCCTGGCTCCGGGAGGTGGGGGGCGTGAGGCTGGTGGGTGCACGTGGCGGGTGGACACTGCAGCCCATGAAGCAGCGTCCCGGAAGAGAAGTGGGAAATGAGGCTCTGGGGGGAGCAGGACGAGAGCGGGTGTCGGCAACAGTGTTTGGGTTCGGCAGAGGCGGCCGGGGGGAGGCACTGGAAAGCCAAGCCCTTCCTCTACCCTCTCTGCGGCCCACTGCCTCGTCCGCCTTCTCCATGGTGAGGACACAGGCTTCCTGTACCCACGTCACCACCGTCTCCCAGGAGCCTCCTGACCTCGGCTGACCCTGCACCCTCCCGCCTCCACTGCACCCCTAACTGCAGGCTCCCCGCACCAGCACTCAGCTCTTGGCCCCTCTTCCCTTTAATCCTATCCCTTGGGAAACTCATTCACTGCCACGGAGTCAACAAACGCTCAGGTGGAGGGAGGACCTGCGGCCAGTTCTGACTCCGCTCAACCTCGTGTGTTTGATCCACGGGTTTATTAAGCATCTACTGTGTCCCAGGCACTGGGAATCGGGCAAAGACAGGACAGACCCACCCTTGTCTCTCAAGCAGTTCTCTTTACTCAGGATGTCTGAAAGGGAGCATGACCTCCCCACATACCTCCCATCTGGGTCTCTGACCGAAACCCTTCGTGCCCAGGTGCACTTCTGGGTTCACCCAGGTGTCCTCCCTCCCTGCCTCCTAACAAGTTACCACGACCTGGGTGGGGTTCCTCTGACTCCTTCTCGCCCCTGCCACCATCACAGGCCCTCTGCCTGTTCATCTGCGAAGCCGGGTAGGCTCCCTGACGCGTCCCTGCAGCCGAACCACCTCCCGGCGGGTCAGGCCTAAAGCACTGTTCCCGGCACTCAAGGCCCTTTACTCTCCAGCTCCCACTAACGCTTCGCCCCCTCCCCAGCGCGCTTTCAGATCAGCCCAGCATCCTCGCTTGCACAGGGACCTTTCTCCCGTCGATGCCTAAAGCACTTGTTATCTGTCTGCTCTGAGATTTTTGCTGCTCATGGTGTTTCCTGCACAGTTAGCTCAGAGCAAGTTCTCCACGGTGAGCTCTTCCCGTAAACAGCCGGCGCCCCGGGCAGTGAGGGGCTCCCTGAGGGCGGCCCAGCTTGCGGTTGTTGAGGGTCACGGTGCTGTGTGTCCGGTCGGCAGTCCACACGCCAGGAGTGCAGGCAGCTCGCACGTCCCCAGTGCAAGACAGACTGAGGGGGGGAGCGCCTCCCAACACCCCGACACTGCCTGCAACTGGGAGAGCCTCAGGGACCAGAGGGGGCAAGTTCAAGACCCTCTGCCGGTCAGAGGAGGTGCCGGGCCACAACCAGGCCAGGGCTCGGCGGCCCGCGGGAAGACCTCAGAAGCTGGCTCTGCAGAGGGGGATGGAAATGGATGAGACCGGTCCCAATCGACCGAAGGGAGGGTGGGCCACCCAGGGACCAAGTCGGACTTCTGACACCTGGACATCGAGGTGACAGTTAAAGCTACGAGTGAGTGATTCTACAAAGAGGTTGGCTTAAAACGAGAGCAAATTATCTGAAGTCTGAGCTTCTGGGGACACCCAGAGATGAAGGTCCAGAGGAAAAGAACCCAGCAGGTGAAGTGTTGGTCAGCTGACACACTCACTGGTTCCTGTGAGGCGCCCCCCCAGCCCAGGTGTCAGGGGAGGACGCACAGAGAATTTCGCTAGTGTCCTACATGCCCGTCCTCAACAGCCTCCCTCCCCCTCTCTCCCCTGCAGCAGAGCCTCAGGTCTGTGACAGCCATGCACTCGACACTGGGCGAGACCTCATCCTGGTGGCTGCCGGCACCCCAGGACAAGGCGGGCTTCTGTGAGGCTCTGGCTGTGAGACTCACCACTTGGAGGCCAGACTTAATAAATAATCTGCCGTTAAAACTGAGCATCCGAAGAGCCCCCTGAATGACCTGGATGCTGCCATCTGAGCTGGCTCCATCACACACATCTGTGCGAGGAACCACCATCACTTCATCCACTGCTGTGCGACTCTTCTCCACTTTGGAAAATTCAGCACACACAAGAAAACAGAAAGTAAAATGCTTGTAGTGATACGCGGCATATTAATTATCCCCATGGACAATCAAATCACACTGAAACTCCAAATCACCTTTTAGGAAACTTTTTGAACTTTCTTACACTTTTCCCAAAGGCCCCAGTGGTGCCTTCTTTATAAGCTTTGAAATCAATCAGATGCTTCGAGGACAAAGGAGAATCACCTTTAACTCAACGTTTCATGGTTTGTGTGGTTCAGAGTGTCTCAGGGTTGAAATTCTCATGACTACATTTGTTACCAACAATTTAATGAGTTGCTCATGGTATCAGCCATGAATGATCAGCAAACGAGGCCTGCTCATTTATCTCCTCTAGTTTAATTTGAGTCCTTAGAATAAATGTTCATGTCTGCAACAGAGGGTCTGATAGGATTCTTTTGTCTGGCGACTGTAAAATAAGCATGCCAACTCCTGCGGCCTTTGGTAGATTTCAAGGTCATGTGCGTTGCCAAGGTCCCTTAAAAACAAGTGCTGCTTTCCCTTGAAACCACCAAAATGTCAGTCCCATGAGGGCAGGCGCTGTCGTTTTCTCAGTGCTAATCCCAGATACCCAGCATCGTGCCTGGTCCTTACTAACCAAACAATAAAGATTAGCGTAACTACTGCATGAGTGAATTTTCCATCACGGCCATCGTACACGTAGGTGTAGGTATATACCTCCCACTTTCATAAATATCTGTGTTCAGAGACTACACAGAAACATGAAAATGGATGTGCTGCCCCCAGAGGGACATGCTACATGGCTGCTTGCAGTTGGACTGTCAGACCACCCTTCCACCCCGTCCTGCCCACGTGCGTCGGGCACCGGCACTGTCCCCCACCGCGATAAGCAGGGTAAGGTTTAACTAACATCAGACTCGAACACCGCGTAAGTAAGGTTTAACTAACATCAGACTTTAACACCGGCTCTACCAAGGGGTCCTACTGTCATCTGAAAGTAATAACCTAATTTATATGGGGCTACTAAAAAACGTCTAACAACAGGACAAGGAAACACAGTACCTCTGCAAAGTGGAATTCTTAAAGGGGCAGAGGCAGTTTTCAGCTGAAAGAAAGATTTAACTTAGCTAATCTGCATGAACATCAGTGCCTCTGCAGCAGCCAGAAATATGTTCTCAAAAGGTCATGTGCATAAGCATCCACTGTGAAGAATAAAAACAGTTGTTCTGAGTTTCTCGACAAATGAGAATAACTGCTCTATAATAAGAGCAACTGCTGGTGGGCATGTGTAGCCAAACAAACAGGGCTTTGTGCACCTGGCCCTCCCCACCGAAGGACCACAGCCGGGCCTAGAAGTGGGGAGGAAGGACAAGGAGGCCAGGGCCAGCAGGAGATTTGGACGTCGGACCCGGGAACTTGGGGCCCAGCCTCATCTTCCCTCTCCCACGGCTGAGGCCACGGACAAAGACCCAGCCCAGGTGGGTCTCAGTTTCTTTGTGGTTAACTGAGAGGATTGGTCTAATTTTGGTAATGCTACAAAACATTTCAAACAAATGATATGTATTGTGAATACTGTTGGGGAAATAGTGTTTCCCCCATTTATTTTTTAAAGAAATAATTAAGGTGGCTCACTAAATACATGCCCCACCTTGAAGTGCCCCCAGATGAAATATAAAGTTTAAATATGTTATTAAAAATAAGTGCCGTCATTACGGAAATGCAAATCCAAATTACAATGAAATACTACCTCACACCCATTAGGATGGCTTCTATCAAAAAACCAGAAAATAGGGCTTCCCTTGTGGCGCAGTGGTTAAGAATCCGCCTGCCAATGCAGGGGACACGGGTTCGAGCCCTGGCCCAGTAAGATCCCACGTGCCGCGGAGCAACTAAGCCCGTGCGCCACAACTACTGAGCCTGTGTGCCACAACTACTGAGGCTGTGTGCCACAACTACTGAATCCCACGCGCCTAGAGCCTGTGCTCCGCAACAAGAGAAGCCACCGCAATGAGAAGCCCGCGCACCACAACGAAGACGAGCCCCCGCTCGCTGCAACTAGAGAAAGCCCGCGTGCAGCAACGAAGACCCAACGCAGCCAAATAAATAAATAAAATTTTAAAAAGAGTAGGAGTATAAATTTAAAAAAAAAAACAGAAAATGTGTGTTGGCGAGTATGTGGAGAATCAGAAACCTGGTGCCCGGGCTTCCCTGGTGGCACAGTGGTTAAGAATCCGCCTGCCAATGCAAGGGACACGGGTTCGAGCCCTGGCCCGGGAAGATCCCACATGCTGCAGAGCAACTAAGCCCGTGCGCCACAACTACTGAGCCTGCACTCCAGAGGCCACGAGCCACAACTACTGAATCCTGTGTGCCTAGAGCCCGTTCTCTGCAACAAGAGAAGCCACCACAATGAGAAGCCCACACACCGCAACGAAGAGTAGCCCCTCCTCACCGAAACTGGAGAAAGCCCGTGCACAGCAACGAAGACCCAACGCAGCCAAAAATAAATAAATTAAATAAATAAATTTTTTAAAAAAGAAAGAAACCTGGTACCCTGTTGATGGGAACATAAAATGGTGCAGCCACTGTGGAAAAGAGCATGGCGGTTCGTCAAGTTGTTAAAAATAGAATACCATGTGATTCAGCAAATCCACTCCTAGGTGTAGATATATTCAAAAGAAGTGAAAGCAAGGTCTCAAAGAGTTATTTGTACACCCTTGTTCAGAGCAGCATTATTCACAATAGCTACAACGTGGAAGCAACCCAAGTGTCCACCCATGCATGAAAGGATAAACAAAATGTGGTCCATCCATACAATGGAATATTATGCAGCCTTAAAAAGGAAGGACATTCTGGCACCTGCTACAACACGATGAGCCTTGAGGACAACAAGCTGAGTGAAATAAGTGAGTCACAAAAAGACAAATACTGCAAGATTCCACTTCTATGAGGTCCCTACGGTAGTCAAACTCACAGATACACAAAGTAGAATGGTGGGTGCCAAGGGCTGGGAGGAGGGAGGAGATGGGGACTTAGTGTGTAATGGGTACAGTTTCTGTTTTGCAAGATGAGAAGAGTGCTGTGAATGGAAGCTGCGGATGGTTACACAATATGAATGTACTTAATGCCACTGAACTGTACACTTAAAAATAGTTAAGATGGTACATTTTATATGTATTCTGTAATTTAAAACATTAGAAAGGAAAAAACCCTGTATTACACATAAATAGCGTACCCCTGACCTCCTGAAACACATACCATCGCCTAGGAAGGAACCTAGCCAAAAAAATGAAAAACAAACAAAAAATGCAAATCTGATCTTCAGATTCAGAAACAGATTACAAAGGGGGGGGGGTGGGAACCGGCTGATTAAGAGACTTAAAAGACTAAAAGATGTACGAACCAATCCCAATATAGGGATCTTACTTGGATTCTCATTCAAACAGATTTTTTTAAATGACATTTATGAGAAAACAGAAATTTGAGTACGGACTGGATAGTTGATATTACCGATTTTCTGCCATTTGCGGGGTAGATATGATAATGGTACTGTGGTTTAAAGTCCTTATCTTTTAAAGATACACACTGAAATATTTATGGATGAAGTAAGAATATGGGGCCTGGGATTGGTTTCAAAATTAAGTTGGGTAGAGAAGGACAAAGTCCAGCTAAAACAAAGTTGGCCATAAGTGAAAAATGACTGAAGCTGGGTAGTGGGTACAAAGGGCTTCATTCTGCTCTTCTGTTTGGGTTTGTATTCGAATTTGGAGCCACATTTTCCAGGTACACTGAACAGTAAAGGCTCTTATCCTTTCTGGGCATTAAACTTCAGATGTGACATTTTCGAGCACATAAACTGTAAACTGTAAGAAAACCAACACAACACTCGCCCCCATGCCAACCCTGGCAATGAAATGATTTAAGGGCATGCTTGGGTTGCAAATCATACCCGGATTTTAAATATGTTCCTCGATGCATACAGAGTCAGTATAATTACTCAAAAAGAGGAAAACCCCACCCTTTTACAGGCAACTTAAAGGGAAAGGGGGCAGGTCCGGAGCCCACCAGCTGAAAGCCTTCCCTGAACACCTTCTGAGCCTGGGTTGGGGGATGGGGGCGGGGAGCGGGCTGGCCTGTCAGGGTCACATTTCACAGACAGCTGTTCTCTGTCAAGCTGAAGGGCAACAGCAGGCTGGAAGGGCAGGCGAGTAATCCATGCGCAGCCTAGTGTAATCTGTAAAGTGAACTAAACAGAATACAAATGGCATCTACTACATGGTACGATGCACCATGTAAACCTTCCAGAGTGTAAGCTCCTTGAGGGCAGGAATCGCCTCGACCTCTCCTACCACCCCAGAACCAAGAAGAGAGTCTGGCATGTAGATGCTCAAGACGTGTTTCTTGAGTTGCTGACCGCATGAGTGGAGAGCAGAAATCCATGTATCCATGCAGAAATATCCAAATGAATCACAGCGTTAACGGCGATCCTAACCCTGGTAGTGGGATTACGGGTGTCAGACACATGACTACCCACCACCGCCCAACAGCCTGGATGTACAGAAATCCCACTCATGCTTCAAGGCCCAGCAGCACCGTTACCACCAAATCGGGACCTGCTGCCCACCCCGCCCCAGCCCTGCACCCAAGCCCTACACCTGGTGAGGCCTCCCCCCGTAGCAGTTAAGGCACTGGGCACCCGTCCTCTCCCCGCAGACGGGGCTCCCGGAGGTCCAGCCAGCACCAAACGAGCTTTGTAGCCCCAGCATCTGCGGCAGTGCCAGGCAGTCTGTTCGATTCAAATAACTAAAACGTTTCAGTTCCAAAAGACTGGGGTGAAAATGGGTTGCAAATGTGACACCTGTTCCTGACCCTTAACCGCTAACCACTAAATATGGAAAACAGCCTCCACTTTGAGAAGCAACTATTACGCAGAGTTTCAGATGATCAGCACGGGCAACAAAGGAGAATCCGTGGCCCGTGAAACACTGCCAGGATAAAAGAGATGACCGGGAGCACCCGTCCAGCTACCAGATGGAAGCAGCTGGAGTCAAACATTCAAACTCCCACAGCTGGCAGGAAGGAGGCAGAACCCGACACAGTAAAGCGCCTGCCCATCCCCTCCTTCCCCGGGGCTGGGGGACCGATTCTGAAGCAAGGCAGCACCTCACACGTTCAGAGACTCAAGATTTTCAGAGATGAGTCAACTATACACAATAAGAAATAAACTAAAAAATATATACATACGTGTGAAATATTTTTTAGAAGAAGGAAGATTAAGGGGCGTCCCTGGTGGCGCAGTGGTTGAGAGTCCACCTGACGATGCAGGGGACACGGGTTCGTGCCGCGGAGCGGCTGGGCCCGTGAGCCATGGCCGCTGAGCCTGCGCGTCCGGAGCCTGTGCTCCGCAGCGGGAGAGGCCACAACAGTGAGAGGCCCGCGTACCGCAAAAAAAAAAAGATAAAGAAATAAAAAAGGAAGATTTTCAGAGACAGACAGAAGAACTAGTGCATCTGGTTTTCTGGATGAAGCAACTAAGTCTCGAGAAAGAGCAGTAACCAGCCGCAGGCCCTGGAGCAGGTGAGGGCAGAGCCCTGGGCCAGGCCACCTCTCCCCCGAGACACCCACGGACTGTCTCACTTCTGTGCCACTCAGGTGAAACGCCTTTTTCACAGCGTTATCTTTTAGGTGTGGTCATGGTATTACGGTGTTTTAAAAAAAAGACAGACGCATCATCTTCCAGAGATACATACTGAAATGTTTATGGATAAAATAATACGATAGCCTTTTCAAAATTCTAGAAACAGGTGAGGGTAGGGATGAAATTAGACAGGCCGTGAGCCGTTAACTGGTAAAGCCGGTGATGGTACATGGGGGTTCACTAGAGCTGCCTCTGCTCTGGTGTATATTTGAAAGGTTTCACTAGGAAAAACTGTCTTAAGTACTCTCCAAAATACCAGGCAGCAGCAACGCCAGCTTCTTCAAGGAGAGTTTTGTTACCATCTAGGTCTTCTCCAAAAAAAGAAAGAGGAGGAAGGAAAGGGAGGGGGTGGGGGAAGAAGAAGAAGGAAGAAAAAAAAAAAACCTTTCTATGACTGTCTTTAAGACACTGGGAATTCCCTGGTGGTCCAGTGGTTAGGACTCCGTGCTTCCACTGCAGGGGGCACGGGTTTGATCCCTGGTCAGGGAACTAAGATCCCACAAGGCAAAAGAAAAATAAAAAATAAAAAAGACACTTGCCCCATAAAGCTTATGGCAAGAAAAAAAAAGAGGGCAGCTTATTGAACAAGTTATCAAGTCAGCAGAGAAAACAAGCCATGTCAGTATTAGATCATTAAACCAGCGTTCTGGCAAACAACAGTATTTCCAAACATTCTGATGACAGCTGGATCAAACCCGCCAATACTTGACAGTAATAAATATAGTTATTTGGGAAGAAAAATAGGGAGTGACCTTACAGTTCCACTGAAATATGCCAAATAAGGAAAGCTTGAAGCTGTAGGAAATGGAAAAGAACGGCTAATATTTGGCAAGCTTCCTTTATGATCAACAAATTAAAATGTTAAGGAAGCAATCTGTTGAGAAAAGATATTTTTAAAAGGAGCTGAATCATGCAGGTTCGGCCCCGGATATGGTCAATTGGTAATTTTAAATCATTTTTAAAAGTTAATGTTTTCAGCCCCCAGAAATTGCATTTAAGACAGCGCTGAGTTAATCATAAGCCCGCCTCCCTCGCAGCTCAGGTGGAGGGAGGGAAGCCTTAACTTAGTTTCCCTGCAGCTCTGCCCTTAACCCCTGGTTGGCAGCCACTGCAAACGCAGCCTCCGCCCAGTCACTTGAATGATAAGGGGATAAACAAAAACACAGCCTCAAAGACTTTAGCTTCCCATTTCCAAAGACACGCTGGATGCCGATCGCTAGCCATCTGACCTACTTTGAATCTATAAAGCCTAACGTTACTGGATTTCTTCAACAAAGAAAAGGTACAAGTGTTTTCACAATCCATGGATAAGTAAGAGGACATTCTTGCGATTAAAAGCCGTTGCAGTTCTAAGGGCCAATGTGTACCTTCATTAAGGCACCACAGTTCACACAGGGGGGAGGGGGCAGCTTTTATAAATAGTGGCTCACGTGACAATAAGTCACTGCAGAAGAAAAGGTCGGGGGGCGGGGTGAGGGGCCAAGAGGGGGTGCTAGTTTATAAGGGGCGGGAAGGGGACATCTGAGACCTGAAGGAAGTAAAACACATCGAGGCAAACCAAAGCCGGCCCTGCAGTGGAACCCCCGTCACCACCCCCAAAACAGAAACCAAAACGCTGTGGGCGAGACTTCTGTCCATTTGCCTGCTTACAAGCTGCCGCAGCTTTGCCACAGCCTTCGGGAATCTAGATACTGTATTTTTTTTTTCATCAGTTCCCTGGTAATGAGCCCTCCTCCTCGGTAACAACTGAAATACAGTGTCGGGTTTTAAAATCCTCTTGGTTCCAGCATTAGCCCTGTACTGAGCGGAGCCGATCTCGGCACTCAGTTAAGGATTTCCCTGGTGGTCCAGTGGTTAAGACGCCGAGCTTCCAATGCAGGGGGCGTGGGATCGAGAAAAAAAATTTTAAAAGCCCTCAGTTAAAACGTCAGACCCAGGGTCGTTGATGCAAACACTGACCCACACTGGACCGCACTCCTGAAACAGCCCCAGGTGACCCTCTAGACGGCACCGCGGGAACGGCTGGCTGTATGGGGGCCACTCAGCTCCCGTGAGAACTGCCAGCGCCCGGCGCCCACCCGCCCACAGGGGACAGGCCTGACGGGAGGGACCACATGGGAGCAAAGTCAGCGGCAGCGCTGTCCACACGATCCGCGGCAAGTCGGCCAACCTGGAGGCCCCAGAATCTTCCAGGGTCAGTTCTATCAGCTGACCAACGCCAAGGCCTTGGCTCGTCCCCAGCCAGAATGGAGACAAGAAGCCCCACTCACCTGTTGGTGAAGTTTATGAAACAGCCTGCCTCAGGCAGGGGAGAGTCACCTCCACCACTTTCACGATCAGACTGGGGCTGCCTGGCCTCACTGAGACAGAGGTCAGTTCAGCATGTCCTGAAAGGCCTGAGTAGGTTGGCTTCATATTTAGTGATTTTATTTTATTTTGTCTCTTTATTCATTCATTCATTTACTTTTTGGCTGCACCGTGCGGCTTGCGGGATCTTAGTTCCCAGATGAGGGACTGAACGCGCACCCTCAGCAGTGAAAGCACCGAGTCCTAACCACTGGACCACCAGGGAATTCCCATCGTATTTAGTGTCGCTAGTCTGTTTTCACATGGACAGCTAAACATGCAGACTCTGCAAAGTTGGCTACTGGACGCAGAGCATCCAAGCCCCCATGCTCAGGTGGAGCAGGCAGGGAAACTGAGAGCACGGGACACGGACGCACAGTCCATCCAGTGCAAACACATGTCCACGGAGCAGCGAGGGCCTGGGGCCTCCTCGCTCCCTGGCCCCAGCATCCTTACTGATGAAGCTGATCTCCGAAAATCACCAGGAAGAACAGCTAAGGGAAAAAACCCTGACCCCCCCCATCCCCCCAAAAAAACCCAAAAGAAATAAGAAAAAAAAAATCCTAGAAACTTCCTTGCAATTCTGCGAAGCCGCAGGAGGGCTAAGTCGTTCTGACCTAAGTCCAGGTAAGGGGGTAACAGGCTGGTCGGGGGAGGAGTGGGGCCAGCCCAGCCCTGTCCGTCCCTTCCCATCTCATGTGTGGGAAGACAGGCCCTCAGAGCTCCAAGGTACCCAGCACGTTAATCCTCCTCTGGTTAAATCCCATCCTCTCACTTCACCTGATTCCATCCTCACTCTGCTTTATTTAATTCAAAACAGCTGATTTCAGAGGGGCTCATCCTCATCTTTCACTCTAGTCCACATCATTCCAGAAGCTGACTATTAAGAGCAGTGAAAGGCCTTTCTGTGTTGAAAACATCTTTTATGTGTTGAAAGTGGATGAAAGCCATGCATTTTGACTCCTGGAAAAAAAAAAAAAGCATTTCTTTTTATTTCAACAGATATTTCAAAACTATGACATTTATTGAATGCTATGCCTATTCTATGCGAGGCACCGTGGGAGGTGCTGAGTCCCAGCGAAGCACAGCTCGCGCTGATAAGCTGACCCGGCATAAAACAAGGACCCGGAGGGCCGTAATCCTAGGTGCAGTGAGGGCAGAAATATAGGGCAGGCCAGGAGCGCCCCTGGGGGTCAGAGGAGGACAGATTCCATCTGCTGGAGGGGATCGGAAGGGCTTCATTCAAACAGAAACAGGAACTTAATCCGGGCAGCAGGACTTCAGAGGCCGAGGGGAGAAGGATGCAGAGGGAGGGAGGGGGCAGCACGAGCAGAGGCCTGACCGGGGAGGGTGGGTTCTGACACCCGGGGCCGGGCCGTCTGCACACGTGGGAGCCCGAGGAGGCGGGGGTCACGGAGGACGAGGCCCGAGGAGGGACTGCAGCACTCGCCCCGCTGCAGGAAAGCAGTTTCGGTTTAATGATGAAGAGGGAACCAGAGAGGAGAGGGGTAAGAAGGAGGCTTCTCCTCAAAGCGCGACAGGCTGCCCCAACGTCCCCAAAATTGGAGAAACAGTTGAACTTTGTGTGACTGGGGCTGCTTTTGAAGTCACTAACCGCAAGGAGGAAGCATTCCCTCGGGCCTGCAGGAAACAGATTGCGTGGCTGCGTCTGTCCGGCTGAGAGAGGCCCAGCCCTCGGAAGGGTTTCCATCCAGAGGGAATGGAGTATGCTGCCACCATCTTTCTGTGGCGTCCCCGTTACTTTCCAGACCCACCAGACTCCTGGCTGGGCCGGCCTGCAGAGCCTTCAGTTAGGGAACGGGGAACACTGGCTCCGATAAAACATCAAGGATAGGGCAGAGGAAGGATGAAGATGCGATGCCAGTGAAAGAAACAAACTGCAACTGAGGAGTAACATTCTGGTCATGATGGATCATTGACAACTTAAAACTTACGGTCAGCACAAAGTACCAGTCTGAATGTTGTGACTTAAATGGCAAAATTCCCGCAAACCCACGGGCGACTCCCCCATTGTGCCGCCTGTACATTCAGGCAAAACCCTAACCTCCCCCCAGGTCTTGTTTCCTTGGTCAGTTGAGGAGAGATGACCAGTCTCTACGGAGAGAGCCGCGCCCCTCACGGCGGCCCCTGGCAGGCAAGGCCACCGAGACAGATGAACGGGGCTCAGTATCACCACAGAGGAAGGAGGGGTTTCCGAGGAGATGGAGCTCCTGGGGCTGGGAAGGCAGAAAGGCCTTCACAGGGAGGCAGGGCCTGAGCTGGGGGCTCCAAGGGATGGGGTCCACCCGCAGCAAAAGGGGGGAAGAGTGAGCTCTGAGGCAGGAAGTGGAGCATCAACGTGTTGGGGAAGATTACAGGCGAGAGGCAAGACGACGGAACAGCAGGGAGGGAGGGACGTGACCCCTGCAGCTGAGCACTACCGTCCAGGCCAAGTCCGTTCTGAGTTCCTCTGAGTGTGTGTGTGAATAACCACTACTGAGAATGAGGTGCCACCTAAATGCAAGACGCGGGTGCCACTGCTCAGTCCGGTGAGGATGTTCCGGTTAATAACAGCTCCCATTTACAGAGCAGCTACCGGCAGACACTTCACATATATTCCCTTTTTGTTTTTATGACAACCCAGTTAGGAAGGTGGAGGATTTGAACCCAGGCCTTGGGCTCCAAAGCCCACACGGCTTCTTTCTTCCCATCACAATCAAGGCTCTTACGCTAGTGAGCCCACGGTTCGAGGCATTTCACAAAGCCCTCTGAAGATGATCCCCAGCGTGTGTTAATGACGTGTCGCTCAGGGCAGGCTGGCTGGAAGGAGCTCCCGGAAGATTGCTGTGACGTGTCTCCTAGAAAACCGGTGTCGTCACAGACACAAACAGCTTTACCCCATACATTAAGTGAGGCATCTTGAAAACGTGTGACTTCCAGCTTAAAAAACGGCATCTTGACACCCAAGCTCTCTCTGCTCCCTCCGGAACAGTAAGGTCTAGTCTCACAGGAGAGAGTTGCAAAGGAGAAGTCCACCGAATCCTAGAAGCTTTCCAGCTGCTGAACCCGCCACAGCTGACTTCACAGACCAGAGGAAGCTCACAGCTCAGCCTCAAGAGACAGGCCGTCAGACTTCCAGGCTCAACGACCCCACCAGGCAGGGAACCCAGGACATTCAAGGGAGAAACTGTCAAGCCCAGGAGAAAAGAGCACAGACACGGACACTTGGGGGACTCCCCCCAGCAAAGCACCGGGGCTGATCACTTACAGCGAAGGCCACCAGTCGACTGCCCCCCAAAACCACCCCTTCAAGACACACATACATGAGCTTCCATCATAAGCATGCTAGTGCCTTGCTCTTATATAGAGACAGATGATGAAATGTCACCAGACATTTCAGGAAATTTCTAACTGGGACCAAAACAAGAGAAAAAAGGAGCAGAGACGAACCAAGAGGAGACTTCCTGGACTTCCCTGGCGGACCAGTGGTTAGGACTCCGTGCTTCCACTGCAGGGGGCAAGGGTTCGATCCCCGGTCGGGGGAACTTAGATCCCGCAAGCTATGAGGCATGGCCCAAAAAATAAAAATTAAAAAAAAAAAAAAATTTTTAATAATTAAGAAAAAAATACTGAGCCTTAGAGAACTCTGAGAAAAAATGAAAATTAAGTGTTCTGAAAGAAAGAAAATATACAAAAACAATGACTACCTTTCGACAATTTTTTATTTTAAGATTAAATACACTCAAGATGTACAACTTTTTTTTTTGGAACCTTGAACAATTTTAAACTGTGATAACCATAGGGGCCACGTGGAAAAGCATTAATTCTGCCTTATAACTGTTTCCACTCCCAAACCTCTCTCATCCGTGACCTATTTGCAAATGGCTGAACCTGGGAGCTTTGCCCCTACCTGGGTTGGAAATGTCAGGTGGAGGAGGCTGCCCAGGGCCGCCAGGCCTGAAACCGTAGCCCAGGAGGCCTGCACATGTGAGCCAACCTTGGCCTCCACTTCCTGGAGTTCTGGGCCTGCCAGACACCTCGGGGCACCTGCGCAGCAGGGAACCATGGAGGCTTGAGCGTTGCATTCTTTTCTCCTTGTCACCCAAGATCTTTTACCAGATTTTTCTGACTTTGCTTCTGAAACCCTTGCTGATCGCATATTCTGTACAACTATCTGACCACCTTCTCCAAATTTCAGTTCTATCATCTATCTACAAGTCAGATCAAAGCGTGCTTTATATGAACTTCCTACGTTCAAAATTCAGCCAGTGGCGCCGCTCCATTCAAAACTACTTGAGGACAGAGCACCCGCATTAGCCGCTCTGCCCACTCTCCCAAACCCCCAACTCAGCTCCCCTGCAGACAAGGACAGGGTTGACCACCCAAGAGCCCAAATCTCCTGCCAAGGAAGAAAAACCTACTTGGAAACAGTCTTCAAGATCTTTGCCAAGAAAACAGAACTCCAAGCCCGACAGGTAAGTCACAAGGCACAGTACCTTTTCCTGCTCATGGCTGGAAGAAGAGCCAGAAAAAAAAAGAAAAGAAGAAGAAGTTGTACATCTTGAATGTATTTAATCTTAAATACACCAGAGAGAGCAAACCCAAGCTCTCTACACGGGCAGGGAGATGCCCTGCAAGTATTCTATTGGTCTACACACTCTCCGGCTTCTATCTGCTGTGCATTTTAGAAGGTACCAGAAATGGTTCTCATCCTTAGGGGGAAGCCCATCCGGGGAGCACAGAGCCTCAGTCTGCACAGAAGTGGTAAATTCGGGATGAATTTGGCCCCCGTGTAGGCCCAGCAGGCTGAGAAAACAGGAGGAGGAAAAATATTCAAATAATCACTCGTCCCAGTCAGTGCTGAGAATGAAGCGGCTTCTCTGGAAGGATCCTCTCACTGTCTGGAACCGAGAGCGTTTCCACTCAGCAATTCCTCCTCTCTGTCGGAAGTCTGCCACCAAATGCCAGAAGCCAAAGGTGACAAGTACTGCATGACTCACATTTTTCATTCGCCTGCTGAACACGCAGTGTGCGAGCTCCTCACACCCAGAGGCACGCTTTTGCCTTAATGCGTTATTCAAACTGAGGTGGGTTTAACGTGTAGGCAGATATTTTTCATCGTATAAGGGGAAAACAATCTCTGGGGAAAAGCATAAAAGAAATAAAAGTAGTAAACAACACACCGACACGTAGTCGGTGACCCAGACGGCGGTACTGACACTGTGACATAGGACACTGCCATCTGGGTCACCGGTATTACGCTTTTACTAGAAGGCGGTGGTGTCTCTTGGTGAGCTGCCAACACTACATCCTTTCCTTGACTTCGTCATTTTGAGGCTAAAAGACACTTAGGATAGTGTATCGGGTTCTGTCCTAAACTGAGTCTCAGCAAGTCCCCTAGAGAGTAAGTAGCTTTATTATCACCATTGTACAGAGGAAGCAGGTTAAGTGCCCAAGGTCACACAGCCAGTAAATGGAGATGCCAAGTGAGATGGGCCGGTGGGTCTGGGCCACCCAAAGGCAGGCCACCTAGGAACCCCACGTTCTCACGCTGAGAGCTGCCACCACCAGGGGACACTGTGCCAGGGACCCAGCACAATGAGTGGAGGAGACGCTCCCCAAAGTGCATTCTCCAAACAAGCGTTTGTCTCCGGTCTTGGCCCTGACACGTGCTACGTCACTGGTGACAATACTACCTTCCCCACGCGATGGCTGTGGTAGGTATATTCATCACAACGTCAGCTAGTCCCTTCCTAGTGGCTCAGACAAATCATACTGAAGGTCAGTGCTGAAATCTGCAGTGAATCCCTATGTTCCTCAACAACCTCCACAGGGGAGGAGCTGCCTCTCCAGCAAACAGCCCCAGCCTGCAATCTTGTCTTCTGGTCTCCTACTCCCAAGCGGACCTCTGGTACTGCCACTGGGACTTCCCTTGCCTTCTTCCAATTTGTTGTTTTAATACGTTAGGACCTTGAATATCAGATAATTAATACTATCAGAACTGTGCGTCAAAAAGGAGATAGGTTTACAGAGTAATGAGAGTAAAGATGATCCAAAATCTCGGAAACAGAATGGAGCAAATACAAGAAACATTTAAGAAGGATCTAGAAGAACTAAAGAGCAAACAAACAGTGATGAACAACACAATTACTGAAATTAAAAATACTCTAGGGGCTTCCCTGGTGGCGCGGTGGTTGGGAGTCCACCTGCCGATGCAGGGGACGCGGGCTCGTGCCCCGGTCTGGGAGGATCCCATGTGCCGCGGAGCGGCTGGGCCCATGGGCCATGGCCACTGGGCCTGCGCGTCTGGAGCCTGTGCTCCGCGGCGGGAGAGGCCGCAGTGGTGAGAGACCCGCGTACCGCAAAAAAAAAAAAAATTTACAAAAAATACTCTAGAAGGAATCAATAACAGAATAACTGAGGCAGAAGAACAGATGAGTGAGCTGGAAGTTAAAATGGTGGAAATAACCGCCAGGGAGCAGAATAAAGAAAAGAGAATGAAAAGAACTGAGGACAGTCTGAGAGCCTCTGGGACAACACTAATCGCACCAACCTTTGAATTACAGGGGTCCCAGAAGAAGAAGAGAAAAAGAAGGGTCTGAAAAAATATTTGAAGAGATTGTAGTCAAAAACTTCCCTAACATGGGAAAGGAAATAGTCAATCAAGTCCAGGAAGCACAGGGAGTCCCATACAGGATAAACCCAAACAGAAACACGCCGAGACACATATTAATCAAAATATTAAAAATTAAAGAAAAAGTATTAAAAGCAGCAAGGGAATAGCAACAGATAACATACAAGGGAATCCCCATAAGGTTAACAGCTGATTTTTCAGCAGAAACTCTGCAAGCCAGAAGGGACTGGCAGGACATATTTAAAGTGTTGAAAGGGAAAAACCTACAACCAAGATTCCTCTACCCAGCAAGGATCTCATTCAGATTCAACAAAGAAATTAAAATCTTTACAGATCAGCAAAAGTTAAGAGAATTCAACACCACCAAACCAGCTTTACAACAAATGCTAAAAGAACTTTGCTAGGCAGGAAACACAAGAGAAGGAAAAGACCTACAAAAACAAACCCAAAACAATTAAGAAAATGGTAATAGGAACATACGTATCGATAATTACCTTAAATGTAAATGGATTAAATGTTCCAACCAAAAGACATAGCCTGGCTGAATGGATACAAAAACAAGACCTGTACATATGCTGTCTACAAGAGACCCACTTCAGACCTAGGGACACATACAGACTGAAAGTGAGGGGATGGAAAAAGATATTCTATGCAAATGGAAGTCAAAAGAAAGCTGGAGTAGCAATTCTCATATCAGACAAAAAAGATTTCAAAATAAAGACTATTACAAGAGACAAAGAAGGACACTACATAATGATCAAGGGATCAATCCAAGAAGAAGATATAACAGTTGTAAATATTTATGCATCCAACACAGGAGCACCTCAATACATAAGGCAAATGCTAACAGCTATAAAAGGGGAAATTGACAGTAACACAATAATAGTAGGGGACTTTAACACCCCACTTTCACCAATGGACAGATCATACAAAATGAAAATACATAAGGAAAACAAGCTTTAAATGACACATTGAACAAGATGGACTTAACTGATATTTATGGGACATTCCATCCAAAAACAACAGGATACACTTTCTTCTCAAGTGCTCACAGAACATTCTCCAGGATAGACCATATCTTGGGTCACAAATCAAGCCTCAGTAAATTTAAGAAAACTGAAATCGTATCAAGTATCTTTTCCAACCACAACGCTATGAGACTAGATATCAATTACAGGAAAAAATCTGTAAAAAATACAAACACATGGAGGCTAAACAATACACTACTAAATAACCAAGAGATCACTGAAGAAATCAAAGAGGAAATCAGAAAATACCTAGAAACAAATCACAATGAAAACACGACGACCCAAAACCTATGGGATGCAGCAAAAGCAGTTCTAAGAGGGAAGTTTATAGCCATACAATCCTACCACAGGAAACAAGAAAAATCTCCAACAAACACCCTAACCTCACACCTAAAGCAATTAGAGAAGGAAGAACCGAAAAACCCAAAGTTAGCAGAAGGAAAGAAATCATAAAGATCAGATGAGAAATAAATGAAAAAGAAATGAAGCAAACAATAGCAAAGATCAATAAAACTGAAAGTTGGTTCTTTGAGAAGACAAACAAAATGGATAAACCATTAGCCAGACTCATCAAGAAAAAAAGGGAGAGGACTCAAATCAATAGAATTAGAAATGAAAAAGGAGAAGTAACAACTGACACTGCAGAAATACAAAGGATCATGAGAGATTACTACAAGCAACTCTATGCCAATAAAAAGGACAACCTGGAAGGAATGGACAAATTCTTAGAAAAGCACAACATTCTGAGACTGAACCAGGAAGAAATAGAAAATATAAACAGACCAATCACAAGCACTGAAATTGAAACTGTGATTAAAAATCTTCCAACAAACAAAAGCCCAGGACCAGATGGATTCACAGGCGAATTCTATCCAACATTTAGAGAAGACCTAACACCTATCCTTCTCAAACTCTTCCAAAATATAGCAGAGGGAGGAACACTCTCCAACTCACTCTATGAGGCCACCATCACTCTGATACCAAAACCAGACAAAGATGTCACATAAAAAAGAAAATTACAGGCCAATATCTCTGATGAACATAGATGCAAAAATCCTCAACAAAATACTAGCAAACAAAATCCAACAGCACATTAAAAGGATCATACACCATGATCAAGTGGGGTTTATCCCAGGAATGCAAGGATTCTTCAATATATGCAAATCAGGCAATGTGATACACCATGTTAACAAACTGAAGGATAAAAACCATATGATAATCTCAATAGATGTAGAAAAAGCTTTTGACAAAATTCAATACCCACTTATGATAAAAACTCTCCAGAAAGTAGGCACAGAGGGAACCTACCTCAACATAACAAAGGCCATATATGACAAACCCACAGCCAACATCGTTCTCAATGGTGAAAAACTGAAACCATTTCCTCTAAGATCAGGAACAAGACAAGGTTGCCCACTCTCACCATTATTATTCAACATAGTTTTGGAAGTTTTAGCCACAGCAAACAGAGAAGAGAAAGAAATAAAAGGAATCCAAATCGGAAAAGAAGAAGTAAAACTGTCACTGCAGATGACATGATACTATACATAGAGAATCCTAAAGATGCTACCAGAAAACTACTAGAGCTAATCAATAAATTTGGTAAAGTAGCTGGATACAAAATTAATACACAGAAATCTCTTGCATTCCTGTACACTCTGAAAGAGAAATTAAGGAAGCACTCCCATTTACCATTGCAACAAAAAGAATAAAATACCTAGGAATAAACCTACCTAAGGAGACAAAAGACCTGTATTCAGAAAACTATAAGACACTGATGAAAGAAATTAAAGATGATAAAACAGATGGAGAGATATACTATGTTCTTGGGTTGGAAGAATCAACACTGTGAAAATGACTCTACTACCCAAAGCAATCTACAGATTTAATGAAATCCCTATCAAACTACCAATGGCATTTTTCACAGAACTAGAACAAAAAAATTGCACAATTTGTATGGAAACACAAAAGACCCCAAATAGCCAAAACAATTTTAACAAAGAAAAATGGAGCTGGAGGAATCAGGCTCCCAGACTTCAGACTATACTATAAAGCTACAGTAATCGAGACAGTATGGTACTGGCACAAAAACAGAAATATACATCAATGGAACAGGACAGAAAGCCCAGAGATAAACCCATGCACATATGGTCACCTTATCTATGATAAAGGAGGCAAGAATATACAAGGGAGAAAAGACAGCCTCTTCAATAAACGGTGCTGGGAAAACTGGACAGCTACATGTAAAAGAATGAAATTAAAACACTCCCTAACACCTTACACAAAAATAAACTCAAAATGGATTAAAGACCGAAATGTAAGGCCAGACAGCATAAAACTCTTAGACGAAAACACAGGCAGAACACTCTATGACATCAATCACAGCAAGATCCTTTTTGACCCACCTCCTAGAGAAATGGAAATAAAAATAAACAAATGGTACCTAATGAAACCTACAAGCTTTTGCACAGCAAAGGAAACCATAAACAAGACGAAAAGACAACCCTCAGAATGGGAGAAAATCTTTGCAAACGAAGCAACGGACAAAGGATTAATCTCCAAAATATATAAGCAGCCCATACAGCTCAGTATCAAAAAAACAAACAACCCAATCCAAAAATGGGCAGAAGACCTAAACAGATATTTCTCCAAAGATATACAGATTACCAACAAACACATGAAAAGATGCTCAACATCACTAATCATTAGAGAAATGCAAATCAAAACTACAATGAGGTATCACCTCACACAGGTCAGAATGGCCATCACCAAAAAATCTACAAACAATAAATGCTGGAGAGGGTGTGGAAAAAAGGGAACCCTTCTGCAATGTTGGTGGGAATGTAAATTGATACAGCCACTATGGAGAACAGTATGGAGCTTCCTTAAAGAACTAAGAATAGAACTACCATATGAACCAGCAATCTCACTACTGGGCATATACCCGGAGAAAACCATAATTCAAAGAGTCATGTACCAAAATGTTCACTGCAGCACTATTTACAATAGGCAGGACATGGAAGCAACCTAAGTGCCCATCAACAGATGAATGTATAAAGAAGATGTGGTACATATACACAATGGAATATTAGCCATAAAAAGAAATGAAACTGAGTAATTTGTAGTGAGGTGGATGGGCCTAGAGTCTGTCATACAGAGTGAAGTAAGTCAGAAAGAGAAAAACAAATACTATATGCTAACACATATATATGGAATCTAAAAAAAAAAAAAAGGTCATGAAGAACCTAGGGGCAAGACGGGAATAAAGACACAGACCTAATAGAGAATGGACTTGAGGACATGGGGAGGGGGAAGGGTAAGCTGGGACGAAGTAAGAGAGTGGCATGGACATATATACACTACCAAATGTAAAATAGATAGCTAGTGGGAAGCAACCGCATAGCACAGGGACATCAGCTGGTGCTTTGTGACCACCTAGAGGGGTGGGATAAGGAGGGTAGGAGGGAGACACAAGAGGGAGGGGATACGGGGATATATGCATCTGTATAGCTGATTCACTTCCTTATACAGCAGAAACTAACACAACACTGTAAAGCAATTATACTCCAATAAAGATGTTAAAAAAGAAAGAAAAAAAAGGAGGTAGATTTAAAACAGGCTTGGGAGAGGGCCTGAGCGCCTCCCTTGCATAACCGCATAGACGGTGTGCACCTTTCCTAGCTGCTCAGAGCACTGGCTGAGCAGTTCTGAGCAGTTCTCTGTTCTGGAAAGCTCCACTGGGATGATAAGGGAGGAGTCACTCTTATTAAAATAGGAATTAAATGAAACCAACCATCCCTTTAAAAAGACCTAGACCAGTGCTTCTCAAACTTTAATGTGCATATGAATCACCTAGGATTTCATAAAAATGTGGATTCTGACTCAGTCCGTCTGGGGTGGGGCCTGAGGCTCTGCATTCCTCACAAGTTCCCAGCTGCTGCTGCTGCTGCTGCTGCTGCTGGTTCATGGACCACTGGAGAACCAGGGTCTAGATGAAACAGCGCTTTCCAAGAGAAATAGAATACATGCCACCTAAGTCATCGTCAATGTCTGGCAGCCCCAGCTAGCCTCTTCTATTCCTGACGTGGAAAACTCGGTCTCTGTGCACTGTGCCAAATCGAATCTCGGAGACAGAGTTCTGGGTTAAGTAGAAAAGAATAGCTTTATTGCTCTGCCAGGCAAAGGGGCACACAGCAGGCTCGTGCCCCTCAAAACTGTGTGTCCCGGGCTTCCCTGGTGGCGCAGTGGTTGAGAGTCCACCTGCCGATGCAGGGGACGCAGGTTCGTGCCCCGGTCCGGGAAGATCCCACATACTGCGGAGCGGCTGGGCCCGTGAGCCATGGCCGCTGAGCCTGCGCGTCCGCAGCCTGTGCTCCGCAACGGGAGAGGCCACAGCAGTGAGAGGCCCACGTACCGCAAAAATAAAAAAAAATTAAATTAAATTAAAAAAACCCGTGTCCCTAAACCCTAAACCGGGAGGATTTGGTGAGGAGTTTTATACCAATGGTTCAAGGGCGGGTTGCTGAAAAAGATTACGGGTGTGTGCAGGGCCTGCAGCTCATTTAATCTGGTCCCAGGTGGTCTCCTGATGAGTTTCTCAAGATTATCAAACTGTGACCTCCTCTGGAATGAAGAATGCTAACATCTTCCATTTGTTGGGGGTTTTAGTTCTGTAAAGAGCTCAAAGATATTGTTATGTGTATCTCTTGAGGGGGAACCAGGACCTGCCCCAAGGCTGCACTATTGTTTCTTGGCCGCTCCTCCCTAGTCTCTGCATCCCCTCCCTTCCCTGATTAGCAACTGTTTGAAAGGCTTCCTGCCCAGGAGCCCCACAGGTTCTTGCTAGGTTTCATTCCCCACCCCTCACCTCTATCCAGTACCAAGGGTCAGTGTCAAGTCAGTCTCAGCCAGGAGGTAATCAGACTTGCAGCTGTACACAGACAGTACCTCAAACGTAAACAGAGAGTATAATGAACCCCTAAGCACCCATCTCCCAGCTTCAACACTGATCAACCAGAGCCAGTCTATATCATACCCCACTGCTGTCTTGAGAAGCTTTGAAAAAAAATACCAGTGCCCACCCAAGACTAGCAGGATCAGAATCTCTGCGGGTGACCCCTCCCCCAGGGGATCCCGAAACACAGTGAAGGTTGGGCAATAACATCAGAGGGAGGCAGCCCCAGGAGAACAGGTGTGGCTGGAGCAAGGCATCAGGAGCTCGCCCCAGGGGCCAACTGCACCCAGCCTAAGCCCTCCACCCTGGGCACACCCCTTTCCACCGAACTCCTCCCCACCCAGGACAAGGAATCAGCTGATACCCTGGGGCCTAGGCGACAACAGGTCACAGGGAAAAACAGCCAGCACTAGAAGAGACAGGCCAACTAGTCCAACAGCCTGAGGAGTGAAGGCAGAGTTCAAGAACAAGAACATGAAACGAGCATGTGGTCAAAACCAGAAGAGAGAGAAGGAAGGCTGGTGAAACAGGAAACAGGACAGAGGTATTGACAAACTTTAGAAACTGACAGGAAAAAATAAACACATGGATGGGTCTTAATAATTTCGGGAATAATCCAGATTCTGAATTTCAGAAGAATAAAATAGACCACACAATTTTAAAATCCAGCAGAGGAAATTCACCCCGATGAAACACTACAAGAAAAGATACCCCCATAAATGTATAACTAAATCATTCTGCTGTACACCTGAAACTAACAAAACATTGTAAATCAACTATACTCCAATATAAAAATTTTTTTCAAAGAAGAACCCCCTCCCAAAAAAGGAATGGTAAAAAGAAAACATAAAATTGCATTAGCCCTAATATAATCACAATTTTCATAAATGTACATGAGTTAAATTCACTAATCAGACTCTCATCCTGGGTTTAAAAAACAAGATCCTGCATCATGCATCTATAATAGACATATTTAAAGCAAAAGGACATGGAAAGATTGGAAACAATGAAAGCGAAGGAGCTTTATCGGGCAAACAGAAACTAAAAACAAAGGAAAAAACAAACAAAAAGGAGAATAATTTTAACATCAAAACAAATAGAATTTAAGGTGATAAACATCATAAAGGATGAAGAGTACCTATACACCAGAAAAGGGAACAATTAATTAGGAAGATATAAAGATAATAATCATATGTGCACCTAACAATATAGCCTTAACATAATATAACATGACAGCTGTCAAAACTATAAGGAAAAAACTAAGATACGGAAGAATTAAGTAACATGAAAAAGCTCAAAATAATATAGGGAAAAATGTATCCCCAAACAAAAAACACATTATTTTTGAGCACATGTGGAACATTCACAAAAACACACTCTGAGTAAATGCACCCAAAGTTCTCTTACATGTTCCAAGGGAGTCAGTGTCACGTTAACTATATTCTCTGACCATATGCAATAAAAACAGACATCAACAGCATAAGAAAAGTTATTAAAGAAAAATGTCAAAACTCTAAAAGATGGACGCTATTAAATAACCTTTCGGTTAAAAAGGAAATTATAATGGAAATTACAAAATAAATACAAAATTACAAAGTGAATAAAAATGAAAGCACTACAGGTCAAAATTTGTGGACCACCACTAAAGTAATACTTAGAAGAAATGTTACAGCTTTGAATATATTTATCAGAAAATGAGAAAGAAGTCAAATCAAAAGGCTGAGCCTTCAAAAAAAAGAAGTTAGGAAAAGAGCGTGACCTCAAAGAGACAAGAGCGAAATAAAGGTGAGAAGTCAGCCACGTAAACAAAAAATAGAGACGAAGAGGTTAAAAAGAGCAAAAGCTGGGTTTTCTTTAAAGATTAGTAAGATGAACAAAACTCTACATGAGCCTGAAAATAAACAAGCTTTAGACAAATTCAGAAATACAGATGCAGAAAGAAAAATGAAGTAGCAAGAGCCGAAAAACAGATTTACAAAAATAATGGAAATACTATGAACAATCACACAAGAATAAAACTTAAAGCCTAGATGAAATGGATATACGTCTAGAAAATTATAAAATGCCAAAATCAGTCCATGGACAGAAAACTCAGATAGACTAATAACAAGGAAAATAAAATGATAAATGTCTCCCAGCACACTCTCAGGCTCAGGTCCCACGGTTTTACAGGTGAGCCCTATCAGATTTCAGATACAGATCATCTTCATCTTATACAGATGGTTCCAAAACCATTTTAACCCATTTTATGAGACCAGCATAACCTCAATTCCAACCAGATAAGAATAAGAAAATTGTAGGCCAATTTTATTTAATAAGACAGATGTGACAACTACACATCTAATCCAACAATGTTTTAAAATACAAGACAAAGAAGGGTTGATCAAACAACGCAACGGATGCTTTAACATCAGAGCATCAATCACTGTAATTTACCACATTCATGGACTGAGGGATAAAAATCACCCAGACATGAATAGACTTAAAGGAAAAGGTCAACAGATATTTATGATGAAAGCTCTCAGAAAGTGGAGACAATGGAGTCCTGTAGTTCCTTAACCCGATTAAAGCTGCTATCAAAAATCTCCATTACACACATTCTCAGACTAGGAAAGAAGAGGCAAAGCCCCATCACTACTCTGCAACAGAGTCCTTGGGTTCCAGCTGACAATACAAGTCACTCTGGTATAAGGAGTCGCAGGAATGGGACAAACAAAAGTGTCATTTTTTTGCATGTGATATCGTCCCCAGAGAAATGCAACAGATTCAAGTGAACTTTTAGTAAAACCAATGAGAGATTCAGCAAGCTGGCCAGTTTCAAAATCAGTGAACAAAAACAGATGTTTTCCTCCACACCACAATAACCAATCAGAAAAAAATTTAAGAATAAAAAAAGTCACTGTTCGCAATACTACAGAAACTGTACAGAACTAGGAATTAACCTAATGACGAAGGCTCAAAACCTTTCTGGAGAAAGACCTAAGCAGATGGAGAAATATTCTCGGTCACGGGACAACTTGAAAGTTCTTAATTCTCTCCCAGATTAATCTGTATATTTGATCCAAATCCAATATAACTCCAGCAGAACTTAAGGGGAACTTGATAGAAATGGGCACAAAAGTATAACAGACCTTGAGGAGCCAAGATATTTTGAAAGAGAAAAGCAAAGATCAAATTCACCTGATCAGAAAGTAAAACATGTATAAAGCCACGAAATTAAAACGGTGTGGCACCAGTGCAAGAAGAAACACATAGGGTTTTGGAACAAAAGAACAACCCAGAAACATACCCAACGTGTATATGGGGACTTGGCATACAGTGGAGGTAACTTCCCAAATCACTGGGTAGGAAACTGGACCACTTGGCAGGCGGTGCTGGAAAAACTGAGTATCTCACATTTTACACAAAAAAGCCATCTCCAACCTAAAAATCTAAACGAATCTCTATGGCCGTCCAAGTATGAGTATCTTTGAGATCTTGAGTGGGGAAAGATTTTCTCAAGACTGAAATGAAAAATTGATAGATTTGACTTCATCAAAATTAGGTTTTTCTGTTTATTGAAGGACACTACAGACAAATGAACAAAACGAGTGAAAGACTGGGAGAATATGCTTACAAACATGAAAACCAACACAGGGTGAGCATGCAAACACACAAGAAACTCTTGCAAATCAACAAAAGGACGGTAAACCATTTTAAAAAAGAAAAAAGGGACAAAATATATGACGAGACAATTTACAAAAAAGTAAATCTGAAAACCTAAACAAGTATAAAATGAGGTTTATAGAAGTAGAAAACTTACCGGTGATCAGAGAAAAATCACAACGCTGAAGTGCCACTTTCAAACCATCAGGCAGAAGCCTCTAGGAAGCGCTAATGAGGCTGTGGGAGAGAAGCATGGTGCGGCGCTCTGGCGAGCAAGCTGGTAGTGCTCAGTGAAATTAAGAACACTTTTCACCCTGGGACTCAGCAATCCTACTCCTGGGTATCTGTTAGGAGACACGTGTAATGATGCCCGAGGCCACCAAAGGGGGCCATTCCCCAGGGAAGTGGACATGTGAGCTAGAGTGGTGCTAGGGACTGAATGGTGTGTCCCCCAAATTCATATGTTGAAGTCCTAGCCCTCGATGTGATGGTGTTTGGAGGTGGGGCCTTTGGGAGGTTTAGATGAGGTCATGAGGGTGGAATCCCCATGACGGGATTAGTGTCCTTATGAAAAGACTCACTCTCTCTCAAGACCCTTCATCATGTTGAGGACAGAGCAAGATGGCTGTCTGCAAGCTAGGGAGAGGGCTGTCCTCAGGAACTGAATCTGCAGGCACCTTGACCTTGGGCTTCCCAGCCTCCAGAACTGTGAGCAATAAATGTCTGCTATTTAACCCACCCCCACTCCTGTGTGTGGTATTTTGTTATAGCAGCCTGAGCTGACTAAGACAAGTGGATTCTTAAGGTGGAATCCGATGTAGCTCTCACGAATGATGAAATTTATGGGGGGTAACATGGACAGATCTCAAAAACAGTGAGAAGTGAAAGGGAAGGAGAGAAAGATTTATAGCACGATGCCACGCTTAAGAATTATAACTACTTATACATACAAAACAGGCCACATACTTTACAAGAATACATCCGTATAGAGGCATACTAAACACGTTAGAATGAGGAGAGGAGGAGACTAGAAATGGGGATAGAGCAGAAAGGAGAAAAAATTTAGTAAGATGAATCATGATGTGCTGTGAACTGAGAAGTGATTACTGCAACTCGTGTGGGGGGAGACACACGTGTGTGTACACATGCACACACAAGACACATACATATACACACACACACACACGCCCTGAAGGCAGGCAGAAAATAGGGGTTTGATCTTTCCTGCCCAATGAGAGCGTTGGGGCTTCCCTGGTGGCGCAGTGGTTGAGAGTCCGCCTGCCGATGCAGGGGACACGGGTTCGTACCCCGGTCTGGGAAGATCCCACATGCCGCGGAGCGGCTGGGCCCGCGAGCCATGGCCGCTGAGCCTGCGCGTCCGGAGCCTGTGTGCTCCGCAATGGGAGAGGCCACGGCAGTGAGAGGCCCGTGTACCGCAAAAAAAAAAAAGAAAAAAAGAAATGAGAGCGTTAAAGTTCTTACAACTTGACTTAAGGATTTCAATCTTTGACATAAAACAACTGGCAAGATGTCCCTAAACTTTCAGAATTATAGTGAACTGGGTTGATAGCAGCCCCTCATTTCTATTCCAAGGAGGTAAGATGATACACCTGTCTGGGTTGACAGACCACAGAGATACACGTACATCTTCTACTTGAAGAAGATTTGGTATTTTGCTGTAACTTATGGAACCTGTCAATTTCATTCACAATTTACACCAGCTTCTAACTGTACTTAACTTATATTAACCATTCTAAATGCTCAGTGCTTTATCGGCTGGATCTAAAGTACTGCAGGACATCTGGCTTGGCAAATGGGATTCTGCTTGCTATCAGAAAAGAGAGCTTCAAGCGCTCACTTTCTTCTCACACCCTCAGGTCTGCCTTCAGCCAGGACCAGCGCATCTCAGAAAACATGACTTGCATGTCCACACCCAGACAAAGCAGTCAGGAGAAGCTTTCTGTGGTCTGGACTTCAGCTATAATGCTCGTTTGGCATCACAGAGAGCTGGGGGAGGGCGGCTGCAGGAGCCAGGGCCCAGGTTCCCGCCACCTCCCTGCTCCACGTCCTCCGTGGTTGCCGTCATCCTGGGCTTCCCCCTTTGGTGCTAAGATGATGGCAGCAGGCCTGGGCAGCCTCTTCTCCCGCAGGCGTGTTCACAGGCAGAAAATGGCAGTCTGTCCTGGCTTTTATCAAAGCAGCAGCACCATAAGCAAATCTGCCTGACAGTCCCCATCTCTCTGGCCAAAATGAAGTGAAATACCCAGCACACTTGGCCACGGGAGAGGCCCCTTGCTGGTGAGTAAGGAGGGAAGGCGGGGAGGGGAGAGATGAGGGGAGGGGGGCGGCCAACAGTGTGTGCTCTCATTCAAACTGCTCCCAGCCTCTCCACAATGCATCTGCACGTAACAGTGGTCCCGGGGGCGGGGGGGCGATCCCCATCAGTAAGGCACCCGAGAAAGAGTCAAGAGGAAGACCAGAGCAGAACAGAGCTAAGATGGAACAGTCTGGACCTTAAAATGAGCACCCCCAGAGAAAACAGCAGTCACAGAGAAGAAGCCACAAAGGAACAGACTCAAAACGCTCAACAGAGTCACCACCTACCACCCAGCAACTCCACTCTTAAGTATATACCTAAGAAAACTGAAAACCTACGGTCACATAAACACTTACACAGAGTTGTTCACAGCAGCCTTCTTCATACTAGTCCCAAAGTGGAAACAATCCAAATGCCCATCAATTTATGAAAGCACAAACAAGAAGTTGTATATCCACACCATGGGATATTATTCAGCCATGAAAAAGAACGAAGTGGTGATACCTGCTACAACGTGGATGAACCGGCAGAACATCACAGTGAGTGAAAGAAGCCAGACGCGAAGGGCCACATACATACTGTATGATTCCGTTTATACGTGAAATACCCAGAGTAGACAAACCCACAGAGACAGGAAGTAGATTAAAGGTTACACAGAGCTTGGGGGACGTGGGGCAGGTGAGGAGTGACTGCTGACAGGTATGGGGTTCTCGATGGGGTGTTGGAAACGTTCTGGAATTAGACTGTGGTGATGGTTGCACCACATTGTGAATATACCAAAAAATAATGAATTGTGTACTTTAAAAAGGTTAAAATGGTGAGTTTTATATCAATTTTATCTTAAAAAGTAATGGAGCAGAGGTATCAGGCATCATGTCCAGGGAGCTGCCCTGTGCACCAGGACAGCAAGCAGCATGTTCAACGGGGAAAAGTTTTCCAAGCACGTGCTGCGCCATCACGCTCCCTCTCCGAAGTGTAAAACTAACTCTCCCTTAAAGAACAGAAATCCCTAAGACACTTAGGGGCCCTCATGGCCTAACTCAAAACTCCGCCTCAGCTTGCGCTTCTGACACAGCCCCTTGGCCAGCACGATCCCAACGGGAAATGCTGGAAAACTTACAGATGAGCATCAGGAAAACCTCCCTAGTCTCAGATATAAGAATCAGCTTTTGAAAAAATACCCTGAGCCTCTCAAATTAACAGGCCACTGGACACTGGATGCCACCCGCGGGCACCACTGCTGAAAGTCCATTCCAAGAAGCTTCCCTGGAGGACAGCAGGATGGCAGGAGCGTCTGGAGACAGGCTGTGCGGGTAGGGGCGGGAGGCCCGCCATGGCGCCCTCAAGCGAACATGCACCCCCCAGCCCAGTTCTGGGAAGGGCTGCGATTCCCCATCAGCGGGAGATGGGAGTGCCCAGCTTCGGGGGCAACGGTGGATCGGGGTACAGATTTCTCAGCAAGACCCCCTCCTCCTAACACAAAATAAAACCACCACCACATGCAAAGAGGAAGCCCACAAACACAAGCTCCATTGTGAGGGCTGAGGCGGTTTCCTGGTCCCAGAGCCCTGCACACTGGCCACCTGGGAATAGTTCCCACAGTGACATTTTTAAACCTGGCTTCCACCCCACCCCCTCCTTTCACCCCAAGGTGGTTCTTGCACCTTTTCCTTTCTCCCTAAACCATCCTGCCCGTTCTTCAGGCCGTGTTCACCCTGACTTAAGTGCGACCTCCCTCCAATATCCCAGAGTAAGTAGAGGAATCCCGCAGTAGTGCCCTGCTCCTCCCGTGTGGCCTCCCCCAGACTTGCTTTCCTAGCTCTCTGACCTGAAAACAAGTTTGAGCCTTTGCGTCCTAAAATAGGCCTCCCCACCCACCACCCCCATCCCTGCACCTCCCCCATGCTGCACACCTCACAGGTCCTGGAGCTGCCCCTGGTGGGGTGGGACAGAGGCACCGGGCAGCCCCAAAGGCAGCCGCACCCCTGGTGACAGAGAGTGGCCATCCTAATAGCTGGCAGACAGGAACAGGCCAGCAGGATGTACCTGACTTGCCACCAGGTATCACGCTATAATTAGCCATTGTAATTGAAGCCGAACGTAATTAATTACAAATTGAAGTGTTCAAGTTTAATTCCATTAAAATTACACCATGAAACTAGGGAATTACAAAGGATTACCGACAAAAAGCAAATAGGGATGAATAAAAGAAACGACGGGCTGACTCCATGCATGTCTGGGTCACACCCAACGCTCAAGTAGGGCGGACGGCACCCCACCTGCTTTTAATCAACCTCTGGGGCCCAGCCCAGCGGCCGTGTGCATGGGCCACCTCTGGAAGGGCCAGCGCCAGGCACCAGGTGACACAGGCCTGCTGCCCGCTCAGCATCTACCGGAACCTGAAGACCACTCCTTCCTCCAGGCACTGCTCCCAGCCCCTCCCCCAGCCCCAGTCTCCTCAGCTGACACCTCTCCCCCAGAAGGCCTGTCCAAATGCCACTCACTGGGCCCATCTCTGCCACGGCCACCACGACCCCAGCAGCCTCCCTGGACACGCCAGGACCCGGGCGCCGCCTCCTCCCTCGGCCACCAGCACTCAGCCTGGCATCTTTTCTCCTGGCCCAGTCCCTCTCCACCCCTTACTGGACTAGGACGTCCTACCCTCCCGGCTCCATCCCTCACCACCTCTCCCCCTCACACTCTGATCAGCCTGTCCTAAGGAGCTTCTGGAAGAATTCTCCTAAACACAAATCTATGTGCTGAATTGGCCCTCTCGCATTTAAAAGCAGCATCTTTCAGGGCCCTCAGAACACAGAACTGACTCAGCAGGGCTTTGCACAGAGGCTGTCTGGGCCCAGGCCCTGGGCACGTACTTGCACTCTGTAACGTACTTATTCCTTCTGTGTTTACTTTCTGTCTCCCCTGCTGGATCGTAAGCTCCCTGAGGGCAGGGACGTCCTGTTGCTCTGGTCACTAGAAGGCTGTGCTGGAACAGCGCCTGGCTCACAGGGGAGGTCAGTGCAGCACGATGTCCCAGGCCCATCTTTCCAGGCCCCTGTCCTGCCCTCCGCACACATCAGACACCCCCGGCCCTGAATCTGATGCCTGCGGATGCCCTGTGTCCTGCAGTTCTGACCAGTGGGGCCGCGGGCTCAGTCCTCTTGGTACCCCAGGGGCTTGAACAGGATCCAGTGCGGACACTGGGCACCACGGAGACCCGCTCAATAAATGAATGAATGAGAGGCCCCAACAGTCCACGAAAAAGAATGAGTCATTCAAAAAACAAACAAAACTGCAAACCCCCTCACTCAAACACGCTGCATTATTTCTGAGACCAGCCCACCTTTGCGCATATTCTCTTACTAAATGTACAACTTCATTACAAAACAAGTCGCATCATCTCCAAAAAACCAGGCCTGCAGAATAATCATGTGAATTCAGAGTGGCCTGAACGCTCAGCTTTTCCATGAGGACTCCCTGAGGAAAGTAAGGCGCGTCAGCTGATCAGGCTTCTCATCAAGGGATGGATGTCCACCTGAAGACCCCTTACGGAGCCGGCCTCCTACTGAACACACCCCAGCACCGCCTTCACCTGCAACTGGGAACAAAACCCTGTGTGGTTGATGCTTTTCGGGTGATATGAGTGGATTTGAATCCAGTATCACTACGGTGGCTAAAGCAACTAGATTCCCAGGGGCTGAGGGGGGCGGTTTCGTCTTGGCCGAATATTTGCATCTCACAGCGAATTGCTCCCCAGCACCAGCATCAGGCCAGGTGTGTCACAGAACAGTCTTGGTTAGAGACCCATGCTCCACAGCCCAGTGCTCAGGGCAGTTCCGCTGGACAGTGCCTGGCCTCCCCTGAGTCAGCTCGCTCCCTCCCTCCCTCCCTCCCTCCCTCCCTCCCGCCCAGGCCCCACCATCAGGCCTCTCTCCTGCCTTCCATTTCCCCAAAACCTTCCCACAAATTTGCTCTGTGCACAGATGGGGCGTTGAGGGCAGCAGGTGACACAAGGAGGGTTATGTTCAGCCCAACGCTGGAACTGTACCCCTACTATCAAGATAAAGTTTGCTAACGGGAGTACTCACTGCCTGGGGAAGGACTCTCTCTCAGATAATTCTCTTTGGAGCTCTATTGCTGGGAGCTGACTCTGAAGTCTCAGGGCAGGGGAGGCTCTAGAAAATGTCTCGGATCCAGCGAGGTCTTGGCCAGAAGGTGTCTGTCCACCGGTCACCCAAGTACCTTCATGTGCACCTCAGAAACTCTACTCAATCCCCAGCTGCTCACATTCAGTGACTCACCCACCCCCAAGCTCACCCCTGGCAGCTTGTGGACAGGGGACCCCTTCTGCTCCCCCTGTCGCCTCATCACGACGACCCCACTTCAAGGGAGAGCTCCTCTCAGGGACAGCAGGGGTGGCAGGGAAAGTGTGGACGGGACAGAGGCAGCCCCAGGCATCCACCTTCTCCTCGCAGCTTCTCACCTTCCAGCCCGGATCGTAGCTCCTCCACTGGACTGTGGTGTGGACGACAGGAAAGAAATCAACAGCCTAAACCAGATCCTGCCCAGGGTCAATACTCAGGAAATGAGAGCTGATACCATATATATATATATATATATATATATATATATATATATATATATATATATATATGTATATATATGTGTATATATATGTATATATGGCATAAAAAAAAATTTTTTTAAGCATCTGTCTTGTCACTAGTGGACATAAAACCAGCTACAATAAGAGGAATCCAATGCTTTCCTTCTCTTCTCTGCCTTTTCCTGAAGCAACACTGCAATCCCAGCTCCAGAAATGGGGAAGTTAAGACACAAGGTGGGAGCGGGGGGGGGGACCAGATTAATCCTTCAGCCCTCCCCACCGCAAATGATGGCCAACTCTCAAGCACCAACCAAAACGCAAACAGATCCTCCACAGGCTTCAACCCACCTTGGAGACTCAACATCAAAACCTCTCCACTGCACTTCACCCCTCCTTTTTCCCAGGGCTCAGCCCCTGAATTCCCGCCACTCCCCCCAAAACCCACAAAGCCCAACAAAGGAGCGTGTCTTCTTCCACTGCCTCCTCCCCGTCCCTCTGGACACCAGGCCGTGCCCCCCTCATCAGCCACCCAGGCTGGACCCCAGGGACGGTGGCTCCTCTCAGCGCCCCCCCTTGGTGAGGTCCTGGCAGCCCTCACTTCCCCAAATCCATGCAAATGCTGATGCAGCCAGACACTGACGTCACCCCTACAAAAATACCCTAGGTACTTTCTTTGTAAATGAAGAAGCAGAGAAAGCATGCAGGCTATGAAGGCCACTGCTGTGAAACGAGCTGCTCGGGAGCCTTTGCCCAGGCCCACGGGACAGCTTCTGGGGGCCGAGCCCGCCTGAGACGTTTCTCCAGCGCTGACCCCAAGCCTTCGTGTTTCTTGCTACTCGCTTTCTCTTGCATTGGTGGAGTCCTGACCGTTGCAATACCAACTTTCCCCATTCATATGGGGAAGTTTCCTCCCATTCAGGCTGTGAGCAGAGTCAGAGAATAAATCTCTGTCAAAGAATTGTTCTGCCCGATTCTATTTTTAAAAACGTGAATTTTCTGTGTTATGTGCCACAAATACAATTATGTATATTTTAACCAACGTATATGTCACTTTGCAAAGAAGGAGTTTAATAAACGGGAATAAAAAAAGAAATACATGTTCTATCAGTGTGTATCTGTCAGTACCTTTCAAAACACAGCCATTTTAATATACCCTGCCTATCTTTCACAATTCTAAGAAGAATTCCGTTTGCTTTCTTAAACTAACTAGCTGAGTGAGTCCCAAATCAGAAATACACAGGACTGCTCCCTAAAAGACGCCCTCAGTTCTCGTGCAGCAGGACTCGCTGGGTGCCAAGATTTGTGGTGGGTGCCACAGCAGAGGGCAGAGTGAACAGCAGGTGCGTGCCTGGGAAGCTCAGTGGGTGCTATGTGGGGGCCATCAGAAACAGCAAAGGAGACAGCCAGAGCTCAGCGACCACCGGCCACCCCCCAACTGCTCTGCTGGCACACCCTCTCCCACGCTTCGCCAGGTGCACAGAACTCGGCTCAAGCTTTACCGGCCTCTGGGCGCTTTCCCTGCCCACTCCACCCGGCTCTGGACGCCCATCCTCTGCAGCCCTCCACCGATCCACGCGCATGCTCCGTGACGGCTGCCTCCCAGCCACCCGGCGCACCTCTGCCCATAGCAGGCTGCCCGCTCTTCCAGCGGGGAGCCGCGGCTCTCTCACCCTGCATCACAGTGCCTGGCACACAGGGGCTCCCTTGGCGTTGGTGAAAATGAAGAAGAAGTGCATAAACTAGGCTACAGACTCAGATGTGCAGAGGGAGGAGTTTCCCCAGTGGACCGGGGATCTGGGATCCTCCTAAGCGGGGAGGGGGTAGGGGGAGGGTTAGGCGGGGTGGAGACAGCCGTCAGGAACTCTGCCTCCTAAGGAATGTGGCCGCCATTCTGTGCCAACGTGAGCCACTGTGGGTCTTTAAGGAGAGGAATGACATGATGAAATCAATGATTTGGGAAGATTCATCTGGCAGCCACATACATAATGGATCGCGACCCGTTTCAGACAATTTTCAAACAAGTAAAGGCTACACTCAGCTCTTGTAGTTAGGAAGCTTTGGCTCTCACACACAAGCAGCCTTCAAAACTAACTGCGCGCGCACACGCACACACAAGATTTATTAAAGTATCAGTGTGTCTTAAAATGACAGCATAATTACACACCAACACAGAGCAACGTGAAACAATCACCACAAACCACTTCTTACTCCTCCTGACGATGACATTCAACCGTAACTGGCAATATCCTTCCTCTTCCAATCCCATATCAATGCTGACAAATTGGGGTGCCAGGGTTGAGGAACCATAGGGGGAAGAGCATGTGTCCCTCCCCCTCCCCCAACCCCCAGGGATGGTCGGCTCCAGGTGACAGCTTCCTGCCATGCTCTCCAAGGTAAGTGCTCGCCAGGCCCTGGCCGCCTCACTGGTCCTCTGCGCTTGCCCCTGAGGTCCCTGGCAGACCACGTCACCTGGACAGGGCGCTCTGGCAGCAGCCTGGGCTTCCCGTCTGGCTGCTGGGTCCCACACATGCCTGTGGAGCAGAAGCATGACTCTGAACCTGACCTGTCTCCGACTTGGCTGACGGGTGTGACAGCGCACTGTGTTATGTAAACGAGTCGAGGTACAAGTGAAACAAAGCGATTCCAGTAAACTGAGGTTTCTACACTGGTTTACATGAACCCTCTGATTCTCACAGCTTTCTGTTTCAAAAACGTACAACTTACACCACCTCTTCCTGTGTGAACGGTAAGGGAAGGTGGAATTTTATTTGCAGGTCTACGTATTTTAGCTGTAACTTCTGCACGGTGATGACCCAAAATTTTTTCCCCTTTAAAAGGTTTGTGTCCTATGGGCAGCTGGGCACAGTAGAACAATGTGAAACAAAGAATTCACTGTACACAGAACCGCATGGGTTCAAGTTCTAGGGCAACTATCATGGTGAAAAACAGAAAATAAAGGATGCGTTTCACCATTATCTGCCACACCTTTCCGAATGAAGCAAAAACGGTGACAGGAGCAACAGAATGTTCTTATTTTCAGGGTAAGGAGAAAAAAAATCTTTTCCAAACCTAATCAAAAAATTGAATGTACAATCCCCTCCAGCAAGAATTTTATTTTTAATTTTCATTTACATAGTATCTTTCTTCCAAGAATCTCAAAATAATGGAGCTCCACAGATACTTTTAAAAAAACAACAACAACAACAGTTGTCACACGAAGGAGGGGACAGGCTTGGCAGGGCGGGAGCTCAGAGAGGGACAAGAAGTGGCAAGCAGGGTGGCAGCAGGCACTCGGCTGGCAGCACCCAGGCTGAGCGCGGCTCCGAAGCGGCCCTTCCTTTGCCAGCAGCTCACCGGCCTTGCTTCTATTTGCATCTTCCAGCTCTTCAAGACAAGGATTTACCTTTGGTGTCACTTACTAGCTTTACATCAAATTATTTTGATCTAAACAGCAATTTCTCCTCCAAAAATCCAAGGGAAGGTGGCAATAAACCAAAGACCCTTGCAGGTCCAAAATAACAACTGAACCAAGATGCCTAAAATGAGTTCATATTCTTTTGGGTCTTAAAAATATAAAACTATGTTAGAAAATAAAATGTTAACAATTTATTAGGGGAAGAGACCTGGTGATTAAGAAAGACCATCTTGCTTTTTGGGGGAAATTGGAAAGAAGCTTTTGAGCTGGTTGGGTTTTTTGTTTTTTACAGCTGGGTGGACAGGATCTGAACGCCTTACATTTGGCAAAAAGCTGTCAACACCCAAATAAAATTTTAATGACAGTAAGAATGGCATTCTATTTCTCACAATTTCGCAATGTTCACTTAAGAAAGAGCTAATTTGTCAATATGTTTTTCCCTTAACCAAACTCAAGACACCACACAACTATGCATAACTTTTTAAAGAAATGTTAACTCCTTTAACTTATTTGATAAACACAGTCAAAGAGAAAGATGTCTAAGAAAACGGCCGCAGGCTGGTATACCCAGGGTAATGCTAAGAGAGCACAAGCTTCAGAGAGAGTTCTGGTAATTTCTCCCGACATTAACTTCACAAATCACAGTCAAAAGCATCCAGGATTTCAACTGTCAGCTGAGTGAGTCGGCCACAAGCAAGACTGGGTAGGCCCTGCTGTGGCCTCTTGTGTTTTATAAAAGGTGTGGACCACATAGCTGGTGTTCCCAACTTCACAAGTGCCTCAAAGAAGGAAGCAGAATCTAGTCAGTTTCACGTGCACCTCCTACCTATTCTTCCAGTGGCTCTGCAGTGTTGGATAAATTCTTGGAAGGACTGAACACTCCCAACCCCGCTCCTTTCCGGTCACCTGTCCCATGGTGTTCCTGAGAATGGGGCGGGGGGGGGGGGAACCTCTGCGTAGGGATCCCACCAAGCATACATTTGAAGAACTTCCCTGGCTGCCCCAGGCCCAGGGCTCTAATAAACACAAAAATTCTGCTGTCTGCCCGGGGCCTCCTGCCTAAGGAAAGGCCTTCAGATTCAAATGAAGAAACTGACAACATTTATTTTGCACACTAACATCATCGTATCAGAATTTAATTACAGCAAGAATTAGAATTATTTTTATTAGAAAGTTGTTTACTTTTCAAAGGAAAGGTTCTTGATGGGGTTTGCAACAAATCAGACGTCTTTCAGGAAGAGCTGTTCGCCTTCAAACTATGTCACATTATATGAACAGGGTAGCGCACAGACTTTTTAAGTCACAGGTACATTATCCCAGGTGCTTAGCCCAGGTGCTTCAAAGCAGCTTCAAGCCATGGTACAAATGAAGGCTATGCCACAGGTACCCCGTCAATCCCAGGTAAGTCCCTGCAGGAACACCTCCTGCCCAGCCAAAGACCGTTCTCCTCTACCAGCGTTCTCAGAGGAGAGCCGAAAAGCAGGACTGATTACAGCTCAGCAAATCCAAGACTGTGAGAACCGACAGCTCGACACAAATCAGCACCTAAACACCAACCGAAACTTGGTTCTTAAACATAAAGCAAAACCAAGGCTATTAGCTGGCTTTGAAAAGTAGAATAGGAAGAATGACTGAGATAATTCAGAGGGCCCCACCGTGAACATTTTACTGAAATATCCTCCTAACCTGGTGTTTGGTTTGGTCTGGTTTGGTTGCTATTTAAGGTTACATCTCTAAATGTACTTAGGGAAAGTAATTTCTTTCTGAATTTGAAATGTTTATCAGGGTATAAGAAAAGGTACCCAAATGCTCATGTCAACAAATGCTTATTAAATCAGAAATCACAAATTTCTTTGCTCTATTAGTTATATAATACAGATATTAAATCGCTCGTCTAATTATGCCATTAAAGTTCCCCTTTCACTCCGTGATCCACACATGCACAGTTCTCCTGGGTGTCCAAGCACACACAGGTATCCCGTCCCTAAAACGCCCAGCACAGCTGAACATCAGGTAAACAGCAGTGGGGCACAGGGAGAGGTCACAGAGCCCCATTTCAAACAGCTTCAACAAAATGAATGGCCATAAGTAAGGAGTGTCTCTGTGCTCTGCTATAATAAGATTCAAACACAGGATTCCAAGAATTCCACCTGTTTCCAATTAGATACCAGAACTGCTTGAGTGTTTAAACCACATTCACTTGCTACTTATACAAAACAATTCTTCCGGGTTTTCTGAACATTTTAAGTATGTTAAAATAAGATTAAGGGTCTGGTTTAGACAATCAGAGGCAGGGGAATTTCAGCTGAAACCAAAACTATCTCTCTGCAGCCATAATGCAGAGCTTCAGACAAAACAACAGGATGAAATACACGAATTTCTATCTTTGACAATTACTTGTAAAAATCAGAACTTTCATAGGGAAAGCTACTATATATATATAATGTATGTATAATATGTTAAATAGGTTTTTAAATAATTTCTAAAAATATATGATCCTGTATATTTAATGTTTATAGTAACTTTTAGTCAGCATTTATGTTACAGTCCATCAGATATACCTGTCTTAAATATGTGACACTTACATGAAGCCAAACGTGTGACCTGAAAAAGACGGAAGCACAGGTAGGAATCTGGCTTAGCTCTGCAGGATTTTTCACACGATGAATTTCTCTTTTTAAAAATGTACAACTTTTCCTCTAACAAATTTGTCCTTCCTTCCTTTCACTGAGGATGTTCCTTGTGCTTTTATAAAGGAGCTGAAAGGCACATGGATTTTCTACTTGGAGCCCTGTTTTCTCTCCTAAGACACAGAATATGAGCACAGCCTCAGGAGCAGTTTAGACTGCTGACTGCTCCAGGTAGCCTCGGAGTGGAGGGTCTCCAAGCACAGCCTGGTGCTTCTGCACAGGGACATCCCCCCCTCCACACCACCCCCCCCCCCCGGCCCCGCATGAACCCTAGTGGGTTCGTCTGAATTGCATACAACAGGGCAGAGAACTTCTTCAACAGCCACTAAAGGCCTTGGGCTCCATCAGCTCACCAGACAGTATTTTTAATTTTAAGGTTAGCTCAGTGGATTAGGAGAGAGTCATTCCTGAGGGGACTAGCAATCTGTCCGTTTCATGTCACTAACTACTGGCAGGAGATGGGTGAAATTGGGGAAGCAGAAGAGGGCCTCTATGGACCCAACTGCCCAGGAGGTGCTGCGTAACTCAACCCCTTCACTGACTTACACCTTTAAAAAAAAAAAAAAAAAAGGCAAAACAAAAACCCAAAAAAAAACCCTACACATAGTTTTGTATAAAAGAAAAAGAAAAAAAAAACTTTAATCAACTGATAATGACCCCCTTCCCACACTCAATCTCAAAGACAATGATATTAAGAGAACCAAGAAAACAAAAACAGCAGTTGTGTGGAACCCCTCCATTTGTTTACTCATTATTTTATAAAGGGTCCTAGATGAGATACATACTTTAATCAAAATAATATACTTCCTAGAGGGAAGAGTTCTGGAGGGCTGGTAACATACACACTTCCTTAACAGGAGAAAACAAAATAAAAGCAACCAGAAAATGGACTTGCAGCAAAAATGAAATTGTTTTCTTATTTTGAAAAAGAGGAAAACATTTAAAGGTTACTTTTGCAGAGGTTCCTTAAAGGGAAAGGCTAGTCACCACGGAGGAATAACGAACGCCCTAGCCAGGCACTGGCAAAAAGCTACCCTAACATACAGAGTTACATGAGCTCATTTTAGAAAGTGTCCTCTTTCCAAACGTGTATTTAAAAGACAAATTTATACAATAGTGGTTTTCTTATTAAAAAAAAAAAAAATCCTGGTTTTTACAAGTCTGGGATAGGATAAAAACTTGTCCAACTAGTCTTAACAAGGCCAGATCACTGAAATTCCCATACCAACAAGACTTTGGGACTAAAAAGGAAACAAAATAGAGCTCAGTCTTCAGAAACTCTCTTCCTGGGCACTCACTGCACAGCCCAAGGCAGCTTCAAGTCAGACCGAGCAGAGGGCCCGGAACTCTGCCCCGGCTCCCCGCATTGTGGCCAGGGGCACAATTGCCTCAACTCACCTGGACCCTCCGAGACCCAGCCTCTTTACCACAACCCTCGCTGGGCTCTGCAGGCAACCCGATCTCGGTGTAAGGGGCTCTGGAAAGATGAGAAGAGTCTGAAACTAATGAATTCTCTCTTCTCAAACTGCAGTCCCACTGGCTCACTTACTGTCTGAGAATAGAGGTGACGCTAAACTAGATATCATTTCAAAAGGCCTCTTCAGGGCCCAGAGAAAGAACTAGTTTAGCCTTCTCCTGGAACTTGGGCGTTCCACAGGCAATGAAGGTTTTCAAACAGGCGACGAAGCGGCAATAGGAAATCATCGAAGGCCAAGTCCTTATCTATCACCAAAAGCCAATGGCTGCTCAGTAAAAAAACGATGCTCAAAGAATAAGATTCAAGATGAACATCTGAAAGCGCATTCACATGAACTGATAGGGAAACTTTTCAGTAAAGTTACACAGTTAACCATGCTACCCTGAAGAACTAGCTAATCACCAAGGTGGGGGGGAACGGGGTCAACGAGTTCATATGATAACTCCCTAGAAACCAAATCCACCTCCCAGGCAGTTTTGCCAGGATGCTTCAAGAAGAAACCGCATTGGTGTTAAGCTAGAATGTCACGTTTAGGAAGACAAGAAAAAAAAAATATTAAGGTTTGTCTCCTAAAACTCCACAACGGGTTTTACAGTAAGCTCAGGAATTAAATTATGGTAAAAGGGAGCTATTTTTACTAAAACAGGGTAGACCAATTTATCAAAAATGCCATTCAGCTGTGTTCATTACATTCAGGAATCAAATTTACACAATAGACACTTTGGAGTAATCTATTTTAGTCAATAAACACGAACTCCTTTAAGTTTTAATCTTATCGGAAATACATATTTCACATAGTCTTCTTGCTAGTTAAGTGAGAAATCTGAAGAAATTTCATAACGACTATGAGTCTGCTTTACCGCTCTTACGTAGGCAGAGCAGAAAACAAGCACACACAATTAAAGTTGTCATACTCCGTTTATATACATTTTAATCCAATCCGCTTCACTTCATACAAGCCCGCATCTGGAGTTCATTTGCTTTCCTCCTAAAAGTACTGTAGGTCACTATCACCAGTCCTCCGGGTTAGGAAAGTTAGGCCAAGTTTACCTTCAAGCACACCTTTGAGTTGGGAGCAACAGCCGTCCCCCCGGGACGCCGAGGGCCCACACCCCCGCCCCGGAGCGCCAGGCCGCCCAGGGTCTCTAAGACGCAGACACCCCCCCCAACACCACCGCCAGCGCTCGCGGAGTTTCTGGCCCACACGCCGCTCACCTTCAACTTGGCTCCGGCTACGCACAACATCCACCTGGCAGAGTCCCGGGGCCGTCCCGGCGCCGCGAGCGCGGAGCTGGCAGGTCCCGGGCGGACCCCGAGGGCGCGCCGCTCCCCTGGGTGGGGGTTGGCAGGCAGGAACGCGCCCCCTGGGCACGCCTGCGGCTCGGGCGCCGGTTGTGGAGCCCCAGCACGATGCCCCCTCGGCGCCCGGGGCTCGGCGCGTGGTCCACGGCCCGGTATACCACAGTCCAGCGAGGCCCCGGGGGCTTTGGTTTCGAGAACCCGATCGGAGTAGGCATTTCGAAGCGGACCCGCCGCGCGGTCCATTGCCCCCCGCAGGCCCTGCTGGGAGGACAGGGCCTCGGAGGAGAGGATCAGAGAGAAGCGGGGGGGTGGGATATTTAGTGGGGTCCGCGGGAGCCCCTGGGCGCGGGGAGAGGACCGCCCGGACAGGCGCCGGGGAGCAAGCGCCCCCGGCCCGGACAGACCGCGCAACCGGGCGCAGAGCCGGGCCTGCGTTCGGGGAAAGTTGCAGCCCTCCTCCGGCGCCCGTACCCGCGCCCCCGGGACACCCGACACCCGGGCTCCGCGTGCGCGGCGCCCGCCGCCCCCAGCAAGTTTCCCCAAGCGCCCCTACCGGGGTTCCCGGCCGCGGAGGGGCCGGCTCCGCGCCGCTCCTGCAGGCACACAAAAGAGCGGGGCGGCTGCGGGGTCTGCGGGTGGCCCCCGGGCACCCGCCCGGACGTAAACAAACCCCGGGGTCCGCGCTGGGCGCCCCACGCCTGGCGGGGGAGCGGCGGCGCGGTCCCCGCCCGCTGACAGCCGGGGGCCGCGGCTGGGGGCCGCGGCCGGGGCCCGGGCCGGCCGGGTAGCGCGGACGCCCGCCCGGCCACCCGCCCGCCTGGCCGGAGCCCGGCCGCGCCGCCGCCGCCGCCGCCGCCGCCGCCGGTGGCCGCTCTGACCCTCCCCCGAGCCGGCGGCACCACAGCGCCACCAGCCCCAGCTCCGCCGCGCCGGCGGCAGTGGCGGCGGCTGCTCCTCCTGGAGAGGCAGGCGCTTCACCCCCACAGCAACTCCCCACAAACTTTCCCCGGGAATACGGCGGGCAGGGGGCGCGGGGCGCGCGGCCGGGCGCCGCCGCCGGGCCGCAGCCCCCTCCCGGCGCAGCGCCCGCCGCCGCCGCCCGCCGCCCGCTCCCCGCTCGCGCGCGCACCCCGCGGACCGCCGGGGCCGCCCCCTCCCCGGTCCCGCGGCGGCGGCGGCGGCGGTGGCGGCGGCGGCGCAGGGCCGGGGGGGCGCCCGGGGTGGGGGCCGACACCGGGGGCAGCGGTGGCGGCGGCGGCTCCCGGCGCCATCTTGGGCTGATCGATGAATTGAACAAAGAGGATCAATTTCTGATCAAGCGAGTTATCAATGGGGGCCGGGGAGCGAGAGGGACTTATCCCCGACTCGGCCCCGCTTTCCCCGGCACCCCCCTCCTCCCCTCCGCCGCGGCCCCCCGGCGGCCGGGCAGCCCGGAGCCCCGGGGGAGGCCGCGACCGCCCGCAGCCCCCACCCCCGGGCGAGAGGCCGAGCGAGGAGAAGCCTGACCTGCAGCTGCTGTAAATCAAAGCGCTTCCAATATTGAAACATCGATCCCACATTGGCCGCCATCTTGAGACATATTGAGACGGAGTGAGAGGCTGATAGAGAGGGGGCTGGAGTTCAGGAGCCGCCAGGAGGCAGCAGGCGGGCGGCGCCAAAACCCGGCCTGGAGCCGGCCGCCGCCGCCGCCACGGAGGACGCGGACTCCTCCTCACGGCGCCGCCGCAGCCATGGCGAGCCCGAGCCGGAGCCGGAGTCGGAGCCCGAGGGCGCGGCGGCGGCCGCCGGGCCTCGCGTGCGCGGCCCCTGCCCCCTTCCCCCGCGCCCGCCGCCAGGCCCACGACCCCCGCCCCTCCCGAGCCCCCGGCCCCTGCGGGCGGCGGCCGCCTCCCCGGCCCCGAGGGGGCGCTGGCGGGCGACGGGAGGGGCGCCCCGGGCCCCCGCAGGAGGCCCCGGGCCCGGCTCACCTGGGGCGGTTTTCGGGCGCCGGGGGTCGCGGTCTCGGGCGGCGACGCAGCGCAGCCCCTTCTGGGCCCTCTGTTGGGAGCGGGCGGCCGTTTGGGAAGGGCACCGGCCCCGCGCCGCTTTCACTCGCCCTCCGGCAGGGCGCCGAGCGCGCGGAGCCGCCGCGACCACCTGCCCGAGCCCCGACCCCGCGTGGACCCGGCCCACGGCTGCGGCGCTGGTGTGAGGCGCTCTGGCGGTCGGCTGCCGCACACCCGCTCCCTGCGACCCAGCCGGATTCAGAGACCGAGCCAGACACGAACGACGTTTCATGTTGGGGGCACTGGAGCCGGGGGAAAGCAGCCCTGACCCCCGTGTCGCTGCACACGTTAATGTCCCGCACAGTGGCCGCGCGGTCCCCGCGCCGCACCGCGCCCCTGGTGGCCGGGGGTCCCGATGGCCCCTGTCCGCCGGAGCTGCGCCAGCTTAGGCCACGACAGGAAAAGTCTTGGAGCCCAGTTCTGTATCCCCCCGCACCGCTTAAGCGGAACAGCCTTAGAAACTTCCTGTAGTTCAGACACATCGGTTTGGGTGCAAAAACTTGGAAAGTGTGGGTACGCTCATAACAAAAAGCATGGTCCCTAGTTTACAGGAATGCTAAAATATAAACCCCAAAGTCAATTCTCTTTTGATTTCTTTCTTCGAAGAAACCTGGCAAGAAGTACGCGTTTTATGGTCGTCATCTTTAATTGATTATAACACACGTGAGTTTGAGTTTCCAGTAGGAATACTGTACTTTTACTCTCCCGCCCTTCTTTTAACGTGTAATTAGTTAAAACAAATACCCACATTCCTCAATCTCGAAAATTATATGTAAATAAAATCTGTAAGGAACACAAAACATGTAAGTGGGATATAATTGCATTTCAACTGAGTTCGAGGGTTTAGCGTTGATCGTTGGAGTGAACTCAACATTTTTGAATGAAGGGACTGGAAGTGAAAGTCCCCGAGATTTGGAGAACACACTTGCCCCCAGGTCTGCCACTGGCGACCAGGAGCCTCAGTTTCGACAACGCGCGACTCCCGAGGTCTTTAGGGGGGTTCCCTGGGCGTCCCGGCGGCAGCTTTGAGCCGCAGCAAGGGCAGGAAGCAGGTGGGTGGGAGCGGGCGGGCGCCGGGAGCCTTGGCCCCAGATGCAGTGACGCCGCGCCAAGCAGGGCACTCCCGACCTCGGGACGCCTAGGGCCGGCTCGGCGTGGGGCGCCCGAGCCCGCGCGCGCAGGCGGCTAGCGACCGCGCTGCAGCTCCGACGGCGCCGCCCGGTAGAGGGCAGCGGCGCCCCGACACTCGCGTCCTCTGGTCCCAGCGCACGTGCCCACCCGCGCGCCCCGCGCTTGGCCACGCCCTGTCCCAAAGCCAGGCCCCTAGCGGGAAACAGCAGTGCCACCTCTAGCGATTCCCGTCCCGACGAAATGCCACATGTAAAGATTCCTCCCGCTCCCACACTTGAGGGTACGTCTGCCTTCCCCTCCTATTTGTGCAGTGGCAGGCAGGTGAGACCTCGGAATTGCCCGAAAGGTACCTAGACAAATAAAATGTGCAAGGGCTTAAAAAAAAAAAAAAAAACCCTCCCGTGAGGAAGGCTCAAGGAAGGATCAGGGAAATGGTTTGGATTTGGTGCAGATGTTCTCAATCTAATTATCGTGTCGATCCCCAGGGTTTGAACCAAAAAAAAAGTGAAATATATATGACCTGTGTAATACTCCAGAAATACATCTGGTTGGAATTCAGGATTCTGAATCCACGGCAATATTTCAGAAATAAATTTGAATGAGTATTAAATACCCTTGTTACATTTCAGGTTATACTTACGTTATTTACATGCTAACTGGACTTAGTCGAAAAAGCACTACGTTGAATGGCCCAAATGTTAAGCTCTATTTAAATAAAGTTTAGATTTCTTCTACCAAAGTTTTGAGATATACAAGGCTAATTGCTCTCTACAGGGGGAAAAGGGTTTAGAATAACTTTACCAGCACCACAAAATGTTACCATTTTAAAGGAAAAGCACTTCAGATAAATCACTGATCAAAAATTCCCTTAGCTGCCTGAAAGAATCAGCAGAGACCTAAAAAAACTTGTTAAAGTACATTATCTTTTTCTTGAGTGTAGACATAGAATAAGAACAAATTATATCTATTTCAAAAGGCTATTTTCTTTCTTTCTTTCTTTTTCTTTCTTTCTTTTTATACTGACTTTCAGCCTCCCCTTGGTAGATCAGGAGGACCTGCTGACATCCAAATATAGTGGATCTATACAAGCTGTGTACTGTATAAAATATTCAGAAAATGGAAAGGTTTTAGGACCTAGATCTCTATTAGCGTCTACAAAGACAATGGAATAATGGCTATAAGAACCCAGAGTGAAGTGTGAGACAGAGGCAGGTTAGTAAGATAACTGGCCCAGGAAATGAGAAGTGTCTTGACTTGAAAACAATATTACTTAGAATGAAGCACAAGAAAAACAACCCGGAGACACTGATGTTCTGACTCTCCCTTTAGGGAAAGAAAGCTCACAGTTCCCAAGTATATGACTAATTCACCATCCCAATCTTTCAAAAATCAAGCCCCAAGTAATCAGATGGGAAGACTGACCAAAATGATGTTTGTTCCTGAACCCTTTAAATAATTACAGTTTCGCACCAGATCAGACAAATAAATATGCATCCAGAATGCCTAAATTTCTTTTCTGACCCATTTTATTTTGCCTATAATGGGGATGTGATAATACTAATGAATGTAACTTACAGAACACTGTAAAGCACTTTCAGAAGTTCACACTTTCCTGCCCTCCCGGCGTTGGTGGACCCTCCTGTCTCCCAACAGCTACATATAGTTGATTAAATCAATTAAGGTGAAAATTGGCAAATTCTCTAAAATGCCATATGGGTTGATTATTACTAAATTGGTCCTCCTTTGATAGCCCCAAGAAAGGAAAATATATTACCCTGTTTCCTAAAGATTCTAATTTAGTAATCGTTCTGATATAGTTAACCTAATTCCTTGAAGGAATTAACCATCAAGAATTTCTTCCAAACTGAAAAATGTCTTACAATTAGGGCATTATAAAAAAAGCCATCCTCTTTATCCCTCACAAAAGAGTCTCTATGTTCTAAGATCTTATTTATAATGAACTCATAAAATTAAGTTTCACTTAGAAACTTTATCTCCAGAAAAAGTTGGAGAATAGAGTTTTTAAGCCAATGCCAAGAATAATGAAAAAATTCAGAAATCTTCTGTCCTATGTGATATGCTTAAAAAGAAAACTCAAAAGAGATTCAGCTCTAAAACCTTAATTCACTTTCTGAATATTTTTGCATCCAAATTAGAACTGGTTTTGAATTGTTTCCAACAAGAAATACGTCAGATAACCAGAGACAATATATAATGCTAAATGTTTCCTTCATAACTTATTCACAGATAAACATAAAGACATGGCTACTTTTTGATGCACGGTAAAAAAATTATTCATACTCCTAATGAGTCATACAAGAGTCTCAGTTTTACAAATATAGAAGCTGAAAATTTATATCTTGGTATTCATTCAAGTTGACTGAATTTGAAAATGTTTTAAATTTAGGAATATCTAAGGCCAGACAGAAGTATTGAGACACTTTAAATTTGAAAAGGCCTTTTCCTTAAATCAAAAGACGATGAACAACAGAGGGAAATTACAGTGTCTTCCTTTTGTCTTTGGCGATGGCCTTCCAGAACAATTTGGCATGGACTATTGGAATAAATGAAAGGAAGATTCCAGATTCTTTTTTTTTCTGAAGCTCGAGAAAAACCAAACAACTTTTTTTTTGTTTTTTAAATAATACTTTATGCTAATTATTTCTGAGTACACGATTCCCTGTACTATGTAAATACCCACCAAATAAAAGTACACATTTTGCTACATGTAATTACATGCAGAATACATAATTCATCTCTATATGCCAAATGTATGTGTAGTTGTATAATTGTACCAAGAACCTGCCAAACTTGTAAGAACAAACTATAATGATTTCTAAACAATTAGACTCTCCTATTCACCAACCCCCTCAGCCTCTCTCTGGTGACAGCGTCGCTCAGTTCCAAGACCCTTTTTGGAATCTTCAAAGACTTAATTTCTGGCCCACCATTTAAGTCTGCTTTCCACTTCTGGACAGCATATGTCAGTGCCACTAGCTCTAGGTGTCTTTCCACACCTCTAACGATTACGTTCTGTTCTCTGCGTGTCTTAAACAAAAAAGCTCGCAGTTGGATCTTTCAGACAGAGCTCCGTCTTACGCTTGGAAAATACATCTAGCTTAATGGACTCAAGGGCTCACTACCTTGGGACTTCCAAACCCCTAACAGGGACCCATGGCTTCTCACCCCCCCCCAAGCGCCCATACCCCATCTCACCGGCCACACAGCCCCCTGCCCCAGTCTCTTTGTTACCAAACTTATATTCTAATATAAACTTTCTCGAAATTTAGAGTTTATTAGAATATCACATCTCATTTTCCCCTTTTTACTTCTTCCTCCTCATGAGAGGCCCACATACGTGTCATATTACATATTTCCTGTATGCTATTGAAATACATACCATCCTATATGACTCTCACTGATGACATTGCTGAACCACTAGGAATTAAGAGTGTACATCATCATAGCATGAAAGGCTTGAAGTATGGAAAGGACTATATAAATATTATTATTATCTTGTTTAATGCAAGTTCAAGTTCTGTGCTAAGACCATATATTAGTTCCTTTTCTTTCCTCCTGGGAGATATGACCCCTATGCATTCTATTTATATTGACCTTTCATTATTAATATTGTTCTTATGATATCAGTTTGCCATCCAATATTTTAAACACACAACTATGTCCCTGGTGCCAGGACATATAGGGCAGGGACACCACAGTTTTGGTTTTTTTTAATTGTATTCATGACATGAAGCAAAATATTGTTGTTTCTCCCCAAGATCCTTGATGACACATCTCTGCAGTTGTACAGTTGGAGTTGAATGAAGACTTGTTTTCACGAAATGTAATTAGATTTTCTTTTGTCATAAGCACTGTCAGACTGTATATTATATTTTTCCTGGGTAAGTGTGGTTTGTAAGATTTTGAAAGCTTGTTCCTATGGAAAAGAGGGAAGCTGATCTATCTAGCGGGGAGTACAAAACTTTTTTCATTCCCTCAAGCTTCATTCACAGTAAATATTTGATCTAGTGTCAGCTTTGAGAATCTGTATTAGGATATCTTTAGAGGTTTAAGTAGCTAGCAGAATCTCCTAGGATGTCAAAATTTTGTTTGTGTGTGAGATAGAAGGGAGAAGCCAGGAAAGTGGGCCTCTAATCTAGCAATAATTTTTTCTTATTAAAATGCTCTCTCACTCACACACACACACACACACACACACACACACACACACACACACAATCTGGAAAGCATATATGTTAAAGAAAAGAATAAAATGCAAATACTTTCATCCCAGAAGTATTTCTGGTAACAAAACAAACAAACCAAAAACAACGAAATGGGACAACATAAAAGTCCAACAGTACCGAAATGATTAAATAAATGACGAAAGTGTGTAGCCATTAAAAATTATGTTTAGTAAAATACATAGCGACATGGAGAAATGTTTAGTACTTAAGAGGAAAACAGGATATATGGTGAGCTCAGTCACAAAGAATAACGTGTTCCACAGACACGTAGGATACCAAAAGAACAGTAGGTGTCTCTGGACAATGAATTTATGGGTAAGTGTTATCTTCTTTAATATTTCTGTATTTTATATAATTTCTACATGAGCATAGGCTACTTTTATAATGCAGGAAAAGAGCAAATATTATTTAAAGTAAGGCTGGTGAAAAGCTTGGTGTGTCGTGTCTTTCAACAGTAATTTAACTCTAACCTAGAAGGGATAGCATGATCTAGTGATTACGTAGACAATTGAAAACAAAGAAAAAAATCATGTCCTAATTTTGCCACTGAGCCACTGTTTGATTTTGCCTCGGGTTTCCTGCCTGTGAAATGGGAATCATTAATATTTCCTTGTAAAATGCTTTTGAGTTCTCTAAGGAAAGATCCTATAAAGGTGCGAAGTGTTATTCTATTAATGCTAATTGAAGTCCACAATTTTGGATGATGAGCCGTGGTAATGCCAAGTGACCTGAAGTTCCTGCAAATGACCCATTCCCACTGAGCTCCCATTCCCAGTTCACCAAGTCAAAAAAGACCCTTGCCGTATCTGTCCAGGCAGCATCTAAACGGCAGAGCTAAGGTGAAGCGGTTTTACTGACGCATATAACCACAGGGTCGGACGTGGGCTGAAATTCTGGTGAAAAGCGCTTTGACCTTGAGCACGATGTCTAACCTTGCGAAGTCTGTTTCCACAGCAGGAAAGACAAAAGGTGTTTGAGAGAAACTGAAGTCAGATATGAGGCCAGATGCCAAAAAGACAAAGGTGTTTGAGAGAAATTGAAGTCAGATATGAGGCCACATGCCAAACTGGCTGTGCAGGATTCTGTGTTCTTTAAAAAGGTTTGGGGGTTGGGGAGCAGATAAGGATGTAACCAGGAATGCTGGGATGTCCACTGTCCAATCACCAATCACTATCTCTTGAGCAAAGCACTCTGTCAGACACTATAAAGAAACACAGAAACAGTGGAAAAGGTCTCTGCCCTTAGAAGCTTACAGTTTTGGGGGGAATAGAGCAATAACGTGTGGGTGGGGTGAGGAACAATGATTCAACTTAAGCAGAAGACAAACAATATCCAGGAAAGGAACTGATAAAAGGCTGATACATGCCATAGCATGAGCTTGGATGTGAGCAATGAACTGAGATTCATTCTCAGTTTAGATGAGCGAAAGATTTCGGAAATGATGGGGTGCTGGACAGGGCAGGATGTAAGAGCTGGAAAGAAGGATGGAGGGTATTTGGGGTCAGGAAAAGCAGGCACAATGCAGCACAGACTAAACTCATACAAAGAAGGGAAATGGTGCGTGGGCTGTTCAGCTGGGAGCTCAGAAGGTGGAGAGCAGGCTGGGATCTTAAAGGCTGGCCAAATGGGAAGATGCTGGTGGTATCTTGGAAGAGGCAAGTGGGAGTCCTCCACTGTGGATGACGAGCTGTGGTGATGCCAAGTGACGTGCAGTTGCTGCGAATGACCCATTCCTACTGAGCTCCCATTTCCAACTCACCACGTCAAAAAAGACCCTTGTCCGATCAGTCGAGCCAGCATCTCAACAGCAGAGCTAAGGAGAAGCAGTTTGCATTGAAGCACATAACCACAGGGTCAGACATGGACTGAAAGTCTGGTGAAAAGCGCTTTGACTTTGAGCATGATGTCTAACCTTGCGTAGTCTCAGTTTCCACAGCAGAAGTGCATGCTTCATTACGTGCAGGAGACTTCAACAAGAAAATCCACAGAAAATGCTTTGAGCTCTACCTGCATACACTAAGCGCCCAATAAAAGTCAGCTGTTATTATTTAATCTCATTCAACTGCATTATATCCACCTACCCTAACTTTGTTTCTCTGTACTCCCGCTTATATCTTAATACCATTTTACAGAAGAGCAAACTGAGGTTCAGAGCACCAAAAAGTTGTTTGATGGAGAGGTTGAATTTCTCAGTCAGGCTTCCAAGCACCTGTTCAATTTTCTGATCACCTCTTAATGTCATGATCTCAGCTGCACCCTCCCAAATGCCTTTCTGAAGCAACTGATGTGTTTATTTATTTATTCCTCCAGCAAATATTTACTGAGGGCCTACTGTGTGCCGGGTCTGGAGCCTGAGGGAGTTCCCTACTCCTTCTCCGTTGGACAGCTGAGCACCGTGAGAAGAAATCTCAGAGTGAGAGGGGAACTCTCCTCATGGCCTTCCCATCCTGTGCCATGTCATTGCTGGTTATTAAACCCCTTTCACTTTCCTGACTTATATTCTTCATGCCACAGCGCACTGTAATCCTTCAGCCTTCTTTGTTTTGGCAATGTAAGCCCTCATTACCAGAATAAAATCTTTCATAGGTCTGACCTTGGGGAGGGCTATCCTAATATTCTGCTTCCAGGCCTGTTTACCTGGGATCTTTCATTTCAGAAATCAGGGCTGAGACCACAACCACCAACAGAGAAGCCAAGTTTCCTGCTTTCCCAAATGCAACGTGAAATAAAGTCAATTCAAATCTGCAGTTGCTCCTGAAGTCTGTATCAGGCTGGTATGGTGTGTGTGTGTGTGTGTGTGTGTGTGTGTACACGGGCATGTGCACTAGGGGAGCAGGTGGGATGGCAAGGTGGCGGGGCGGGGGGTGTACATAAAGCCACATGAAATGCAGTAGCTCCTGCCCTGGTGAGAGTCTAAAATCTGGCTGAAAAGACTTTAAAAACATGTAACTGGTTCCATCTTACAGGTTATTTGATGGGATAAGAAAATAATATCTGATGGAGGTAAAGGCCCTGAAAACCCAAACACACGCAGGTGCGTTGCCATAGCTCATAGATACGGCTCCTGAGACACCTAGATCCGAGGCACCCAGCCCCGTTCTGCCTTAGCCATGCACCTCCCTTGGACATCTTTCCCCTCTGGGGACTTCTCAGGTCTGACCTCCCCCAAATAAAACATATTTATGGAAACTCTTGGAAGGGGGCTGGGGATAGAGCCAATGCAGGACATCCTATTATCTGCTGATGTCCTGAGGGTGGAAAGGCCAGATTGAAAGGCACATGCCTGGAAGAGTTATCTCTACTTGTAAAACCACCTGATAACAATAATTATTATCCATCCAGCATCTGCCCTCTGTCCTGCGCTTTACACACCTTTATCTCTGATCCTCGAAGCAGGTTTGCAAGGCAGGAAGCCTTATTCCCCTTTTACATATAAGAAGACTGAGGCTCGGAGAGATGAAGAGACTTCTCCAATGTGACCTGCTCACTGATGAGTCAAATCTGGGCTTTCTGCACCGCCATAGGCTTACCTGCAGCTGCTCCGTCACACCTGAGCCCCAACCTGGTCAGAGCTTACCTGGGTCGTCGGACAGGTCGCCTCTCTTTCACGCCTTCAGGAAGTCCAGAGTATTACCTGCCCAGGAGGGATCCCTCCATCTTACCTTGCAGCAGCCTGCTGGCGAGTAATCCTTCTCGGCGGAGCTGTCGTCTCCAGACATATTTCTCTGCCGCAGTGGAGGCTCCAGACACCCTGGTCCAGGGCATCTATAATAAAGATTGATCACCTGACCTTGGTCTTGAATGAGACATCGATTGCAAATGAGAGACAATGGCAGAGTCAAAAGTCCCTCTTAAGTCCAGGAAGACAGGATGTTTGGCAACCTAAGCGGCTGGCGACGGGTGTGTTTCCCTAGTCATCGCTGGGAATCTCTTTGCTAACTGCCCAGGGTTCTGACTTCTTCACCTTAGGGGAGTCTGGTCTAATGGACTGTCGGGGGAAGTATCTGATTAACAATCCCTTTCTGGCTACGCGTCTGGCTGGGAGGGTGGGGTCGTGGATACACTATCAGAGTTGAAGGCATGCAGTTTAGTAAAGTGATTGCAAGTAATCCCAAGTTCGGTATCTTCCCCTCTCTCGTTCCAAAATTTAATGCTGACTTGTGAGTGGGAGGTGGGATTCGTTTACACAAGCTCCGTTCATCCGATAGCATTTTATTACCAACCGAGTCGGACCAGGTGGCGGGTTTGGTTTTGTTTTCTGTTGCAACTGCTCTGCATTTTACTGTTGAGCCGGTCGCCTCCTATCCCCACATTTGGATGCTATGTTTTCCTTCAAAAACGGGCTCCCGTAGGAAACTAAAGAATGATCCCTGGCCCCCTGCTTCTGTCCTCTGTAGCCTGATCTATTTAAGACGTTCCCTTCAAACAAATCCTGCCCCAGTTTCTCCGAGGGCCGCCTCTTCCCCTCCTGCCCTCCGCCGTGCGCATTTGACACCAGCTCAGGAATCTTGTAGCTTCTCGCCTTTCCATTCCCAGCAGAATTTGGTATTCAGCACTTCAAAGAGGAGACTTGTTTGCACCTCTTGTTTCAAACAATAGACCAAATTTCCTGTCGCTGCTTCTCTTAAAAACTGCCTCCCTCGAGCTCCCTGGAACAATTGCATCGACCACTATTCAGAGAAGCAGAAGAGCGAAATCCTCACCCACCCTCCTTCTCAGAGGAGACCGGGCCAAGGGGCAGAGAAGGTCACGGGCGTGGACTTCAGACGGGACAGACCTGTGTGCAAACCCTAGGCTCCGTAGCTTTGTAGCTGGGCGGCTTCGAGCTGCTTACCTAAACTCTCTGAGCCTCTCTGTCCTCACCTGGAATATCTGAATCATAACTGACCCATCCCATAGGGCTGGGGTGAAGTTGAGAGGAAGTGATGTAGCAAACTTCCGCCTAACGATGGAGGTTAAGAGCACATTCCCTGATACCGGGCTGCCTGAATTCAAATCCTAGTTCCTAAACAGGAAAATCTGTTTCCTTGGACTTAACGCTGCTTAAACTCCCTGCCTGTACCTCCTTATCTGCGAAAGAGAATAATTATTGCACCTACCTTGTAAGATTAAAGAGTTAATACACCGGAAGCATTAGAGGTGGGCATGGACATCCCTCAGTGAAGTTTTAGGCTTCCTCCACCTTATTCCTCACTCCAGAAGGGATTTTTGGCCTCACTATCCCTCAGTAACCGTTTTTTACTTTTCTGTCTCTAACTCTTTCCATAGCTATCACAGTGTTTGTTCACCAGCCCAGCTCCACGTCATAGAATGTTCACAGCCCATCGGAGGATAACACTGGTCCATACGTTCTTGTTCCAGGAGTATGGTTTCTGCTAAATTTCAGGATGATCAAACTGCCTGAGGAATGGGTCCACAACACTGCAGTTTTAGGGCGGGGAAAGTATTCTGTATGATGCTGCAATGGTGGATACCTACCCTATGCATTTCTCAAAACCCAAAGAATATATAACAAAGAGTGAACCCTAGGGTGGGGGAGGGAGTCCTAATCCCTAATTAGGAGTTTGGGATTAAAATATACACACTACTGTATATAAAATAGATAACCAACAAGGACCTACTGTATAGCACAGGGAACTGTACTCAATATCTTTTAATAACCTATAAGGGTAGAGAAAGTGAAAAAATAATATATTGTGTATATATACACACACACATAACTGAATCAGTTTGCTGTACACCTAAAACTAACACACACTGTAAATCAACAATATTTCAATAAAAATTTTTAAATAAATAATGAATTTTTTTAAAAAGAGTGAACCCTAATGTAAACTGTGGACTTTAGTTAATAATAGCACATCAATACGGGTCATTAATTGTAACAAATGTACCATACTAACGCGAGATGTTGATGGGGATCCTAATATGGAAATTCTCTGAGTTATCTGTTCAATATTTCTGCACATCTAAACCGTTCTAGGGAATTCCCTGGCAGTCCAGAGGTTAGGACTCGGCGCTTTCACTGCCGTGGGCTCGGGTTCAATCCCTGGTCAGGGAACTGAGATCCCGCAAGCCATGTCACACGGCCAAAAAATTAAAATAAAACTAAAAAATAAAGTATATATATATATATATATATTTTTTTTTTGGTGGGACGCTGGCCTCTCACTGCTGTGGCCTCTCCTGTTGCGGAGCACAGGCTCCGGACGCGCAGGCCCAGCGGCCACGGCCCACGGGCCCAGCCGCTCTGCGGCATGTGGGATCTTCCCGGACCGGGGCATGAACCCGCGCCCCCTGCATCGGCAGGTGGACTCCCAGCCACTGCGCCACCAGGGAAGCCCATAAAGTATATTTTTTAAAAAAGGAAAAGCAGGTGCTCTTATGTGCCCCTGGCCCTCCTGAATACTCACAAATAATGACCCGCAGCTGGAAGTGACAGCATCCCTTCTTGGAGGACCTGAAATTAACAACTGTTATTTTGTCCTCAAGTCATATAGTAAGGGCCCACGGTGAGTCACCTTTGTCCCTGGAGGTAGTGAATGAGACCCCTGGCCAGGGGTCTGTGGATCAATGTTCCTTCAATGTCTTGTAAGTTCTGGAAGAGTAAATAGTACTGGGAGTGGAAGGCCCTGTCTCCTTGTCCCCCAGTTCACAAAGCAGGAGGGACCATATGTCATTTCCCACCATCCCCTCCCCCACCCCCACGCCCCCGTGGCCACACGCACACATACAACCTTTCAAATTCTGGGCTCTGCTGTAACCACGGGTAATGGTCTTGCCTTTCTCAGACTCTGGGCCTCTACTCTTGAGCCACTGGCCTCATCACCCTGACTTGCCAGCACGGTGCTGAGGTTGAGCGAATCCCTGAAGCTTCTCCCTGAGTCCAAAGGCTCTGAAGCCCAAACTCAATGAAAGCAGCAATGGATTCTGTGGAATAAACACAGCCTTCCCACCCAACATAGATCCCATCGAGGAACTGAGGTCTGATTGCTTAGTGCCCCGAGGCCGAGATTACAATAACCATCAAGTAGAAAGCAACCACAAAAGGACAGGAGAAACTTCAAAAACATATTTTAAACGTAGACAGAAACTTCCCCCAGCACATCCTGTCTGGTTGCCAGGTCCCCAAACTCTTACCCTGTGAGACTGAATTTCCATGGCGTATCACTGGTTAATAAAACCAACAATTTAGAGACACTCAGACAGCATCTCATGGAAGGGGGTCGGCCCCACTCCTGTTATCAGGCGTTAAGGTTGCTACTGAGCCAACAAAAGCCAGATCAATGGAATATGGCAATGGAATTTGATGTGAACAACGATGCTGAGAATTAGAGTAGGTAATTATTACAAGTTGCCCTAGCAGTGTGTTTTCATGGAGAAAGCAGAAAATGGTGAGGCGGGACGCGTGGGGTCAGATCAGGCTGCTTACTGGCTGTGACATCCTCAAGCCTCTCTTTTCCTGTCTATAAAGTGGGGGCAATAATACTTGCCTCAGGGACTTGTTGCAAAGAGTAATAAGAGATGTCCACTCTCTGGGAAGATACCTAGCTCGTGTACCAGCACAAGCTAGCTGTAGACCATTGTGAATGATGTTTCTTTAAAATTGGCCTGAGCCCAAGAAGATATAGTAGGTGAAAAATAAACTTAAAATGACGCATCCATGACAACTGCCCTAGTTTGCTTTGTGTTTCCAGGATTCCGATGTAAATAATTTACAGTGTTAAAAATGAGTTCTCAGCAGGTCTTTGAGGGACCGAAGAGAATTCTTTCTAAAATGAGGGATAGTCTTCATCATGAGGGACTGCTGAACGGAGGGGAAATATAGAATTTAGACGAGCATCTTTTACACAGTTATTAATCTGGTTGGATAGGATTTTTAATAATTAAATGGTATTACTGCAATCTAAGTGATATTTTATTAAACTTAAATGAAATGTACATTTAGGAACTTAATTTGAAACATTGCCTACTTTGTTATTCTATTTTTCATAATTGCATATACTGGGAAATTATCTTTGCCTTTCTGCATTGCATTCTCTCCCTCCGTGCTGAGCCTTGTGCTTTATTTATAGCAGTGATGTTTCTTGTGTTTTACAGTAAATTGACATGAAAGCCCTCAACGACAAACTCCAAAGCTAGCTTCAAAAGTTTCTGACTAATTGCTAATGAAATATCCATAATAGACGAGGAGGAAAGCCGAAATCGCAATGAAACGCCACTTCATTTCACAAATGTCTCGTGTTTGACAGCTCTGGAAATTTTCTTTGTCATTTTGGAAATCAATACAAAATACAGCTAAACACCAGACTTAGCTGCTCAGCCCGAGACAGAAAAAAAGATTGAAAGCCCCTCTATCACCAGCTGTCCATTGCTGGGGATCATATTGCCACACGCAGTCTTTTTTTTTTTTCCTCCCTCCAGACGTTACTCAGCCTCCATGAACTCTCGTGAAGGGCCAGATGCACACACATTATGGCTGTGAATTCACGGCACAAAGGGATGGAGACAGCTGGCGGTTATCGGTTTAGTTGATCAATACAGACAGGCCAGGGAGGAACCACCACGGTCGCCTACCCCGCCCTCCCATTTCTCCCATCTTGAGACTAAATCACGCACCCGAGCCCGGACTAACCGACTAGTCTAACTTTCCTTTTCCTTCTGTGCTAAGACTCTTCCTTTATCAACAAATCTGCCATCGCAGCAACATTCTCCCGTGGAATGCTTTCGCCCTGGACACCTTCGCCTCTTTCCCTGAGGAGCCCCCTTCCAATGCTTGCAAAGTTTACAGTTATTCTTGTGAACCTCCTCCACCCCTGCAGCCACTGTCTGCCCTGGAATCCCATACCTGAGCCCCAGGGAGGACACTCTTGTAGTTTCCCTTCCACTCTGGTTTCCCATTGGGTTGGGCTAATGGAGGTGCCTGCTTTGTAGGAGGTTGGAGAGTGGAGACTGGAGGAAGGAGTGGCTGGGACTTTGCTTCCCCACTCCCGCTCTGCCTCTGGAATTTGAGCATCCTCCCACAACTCTGGCTTCCATCAGGCCCCCATGGCCATGTCCCCTTGCCCAGGCCTCGGGGTAGTAACCGCTTCCTGCTTTTACTGTTACTGCTGATGGCGGGGGACACAGGGGAGGGCCTCAACACCCTTAGTTGGCTCCCTTAATTTTGCCCACACGTCATACCTAGTCCCTTCTTCACTTCCCTTGAATCATCTGCATTTGATTCTGTTTCCCCGCTAGACCCCTGACTGATACAGCAGGAATTTCAAAATATAAATTTAATTTATATTTAAGTGAATGAAAATGAATAAAGAAAACAAATTCGACTCAGCAATGTGGAATTCAATTGGGATTGGGTTCATTTTTACCCCCGTTCTCAGTATGCATAATACCAACCTTTTAAAGCATCCCTGATTTGCTTATCTTTTCTGTTAACCTCAGGTGAGGCAGGGACAAGGTCTGTCTTCCTTCCTCTCCCTGTTTTGTCCCCAGGGCCTGGCTCTGTCAATAATGATGTGTAGAATGAGAGAAGGCATCAGTGGCCATCTTATTCAACAACACTTTCTCTTGCTGGGGCTGAGAAATGCAATGGTCCTTTGCAGTTTTGATCTGAAGGCATTTAGGATTAAGAGAGGAGATACTCAGAAAATGTACTCAAAGGGTGGGATGGTTTGATTCCTGTTTCTGGCCGCACACAGAGTGGAAAGGGCAGCTAAGAATTATAGACTCTTGGAAATGCCGGGACTTCCCTGATGGTCCAGTGCTTAAGAATCGCCTTCCAATGCAGGGGACGCGGGTTAGATCTAGGAACTAAGATCCCACATGCTGCGGGGCAACTAAGCCCACGCGCCACAACTACAGAGCCCGTGTATTGCAACGAAGTGCTCACGCACTGCAATGAAAGATCTCACGTGCCGCAACTAAGACCTGACACGTGTGACACATGGGCTTAGTTGCTCCACGGCATGTGGGATCTTCCGGACCAGGGCTCGAACCCATGTCCCCTGCACTGGCAGGTGGATTCTTAACCACTGCACCACCAGGGAAGTCCTGGGAAGTCTTATAGGAGACCCCCCGCTCTCCAGGAAGACTTGCGGTTTCTGAGCCTGGGTGGCAATTGGAATAGATTCTACTACAAGTAAGGCTTCCTCATCTATAACGTGATGATAATTCCATAGACCCTCAGCACAGGTGAACTTAACGTTTGTGGGTTCCAGGATTTGGGAGCAACTCTGAAGGTCTGTGATCTGGGCTAATTTGCAGTTTTACTGGAGGCCAGCAGGCAAGTGCACGGGAGCTGGTCACACTGCCAAAGACTTATCTAGCGTATGGCCTGGCATCCTTGCTGGGCTCCACCCACCACTGTGGACCCATTTTGAGGAGTATATTCTGTGGCTTTGTGATTTGGAGGAGGGCCTACTTAAAACATAGGTAATGCATGGAAAATACCTGCTATGGTGTCTGGTGCATAGCAGAAGTTCAAGTTCTTGGGGCTAGGACTTATGGCTGTGGTTCCACCTTGATGTCATTAGTGTGCTCACGGTGCACTGGGGCTGTCTCAAGTCCTCTGGCCAAACTCTTAAAGGAGGCCAGGTGGAGGCAGCGCCCCCAAGGGTCATGGTAAGTTCGGACTTCTCTTCCAGGCCGGGCTGGGCTGCATCAGGTCTTAGGGAGAGCTGAAAAAAAAGGGGACTGGAAGATGATGTGGCAATCGGGTCCGCACAGGCTTGTCCTTGCTTTCGGCTTCTAGGTCATGGACAAGGGTGACGTGAGGGAAGTGGACATCAAGTAACTGGATGCTGGGAATTCCCTCGTGGTCCAGTGGTTAGGACTGCGCTTTCACTGCCAAGGGCCCCGGTTCTATGCCTGGTCAGGGAACTAAGATCCTGCAAGCCGCACCACGCGGCCCAGAAAAAAAAATAGTAGCTGGATGCTGGCTTTGCATTTACAAAGAGTGGAAGATGGAGACCGATGGCCCAGGCCCCTCTGCTTTTCACATCCCTTCATTCCCTCAAATCTGGCTTCTGTATTCTCAAGTACACAGGACACAGGGACCGATTCACCCACCTGGCACTCCACGGGGCCACGCAGGTGAGCATCCTGAAATGCTCTCATCTGGTCTCTCTCCTGCTAATCTTTCAGGCTCTCCTCCCATTGTCATCGCCCACCATCTCAGCCTCCATGCTGCCTCTCCCCGTCTGCAGTCAGCGTTCCAGCCACACTAGACTCTTCCTTGCTTCTCAAACATTCACACCAGTGTAGCCTGGCTGGTCCTCTGATAGTCAGTGTGCACTCTGATTGGTCAGTGCCCATCTATTCTGCTTGAGTTTTTAAAGTTTTCTAACATGAGGGCACCAGATTTGTTACTGACTTCTTTCTTTCTTTCTTTTCTTTTTCTTTTTCTTCCTTTTCTTTCCCTACAGCTTGCGGGATCTTAGTTCCCCAACTGGGGACTGAACCCGCACCCTCGGCAATTTCTGGGGCAGGCAGGTGGTCTTGACTCCTGAGGCCAAGGCCATCCTTTGGCCCCCAGTGCACGTCACAGATTCCATCCCAGAATCTAACGTTACCCGCAATCTCTTTGACCACGTTTTGGTAATTTTTTAGTTTCTCCCACCAGACTAAGCTATCTGAGGAGATGACCTAGTCTTATTTCTCTTTGCATTCCCATCCACCTACAGGCCTGGCACATAGTAGCGGTTTAAAGAACGTTTGATGAGGGAAGGAAGGAACAAGCCTGGTTCACTCCTCAGTTAAGAGTCAAAGGTCAAGGGTCATGAGGTCTATGTCTATCTCGCCATACCCTTCATTTCCAGGGTTTCTCTTTCTCCATATTTAAGAGTGGGAGACTGATACCAGCCACAGCCCACTGTGGTCACTGGTGACCAGCCTGGTTCTCCACAGTTCCTTGAGCCTGTGAAAGGAGCCAGCTGAGCCTTGGAGCCAGCATTAGGCCATCAGCAAGCTCTGAACCTGATAAAATCCTGACAGTCCCAGAAGCCAAGCTGGACTGGGACGTGAGATCATCAGATGCCTAAGATACTTGAATCAACTTGTTCACAGCTCTCCCTAGTCATGTTTCCCATAATTCATGATTCACATGAGATTTTTAATAACAAAAACACTCAGATTAAATTTATATGAGATGTTTTTCACTCCTCATACAAGCGTAATCAACCATTTCAATCGCAGAAAAAGCTCTGCCCACTTCCATAATTATTTAAAGATTTTTTTTTTTAGCTTGTTTTTCTACTTAATTTTATTTGGAGGTAGGAACTCTGGGTATTGGAAGGTGGCTTCTCAGATGACTCAGGCAATCTGATGATCCAGTTTGGTTTCATGTGTGGGACAGAGCATTGTATATTATTATTTTTTTTAAGCTGCTGCAATACCGTAAATTCAGTACGGAAAAACCCTCCTTTTTCGCTGAAAGAATATTCAAAGGAAGAGCCCATTTCTTTTTATTTCACATGAATGTTTTTCAGTGGTTTATATACATAACCAAGAAGGGACATATTATAACTTAGCTGAGAATCCCATCTCTTTGAATAAGGAGTGACTTCTTATTTCTCCAATAAGTAGCAAGTCAGCTCATGACTGTCATTATTATTGCCATTTTTAAATGCTCCACTGATCTTTATTTCTCTACTGTCAGAGGTGTTGCTGCTTCAAGGGTGAGCCTTGTACCCAAACGCCTTCAAACAGTAGAAGGCGAGAAAAGAAGATTTAAAAACAAGGAGGAATGAATTCTATGTTATGTGAATTTTATCTCAGTTAAAAAAAAACAAAACAAAGAAGACATGGAAGAGATGTCAAGAACTGGGTTCCAGAAATGTTCTATAATGCAGTTGTTTTTAAAGAATATCCTATAACAGTCCTTTCAAACCAAGTTTGCCTTCTTTTTTTTTTTTTTTCTGTACGCGGGCCTCTCACTGTTGTGGCCTCTCCCGTTGCGGAGCACAGGCTCCGGACGCGCAGGCTCAGCGGCCATGGCTCACGGGCCCAGCCACTCCGCGGCATGTGGGATCTTCCCGGACCGGGGCACGAACCCGCGTCCTCTGCATCGGCAGGCGGACTCTCAACCACTGCGCCACCAGGGAAGCCCGCCTTCTCTCATTTTATTTGTGCTGTGAGGCCAAGGGGACAGGTCCAGTTATTGGAGATGAAGCTCCTCTTAACCAGGTGAAGGGTGGATCGGCCAGCCCTTTGGAAGAACCACATAGTGAATAATGGGAGCACTGCCTAGGTCCTCCCTTCAGGACTGACAGTCTCTGTCCCACCTACTGCTGGGAGAGCTCAGCTGAATTCTTTCCCAAGGACGTCCCTTTCCCAAAGACATCCACCTTGTTCAAGGTCATACCCCTCCCCAGGGGCAGCCCTCATCCTATGACTGGTTACCGTAGAGGGTATAGAGGCCCAGCCCCCTTGCCTCAAAGTGAGACAATTCCAGCGAGGGCTTCCCTGGAGGCGCAGTGGTTGAGGGTCCGCCTGACGATGCAGGGGACACGGGTTCGTGCCCCGGTCTGGGAAGATCCCACATGCCGCGGAGCGGCCGGGCCCGTGAGCCATGGCCACTGAGCCTGCGCGTCCGGAGCCTGTGCTCTGCAATGGGAGAGGCCACAACAGTGAGAGGCCCGCGTACCACAAAAAAAATAAAAAGTGAGACAATTCCGATGGGTCATCCCAGTTTCAGTGGACCCCATGGGATTGGCTGAGGCCTTTTTTGTGACTGCATTGCAGCTCGATCCTTCCCCCTGCTCAAACCTGCTTCCCTTAAAAATCTTGATCCATTCCCAGTAGACTTCCTGGGCCCAAATTTCTGCCTCAGATTCTGCTTCCTGGGGAACATGACCTAATACAAGCAGGAAGGTAGGAAGGGATGAGACTGAAAATTGGCTGCTGAGGGGACCAGGGCTGCCTTTCAAGGGTAAAGCTCTAAGAACATGACTGCTGACTCTTAGACCAAGAACTACCCTTGTGCTCCCTCTTCTTTTCTTTTTCAGCAGCTTTTTGAGATACAATTCACATGCCATAGAATCCACCCATTCAGATCGTACCATTCAATGGTTTGTTTGCAATTCACCAAGTTGTATAACCATCACCTCAATCATATTTGGAACATTTTCATCACCCCAAAAAGAAACCCCGTACCCATTAACAGTCACCCCCCTTTTCCTCCCCAGCTCCAGCCCCCTCCCCAGCTCCTGGCAACCACTAACCTGCGTTCTGTCTCCATAGATTTCCCTGTTCTGGAAATTTCATATAAATGGTATCAAACAATATGTGGTCCTTTGTGTCTGGCTCCTTTCACTTGACATGATGTTTTCAAGGTTCATTCACCTTGTAGCCTGTGTCAGTGCTTCATTCTTTTTTATGGCTGAATAATATTCCATTGCATGGATACATCACATTTTGTTTATCCATTCACTAGGTGATGGACATTTGGATTGTTTCCAGTATTTGGCTATTGTGAATAATGCTGCTATTAACATTTGTGTACAAGTTTCCATGGGACGATTTGATTTCTTCTTTCTTGGGTACATACGTAGGAGCGGAATTGCTGGGTCAAAGGTTAACTCTATGTTTAACCTTTGGAGGAACTTCAGACTATTTTCCAAAGCACGAGGGGCTTCTTGAATAGGCTTTTCCTGTGGGAGTCTTTCTGGGACATGCATTCTTCACCCCCTCCCCATCCTCACCTCTGATCTACTTCCGTGATCTTTAGCTTTATCATCCTTGAGGCCTACCTGAAATCTCACCTCCTCTAGGAAGCCTTCATTGATTAACCCAGTCCACAGGGGTCTTCCTCTGTTTCTCTGTGTACTGATTGCTTTGTCTTCATGGTACAACGTGAGGCGAAGCCCTGTGCTTTGTCCACCTCTGTGCTCCCTTCCACCAGTCCTGCTACCTGGCCAGAGGAGGGAAACCTCTGGAAAATACGTGCTGGATCCAAAGTGACGGAGTTCAGGGTTGACGCGGAGTGAACAGGAGTGAGCTGGGCTTGGACAGGGATGGAGCCTCAGGCAACAAAAACAGCATTGCAGAAACAAGGTCATGTTCACTAAGTCCCTCAGCCCGACCAGCCAGTTACCTGTGGGCACAATGACCTTCTTCTCACTTGCTCTCTTTTGTTCACCTTGACTGTGGAAAGGACCTTTGTCTCTGAAACCGACTGGCCACACCATCCCCAGCCTCTGTGGATGCCTTTTGGGGCCGAGCTTTCCAAACAGCCCAACTCCAAGAGTCCCAAATGTCCACAGTGAGGAGGGTCAGAAGCAACTGGTGTCCCTCTTATTAATCACAAAACAGAAAACCACTGGTCTAAGAGGATGCAGGTGGGAGGCACTAGAAAGAATACCCCCTGGAGGGAGGCCCTTGAACTCCCCTTAGGTGCCTTCCCTTGCCCAAGCCGACCAGGACCCCTGGGGAATTAACTCAGAGGTCATCTGATCACAGTATCACAGAAGTGCAGGAACTTGGGGCTGGCGGAGGCGTCAAAGATCAGCTGGTCCTAAGTGTGGTCCTGGGACCAGCAGCCTCAGCCCCAGAGCTGCATAGAAATACAGAGTCTCAGCCCCACCTTGGACCTGCTAAGTCGAATTTGCCTTTTAACAGGCTGATTCATGTACATACTGAAGGATAATAGTAATGTTTCCCTAGAGCAGTCTGATCAACTAGCCATCTTTCCAGAGAGGCATGGCCCATCTCTTAGGGCACCATCAGAAAACCCCACCTTCCAAAGAGCTGAATCTGGGTTCACTACAGCTTCCACCATGGGTTCTAGCACCATACCTTGGATCCGTTCACAATAGATTTGATATCTCTCCACATGACACCCATCAAACAGAGAGGGACCCTCCTGCCATTTTTGAGCTGAGCTGGTAAGATTGTTATGAAAGAGTACAGCATGCTCTTCAGAAACATGGTGTAAATACTATTTCTGAAGCCCCCAGGAGTAGAGAAAACAGAGTAGAAGACAGGTCCCAAGCAGTATGTATCTATTTGGACCTAATCAGGGTGGAATGCTGGTTGACAAGTTTCACCTCGTGTAGGTATTTATAAGAAGACCCTTAACGTACTTGGCCTCCCCATCCAAAGGCTGCTGGAAGGTAGTTCACAAATCCGTAATTATCATGCAAGTGTTCTGTGAAAGAGAGAGACATCACATACCCATTTTACAGCAGTAAAAAGAAACACATAGAGACTGACACCCCACTCAGAAGCGATGGAGGTGGAATTGGTATCTGGGAACCTGGCCTGCAAGCCTCTCGCTCTGGCCGGGAGGATCGGGAAACGATAGCTTTTGTCATCAATTAACCAGGAAGGATTCTGAAACTGAGCAGTTGCCTGGAGAATGCAGTTTAGATAAACCCCAAGATGCACACAAGATGGAAATAGAGACGGAGCTGGAGCATACACCACACTTTGCCCACAAGAGACGCAACACATTTTCATAGTTGAAATTTACATAGTTCTTTATTCATGAAAATTATGAACAGCTGCTATTTCGCTGCATTCCCAAGAAGAGTTGAAAAGGCAGCAAAGAAGAGAACAGACACATTAGGCAAACTCCATCTGCCCCTCGTGTCTAACACTTTCTTCCCTGCAGATAGCAGACAATGGGGTTACCAGATGTCATTGCCTGCTTGGGAAGGACCCAGAAATTTCGTGTGACCATGAGCCAGCCAGCGCAGACAATGCCTCTTTTTTTTTTTTTAAATGATAAATGTACCAACTCCTGTCCACTCCTCAGTGACTGTTCTAAGACACAGCCTCTTCCCTGAGGAATGCGGATGGTGGTGGATTCTCAGGGGAACTTCAGAAATGTCACTCCAGTCTGGACCAATGTCTACTCACCCTGGCGTCCTCCTGACTTTTGAAGAGGGTTTGACAGAGTGCAAGGCTCCTGCATGCCCATCACACTTGACCTTCTAGGAACTCTGGGAGGTCAGTTATCACCTCTTATTACAGAGCGGGACTCCGAGGCCAGAGACCAGAAGTAACAGCATGAGGTCATCCAGCCAGTGGTATCAGGTTCTCCATGTGACATTTTCCCCATCACTCTGTGTCCATGGAGTGGGCCCATGTGGGCTAAATGTTCTGAGTGGGTCTCCGGCTGTCTTAGCCACTGTGAAGCACTCCTTTTCCAGCGCCTTTATCCCAGGTCCTGCTTCTTGGCAAATCCCCGTTGGACACCTGCAAGCCTGCTTCCAATGGGGTCACTCAAAGTTCCCCTGGGAAATCAGGAAGGGCCTCTTCCTCCCATCATAGTGGATATCGAATGCCAGAGACATAGCAATGTCGACCCCCACTTCACAGTTGTCTTTCTGTTTCCATGCATTTGCCTCTGGACCTTTATTCCAGAGGCCACAGCCTGGCTTCCATGGCTACTCGGGACAGAAGACTCTGGAATTTCATCCAGCAGGAAGAAGCTGGGACAGATCCAGTTGAAAAGGTCCCTGGACAACACAGGGACCCTCAGGGGCCCTCTCTGTTTACAAGCACAGAAAAGGCCTGTAGCCATTTTGCACACTGATTAACAGGAGGATGTGTTTTTCTTGCTTCTTCTCCACACCTTGAGGCTGAAATTAAAGCAGGGAGGAGCCCATTCTGAAAGATGTCGCAAGGCAGGTCAATGACCCCACTTCCTTTGCCAATGCAAGCACTGGGCTGCCATCTCGGGACATCAAAATACCAGGAGGGTGACAAGAGGATATCATCTTATCTCCTTACAGCTTGTTTGTGCCTCAGGCTTGCTTGTTCTCTCTCTCTCTCTCTCTTTTTTAGAGGAACAGAAAAGAAAAGAGGGATGAGCTGGGAAACCCCATGTCTCTTCTGCCTGGGCAGAAACCTCATAGGGCTGGGGTAAACCCCAAATCCAGGATGCTGGCTTAAGGCGAGGGTTGACGACCTTTGACATTACCTTTGGGGCTTTGATCTTTATCAAAGCAAGGAAGGAAAGCTAGATATTATTTTGTCTCAATGTCAGGTTCGGATGGTTAAAGAGGTGGCGGGCCAGGCAGTTAGGTTAACTGGGGAGGCCACTTTCTGGTAAGGAGTTAGCAAGCACCCAGCTAGTACCCATGGTGCAAGGAAGGGGGTGGGATCCACTCTCTGGAGATAAACTTTCAATATATGCATCGAGATTTCCCGACTGGGGGTCATCTGGGGGAAGAAGGACCCACAGATCAAGGATTAGGCATGATGTTTGCAGTTCTGAAGGCTGCCCCTACTGCCCATCAGCCATGTGGCCTTGGGCTGGTCACCTCAGTTCTCATCTCTGCTTCTTAGTTTCCTCATTTGTAAGAAAGAGAAGACACTCAGGACGCCTTCCCCACGGGTGGTTGCACATCTCAACCGTGACAATGTGGATGAAAGCACTTTGCAACCTGCATCTCTGGACGCAGCTAGGAGCTTTCTACGGGCAGGAGGGCAGTGGGTTACTTTTCTCATTTCCCTGTAAGGCGGAGCCTCTTCGAAAGGTACTGGGGGGATCTTGCCAGCAATCCTCAGTCTATCCCATCAGTTGACAAACAGGACACCGGCACAGAGCACGTCACCAGGGTTGACCCAGAAAGCTGCCATTGGGAATAATCAATGGAGGTTCCCAGTTCCAGACGGGAACTGTCTGTCTTAGGCTGTGGTCTTGTCGCCTGAGAGAGAGACAGACTCGCTCAGCTCTGGACAAGAAAACCCAAGGGCCCATTGGCGTCCACATCGGAGGGTCCCCTCTCAGCGGCTAGCATGATTGTGAGATGGTGATGATGATCTAACTTGCTTCCAGGAACACAGCTTTTCATTCCCCCCTCCCAGCCCCCAATTAGAAGAGACCCCAACCAGATGGCAAAGAGCCAGTGTTGCCGTGTTGAGGTTCCAGTGACTCCACGCTTGACGGTCACGGAATTAGAAGAATGAATCGGTTGCAAAGCCCTCACCACGCGTGCTCTCGGCCTCACCCTTTGGGATGCTCTCTCACTTAGAAGGAAGTTGAAAGCCCATCTGTCCTCTTTTCAAAGTCACATAGTAACAAAATAAATCAAAGCACATATGAAAATGGTCTCCTCTAAACCATAACTCAGCCTGGGCTAGTAGCTACGTACAAGGCTGGCTTATCTTTCAAAGCAGTTCATGGGACCAGCACATTCCTGGACCATGGCATCCCTGCCCGTGTGCTGACCTGAGGAATCAGGTCAGAGCTCCATCTGCCAGCCCGGGGGTACCGCCAGGTGCCAGGTTGAGGCTGAAGCTGGTGTTGAGTTAAGATCAAGGACCCACTGGCCACCCAGATGTTCAGTGTTATAAAACCCTTGACATTCTCACCTGGATCTGCCATACCTGGAAATGGAGGCTGACATGAGGATTTGGGCTCTGGTGAGCAGGACCTCTTGTACCCTAGAGCCCCGAACACTCCTTTGAGAGAGAAGAGGAATGCTCCTGACTGGCCTTTGAGATGGGATAACCAGGGAGCCTGCAGTGACCTAGGAGAGCCTAGGAGGGGCCTAGGGGACCCTGAGCTGTTGGTTCAAGGTAGAAGTTGACACAAGCCCTGCTCCAGGACCCCATCAGATTTGGCTGTGGGGAATTGGAAGACTCAACTCTCTCCTGCCAGGAGCCGAGGTGGGAAAAAAGAACCAGGAAAGCGTCTCTCTCCTGTTCTCAACCCTGACCACCTCTCCCCTGAGACCCACCTGCTCTTTGAGATAGGAGGAGAGAAAAATGAGGGAAGAGGAAGAGGGAGAGGGGAGCGGGAGAGAGGGGAGCCTGCCCTGGAAGGTCTGGGGTAAATGAACTGTGCTGCATGTGCACCCTGGTGGGTTGACCCCTGCCTCTCCGCCAAAGCCCCCAGCCCTCACCAGGGACCCATCCTTGAGCTTCCCTGCAGCCCTGCCAGCAGCCCAATCTTTGCGACAGCCTTTTTCTAGTTCTGCTCTTTTCTGAAGCTTCCATTCAAACACTTTTAGCACAGATGCCTCATGCATCAGTCCAATGCTAAAAAGATGCAGTAAGTGAAATTTTTGCCATATGTTAATACACATGTTTTAGTTTCCATAAATGCTCAGCGTGGTTTTTATGATACTCAGGATGGTGGTGTTTATACTGGTTTGAGGGGCTTTGAATTCAAATGTGCAAATGATTCTTTACAAGATGTGGTTCAAGGACGAGCCTCAGCCAGGGTCGCCTGCTCTCCAGACAGAGGAGGCGCTTGGCTGCCTTCAGCCTGCCACTTGTGACTCTGGGCAAAGCTCTGGTGCCCCCTCCCCGCCACTTCTCACTGCTGGTGGATGGGCTTGGGGACTGGTTCCAGAAGCCGGGCAGGACCTGGCTGTTCTCAGATCAGGTTAGAGAACCACCCCGACTTCACACACCAGCTGTGACCAGACCTTCTGGTTGGACCTCAAGGAGGGGGTATCACAGAGGAGGGGTCCCTGAGCTGGAGCCTGAAGGGGACCCAGGCCTGGGCGGGCAGGAGGAGGAAGGGAGAAGGACCCGTGGAGTGTACAGGGAGCTGAGGGGACGCCGAGGGGTCTGGTGGGTCGAGTGGAGGTTTGCACCAGGAAGAACAGGCAGTGAGGAGGGATGGGATGGGACTGGTCCTATCCAGGGAGGAGGCAGCCTCCCCTCCCCCCACTGCCCTGCTAGCCCCGTGTGTCCTGCAGGAACTCCCTCAATGCCTGAACATACCAGACTGTCTCATCCATCCCTTTATGCCTTTATGGGTGGGGGTGGGGGGGAGTCTCTCTGTTCAAAATCTCCTCTGCCCACCTGGAAAATCCCTACCCATCTCTCGAATCCCTGCTTCTGCCTTCTCGACCCGTCCCACCCCATGTCCCCCTGTTCTGCCCCAGAGTCCTGCCCAGGAATCACATTTCTCACAGGGTAGGGACTCCTTGGGCCATGAGCTCCCTAAGGACCGGCCTGTGCCCTTTTCATGGCTACTTCCCAGAGCCTGGCTCGGAGCTGCAAAGGAGGCCCACGGAAGGAAAGGAGGTAGGAAGGGAGGAGTGGACTGCAGGCTCCTGCACCCAGTGGGGAGCTGAGGGTGCAACCTGGAGGAGCACTGCTTGGCATGTTCCCACCTCCAGCTTGCCAGCTCCCTGGGCTCAGCACCCCCCAGCTCCCTGTCGTCAGCCGAGAGGCCAGAGGGTCCATGGCCCACCTCAGCCAGGTCCAGCCTGGGGGGCCAGGGCCCCCTGTGGGGATATGGGTATTGCCAGACCACTGCCAGGGCCTGGGGATTGCCCCCATGGAGTGAGGGCATCTCGGAGGGCACCCATGCTCAGCTAGTCCTGGGAGGCAGAGATGTCCTTGAGTGTGTTTTCCAAGGCCCGAGGGAGCCGCAGGGCTTTTGTTCCACCGAGTTGCAGTGTCCCAGGGTCTCTTCCTTCTGTCCCTTCCCCCTAGAACTCCCCCTGCCAGGGCCCTTCTGCTCTCAGTCTCCCCCGGAGAGTTTGCCCTCACATGTCCGGATTTGTCCATGCCAACGTCTCAGGCTGTCTGCACTCTCTGGGGAGAGCTGATCCACTCTTGGGGAGCCCGGGGGTGCGTGCACGAAGATGGGAGGGGGCCTCTCTGTTTGTTTGAACCAAGAGTCTCTGGTATTTGGAAGAAGGTAACCTCTCCTCTTGGCAACCAGGCTTTTTTCCCAAGGGACCGAGGGGCGGGGGGGGGGGGGGGGGGGGCGGTACTTAATCTTGGAGCCTCAGTCTCCTTCAGGGGGATTCATATAGATGTTGCCTGTAATTACAGGTTGATAATGATATAATTTATAGTATGTATATCATCATTTGTGAGTGACTGGACAAGCTGGCAGGCGAGGAGGGTGAAACCACGTCATAAGCTCGTAAAAAGGTAATTATATTTCCTTCTGATCTCCCTTTTGCCTACCTGGTCAAGTGTCGAGGTATTGTGAAATAGTGACGATGGTGATCGTGGAATTGTCGGAGATTCAGTAACACGGGGGAGCTTGACATCGGAGGCCCAGCTGCCCTTTCTTCATTCTTTTTTTTTTTTTTTTGCGGTACGCGGGCCTCTCAGTGTTGTGGCCTCTCCCGTTGCGGAGCACAGACTCGGGACGCGCAGGCTCAGCGGCCGTGGCTCACGGGCCCAGCCGCTCCGCGGCACGTGGGATCTTCCCGGACCGGGGCACGAGCCCGTGTCCCCTGTATTGGCAGGCAGACTCTCAACCACTGCGCCACCAGGGAAGCCTCCCTTTCTTTGTTGTTTTTTTTTTTTTTTTGGTCTCAAGTTGGGGCCAGGGGCATTGTGGGAAGGGACCCCACCAGGACTCCAATTTAACACAAAGAGGGCACCCCTGAAAGAGAAAGCTTGGCCAGATGACCCAGGGTCAGACTGGCCTATAGGGTCTAGCCTCTGGATGAATTCAGAATAGCCCCCGATCTCCTAAGACCCCCCCAGAACTGCTGCTCTCAGGAGGAGACACTGTGTCTCCCTGCCCCTGGGGAATTCTGGGCTGCAGACGCTTGTCATGTCTTCCAAGCCTGATGAAATCTCCGGGAGTTTAGATCTGGATGGAGTTTGGCTGGAGTTTGGAACAACGGTTGGAGGAGATTGGGTTTTATCTACACCCCATCTCCCGTTCTGGGTAATAAGCGAAGCTGCAGAAAACCCTTGGCCTGAGATATAACAGTGTAATGTAATTACAGTAACGATACTTTGTAGTTCTATAGCACCTGTCATCTGTGGATCTCCAGGTCCTTTATAAACATTAATTAATTCTCAACTCGGCGATGAGGTAGGTAAGTATCATCATCCCCATTTTACAGATGAGAAAACCAAGACACAAAGGGGGTGAGTGATGAGCTCGAGGTCACCCGGAGAGCCCACTGGTTCAGCTGACCCTGTGGAGTCTGTTCTCCCGTGCTGGGTCCCCCACCTTGGAGGGAGGTTGGCAGAGCACTCCTGGGGTGCCCCCTCCATAGGCCTTGCAGGGATTTTTGTGTATTGCCTCTCTCCAGAGGTTAGGAGGATCATTCCCTGGTGTCCCCACACCCTGGCCTTGTGGACCAGGGAGGTCTCTGAAGCCATTTGGATCCCTAGGGGCCCTCAGCAGCTTGACCCCTGGAGGAGATGCTCTGGAATAACGCCCCCTTACATCGGACAGGTGGAACCCTGCCCCGACTTCTTCTCCTTACTGCCTATTCTGGAATACCTCCTTATCACCACCAACCTAGGCCAGGAAGCACATCGAACCAAGTTTACATTTATTTTTTGAACAACTATTAGGTGCCAAGGTCTGAGTTGCCCCCTGGGAAGGCCCATGAAAGAGAAAGGCATCTGGGCTGATTTTTTTTTTTTTTTTTTTGGCTGAGCTGTGTGGCTTGTGGGATCTTGGTTCCCTGACCAGGGATTGAACCCAGGCTCTCAACAGTGAAAGTGCAGATCCTAACCACTGGACTGCCAGGGAATTCCTTGGGCTGAAAATTAAAAAAAAAAAAAATCATGTCTGGTCCAGGCTCTGTTCCTTGATGGCTGTGTGACCTTGGACAAGTCACTTTCCCTCTCTGGGCCCGAATGTTCTCACCATGGATGATGGGAGATGTAGATCATTCGTTATCTTTCCAGGGGGATGTTTTATAATTCCTCATTTCCCGCTTAGATGGCAGGGCAAACTCCTTCCCACCGCACACACCCCAACAGCCCATCCCATAAACTTTCTGAATCAAGGGCCATCATGTCACCTTGCTAACAAAGCTTCAGTCACATCTCTTGACCTGCAAGGAGTCCAAACCCCCGAACCTGTCATTCAAGGCTTTGCACAATCTGTCCCAACTTACCTGTTCATGAACACTTGTCTTGGCCAGATCTACTTTTCCTCCAAGTAGGCCGTGGTCATTCCCGACTTCACAGCTTTGGCCAAACTAATCTCTCTGCTTATTTTATATGTACTTTTGAGACCAAAAACCTGCTCATCACTGTGTTAGATGCTGGATTAAAATCCTGTCATTCTTCAAAGCTCAGCTCCCAAATTCCACGCTCTAGGGGATGGCCGCCCAGAGAACAAATGTGAATATAGGCTACATTACTAGAGGCCTAGTACCTAAAAAAAGGGAGGTGACAGTCCTGTTCTCTAGAATATGTGTTTTTAGAGAAGGAGCAGGGTGATGCGGGAGCTCTGTCATGTGTGGAACAGTTAGGGGACCCACAATCATTTCACTGGGAGGAAACTCAGTGGGACAGGAGAGCCTCCCTCCCCTGAAGAAAGATTGTTCTTTCAGGCCATAAAGCTTCCAGGAAGAAGGGTTTCAGTTCAACATAAAGAAGAACATTCTTTCCCTTTCCCACCAGAGCTGTCAGGAAATGTGATGGAATAATGAGTTGTCTGTCACTGCTTACTTGCCGAGGCTGAGAACAGGCTTGTCGTGGAGGTAGGGCCGGACCTATTCTTTGCAGCATCAGGACCCAAGGAGAGAGGCTGCTCAGGATGGTGGCTGGGACCCTGCTTGGGTTGCCTGGTTACTCACCCAGCCCCTCTGCTCCTGACCGTTGAGTCATCTACAGAACCGGAGGAGCAGTACCCAGTGTGGTGTGACCTCATAGCCTCTTACCTCCTGTTTCCCTGAGTCCCACATGTTCCCAGTGGGTGTTCTAAAAGTAGGGACCAAAGAGGGTTGCCTGACCTGTCAGACAACATTCCAGGAGAGCAGACTCCATGAGCAGAGCCCTGTCTGTGTTCTCAGGCCCTCGCCCAGACCCCAGCACTGACATCCACTGGGACAGATAGACGACAGAACTCAGGGAACTTAGGTTCGAGTCTCCGCTCTGTTTCTTTAATAGCTGTGTGGCCTCAGGGAAGTTACTTAACCTTTCTGAGCCTTGATTCTGTGTGTAATTGTGTCTGCCTCCTCGGGTGATTGTGAGGATTAAAGGGGCCAATGAGGCTGAATTACAAGCTCTCTGGCACTTCGCCTGGGACATGGGAGAGAACATTCTCAGATGGGGAAAGAAGGACCCAGGGGATGGAGGTACTGCCGGTGGTTAGGGCGACATGGGGAAGGGAAAGATCAGCCAGCCAAGGTCAAGAGGAGGATGAGGTTCCTAATCTCCCTGGGAACAGTGATGTGTGACAGGCTAAATCTGCAAACCACAGAGGAGTTAGAGGGTGGAAATAAGGATGCGTTCACCAAAATCCAGACACACTGATGAGGGAATTCCTCACTACCCTCAAAACCTGACAGCCGGGTTGAATTCATTCAGTCATTCGACAAATGTTTAGTGAGTGCTTCTTCCATGTCAAGTACTGTTGGGCCCTGGAGAACACAGCAATTAGCAAAACGAAACAAAGTCCCTACCATTCTGGCTTTTCTATTCAGGTCAGGGCAGACAGAAAGTCTACAAAATAAAACAATTAATATACAACATAATATTAGGGGATGTTCAGAGCTGTGAACACCGTGAGGGGAGCTGTTTTGCAAAGGGAGCTCACAGAGGACCTTTCCGACGAGCCCATTTGTGAGCAGAGACCAGTGTGTCCTGAGAAAATAAGCCCAGGCTACCACCTAAGGGCTGGGGCGCCCCATGTAGGCCCCCCACCCCGTCCGTCCCTTTTGCTTTTCTTGTGGGCTTAAGTGTTCACAGCTGTGGGCGTTTCATGGGCGCTATTCCAGGCCCCTTAAATCAGCACTTCTCAAACTTTGACATGTGTAGGGATCACCTGGGGATCTCATTGATGTGAACGCTCTGGGCAATAGGTCTGGGGTGGAACCTGAGATCTAGCAGTTTCTAACAAGCCCCTGGTATTAAAGAAAAATTATTCAGTGACTCTTGTTAAAGATAGTTAAGGAAGATTTTATTCAAGGGACTGTTGTGCTAGGTAGATGGACCACCGCAGTGGGGTCTTGCAGCAGGAGAGATTGGGCTCAAGTCTGAATACCACAAGGAAAAGTGGGAATTTGTAGCCAAGGAGCAGGGTGGAGGGCGAGTGTATGGAAAACTACTAAAGGGGCACATCAGGGGTCAGGGGGCTCTGGTTAAACCACCCTCACGGGATACTTGCAGAAGGCAGGCCAGGGGGATAAGCCATCACCTGGGGGATGATGGAAGGGGATGAGGAATTTGGTCAAATATCGAGGGTGATCAGATACAGAGAATGTAGGATTCTGGTTAAACTGACTTAGCAGGATTCTTGCTAAAATTCAACCACGTAGAAACAAACACGAAAGCCCAAAATCAGGGCCGAGTTGAAAAAGTTCTGGGGAGCCTGAGTAGACTTTGGTCAAGCACAGTCTTTGTTACCAGGTGACACTGATGCTGCGGGTTCAAGGTGGTGCTTTTAGAGGAAGACCACAAACACCTGCAAGTCAGCATATTCGAAATGGAGCTCAGAATCTTCCCTTCCACACCCCCTCCTGCCCTTACGCGATATTCCCCACGGCACTCACAAGCAAGCGCAGCCGTTTTCTTCCGCTCCAGGGCTTTAAAAAAAAAAAATCAACTTCAGGGGCTTCCCTGGTGGTGCAGTGGTTGAGAGTCCACCTGCCGATGCAGGGGACGCAGGTTCGTGCCCCGGTCTGGGAAGATCCCACATGCCGCGGAGCGGCTGGGCCCATGAGCCATGGTCGCTGAGCCTGTGCGTCCGGAGCCTGTGCTCCGCAACGGGAGAGGCCACAACAGTGGGAGGCCCACGTACTGCAAAAAAAAAAAAAAAAAAAAAATCAACTTTATTGAGATAAAATTTATACACAATAAAATATACCCATTTTTAAGTGTATGTTGACAATTGTATACACTCTTGTAACCATCACTCCATCAAGTTCTAGAATTTTCCCTCATCGAGTTCTAGAACTTTACGTGATCCCAAGAAGTTCCCTTTTGATGTTGGTGGCCCCCACCCAATCTCCTCAAGGTTGTTGCCCCTGCATTTCTCTCCCACCTGGTCCACCTCATCTCCCTTGCTGCTAAGTCTTTGCCTGTTGCCTGTTAACCTGTGGCGCCCTTGAAGGCAGGGATTGAGTTTTGATTTCTCATCATATCCTTCAAGATCAAGAAGCACTTGTTGAAGGGAGGAAGCTTGTTTTTCCAAGCTCCAACTTTTGTGTTGATTACGCATTGTTCGACAGAGAGATGATTGTCTATTTTGAGCGTGAACATCCAGTTGTTTCCATAGATACCTGATCATAATGACTAATTAAACAAAAAAGGTTTTAAAAAAAAGGTTTTCTATTTGATTATCTCTCTAATATTAAAAAAAAGTCCAACATTTTCTCGAGTTGTTCACATTTTTCTTCTTTTTGACAACATTAGTGAGTCTTTTACAACTTGAAGAGAGATGGCAGAAGTAGAAATCAGGTTTCTCCTTTATGTGCTCTTGAGAGTTTATTCTCAAAGATGATACCGGCTAAAAATCTACTATCACCGTTTCTGAAATTTTACTCATTCATTCAACCAGCCGGCCCTGTGGGCATCAGGGAAGGGCGAGTAGGACTCAGTCTAGTCAAGGAGGTGGATAAGTAAGTGGACTCAGGGCTCCATGTGACATATGTTGGCATGGAGGTGGACGGAACACAGAAGGGAGTATACAGCCCAAAGCAGTCACAGAGGGCTCCACAGCTGGACTTTGCATATTTTTTTTTTGAGGAAACTCCTGTTTCTTTTCCCTTCTTTATTTTAAAGATTTTTTTTTTGACATGGACCACTTTTAAAGTCTTTATTGAATTTGTTACAATATTGCTTCTGTTTTATGTTTCGGCCTTTCAGCAGCAAGGCATGTGGGATCTTTTTTGCGGTACGTGGCCTCTGTCTGTTGTGGCCTCTCCCGCTGCGGAGCACAGGCTCCGGACGCGCAGGCTCAGCGGCCATGGCTCACGGGCCCAGCCGCTCTGCGGCATGTGGGATCTTCCCGGACCGGAGCACGAACCCGTGTCCCCTGCATCGGCAGGTGGACTCTCAACCACTGCACCACTAGGGAAGCCCAAGGCATGTGGGATCTTAGCTCTCCCACCAGGGATCAAACCCGAACTCCCCGCATCGGAAGGCGAAGTCTCAGCAACTGGACCACCAGGGAAGTCCCTGCGTTTTGTTTTGAAGGATGAATTGGAGTTCACAAAGTAACAGGAGTGGAAGGCATGCAGGTGGAAGGAGAAGGGTGAGCAAAGACACAATCATAAGAGCAAATATTTGTTGGATGCTTACTTTGCGCCAGGCATGCTTCCAGAGGCTTTATACGTGTTGAATCTTTTAGTCCTAACACAATCCCATGACACAGGAATCTTTATCATCCTCATTTTACAGATGTGGCAATTGAGACACATTCGCCAACAAAATGCACCTGTAGAGGAGAATTATTCACAAGGAGTTTCTGTTTAGGGGGGGAGAAGTCTCTGTAAAAATTCTGAAAACACAGAAGACGTAAAATGCACCTGAAATCGTTGCAGTTGGGAGGGAGAGAATATTGATTTTCTGGTGAAACTGTCACTAACAGATTATTGTCTGTTCACTCACAACAGCTTGAGGAAACTAGAACATACCTGCAATTCAGAGTTAAACGTATTTTATTCTTTGGAAAACAGTGTTTATTGTTAAGAAGTCATGACGAATCTATTTCATCTGTGAATAAAGGCAATTTGGAGGGAGTTGCCAAAAGAGATAAAGTGAGGTAGTCTAACGTATAAATCAGGTGATGCCTATAGAAGTTAGCAAATTCAAAATGAAATCAGCAGAAAAAGAAAACCTGCAACGTTAGAAGACACAGCAGGTGAAATCATTAGTTCCTGATTCAATAACATGTGACAAGGCCACTGGCTGGGTAGTGAAAAAATCACTGTAGTTTATGTAAGAAAAATCTCCATCACTTTCCCAATTATAGAGATGCATGGATTTTGGTAGTATTGAAAAGACGATGGAGATCAACTTAGATGTGGTCATACAGAGTTATCTGCAGCAAATCAAAGTGGGGTTCAAAACAAAGTAGGGCTCAGATCCACCACTGAAGGCTTGACATCGTGGGGAAAATTTGGCCACCCTGCAGCATGGCGTGAGAAGGAATCACACCTATTGGTTGGATGGTGCAATGCTGATGACTTTATAGAAACAGGAAAAAACTTCGATGTGCTTTCACAGCGTTCAACTCTTTGATCTACGCTATACATTCATCTGTGAAAAGATTGGCCATTACCCAAAACACATGTAACAGGAGTGGCAAAGCGACACGAAGGTAGTTTGCTGAAGTTACACTGGGTCATCCATCACCAGGCTTTGTCTGCTGTGACTGAGCGGCTTCCAAAGATTAGTGAAACTTTGGAAGCATCATTAAATGATTATCAGACACGCAGGTGGCCCATGAACCGAGAATTCCTGTACACGTGCTAAGTGTTATAGGAGGGTTCTAGTTTTTTTCCTGATGAGCTTCAAAGTGAAACCATAGACATATTTTCATTGCCTTCAAAAGTAAAAGCAATCTTTTAGTGTTTGTCATCTAGAGAAATGATAACTATTTCAAAACCATTTGGTAGAGAGTAAAGGAAACTTGCCAAAGACTAATCTCAGGGGTTCAAAGTAAAAACAAAACAAAAGGAAAAAACCCTTCACTTCAGAGAAGAAAAATTCTGGCGTGCGGCAGTGTGTGTGTGGCGGGGGGAAAATCTTGGAAATTCAGATGGTGAATATTTCTCTAATTTGTCAGAACAGCATCCGACAATAGTCAACTCATAAAGGTTTGGTTACTGTATTACTAAATTTAAAGGCATACTTTTCAGCCAGTGATTACAGCAAAACCAATTATGTTTTTAAATAACTGTTTAAATGCAATGAACAGGTATGTGAAGCAATGGCCAGACATATGGGATACATTTGCAGACCCCACGTAAGGAAGATCCTAGAACCTGAGTCTCACCATAGCTCAGCCTCTGTCACGATGGCTTGTCCCAACTGAGGGTCAACACCATCACCCACTAAGCGCCTACATCTTAGCCCTGCACTTGACTCCGGCTTGGCCAAGCCATGCGGCAGGTGAGGAGATCCATTTTTGTTTGTTTGTTTTTATAAATAAAGTTTTATTGGAACAAAGTCACACTCGTTTGTTTACATATTGTCTATGGCCATTTTTGTGCTACAACCAGAGTTGAGTAGTCACAATCAAAACCCTGAAACTTGCACAGTTGAAATATTTACTATCTGGGCCTTCATAGGAGAGGAGATTCATTTTTGACCCTGTGTTAGACCTGACGGCTGATACTAAGAGCATCTGGGCAGGTGCTGGCATCAAAACTGGGGAAACAAGGAGCTTGGTGGTGCCTCAGAGAACCGTGTGGCCCCGTCTAAGAGGTGGGTGGGCTTTGCGAGTTCTGTCTCACCTCTGAGAAGCTGACCCTGGGATGGGCCCAATTTCCATAATTTACCCTTGAAACCTTAACTCACAGGTCCCCAAACTGGCTGCCCCAGTTCAGTTGAATGAGGTGTGGTTGAGGGAATCACCTCATAATAGGAATCACCATGTCATTTTGTGAAACCGTTCACAGCTTCTTTAAAAAAAAAAGAAGAACCGGAGACACCTCATCCACCTTTTGCTCAGGTCCCCTGCTGGAGAGGGAGTTATCACTGCATGCCAGTAAGCTGTCATCATTCAAACATTCGATCAAATTCCACTGAATGAATGAATGAATGGATGGGTGACAGGGCAAGTCTCCAGGGTGGCTGAAGGCAGGCAGACAGGAAGGTCTGGTGGGCTAGAGGCAAAGAGCCGGGGCCCAGGAGGAGTGTCGGGGTGGCAGGGCGACCGGTCCAGCCTCCTTCCCACAGACTCAAGATTTGGGGTCTGACTCCTTCGAGGATACAGCACTGGGCTCCAGGTGGCGGCTGCCACTGGGTGAGACAGAGCAGCTTTGCGGAGCTGGAGGGCTGGGCAGGGTTTGCCAGCTCAGGGATGCCTACTCTCCTGTTCGCAGTGCCTTGGCAGCCAGCTCCCGTTGCGCCATGCCGTGCTGCCACCACCTGCGGCTGTGTCCTCCCCACGTGTCGCACCTGAGGGTGCGCTGGCCTGCCACTTCTTTCTTCCTCTGCCTTTTTGTTCTATTCAGGCCCTTGATGGAGTGGATGCTTCCCACCTGCCTCGGGGAGGGCAACTTGCTTTCCTCAGGCTACTGATTCAAACGCTAAACTCATCCAGAAACACCCTCACAGACACACCCAGGAATCAAAGATCTGGGCGCCTCATATCCTGGTCAAACTGATGCGTAAAATGAACCGTCGCAGAGATAGAGGATGGACCCCGAGCACTGGAGCTGCGGGCTGGTAGGCCCTGTCCTGGAGCCCCATTTGTGGGTCTGTTGGGGTCTCAAAGAGAGGAGTGGGGGAGAGCCTCCCCTGAAGCCCAGACGCTGAGACTGAGTTCTGACTCTGCGCCTTGTCAGCTGGCTGGGGGCCCTGGATCTCTCTGAGACTGTTTCTCCAACACTGAAATGGGTCATTGTGTTTTCACGGGTTTTTCACTGTTGGTGGGAATGTAAACTGGTACAGCCACTATGGAGAACAGAATGGAGGTTCCTTAAAAAACTAAAAATAGAGTTACCATATGATCCTGCAATCCCACTCCTGGGCATATATCCAGAGAAAACTATAATTCGAAAAGATACATGCAGCCCAATGTTCACAGCAGCACTATTTACAATAGTCAAGACGTGGAAGTGACCTAAATATTCATTGACAGATGAATGGATAAAGAAGTTGTGGTACATATACACAATGGAGTACTACTCAGCCATAAAAAAGAATGCAGTAATGCCATTTGCAGCAACATAGATGGATGTAGAGATTATCATACTAAGTGAAGTAAGCCAGACAGAGAAAGACAAATATCATGTGATATCACTTTTAAGTGGAATCATAAAAAAAAAAGATACAAATGAACTTATTTACAAGACAGAAATAGACCCACAGACATAGAAAACAAACCTATGGCCACCAAAGGGGAAAGAGGGTGGGGAGGGATAAATTAGGAGGATGGGATTAACATATATACACTACTATATATAAAATAGATAACCAACAAGGACCTACTGTGTAGCACAGGGAACTATACTCAATATTTTCTAATAACCTATGAGGGAAAAGAATCTGAAAAAAACTGAATTACTGTGCTGTACACCTGAAACTAACATGACATTGTAAGTCAACTATACTTCAGTGAATTAATGAATGAATGAATAAATAAAATGAGAATAAAACACTACTCTTCTGGAGGGTGACAGAGAGTCTTAAGTGAGATGACGGACAGAAGAACACTTTGTGAAATCCAGAGAACAGCACAAACATGAGACTTTACTATCAAAAATCCCAACTTGGTTCTGAACTTCTGGCGTGAGTCCTTTCCTAGGGCTCTGTTTCCCCACCTTGCCAGGTAACTACAGACTGAATGATGTTTTTAGCATAAGCGTGTCCCAAATACTGCACGAGACATACTTATACTGAAAAATGGGTTTATCCCAAGTTCAAATTTAACTGGGTGTCCTGTAGTTTTACTTGCTACATCTGACAACTTCATGCCTGCAGGAAAGCCAAGGTGAGTGCAGGCCTAGTCGTGGGGAGTCTGCACTACACCCTCAGATGGCTGGGAGAGCAGAGGTATTCTTGCTTCTCATTATCCCTGCCTCAGGTGCGGAGAAAGCTCAGGGCTCTAGGGACTGACCAGGTCACACAGAGAGTAAGGCAGAAGAGCTGGGCCTCACCCCAACCCAGCCCCAGTTCCTCCTGACCTGCCTTCTGCAAGGAGGGTGGGGCTGCGGGTTGCTTTTCTCAGGGGTAAGGGCAGCCTCTGGCTTCTTGAAGACTATTAAAAACAATTTTTGGGGCTTCCCTGGTGGCGCAGTGGTTGAGAGTCTGCCTGCCGCTGCAGGGGACGCGGGTTCGTGCCCTGGTCCGGGAGGATCCCGCGTGCCGCGGAGCGGCTGGGCCCATGAGCCATGGCCACTGAGCCTGCACGTCCGGAGCCTGTGCTCTGCGGCGGGAGAGGCCACGGCAGTGAGAGGCCCGCGTACCGCAAAAAAAAACAATTTTTCCTGACACGCACGTTGAAATATTTAGGGGGAAGTGTACTGTTGTCTGCAGTTTACTTTAAAATGCATAAGAAAAAAAATAATGTGGATTTATGGGTGGCTAGAGGGAGGGATAGATGGATGGTTACAGAATAAAGTATTATAAAAAAAACTCAGTGGTGGAACCTAGGAAGAGGTATGGGTACTTCACTGCGACATCATCTCAACTTTGCTGTAGGTTTAACATTTTTCATCATAAAATGCTGGGAAAAAATTTAACTAATGAAAAAGAATTTAAAACACAACCACTCATTGTCGAAAATTTGGCAAATTTGGAAAAATGAACTCCCCAATCTCCAGTCTCACAGCTCAGCAATATTCTGTTGCATTTCCTTCCTGCCTTTTTCTGTGCATTTGTGAGGTGGTTGTTTTACAAGATTGGGATTGTTCTGCGTATGCTTTTTTCAATCCTGCTTTTATCACACCCCACCTGGGGTCACCAGTCTGTGAGTGTTTGTGACAGGCAGGCACTGCGATGGGTCCTTTAAGAAAATTAGCATACACACATTACTGTATATAAAGTAAGTAAACAACGAGGACCTACTGTATAGCACAGGGAACTCTACTCAATATCTTGCAATAACCTACAATGGAAAGGAATCTGAAAAAGAATATATAGATGTATAACTGAATCACTTTGCTGTACACTTGAAACTAACACAACACTGTAAGTTAACTATACTTCGATTTTTAAAAAAACAACAAAAAAAGAGGAAATTAGCTTATCTAACCCTTAAGTCTTATTGACAGCATTTCCTCCACATCGATAAACCAAATCCACGAGCATAATTTGTAACGGCTACATGATGTTCCACCACATGAAATTATTTAACTGTTATTGGAAGTTTAGGTTGTTTCCCGTTTTTTTTTTTTTTTTGCGGTATGCAGGCCTCTCACTGTTGTGGCCTCTCCCGTTGCGGAGCACAGGCTCCGGACGCGCAGGCTCAGCGGCCATGGCTCACGGGCCCAGCCGCTCCGCGGCATGTGGGATCTTCCCGGACCGGGGCACGAACCCGTGTCCCCTGCATTGGCAGGCGGACTCTCAACCACTGCGCCACCAGGGAAGCCCTGTTTCCCATTTTTCACCATTATAGTACACGCATACCTTGGAGATATTGCAGGTTCGCTTCCAGACCATCCCAATCAAGCGAACACCCCAGTAAAGCAAGTCACACAAATGTGTTGGTTTCCAGCACATATAAAAGTTATGTTTACACCATAGTCTATTCAGTGTGCAGTAGTATTATGTCTAAGAAAACAATGTACATACCCGAATGTAAAAAATATTTTAGGGAAGTCCTGGTGGTCCAGTGGTTAGGACTCAGCACCCTCACTGCCAGGGGTCCGGTTCGATCCCTAGTTGGGGAACTAAGATCCCACAAGCCATGCTGTGCTGCCACAAAAAAGAAAAAAAGAAAAAAAATTTTTATTGCTAAAAATTGCTAACCGTCATCTGAGCCTTCAGGGAATTGTCAACTTTTGGTGATGTTTATTTTGAGAAATATCAAGATGGGATCAGAAACCCAAAGCGAGCAAATGCTGTTGGAAAAAGGGTGACAACAGACTTGCTTGACGCAGGGTCGACATAAACCTTCAATTTGTAAGAAACGCAGTCTCTGCGAAGTGCCCTAAAGTGAAGTGTGATGAAATGAGGTCTGTCTGGGAAGCTTCTGGAACACCCTTGGGCAGAAGTCTGGTCACTCATTCCTGTCTCCCTTCCCTCAGGGCGGCTTCCTAGCCTGAGCATTTATCTGGCATTTTTGTGTCCCATGAAAGAATCATCACCCCCCTCCCCCCTTGCAGACATTTTAATGTCCTTCCTGGGCTCCCTCTAGGGGCCCCCTGGGGGCTGGAGGCAGGGGGTCACTAAGGCAGAGCCCCTCCTTCCCTTGTCAAGCACTGAAGCCCAGGGAGGGGCAGGACCACACCCAGGTGGCCCCCAGCGAGTTGGGGACTGTGGCTCCAGCTCCGCTCTGTCCCCTAGAGAGAGGGGCTAGTTGGAGAGCGTGGGCGTCAGATGCCACCTTTGGGGGTGCAGGACATCTCTGGAATTGGGGGGTGCATATAGAAAGAACGTGGTCATCAGTGAAAAGCAGCAGGATGGGAAAGATCTTTCAGCTGTATTTTTCGAGTTGAAGGTGTCATTTACATCCCATTCCTGTCCGCGCGTACCTCCACTTCCCAATACTTAGAAGATAGTTCTGCATTGTTTCTCTACCTCTGTGTTTAACCTGGAGTTAATAATCAGACCACCGCCTCGGTGCTGCCCGCCAACGGGGAGATATGAGGATGGAGAACTTGGGGAGCCCAATATTCCTTTCGCTCTGCCTTTTCAGGGATGCGCTGAAGCTCTGGGGATCAGGGCACCTGGCCTTGAACCCCAGCTCTGATTTGCGCTTCTGTGGCTGGTGAGACAGGGCCCAGGCAGGTGTGCGGCATGGGGGCCAGACACACAGTAGGCCCTCACCTCGTGGGCGGGATTGCTTCCTCCCCACCCCAACCTCCTCCCGCCTCCCTGGGGAGGGCGAGCTGACTTGCAGACTTGGCCGTGCTCCATCTCCTGCGGCTCTCTTCCCTGGAGCCCGAGTGGAATGTTTTCTCTTCCTCCCCCTCCTCTTCCTGTGCACTGTCTGTGGGACCCCTCCAGTGCCCTGGGCTCCCCCCAGGCGGCCCGAGCCCTCTCCCCGCCCGGCTCCTACCCCATAGCCCACCAGGCTGTTTCCAATTTGGACACGATGCATCTTACCCCCTCAGATCATAGCCGCCTCTTGGATGGAACTAATGATGATCTAGGGGCTCTGGGGCCCCAGACCTCCCCAAACTGAGATAAATCCTGCCTCTGCGCAGACAGGGGGCCTCCATCCCCGCATCTGATCCCCCTCCTTCAGGCTGCACTGGAAGGGGAGGCAGCTCTGGGAGATGCTGTGAAGGCTGCGGCTGACCCAAGGAGACAGGAAGACAGGGGTTTCTCCAAGTCTCCGAAGAGGGTCCTGACACCCATTGGGGGTGCAGGGAGGGGGGTTGGCAGGCTTGCGAAGAGCCACCTGGGCACGCCTCATCCCAGCAAGACTCAGGGCCACAAGCCGAGGCAGGAGGGAAATCCCTTAGGCTGGCTCTTGGTTCCCCAAACAGTCACTGACAGCTTCTTTGCACTGCTGGGGACACAGGGAAGAATGGGAGCCCACTTCCTGCTACCATGGGCTCACGGTGAGGGAGAGGGGTCGGCAAACAGACTGTGTGCTGGGGTGGCAACAGTGGAAGTCTGGGGGCTGTGGGAGCATGACAGAGGGAACCTGACCCAGCCTGGGGAGCCCGGAAGGCTTCCTGGAGGCGGCAGCCCTGATCTGGGCCTTGTGCAAGCCCCATAGTGGGCAGATGATGTGCCCCCCCACCCGTAGAGAACTGAAAATAGAAAAAGCTTTTAAACCCTAAATCATAAAACTTATACATATGTGAAAAATGAAAGAGATCTTTCTAAAGATTTTCTGATTTGAAAATTTGGGATGAGCTTTTTTTTTAAGACCTGCAAAGTAAATTTATTAAGTGGCTGCTAGTTAAATTGCCAAATGATGCATTTCATATACCATTTACAGAATCACAAATTTCAACAGAATTTACATTGCCACTTAGCAGTGGTGGACATATACAAAGAGAAGAGTTGATCATCTCAGAATATTTCAGGGCAAGGAAAATGTAGAACACTTTTTTTCTGTCTTTGTTTTTTTCATTCTGCTGGTGCTATATGCAAACGCTTGGGCGTTTTCTGGCCCTGGCTGAGTGGAGACTGGGCAGAAAAGGTGGATGAGTACAGGAGTGTGCATGGGTTGGGGGGTTCCACAGAAGGGCGTGAGAAAATGCAACGCAGAGGGCGTCAGGGCTGGCAATGGCTCTGAGATCTGGGTGCCTGGTGGTGGCACTACTACTAGGTGGGGAGTCTGCCCTAATAACCCTCTGGCTTTCCCTGAACCCAGAGGGACTCTGGGGCAGGGAATGTGTCACCTCTACTGCACCAATCAGGCCAAGGCAGGAGCTGGTACAGGTCCGTCTAAGGGACAGATAGAAGAGGGGGCCCATGAGGCCCCACTGAGAGACTGGTTTTATCTCGTGAAGGATGAGGAACCACTGTCGGTTAACAGGTTGGGGCCCCCCAGGCCACCCGGAAATCCTCTCTGGGCACTGGGGCTGTTGCCACACCTCTCACCCTGCTCCCTGATTTTGCTCAAGAACACTCCTTTCTGGAGAGGCAGCCCCCCAGCCAGCACCCCTTTCTTCCCAGCACCCCCGGCCCTGCTCCTCTGCCTTCCCATCCTTTCACTTCCTCCTCTTTCACCCCCTGCGGCTGGCTGCCCAAATTCCATCTCAAATGTATTAATTTTAAAACTTAAACTTAATTCAGGGTAACAAAAGCACTTTGGGCTCTCTGGGGATGTAACTGAGCTGAGCGTGGACTCACGAACCCAGGGAAGGGCTCCGCTCAAACCACTGTGGCTTAGCGTCAAAAAACACACGTGATCCTCAGGTGGGGAAGCAGGTGCTCAGCTCTCCAGCCAACTTCTCCCTTTGGGGGGCAAACTCCAAACAGATTTAGTGCTTCTGTTGGGGGCCTGCCTCTCAGTCATCCGCTTGGGTGGCTTCAGAGAACCTGGGCCCTGCCCCTATGTACCCGCACCTGGGGGGTAGGTATTTTCTGAGCCCTGTAGCTTCTTAGAAGAGGCTCTGAGAGGCCTTCATCCAGGCTGGCGGCGGCCCTTTGCAGGGGTCAGAGGAAGGGATGAAGGTGATGGGTGCCGGGGGAGCTCTGTCGTCGTGGAGCTCTCCTTGTGGAGCCCTGCCACTTCGAGCTGCTTCTGTCCACAATTCCACCCTGGAAGCCCCTCTCATCTTTCCAGATGAGGGGTGTGTGGCCCCAGACTCCTCTGGGCCGGGAGCCCTGAGGGCAGAGGCTGCTCTTGCTTGTGTTTGAGGCCAGCGCTTTGCTCAGGGCCTGTGAATACAGTAAGTGCCTAATAAATGTTTGCAGCATGGAAGTCTGGACCCAGCACACCCTCTCTGTTCAGTCATCCATCAGACAGCCACGTCCCCTGGAGAGTGGACTTTGGGAGAAGTGACCTTGGGTGGTGGGTCATACAGAGGCCTCATGGGGGGCAGTTGGGGGTCGTCCTGCTGGGTTGGCCTGGGCCAGACCCGGACCTCGACCCTGGCTTTGCAGAAGGCGCCCGGGCAGTGGCTTCTTGCCTGGGTCGGCAGCCCTGCATCCGGAGGAGGAGGCGTCTGCAGTCTGTGCCCATCACCTGAGCTGCACCGGGCGGGGAGGATAACAATTATTTGGAGAGTTAAAAAAAAAAAAAAAATCATTATCAAATAACTACAGCTTGAGAAAGTTGGCGGGCGGGACGCAAAACGCGGCCTGGATCGCGCTGTGGCCGCCTCCGCTCCAGGCGCGCCGCGCGGTAGCCAAAAATGGGAGGAAGAACATCTGTAACGCATTTAAGTGATGTTCACCTTTGAGACCGCGCGGCTGGATGGAGGCGGTAAGTTCACGCGAAAGGAAAAACTCTTTAAGAGGGTTTCCCATAGGGGACCTGCCTGGCGCGGGCAGAACGGGGGGGGGGGGTGGGCAGAGCACGGGGGGGGGGGGGGCGGGGGGAGGGGCGGCTGGGACCACCTCTTTGAGCCTCAGTTTCCCAGTCGGTACAACAGGTGGCTGCATTTTTAAGGGCCCTTCCAGTGGGGACATTCGAAGAGTCCGTTCTGGTCACTTGTGGTTCTGTAAAGTGTGCCTGATGAAAGAAGAAGGACCAGCCTTTGGGCGGGGATGGGCGGGCCCTCCTCCTGTCCTGCGGGGTGCCAGGCCCCTGTCATTGCATTCCCAGCCCTCTCTCCACATTCCAGAGCCCATGACGTCTTCTGGGTGAGCATTTGTCTCCTGAGTGAGGCCAAACCCACCTTCCTGAACAGTCACTGCTCTGTCCATGCAGAGGAGAGCAAGGGGCCCTCCCTTCTCAGGGGGGAGGTGACCCTGCCCCTCCAACATTCTCATTTCTGGTCATTCTCACCTCTTGGGTCTTCAACACACCCCTTTCTCCCTCGGGCCCTGTCTCCCCTAAAGCACCTTTGCCCAGATCCCCACCAACCACCCACCCTCCGCATGGGGATTTCCATCCCAGAGTGGGCAGCATGGGGTCCAGCCCTGCCCCGCTCCCTCCCCCAGTCACTTTGAAGGCGGCTCAAGCTTCCCCACCCTCACATCTCAGGGGCTGGTCCTGCCTCTGGAGCAAAAGCAGACTGCAGGCTGACTCAGGCTTCCAGAAGGGCCTCTGAGCTTTTCAAAGTTAGAGGAGAGGCTGGGGAGGTGCAGAAGTTAAGTGCAGGGACTCTTCCCCAGGGACGCCCCCTACACACACACACACACACACACACACACACACACACACACACACCCCACTTGCCCAAGAGAGGCACAGCTGGAACAACCCCAAGGCCCAGGATTTCTATCCGTAATATTACGTCCCTCCCAGTCTTTGCCCACCAGGAGACAGAAAGCACTGGAAAGATATTGTTAGGTGGAGCGAGAAGCACAGACATTCCCTTTGCACAGACTGTGGTCAAGCGCTCACTGAGAAATAGTTAAGATGGTAAATTTTATGTTATATGTATTTTGCAACAATAAACAAAAATTGCAGGGCTGGGGGGGAACAAAGCAAGTTTGGCCCCAGGGTCTATGCTCTTATCTCTGCACTGGACTATAAACCTAGAAGATGTTCGATAAATATTTGTTGAAGGAATGAATGGGAAAGTGAATGAGTGACTTCAGAAACTGTCAAACAAGTCAGTTTCCTTCTACTCCCTGGGGCCTCGGTGTCCCCATCTTACCCACCGTCCCGGGGCACGTGAGGTCCCCACGTGTGTCTTCACGGTGTGTTTTGTGAGCAGTAGTCTGCATGCTCAGCTGTCTCTCTCCTTCCTGTGGCTTTCTCTGTCCTCCCTCAAGCACCTTCTGGACAGTGCTGCACTGCGTGGCTCTGTGTGTGTGTGTGTGTGTGTGTGTGTGTGTGTGTATTGGGGGGTGAGGTGGGGTGCCAGGCTGCAGAGGCACTGACTGAGGACTGCCACCTGGGGCTCTCACGCCTTCTCCTCCCTCCTCAGGTATCACTTTTTCACTTACCTTCTACATGGCCCTCTTGGGCACTGACTTCTTTCCTGAATCTCAGAGTTCTAGAGTGGTGGGTTAGTAAGGCTGTTGGGGTCCCATCTGGGCCATTTCCCTGAGTTTTGGTTGCACCTGAACTAAAATCAGGACTCCAAGGGTCTAGCTCCCCCTCCTGGCTGTGGGAATCTGTTTCTACATAACAGGTGAGAAATTTTCCTTTTCCATCCCTGGTTAGAGTTTGGCCGACCCGGCCTGAGACCATGCCTCTGCCTCTGGTTACTGTACGAGAATTTCTTCCAATGAACCCAACTCCGCTCTACCTCTCTGTTCATTCATTGCACCTGTTCCTTGCATGGTGGGAGGATTGGACAGAGGTTAAGGATTAGTGAGATCTGGGTCAGCCTTGAACATGAACCCTGGACAGGCCCAGAGGGCTCTTCAGGGTGCTTGGGAGCTGGCTGGCTTACAGGTGATCGGTGATCAGGAATCCAGACCCTTACCCTTCCAGGATGAGAGGCAGAGCAATGTTTGGTTAGGATGTGTCACGGGTGAATGGGCATCTGGGGACAGGAGCTGACAGGAGGAGGTGGGAGAAGCCTGGCAATGCTGAGTGAGGCTGAGGAGGGGCTCTGGTGTCTGGGAGGGTTGAGGATGGCCAGGTGTGGATGTGGCCCCAGAATGCCAAGGGTTCTGAGCAGATTGATGAGGACAAGATGGGGTCCGATGTGCTGTGGAGCCCAGGGCTAGGGGCTGGGCTATACCCTGGAGACACCGTGAGCATGGAAGACACTCATTAGAACTGGGCCACAGGGTCAGACAGAGCTCATCCTGCTGGGCATCAGGAAGTCTTTTTTTTTTTTAGTTGATGTGCTTTATTTTATTTATTTATTTATCTATCTATCTATTTATTTATTTATGGCTGCGTTGGGTCTTCGTTGCTGCACGCGGGCTTTCTCTAGTTGCGGCGAGCGGGGGCTACTCTTTGTTGCAGTGCGTGGGCTTCTCATTGCAGTGGCTTCTCTTGTTGCGGAGCACAGGCTCTAGGTACGTGGGCTTCAGTAGTCATGGCTCGTGGGCCCTAGAGCACGGGCTCAGTAATTGTGGCACACAGGCTCAGTTGCTCCACAGCATGTGGGATCTTCCCAGACCAGGGATCGAACCCGAGTCCCCTGCATTGGCAGGTGGATTCTTAACCACTGCGCCACCAGGGAAGCCCCCATCAGGAAGTCTTGACCCAAGGAGTGCTAGGAAGTGGGAGGCGGAGGCAGGACCAGTTTCTGCAGCCAATCCTCTCACTTCGCATGGTCACAAAGAACCCAGAGCTCCTAATTCACAGACCAAAGCCAGCCCCTGGGCCCAGCAGACCCAGCCGCCTCTCACTCATCTATTTGGTGGATTCTTTTATTTGCAGCTCCCTGCCTGCTCGCCGCAGCTGGAGGAGCTCAGGGCAGGCCAACTCACTTCCACTCGCCTAAGTCAACCCCATGCAGGAGATAGAGCCTGACACAGCAGGGCAGCCGGACGGGGCTTTGGTCCTTGACCGCATGGGGCCCGCTTGTCCCATTCAGCCGTGCAGGTGACTGAGGGGGCTTGCTTTGCTCCGCCTTGCTTGTCCCAAGAGGCTGGTTCTGGCACCAACTGTCACCAAATGGTAAACAGCCGGCACAAACCCCCTAAGAAGTTTAAGATAAGAGACACCCCTGCGGGGGAAGGAAGAAAAAACCTAACAGGAAGCCAAGTGGGTAAACCGTTGCTGGTGTCGATGTGAGGGTTGCACCTCTCTGTCCCAGGCTGGAGACACCATGCCTCTGGCTTTCAGGCTAGCCTGGGGGGAGTCACAGAGGGGAGACTGCGGTGCACCTGCCGGGGTGCGGGGCTGGGGAGCGGAGTCACTGTCATGTGATTTCCTCCCGTGATTCTCTGGGTGCTACTCAGGTCCCTCCACGTGGCAAGTGGAGGCAAAGTGACCAGGAACAGGGACCCTGAGGCCAGACAAGTCACTCCGAGGTTGCTGAGTACCCTTGGGAAGTCACTGACCTTCCCGATCCTCTGACCCTTCTGAAGGTATCTCCTGAACCACGGCATGGGGAGATGAGTGCCCACGTCATGGGGGCGTTGACAGGATCACCAAGATAAGGCAGGTGAAGAGCCTAGCACGGCGCCTGCCATACAGGAGCGCCACGGCTCAGCAAGGCTCGGGGGCTGGAGATAGGCTGGGTGGTGCATTTTGCAGACCTGGCACCTGGTGAGAAAACAAGTTCCTTAAGCATCCAGAGGTGGGGCAATCTCCTGGAGAAGCAGCCCTCCACCTCAGTCCCGGACAGCATCGTCTCAGAGAGCGAGAGGAGGGAGAGAGAGAGAGAGAGAGATCTTAATCATAGCTCGAGAAATACGAACCAAGCGCTTTTAGTTGAACACACCACACACTGATTCAGCCGCTGAGAGGTTGAAAAGATGCCGAGGCTGCCCAGGATGTGTCCTCAGCCGCTCACCATCTGGTGGAAGGACTGGAAATGGGTGCTCTCATGTAGACTGTGGGGAGGGGGCATGGAGAACGGAGGAGGGCCTCGCATACAGGTGGGAAGCCAAAGGAAGGAGGGGAAAGGACTCTGGGCCTGGGGAGGCGGCTGGGAGGGAGCAGGGAGGAGAGGGCATGCTAGGTGCAGGGGGGCTGTTCGAGGGGCTCAGAGAAGCAAGGGAGGACGGAGAGAGGAGGAGAGTCCCCAGGGCCAGGGCTTGGTCACCGAGTTCCCTACCTTACAGCAATTGCCCTCCCCTGGAGGTGGAGGGAGAGAAGGGCAGCCGGTGAGGCACTCTGCCCAGCTTGGCCTGGACAGCTGTGCAAACAGACTGAGGAAGGGGCTTCCAGGCCACGCCTCTGGGCGCCTCTCTTCTCCTCCCCCTCGTAGCTGGAGACTGCCTCCATCCTCCTTCCTCGAAGGATGCCTCTGCTCTCCTTGAAACTGCAGGAATGTCTTCAGCGCCCCTGAGCTGTTGACCTTGGAGGACTGAGGAACTGGAGGTGGGAGGAGGGGCTGCACCGTCCAGGTCCCCCTGCACGGAGAGTCTCCCCTCCTAGGTCCTCTGAAGAGTGACTCCAGGGCTCAGACCCCTAGCAACAGCGCCCACTTGCCCATCCATCCCCCAGCTGACCCCTTCGGTCATTCATTCATCCTCTCGCCCACTGGCACTCACACCTGAGCCAGACCCACACACCTTGTGGCCCCAACACCTCCTCCTGGCTGTCTCTAGGCTTTGCCCAACTCCCCATGTCCCAAACTCACCTCTTACTCTTTCCCCTCTCAGGAAATATCACCACTGGGAGTTCCCTGGTGGTCCAGTGGTTAGGTTAGGACTCCACGCTTTCACTGCCCTGGCCCGGGTTCAATTCCTGGTCGGGGAACTACGATCCCGCAATCCGCACAGAAGGGCCAAAAAAAATAAAAGGAAATATCACCATCCTCCACCGAGTTGCTCAGGCCAGAAACTTGGGAATCGTTCTGACACCTCCGTGTAGGTTCCAGCTCCAAAATGTACCCCGTCCACTAGTCACCGTCTCCATGGCCACCACCCCGGTCTCCTCTGCCCTCGTCCATTGCCTGCACATTGTACGGCCACAGCCCCTCCACCTGCCGTCCGTTCTTTACACAGCAGTCTGAGTAATTAAAACATGTCAATCAGATCCTTTCTCCCTGCTGAGAACATTGGGGATGGGAGGGCTTGTGTAGGGAGCCAGTGAGGGGAGTGGGGGTGGGCTGGGAAGGTTAGAGTTCGTGTTTCCTTGAAAACAGCCCTGGGCTAAAAAGCAGAGAGCCTGGCTTCCTTATACAAGTTACTGCCTTTCTCTGAGACTCAGTTCCCTCATCTGTAAAATGGGCATAATTAGTCCTCCCCGCCAAGGGTTGGAGTGAGGACAGAATGAATCAAACTGTGGGTGCTAATGCCTGGGCCGATGGTGCGCCCCTCACAAGGGCTGGACGTGAGCAGACGAATCTGTCTTGAATTCCCCCCGCCGAAACTGGAACAGAAGTCTGTTTTCCTGGCCACTGTTTCCTTCCCTGGTGTTTCTGCTGAAGTTTGACAGTTCGCAAGGCTTTCCACCGCCCGACTAATGATTAAGCAGGTACTTGTTTGATCCCTTCCGAGAGCAGGGCCCCAATCCTGCTGCTTCCTCTGCCATTTATCCCCTCTCTACTGTCGGGGGACTTAGGAAAGCCCAGAGGAGTCGACAAGGGAAACAGCACAGACACCCCCTCCCCCTGCAGTCTGACCAGTCGGCTCCCCATTGGCTATAACTTTGCTCCAGTTTACTCATCCAGAAAGTGCAGAGAACTCGGCCTCCCTGATACGAGGGTGAGACGTGTAGAGGTCAGGGACGAGGGGAGTGCGTGGCAGAGGGAACAGCCAGGAAGAATGTTCGGAGGCTCTTCCTGTTTTGCTCTTATCCCCCCTCCTCCTCCAACAGCACCATCTCCCAGCATCCTCCCAGCCTCTACAGAGGCTCAGAAGAAGGGTCCAGGATGCCCATGCTTATCACAGGGGAAGCTGACAGATCCTGTGGGGATGGCATAGCCCTTCCCAAGCCCCAGTCCAGAAAGCCTGTTACTGCTTGAACTCCTGCAGTTGGACCACGTCACTGAGTCCCCACTCCCCTCCCTGGCAGGAAATGACTGTCCTGCCCAGCCATGTGGGGTGACATAAAATTCATGCCTGTGTCTGCCTTCTCCCATATCAGGTAGCGCCAAAGGGGTGAACATGATATTGCAGCCTCCCTCTTCCTACACTTGACCGAGAGGGGAATGAACAGTGGACATCGTCCCGCAGAGCAGGGTCGTGTTAAGTGGGGGGCACCGGGTGCAGGCGGTAAGGGGGCGCATCATCTGTCGAGAATTTAGTAACAATAACAAAATTGACTCAGGGTTGGCCTGCTCTGTGTCATCACCGTATGCGGGCAATTCTAAACCGTGTCAGGGATAAAACGTGCCTTTGCACAGGGGCGGCCGGTGCCCACCCTCCACCTCTTGCTGTCCCATGGGGGTGCTGGCCCCGCACAGGTGACTCTTGAGCTTGTCCTCAGTGCTGGCCCTCCTTTCTGATTGATTTGGCATGAGGTTGAGATGGAAATGAACTTGGAGAGGTCAAAGGGCACAAAGAGGTCAAAGTGGCAGGTCAGAAGGCAAAGCCGTTCTCGGCTTATCTCCCTCCAGGGCCTTCCCCTGATGACATAAGAGAGAGGTGCGGGGCCCAGGCCCTGCACGGCCCTGTCCCTCAAGGCAGGGAGTTTGGATTTTATTATCGTTATGGTGAGACGCCCTTGGAGGGTTCTAGGCATGGAAAGGATGTGATCTGATCTATGTTTGGGAGGAATGGGAAAATTCAGGAAGCTGAACATGAGAATGGGCTTCATGGAGACTTCAGAACAACATTCTTTTGTTCTATCTACAAGGCTTTTTGAACGGCTGCCGTGTGCCAGGCTCTGGGACAGCCGTGGTGGGTGTCAGTGTGGGTGAAGCAGACAGACCCCTGCCCTCAGGGGGTGCACAGCCTGAAGGGGGAGCAGACATTAATTCAATAATCTCAGCGACGCTGACACGCTGACCAGTGCTGGAAAGAGACGTGCAAGAGTCCTGGGGCATCAGGGAAGGCTTCCTTGAAGGGTGAGTTTTAGCAGGGGTCTCAAGACAGAGTGAACTAACTAACCAGGTGGTCCACGGGCTGGAGGTGAGAGGGGACAGAGGGACTTGGAGGAGCTGAAGTGAGGCCAGTGTGGTCGGGAGTATGAAGGCCGTGAGCTGACAAGTCCTCGGGTGGGCGGTGCTCTGAGAAGACACATCAGGCCAGGTTCAGGAGCCCTGTCTTTATCTTGGGAAGGGCTTCAACCAAAGGAAGTGGCCCTGATTTGAGTTGTGTTTTTTGTTTATTTTAGATACAATTGACCTATAACATCGGATTAGTTTCAGGTGTACAACATAGTAATTCGATATTTGTATATATTGCAAAATGATCACCACGATAAGACTAGTTAACATCCGTCACCACACAGTTACAAAAAATTTTTTTTCATGTGATGTGATGAAAACTTTTAAGATCTATTCTCTTAGCAACTTTCAAATAGACAATATAGTCTGATTAACTATAGTCCCCACACTGTACATCCCATCCCCAGGACTTACTTATTTTATGGCTGGGAGTCTGTACTTTTTTTTTTTGCGGTACGCGGGTCTCTCACTGCTGTGGCCTCTCCCGCTGCGGAGCACAGGCTCCAGACGCGCAGGCTCAGCGGCCATGGCTCACGGGCCCAGCCGCTCCGCGGCATGTGGGATCTTCCCGGACCGGGGCACGAACCCGCGTCCCCTGCATCGGCAGGTGGACTCTCAACCACTGCGCCACCAGGGAAGCCCGGAGTCTGTACTTTTTAACCCCCTTCTCCTAGTTCATCCACCCCTCATGGTGTTGTGTTTTACAATATCACGTAAACAAGAGCGAGAAAGCCAAAGCCAGAGAAACCAGCGCCGGCCTGGCCCGGCCTAGGTCGCTCACCAGGGGTCACTGAACCGGCAAGTGGGGAATCAGGCTGCCAGGCTCCGAGTGGCACAGCCGTGCCGGCTGTGGGAAAGGTATGGTCCGGGCCAGTGTGTGGTTAGTCCAGCAGGTTCATGGGCACCAGGGTGCGGCCCAGCACCCAGTGGGCACCAGGGTGCGGCCCAGCACTCTGGCATGAAGGCGCCGAGAAATATGAGTAGCTCCTCCTGCAGGCACAGTGGCCTCCTGCAGGCACGGTGACCTCCTGCAGGCACGGTGACCTCCTGCAGGCGCGGTGACCGCAGCCTTCGGTCTTGATAAGTAGCTGATGTTGATTCATGACCTTGGACTTCAAGTCACGAAACCACAGTCTGGCTCAGGATATTTCACTGGGGAGTACAGAGATAGCTGCTCAAGATGCAGCTGTGCGTCTCCCTGAACTGAATCACGAGAAACACTGTCCGGTGGCTGCCGGGTTTGCCCGGCCTGAGACGATGCCGCTTTTCTGCTTGGCTTGTCGGGAGCAAGTAACCTTTGTAAGCAAACAGTGGCTGCTGCAGACAGGAACTAGGGGGGCTGGGTGGGGCGGGGCTGTGGAGGCCTCCTCTTCCCAGGAGGCTCCCGGAGGGGCTGTCGCTGGTGTGTGTGTGTGTGAGTGTGTGTGTTTTAAATAACAGCCTTACTGAGATATAATTCACATACCATACAATCCGCCCATTTAAGGTGTAAGATTAACGGTTTTTAGTATATTCATGGAATTGTGCAACCATCACCACCATTTTTAAGCATTTCCATCACCCCCAAAAGAAACCCTGTACCTATGAGCAGTCACGTCCCGCTCCCTCCCTGGCCTCAGCCCCCGGTAACCACGAATCTACTTTCTGTCTCTATAAATGTGCTTATTCTGGACATTTCATAAACGGAATCATACAGTATGTGGTCCTCTGTGGCTGGCTTCTTTGACTTAGTGTCGTGTTTTCAAGATTTAGCCACGTTGTAGCGTGTATCAGTACATTCTTTCTTTCTATTGCTCAAAGTATTCCATTGCATGGATAGACCACATCTTATTTATTCATTTATCATTTGATGGGCACTGGATTGTTTCCACTTTTTGGAATTAATAATGCTGCTCTGAACATTTGTGTACAAGTTTTCATATAGACGTATGTTTTTATTTCTCTTGGGTATATACCTAGGAGTGGAATTGCTGGGTCATACGGTAATTCTGTATTTAACCTTTGAGGAAAGGCTAGACTGTTTCCCAAAGCAGCTGCATCGTTTTACATTCCTATCAGCAGCATATGAGGGTTCCAGTTTCTCCAACACTTGTTATCTGCTTATTTTATTCTTTTTGTATTATAGCCATCCAAGGGGATAGGAAGTGACATCTCACTGTGGCTTTGATTTTCATTTCCCTAATGACTAATGATGTTGAACATCTTTTCATGTGCTTGTTGTTCATTTGTAAAAAAAAAAATTTGGAGGAATGTCTATTCAGCTCCTTTGCCCTTTTAAAAATTGGGTTATTTGTCTTTTTATTATTGAGTTGTGAGAATTTTTTATATATTCTAGATACAAGTCCCTTATCAGGTATACGATTTGCAATATATCGGGCAGGCTGTTTTGATGCCTGCAGGCCATCTTCTATTGGGTAGATATCCTGCTTTTCTTTTCCTTACAGTGGAATTTCAACTAATAAACGTAGAAGGAGTGATGGGCTTGAGAACCACCATTTGGCAAATACCACAGTAAGAACCGTTTCCGGCAAGAATCATTAATGGATGTTAAAACTGGTGGGTAAAATGTATATGAGAAACAGGGTAGAGTCTTAAAGTATTCTCCCCACAGGATACTTATTAATAACAAAGGGAAAAAATAGCAACTTTACACTGGAGAAACTTGGCAGACAACATCTAGATCAAATAGGCAAAATTAATATCAACAGTATTGGGGGCAAACTCACATCACTTTCCTCCTGGTATGATGCACTGACAAAGACACAACCTCGCTTTTGCGGCATCTTTACCCAAAATGCCTACCCTGAAGAAACATCAGGTGAAGAAACATCAGAAAAAACCACATAGAGAGGCATTCTAGAAAACAAGTGGCCAGTACTGTTTCCACGTGTCAAGGTCATGAGAGACAAAGATGAGAAACTGTTTCTGTTTGAAGGAGGTAAGACTCATGGCAACTAAAAGCAAGGTGATTCTACAGTGAATCCTGGGCCAGAAAAAGACAAGGGTGGGACCACCTGGGAAATTCAAATAAGCTTTTTGATGAGGTCATAGTATTTCCTGATTTTGATCATTATACTGTGTAAGATGTTAATATTTAGAGAATCTGGATAGAGGTCACATGGGAATTCTTTATACTATTTTTGCAACTTTTTGGGAAGTCTGAAATATCTCAAAACGAAAAGTTAACAAGAACAACAACAAAATCCTGCTTTCAAAACTCCTGTACTGTCCCACTGCCTAAGGAGGGAGGCCCAGTTCCTTAGCCAGACTGTCAGCCAACATTGAGGTCTGGCTCCAGCTCTCCTGGAGCAGGTACGGACCTCGGGAGCTCACAGGGCAAGGCTGCCTGTTATCCTGAAGGCATGGGGGGCCTGGAAGGGTTTCCGCTAGGAAGGGCCATCCACGGTCAAGCCCAACTGCATCTTGGCGGGTGGATTTGACTGCACACAGAGAAGCCAGCTGAGAAATCATTTGCAATAGTCCAGAGGAGAGAAAATGGAGACAGCGAAGGGGATGGACTCCAGAAATGTTTGGAAGGTGACTTGGTGATGGACTACGGGAGAAGAACAAGAGTGAAGAATAAGCATGGCTTTTTTGGCCACTCGGCTTGTGGGATCTTAGTTCCCCAACCAGGGATCGAACCGGGGCCCCGGCAGTGAGAGCGCCGAGTCCTACCCACTGAACCGCCAGGGAACTCCCAAGGATGACTTTAAAGTTACTGCCCCTGAGTGAAGGCGGCTGAGAGGCTAGAGTCCTTGGGTGGATGCCCAATGTACAGGACTCACATTTGTTCCTTCGGACGTATTTTCCGTGCTTCTCCACCTGCTCTGGGTCTGGAAGCCTGACCACTATGGATTGCATCACTTGGGCTCTCTCTGGCTTCCAGATATGCTCAGCCAGTGAGGGATTAGAGGACCAGGCCGAGAGATCGGTGGATGTATCCCTCCAGTGCCTCTTCTTTCAGGATTGGCGGTGACTGCATTCATCCAGCTAAGGCAGCCATGAGTTGGGCAACCCTCTCCCATGCTCCACTTTTGCGGACCTCCCGTGCCCTTTCACGCCTGGAGAGGCGGGTGTAACAGTTAATCCTCGGTGCCTCGCCATCTTCGTTGATTCTCTTCGTTTTCACCTTTGTAATTAGTCTCGTTATTAAGTTTCTTCAATTACCCCTTCAGTGCCAGATCTGTTTCTTTCTAGGTCTCTAACTAATACACCCAGTTAACAAAAATACATTCTCCTTCAGACAGAGAAAGACAAATATCATAGGATATCACTATATGTGGAATCTAAAAAAATGATACAAATGAACTTATTTACAAAACAGAAATAGGGGCTTCCCTGGTGGCGCAGTGGTTAACAATCCGCCTGCCAATGCAGGGGACACGGGTTCAAGCCCTGGTCCGGGAAGATCCCACATGCCGCGGAGCAACTAAGCCCACATGCCACGACTACTGAAGCCCGTGCTCCTAGAGCCTGTGCTCGGCAACAAGAGAAGCCACTGCAATGAGAAGCCCGCGCACCACAACGAAGAGTAACCCCTGCTCGCCGCAACTAGAGAAAGCCTGCGCGCAGCAATGAAGACCCAACACAGCCAAAAATAAATAAATTAATTACATAAATTTAAAAAAAGAAATAGACTCACAGACGTAGAAGACAAACTTATGGTTACCAAAGGGGATAGCGGGGGTGGGGTAGGGGGATAAATTAGAAGTTTGGGACGAACACATACACACTACTATATATAAAATAGATAAACAACAAGGACCTACTGTATAGCACAGGGATCTATACTCAGTATCTTGTAATAACCTATAATGGAAAAGAATCTGAAAAAGAATAGATATACGTGTAACTGAATCACTTTGCTGTACACTTGAAACTAACACAACGTTGTAAATAAAAAAAATGCCCTCTCTGGATTTTGCTGTTATTGTCATTATTCATCTAACTCTATAAATGGTTAGTCTTTGGGGGAAAAAAGATTGTTAAAGATACGGCGGCTTTACTCCGCCATCTTAAATGGAGTCCCTTTGCCTCTATATGAGAATGGGCCCTAGCAGCCCTTTCTGTGCTACATGACCCCATGCCCCTGGCCTCAGCTGATTGGTGTAGGGCAGACACTTGACCAGGCCAATCAGAGTCCTTCCCTAGCATGTTTCAGCATGAAGAGATGTGGTCCTTCGTGATGTTAGTGAGTCTTAGAGCCAAATGCCCCTTGGACCCACCTGTATCCTCTACCCCACGGCTACAGATGATACGCCAAATCCTTCCATTGCCTGGACTAGTTCCAGTTGGTTTCCCATCATGGATAGCCTCAAGCACGTGACTGATACCGCTGTTCAGTACGGTGGTGGTACCACTCACCAAGGTCCTGGTACGGATGGAGCTCTGTACTGTATGCGTCTGTCCCTGGAGACTAAAGTCTCTCTGGGCTGGATGTTGAGATTTAAGAACCATCTGATGCAGTGGAGAATGGAGGCTTTTGGGGTGGATGAGATCAGAAAAGGAACAAAACTTAGTACCAAGAGCCGGGCTCCCAGGGACATATTTCCCAGGAGCATTTGCTGCACTTGTGGCAGGAGATGCTACAGCAGACGTTCTCAGCCCTTGCTGCACACTAGAATGATCACTTTAGATTAATAGAATACTGATGCCCGGGCCCTACCTCAGACCAGTTAAATCCGTCTCCTTGGAGGCGGAGCCCAGGCGTCAGTATTTTAGCAGACCTCTCAGACGAGTCTGATGAGTAGCCAGTGTGCAGAGGAAGCAGCTGACCCCGCTGGGTTTGAAGGTGCGCTGTGGACCTGCTTGAGGGCTGGCACTGAGGGGGGTGGAGGACGGGGCGGTGGTGGGCCCAGAGAAGATGCAAGAAGTACATCCTCTGCCCTCGAGGGTCCAGTACAGATGAGGAGCCTCCCAATCCTGAAAGGGTCGTTAGAGAGCAAGGTAGGGCAGCCTGTAGTTAACTGCCACGCTGCCCACTCTCACTGCTTTGCAAGTTCCAGGAACAGGGGAACAGCAGGGACCCGGGACCCTCCTGACTAATAATCTCACGAAGTGCGGAGCCTAGAGCTTACCTTGTGTTTCCTGGCCATCCTCTCCCTCCGTTCTGTAGGGTCCGCACCTTGATTCCACTGAGCTCATGGGCATTGAAGCGTCTTCCTACCATAAAGTGCTGGACAGATGTGAGCCCATGGCTCCTGTCAGCACAGAGGGCTTGTGATGGGATTGTTGGTGGGTCACGAGTGCTTGATGTCGAAGCCTTTCATAGGCGTGGCCCAAGGACCTGCCGGCCCCCTGCCCTGTTTACTTTCAGTGAAGTGATCGCGTCCACTGCCACGTGGAGGATGCAGATCCAGCCGGTTCCGCCTCTTGTCTCTGCCCAGCATCAGGGGTCCTGTGGCCTTGGGTGCCCGGGGACTCTATGCAGCTCCCACCCCTACTTGTCTTCCTCCCTTTCTTCCTCCTGGGGCTGAGATTGATTGAACTTGGCCCTGGAAGGGAGATCACCTTCCAGGAGCTCCCAGTCTGTTGGAGAAGGCAGACACAAAATCTGACTCTGACAGCGCAGAGTGAGCAGTTCCTCTTAGACAGGAACTGATGGCAGACTCTGTCCCAGCTGCTTCCTCTCCTCGTGAAGCCCGTTCAAGGCTGTCGTTCCCATCACCTCGTCGGTGAAGCCCTTTCTGGCTCCTCCAAGTAGAGGGAGCGGCCCCTCATCCGTCTTCCCTGGGTCTGTGTCCTGGGTTCCTCCTCCCAGCATCACCTGTCTGCTCTGCCCGGGTGGCCTCCTGAGGGCTTCTCCATCCCAGGGCCCCATGACGTCTGGATCTGTGTTCCATTCAGTTCTGGGTCCCCGTGATGCAAGAGGTGCTGGGAACTGCATCTTCTGTGAAGATGAGTCTGGTTCCAGGGCAGTGAGATAAAAACCCATCGTTTTGAAAACTGGTACAAAATTCCCCTTGGAAATGAATCCTCCTGTTTCAGAAAATTGATTAGATTCTCTAGAAAACGGGACCCCAGGGGCTTGGGCTGTTGTGCTTTGACAGGAGGCAGAATTTTAGGGGCAGGAGGAAGAAGGAGAAGGGGGTGTCAGGCAGAGATAGCAGAGACACATCTAGGGGGAAGGACTTCAGTAGGTTCCTGTAATTGCACAGCACATGCCCCCGCCTCTCCAACCATCAGTAAATCTTCTATCCACACAAATGCCTGGTGTGAGTGGGTTTGGGGATGGAAAGTAAGGAAAAGGATTTCTACATCTGGATGGCGGTGGTGGAGGACTGAGCCACCTTGAGCCGAGACCATCCCCAACCTGATGTTCAGCAGAAGCAGGGTTCCAGGTCAAGGGCAACCGAGATGTGACCGGTCTTGCCCCCACCCAAGACTCTGCAGACCTCTTGGGAAATGAGTTCACGTTCCTCGACCATCCAGGGGCCGGGGTGGCTGCGAATCACCCTGGCGCAGCCTTGCAGGGTTGCATGACCCTGCTGACCCCAGCTTGCAACACTGGGGCGTGAATCTCTGGTGGCCGCCGCCTGGAGGAGCAGAGACCCCTCACACTTTGACTCTTGCAGCCCGGTTGGTGGGGTACAGTGGCCTGATTTCCTCCAAGGAACTTCTGAGGAACCTCCCCTGCCTACATGTCGGGGGAGGAAGAGTGATTCCGAAGGGATGCACTTGACTTCTACTCAATGCTGCTCAGGGAACCACTACTGCTGCCTTGTGCCTGGACATCTGCTTGACAAGTGTCCCTGGCAAACCAACGGAGAGGTTGAAATGGCCGAGATTCAGATCAGTGTGGGAGAACGGGGGCCTTGAAGCCAGCCGGGGGCTCCAGATTTATTTCCTGGGAAATTTTTTTCCATTGGATTTGCTGAGAAGCCCATGGGAGATGGAACGGCAGGTGTTACCCCATCCTATACACCCGCTTTGCACGGACACAGCCGAGCCTGGCCCAGGCGGGTTCTGGCAGGGGTGGGCTTGGCCGCCAAGCCCCAGGGCCACCCTGTAACTGCTCTTCTCTCTGCTGCTCTCACGGAGCCTGGAGACCGCCAGCTTCTCCCAAGGGCAAGCACATTCACTAACACTCACTCAGTCATTCAGCAAACACTCCCTGATTGTCTCCTAAGTGCCAGGACTGTGCTTGGTGCAACTGCTCAGGGTGGACCAGACATGACCCCCATCCCCAGGGAGTCACCATCTAGCAGGGAGACAGATAGATGTGGCGATGGGCAGTTACCACGCAGTGTGGAAGGGTGCTGGCCGATGTGACCTGGCAGCACCGTGGAGGCACCTAGCCCCAAAGGGATGGGCCTGGAAGCTTCCTGAGAGAGATCATGAGAAGCTGGGTCTTAAAGGATGAGAGAAGGAGTTAGTGGAGGTTGTGGGGAGAGGAGCAGAGGCATGGCAGGGAGAGCCTCGCCCCGTAGCCATGGGGTGGCCTCGGGACCTCAAGGCAGCCCCTGCTCAGACCCTTGTCTTGGTCCCGCTTTAGTGGGTGGGCATCTCACAGGCCAGGGAGGACTCGGCCTGCTGACCTCTGCTCCCTCCTGCCCCAGCCTGCTGTCCCACACAGAGCCCAGCCTACATGAGGCTTCCTGGGGCATTTGCTCCATCACTGGGAGATGAACACCCCAGAGTCTAGAAACCAACTCCAGCTGGGTAAGGCACACAAGGAATTTATTCAAGGATACCCCATAGCCCAGACTCTCCAGAAAGCCAGAGTACCAGAACCAGGATCCCACTGCAGATGGCATACCCAGGGCAAGCCCCCCGATGGGCTCCCACACCAGTCACAGCACTGTCCCCGGAAACTGGACACGGGAGTCCACCTCTCCCCAGGTAGAATGGATTCCACAGGGAATCTGCTTCCTGGGTCACCCCCTCCCATCTGAGTCTGGTGGGTGTGTGATTGGCAGAGCCCGGGTCACACGATTAAACCCTAGCTGCAAGGGAGGCTGGAAGGTGGCAGGCTGGCTCTTGTGAAAGAAGTTAGAAACTCATAAGGTGGGGTATTCCGCAAACATAGGAGACACGTTTAGCGGCATTGGGCAGGCAAAGGAATGATGAATAGGCCCCATTTGACATATAGGGTGAGGCTCTGGCTGGTGAGGGAGCCCCGCTGTCTGGCATGACCTGACCTTATGGCCCAACCCGAAGGTTTGTCGTGGGCCATCTGTTTCCTCTTCTTTCATGTGTCCTTTTGCTCCTTCATCCATTTGGCCAATCATTGATGACAGCTCTTGGGTCCCACCTCCATCAACCTTTCTTTTTCTTTTTCTTTGTTGTCATGGTGACAGCTGTTGACCTGCCTTGGCAATCCAGGGAACATGTGTGCACCAGAAATCACAAATTGCATGGAGGAGGGGATCAGGGCCACAGAGGAAGGGAGGGCAGGAGAGGCATCCTACACGGGACCACAGTGAGCATTTCGTGGACCCTTCTGCTGTCACCCAGGACCCCTTTTTCTCCTGCCTGGGAAGGCAGGTGCACTGGGCGTAGGGAACCCGCCTCTTGTTATTTCTTGGAGGGATGGCTGTTTCCTTCTACCCCTTCTGGTCTTTGGGGTTCCCATCTGGAAAACAGCAGCTTCCCTCTGGAGAAGCACCTCTGTTGTTGAACTCGATTATTCCCGCTCACGCTTTGTTCGCTGTTTCTGGAGCCTGGAATGAAATGTTTGCCATGGCTATTGACAGAAATGGCTATGACCACGGAGTCCCACCCGACTCCCCCCCATTCCGTAGGTGCGTCTTTTCCCATCCCAGGGCGGCGCGGTGGGGAACAGACACAAGGTCTGGAGTCAAGCCCCTGGGCATCTCTAGCTTTGTGATGTTGGAGAGGCCACTTCACCTCTGGGAGCCTCAGTTTCTCATCTGTATAATGGGGATACTATTACTCAGCCGGCAGGGGGAGGAGAAGGACATGGTTTATGAGCCCAGGGCGGGTGGGGTGCACTGAGGGGGTGCTGTCCTGAGTCACCGGCTCGTGGGGACCGCCGTCTTCCTGCCCCCGGGGTGAGACCTGTCTGACTTGTGTGGGCCATTTGTCCTTTTCCTAGAGACCTCGTGGGAGGAGACAGCCCTGTGCCCTGTCCCCTGTCCTGGGTCTCCACCTGAGGGAGCCTGAGGCACCTTCCCCAAGGAGGAAGAGATGAGCTCCGTCACCCTCTCAGCTCCCCAAGGGAGCAGCAACCACTCTGCCTGCGAGCTGGAGGAGTGGAGAGAGAAAATGTGGAACTAAAATAGCTCTTTTCCATAAACAAAGCTGCTTTTCGTTGGGGGAATGTAAACAGGCAGATGCATTAGGAGATGGTACCATCCGGCAGAGCAGTGGGGGAGGCGGCAATGGGAGGCCCGGGGCCTGGGCTGCCAGCGTCTTTGCTGCCCCTCTGCCAGCAGGAGACTAGGCCACCAGGCCGCCCCGGTGCCCCGGGGATCAGGGCAGACTGGGCGCCCTTCTGGGTCTCACACCACACCACGGCTGCCCTGCTGGCCCCATTTGGACAGGGCTGGGGGCCTCTCCTTCTCCTGGGTGCTGCCCCTCCATGGGCTGAGAGTGCCTCCTGGAGGGTGGGGAGCAGGGACCTCTGACCCCAGAGGCTGGCACTGAGCCAGGAGGAGGGGATGTGGCCATTCCTGTCCGCCACTGTCCCAGCCCTGGTGCGGGGCAGGCTCCCCCTTCTCTGCACCCCATCTAGTGCATTTGCCTCCCTTTGTATTTGGTGTGTGAGTCAGTCTCAAATCCCTTGAATGTGCCTTACACTGGGAGGGACGTGTCAAGTGCAAAGAAGAGCTCCCGGTGCGGCATCCACTGGGGTGGGGGTATCGGAGAGGATGAGCGAGCGAGAGAGAGACTCAGCTGCTCTGCCCGCCCTGGGTGGGCAGGGGCTTGTGGTGCCTCCTGAGCTGTTGCCCAGCCTCAGGGGTGTCGAGCCCCCTCCCCCAGAGACCCCTGGATTTGCCTCTGGTAGCTCTGTGAGGGCTCCTGGGGGAAGGGCTCATTTCTGGTTTTCCCGCTGTGGCTTTACTGAGATCACGGGCCTGTTTTTGGCGAGGGGTTGGTGGTTCAGCCTCAGAGGTGCTGAGCTGTCCCTGGGGAGATGGTCTGTTAAGGAACAATAGATGGTTCTAGAACCAGATGGAACCTTGACCATCCCGCTGAAAACATCACACAGTACCCCCGGTGTACCCGCCCTGGGCTATGTATGAGAGAGATGTTATTATACCCCATTTACAGATGAGAAAGCAAGGCCCGGAACAGCGAGGGAGCCCAGCTTTAAGAGACAGAGCTGAAACCCCAGCGGCCAGCCTGTCCACAGAGGCCTTCCTCCACCATGCCCCGATGCCATGTCCTGACCAGAGAAATGGAGGCCACTACATCGTTTTGCATGGGAGGAGGCAGAAACCCCGTGATGATAAATAACTCCCCAAGATGATGGCCCAAAACTCAAGGGCAGAGCCGGGACTGCCACCCCCAAGGCCGGGTCACATCCACTTCGAGGCTACTTCATTGTGGTCAAGGGTATCCCAGGCATTGAAGACCAGGGTTGACTGGACAGGGCCCTGCCACATGGGAGAGGCGCGTCCATCATCTATAAAATGGGATGATGACAGCCCCTGCCACACAGGACAAGTGTGAGTATCAACTTGACCCAGGCACCAGTCAGAGGAAACCGTCCCCCTACCCAGTCTTTGCCTATCTGGAGGTGGTGATACAATACCACCATTGTAAAGACAATACTTGGAAAACAGCCTCTGGCAGAGGGGATGTGACAGTTCTGCTGACAGGTCCCTGCCCCAGGACAGCCAGTGGCTGGTTGAGGGCAAGGTGGCGACACTTCCTATGGACTTGGCCCCGAGGAGGCTGCAGTGGGAGCCCGGGGAGCAGGCAGGGGCCGAGGTGCGGGCTGAGCAGTGGAGGGGCAGGCGTGGGCTGTGCGGAGGTCTCTGTAGAGCCAGCTGAGGGGGCTGGCAGGCTGGGGAAGGCTGCTCTGGTGACCCTACAGGGGACCTTGAACGAAGCCCTTGAGAGGCCAATGGACGGGAATCTGCAGGAAGAGGAGATGGGCCAGGAGATGGGATCCGGGGAGAGAAGACTTTGCGGGGAGGAAGGGGTTTGGGTCCTGGAGTAGCAGCTAAGAACCTTACAGAACCGTTGCCTTGGTTGATGTGTCCCTCGGGGAGTGTCTGACTGTCTCCAAAGTTCTGATCGAAGCGGAGGGTCAGCATCACTGCTGGTGGAGGGGCGCGGCACCAGCTGGGGTCCTCTGGGGGCCGATTTCCACAAAGAGCCCCGAAGTCCCCTGTGAACCCCTCCCCGCCTCTGCGGCCCATTTCTGGGGAGGGCCCCCTCCTGGTCCCAGCCCTCCCAGCGTGGAACCCGATCCAGGGGGTCCACTCCCGAATGTCCTCCGGCCCACACCCCCTCTGCTTCTCCTCCACCCCCTCATTCTGGCCCTTGACCCCACCTGGCTGTTGTCCAGCTTCCTTGCCTTCCTCTAACTTTCCCCGGAACCCGTCACCCTCTTTTTTGCTGCCAGATGGAGCCTAAGAAAGGGCTCAAAGCACCTCGGTGCCCCTGGAACCCCCGTGGTCGAAGACCTTCTGTGGCTCCCCGGTGCCCACTCAAAGGAATCCTCGCCCCTGGGCCTCCCCTACCAGAGGCCCCGGCCTTGGGGGGGTCTGCGTGCTCCCCACCTAGCCTGCGACGCGTCCCAGACCCCGTGTCTTTCTCCACACTCTTCCCTCTCCGGGGCGTCCTCTTCCTGTACCTCCCGCCCCTCCTCTCCAGGGGCGGGACCCCTTGGCGCCCTTCCTGTCCTCCGCGAGGTCCTGCCAGTGAGACACCCAGACCCTCTCCTGGAGCACTTTGGAGATGTGTGTGTTGGGGGCGGGGTGGGCATGGGGGTGGAGGCTCAGGAGGGCGGTGGGGGGCGCTTCGCACCCTGGTCGAGCTCGGCATGGCTCCACTGGGCTTTGGGGCGCGGTCTCTGCCCACTCATCTCTCCCCTTTGCCAGCTGGGGGCAATGCCTCTGATTCGCCCCGTGAGAGCTGGGAAGCTGGGGCTGAGGACTCAGCATTGCCCCCCATCCAGGTGTCTCTGTGTTGGTTGGCGTTCCCCTCCCCTGGGCCTCACGTCCCTGCTGCAGCTGACGCTACCCCTCCTCCATCCTCCACTTGGCGTCCTAAAGGCGGAGGGGCTGGGGTTCAGACGAAATCTTGGATGGGGGCTGAGCCAGGTCAAGGATTCCGCGTTGTGACTCTGATCTGCTGCAGAGGCCGGCGGGGTTCGGGAGCCTCCGCGCGGCTCTTCGGAGACGCCGCCGTCATGGCAAGGGGGTCAGCTGCGGGCGTTGAGCCGTACCTCTGAGGACCCACACGCCCGCCCACCCCCAGGGAAGTGGGAATGTGGTCAGGGCGGTGATTCACCGCTGCTGCTTCCATGAGGTCATCTGCGGCCTCCTCCCCGCAGGGGGCTGGGGGAAGTGGGGGAGGCCGGGTGGGACGGGACAGGCCGGCCCTCCCTCTCCCTGGCGGGCAGGAGGGCAGGCGGGAAGGCAGGAAGGTGCGCGATCTACCTCTGCCACCATCTAATTACCCCGAGAGGTAATTGCTCTGGGTTTTCTCTGACACCTTGAGATTTCTCTCCGGGGCCTTGGTGGTGGAGCCAGAATAACCCAGAGGAGGCTGCGGGCCCCAAGACAGCGCCTATCTCGAAATCCCAACAGACGCCCGGCAGCCCCGCCGCGACGTGCCCGGGCTTTGAGACGGCGTGAGTTTATGACAGGTCCCATTATGTCTCTTGCACAAGCACTGAGTGTTGAAATACCCAACGGATGATGACAGTGTTGAAATAACCTGTCGTCTCAGCACTTTCCCCGTCATTAGCCAGATGTCCCAGCCCTCAGAAGCGTTTGCAGCCTTTTGCAGGGAGGGAGGGGGCCTGGATGGAGGCAGCCGGCGAGGCCTAGGTGGGTGGGAGGATGGGGGAGGATGGGGCTGGGGCCTGCAGTTCCCCGGAGAACAGGGCGAGGGTGGGTCAGCCTTGGAGGAATGTGGGTACAGATCTACGGGGAGGTGGGGGCGCCCTGGAGGACTTCCCTGGACCACCAGGGAAGTCCCTAAAGTTTTTTTTTTTTTTTTTTTTGTGGTACGCGGGCCTCTCACTGCTGTGGCCTCTCCCGTTGCGGAGCACAGGCTCCGGACGCGCAGGCTCAGCAGCCATGGCTCATGGGCCCAGCCGCTCCGCGGCATGTGGGATCTTCCCGGACCGGGGCACGAACCCGCGTCCCCTGCATCGGCAGGCCGACTCTCAACCACTGCGCCACCAGGGAAGCCCCCTAAAGTTTTTAAAAATTTTATTTATTTATTTTAAAAAATTGTAGTGGAGTATAGTTGATTTGCAATGTTGTGTTAGTTTCAGAGGTATAGCAGAGTGATTCAGTTATACATATACATGTACTCATTTCTTTTCAGATTCTTTTCTCAGACCGTTTATCGCAGAGTATTGAGTAGAGTTCCCCATGCTATCCAGTAGGTCCTTGTTGGTTATCTATCTCATACATAGTAGTGTGTATATGTGAACCCCATATACACACTTTGGTAACCATAAGTTTGTTTTTGGTATCTGTAAGTCTGTTTCTGTTTTGTAAATAAGTTCATTTGTATCATTTTTAAATTAGATTCCACATATGAATGATATCCTATGATATTTGTCTTTCTGTGCCTGACTTACTTCTCTTAGTATGATAATCTCTAGGTCCATCTATGTTGCTGCAGGTGGCATTATTTCATTCTTTTTTATGGCTGAGTAATATTCCATTGTATATATGTACCACATCCTCTTTTGCATCATTTTTTAAAAATTGGATTCCACATATGAGTGATATCATATGGTATTTGGCTTTCTCTGACTTACTTCGCCCTTTATCCCAGAGTCCCATAGTCACTGCGGGGGGTGTGGGGGGGAACCCGTGTGTGCTCTGCATGGGGGGCGGTCCTAGGAGGACCCACACGAGCCAGTCACATGAGCTCTGTTTTGTTCAGAGTGCGGCTCAGAGAGGTGACATCCCGAGGCCTCGTCCTGAATCTGACTCTGGTCTCTGAGGCCGGTGTCCCTATTACACAGTGTCCCACACCTTCACCCCGCAGTGGCCTTTGGGAGACCATACTTTAACCAAAAGGACTGCTAATGAGGGAGCAAGTGGTCCAGGATCCAACCTCTGAAAGGAACTTTCTGGTAGCTGTTGTCAAATAACACAAACTCCCTTGGTAAGCATAAGGCCCTGTCACTGGTGGCGTCCGAGCCAGGGGAGGGACAGCCACCAACGGTGAAGGGGACCCCAGCAGTAGCGAGGGGTGGACAAGAGGCTGAGTTCCTACATTTGTTGTTGATTTGGGGAATTAAGTGGAAGAGTTTGCAGCTAATAACTGAGCCCCAAGGGGTTACAGCTGCCTAGAGCGTACAACTGGGGATGGAGGAAGGTTCAAAGTTTTTATCTTTAGTGCCTTCTCATTTCTCCTCCTTCTGGAACCAAATGTATGACCCGGTGTGCTCTCTGCCTTTCAGGAAAGGGCTAGAGCTGTCAGTCATTCACACCTTAGTGAGAATGGCTATCCTGGGAGCCTGGTCTCCCTGGGCTGCGGTCCCGGCACTCTGGAGGTGGAAGTGCTGCCATCTTCAGGCTATGTCGACCCAGCCTGGCTCGGGCTGTCGGTCCTGCCCCTGTTTGTCAGGAGCACCAGGGTAGCTTTCTGCCAGCACCTCCCTTCGGCCTCCTGGCTCAGAGGAAGAGGTGGGCTCCAGTTAGGGACCCAGCCTGGGCCGGTCCGTCCTGGGTTCCACTTGCTGTGTGATGTTGAGTGAATGCCTTCTCCTCTCTGAACTTCGGTTTCCCCATTGGTATTAGGGACTCCAAGGGCACGTAACTCACAGGGTTAACGTGGACATGGTATGTTAAGACCTGTGGGTGCCTCTGCAGGAGGGGACCTTGTGGCCAAGAGGATGCTAGGCTGGGGGCAGGAGGGCTCTCACAGCAGGCACTGGCTGAATGTGAAACGGCACTTAGGCCCTGCTGCCCAGCAAAGGGACTGGTGGTGAGAGCGGGGCTGCCAGGGGGCTGCTGACCCCAGACCTCGGCTCAACACAGAGGCCCGTTTCAACGCGTCGACACGTCGTCTCCTCTGTTGCCGCCTCTCTGGTCCAGGCCACCATCATCTGCCTCCCAGACAGAGCTAGGAGCCTCCTAGGAGCTCCCCAGTGATCAATCTCCACTTGGCCACAGTGATCTTTTTGTTTCCCAGAGATCTTTGAAAATCCAAAGTTAGATCAGAGATCATCCCCCAGCCCCTGTCTGCCTCAGCTCCCGTTGAAGTCTTCCCACTGCGCACAAAATGAAATCACAACTCCTCATCGTGGCCCTTCTCCCACACTCCATCCCTCCCTGTGGCTGCAGGGCTGCCTCAGGGCTCTGGCACATGCCGTTCTCTCTGTATCATGTCCTCCTGTCCACACTGCAGCTGTTCCCAGACCTCCTCCAGCTGTGTCTCACCTCTGGACCTTTGCACAGGTTGTTCTCCTGCCTGAGACACGGCTCTCCTCCTTGCCCCGCTTCCCGCCACTCTTCCTCCAGGACACAGAGTCAGGCACGCATCACCCTTTCTGCACCATCAAACTGGTCCTATGCCTGCTCTGGAAAGGGAGGGGCACCCCTTGGGCTTCCCTTGATGGTACTTGCCACCTGCCTTGTGTCACCTGTTACTGCTCTGGGTCTCCTCTCTGGCCGGACTGTGAGCCCCTTGAGGGCAGGGATTTGGTCTCCAGATCCCTGGCCCGTAGCACATGGAGGCGTTTGGTTAGTATTTATGGAATGGATGAAAAATGGACTCCAAAGCCCCTGGCTCTTTCTGCTGCTCTGTGCACCTACTGTGCGCACAGGGTAAAGAAACATGTCTGTAAAACTGCACTAAGTGCAGCAGGGCCTGAGGAGGACTCAGCATTGGTGGAACGTCTACTAAGTAGCAGGCATTTCACTCCATTGGCAGCACAGTCTCCCCCCAACAATGTCATTATACAGAAAAGAAGATGGAAGCTCAGAGAGGTGAAGTGACTTGTCTGGGGTCACACAGCGGGTTCGTACCAGAGCCTGCGGGATGCCAGAGCACACGCACTAGCCACTACCCCACACAACCTCTTCACACCCAACTAGATGGACAGTGCCTTGTTCAGATGCAGAGCTCCCTACGGGCCCCAAATCTGGTGGCTTTACGTGGCCTTTTTCGTGTCATTAATTGCCCTCCAGACCCTGCCTCTTTGGGTGTTTCTGTTATAGTTAAAAGAGCAGTAAAAAACAACATAATTAGAAGAAAAAGGCGACTGCCCAGACAGCTCGCCCTAAGGAGCAGAGTGCCAGTAAACTGGGTGTGACCCTACCTGTGATTCACGCAGAAAAATTACAACCTTCCATGTACAGGTGTGTACAAGCCGCCGGGTGGGGTGCAAGCGAACATGGCATTTAGTGTGGGCAGAAAACCCAGGCCCACGGTTGGGAACCGAGTCAGACCGCCTCCTGCTCTCCTTCCCCCTCACCCCAGGGAGGCGTTACTGGTGCACGGCCCTTTAAAGTTTGCACAGTGTTCCTGCTGGTGTGTTTATATGGACAGCAGAGCCCCACCCATGCTGGGGCCAGGACGGGGAGGGCTGGGTGCTCCAGGTCGGGGGACCGAGAGGCTCCTGGGATGTGCCATCAGGATCCAGGGTCCCAGCCCTGGGCAGGTTGCAGCCCGCCCAGCAGAAGGGGTCCGAAGAGGTGTCCCACCATTCTGATGGACCCAGGAAGGCTTCCTGAAGGAGGGGGTGTGGAGAGCCATCTAGGAATCCCTTCTTCCCCACCTATCCCTTGTCTGTGGCGAGAAGGAAATCTTCATTTTGAAAGAGAGGAAGAAGAGAGACCCAGCAGGTCCCCACTGAGCGCCAGGGCTTCTTCCCTGGCCACCTGCTCTCATATTGGCTGAGGGCCCTGGGTCCTGCCAGCCGAGTCCCTGGACCCTGGGCTCAGAACCTGGCTCTCATGGGCTTATTTGAGCCACTGAGGTGGCTGCTCTCTCCCCAGATCAGGGAATCCTCCTTAGTAGAAAGAAGCCTGCAGAGAAGCCAGGAGCTGTGCGCCAAGCTGCCTCCAGGGAAATTGGACTTTGAGATTGAGGGGTGTGGCGTCTTGGGCCGGTGGAGGTCCCGCCTGGATCCGGAGCTGCCCGCAGTGCTCCGGCCACAGGGGCCCTTGCCCTGCAGATGTCCCTTGGCTCTGAGCCCTGGCCGAGGGGCTGTGGGCTTCCTTGCCCACGCGCGTCTACCCTGCTCCGAACCCTCAGCGGCTCCCCACTGCCTACAGCCCTTTACCCAAATTGAGGGACAGGTTCCTATGGGCCTAGGTCTTAGGGACAAACAAATACCTGTAAACATCGATGTTTACTTACCTGGTAAGTTATTTACTTTAACATCATTGTCAAAGTTTGAATGTGTAATACAGTCTCATGGTTTGAAATCCACGTGCGAAAGCATCCGTCAGAAGCTCCCTTTCCACCCATGTCCCCGCCCACCCGTCCCGCTGCTCCCTAGAGAAACACTCACTTTCTTGCGTGTCCTTCAGTATTTCTTTAGGTAAATGCATCAGGCAGTATGTATTTGCTTCCATATTTGCTGTTCTACTCCAACAATATATCCTGGAGGTTGCATACGAGAACATACAGAGCTGTCTTCTCCTCCCCTTCTTCCTCCCCTCCCCCTCCTTCTCCCATAGCTGCATAGTATTCCACTGTGTGGATGTACCATTGTTTATCTCCCTGGTCCTTTTCCATAGACACTTGGGTTGTCGCCAGCTTTTTGCTGCTCCACACGGCCGCGACCAGTATGCTTGTACCTACCTCCTTTCTCACGTGTTCATGGTGTCCGTTGAGCAAATTCCCAGAAGTGGGATTGTTGGGTCACAGGGTAAGAGCATCTGTAACATTGACAAGAAATGACTAAATCATCTCTCATCGGGGTTGTATCATTTTGCATTCCTACCAGCCACACATGACGGTGTCTGTTTCCCAACATGACAACTTTACCAACAGGCTGTGTTGTCCTAGTTTTGGATTTTTGCCTATCTGATAGGTAAGAAATGGCATCCTGGTGTAATTTTAATCCATATTTCTTTTCACGTGAACGAGGCGGGGTATCTTTTCATATGTTTAAGGGCCACTTATATTTCTTTTCCTCTGAACGCTCTGTTCAAATCTGCCCACTTGTCTATCTGATTGTTGGTCTTTTTCTTCTTGTTTTCCGAATTACATATTTGGGAGATTAGCCCCTTGGCTATGATGTGAGTTGCAAATATTTTCTCCCTGTTTGTCTTTGACTTTGCTTATGGTGTTCTTTATCATGTAGAATTTGTTATTATTATTATTATTTAACTCATCGTATTTTCTTTTCTGGCTTTTGGGTTTCCAGTCGTTAGAAGACTTTCCCCATGCCACAGTTATAAAGGGATTCACTCATGTTTTCCTCTGATTCTCTTATGGTTTTAATTTCTACATCAAAATCTTGGATCCACTTGGAGTTTCTCCTGGTGTTCTAGTGAGGAACAGATCCAACTTTATTGCTCTCCAGATGGTTTCCCGGTTGTGCTGACACCACTTATTAAAACTCTCATCTTTACCGTCCTGATTTAAGAGGCCACCTCTATTGTACGCTAAACTCCAGTGTGTTTTAGCGTGTGTTTCTGGGCTTGCCTTTCTGTCCCATGTGTCTGTCTACTCATGAGTGTGATAAATAATCTGAAAACGTATTTTCAAGATAAAACCCTAAGCTTTGAGGCAATTTGGAGCTTGCCCCCAGCCCTGTATCCCCCCCCCCCGCCTCCACCTCCACTGCCCCAGCCCCTCTCTCCTCCACACAGCTGACCCACCCCAGGGTGTAAATCACCATCTTCCATCAGGAGAATCGCAGTCCAAGTGCCCCCAATGGTTATTAGCTGAGTTGTCCTCTCTTCCAGGAAGTCTTCCTGGCTGTCTCCTTGCCTCTGGGCAGAGCTAGTAACTTGCTCAGCAAGCCCTCTGAGCTTCTTTTTCTCTCACAGCACCTATTAGAGTTACTGGGCTGCATTGTAATCGCCTGTTAACTTGTCTCTGGCTGGATTCCTCCTGGTCGTGAATCAGTCAACGTGCTTCTTACTCATTTATAAGGCAATAATCTGGCTGCAGCCCAGACTGCCACGAGCAAAGTGTTTGATTCTTGTAAAGTGTCAATCAATCCTTGGACGTCTTCTAGTTCCCCCTGGGGGCTTGGCGCTGGATGGGTCTCCTCTTCCCCGTTGCCCCCACTCTTCAGCCTTGGGGAGAAGGCTTTGCAGAGTGGCTGGGGCCCGGACCTCCTCTTGTCCTGGAGAGCTGAAGGGCTGCCGTCATTTCTTTTTGGACGCCTTGCTACGACACGCGGGCCCAGCTGACACATATCCAGCCCCAATCACAGGTTCACGCAGCTTCATGGGCTACAAGTCACAAGGGTGATGCACTGGCCACGACTGAGACGTAGAGGATGGAGGGGTGGGGTCTCACCTTGTTGCAGAAGCCCCTTCCTTCATCTTTCAGAGCAGGAAGCTGAGGCTGTGTCGGGGAGGGATCAAAGGGGACCAGAATCAGGGCCCCCTGCTTCTCAGGCTGGGCAGACTGGGGGCAGGTTTTGGCAGTGCACCCCCGTCCCACAACAGGCCTCCTTGGGTAACCCTGATTTCCCAGCTAGTGCCTGGGGCCTGGGAGAACGGGTCCAGAGGGCTCAGCATGGTCAGGGCTGGGCCCACAGCAGGGCTAGAGACCAGCTAGTGCTGGTCCTGAGCAGGTGACGTGAAGCTGGGGAGAGAAGAGGGTGGCGGGAACTGGGCACGGCTACCCAGTGCCAGGGACAAAGCCTTGCTCTTCCAGGCCCCTCCCCCCACCACCTCTATATGAGGCCCCAATGTCCTCATCTGAGAAATGGGACGGTAGCCCTGACCTGGGTTTCCTAACCCACAGGATTGTGTGTTGAGCAGACGGTGGACGAGAGGGTACTCTGGGAGCCATGGAGCTGCCTCTGAGATTTGGCGGGATTGCGTTGCTGGATGACCACTGTCTTAAGAATCCCCAGAAGAATGGCTCAACGAAGAGGCCGGACTTACAGAGGGGCTGAGTCCACTTCATCTACAGTCAGAGCTGTAAGGTAGACTGAGTGGGCTTGGGAGGGGGTGAGCTCCCCATCACTGGCAGGGTGAAAACAAAGGCCAGAGGTTCCCCCGAATGGGAGGCTCTGCATCTGATGCTGGTCTGTCCTCTCCAGCCCCAGAAAGCTCTGGTGTGCGCTTTTAAGATGTATTTCCTTTACTCTACCTTGCAGTGTACCCCACCTCCAGGCCCTCTCCTCTCCCGCCTTGCAGTGGGGGGAGCAGAGGCGGACACCAGGAGCCTCATACTTACCCAATGCCTGTGGGTCTGCTACTTTATTTTATTTTTATTTTTAAAAATATTTATTTATTTGGCTGCGCTGGGTCTCCGTTGCGGCGTGCAGGATCTTTAGCTGCAGCATGTGGGATCTAGTTCCCTGACCAGAGACGGAACCCGGGCCCCCTGCACTGGGAGCGACGAGTCGTAGCCACTGGACCACCAGGGAAGTCCCGCTTCTGCTACTTTAATAAGCTTTGTGACCTTGGGCAAGTTACTCAGTCTCTCTGAGTTCCAGCCCACGTGCCCACCTCCCTCGCCAGCTTGTTGGCGGCTGAGATGAGTTAGTAAGAGGAAAGTCCTTGGCTCTGGTCAGCCAGACAGTAGCTGCTCAATGAAGAGAGCCGAAACCCCAGCCTCTGCGCCCCACTCTCCGTCCCCCCGACCCCCTACCTTCAGAGTCCCCTTTCCGGCTCCAGGACACAGACATTCCCTTCTCTCCGTGCTCCCCACCCCCACCCCATTAGAGCCAGGTCATAAAATCGCCAGGGGAGGGAGGCTGGTGACATCTTTAGTGGCGACATTTGGGTGAAAAATTCATGGCCATCAGTGACTCGAGGAAGGGTGGGGGAAATGAGCTATTTCCGCGGCTCAGGAACGTGGCTCTCCCTGGCTGCGAGTCCACAAATCTATTTTATGTGACGAGATCTATAGTTTAATAGAAGGAGCTTATCACAGACTTAAGAAAAAGTGCACAATAACGCGCCGCTCTCTCTCCACCTGTCAGTCCCACGAGGCGCCCTTTTGGAAAATGAGGGCAACGGCACCTCCGGGAGCAGCGGACAGTTCCCGGACCAGCAGAGTCCTGAGGGGTCCTTGACCCTCAGATTGAGTCAAGCTCCTCCCATGTGCCCCCAAAGCCTCCCCTCCTGCCCTCATGAGTGCACATATGGCTCCAGGCTGGGGTTGTCTACATCCTTCCCATCATCCACTCACACCGCACGGAGGAAGCAGCTTTGCCTCACCCGGGCCCCATCATGTCCCTGGTACCCAGCACAGGGCCTGGCCCATAGGTGATGTTGAGTGAATGAACCACTGAGTGGCTGGCTGTCACTTGGGCAGTCATGGGAGGTGGTCCCCGGTCCAGTCTGTCCCAGGTGCAGGCAGGGGCAGTGGGGGGCAGGTCTCAACAACCCAGCATCCCGTTGATTTGGTAGAGGCTGTACCAGAAACATCATTGCTACAGAGATGCCCTGGAGCAGTAGAGGGGAGAGAGCCACCAACAGCCAGAAAACAAGAACATTCTGTCTGGAGGTTTCTGGAAGTATCCACAGAGTCAACAGAGGCCAAGTGGCTAAAGGTGGAGCCCAGGAAGATGAGGAACCCCAGTTCTGGGGATTGCTATTGTAACCCCCAGCTTCCGTTTCTTGTATTTTTTTTTTTTTTAACAACCGCATGTTAGAGTGACCTGTAAACCTGGGCTCCCGGATGAAGGGAAGAATCAGGCCTCAGGGGAAATCAAAGTTATTAAAGCTGGAAGACTCCGGGAAGGTCCAGGAAGAGGGGCGGCTGCAACACGCATGTCACCTGGAGCTGCTCTGTTCTCATCCGTTTACATCCCAGGGTCCTGCCCATGATTTCACGTGTAAAGCAAGTTCGATGGCTGAAACAGAATGAAAAGCCAGTGATCTCGTCCAGAGCAGGCAGTTACTGGCTTTCCTCCCCCGGGCCCTGCTGCCAGCCGCTTTCTTGAGGTGTGAGCTGGACAAGTCAGCATGCATCGTGGGGCGAGTGAGACCGAGACCGGAAGTCAGCCATGGCGCCTGCGTACCTGGAGGTCTAATGGCCTGTGGTCTGATGCGCTCAGATCCCACCGCAGGGGTGGCAGGGCCAATGTGACACACAAAGTGTCCGAGTGTGTGGACTCATCAGGGCTTACCCACAGCTGTCATTGAAGAAATGTTGCTAAATGGGAAAGAGCAAAGCTGGCTGGCCGAACACGTGGCTGGATGTTCTTAAGAGGGAGTTTTATTAACATTCAGCAGGAACAGCAATTCTGCCTTCTGGGTAGAGCTAAGGAGGCCGTCAACCTCTAGGAACAAAGGGCAGTCATAATCAGGCTATCAGTTTGGGGAGTGCTCAAATGCATGCCTTCAAAGTGTTTGAGGGGCCTTCCCTGGTGGCGCAGTGGTTGAGAGTCTGCCTGCTAGTGCAGGGGACGCGGGTTCGAGCCCTGGTCTGGGAAGATCCCACATGCCGCGGAGCAACTAGGCCCGTGAGCCACAACTACTGAGCCTGCGCGTCTGGAGCCTGTGCTCCGCAACAAGAGAGGTCGCGACAGTGAGAGGCCCGTGCACCGCGATGAAGAGTGGCCCCCACTTGCCACAACTAGAGAAAGCCCTCGCACAGAGGCGAGGACCCAACACACCAAAAAAAAAAAGTGTTTGAAAGTGATCATTTTCCTTGAGCAGGTTAAGCATGTCCATCGCCATCCTGCTTATAGTTTAGCAAAGCCTTTTTTTTTTCTTCTTTTTCCCTTAGAGTACTCGAAGGCCAGGTTTAGCTGAGCCCGTGTCCAAATTAGGCCAGCTCCGCACTGGGGCTGCACAAATTCACGAGAGCCCTGCCTTCCAAGCTCACTGATTGATCACCCTGCAGTCCCTCGGGGAGGAGTGAACAGGCGCTCTGAGGCTCGGGTATACGGCTGCGTGCCCCCCCGCCCCCAAGATGAACCTTGCAAGCCCTCTCCCCTTGTTTTTGATGGCCCGTGTGAGGCCTGGCAGTGACTCTGTTAAAAGTATTGTCTCTTCCAGGGACACGCTGGGACCAGACAAGCTTGGGGCACATGGCAAATAGGGTGGGGGGATCAGCTTGGTTTCTTGCGCTCGTGCAAGAGAAAGAAGAAAGCAAGCAAGTGGCAAGACAGATGTTGCCTTGTTCCGTGCGCCCTGGCAGGCCCAGGGGCACCAGAGGGCCCAGGCCCGCTGCTGGGAGGTGCCGGCTGGCTTCCTGGGCCGGCCTGTCCCGTCGATGGAGGAGGAATGTGCCTCTCTCCCAGGCCCTGAAGGTAAATGATTAACAACCAGCTCTAAAAAAAAGAGAGACAGAGGCAGAGATGGAGAGAAAGAAGGAAAGAAAGAGAGGAAAAAGCAGTAGTGTTTGCTGCTTTCTGTGGTGTAAATTTTCCTGCCGTGGCCGGGGGCACAGCATCTCTCTATAGTGGGGGATGAGCTGCCTCCAGCACATTGCTACTCAGAGCCTCCTCCCCCTCCCAGCCTGTTGTTGTATTGATGAAACTCAAAGAAGGGCCCAGGGCTACCCAGGGGCAGAGCAGGGCCAGAACCTAACTCCAACCCCCAGCCCGGGGCTGGCTCCATCATGCCATCTTTTTTGTGTTTTTTGGGGGGGGGCTGTGCCACGCAGCATGTGGGATCTTAGTTCCCCCATCAGCGATCAGACCTGTGCCCCTGCAATGGAAGTGTTGAGTTCTAACCACTGGACCGCCAGGGAAGTCCCACATGATGCTGTCTTGGGGGCAATTTCAAGAATGCCCGATGAATTCAGCCTGAGATGCTAAGATGATGACGTTAGTGGGTTTCTGCTGTAGCAGGGGCTGGTCCGGCCTGAACCAGCCCAGCATACCTATAGGTGGTCAGGGGCATCCATCCTGGTGACTGGACGGCAGAGCTTTCTCGGTTACACAAACTGGGTGATGATGTGCGATGGCGGGACAGAGGCCTGGGGCCCAGCGCAGGGCACCCCCAGCACAGTTACCTCCTCTCCCAGCTGTATTCTACCACTTTACTTTGCCCTGCCCCTTGAGTGAGTGTGGTTTTTTTTTTTTTTTTTTTTTTTGGCCTCACCTCGTGGCATGCAGAACTTCCCTGACCAGGGATCGAACTCACTCCCCCTGCAGTGGAAGTGCAGAGTCTTAACCACTGCACCGCCAGGGAAGCCTATTTTTTCCTTTTCTTAAAAAAAATTAATATTTATTTATTTGGCTCTGTGGGGTCTTAGCTGAGGCACTCGGGATCTTTGTTGTGGCATGTGGGCTCAGTAGACGTGTGGGCTTAGTTGCCTCATGGCACGTGGGATCTTAGTTCCCCGGCCAGGGATCCAACCCGCATTCCTTGAATCGGAAGGCGGATTCTTAACCACTGGACCACCAGGGAAGTCCCTTTTCTTTTTTTTTTTAACCTTGGTTTGTGTCTAGTCTCTGCTCTGGTTTGCTGTGTGACTGTGCTGGTCACTTGGCCCCTCTGAGACGTGGTTTCATCATCTACCCTGTCTTGGTCACCTTGGGCTACTGTAAGAAAATACCATAGGCTGGGGGGCTTAAACAACAGACATTCTTTTCCTCACAGTTTTGGAGGCTGGGAAGTCCAAGATCAAGGTGCTGGCAGACTTGGTTCATGGTGAGGGCCCTCTTCCTGCCTTGCAGACAGCCACCTTCTTGCTGTGTCTTCCGCAGGGCAGAGAGAAAGAGAGCTCTGGTTTCTCTTCCTCTTCTCTATGGACACTAATCCCATTGTGTGGGCTTCACCCTCATGACCTCATCTAAACCTAATTACCTCTCAAAAACCTGCCCACCCTCCTAATACCATCACATTGGGGGTTAGGGCTTCAGCATATGAATTGGGGGGGGCACAAAACTTCAGTCCATGGGATACCCTAAATGCCCTTCTAAAAGCTTCTTCGTAAACTGGGTTTGGGATGTGGTGTAGGCTCCCCCATGGAACACATCATTGTGGTGATGTGTTCTCAGCTGGTCCCTAATAGCTGCTTGAGTCCACAGTGTGTCTGAGCCTGGGACCAAGTGAGGCTCTGAGGCTGGGGACCCCTGTAGTCATGGAAGTCTTCCTGCAGGAGGTGATGCTAGGGTGGCCCCTATGGAATGAAGCTGGGAAGACATCTTTCCTGGCAGGATGGTCAGCCCCTGCAAAGGCTAGGAGGTGACTGAGGACAGTGGGAGCCTCAGAGGGTCAGAAGAGGACCACAGAGTCAGAAAGTCTGAGAGTGGCCTGGTCACCACGCCTCGGGGTTTAGTCCCAGGCAGGGAAGGAGGGGCTCATGGCATAGAGGGTCTGGGGCACCCTGGAGCAAGGCAACTCCAGCTGTCACTGACCCCCTGTGTGACAGCTCTGAGCCCCAGCTTCCCTCTCTGAGCCCCAGCTTCCTCGTGGGAAAAACACTCAGAGTCGTTGGAAGCATATATTAAAGAAGCCGCTGGCACAGTGCCTGATGCAGAGTGGGGTCAGTGTGTGCTGTTAGTGCCCTCCTTCTTACAGGAAGCAAATTAACAAGCATTTATTGGGCATTTATTGCTTCGCCCTCCCTGTGCCGGGCCACACTGAGCGGATGGGGTATCTCTGTCCCAGGGGGTCCACAGCCTGGCGGTGCGGGTGGGACTACCCTCAGGACAGACTCGGAGGCCAGGAGGAGTCCGATGAATGGGAGCATCGTAGAGGCCTCTCCTGTCTCTCTGGATGCTGAAAGGGGGGCGGGGACTGGGCCAATTTTGCCAAGGGGTGGAGAATATGACCTTCCTGTTCTGGGGGTGGCGGGGTGAGATGCAGGTACCTGTTCATTAGATGCTTCTGAGCTGCAGTCTGTACTACAGTGAGGCACGAGGACCCCGGAACCAGGAGGGCAAAGGCAGAGGTAAGGTACGATCCCCGGGAGGTGTAAGGGGAAACCGAGGCACTGTTGCTTACTGAGTACCAAGTCTGTGCCATGCCCGGTGCCAGGACTCATCCATGCTGACCTCGTTTACTCTGTGGGTTGGGATCAATCCCACTTGATAGATAAAGAAATTCAGAGAGAGGAAAGGACTCATCTCGGGGGCTGGCCCCAACCCAGACACTCAGGCTCTTCTTCCTCACAAGTTTCCTATCAATCCACCTCTGCACTGTGCCCCAGAATCAGGGTCACCTCCTCCAGAGAAGGTATGGCCTTGGGGAAGCTGGCCAAGCCAGTGGGACCAGGTGAGCTACCCGGGGACCAAGAGCAGAGGTGGTGAAGAGGGCCCCAGGGTGCGTGCTCTGAGCCCCAGAGCGAGCCTGGAGCCTTGAGGAGAGCTTGGGCCGGGGTCGGGGGCATGGGGACCCGAGGCTCGAGGACCCTGATGGTTGCAGCCGCGTGGGAGGAGTGGGCGCGGCACCCGGCTCTCGCGGCGCAGACCTTCCCGTCCATCCCAATCCTCGTTGGCGCGGCGCCACCTAGCGGCGCCGGGGGGAAGCGACGGCGCGACCTCGTCCCCAGCCCCCCACCAGAACTCTGCCTGGGTCCTGAGCTCTTCTGGCCTCTGCCCCACCAGAGACAGGGCGTCCAGGAGGGAGGGGCCGCCCCTGGACCTCGCCCAGAGGAGCGGAAGGTGACACCTGATGCCTAAGGGTCTGTATGGGTGGAGGCAGGGGCTGGAGGGAAGCAGATAGGCACACACTCAGCTTTGACCTTGACCCCCGGTTCCTGTGGTTTAACCCTGCCCAGCCTCTGGGCAGAAAGGGGAGGCAAGAGAAGGGAGGAAACTCTTGAGACTGGGTGGGGAGGAAGAAAGGTCCCAAGGGTTCAGCAGGGGTGGGGGAGGTCTGGGTACAAGTCTGGGGCTCAGGGTAGGGCTGAAATAAGGAGAGGGGGCAGGCTTTGGGGTGGGGGCCTGAGCCAGAAGATTCGGGGATGGGAGGGTCAAGGACCTGCCAGTGGCTGCCAGAGGCCAGAGGCCAGAGGCCGGTGGGATGGGCTATGGGCAAGCCGAGGGGGAAGTGGTCCTGGCTTTGCTCTGAATTTGCCAGTGGTCTTGGACGAGCCACGATTTTCTCACCAGCACAAGGCCCCGTGGCGCTAAGTAATTCCTGCTTGTGAAACTGGAGGTGTCCGTGGTCCAAGGGATTAGGAGTGACTGGGAGCCCATTGCTACTGGAACCTCAGGGAAGGCAGGCTTGCACACCTGCTTTGGGATGTTGGGGGCATTAGTGTGGTGGTGGTATTGGTGTGTGTGTATGTATGTGATAGTGTGTAAATGCACTTCTGTGTGTGTCTGTGTGTACGTGAATGGATGTCTCTGTGTGTGCTTTGAATGCATATCCGTGTGTGACAGTGTGAGTGCAGCAGCGGGCAGAGCTACCCCGTTGGCTGTGCATTGGGGGACAACCTACCCTCTAGGCCTTGCATCTCTTCCTGGGGCATCTGGGTGCCCTCCTGTGTCCCCAGAGGGACCTTCAAACTCCTTGCAGTGGGGCCCCCTGTCTCCTTGACCCCATCCCCAGGCCTCAGCTCCTGTCCCCCCCAACTCTCAGCAGACGCTCACTTGGGCCATGACCGCTCAGGGGAATTCCTCTGTAAAGCTGGACTTTGGGGCCACCCAGCTTTACTTCAGTCTGAGAATCCCATATAAGGATATTCAGGTGGAAAATATGAGGACATTCATATAGTCACAAATAAAGAGCCATTTGGTCTGTGCTTTAAAAAGCCAGGTGCCCAAGGACTCGCGTGTTTCTTCTGCTGTGTCCGGGGCTTGGAAAAGTCCAGAACCTGCTGCTCCAGATGCCGAGTGAGGAGGGACGGAGACCCAGATGCTCAGTGGGTCCGTCTCTGTTTTCTGGAGAAGAAGGGACATGTCAGCACATGTTTTATTTCTTGAAACGACAATTGTTGTGGAAATTGGAGGATGCCGACCACAAATTTGACCAGCCTTGTTTGTCCTTTTATAATGCCCTTCCCAGGAGCCACGGGGCCAAGATGTCCACGGTGGAGGGAGAGGGGGCTCGCATTGGCCGAGGGCCACGAGCTCATTTAGCCCCCCGTGTGGGTACCTCCTTACAGAGGCAGGGGCTGAACCTCAGGGAGGTTATATAACCTCCTTGCCCAGGGTCCCTCTGTTTGTAAGTGACAGAGGGAGGATTTCAGCAGGGCTCAACCGACCTCAAGGCTGTACAGAGGAGTACTGGCTAGTATCAAGGTCATGGTTGGGCCTGGGTGAGCCTCAGAGTGGGCACAGCTGGTGCCAGCTGCCCAGAAACCTGGCCATTGCTCCCCCGGGCTGTGATGTCATGGGTGGATGGCTATTCTCTGCTTGGGCCCTGGGCCCCGAGTTTAGGCAGGAGTCTGGGATGGGGTCCTGTCTCTCCGAGCACTGCCGCGGGGTGTCAAGCCACAAGGAGAGATTTCTTAGCCCTCATCCTGGGATAGGCATCTCTGTCCTTCGTTCTGATAACCACTCCTGGGTTTCCCAAGGAAGCAAGATGCCCTCCAGGGAGACCAGCAGACATTTTCTCCACCTCTCCCCCTTCCCACCAATTCCCTATCTCTTGACTCCCTCCCCCATCCCCGCCCCAAGTGCTGGGACTGGCCGCTGGGGTCCTTGCTGTCTTCCTCTAGGAGATTGGCCACCCCCCTACCCCCACGGTGCCCCGGGGAGACCCACAGAGTGAGCTGGCACAGTAGGGGCGGGGAGACCACACAGAGCCCTGAGCTCGGAGGGCTTCTGCCCCCATTTTCTCATCTGGGAGTGAGGGCGTCGGCTCCGGAAAACTCTGCCCACCGGTACCTGAGTGGTGAGGCCTCCTGCTTCTCCCGCTCTTCGTGGCTCTCCCTGGGCTCTGGAAGCCTCACAGGCCTCTTTGCTCATCCCCAGCTTCCTGTAAGATGGGCTTAGCAAGAGGACCAAGGGCTGGGTGCTGCAGGCTCCCTCCGCCCTGCTGCTCTGGCCCTCTGTCAGATCCACCTGGACGCTGGCCTTGCTCTTGCCCACTCCTCCAAGTGATTTTGCTGCTTGGACCTCTCATTAACCAGATTTGGAAAACTGAGGCTGACAGTATTAGTGTCCGAAGACAGATAGGGAAACTGGGGCTTAGGGAAAAAAATGATTTTTTTTTTGTGCAATGAGGTTGCACAGATGTTGGTGGGTGAGTTGGACCAGAATCCTGGGTCATGTGTCCTCACTGGGGATGACTGGGTGAGGGATCTTAGGGAGTATCTCTTATCCTTGTCCCAATGAATGAACCCCTTTGAATGGTTTTAGTTTTCTCCATGTTTGAGCATGAATATCTTTTAAAAAACATAGAGGTTTACTTCTCTCACATATAACAGTCTGAACACAAGCAATCCAGGACTTATAACTCTACAATGTCACAGGAACCACTGTTCTTTTATCTTGCTATTCTGCCACGCTCAACAGGTGACTTCCATATTTGAATCCAAAAAGGCTGCCCCAGCTCCTGCCATCATTTCTACATCCCAACCAGTGGTAAGGGGGTAAGAGGAAGGGAAAGCTTATGCCTTTTTTCCCCCAATTTAAAAAATTGTGTTAAAATACATACAACATAAAATCATTTTAAGTGTACCATCCAGTGGTATTAAGTACATTCATATTATTGTACAACCAGATGAGGAAAACATTTTATAGAAAAAAAAAATTGAGGCTCAGTGAGGGTAAGTGCCTTGCTCAAAGTCACACAGCATGTAAATGACAAGATTGGGCCTGGGGACCTTCTAACTCCAGGGCCTACCTTGGGGGCTTCTGCCCGAGCTGGGAGGTGCTTTCATTAGAAATGTGGCCAAGTGAGGAGTATGGGTGGTAGTAGTGGGGTCTCAACATTCCCTTCACTCTAAGTAGTCGGGAAAGCCCATCTGGGGCCTCTACCCATGGGATGCTGGGCCAGGAATATTCACCCAAAGCTCAGCAGAGTTCACGTTAGTACTCTGGCGAGCCTCTTCTCCCTCTAGGATATTTAAGATGCTGAGAAAATAGGAATGACTGAGAAAGGAGTTACTTTAATTGGATTTTCCCCCAGTATTGGTATGCAGAGGTTATCGCTGGATGATTTACTGAGGGGCCCATCTCAGTTTATTGTGACGTCCCAAGCGTGTGTGTGTGTGCGTGCGTGTGCATATATGGACGTGTGTATGCTTGTCTGCCAAGTGTGATGTAGACACACATGCTTCTGTATGGACTTACGTGTGTGAGTGTGCGTGTGCCCCGCAGTTTCAGATGTGCCACAAACAGCTCTCTCTCCGGTGGGCACTCTGCTCCCCCGAGAAACATAGGCGGGAACTGGTGCCTGTAGCAGTGAGCGGGGAGGGCGGCTGCCAGCTGGGCCCAGCGAGGAGTCGTGTCTGGGATGCTGTGTTGGAACTGGCAGTCTGGCATATGAGTCACCAGCCAAATTAACTCAAGTTTCCTTTGGGGAAAAATGTAATCAGTTATTGCACTCCATTTCATTTTAGCAAATTAACTCGTCCAGTTTTTTATTTCTATTTCTTTAATTTGGGGGGTGGGTGGTTCCAGATGGGGGAGAGAGATTGGTGGGGGCCCGAGGCGGAGCTGAGGCCGCTTCTCTGAGAGGCCCCCAAGGGCTGCTGAGGAGAGACTTTGAGGGAAGGTGGGTCCAGGCTGAAGCTGGGGACAGGGGCCACTGTCCCTGACGTGGCCTCGGGTCCTGCCAGGCAGGACCTGGGGGCGGAAACACACAGTTGAGGTGTGCACGTAGCACGTTTCCTGGATGGTTTTCCACGCCCGCCAACTAGAAGAACATAGTAGCCCTGGTATGAGCAAGTGGGGGAGGTTCCTGGGGCCAGAGCAGGCCTCCCGGGATGTGCTGTCCCACTGACAGAAGCCATTGGTCCGGAAGATTCCATCAGGCCTTCCTGTGCAAGAATGATGGCCCCAATGCACATGGGCCCAGCATGCAGCTCTAGGGCTTTTCCATCCACTTCTGCCTTTCCTTCTCACATCTACCCCTGAGGCAGGTATTGCAAACACGGGAGGAGTCTGCCCTCTGAGAAGTGACACAGTGACACCAGACATTGTTCCCTCCCATTTCAGTAGGGCCATGTGCTCTTTTTCCCCCTCAAATGCTGGGAGAGAAAAAAGGTATTGGATCTTAAAAAGTCTGAGAGTGCCGGCGGCTTCAGTCCCTGGAGGTGGGTCTCCCTGGGGGATGCTGTGACCTTATGGGCTCCCAGCCGGCTGGGTGATACCTGTCTCTGGTGGGGCCTGGGTGCACATCCTTCCTCTCCTGGGAGGTCCACCCCCTCTCTTGGTATCAAGCCCCATCATGGCTCAGGCCTCAGCAGCTCAGCTTCTGCTCTCCTTCCAGGCTATTCCCAGCCCGTGTACCACACCACCACGCCCCATATCCCATTGCTCTGCACCATGATATACTGATCTTGGAAGGCAGATTTGTGTCCACTGTGGGCATGGAAAAATGTCCCAGTATGCTGAATGTAGGGTGAGATGGGTCATCCACTCAGAGCCATCAGTCTGAGCAGGGGGTGAAGGTGAAGTGGAACCCAGCCTGGTCCCTGGTCTGGGGTCTGGTCTATGCAGAGGCGGCTGCTGGCCAGAGCTGGGGCACTGGGGATGGGCAACTGTAGGATTCCGAGGTACCAGGCCCTCTGCCCAGAGCCTGGGTGATAGAGGGGGACATCTCAGAATGGGGACTGCAAATGGGGGTGCCCTGGAAGGCAGAGAGGAAGGGTCTCCTATGCAGGCAGGTGGTCTTGGCCAGGAGGGAGAAAGCATCACGGTGGTCCCGTGGGTAGCAGAGAAAATCATGAGCTCACATGCAACACACCCAGGGCACTTCCAGCCGCTGAGTGAGGTTTTGGGTGGGAGGTCCTACACTAGCAGGGGGGTGAGAGTCAGAGAAATAGGGCTTATTATAAGAAAGTGTCTGGCAAGGCCTGAGGAAATTCTGGATATAATAATTATAAGGTGACCATTTATGGAGCAGTTTACATGCGTTATCTCATTGGGTTCTCCCAATAAACTGATATTGGGGGTACAGTCTTTATACCCATTTTAAAGGTGAACAAATTGAGGCTTAAAGGGCAACTGGTGAGTGGCAGATCAGTGTGTCAGCAAGGCCACCCTTAAGCCCTGCACAGGCTGCCCTTGGTGGCACGTGGCTGTGCGCTCTCACTCCGTGGCTTCATGGGTGAGTCTGCCCCCCTGAAGAAGCTGTGAGTCCAGGGCCGGGCACCGCCCTCAGCACTTTGGGATCCTCTTGGTTCCTGGCACAGGCCAGGCAGCTACGAAGTGCCTCCCAAAGACCCGGATCTTCTCTGACGGGACACTCATGTCCCGGAATGCTTGCTGACTGCCAGCAGAGGGCAGGATATTCAGGGCAGCCTCTCTGGCTGGGGAGCTGAGAATGGTGCTGTATTCACATTGAACAGGTCGCCCCCAGGAAGAAGCCCCATCGGATCCCAGTTCTTCCTCATCAGCCCCCAAGTTTTGTGCAGCCCTGGAGCAGCGTACTTGGCCTTGATGCCAGGAGTACCTTCTGGGTCTCCTGAGCCCTCTTCCTTCCGCCAGGAGGCGCACAGTTCTGCTCATTGACTCCACGGGGCTGCCCTGGGTGACCGTCACTCTCCAAATGGGAGCTGGGAATCCCACTCCTTAGGTGGGAGAAAAAATAGGGAAGTTTAAGTTAATTAAAGTTCATTCTTACTACCCTATAGCGTATCTATGTATATGTATATATATGTGTGTGCATGTTTGTTCGTATATGTGTATACATATATGCATAGACATGTAAACACATGCACACACACACACCCCCCATGCTAACTGGAGCTACCACTGGTCATGGAATTACCAGTGACATTTATTTCTATCCTCATGCTTTTCTGTGTTTTCTACATTTCCCATAGCGATCACATAATAGAAAGAAAACCAAACCCAGCTCACCAGCCATCCGAGGCAGTTGTAATGGGAACCCTCTCTTGCGCCTGAATGATGGCCCCCTTAAGGCTCTGCATATCTGGTCTTGTCCGGAGGAGGGTGGGCTGCAGACAGCTGTGGATGGGATGTGGCGGTTGACGGGTTGTAGGGGAGATGTTTATTCACAGGAAGGACCCAGGAGCTTCCTAGACTTTCTGGAGCACAGCTATTGTCTTCAAGATGTCTTGACTCTTACAGTTAATTACAGCTAATCTCCGACCCTCCCGTTTGCTTCCCAGTTGGGGTACAAGAAAGAGTTAAGATTCATATATATATTCAATCAAGCAACAAGCCCTCACCATTGTCAGCGCTCGGGGGCAAAATCCACGCTCCCTTTGTCACCTCTTTGTGGCAGCTGTCCCCTTTCTGCTCCTTTCCCACTGGCTGAATGCTGACAGTAAGGACGCCACGAGGGGTGTTCACCGCCCCAGGAGCCCGGCTCGGCCCCCTCACCTCCTCTAGGGCGCTCATGGCACTGCTGTCTGGATGGCTTGGAGTCCCCGCTTGGGGGGTGCCCATCAGACACCCGACTTCCCAAATGGGCAGAGTGTGGGAGGGGAAGGACCGGGGAAGGATCAGGCATCTCTTCCACATACCCTGGTTCCAGCCTCCATTCAAGCAGCGGTGGGTGTGTCTGGAAAGTCCAGTCACCGCTGCCACCAAAATGTGACAGCAGGGCAGGAACTGGAGTGGTCACCTTGTGGCTGGCCTTAAGGGTAGTGTTTGTCATTGAGCCACACATGGGAGGCATCAGATGCCCAGAGCAGTGCAGAAGCGCTGTGGTAACAGCTTGTCTGGTGGCTCTGTGGACTCACTCCATCCTGGGGGTGTTTTGGACGTGAGTGGGGGCATTTAATTGGTCATCGCGATGCTGGGAGGGGGGTGCCTAGGATTCTGTACTGTGCCCAATGGCCCCGCTCCGTGAAGAATGCTCACTGCATCCCACACAAATTGCAAATGTCCGGCCAGACGTTCCTATGGGTGAGAAACCTATTGAAAATGATCTGAGCCAAGAACTGAACTCTGTTTTACATCCTAACACACAGTGGTTTGTTTGTTTGTTTGTTTTTTGCACAGTTTTAACCTACACCGACTCTCCCAAGCATGCTACTAGAGTGAAAATTGAGGAAGAAGGTCCTTTGTTTTGTCGCAGGATTTTACCAGGAGTGCTTACGGTTAGATGATCACATCCCCAAATGCAAGGCTGCTCGTGGTATTTGAGTGGTCATATAAGAGCACAGTGTCAGCTTGTGTTTGGAAATGCCATATTCATGGTGAATATATGAACAGGTACATGTCACTGGGTTGAGGCTTTACTATGTTGATTTTTAAAATTGTGTATGCAGATAGGTTATATTATCGAACTTTATTTCTAGAGAGAATAAGAGATGTTACCAAGGACTTCCCTGGTGGCACAGTGGTTAAGAATCCGCCTGCCAATGCAGGGGACATGGGTTCAAGCCCTGGTCCGGGAAGATCCCACATGCCACGGAGCAACTAAGCCCGTGTGCCACAACTACTGAGCCTGTGCTCTAGAGCCCACAAGCCACAACTACTGAGCCCATGAGCCACAACTACTGAAGCCCACGTGCCTAGAGACCGTGCTCCGCAACAAGAGAAGCCACCGCAATGAGAAGCCCGCTCACCACAACGAAGAGTAACCCCAACTCGCCACAACCAGAGAAAAGCCCGTGCACAGCAACGAAGACCAAATGCAGCCGAAAAATAAAAAAAAATTAAAAAAATTTTAAAAAAAGAGATGTTACCAAGCATTTGCTGCAGGACAGGGATGCTGGGTCTGATGGACTGAGGACCACTGAGCCCCCTATTTCATAGATGGGAAAATCGAGTCCAGGGAGGCACAGTGACCTGCTGGACGTCACACCATGGAAAAGCAGAACCAGAATTAGAACCCAGGTCTGCCAGTTCCTGGCCCAGGTTCTTTCTGCTCATCCAATAGCTTTTGCCAGTCCTTCCCAGCCTCTCCTCTCATGATGAGCTCCGTTCCCTATTATAAAGGTGGAGGAAGATTTTTTTTTAACTTGTGGACTTCTGTTTGTAATTTAATGGAGACTTCCTGTAAATCCAGTGAGGGCTGGGGCTGTGGAAACCCAGCAGTTTGCTGGTTTCCAGTGCTTGTTCCTGCCGGACCATCCTGTCCCTCTTGCCAGACTCCCTCTGGGCGGGGCTGGAGCCAGGGGGCGGGGCCAGATGACCTCCTGTGACATCATAGCCCAGACACCATTTTCTCTCCTTCTAGATTGTTTTTCCAATCACCAAGTGGATCTGAGTGAGACTGTCTATTCTTTTGATGACTACCTTTCAACTCAAGTTATGGTTTTATAAATAATATATATGGCAAGTTGGTGCTGTGGGAAGGACGTTCATTCCGCTCTGAAATATTTATGGCCTGGAGTGTCTGCTTACTTTTCTTTGGAGTCATTTTTTAGCACAGCGTGCAGGAGAGTGTGACAGCCCAGAACATCTTTGGAGGCAGCGGCATGGATAGCCCTTCCAGCTGGGCTAGGGGCCTATCCATCCTGTGGCCGACAGGGGAGATGGCAGATCTGCCCGGGGAGCACTCCCAAACCCAGACCTCTTAAATTATCTCAGGGAAGGCTCTGAGCCAGTGACGAGAATCAGTGCCACTGCCTTCAAAACAGACATTGCTTTCCAGCATGCAGTTTGAAGAATAACAGACGCTACATCAAGGCTTCTCAGATATGATCTTGAATCCTTAGGCTTTTCCCGGGAGGTGTGCGTGAGGACCCTCATTTTACAGATGGGGAAACTGAGGCTCAGAAAGGTTAAGGAATTTCTCAAGGTCATGCCATAACCAAGTAGAAGCTGAGATTTTTACCCAGCCTGGCTGACCCCTCATCTCAACCTTTTCTCCTACACAAAGCTGCCACCCAGCCTGGCCCATCACTCAGCTGGGAGCCAGTGAATGGATTCCAGATCAGTTTCCATGGCAGTGTCTGCCTGTCTCCAATGGTTTGACTGCAGGGGGACTTGGACCTGGGAATAACAATGTGCACCAAACAGCTGGGCTTGAATCCCAGTCCTAAGGCAATGGATGCATTCTTGCATGTGCTGAAGTGAGTCCAGATGGGAGTCTGAATTAAACGATGACGGTGCTCAAAGGACCGTAGAGTCATCTTTTCTGACTTCCCATGTTACAGGTGGGAAGTTAAGAGCCTGACAGGGATAGGGACTTGCCCAAGGCCACAGAAGTAGTCGGAGCCCACTGGTCATGATGGTGGCTCTTGGAGTCCAGTCATCTGGTCAACCTCATCTCCCTCCCTTCTCTTACAGGAGAAAACCAAGACTTGGAAAGGGAAGAGCTTGATCAGAATCACATGGGTGGATAGATACAGAGCTGTGTAGTTCCTTGGACTGGCTATCAATCTGCTAGTGAGTCAAATAATTTTGAGATTGTGCTTGAGGAGAAATTTCTGGGGCCTTTCTAAACTAGCTGGATCATGGAGTAGGCTGTAGTTAATTAAAAATATAGATACTTAATCAGTGATTTGGATTGAATAGTGAGGACCATCAATCTAAAAACAGTGTGAATATCTCACACTGTTTTTCCACCTTGAAGGACAATTTCCTGTAGGAAAAACACACTTGTATTCCTGAGAGTAGGTGACTCTGGGCACCCTGAGGGCCGGACTGGTGCCGAGTCCTGGCAGGAGGCAGGAGCCAGAGAACAATTGTGAAATCAATGAATGGCAACGTTTCTGAAAAAGTCCCGCTCCGTTCTGAGCCAGAGGGAACAGTCAGGCTGTCCTTCCCTGGCTGCTTTTGTCCTTTTCTCCCCCTACCTTTGCCCCCGCTGTAGGAAGACCCCCTTGTGGTAGATAGTCTCCAAAGATGACACCCACAATGAACCATGCCTCCTGGTATTCCTGCCCTTGTATAGCCCCCTCCCCTTAAATAGGGGCTGGCCTTGTGTGCACCAATAGAATGCAGTGAACTTGACCATGTGAATTCTGAGGCCACATCAAAGAAGGCTGTGCAGCTCCCACTTGGACCTCTGGTAAGGCTTGCCCTGGGGGAAGTCAGTTATGATGCTAGAAGTCTGACTCCTCTGAGACTGCCATGTTGTAAGGAAGCCCAAGCTAACCACATGGAGAAGTCTGGCGTCGGGAGAGAGAGAGATCTGGGCAGGCCCCCCTGAGGCCCCAGACATGTGAATAAAGAAACCAGCCTGGATTTCTAGCCCAGCTGAGTCTTCAGCTGACTCCTATTTCCTGCTGACGCCTAACTGCAACTACACGAGCAGGCCAGTGCCGCTCATCCAGCTGAACCTGGTCAGCTCTATAGAACTATGAGTAAGATAACAATAACCTTTTAAAAGCCATTATGTTTGGTGGGGGGAGGCTAGTTACGTAGCAGTAGATAACCAGAACACCTTGTGCTGGTCACGCCACCGGGACCTGGCCTAGGATTCTGGGGTGACGTGGAGCCTTCTCACAAACAGGACACAAGCCAGGCAGCCTCTCAGAGCCCAGAGAGTCATGTTTCCCCAGAGATGGCCTGTCCACACCAGCTGAGAAGCCTCTGAGAGCATGTGCAGGTATAGTGGAAAGGGGGCCTCAATGCCCTTCCCCTCTGGACAGCACTCCTAGACCTCAAGTCACTCTCAGACCTCGCCTCTGCCCTTGCTTTCTGACCCTCTCCCAAAAAGTGAGGTCAGGAGGTCCCAGAGTGTCCTGGGGGGACTCCTGAAGGGTGGGGGCAGGGCTGCCTCCAGGACCAGTGCCATGTGAATGGTTAACTGGTTGAGACAAAATAGCACCAAAATTGAGCCTAAGTGTCTCGGATGGAAAATTCGACATTGCAAAGACCGCTAAATTTTCATCCATGAATTTACCTCCTCAAACAGGAAATACACATTATGCAATTGGTTATTGTCAGCCTGTGACAATACAATTGTGAAACGTGTCACATTTGGCCTGAGCAGTGTCCTGATCATGTGCAGAGGCACCACATGCTATCCCTGATGGATATCTAGCTTGAGAAGCTGAGTCTGAGCCTGTACCGTGCCTCTGTGCCTCCCACTCTGGGAGGAGCCAACTGGAGGGCATACATGCCATCGGTGAGCGCAGTGTGGGCTGGATCTCAGCCCACATGGATCTCCCATGCTCACTCTTCCCACACCCCAGCTGGGTACATTTGCGCAGTGCACAGACTGCACAACAGTCCGTAGTAGCCAGGAGTGGAAACTTGTCCCAGCAGTAAAGACTTGAGCAGCCTAAACCTGGCCTTCCTTCCTAGACTCTTGAAGACTCAGGGCTTACCTCACAAGAGAAATCTGACTTCCTGTCTCTCAAGAAAAATGGCTGACGGATTCTAGGACTTTGCATGTTTTTGTAAAAAGCCAGTGAGTGACATGAGACTCTGGAATCAATGGCTTGAATTTCATTTAAATGCACAAGACGTCAAATAGCGAATTCACTTAGGCCGGGGTTCTTTGAAATATCTGAAGAAGAGTCAGAAAACTCAGTGCACAGCCAGTACTAGCACTTCCAGAGGCCAGGAGCCGGCTGGCTTTGGCTGGCTGGGAGGTGGCCCCCCCAGCCCGTTGTACCTGGGGTTGTTTTGGGGAATGCCAGATCTGGGGTGGGTCATTCCCAGCAGCTCCAGAGTTTGGCTTTGGAGTTCTGGTTGTGCCAGGGTTAATTAAATCCTGGCATACAACTCAGGCCAGCTCGCCTCCCAGGAAGACATCCTAACAGTGGGGTGAGAGCCTCCAGCTGGGGGGAGAACTTCCCCTAGGGACCCCCTTACTGTCAGGCCTGTAGCTGACCAGGGGTGGGCTTGGGGATGCAGGGAGGACCTGCCCATGGATCCTTTAAGTGACCCCTTTAGTGAGGAAATCATATTCTATCCTTTTTTCAAAAACAAATTTTCAGCTTTATTGAGGTATTATTGACCAATAAAATTATAAGAAGCATCATGGTGATTGGATGTACATATACACTGTGAAAGGATTCTCCCCGTCTAGTTAATTAACACATCCCACACCTCACACATTTATCCCTTTACATGTGTGTGTATGTGAGAACACAAGTTTGACTCTCAGCAAATTTCAATTATATAATACAGTGTTATCAACTCTGGTCACTTTGTTACACAGTAGCTCCTCAGACCCTATTCAGCTTATAGCTGAAAGTTTGTGCCCTCTTACCAAGCTCTCCCTATTTCCCCCGGCCCCCAGCCCTCAGCACCACTTTTCTATTCTCTGTTTCTATGAGTTGGACTTTTTAAAATTTGTTTTTTGTTTTTAAGTTTCCACATATAAGTGATACCTTGAGTTTCTCTGTCTGGCTTATCTCACTTAGCACAATGCCCTCAAGGTCCATCCATGTTGTCACAAATGGCAGGGTTTCCTCCTTTCTCGTGGCTGAATAATATTCCATATTATGTATATAGCACTTCTTCTTTACCCGTTCATCCACGGATGGACACTTAGGTTGTTTCCAAATCTTGACTATTATGAATAAAGCTGCAATGAACATGGGAGTACAGGTACCTCTTTATCCTGTTTCATCTCCTTTGAATAAATACCCCGGTCGCTGGATCATCTGGAAGCTCTATTTTTAATTCTTTGAGGAGCCTCCATGCTGTTCTCCATAGGGCTGCACCAACTTGCACTTCCACCAACAGTGCACAGGGGCTCCCTTTTCTCCACATCCCGCCAGCACTTGTTTTCTCATCTTTTTTTTTTTAGATGTTTAATAACTTTTTTAAAACGTTTTTATTGGCGCATAATTGCTTTACAATGGTGTGTTAGTTTCTGCTTTATAACAAAATGAATCAGTTATACATATACATATATCCCCATATCTCTTCCCTCTTGCATCTCCCTCCCTCCCCCCCTTCTAGCTGGTTACCAAGCAGAGCTGATCTCCCTGTGCGACGATAGGCATCTAACAGGTGTGAGGTGCTGTCTCCTTGTGGTTTGGATTTGCGTTTCCCCGATGCATTTGCATTTCCCTTGAAACGGTTTCTTACTTAAATAATTTAGTATAAAAAAACACATACTCGGAGCACTTATTAAACATCTACTTCTGATAGCCACTGTGCTTGGGGCTCTTATCGCACAAACTCATCTTTTCTTTCTTTTTTTTTGTCCACACCACAGGGCTTGTGGGATCTTAGTTCCCCGAGGAGGGATTGAACCCGGGTCTAGGCAGTGAAAGCTCTGAGTCCTAATCACTGGACCGCCAGGGAATTCCCCAAACTCATCTTTATTTCATAATCACTCAGTAAGGAAAGCGGGTGTGGTGGGCAGAATAATGCTGCTTCCCCTGCGCTCTCCCATAAAGATGTCTGTGTACTATTCCTGGGAACCTGTGAATATGTTGCCTTAAGTGGCAAGGGAGAATTAAGGTCACTAATCAGCTGATGTTAAGATAGGAGATTATCTGGGTGGGCCCAATGTAATCACAGGGTCCTTCATTTGTTTTTTGAAATGTTTATTTATTTATTTTATTTATTTATTTGGCTGCACTGGGTCTTAGTTGCTGCACGCAGGTTCTAGTTTCCTGACCGGGGATCAAACCTGTGCCCCCTGCGCTGGGAGTGTGGAGTCTTAACCACTGGACCACCAGGGAATTCCCAATGTGTGTTGTTTTAAGCCACTAACTTTGCGGTAACTTGTTACAGCAGCGACGGGAAACTAAAACAACGGGGTTCAGAGAGGCTTAGTAACTTGCCCAAGAGGAAACAGCATTGAGATCCAATCCCAGGTCAGTCTGGTTCCAGTGACCCTGCTCTTCTCCTCTGCTCCACACTGCCTCCTGCTGGCACTCAAGGTGGCCTTGGAGTGAGGGGTGGGAGAGGGGCGGGCTCTGGGGCACTGGATGGCCGAGGGAATGGGGCAGAGAAACCCAAGGAGTGGGGAGGAATCGGTGACCCTCTTGGCCAGAGCTCTGAACAAAATAGTTCCTTGGGTCTTCAGGCAGCTCATCCCCAACACCAAATGAGGAAGGTTCCCTGCAGGTCCAGTGTCAGAGACCAGGGCCCACCTGGGGAGGGGTGCGGTAGGTACAGATCCTGGGGGGTGGACTGTCTCTTGGAAAGAAGACGACCCTGGTTTGACTCCCCACTGTACCCCCTGGGAAAGGTGCTTACTTTCTCTGAGACTCAGCTTCCTTACCAATAAAAAGGAGGTGATGATGCGTACTTTATATCGGGGTCCTGGGTCTGCCCAACCCACGGCATTTCCCTTGCCTTTGAATTTGTAACTGTTGCCCACTGCTACTTAATCTCTTCCCAATCATCCTCCAGCCTTGAGCAGAGTACTTCTTTTTTTTTTTTTTTTTTTGCGGTACGCGGGCCTCTCACTGTTGCGTCCTCTCCCGTTGCGGAGCACAGGCTCTGGACGTGCAGGCTGAGCGGCCATGGCTCATGGTCCCAGCCTCTCCGCGGCATGTGGGATCTTCCCGGATGGGGGCACGAACCTGCATCCCCTGCATCGGCAGGCGGACTCTCAATCACCGCGCCACCAGGGAAGCCCCCGTAGTACTTCTTTTTAACTCCCACGAACCTTGTGAATTCAAGGTTCAGCTCCATTCCAAAGGACCCTGAGCAGTTTGTCTTGTATTTGCCATGCTTTCACCCCTCCATCTGGCACCTTCCTCAGCCTTTCCTCCACACATAAGAGCCAAAGAGAGATGTTTTGGTCACATACTGGGGAGAGCATGGCGTTTGTCCCTGAGTCCTCAGAGAGGGTGGCCAGAACAGGTCCACCAAAGGTCTCTAGTGGTGCGTCACAGAGCTCTAGCCTGGGACTGAGCCTAGTCACTGGCTGGGTGCCCGAGAAAGACATAGAAGCCAGCTCATCAGATCTGTGGAATGTGCTGATGCTTGGGTGTTCCCAGGAACTGTGCCCAGGAGGACCTTACCAGGTACACCTCCCATGGGAGCTTGGGGCCCTGGTTGAAGCTAGTAGGCGGGGCCCACTGGACTCTGCTCCGGGGAACATATGATACCTCTGGGCAAGTGATGCCCTTCATCTGGGATCTCTGGTGCTCTGCCAACATCCAGTCATCTTTGCAAGGAACACGCAGGTATTTCTTCACTAGGATGCACCTGAGGTCCTGGGTGTTGGGAAGGGCCTCCAGAGTTGGGCACTGGGCTTGGGCAGGGGTCAGAGCTGTCTGCAGGGACAAGGGGACCTTCTGCCTTCTCACAAGCTGCCTCCCCTGGGTGGGTGGTCCGAGCCCTGCCGGCTGCCCCACGAGGACCCCCAGACAAGGCAAGCAGGGCTGGTACAGACCCTGCTGGGAGGAGTGTCCCCATCCCCACCAAGAGCCCAGGAAAAGGGCTCCAGGTGCCCCCTCCTTCACAAATGGGCCTTGCGCCCTGTAGCCCCAAGTCCCCTTCCCCGTGGGGCCTCCCCTGGCCACGCTGTCTTAACTGTCACCCTTTAGGCCCCACCCCAAGCCTTGCATGTCCCCTTTCTCTCCTTGGCACTTAGCACCATCTTACCTAGTGTATATTTATTTTACTTATTTACCGTGTTTATTGTATGTCTCCCTCCATAGAATATCAGCTCTGTGAGGACGAGGACTTCGTCCGTCTTCTTCGCCAAGGTGTCCCCAGCACCAAACACAGTGTCGGGTGAAAAATAGGTGCTTAAGGGCTTCCCTGATGGCGCAATGGTTGAGAGTCCGCCTGCCGATGCAGGGGACGCGGGTTCGTGCCCCGGTCCGGGAGGATCCCACATGCCGCGGAGCGGCTGGGCCCGTGAGCCATGGCCGCTGAGCCTGTGCGTCCGGAGCCTGTGCTCCGCAACAGGAGAGGCCGCAACAGTGAGAGGCCCGCGTACCGTAAAAAAATAAAAATAAAAAAATAATAAAAAGGTGCTCAAAACGTATTTGTTGAATGAATGAATGAGTGAGTGAATGAATGAGTCGGTGAGTGAATGAATGAAAGCAGTTCTTTGTAAACATGATTCTCCATCTGAGGCATCAGTGAGGGCAGGGGACTTAAGAGGTTGATTTTCTCACAAAGCTGGCAGCGAGGGAAGGGGTGTTTTAGGAGGTCGGCTGAGGTACCTGTGAGCTGGGTGCTGGATGGGAACCAGCTGTGGTACGAGCTCTGACACTTCCCAGCTGTGCAGACTGGGGCAGGCGACAGCTTTCCCAGTTCCTTCATCGGTAAAATGGGGATGACACAGCCGACCTCGGAGGCATAAAGGGCCCTGAAGGGGTCCTTAGCCTCCAGAGACTCTCAGCTGGGGTGCCGGGGGTATTTAGAGCTTGACTGCCGAGCCCTTCCTTCTGAAGCAGTAGAGGAGCCAGGAGCATGAGCTGGGTTTGGGTAACAGGCAGCGGTGTTGGGGGTCTGGGGTCCTGGGTGGAGGGGGTAGTGGGGGTGGGCAGAGTGAAGGGAGAAGGACCTGGAATCCCACCTGGAAGGATGGTTCTAAAAGGTCCGGTCCCCTGAAAGTGGACTCTAGATAGAGTATGTGTGCGGGAAGTTTAAGGGGGGTGCTTCAGGTATCAGCACCCGGGTGGAGGGACAGCAGCGGGGGGCACAGAGGGAGAGCCGGGAGTTATAGGTAGACCTCAGCCAACCCTGCAGGACCTCATCGCTGGGGCTGGAACTTCGCAGCCCTGTACCCATCACTCTTGGGCACAGGCTGCCCCAGGAAAGGGCCTGGCCTTGGGTGCGGTGACTCTTCAGCAGAGAGCAATGGATCAATTTCCCAGCCACTGGGGATGATGCTTCAGACCTTAAGGAGACTGGGGGTGGGCAGTAGAGCATCCACTCCCATGGATCATCGGGGCAGGGCCAAACTCAGCTGTCCTGGCTCCACTGTGGCCACAGGGGCCCCCCAGCCTTGGACCTTCGGGACCTCTAGCCATGGTCCTCTGGTCTCCCTCCCATTCCCCCATCCCGGCCTGCCTCTGCACACTTGCAGGACCCTAGGTCCACCCCCTGGATGACCGAGGAAGAGAAGCAAGGGCTGTGGGGAGTGGGAGGGAGTTGGGAGGGCGGAGAAAGATGTGGAGGTGGAGAGCCAGCAAGTGAAAACGTTCATGAGAGTCAGTGTGGAGCGTGTGGCAGGAGGAAGCCCAGCTCCGCTGCCTGCCTGCTGTGTGGCCTTGGGAAATCCTCCTCCCTCTCTGATCTGCAGGTTCCTGACTTGCACATGGGGACTCGGGGCAGTGGGGAGCCTCAGAGGAGATGGAGATGAGAATGAGCGCGGCCACGGGGGCCGAGGTCAGCGGGATACCTTCACAGGCCCACTGTGTGAGTGGGAGCCCGTCTGCACCCAGGCTGTGTTGCTGGGGGTTATACCTGGAGCCCTGTCTCTTGAGGGGAGGAGAGCCTGCCTCCTTCTTTAACCTCTCCCCCCGGGAGATATCAAGGGTGTTCTGGGGTGGCCCCCAGGGTGGGGGACACTGGTCCCCCCTCATCCCACTATTGAAGCCATGGGGAGTCTTGGCTGGATACAAGTGAATATACAGCTAGAGAACATTGCCGAAGTCAGGCTCAGGAAACAAAACTCCAGGTCCCCCCAGGGCCTGCACAGCCAATCCGGGGCTGGTGAAAACAGCAATTATGAGCTGTGGTATTAAAGGCTGCAGGATTTTAATTAACAGTGGAATTACCTGGTGGTGGGCCCGGGCGAGGGAAGGGATAACGATGGATTGCAGAAATCCATTGCGGTCTCTCAGCTCCTGCGAGGCCTGGGGAGGCGGTGGGGCCAGCTTCCCAGTCGCTAATAAGGTCCCTTTGCAGAGACATCAGGGGCAGGCTGGCCAGAGGGGAGGGGCTGCGTGCACTCCAAGCCCGCCCAGCCCCCTACTTCTGCCTTGCTCCCCTTCCCCCAACCCTACCCCCAATTTCCAGGTAGGAGAAGTGAATGGTGGTAATCAACAGACTTTTTAAGGGGGCACCCTCCTCCCCAGGGCTGGCAATGCCTGAGTGGGCCCAGATCATGGGCCTAGATGCTTGCAGGCGGGGCCAGAAGGGGAGCCCAGCAGAACCCGGGGACCCCCAGCTACAAGGCCCATAGGGAGGAGGCTGTACTTCCTAGTTGGGTCTACCATAAGCACCCCAGAATCTCCCAGGGCCTCTTGACTTTCCAACAGCAGCAATGGAAGTCAGAAGGCAGTGGAAAACAGTATTTTCAATGTGCTGAAATAAAATGACTTTTAAAAAAAATTGAAGTATAGTTGATTTACAATGTTGTGTTAATTACCGCTGTACGGCAAAGTGATTGAGTTCTACATATATATACATTCTTTTTATGTATATTCTTTTCTGTTATGGTTTATCATAGGATATTGAATATAGTTCTCTGTGCTCTACAGTAGGACCTTGTTGTTTATCCATCCTGTATATAAAAGCTTCCATCTGCTAACCCCAACCTCCCACTCCATCCCTCCCCCGACCTCCTCCCCCTTGACAACCACCAGTCTGTTCTCTGTTTGTGATTCTGTTTCCGTTTCATAGATAGGTTCATTTGTGTCATATTTTAGATTCCACATGTAAGTGGTATCATATGGTGTTTGTCTTTCTCTTTCTGACTTACTTCACTTAGTACGATAATCTCTAGTTGCATCCATGTTGCTGCAAATGGCATTATTTTGTTCTTTGTTATGGCTGAGTAGTATTCCATTGTATACATATGTACCACATCTTCTTTATCCATTCATCTGTCAAGGAATATTTAGGTTATTTCCATGTCTTGGCTATTCTGAATAGTGCTGCTATGACCATAGGGGTGCGTGTATCTTTTTGAATGATACTTTTGTCCAGATATATGCCCAGGAGTGGGATTGCTGGATCATACAGTAATTCTATTTTTAGTTTTCTGAGGAACCTCCATACTGCTTTCCATAGTGGCTATACCATCTTACATTCCCACCAGCAGTGTAGGAGGGTTCCCTTTTCTCCACACCCTCTCCAGAATTTGTTATAAAATAAGTTTTATCTATCATCACAGAAAGTAGAATGATCATTACAAAAACTCAGATAAATGTCATTTTGCTTGAAATGCTGCAGTAGCTGCTGTCTTTGCTCAAAGCCTTTACAATGGCTACAAGCCCCTCTGTTAAGCTCTGACTGCCTCTCACACCCTTTCCCTCACACACTCTGTTCCATCCACTCTGTTCCCTACTGTTCCTTGAATGTGCCAACCACACTCTCATCTTAGGGCTTTTGCACCAGCCCTTCACTCCATCTGGAATGCTCTTCTTTCACAAGTCATCTTCGCAGAGGTCTACCCTGACCACCGGCTCTTCTGCAGGTATTTCTGACTTCCCTTATCCTGCTCTACTTTTCTTTTTGATGTGGGTTTTCACTTTGTAACATACAAGACACTTGGTTTGTCCATTTTGCTGATTATCCCTACCTTGTCTTCTAAAATGTAAGATCCTCAAAGGCAGGAAGTTTTGGGGTTTTGTTCATTGAAGTGTCCCAAATGTCTGGGATGTGTCCTGGCACATAGTAGGCCCACAATAAATATATGCTGAATGAATCAATTCTATATTCGTCAAGAGTGTGAGATAAAGACACTTTCAGATAAACAGATATTCAGCCAGACGTTTCTAAAATGAAATTTCGTTGTGCTTGAGGAATGCAAAGGATCTCTGGCGAAAAGACTGAGATGCAAAAAGGAAGGAGGAGCAAAAAACAATGGTAAATGTGGGGACAAAAGATAAACATCGCCTGTAGAAAACATAATAATGCCTAATGTGTGTGCGGGGAGACAGCTGAGCGCTAAAATGCTGATCAAAGAAAGCATGGCAATTGGAAGGAGAAGTGATTTCACTTAAAGAGTTCTAGGGTTTTCATATTTGTCAGGAGGGGGAAATAAGTTAACTGTAGAATTTATCAAGTATGAATGTTAAAATAGCCATCAGGGCTAAAAGAATAGACATGCCATATATTATTCAAACAAATGGGGACAAGGTGGGAAAATAAAATGGAAAAAAAAGAGAGAGGAAACCCCCTCTAAAATCTTCGGTCAATCATGGTGGGATATATTATCATTCAGCAAGTATTCACCCTGCCTACGTCCCACTCCACGAGAGGAATAGATAGCCCCACTACACCGAGCTTGAGCCTGAACACGTGACTTGGTTTAGCCAATGGAATGTGAGTAGATGTGGCACAGACAGGGGTTTGAGATGTCCTTGCACGATTTGGCTTTGTCTCTTGTGTTCTTGCCACTGTTACCCGCCCTAGACAGCCTTTGTTGCTTCAGCCCAGTCCCAGTGAGCATAGTTTTGGAACCGACCCACAATATGGAATAATAGGAAGACCAGGCAGAGCTGCAGCCAACCTCAGACTGAGAGTGAGAAATACCTTTTTGTCGTCGTGAGCCCCTGAGATTTTGGAGTTGTCTGTTGCAATATTACTGCAGTCATATCAAATTAAAAGATGACAGGAAAAGAGCAGGAGGAAAGAAGCAGAAACTGAGGTCAAGTTAGAAAATGTAATGAGATGGTAGAAATAAACCCAACTGATCACCAATCACTAAAACATAAATGGACTAAAACTCTCTAGTTAAAAGACAAGAACTGTCGGGAATTCCCTGGCGGTCCTGTGGTTAGGACTCAGTGCTTTGCCGCGCGGTACAGCCAAAAAAAAAAAAAAAGACAAGGACTGTCAAACAGCGTTAAAATAAAATTCAACCACATGCTATTTACACGGGATGCACACAAAACATAAGGACACAAAGATTGAAAAGAAAAGGGTGGGAAAATATGCGGTAGGCATATGAAAAAAGAAACGAGAAGTGGAAAGGCTGTATTGTCAGAAAAAAAATTGTCTTTAAGGCTAAAAGTTTTACTAAAGATAAAGAAGATCAATGAAGGATTAAAAAGAGTTAATTCACCAGTAAGGTAGAAAAATTCTTATTTTTTTATACATTAATAACATAGCCTAAAATATTTAAGGCAAGCATGGACAGACAGGGACTTCCCTGGTGGCGCAGTGGTTAAGAATTCACCTCCCAATGCAGGGGACGCGGGCTCGATCCCCTGGTCAGGGAACTAGATCCCACGTGCATGCTGCAACTAAGAGTTCGCCTGCCACAACTAAGGAGTCTGCCGGCCACAACTAAGACCCGGCGCAAGCAAAAATAAATAAATAAAATTTAAAAAAAAAAGAATGGACAGACATGAAAGGAAATACAGACGTCCAAAATGATATGGGACAGTTAAAATTATTGCTTATAATAGTTAATAAATCAAGTACATAAAAACCAGAAAGTATTTAATAGTATATATCACAGACTCGATCAAGTGGATACGTAGAGAACATTGTACCCAGCCAGAGAATAGTTATGTTTTTCAAGTGCACATGAATATTTATGAAAAAGACCACACGTTAGTTCATAAAGCTAGCTTCAACACATTTCAAAGGATGTGTCTCTAGTCTTATTCTAAGACTAGAATTAATTTGTAAATTAATTTACAAATCAATGATAAATAGATAACCAGAAAGCCAGTATACATTTAGAAATTTTTAAAAAATGTCTCAGTTCACAAGTCAATCAAAAAATACCCATATTCATGGGGTAGGATGTTATGGAGAATAAAAACAAAGGAAATATAGCTATGTGCTACAATGCAAATAAATCTCAAAGCAATATTTATCGAAAGAAGAAAGTCATAGAAAAATGGATGCAGTATGAGTCCATTTAGTTTAAGGTCACAGAGAAGCAAAGTGAAAAACATACTATTTAGGGATACATGTAGGTGGTTTTAAAGAAAAGCAAGGGAGTAATTAACCTGAAATTTGGAACAGTGGTTACCCCCAAGGGCACACAGGGGGCTTCTAAGGTTCTAGTAATACTCTGGTTCTTAAGCCAGGGAATGGGTTCTTGGGTGTCAAGTTCATGTTTATCATATAAAGTGTACCTATACATTTACTCCATTCTGTGTAGAGCTGATCTATTTCACAAGAAACATCGTTTTACCAAAAAGCCTCAGATGTGGAACTTCTCTGCGGTCATGAGCCCTCATCTGGCCAGAAGGATGGTCCAGCGCCTGGAAATAAAGAGCTTCTTTCTAAACAGATAAATCAGGATGGGCACAAAACTTGGCTTAGTTCATTAGTGGGGGGAAAAAACGAGTCCTGTTGAATTGGTATTTTTTTCCAGATGGTATTAATTTTAGGAGACAGCCTGGGCATCATCACTGTCTCTCATTTGCTGAAACAAATTCCCCACAAATAAGGGCGTGTTTCCATCTTGGGCTGCTGCTCCAGCAGCTGCTGTTGTGGCGTCTCCTTTCTTGCCTTGGGCCCTGTTTTGCTGTCCTTCCCTTTGCTCCTTTTCCTCATCTCCTTTTCGTAAAATTTCAGGGTCGGAGGATTCTCATCCCATGCAGGAATCCTGCCAACACCATCCCAGCTGGGTGGAGGTGCAGCCTCTGCTTACACACCTCCCCTGATGGGGAACTCACTCCTACAGCCCTGCCCCTCCCTTCCCACGTCCCCCCTCTTTGGCGACAACCACTTATAATTACAGTTAGCTCTTGAACAACATGGGTTTGCACTGCTCAGGTCCACTTATACTGATTTTTTTCCAATAGATATGTATACAGTCTGCCCTCCGTATCCTTGGATTCCACATCCGCAGATTCACCCAACAGCAACAATCCGCGGTTTCTTGAATCGTCCATGGATTCGGAGGGTCAGCTGTGGGACTTAAGCATCCTCGGATCTCGGTGTCTGTGGCTGGTCCTGGAGCCAATCCCTTGAGGGTACCGAAGAACAACTGCATTTTTTTTTTCACGTCTCCCTGGAGATTACCTTCTTATCTCTAAGAACAAGCCGGTATTGCTTGTTTTGTCAGCGATGTGAGTGGTAGGCAATAGAAACCAACTCCGGGAAATTGAAGTAGAAAAGGCATTTATTAGAAGTCTATATATCGAGAGATTTACAACATCAGTGGGAGGCTGGAGAGCTAGGGGGTAGAGGTTCACATAGGAATGGCACCCCAATTCACGTTCCAGCATCGGTGTGGTGCAGCCTCTTGCTCCAGAGCCCTCAGTGCTGGACACTGCTCTGTGGTCCCTGCCACTTCTAGAATCTGAGTGTTGTCTCCCCAGGCAGCCTCCAACCTCACCAGAATGGAACCTGTGTGACGTCTGCTTCTCCACCTCATGGCTTTAGTATCAGAGTCTGAGTGGGTGCGTTTGGCTGAGCAGGCTGACTCTGGCTGCGGGGGAGGCTGGGAAAGAGTGTTTGGCATTTTTCCTTTTTTTTTGGATGGGAGGAAGATTCCCCAAACAATGGAGAGGGGCCCAGACTCAGAGTAGTTGACAAGGATGACATATGTCTACTATGTTGGTATTTCTTGATTTATCAATTTTAAATATCTGACGACTTCTTCCTCCAAGACCTGAAGATTTAACTTATTTATCCTCGCTCCAGCCCCACTTCTTCCAGCATAGTTACTCCCCATTTATAATTATTATTTATCTCCAGCATTCCAGTTCTCTGAGGAGAAATATACGACCACACAAAAACTTATACACACGGGCTTCCCTGGTGGCGCAGTGGTTAAGAATCCACCTGCCAATGCAGGGAACACAGGTTCGAGACCTGGTCTGGGAAGATCCCACATGCCGCGGAGCAGCTAAGCCCATGCGCCACAACTACTGAGCCTGCGCTTTAGAGCCCACGAGCCACAACTACTGAGCCCTCGTGCCGCAACTACTGAAGCCCACGTGCCTAGAACCCATGCTCTGCAACAAGAGAAGCCACCGCATAGCGGATCCCGCACACCAAAATGAAGAGCAGCCCCTGCTCACCGCAACTAGAGAAAAGCCCGCGCGCAGTGACGAAGACCCAAGGCAGCCAAAAATCAATCAATCAATTAATTAACAAAAGAAACCTTATATACACACGTTCATAACAGGGCTATTCATAATAGCCCCAAAGTAGAAACAACCCAAATGTCCATCAGTGGGTGAATGGATAAACAAAGTATGGTGTATCCATGCAACGGGATATGATTCAGCCATAAAAAGGAGTGAAGTACCGATGGATGCTACAACGCGGATGAATCTCAAAAACGTTATGCTAAGTGAAGACCAAGTTCCTATAAGATTTCATTTGTGTGAAGTGTCCAGAGTTGGCAACTCCATAGGGACAGAAAATAGATTAGTGGTTGCCGGGAGCTGGGGGGAGGCTCTGGCAGCCACTGGCAGGGGTTGGAGGGTAACTGCTGAAAGGTACAGGGTTTCTGTTTGGGGTGATAGATATGGTCTAAAAGCAGTTGTAGTGATGGTTGCACAACAAAGTGAATGTGCTGAAAGCCCTTGAAGTGTATGCTTTAAGTGGGTGTATTGTATGGTATGTGAATTATATCTCAACAAAGCTGTTAAAAAAAAAAGGATAGGATGCTGGATGGTGTGGGCTCTGTCTCCCGAGGTCCTCCCGCAAAGGCCTGCTATGGTCCGGCAGCTCCCACCATCTTGATCTCAAAGAGCAAGTGGTAGCTTAGAGAAGGAGCTCCGGACCAGGAGTCAGCAACTTGCTGTGTGTGCTGGGGTGAGCCTGTGCCCTCTCTGAGCCTCATTCTCTCCCCTGATTCCCCCAGGAGCACTGAGAAGTGATGCAGGAAGCAGCAGTGGACAGAGGAGCCAGTGGTCCCCACGGCAGAATTCTGCCTGAGGTCTGTAGCCTGGACCCCGGCAGGACAGGGGTGGTGGTAAGATGCCCCACTCTCCCTGCCCTAAGGGATAGAGGTCACCCCACCATGCTCTGTCTTTTAACATCCCAGAGCCCAAGGGTTTAGGTTCTGAGACTGCAGAGCACGAGAGCAAATTACCTACAACTAAAAGCCCTGGGTTGTTGGTGGTAAACAGGTCATTCAACTGTAATCTGTATCCACAACGATTTTGCCAGTCTTTTTTTAGTTGATGTTTTCTTAACAACCTACACAGAACTTCAGTCTCCTCCCCTCCTAATCCCCTGCTTTGCACAAACATGAAATTAATCTTCTAAACACCCAAGGCGGTTCCAAAAAGAAGTGAGCAGAGAGAAAGCATGGGGGTGGGCTTGGGGGGAGCCCCACCCTCCCATCATCAGAGATCTCTCTCCTGTTTGACTCACAGCCCAGGAGGGGCAGGTAGCTGAATGGCCACTGATGCTTCATAACATCCCCTGCAGCAAACCCTCTAAGCATCCGTCGGGCCCTGCTTGCATATCTCCAGTGACGGGGGGCTCATCACCTGTAAAGTCAGCTTGTTGTATCTGAAATAACTTTGCCTAGGGCAGAATTCTCCCTCAGAGTAAGCTGGCTTCTGCCCACTTTTGCGCTTCTTCCTTGGGCCTAGCTCTGCCCTCTGGGGATTTTAGGACCAGCACCTTATGCCCCACCCCTGTTATTGATTAGTCCAACCATTAACAAGAAACCTGTTTGCCTGGCCCTTAAAGGGAAATGATCCCTTCCTTGGTGTTCGCCACAGATGGGGAAGCCCATCCCCCCCCAGATACCCAGATACCCCCCCATCCCACCTGGAACACATCCTCTTTCCCTGCACCCTGCCCACGCTCAAAGAATATCTTATATAAATTAGAAAAAGATACCCCTGAATCCAGGTAGATACAGCTTCATGCCAGGATCAGGTGTTCAGCCTTTGTGGATCCCTTAGCCAAGTGCCCTTGAGCAGTGAACGACATGCACAACTGTACCAGGTGGCCCTGCACCTGTCCCCTCCTGGGTGCCGGGTCTCAGCAAATGGCCGTGTCATTCCCCTGTGGTGGCTCATGCCGATCAAGTTGGCTGGAACCTTGTTCCCTAGAATCCTCTCCCCTCTAGTTGGCCTGAAGAGAAATTTGTGCTCTGAGGCCATCAAGGCTAGAGGTGGGAGAGACAGACACAGAGATGCCAGCAGGTTCTGGTTTGTCCTTGCCCTTTCCTCTGTCCTCCTTTTGAGGACTGCTGGCCCTGCCGGCTCACAGTGACCTGGGCCTTCCACCAGATGCTTGGCTATGATCTCACAGAGCAGAAGCTGTGAAGGTACTTCCATCAACGTCTACACTGGCTCTGCCTTCCCACTCCAGCAGCCAGACCCACTTGGCTTCCAGATTTTTCTGCAAGCTCCACCTGCACCCCTGCTTAGAGAGGGCTGGCTGGTGACATTCCCGGGTACCATAAAGCTCCTTACTTTGGACCTTTCCTTCCCAGACCCTCCCCAGCGGTGTGGGTGCTAATTCCTATACTATAACCCTCACCGGGGTTCTGCTTCCCTCACTGAGCCCGAATGATGCCCACCCCTTACCCACATCAGAGTAAGTGAGAGCAGCCTGGATGCCCCCTTCGTCCTCAGGTCATAGTTCATTGCTCCCCACGTCCTGTTGGCTGTACGCCCTTATTGCGCCTCTAATTGACACACTCCCCCCGCGTGCTCCTCCATCCAGGCCTCTGTCCCTTCTTGCCTGCGCTATTTTTGCACTATTTTATCAGTCTTTTCTGGTTTTCTAGCTCTGGTCCAGCTCTGTGTCTGTGGCTCGTATTTCCCTCTGCCCCAAATCTCTCTGCAGCTCCCAGACACGCACGAGCACCAAGACTTTTACCTGGGGTTCAGGGACCCTGTCAGGCCCACACTCAGCACCTTCACAGGCAAGTCCCCACCATCTCATCCTGTGCCCTGTGTCAGCCACTCCAAATCGCCCCCTCCACCCCTGCTGAATCAGTGTCGCTAATGATTGTCCTGGGGGAAACGAGAGGGAAAGGTAGTGTCCTGCAGACAGGCTGTCTGAATCCCACTCCCCACTTTGCTCACCGCTCCCGTGTCTCTCTGGAAAACTCCTATTCATCCTTCAGAACTTCAGCCTCTGTGTTCACCTCCGCTCACTTGTTCTCTGGACCACACCCTCCCCGCTGGCCCCCATTAGAACGGATCACTCCCTCCGGTTCTCCTGTGGTTCCTTGGGCTTCCAGTGTCCTCGCCCTGTCCCACTGGACGGCAGCGGCGTTTTTCTCTCTGTCTCCCTCTGCCTATGAGTGACCAGTCAGCAGACCTCCCACGTGCCAGGGTGATGGGAGCTGATGCGCTGAGGAGCAAGGGCACATCACGGGGCGGGAGCCACGTGGTCAAACTGTCATCAAAGAACTTGCGAGGGAGCCAGGGCCACACCACTTGGGGACACCAAAGGGGCAAGAGAGTTCTGGGAGAGACCACTGAGGGTGTGTGTCCTGCCTCCCCTCCTGGGAAGCCTGGCCCTGGGCAGTGTGGGCTCACCGGAGTGGACATATAGGAATAAGGGGTGCCTGCCTTGGAAGGAGGGATCAGCTTGGAAGTCACCCAATTTGTCCTGTTCTTCTTCCTCAGCAGCAGCAGTACTGCTAACAATTACCATCGCTTTTGGGATTCAGAGTTTACAAGGTGTAACAATCCCCAGTTGCTCTGAGGTTCTTAAGGGCCCAGCAAGTGGGGTACTGCAAATGCCCACTCGTGGGGGTGGAAGCTAGGACTGGAGTGGAGTCAGGCCTGCATCGGGACCTCTGTTAAGTGTGCTCTGGGTCCCAAGGTGCCCAGAACACCTGGTTAGGCCGAGGGAGGCTGAGAGACAGTGATGACCAGGCTGCACTGAAGTCAGGAGCTGGGCTTTGGGTACCTGCAGCTCAGCCTTTTCTGGGTCTAAACTTAGTTATCCCACAATCTCTCTATGGGAGTCGGGAAAGTCCTTTTTCTTCCCTGGGCCTCAGTTTCCTCATCCACAAAATGGGAATAACAAAGTACAGCTCTGGGTTTGGCCAAGTGACCCACATGGGTAGTGGCTGTGGAGTCGCTTTGAATCCATACATCCGCTTGGTCTGGGAGGGAGGGTTTGGGCCACAGGCTGATGGTTGCAAGGCTCTCTGTGCCCCAGCTTGGATGGCTGGAATGCCCTTGCCCTCTTTTTCTCAGGAGCTGCAGAATGCCCCTGTGTGGGTGAAGGGGATTCTCACAGGTGACCCGTCATGCTCATGTGGCCAACGGGGCACACTTTGCACAGAGAAAGAACGGAGTGAGACAGACACTAGCTGTGGGATGGAGTGGTGGTGGTAGTGGTGTGTGTCCTGGACCCAGAGGGATTCTGGGACTATAGCCTGGCCTGGGGATGGGTGGCCAGAGCTGGAGGAGGATCCTGTGTACATAGAGTGAGTGGCACAGACTCTGTAGTTGGACTGCTGGCCCCATCCCGGCTTCTCCATGTCCTAGGCTGTGTGCGCGCCGCTGGTTACTTGCGATGCCTTTACTTACTCCTCTGTACAATGGGGTAATAGCAGCACTGCCCTCTGAGAGTTGCATGAGGATTACTTGAGTTTATATACTATGACCCCAGGCCCATATTAGCTGTTATCATTCCTACAAGCTGCTGACCCGGTGCAGCAGGAAGCCAGCAGGAGGTTCTGGGGAAGGACGATGCATTCTGCAGCCCTGGCCTCCGTGCAGTGTCTTCTCTGGTGATGTGGGGCCCGTCGCCTCCCTCTGAGCCTCAAGTCCCCATTTTGGGTAGCCATGTGGGCTCACTGGGACCCCAGCCACCGAGGGGCTTGTTGGCCAGAAGCCCCGCTCTGACAAAGCCGGCGGTGGAAGCAGATTCTGGACCATCAGACGCTTGTCTCAGGGCTGTCATGCGGGCTTTTATCAGAATAAACAGGTTTTGTTATGCATTTCACAATCTTAGCATCTTTAATTTATCGCACAACAAATTGGAGAGGATTTAGCATGTATTTAATTAATTTGATGAAAATAGTTCAACAACTGTAAACAAGGCTGCAGAAACACTCTTGCCAGGAAGCGGCGCGTCGACTCCTTCAGGGCTTAGAGAGGGGCTGTGGCTTGAGGCTGCGCTGACGCTGCAGGACAGAAGAGGTGACACAGCCTAGGCACGGGGGTGAGGGCTACACGCTGGGCGGGAGGCCAGGGGACAGCCTGGTCACGGACTAACTGGGAGCCTCGGTTTCTTGTGCTCATGAAGGGACAGTAAGCCCTGCCCTGGTTCCTGCTCAGGGGACCAGGTGAGGATTTCCTGAGATGAGGATCTAAGAACGTGAGAGCTTGTTATGGGGTCTTTGATGGGAAACTCCCAGCAGGAGGATGCTTGGCGTGTGCACATGTGCACGTGCATGTGTGTGCATCCCCTCCCGGCTGCCAGTGATGCCTGGATGCCTGACCAGTGACAACCCCACTGGGGTCAGGAGTGCCCCTCATCCTTCCTGGGGGCACATAGGAGCAGACCCTCCTATGACCCCCAATGTACAAGCCCTTCCACTTGAGTGTGTGTGGACCTGTAACTTGCTTTTAACCAAAAAAAATGTGGCAGAAGTGATGAGATGTCACTCCCATGATTATGTTACATTGTATAAGACTCCGTTTGAGCAGACTGGAGAGAGACTTTTATTACTGGCTTCCCGAAGTAGTTATGTTGGAGAAGGCCATGCGGCAGGGAATGGCACAGAGCCTCTAGGACCTGAGGCCACCTGCAGTGGACTGCCAGCAAAGAGTCCTCAGCCGCACAGACACCAAGAAGTGGAAGGAATTCTGAAAAAGCCAGAATAAGTGTGGGAGCGGATTCTTCCCCAGTCAAGCCTCCAGATGAGAACACAGCCCGGCTGACAGCTAGACTGCAAGATGCTGAGCAGGTGACTCAGCCAGCTGTGCCCAGACTCCTGTCCCGAGGAAACTGTCAGATAACAAATGTGTGTGTTGTCTGAGGTCACTAAATCTCTGGTTGTGTTTTTATGTAGCAACAGAAAACTAATTCAGGAGGCATCGGGACAGAACTGATCTCTGGTGCAGCTGTCCCTCACCTCCGGCAGAACTTACACTCCTCGAGGATCAAGGCCCTCGTTTGTAAGGACGGGTTATCGGAGATACCCTGGGGTAGCTAAGATCTGAGGTCCACTCAGCACGTAGTAGATGTCAGAACACAATAGGTGGCTTTGTGAAATGCTGAATACGACCGTCTCCAAGAACCATGTGATTTTGGGAAACTGAGCTATGCCTGTACATTTGACCTGAATATTGTAAGACTTGCTTCCATTATTAGGGACTTTATAGTTTACAAGGAACCTTCCCACTGGGCAGGGGAGCAGGAATTAGCCACGGGCCAGCAGTAACCAGGTAACTAGGACACGTGGTGAAAGGAGCCGAGTCTCTTTGTGGATCTGCTCTGGGCTGCTGGGTCCTGGCCCCAGGTTCCACTTGGCCCATCAGAGACATGCGGCCTCTCCTCTCTGCGAGCTGATGAAACTTGGAGAGCAGGGAACAGGAGGAGTTGGAACTGGTCCCAGCTCCCTGGCTTGGAAGTTTGAATGGATGGTTCTCAGTGATGGGGATGCAGTCAGCATGGGTGTGTGCAGGGAGTGCCTGACTCCCTGATCTGGCTTTGAGGGGCTTCCAGGAAAGAGGCACAGGCTGGAGAGGGGTTCGAGTCCTCCTGGAGGCTGGGAGTCTGCAAGGTGAGGCTGCCCATCGAGGGCTGGACGCCAGCCGGATTACCAACCTCACAGCTGCAGGCAGGGCAGATGCCGAGGAGATCGGGGGATGGGTAGTGCAGTGGTTACTTGCTCAGAGCCTGGAGCTTCTTACTTACTAGCTGGGTGACCTCAGGAAGTCACTTAGCCTCCTCTATAAATGGGGATCCTAACAGACAACTTTCTAGGGTCAGGGTGAAGGTAAAAAGAGGCAGCCCTTAAAGCACTCGACGGAGTTGTCTGGTCCGTCGTAAGCACCAATGAGGCTTGGCTGCTAAGAGTTAAGGCCGAGGAGGGCACTCCGCTGCTTCACTCCAGGCACCCAGCATCACGCAGGAGGTCCTCAACAGGGGTTTGTGAGACTAGTGAAAAGGGAGCCCCAGGGCTCGCTTCCCCTCGTTTGTCCCTTTATCGAGGTTACATCCTGCAGAGGATGTGGGGATGTCCCTGAGTTCAGTGCAGAGCCCCTCCATCTGGGCCGTTCTAGCAGTTCCTCCATTCCTGCCAGTCAGGGTGGAGAGCCGTGGGGTGGGGCCTCTCCTGCCACCCTGGGGTTGGGGGGGCCCTGCCGCTGTATCTCTGCTGACTTCTCACCCTCGGGGTTCGGGGGAGGGAGCTCTGACTCACACCGGCTTCTGAGGCCCCCTGGAATGACTTTCCCAGGCTGGGCATGCCCCCACTGTTTACTCTTGGCAAATGGGACCTTCCTGTTTCTAAGAAAATGGCTTTAATTGGTAATTATCTCATGTCTTCATACAGCATCTTTCATCCAGGTGCCTGCAGCACCCAGCTTGTTAAACGGAATCCTTAGAAGGTACTGGGACTTCAAAAGTGCCCCTGGGCCACTGGGGCGCCTTGCAGGTTCCCCACAGTGTGAGCACCCCAAAGTCAACACCGGGCGTGTGCTGCACCATTGGGCCCCAGGGTCTGGTGACGGTGAGAGTGTGACCTCGGGTGGCTTCCCTGAGGACCACGATGTGCCCAGCCCTGCGTGGGCTATACCAGGCCCAAGGCAGAACTGCTCCCCACCCCATTCCCCTCAGGGCCCCCAAGACTAGGGAGACAGAGGTCGACTCAACAGTATATATTTCTTCTTTTTAATTTCAATTTGTCAGATGTAAGCAGGTCCCTCAATTAGAGGTTGTAATAAGAGTTGTGTAGTTACACAGTTACGCAGGCCTACCCCTCCTCCTGCTCCATTTCTCCCCTGCCGCAGAGGCCACTGCTCTCATTTCTAGCTGATTCTTTCAGAGTTCCCTCCGTAGCACTAAATAACAAGCTTGTATTGCTACCAGTTGGCTTTTCAGTGTCAAGTTTATCTAAGGACTTCCTACTGTAGGAGGCAAGCATTTATCTACACACACACACACACACACACACACACACACGCATGCACACACACGCACACACACACGCCCTCCACATTTCCCAACCTACCATCCTCCCAATATATCTATGCTCCATTCCACGTAAGATGCTGACCCTTCCTTGATCTTTCCGGAAGGTCTCAACGAACGGTTATTACACAACTGGGACGAGTTTGAAGCTAATCTGAGTCTTGAACAGTGGAGGATACAAGCCCGGCCTGTGGTCGAGCCAGCGTCTGCAGAAGGAATCAACGCGAAGCAGAGTCCACAGCTGTTGATGATAAGTGCCCACTGTGTTTCGGGTCCTCTGCTTCGGGCTGGGGTGCAGGCCTGTATTTGCGTGACACAGACACAGCCAGCATTCCCCTGCGAGTTAGCATCTGGAAGTGCAGTGACGTAACAGCCGGCTTATACGCTGGGCCCGAGGACGATCGGGCCACGTGACCTTGCAGTTGGGGGATCTTGTCACTGACAGCCATGTCTTCTGCCAATGACCAGACAGGGTTTGTAGCCCCGACTGATAATCACCGAACATGTTCCAGGCACGACGCTTTAACCCTCATAACAAAGTTGCTGAGTAAATACAACCAATTTCGTTAGCAGAGGCAAAGTATTATATATAGGATGGAGAAACAACAAGGTCCTACTGTACAGCACAGGGAACTATATTCAGTATCCTGTGATAAACCATAATGGAAAAGAATATGAAAAAGAATATATATATATGTATGTATAACTGAGTCACTTTGCTGCACAGCAGAAATTAACACAACATTGTAAATCAACTATACTTCAATAAAATTTTTTTTTAAATACAAACAATTTCGGGTTACGGGTAAAGAAACAGAGACCCTGAGGCAATTAAGTGATGTGCACTAGGGTCACAGAGAAGTCAGGCCCAGCAGGACCCGAACCCAGGTCTAATCCCAAATTCAAGCTCTAGTCTATCCACAGCCCCCAGACCCTGGGGAGAAGATTGCAGCTGTACGGCTGTTCCCCGTACAGATCAGCCCACAGGCCCGGGCTCTGGGGAGGGGTGCCTTCTAGGGAGGGCTCTGCTCTCCACTGTCCCTCCACTGTGGGTGCTCCAGCCTGTGGAGCGGGAGGGGGCCCGGCTCCATGATCTCCTTCACAGGGGAAGGAGGCTCCACCTGCAGGCTCTTTTCCTGGGGGGTAGGGGTGGGAGGGGGCATTAAAAAGCGGCCCACCCCTTCCCTGGTAGCTCAGTGGTTGAGAGTCCGCCTGCCGATGCAGGGGACACGGGTTCGTGCCCCGGTCCGGGAAGATCCCACATGCCGTGGAGCGGCTGGGCCCGTGAGCCATGGCCGCTGAGGCTGCGCGTCCGGAGCCTGTGCTCCGCAACGGGAGAGGCCACAACAGTGAGAGGCCCGCGTATCGCAAAAAAAAAAAAAAAAAAGTGGCCCACCCCCTGTCCTGGCTTCTGATTCACCCCACCCTGAGCCAGGCGGGGGTGGAAGCTGCTGGATGCTGGGCAACCGGGCTATTTGCTAAGCCAGGGCAGCAGGGCGTGGTTTGACATCATTATAGTTTGTCCTGTTGCCTCTGGCCTGGCTCGCAGGAGAGGCTGTGAGGAGGCCCCGAGCAGCAGAAGGCACACATTAGTGCAGCAAATGGGCCTGCTTGGCAGCCTCCAGGCCCCTGGGGGGGTCCCAGGTCCAAGCATTGCCTGTGCCACCGTCTGCCACCAGGATGTCCCGCATCTCGAAGAGTGGGAAGCCCTTCTGGACGTCCCCGCTGACTCGGCTCCCAGGTGTCTCTTCCAGGATGTGGTAAACGTCTTCCAGTGGCACCTCGAGCCAGCCCTTCCCTGCCTCAGGCCTCAGTTTTCTCAGCTGTCCAATGGGATGAGGTCTGTGCTTTGTGAACCAGGGGGCTGGTCCCCCTCTCCCCTTCCCAGTCCAGACCCCAAACACATGCGTGGTCAAGCCTTCAGATGTTTCCAGTGCTAGCTGTCCGGCCATCCCTGGCCTTAGTCCTAGACATTTCAAAGTAGAGACAAGCCTTCCTTGCTATGCATTTTCTGAATTTCTGACCCATAGAAACCGTGAACACGCCACTGTGATTTGGGTGATTCTTTACGTAGCAATAGCTAATAACCCAAAGTAGAATTAAAATGGGATAACAGAGGGAAAGTTCTTCCCAAGGCACAGAGCTTGGAGAAAAGCCTATGAGCCTGACGGCAAATACCCAGAGGAAGGACAATGGAGGCTGGAGAGCTGAAGAGTGGTCCCAGTTGAGTGGGTACAGGCCATGCATGGCCCAGCTGCTAAACTGCCACAATTATGCTTCCCACCAAGGCTGTTACTCTCCAGCCACAATTCATGTGGCTATCCTCCTAAAAGCCCTCCCCTGCAAAGCTCAGTCCTAGGTTCAAGCCTAAGTTTTCTATTGTTTGTGTAGGTCAACAGAAGGTTGCACCGTCACCTCCCTGTACTGAGGACCTAGACCTCTATTAATGCAACCCAAGAATACCTGCACATGTCTGAGCTGAGCTGTGAGCTACAATCCCTAGGTTGCTCCTGTGCTCCTATACATCCCTGCAACTCCTCAGCACAAGTTGTTGCTAGGTCTGACCTGCCTTGTGGCTACTGAGGCTGGGAAGACAAGTCACTGTCATCCTCTGCAGTGACGCGGCAGTGAGAGCCCCCACTTCTACCCGTGGACCCCTGGATCCTCCTGGCTGTGACCTGGTCGCCAAACCGTCCTGTCAAACTCTGTAGCTACTTAACTCTGAGGAAGGCAAGGTGAGCATGTGAGAAGGGTCTCCCCTGGGGGGGCCGGGGGGTGGTCAAGCCCGGGGTCAGGAGGTCTGGCTTCTGATACCTGCTTTTCACCATCCCCCACCTCCTCATCACATCCCCAGTCATGAGATAAGAGACTGGACAAAGGGGTCGGTCCCCTCCCTCTCCCAAGGAGGCTCACCAAATAATCCCTGGGAGGCAGGACCCTAACACCAGGGAGGTGCAAGCTTCCTGAGGACCACTTTCCCCACTCAGAATCCAGACCAGTAAATCCGGCATTGGTCGCGGAACATCCAACACGTGCTGCTGCCACAGTAGTCCCTGTGCTCATGGTGGAGGCATCCGCCCCCTCCCAAGTGACCGGGGGCCAGACGCAGGCCACCACTCTGCAGTTAATGTTTCGAGCAGAACCCAGACTTAGAGCCGATTTACCCTTTGCTCCTTCTTATCCCAAAGGAAATTGCCTTTCACATACATCAACTTTCTAATTAGCAGATGGGATGGCCCGAGATCTAAAGGATAATTAGGGGGAGGTCTGTCTTTTCCCAAACTCCCTGCTGTCCCCTCCTCCCCAGGCCCGCCCCTGTCTGGAGCCTTCCTCTAATTTGGAGCCACTTAGAAAAGACAAGGAAGCCTTTAAAGCTAAGAAGAATGTCTCCCAGGATGCCTCCTGCCTGTTTCATAGCAGCGGCAGGAGGGCTGGCCAGTGTGCTCGATCTGCAGAAGCATGGGAGAGGCGCCCCGTTCAAGGGGCCTGTGGCCACAGCATCCTGCTATAAAAATAGCTGCGGGTTTGAAGGCTGCAGGAGGAGAAAGGACGGGATTCCTCTGCTCAGTGGGCCAAGAGTGACCCTAGACCAAGAGAAGAGGGAGCCCCAAGCCCGGTCTGGGAACTCTTTGCTGGGTCCTGCTTGGGGCCTCGAGGTCACCTCTCGATGGTCGGGAGGCCACCTCTGAACAGCCCTGCCCCCTCTGCTCCCGTCTCCCGCTGGGCCCCGGCCCCTCCCACTTGACCCTTCATATCTGAGCAACTCCGTAGGTGCCCCAGGACACCCACACCTTATCTGCTCTCCTCCCAGAGCAGTGACCTCTCCCACTGCGTCTTCCTCATCCTTCAAGGCCCAGTTCATTGGGTCCCAGCCCATAATGTCCCCTCTGAACGGGTGGGCGTTGGCACTTTTTGTCTGGTCCCCTCACTCTCAGAGCCACACCTGTTTTGTTCAGCGCTGTGCCCAGCACCCAATAAATAATTGATGAGCGAATGAAGAAACTCAGCGTACATTGTCTGACTGGGTTACTACAATGACCCAAGCCCAGGAATTGTCAAGGATGAGTTCTTAGTCCCCCAGAACACCCAGTGGAGGGCCACAGTAGAAAATCAATGAGCATTTGCCAATTTGAGTTGCCTTTGCTCGGGAAGTGGTGAGCTCCCCATCACAGGTGGTATGCAAGCAACATCCACTTGATGGGGAGGCTGCAAAAGACACTCAGCAGCTAGCAGGGCTGGACTCAGAGGACTGCTGGTTCCCTCCATGCTCCCATAGACCAGGTGAGTAGAAGCCTCTAGGTGGGGCAATGGTGGTGAGGGAAAAGCAGGTGGTCCTTGCTCTGCGGAGTAGAGGTTGGAGATAGACAGTGACTCCAGTGGGGGAGGGGAGGGGGCAAAGGCGGCTTGGAGGAAGGAAAATGAAGGAAGGATTTGGAAAGCACTGGAGGTCAAGGTGGTGGCTGGCGGGGGCGGTGGGGGCAGTATCCCAGGGCAGTGGGCCTGGGAGGGCAGGGGACAGCCTGCTGATGACAAAGAGTTAGTGGTGAGAGGTTAGGGGTAAAGTCATCTGCCCCAGCTTGCTCTCATGTGGTCTGGGTGACAGCTGTCTCCCTGCAGGGGGGTGGCCTTGTCCTAAGGCAATTGGTCTCTTTCAAGTTCCCATCCTGGCTTGGTCACCCCTGAGACCTCGGGTTGCCCTCTGGAAAGTGGGGTGCCCTTCACAAGCGTCTAAGTCCTCTGACTCCCTGGGGCCCACCTGAAATTCCAGTTCTGAGACTAATTGCTCCTGGAGGCACCTGGCTGGGAGCACAAACCCCTCGGGGGTCTCTCTGACCCCAACAACTGGCCGTCACCCAGTGGTCAGCCGAGCTGAACAATGTGACCTGGTGATGGCAACAGACTTGCCGTGGCCCCATCAGGCAGATGGGGGACTGCGGTGGTAAGTTTCATCAAGAATTCCATCCAGGGACTTCCCTGGTGGCACAGTGGTTAAGAATCAGCCTGCCAATGCAGGGGACAGGGGTTCGAGCCCTGGTCCGGGAAGATCCCACATACCGCGGAGCAGCTAAGCCCGTGCGCCACAACTACTGAGTCCGCGCGCCTAGAGCTCGCGCACCACAACTACTGAGCCCACGCGCCTAGAGCTCGTGCTCCGCAGTAAGAGGAGCCACCGCAATGAGATGCCCGCGCACCGCAATGAAGAGTAGCCCCCGCTCGCTGCAACTAGAGAAAGCTCGCGCGCAGCAATGAAGACCCAACGCAGCCAAAAATTAAAAAATTTATTAAAAAAAGAAAAAGAATTCCATCCACGTGGGGGCTCTGCCCTCCAAACCGGGCCAGTGACTCCTTCCCAGGGCGCTGGGCTGCCTGATGGCTGCTTCCAAGCAGCCAGCTCACTGGCACCATTTCTCAGATGGGGAAGACTGAGGGTCTGTGTGTTGCTGAGAGAGTCCCACCGTGAGGGTGGAACTCAAAGCGTCTTTCTCTCAGGACCGCTGCATGCTCCCCACATCTCCCCCTACTCCCCCCACCCCAGGGACAAGTGTTTCCCGACCATCTCTCCTTGGGGATTTCCACGGTCTCCACCAGGTTTCTGACTAGCTCTTCCTGCTTTCATAATATGACGGAAGAGGCGGCCAGGGAAGGAAACCACAGGGACTCATTTACTCAGCACTGCGAGCTCTGTGTGACTCACTCCGAGTTTCATTGCGATTCCCTCTTGCAGTTCCCTCCTCCTGGCAGGCTGGGCGGCCCTCGGAGTGCTCAGGACTGTCCTGGGTCCTCAGGAGCCCCTGCATTGTCCTGAGCAGTGATCCCCAGAAGCAGGAGCTCAGGGGCATCCAGGCCTCGCATATGGACACCTCCGGCCAGCAGGAAGCAGGGGTAGTAGCCCCGGATAGCATCATCTCTCCCCTCTCAGCAAGCCCAGAGCCAGGAGGCCCCAGGGCCAGGCTCATGGACCAGGCCAGGAAAGGCTGCTGCCACAGCTGGCATGGACAGTGGCCACCTGCCCCTCCACTCAGGCCCAGAAAGGGGCAGGCGTCTGCCGTGCTCGCCCAGTTCATCTCCCACCGTGGGTGGAGATGGGGCTGCGACTGGAATCCTGGCTCCTGTGCCCAGAGCCAGTTTCCCTTCACCCTGACCTGCTGAACACCTGTAGCCCGTGTGGTTGGTCCCTGCCAGCGGGCAGCATGGCAGGGCCTGGCCCCAGCTCAGGGCGGCAGATTCCATCACAGTTCTCGGGGAGGTCAGAGGGGCTGGTAAGAGTCAGCTGGTCCAGGATGGCTCGGGGAGGGGAGCATCGCAATGGGCACAACCTTCTGGAACCACTAGAAAGGAGCCCTCATCCTGGCACCACTACTTATCAGCCTGGGTGAGTCACTTAACCCGTGTGTGCCCCAGTCTCCTGACCTGGAAAATGGGGTAAAGGAGTCAATGTGAAGACACAAGTTTTAGGATATAGCCTGACTTGCTGCGTTTCATTAACGTTAGCTACTCTTACTGTTTTCATCGTCATCACATTCCCTCCCCCAAGACAGGGGATCAGCCGTACCGGGGCCTGGAGGCCTAAGGCCAGCTCCGGGGACAGTTAAGCCGTCCTGTGCCTGGGGCCGGGTGGGACCACAGCCTGAGCCCAGCACTGCCGGCCCTGGCAGCCCATCAGGCGTGGTGGTCCCAGGTGGGGGCCGACTTGGCTGGATAGACTGGGCAGCCGGGCTGCTTTGGGGCCCCTGCCATGGGCAGGTGCAGGCTCGGCTTGTCACATGAACTAGAGACTTCTTGGGCCGGCCCAGGCCTGGTGGGGACGGGCTACGTCCCACTATGTGTGTGGCCAGAGCGGATGGGCATGTGATTTCTCAGTTCTCCTTCATCAGAGTCACTTCCATTTTTCTTGTCTCTTTGCTCTCTCAACTCCCTGGACTATTTTCAAGGCCCTGGGGGGGCCCAGGCTGGGGTGGGTAATGGTGGCAGTAGTCCTATTGGTTGAGGGGTCCCTGCAGGCCAGGCTGATGCAGAAACGCTCTCCATGGGCTGACCAAGAAGCGTCACGAGCTCCCCGCTTTTCACATGAGAGGCCCGAGCCTTCTGCAGGATGGTGTCCCACCGAGAGTCACACAGCTCGAGGGCTCGGGCCACGGTGCCGCCCTGAGTCTCCCCAGTTGGCGTGGGTGGCCCTGCCTTGGGAGCTCTCCTGAACTTGCGTGGCCCAAGGCCAAGTCTCCCTAGCTGGCCCCAGGCCTCAGCTTCTCGTGTGCCCTCAGCCAGGAGCCCCTTCCTGGGCCTCGGTCCCTTGGCCGCAGAGATCCTGTTGGCCCTGCACTGGTGGAGATCGTTGTGGTTTGGACAGTCTCTGGATTCCACAACTCCACCCACTCTCAATGGCCCCTGACAGGTGTCTGGCAGGGAGGCCCCCTTTCTGTCCTTTGTCACCTTCCAAACTGTCGTCCGGACATGGAGCACTATTTAAAGAGCTGTCGCTGCGCTCTCGCAGCCCTGCTGCAGCGCGAGGGAGCCATCCAGACCATGGTAGGCTGGTGCTGCCCCGCCTCCTGACCTTGACCTCATCCTGTGACCTTGACTGCATTTGTGATTCTGACCTTGACCTCATTGCCTGAACTCACCCTGACCTTGAACTTGACCTGATGTTGTGCCTGTCCTGACCTTTTCTTCACCCTTGATGTCATCCTTGCACCCGGCCAGTCCATCCTTGTGGGTACTGATTTGGGTCTCTGCCTTCCTGGACTCGGTGGGGGCTGCTGAGGTGAAAGCTGGGGCGGGGGGCGAGGAAGAGGAGGGTGGAGGGGGACAGGATGGGCCAGGCTTGGAGGTTTCAGGGAAAAGTGGGGCTCTGATATCACTGAGAGAATATGTTTCCTATGGGGGTCGGGGTCACTATTCCAGGACAGCCTGGGTCCTACGGAGCCTGGCATGGGGGCTGCTGGCCTTGCTATGGGGTCCTTCAGGCCATGTGGGGCCTGCCCTGCCACCTTCCCCTTGCCCCTGTGCTCCAGCCCCTTGGGTCTCCCTGTAGGCTCTCAGTGGTGCCGTTCTTTCATGCCCCTGTCTCACTCACCCTCATCGGTCCCTCCTGGCCTGAGAACTCTGTCAAGCCTCAGCTCAGAAGCCACCTCCTCCAGGAGGTCCGCCCTGAGTACCCCAGCGGTACAGAGGCTCCTCTGTGTTCTCAGCATCTTCCCCCCCACCCATCACCCTCTAGTGATTGTCTGTCTCCCAGCTGGACTGTGAGCTCCTTGGGGACAAGGACCAGGCCTGATTCAGCTCTAGGTCCCTGGGATTGGGCACAGGGCCTGGCTGGAGGTCAGCAGGTACCTAATACATGTCCGGATGCTTTGAGGGAGACGTCATCTCGGTTTTATAAATGAGGCTCAGGGCAGAAAACTGATTTTCCTAACATCACAGAGGCTGTGAGTAGCAAAGGCAGGATTAGAACTCAGGTCTGGGTGACCCCTTCTGCCCTGAGATGTTCCCTTCAGCGGATTTTTAGAGGCACATTATAAAAGGGAATTTCCAAGACAGCTGGGCTGGAAAGGGTCCTGGCTGGGAGATCAGAAGCCCGGTCAGGGCCCTGGGCCTCAGGTTTGCCTGTGCAGTAGGAGAAAACAGCCCCTTCCTTCCTTGCAAGGTTCTAGAACAGGGTCTGCCACACAGTAGGGTGACGTTTCCCCCAGATGGACTTGAAAGCCTGGGGCGAGACAGGGATGGGGGATGCCGTGGCCAAGGGCAGGTCTGAGGAGAGAAAGGGCAGCATATCCCACAGACGGAAGTGACTGCTTTTTATTAAGGAAATGTATATGTAATTATGTGAGATGAATTCCACAGGGAGGTTCTTTTCTTTATGACGTCTGAAGGGATTTATAAATATTACAGGGGTTTTACAGAATCATAACGTCCTGGCCGCCCTGCCAGCCCCCTTTCAAAGGATTAGTGAAGACAAAGGACCCAGTAAAAGCTAATTATAAGTCATCCGGGCACTGGGGCTCCTGAAGTGAGCCCAGGAACCCGGAGGAGTTGGGGGCAAGTGCGGGGATGGGGACATTGGGCGAGCGGACAGGAGTGAGCCGGGGGAGGGGAGACCACAGAGGCGCTGGGGGCGGGCGCGGGGGCTCCAGGGAAGCCCGGGCCCTGGGGTGGGGTGGACGGGGCTGGGCACAGAGGGTGAAAGGGGCTGAGATGGAGGCCCGAGCTGGGTGTGGGACGCCCACATCTGTGGAGGGTCCCCTTCCACCTCCTCCTCTGTGAAGTCCCGCCTGTCCTGTCCCCCCCATCACAAGCCAAGTCTGGGGCTCCTTGCACATGGGGACCTCAGTGACGGCTGCTGAGAGAACGGTCCCTTGGAGGGGTTTGGGAACAGAGAGCTTTCAGCAAATGCCCAGTAGTGGACGACTCTCAGGCACCATGATATCTGGAAAGAAACACACAGAGGCAGGAAGTCTGGCCAGAGACACTCCACGTGGTCGGTCACCTGCTCTGCCTGCTGCCCTGAGATATGCCCTGAGCTCTGGGCCGCTACTTCCAAACCAGTCCAGATCGGAGCCAGGCCCTGGGCGGGGGAGGGGAGCCCAGCGGTGAGACAGACACAGGGAGATATGGCCGGACAGTGTGCTACGTGCTACGGGGTGTGGAAGCCCAAGACTGGTGGGGAGGGACAGAGGGGGTGGGGGAGCTCTAAGTTGGCCTTGGGAGGGGTTAGTCAGGGAAGGCTTCTCAGAGGAGGAGGCGGGGGAATTAAGCCTGAAGGATGAGGATTCACCCCGATGGAAGGCAGGGAAGGTGTCCCAGGTAGTGGGAATGGCAGGAGCAAATGTTGGGAGAGAAGGAAGCTCAAAGCAAGTGGGGGGGACCCAGGTTGCCGGGGGAGGATGCTCTGGGAGAGGGAGCAGACGTCGCAGGGCTAAGGGATCTGGGTGTTACCCTGAACACCGGGGAGGGGGGCAGGAGAGGAGGGGCCCCCACACGGTGGCTGGTGCCAGAAAAGACCCCCCTGTCTGCTCCGCATCCTGGGCACTGACCTCCTGCGTTCTGGAGTCAGGGGCCTGTCGGGGAAGCCGCAGGTAGCCCCGCGGGGTAGCCGCTCTGTTGGCTTCTCGCCGGGAAGAAGCGGGGAAACGCCCTGCTTCTCTGCCAGCCTTCCTGAGGAGCCTGGTCTGTCTGCTGGGGTCCGTGGGGGTGGGCAGTGTCCTTCAGGAGATGAGCCCTGAGGGTTGAGTGGGGCGAATGGGGGACCTTCCCGGGAAGGGGCTTCTGTAAGGCGTCCCCTGGACCCTCACAGGCACCCAGGAGAGCCCGGAAAAGAGCAGAAGGCGGAGCCAGCTCCAACGTCTTCTCCATGTTCGATCAGTCGCAGCTCCAGGAGTTTAAAGAGGTTGGTCAGCCGCCCCCAGGGCCGGGGGAGGGTTACAGGAATGCACGGAAAGCCCTTAGGGAGCCGGCAGGGCGTGGGCTCAGCCCTCAGTCGCTGGGGGGTGATGACATCACTATCCTTAGAGGCTGCCGTGCTATAGCTTAGCCTCTGGAGAGGTGACGAGCTGTCCTTGGGCAGCCTCTACCCTGCCTCTCCCCGAGCCTTTGCTTGCTGTGTGACCTAGGGCAAGCCCTTCCTCTCTCCGAGCCTCAGTTTCACTCTCCGTAAAATGGGGCTGCTGGGAGCATGACATGAGGGACGGGCACGAAGCCCCAGCACGTGCTGGCACACAGCAGGAGCCCAGGGCAGGTTGACCATCACTCTCATGCCGGCGTCATGCTGAGCTGGGTGACCGGGTGGCCAGAGGGCCTGTATTGAGGTTGCCCAGGCAACAGTGGTCGGGAGGACAGCCCCTTGCAGGGAGGGGGGATCTCTCTGGGGAGGGCGCCTGGGCTTGGGCAGGCGGGGGTGGCTGCTCAGTGCCCGTGTCTCTGCCAGGCTTTCACCATCATGGACCAGAACCGGGATGGCTTCATCGACAAGGAGGACCTGAGGGACACCTTTGCTGCCCTGGGTGGGTGCCCAGCAGCCGGAGGCTTGGGGATGGGGGGCAATCCGAGCCCTGGCCATCCAGAAAGGGTCGGCAGCTGGGGGCAGGCCAGGCGGTTGGCGCAGGGGTGTGAGGGGCTGGTGTTCTCTGGGGGTGCCGAGGAGGGGCGGCCACTGCCTGGCGGGTCAGGGGAGATCCCGGGTGTTAGAGGAGGACTGGCCAGGGGAGGGAGGGGGGCAGCAGAGCAGGGGGAGACACAGGTGGTGGGGAAGAGGGGCAGTAGTGGCCCGTGCAAAGGCTGGGAGGGGGAGGGGAGGGGGAGGGGTCAGCAGAGCAGGGGGAGACGTAGTGGGTGGGGACGAGGCTGGAGATATCCAGGGGTGGGACTCGGGTTACTGGACGGTCTTCAGCTGCCAGCGAGGCTTTTGCCTTCTCTGAGGGCCCAGGGATGGGCCTGAAGCCTGGATGGGGGCACTGGGGCTGGGGGACAGGGGCGTAACCAACTCACTTCCGGACTGAGCCTTAAGCCCCCAGAGATCTGCTTGTCCCCTGGGACCGTGAGGAACCCGGGTCCCCGTCCCCTCCTGGGGCACCTGAGCCCTGAGGCCCAGGCCTTCCACCCCTGTGTTCCTCAGCTTCAGCTTCTTTGGGTCTCAGTTTCCTCATCTGTAACATGGGGATACCCACGAATTTGCTCTCCTTTCCAGGGAGGCTGAGGTGGTGGCAGGCGGGTGGTGAGGCTGGGGGCAGCCCCGTGCTGACCACGGCTGGATGTGTCCCCATCCCGAGGTCCCCCAGCAGGGGGGCAGGGCCTTAGGGCTGAGTGGGGGGCGGGTGAGACGGTAGGGCTGGGGGATCCTGCAGGATGCTCTGCTCTCTGGGGCTGCCTGCAGGCAGGGTCCCCTCTGACCCTCCTTGTACTCCTGGGTGCCTCCCCTAGGCCGCATCAACGTAAAGAACGAGGAGCTGGAGGCCATGGTGAAGGAGGCCCCCGGGCCCATCAACTTCACCGTCTTCCTGACCATGTTTGGGGAGAAGCTGAAGGGTGAGTGAGGCCCCAGGGGGCCCTGGGGAGGGGATGGGCGAGTGGGTGTGGGTAGGCAGGGCCCTGCGTGCTGACGTACCCCGCACCGATGCACGACGCAGCCCCAGACACCAGCCCCCGGGGCACACACACAAGACCCTGCCTCGATTTCCACCTCCATAACACAGAGTGGGGTGAATGTGATGACCCCCAGTTTGCAGGGCTGTGAGGCGCCCAGCGGGACAGTTTGCGAGAAAGTCCTTCACCCACCGTCAGGATGGCGCCCCAGCCCCAGCCCCACCTTCCTAGCCCTGGGCTCATCTTGGCTGTTCTGCCTTACCGCCCGCTGCTGACAGGAGAAGGTGGTATGGGGGAGGGGCGTTCTGGAAGCTTCTGTGGCCAACCCCAGTACAGGATGGGCTTCTCCTCCAGGGAGAGGATCAGGGGCCTCATTCGTGAGTGAGGAGACCCAGGCTCAGACGGGTCACCACACCTGCTCCAGGTGTCCCAGCATCGAAGTGGCAGGGATGGAACTGTAACCCCGACTCTGGCTCTAACCACTGCACTCCCCTGAGATGCAGCATCAGGCCGGGCTGGGGTTCTGTGGTCAGAAGGAAGGGCCAGCCTGGGCTGCAGCTGCCCTTGCGGGGTGGGGCTCATCGTCATCCCTGCCTGATACCCTCCCCTGGCGCTTCGGCTACAACTGGGCTTAAGACCTGGTCTCACACTGACCCCCAGGGTGACCTTGGGCAAGGCTTATCGGCTCTTTGCACCTCAGTTTTTCTGTCTGTAAAATGGGGGCTGTGTTAGTTTCCCGAGGCTGCTGTAACAGATGACCACGAACTTGACGGCTCAAAAAACCAGCAATGGGGCTTCCCTGGTGGCGTAGTGGTTGAGAGTCCGCCTGCCGATGCAGGGGACACGGGTTCGTGCCCCGGTCCGGGAAGATTCCATATGCCGCGGAGCGACTGGGCCCGTGAGCCATGGCCGCTGAGCCTGCACGTCCGGAGCCTGTGCTCCGCAACGGGAGAGGCCACAGCAGTGAGAGGCCCGCGTATCGCAAAAAAAACAAAACAAAACAAAAAAACCCCAGCAATGTATTCTCTCAGTTCTGGAATCCAGAAATCTGAAATCTGGCGGGTCGGGCTCCCTGCGAGGCTCCAGGGGAGAACCCGTTCTTGACCTTTTCTAGCTTCTGGTCTCTGCTTTGGTCCCATCTCTGCCTCTGTGGTCATACTGCCCCCTCCTCTTCTGTCTCCCTCTGCCTCACTTTTGTAAGGACACTTGTTATTGGATTTAGGGCCCACCCGGATAAGCCAGGGTGATCAGTCCATCGTAAGAGCCTTTCCTTACATCTACAGAGGCCCTTTTGCCAAGTGACATTTCCAGGTCCTGGGGATGAGGACCTGGGTATATCTTTGGGGGGCCACCACTAAACCCACGACAGCCTGGTGTTGTCCAGCTGACAGAACAGTGCCCTCAGGCCCCCCTCTGGGAAGCTGTTAAGGGTTATTCCTGGGACCATGGCCACCTCCTTGAAGAGCGTAGAAGTCCAGGGGGCAGGGCAGGGGCACACTCACAGGCAAAGACATGCGTGACTCCAGCCATGGCTTTAAAGCAAGTCCTGGAGCTCGTGTCCGTCTGCAGCTGAGCTAAGAGCTCCGACCCAGGGCTGCAGCTTTTTCTCATTTTCGCAGGGGCTCCGGGGCTGGAGCTCCAGCTGAGCCTGTCATGCGAACGTGGCTGAGCCTGGGGTGGGGACAGGAGCCGGGGGGCTGGGCAGGCACCACCTCGTCCCTCTAACTGGGACAAGGACACTGTCATGAGGTTCCCAACAGCAGTGAGGGGAAGCAGTCTCTCTGCAGCCCATTTGATGAGGTTTGCAGTCTGCAGAGCAGAGGAGAGAAGGGAGAAGCGGGTGTGGTGAATGTCCAGCCATGGGGCCTGAACCCAGGGCAGCTGGTCCACACACAGCCAGTCCTGAGGAAAGCAGGCTGGAGCCAGGCTGCCCCGGCACAGAGGTCTCTCCGGAGACCCTGGGAGGCAGAGACTGCACAGCAGCTCCCCAAGCATAATCCTGTGGCCAACCCTTCTCCTCCTGCAAGGCCAGGCTGTGACGGGCCCTGGATGGAGCCTCTGGCCTGGGCACACTGGCTCCCTGCCACCCTACCTAGAGGAAGCCCACGGCTCTGCCTCTAGGAGCTCCCAGGCTGGCAAGGTCAGTACTGAGCCCGGCCCAGTCACTCAGGGCCAGTCTCAGAAATGTGGAGTCACTCAGATATCATCCTGTCCTGGATTATCCTGATGTGGAGACACAGCTGGCCCTGACCCAGCCTGATGGGGGAGACACAGATGACGCTGACCCAGTCTGATGGGGGAGACACAGATGACGCTGACCCAGTCTGATGTGGGGACACAGATGACCCTGACCCAGCCTGATGTGGGGGACACAGCTGGCCCTGACCCAGTCTGAGTAACAGGAGCACAGCATGGCAGAACAAGAAGGGGGCTCTGGAGGTTCAAGGAGTTGGCTTCAAACCCTTCCTCCCCTTATATCTGGAGACCTCAGGCAAGTAACAGAGCCTCTCTGAGCCTGAGTTTCCTCTTTGACAAACTGGCGCATCAGGACCTACCACAAGGGGTGTGCTGGAGTCCCATGGGGCACAGTGCCGAAGCTGCAGGATGGACTTGGCACAGAGCGCTCAGATGTGTCTGTGGCCATAATAATGTTGGTCAAGACCTTGCCCATTAATGACCCTTTATCTTAACTGATCCTGGGAGGCGGGCAGCAAACCCCGCCCTTGTCTCCATTTCACCAATGACACAGCTGAGCCTTAAGAAGGAAGGGGACATCCCGTGGTTCCATAGTGAGAAGGGAGGTCAGTGTGACGGGGAGAAGAGCACCAGGTAAGGGTCACCAGGCCACCTGCTGTCGTTCACACAGTCCCTGAGACCTTGAGTGAGACCCTTCCTCTCTCTGGGCTTCAGTTTCCCCATCTGTACCACCAGAAGGCTGGGTATTTAATCCCATTGTGTTAGTAGAACCATTTCTTCTAATGACATCTTTCCCTAAAGCCCACACCATAAAAGTGATAAAACCAGAACTGCTCCGGATGCGCTCTGCCTCTCCTGTCCCCCCACCCTCACTCCCACAAACCTGTGGACCCACCTGCCCCGCCTCTGGCCTGGACAACCTCTCAGACTCCTCCAATGCCGCTGCCAGTGCCCCCACCTCCAGCCCCCAAGTAAAAGCTGTTCTCCTCCATCCATCGTCGAATCACATAGCATCAGTTGTGAGAACTTGGACGAGTCACTTAACCTCTCTGAGCCCCAGTTTCTTCATCTGTAAAATGGGACCAATGGGCAGGAGGGTTAAGCCCATAGTAAAAGCCTGGTAGGCCTTTCCAGGTGCATCTGTGCAGGCTGATTGTTGCTATATGCAGAGCCCTTGGCTATTATACTGTTCCTTGTTTCTCTGAAACATCCCTTCTCTGGCCTCACTGTGGACTAGAAGCTGGGGAGGAAGCTCCCTGAGCCCTTGGCCTCTGTAGGGGCCATGGGACCTGCCCCAGCCCCAGCCGCTGCCTGGCCTCTTCATCCTGATGCTCCCCCTGCCTGTGTGCGCTGCTTCTAGGTACGGACCCGGAGGAGACCATTCTCCACGCCTTCAATGTGTTCGACACTGAAGGGAAAGGTTTCGTCAAGGCTGATTTGTAAGTCTCCTCGGCCTTCTGTTTTGGTTTTTCTCTCCCCAAAGCCTCAGGTGATAGATGGACTGAGGTCGGGTCAGGGTGGGTCGCAGCCCAGTCTCCTGTCCTGCCTGGAACTCAGGCATCTCAGGCAGCTTCCAGCCAGGAGCCAGGAGGCCGCTGCCCTGCCCAGTTCAGCCATTACTAGATGTCCCTTCCCCTCTCTGGGCCTCAGTGTCCCCATCTGTGTGGATGTGTATGGGGAACATGGGGTCCCCAGGCGAGGGCTTCCCAGTAGCGAGGGAGGAACGGGTGGGGGTAGAGGTGGGCCCTGAAGGATGACTAAGGCTCCCCCTGGCTGGAGCACACAGAGGAAGGCAGGGCCTGTGTGGGCCCTGGACCTTGGGTCTGCCCTGGGGGCATGTGAGAGCCTAAGCAGCAGTTAGGCAGGGGCAACATGGAGGCCAGCCTGGAGGAGGAGAAGAGAGGGTTGCAGCGGCCACAAGGGTCTTGGCCATCGGGATGGAGGCGAGTGGATGGGTGAGTGAAATACAAGAGGCCAGCACCAATGGGATCCAGGGTGTTGGGAAGAGGACCAGGTAAGGGTCACCAGGCCACCTGCTGTCGTTCACACAGTCCCTGAGACCTTGGGTGAGACTCTTCCTCTCTCTGGGCTTCAGTTTCCCCATCTGTACCACCAGGGTACAGGGGGGTATTTAGTAGATGTTAGCCAGGGCCCAAGTGGATGTGGGGATGGAGGCGTAGCCATGGGAAGGCACCAGCTCAGCTGGGGCCGCAGAGAGAGTGCGGTGGCCGTGGGCAGCTGTCCGGCCTCCACTGGGCTGGCATCACTGAAGGAGGGAGCGCTAATGCCTGCTGTGTCTGGGAGCCTCAGCCCAGGGAGAGCACAGGGCAGACAGCCAAGACTTGCGGGCCGGGGCGGGACGGGCAGAGGCAGCCGGTCCAGGGGCTGAGACACTGAGTGTTCTGAGCCAACCCCTGAGCTGTCCCTTCAGGGCCTCCAAGGCCTCCCTGGGCCTGTGGGTGACCCTGGGCAGGCAAGATTTCTTCCTTAGTCACAGGCTTCGCGACCAATTACTGTGATGCTTGAGGCCTCGGCTGGAGGCTAATTTTGCTTTCTATTCAACGTTAGCATAGCACGTGATGGAGGTGGGGTGGGAGAGGGCAGGGGGGCAGGGAGGAAGTGGCGAGGGTCTATCTTGTCTCTCAGACATTCTTACAGCCCCTCACCCCCCAGAGTTTTGAGTCACATTCTCCTCAGGGGTCGGGGAGGGGTTCCTGAGGTTCCCGAGGGTTTCTTCAGGCCGCAGCCCTCTCCTTCAGCCCTCCCTCAGAGTCCGGGTTCCCACCCCCATCTTGGAGACCTAGGGGGGCACTGGGGGAACCCCTGGGGTGACCCGAACCCACCCCTCTACTGCCACCTACCTTCCCTCCCACTAGAGCAAAGTCAGGGCTGGGAGGAACCCTTTGGAGACCCAGTTTGGGAACCGCGGGCGCCATCCCCAGGCTATGGGATCTGAGAGACACGGCTGCCTGCCAGGCCGGCCACAGAGGAGGCTCTGGTTGAAAGAGAGTCTGTGAAAAATCCCCAGCGTGGAGAGTTGGAAACTGTGACTGTCCTGTAGTAACATAAATAATGGAAAATGTGCGTCGGTCTGGAGCAGGGCGGCGGCTGCCGGCGCCACAGGGCACACGGGTGCTCAGGGCCCTGTTCAGCCCTCTGGTCCCACCCCTGCCCTCTGCACCCCCTGAGAGCTCCCGGGGGCACCAGTCCCTCCCCCACAGCCTCAAATGCCCCACCTCTGGCCATCCCTCCAGGCCCCGGGCAGCTCTGGCCGCTGTGGGCAGCTGCTCCTCTGGACCACGCAGGGGGACAGTTTCCCTCTCTGTAAAAGGGGGATAATAGTACTCACTTCCCAGGGCTGCGAGGAGCAAAGGAGGCCTGGGCAGGCGCAGGAGGACGCGGGCCTGGGCAGCCTTCCTGCCCCCTGGCTGAGTGCAAGCACCTCGCACGCTCCGAAACACCTTACAGATGTCCACAAAACTCGTAAGCTGAAGAGGCGGTGCGTCTAGAGCCAGGGCAAAGAGGCTCCCCTCAGTGACCTAGAGGCTGATTATTGGTGCACGATGGGACATCAGAGTGGCCCCCACAGTCATGTCGGGGTCCCAAAGCCATGTCATTGGGTCCCCACCTGATGTGAAGAGGGGAGTCCACGTTACAACGGAGGCTGAGAGCTGAAGTGGCCGCCCGAGGCCACACAGCCATCTGGGGGCTGTAGGGCCAGCCCTGGTTGGGGTCCTCCTGGGCCATCAGCCCCAGGATCTGCGTGTCCACGTCCAGAGTGGCCCTTACCCTGAATGTGACCCTTTCTCTCCCTTGAACAGCATCAAAGAGAAGCTCATGACGCAGGCAGACCGCTTCAGTGAGGACGAGGTGAGCGCCGGCTTTTCAGGTCCTTGCTCAGCACTGACGAGCAGCTTCCTGGGAAGCGCTCTTTCTTTAGTGATCTGCTAAGATGATGCCCCCTTGACTCCTAGGATGGGAACAAGGGTGGTGGGATCCTGACCTGCTGGCCTGGCCTCTGTGGCCTCCACCCTGATGCCTCCCTCTCCAAAGAGGGGAGCGACATTCTGCCTAATGCCCTTGGGTGACCCCCGGCTCTGGCCCCCCCTCGGCCCTGGTTGAGGCTGACTCCCGGCTCTTTCCCCAGATCAAGCAGATGTTTGCTGCCTTCCCGCCAGATGTGTGTGGCAATCTGGACTATAGGAACCTGTGTTACGTCATCACGCATGGCGAAGAGAAGGACTAAAAGGGGACCGCCGACGCCCCCCCCCCACCCCATACACACATTCAGAGGCAGCAAACACGGGGCTGGGGGTGGGGGGGAGGGGCGGCCGTTGAGGAGCCCCTGCAGCCAACGCGTGTGTGTAAGGAAAAGGCTCTCTGGCCTGTGTGTCAGGGGCAAAGTAAGAATAAATAATGTAACAAGGTCTGAGGTTTTGTGATTAATGCTCCGGTTGGGGAGAAAGCTAAACATTCCTATGTTGTTGGTTTTTCCAAAGTTTTTCACTTCCTGGCTTTGCTCAAATGTTCCTGATGAGCTGGTGTTTAGAACTAATTGATCCCCAGCTGGGGCACAGACACTGTCTTCATTTATGAAGCTTTTATTGAGCACCTAGTGCGTGCCAGCCTTGGTGCCAGGCCCAGCGACATGGACATGAGCCAGCCCTGTCCCTGGGCGGAAATATCATGCAGTGAGAGAGACAAGAACTGGGGTGGGGACACAGTGGGGAGGAGGTGGGAGAGGGCCAGGAGAGACCTGGCAGCTAGAAGCCAGACAGAGGCAAAGAAGGTGGTGGGGGGAGGGGGCGGGGGGTGGATTCAAAGGATGTTTATGGAAGAGGCAAAGATTTCTTGAACAGGGCACGCATAGCACCAACCATATGATAAAAGGGCAGAAACTGGACTTCAAATTGAAAACTTCCACTCAGCAAAAGATACCATGAAGGGCGTGAAAAGGCAAGCCCAGGCTGGAGAAGATATTGGCAACAACAGATATTGACAAAGATCTTAAATCCCAAATATACTTTTAAAAAAATCCTACACATCAGGACTTCCCTGGTGGTGCAGTGGTTAAGAATCTGCCTGCCAGTGCAGGGGACATGGGTTCGAGCCCTGGCCCGGGAAGATCCCACATGCCGCGAAGCAACTAAGCCCGTCCGCCTCAACTACTAAGCCTGTACTCTAGAGCCCGCAAGCCACAACTACTGAGCCCCTGTGCCACAAGTACTGAAGCCCGCACGCCTAGAGCCCGTGGTCCGCAACAAGAGAAGCCACCACAATGAGAAGCCTGTGCACCACAACGAAGAGTAGCCCAGGCTCGCCACAACTAGAGAAAGCCTGCATGCAGCAACGAAGCAAAATAAATAATAAATAAATTAAAAAAAAAAAAGGATGTAAGGTCCATGGAAGCAAGGGTTTAAAAAAAAATCCCATACATCAATAAGGGAAAGATAACCAAAACAGAAAACAGAAACAAGGTAGGTGATGAGGTCAATGGCAGAGCTGGGAGTGGACCCAGGCAGCATGGCTCTGAGCCTGTGCCCATAAGCTCTACCCCACACTGCTACATCCTGCACTGGGACATGGGGGCGGGGACTGAATCTGGGGTCACAGTGAGGAGGTCCCTTTCCTTGTCCCTTGCCCTCCTGCACTCCATGTTCCCTCTGGGGGAGGTGGGGAGAGAGGCGTCCCCATCAGCCTGGGGCTCCCAGGCTCAGGACACAAGGGGCGAGATCCGCAGAGCAGGGCTGGGGCAGGCCCGAGGCAGAGGCAGAGGAATATTCCAAAAGATCCCTCCCTCCTCCCAGGCCTCGCTCTCTCTGCTCTCGAAGAGTTTAGCTTTCCTGGAAGTCAAGGACTTGGCTGCCGAGGAACTCGTCAGACCTGTTTGTGTCCCCAGGAACCAGGCCAGAGTCAAGCTTTTGGAGGGAGTGGGAGCCGTGGCTACCTGCTCTCCCTTCCGGCAGCTCCGGGCTGCCCTACTCCGTGACACCAGGCCTGCTGGCCCTGCATCGGCCTGGCTCCACGAGGACACGGGGTGGCCAGTGGGGAAGGCCGGAGGGGCTCCATGCAGCTCAGGAGGGGAGACTGGGAGCCCTTCCTTTGCTCATTCATTCCTCCGCCCTTCAGACAGCTGTCCACTTACACCCACTCTGTTCCAGGGCCCAGACGCACTCAGTAGCGCCTATCACACCCACCTGGGCTCTGGGTGGGGGACCCACAGGGACAGGAGGCACCAGTGGTCTAGGGCAAAGAAGTCGGGAGGGGAGTGGGGGACCAGTCGTGAGGCTATTGGTGTCTCCAAGGCCCTGGCCTCTGCTTCTCTTGGCGTTTTTCACAGCGTTGCTTGCTCGGGACCCCTCCCCCTCCAGCTGGGGCTCATTGGTGGTCTTGGCTGCCCCTGACCTGGGCCTACCACCAGCTTCCTTCAGTCTCCATGACTCTATGTCTAGTTCCCGAGGGACACCTGGGTTGGCACTCCACGACCCCTAGATGGGTTCCTCTGGGTCCTTCTCTGGTCCAGGCAGCTGGGGTGGTCCACAGAGCTGCCCCTTCCAGGGGTGGGGGCTGAGGCTCCTGAAAGCCAGAGAGATATTGACTCCTCCCTCCTGAGTCATCATATCTGGAATCACCTTTTTAAAGGTACAAGAACTACTTGTGGCCTCCCCCACCTGCCCACCTGCCCCTTTACCACCATCTTTATGGTGCTTCCCTGCACAGCCTCATTCAGTTCCTTGAGTGCCCTACATTCCCTCCTGCCATAGGGCCTTTGCATATGCCGCTCCTGTTGCCTAGGATACTCTCTCATTGGATAAGTGCCCAATTACCCCTACTCAGCTTTCTGCTCTCAGCTCCACTTCACATGCCCTGTCCCTGGTGCCTGGAATAGGTCAAATCCCCTTCTGTGTACTTTCATGACACTAAGTACTTTTGCTGGGGAGATGTACATGACGTTGGCCTTCCCCAAAGAGCTGCAAGCCTGGGATCAGGTTGGATTTTGCCCATCACTCTACCCCTAGCAACCCTCACTGGACCTGGCACAAAACAGACTCTTGGGAAACATTTAACCAACTCCAGGCGGCCCAGAAAGTTGATCTTGAGGTGCATGAGGCCTCTGGAGGCGGCTTCCGTGGCCAGCACTGAGGTCTGGGCCTGCAGCCAGGCCAAAGCCATGCCCGAGTCTCCCTGGGACCTGCCTATCTGTCTGGGCCTTAGTCTCCGCATAGGCAGAATGGGACCCTGTGCTTCTCTGGGTCCCAGGGATTTCCAGCTCCTCGGCAGCAGCAAACCCTGAGGCCGTGGCCATCCCCAGAGGTGACCTGTCTCGTAAGCTGGCCGGGCTGGCTCTCCCGGAATGCTTGGTGGCTCCAGCGCGCCCTGGAGGGTGATGGGCAGGAAGCCCAGGCGTGGCCATGGCAGGTCTCCGTGTCCCCAGGGAGTTGCGTGCAGGGATCCTGCCCTGCCCTGGTCCCGCCAGCTCCCCCAGCCAGCTGTGTCTTATTGAGGGTAATTAGCCCAGTGAGACGCCTGGGTCTGGGCCTTTCATTTTCCACTGTGATCCGTTAACTGGGGCCTTCGGACGGTGGCCCCCGTATAAATCACGAGGGGTCACTGTTAGGAGAAATGGCAAATTCCTTCCACCCGTGTGGCTGGCGAAATTGATTCTGAGAGCAGATTCCCTCCTGGCGCTCACTCAAGAATGGCCAAGTCCTTTGAAGGTCTTTCCAGGGTGGACCCCGGGGCTTAGAGCCGGCTGGGCGGGGAATCTCCCCGGGAAGCTCTGCTAACCGCGGGCGGGTGGGGCCCCACCAGGACCTCGTGGCTGCTGGAGGGACCCTGCCTGATGCGGCTCTACCATCACTCTGTCTCCGTGGCGACACTGGGGGTGACTCTGCACCTCTTCACAGCTGGGAGTGGCAGGGGTGGGGGGCTGGGGGGAGCCAATGGCGTCCTCAGCCAGGAACGGGGGCGCTAGACCTCAGAGCAGTAATGAAACATCCCGGTGGAATTTCAGGCCTGGGGGTGGGGAAGGCAAGCGGTGAGGTTCCGAGGGGACGCCCCAGTAGCCATAGAGTCTGTTTGGTAGGAAAACTACTCCATTCCTTCTGTGAGCTGAGCCCTGGGCTGGGCCAAGATTTCAGTCTGGCTGAGGGTTCATCTGGGCCTCCCGGGACCCCCAGGTATCTGTGTCTATTCACCTCTTCCTGTCTGTCTCACGCATCCAGCCCTCAAGTCTCACTTGACAAAGGTGAAGGGAAGCTGAAGGCGGGGAGGCCAGGACCAGGGATGAGGGAGGTTGAGGAGTGTCCTGTGAGTCTGCGCATGCAGGGTGGGGAAAACCTATTTTTTTAAAAATTTATGTATTTATTTATTTTGGGCTGTGTTTGGTCTTCGTTGCCGTGCACGGGCTTTCTCTAGTTGCGGCGAGCAGGGGGCTACTCTTCGTTGCGGTGTGTGGGCTTCTCATTGCGGTGGCTTCTCTTGTTGCCGAGCACGGACTTTAGGTGCGATGGCTTCAGTAGTTGTGGCAGGCGGGCTCAATAGTTGTGGCTCACGGGCTCTAGAGTGCAGGCTTAGTAGTTGTGGCGCAAGGGCTTAGTTGCTTGGCGGCAATGTGGGATCTTTCCGGACCAGGGCTCGAACCCGTGTCCCCTGCATTGGCAGGCGGATTCTTAACCACTGCACCACCAGGGAAGTCTGGTAAAACCTATTTTCAAATCCCTGTCCTGGGGCAAGAGCGTGGAGCTGGCTCAGGTGTCCCACAAGGCAGAGCCGGGCAGGTGTCTGGAGTACAGGGACCCAGCCTTTGGACCTCTCTGGCTTTCTGAGCCATCCTGGGAACAGGCTCCTCAGTAGGGAGCGAACTACCCGTGACTGGAGGTATGCAAGCCGGAGATGGTGAACACGCGGCAGGGATGGGGCTGGCTGGCTTTTAGAACCTGAATTGCTCCTCAGAGCAGAAAGATAGGGGTGCAAAAAGCACCTAGCTCGTTGCCTGGTGCACAGTGGGGTATCCCTCTCCCCATACCCACGTGGCTTCACTGTGGTCCAACCAGAATCACAGAGCCCAGGGCAGGCTGAGGCAGAAGAACTCTCGGTGAACAGATGAGGAAGCCGAGGCCCAGAGGGAGCTCCCCCTTCCCAGCTCCAGACCTACCACATTCCTTCTGTCTTTCCGTTCACACTCCTGAACATGGTCAGGATCACATTCCTGTCCAAGACGTGTTATTGGAGTGATGGGTTCTAATGCGTGTGTGTCAGTGGGACAGAGCTGGGGGCATGTTAGCATGCAGCCTCTTGGGTGATGACGGGGGACTGGGAGATGTGATTTGGGGCCTGTAGCAGATCGTGGGGGACCTGGGACTCCTTAGTGACCAGGAAGAGGGCATCCAGGAGATGGGCTGTGTCTTGCTGAGCAGGTCCCTCCGTCTCTGGGCCCCAGACTTCTTGGTACCACGAGGATGCTGGACTGGGCTGGGGAAGCCCGTGGCGTGGGCCTGGCGATGGGGCCGGGAGGGACAGGCCGGCCTGGAGCCGCCCTAATCGGGGGCTTTGCTCCGAATTCAGAGCTGGCGGCTTCAGCTTCACTGGAATTGTCCAGCCATGGTGGGGGTGGAGAGCGGGTGCCTGGTTCCCATCAAGCTACAGAGGCCCCTTGGAGGGTGGAGTGGGTGGCAGGAGGACAGGGCTGAAGATCTCAATTGGAGCATCTGGGGTTGGAGAGCCTCAGCGCCTTATGGCTGTGTGACCTCAGGCCAATGGCTTAACCACTCTGGGCCCTCGTATTTCTCATCAGAGAAACAGGGCGAGTGGTACATCCCTCTGAAAGCAGCACCCGGTGTAGGGCCTGGCCCTGGGTGGTGGCCTCAGTCTGCAAGGCCTGGTGTGCCGAGCTCTCGCTCTGGCCGCGAGGGTGGCCCTTATATCTATTGACGGATGAGAAGCCTTGCCCGGCTCCGGCTTCCCCAAGGCCTTTCCGGGCCTGCATCTTCGAAGCGGCCATGGGTGCAAGGTTAAAAGTGCAATTTGACATATATACACTAATATGTATAAAATAGACAACTAATAAGAACCTGCTGTATAAAAAATAAATAAATAAAATAAAATTCAAAAAACAAAACAAAACAAAAAAGTGCAATTTGAGGGCAGACAAGTTGGCATGTGAGTCCTGGCTGCCTCAGTTCAATTTCTGGCTGGAAGACAAGGCAAGCTCGTTTACCTCCAAATTCCTGTAAAAGGCGGCAGCAGCACTTAAGAGCACCCTCTGTGTACCAGGCGCTGTGCTTCACATGCATTCACACGTAGAACTCCTCAACAACCACGGGAAGTAGAGCCTACTACCATCCCCTTTTACAGATGGGGAAACTGAGACCAGAGAGGGTAAGACACTGGCCCTAGGCTGCACAGTAAGTGGCAGAGCTGGGATTTGAACGCAGGCAGTCTAGGTCCTCGTCCCCTACTTGTCACCACAGGCTAAGACACAGCATAGCTGCCTTGCAAGGCTGCGGGTAAGAGTTACCCTTGGTAGTTGGGCTGAGACCCTCGGCTCAAGGGGTGTGTCACAGTGACTCCAGCACAGGAGTTGCAGTTGCCCTGGGTTCTCGTCTTGGCTCCACTACTCACTCGCTAGCTGTGGGGCCTGCGTGAGCCGCCCAGCGCTGGTGCCTCAGTGTCCTCATCGATGGCTCAGCGCAAGGGTCAGAGGTGAGGCAAGGAAGGGCCCCCAGCCCCTGGCAACCGTGAGCTCCTCATTGTTCTCAGGCGCCGGGGACGTCCTTGCTCTGAGCAGGTGGGCCCCTGCTGGTCCACGTGTACCCGGAGCTGGTTGGTCCACAAAGCCATCCTCATACTGCCACGGTCCTGCATCCCTGGGGCACCAGAAGGCTGGCAACTGGGGAGGAGCTGGATGTTCAGACGGAAGGGAACTTCATCCTGGTTCCCACATCCAGGAGAGAGGGCTGAGGCTACCTGAGCCCTGGGGCCGTGAGTGGAGGGGGAAGCAGCCGTGGAGGGACCTCATCTGTCGATCCCGCCTCACACCTTCCTCCAAGTTTGGTGGGAGAAGTTTTCCTCCTCTTGTAGGCCTCTAGGGGTCCCCTGCACAGCCTAACCCTACCACCCACTTGGGAATCCGGGCTCTCCCAGGACAATGGTGGGGGTGGGAGGAAATGCCTCCCGCCACCTGTCTGTGATCTGCTCTGAGACCCCTTGTTTTCCGGTCCGCAAAGGGGGTTACATTATAGCTCTCGCCACTTCCAGCTCGGAAGCTCCCGCCTTTCCCCTCCTCCCACAGTGGGCCCATCAAGGTGTTGGATTAGCCAAGGACATGGTCCTAGGCCTCCAGACACCTCCACTGCGGAGCAAGCTTCCTGGCCACCACGGTGGGGGATGGAAGGGCCAAGGAGGAGGCCACAAGGCTCAGGCTGCTAGGATGGCCGTCCCAGTCCAGCCTCCCTCTTTCCACATGGGCCTCCGTTGAGTGGAATGCCCCTTCCTGGAAATGCCCCCATCAGCTCTGTAATTACTGTTTTTTCTCCTTCCTGCCCCACCTCCAAGCTTAAAGTGTTTGCGAGAGATAGGAGTCTGCTGTAGAAGCAGGAGGCCTGGGCCAGCTTGAGCAGCTCCAAATAAAATGGAAAGGGAAGTGGGGGCCCCAGAAACCTGCTGTCCAGTTTGGGAGACTTGGAGACGGGACCATAGATCAAGCTGGCCTAGAGGAGACCTGACCAGGGACCGTGGACACTCCCAGGGCCACCATCCAGAAAGGCCCTCCTGGATGGAACCTGTCTCTATGCAACCTACCAGTGAGGGGGTGAGCTCCCTGTCACCGAGTGCTGGGGACTGGTCGGCCTGAGCCACCTGGTACTTAGCTCTTGACAGTCTCCACCACACTTGGACCCCCCCGCTCTGAGGTTCAGGCCTGCCACCATCTGGGAGGTGGGCCAGGCAGGCAGGAGAGCCCATTTTACAGATGAGAAGGCTGAGGCCCAGAGAGGAAAAGCGACTTGCCTTTGGGCATGCAGGCAGGAAGTGGCAGAATAACCCCCAGAGGCGGAGGCTGAGGGCTCGGGGCCCAGTGTTCTCCCCGTTGCCTGCCCTAGGGGTCTAGTACCTGGCTCTGGGCTGTTTCCTGGGGGTGGGCACAGAGAACACGGGTGCTCAAAGAGTGTTCAGGGGTGGGGCAGGTCATGGACCCCGAGGCAGACACCAGGGAAACGGTGAAGGTCTAGGATGAGGGGGCATTTTAGACGGCCCGGGGATGAAGCAAAGCGGTGGACTCTGAGAGGCAGGTGATGGGCAGTGCCTGAGGCTGGAGAGAAACTGACAGTTTTTGGACACCTGGGTGCCAGGCCCTGTGCCTGGGGCTTCATGTGGTCGATCTCTCGGAAACCTCTCTTTAGCCCTGTGATAACTGAAAATAGATCTTGACAAAGACCGCATCTCCTAAATACACTTTTTAAAAATGCTACAGATTGGACTTCCCTGGTGGCGCAGTGGTTAAGAGTCCGCCTGCCGATGCAGGGGACACGGGTTCGTGCCCCGGTCCGGGAAGATCCCACATGCCGCGGAGCGGCTGGGCCCGTGAGCCATGGCCGCTGAGCCTGCGCATCCGGAGCCTGTGCTCCGCAACGGGAGAGGGCACAACAGTGAGAGGCCCAGTTACCGCAAAAAAAAAAAAAAAAATGCTACAGATCAATCACGGAACAACAACAACCCCAAATCTACAAAAACCCAGGTAGGTGATAAAAAAAAAATCCAGATGGCAAAGAAGGACAAGGTGCTCGACGTCATTCCTCATAAGGAAAACGCAAATGAAAACGTCGATAAGGTACACATCTCCCAGAATGGCTAGAATGAAAAAGATGGTGCATATGGTATTCCCATCCTGCTGATGAGGGAGCTGAGGCTCAGAGAAGCTAAGACCCCCGTCCAATGGCCAAGGATGCCCAGGGCCTCCTGCCCTCCAAGCCCGCCATCTTTCTACTCTTAAGGGTGTGGCCAGACTGCCTTTTGCTGACCAGAGACTTCCTGAATGCATCAGTCACTTTGCAAACCACCAGCGGGCACCTCCTTTGGCAGGTCCATGCTGGGGGCTGGGAGTCAGGGCCAGCTCACCCCTGGTCTCTCTTCCGGAGCAGCTGTGTCCAGAGAGCGGTGGGTGCCTCCATAAACCGCCCACGTATGGGCTGCGCAGAGTCCTGGGGGGCCTGGAGGAGGGACCCCTTGCTGCCAGGGCCAGAGGGAGAAGCAGATTGGCAGAACAGGAGGAGCTTCAGGGGGACCAGCAGATGGCCGAGCTCACGGGTAATCAGGAGGCAGGCCCTGAGACTGGGAGAAGCCCTCAGGGTCAGAGGGCAGGGCCTTGGGCCTCCAGCCAGAGCTGGAGGTTTATCCTGAGGGCACTGGGAGCTGCCCTCCAGGGCTTGGGGGCCCACATGGGCAATGTGGCCCGGCCTTCCCTCTAGGGAATGGATGGCAGGCCAGTACTGCCATCCACAGAAGTCGTGACAGAAGCCACTGCTGGACACGAGGCTGGGCACAGGGAGAGGTGTGCGTGCCCTGTCCTGGTATCCTGTCCTGCGGGCACTCGGAGAAGCCGGAGGCCACTGTCCCGTCTTTGCAGATGGAGCCAAGTAACTGTGCCAGGGGGACAGAGGGCAGTGGCTTCTGTGGCCATCTGAGTTCCATTGCTTCTGGGTCACTTTTGGCTCCTGGGCCATGCCCTATGAGCTCACAGAAAAGTCGGGCCTCCCATGAGCTGCCGGCCAGGGAATTCTCCACCCAAGAGGGAGCCAGCTGCTCCCCCTGGCTGGTTCCTCCCCTGCAGAGGGCTGGTGGCCATCAGGGGACAAAGCCCGGACCCAAAGTCCCTCTAGCTCCAGCCCCCAGCTGGGGCCGGTGTGTTATGGCCACCGGTTTGGGGTGGTGTGTGTCTGCCTGGTGTCACCAGTCAGCTTGGTCAAAGTCGACCAACCAGAGTGAACGAACGTGCTGCCGGGTCCCAGGGAGTAGGGCCTAGGGGCCTGGGCCACCTCTGCTCTGGGCGCTCTTTGGGGCCTGGGCCCCAGTCGGGCCTGGGCTTGCCGTCAGGGTGGACACCCTGCTGCCTGCCTCTGCAGCCCGCGGCCCCACCCATCCGCGCCCCTTTCTGGACTGGAATGTGAGTCCATGGAGCGAAGTGTCCGCCAGGCCCTGGAGGCCCGGGGGCCTGTGATTTGTGTCCCGCACATGGGTCATCAAAGGCTTTAGGAGGTCCCCTGGCGGGCCCTCTGCGTTTCCAAAAGGTGAGATCATGCACCTGAAAGCAGGCCCGCCTGGCCCTGCGCCCTGAATGGGCTTCTTGTTCTCCCGAACCCGGCTGTCAGCTTCTGGCTTGTGAAAGGGAGGTGGCTCTGTCAGCCACTCCTGCCCGGCCCGAGGCCCTGCCAGAGGCCAGGCAAGGGTGGGGCAGCTCAGGCGTGACCCTGAAGGTGCCCACCAGTCGGAGGCCCTGATCTCTCCACATCCCTGGTCCCAACAGGCTGGGCGTGGGGTGGGGGTGCCGCATCACGGAAATCTACACTGTTCGGCCCACTCTGCATCCTTGGGGCTGCAGAGCTCCTTTATTCAGAAGCTGGGCTCTGATACCTCCCCTGGGATCCAGCCATTTGCTCTGGAGGTGCTTCCAGCCCAGGAAGCAGAAGGACAATAAGTGGGTCTCAATGGTGTGATACGGCAGGTGGGATCTTAGAAGGATGAGCACAGAGAAGCGGGTGAATGCTGGCCTGCAGGTGGGGGAAGGCTTTGTGTAGGGGGAGCTATGGTAGGGGCGGGGTTGATGGCTGACTCAAAGGCCTGCAGGGGCGCCGGTGGAGGGCAGGAAGGCAGGCAGGGGACGAGGAGGGGGACAGCTGTTGTGACGCCTCCCAGAGAGAGGCATGAGGCCTGAAGCACTGGCCAGGGCAGGATGTGGGGGGGGAGGTGGGGGAGGGGAAGGAGGAGGCAGTCTGCCCAGATGCTTCCAAAGCCTTAGCGGGTGACCCTGTCCAGCTGGGCCCTCTTTTCAATTTTTAATCCCTTTCTTCAAAACCCTCCATTGCTCCCCATCAACAGAAAGTTTCATTTTGACCTCTCCTCGAACGCTTTCTCAGCATTCCTCCCATAATTTGTTAAATTTTTGTACTCTCTTTGACCATTTTTATATTTCTTCGAACTTTCAAATAAACAAATAAATAAGCCAAAAAGTCCACAATTTTTCTTTTTTTAATACTTAGTGGACCAAGGAAATAAATGCTTAGAAACACATACAAATCTTTTGATGCCGTGTTTGAAGTTCAAAATGATGATGAACATTTAATGTCCTCCAGCGGGGATTGGTAAGCTTCCTGGAAAGGACCCGACAGTAGATCTTTTAGGCTCTGCAGCCGTTTGGTCTCTGCCACGACCACAGAAGTTGGCCATTGTGCAAAAACAACCAAGGATCATACGTACACAAATGACGCATACCTGTGCTCCAATCCCACTTTATGTACTGAAATTTCAATTTCATATAATCTTCATGCACCAGTCACCGAATCACATCCTTCTTTTGATTTTCAAGCCACTTATAAATGTGAAAACCAGGACTTCCCTGGTGGCACAGTGGTTAAGAATCCACCTGCCAATGCAGGGGACACGGGTTCGAGCCCCAGTCTGGGAAGATCCCACATGCCACGGAGCAACTAAGCCCGTGCGCCGCAACTGCTGAGCCTGCGCTCTAGAGCCCGTGAACCACAACTACTGGGCCCACATGCCGCAACTACTGAGCCCACACACCTAGAGCGCAACAAAGAGAAGCCACCGCAATGAGAAGCCCACACACTGCATTGAAGAGTAGCCCTTTCTCACCTTGACTAGAGAAAGCCCACGCACAGCAACGAAGACCCAACACAGCCAAAAATAATTAAATAAGTAACATTTTTTTTAAAAAGTAAAAACCATTCTTTCCTTGCAGGTGGCACAAAAACAGGCAGCTGGCTGTTTTCTGTAGTTCTTGGACTCCTGTTCTGTAGTGTAGAATGGTTAATCTTTTGAAAAATAGTAGTTAAATACTTAGAAACGCATACACATCTGGTAAACGCGTATACTATACATTTTAATTACTTGTTGCTGCAACAGAGTGCTCCAAAATTTGGTCGTTTAAAACAGAAACAATCGTGCTAAATCTCGTGATCCTGTGAGTTGACTGTGCTCAGCTTGGAGGTTCTTCTGCAAGTGATGTTCGTTTGGGCTGCAGCCACCCAGGGGCTCATTCACGTCACAGGCAGCTGATGTGGGAAGTTGGCTGGGACTTTAGCTGCTGCTGTTAACCTGAATGTGGCTTCTCCACATGCTTGACCGTGATGGCTAGATTCCAAGAGGGGGTTTTCTAAGAGGGAAGAAGCAGAAGCGGCCAGTCTCCTTAAAGGCCGGGCCTGGAACTAGCACAGTGTCCCTTCCAGGGCATTCTATGGGTTAAGCACAACCCATCCACTCGAGCAGAAGCTGGCTGAAGCCCATTTAGGGACTTAGGGCTAAAGCAAACCTGCTCCCTGGATTCGAGGAGCTCCTAGGGCAGCCGGCCCATGCATAGTTTGACAGGATCAGGGCAGAGGCCTGTGCTAAGGGCCGGGGGCACCAAACATTCTGGGAGGTGGACTCCGAGTCAGGATTTCGGAGGAGGTGAGGCAGGGCTGAACCTGGAAGAAGGTGCCGGAGCTGGCCAGGTAGAGAAAGAAAAGGCTGTTGATTCCAGGCCCGGGCTGTGCAAGGGACCCCAGGCCACAGCTGCTCGGCCCCACTCTGGGTCAAGCCAGGCATCCTGGGCAGCTGCAGAGGGGGATGGGGGGTGGAGGGGCGGACCAGACCAGGGGAGCTGGCAGGCGTGAATCTGCAGGGCTTTGAGCTCCAGGCTGCAGAGTAGGGACCTTGTCTGAGGCACTGGGGCGACATGAAGGGTACAGATGTGAGGCGGTCTCCCCAAGGAGAGAGGAAGGGTGCTGGCCTTCACCCAGAAGGCCTCTGGGCCCCTCCCATCCTGGATTCCCCCTCAGCATTGTGCCACCCCCTGACGCCATGACCTTGGCCAGGCCTGGGCCCCGGAGTCACCCGCGTCGGGCAGCAGAAAAGCCAGCCAGCCAGAGGCCCACCCACGACTGCCCACCTGGGAGTACAGCCCCGGCTGCCGACGGGCCGCCAGCCACGCTGGGAGACCCCAGGGTCTCCACAGGGGAGGCCCTGGAGCTCCCTAGGCCCAGGTGTGCGGCCCAGGCTCTCAAGTGCCTTTCTGAGAATCCCCGAAGAAGAAAGAAATCAAAGGCTGGGGATTGAAAAACAAGGATGGGGAGGATATAAAACAAGATTTCTACTGAAATAATGTCCTCTAATTGCTGGTAAGAGACATTAATTTTCCTTTTGAGGCTCCCCGCGGCCCCGGGCGCCCCAGGACGTGCCAAGGTGGCAGCCTGTCTAGCCGGATTATCTCAGCGCCCGTCCACAGGGCTGGCACGGCGCCCACAGCAGGGGCGGACTGGGTGCCGCTCAGCCCAGGGTTGGGGGGGCCTGGAGTGGAGAGGGAGGTGGGGAGGGAGGAAGCCCCTGATCTGGGGGCTGAAGAACGAGGGGCCTACGGGGTCTCGGGCAGGCCCCCTGGTCGGACTCCACCCAGGATGGACGCAGGGATGTTGGGACCCCGGGAGGCCTGGGCCCCTCTTCTTTGCTGTGGAACCACTGGGCTTTGGACACAGGGCATCGGCGGGGTGGAGGCCTGAGAAACTGCTTCCTCACCTCTTCTGTCCTTGACCGTGGTCCCCACAGAGGACAGGTGAGGCCAGCAAGGGTGAGACCAGGGTGACAGAGGCCTGAGTGAGCACCCGCCTGTCCACGGCTCTGCACAGCTCCCCTGGGGGAGGTACACCTCATTATTATACCCATTTGACAGAGGAGAACACTGAGGTTCCAGATCTGGGATAGGTCCCACTGTAAGAGGGAGGCTGAATGGAGCTTCTGTCCCCAGGCCCAGGGCCCTTCCCATCACACCCCGGTCCTCAGACAGCAGTGGGGAAAAATGCAGGGGACAATCTAGATTCTTTAGCAGTGCATTCAAGGCAGTCCTCATCTGTTCCCACCTCTCTCATCTGTTCTCTAAGTGTCCCTTCTTCTGGTCCCTCCATCAGCTGGGCTGGAGGCTTCCTCTGGGCTCCCCCAGTGCCAGGCTTCCTCTTCCAGCACCCGTCACACACAGCGACTGCCCTGGCCCCTCACTGGCTGGCGCTCCCTCCCTCCTGGGAGCACCTCAGCGTCTGGGCTGCGTCTGAGATACCTCTGTGTCCCACACCAGCATGGGGCCCACGTCCACCAGGGTGCACGGGGGATGCCGGGTGGAAGGAAAGCCCCAGGCTGCGAGGCAGTGGTGTGGAGTCTTTCAGCGGGTGGTGGATCTCATGTCATCTTTTACCCTAAGAGATTTTTCCTTCCCTTTTGATCCCTCGCGATTTATGAAAAATAGAACACATGTGTTCCTGATTAATTTCTACAAAATCACAGAAATGTTGACTTTTTAAGAGAGTCATTTTATGTGGAGGCTCCGCTTAGATTCTTTCAAGACTTCCTCCTCCAGGGAAGTTGAGTTTGGGGAGGAGACGGGTCACCCTGCCAGCCCCCAACCTTCCATTGACACAAGAAGAAGCTGTGTCACAAAGGCTGACCCTGGTGGCCAGGTGTCCGGGGGTGTCCCCACCTCACTTACAGTCCTCCTCGGCTCCTCGTGGCCCTTAGGATAAAGTCCAGGCTCCTTAGCCTGGCATTCAAGGGCTATGCAACCCAGCTCTCCTGGCAACTCTGGGGCGCCCTCTCCTCCCTTGGGCACCCTAATATCCAGCCTCACTGAACTTCTACTTCTTCCTAAAACATTCCATTCCGTTCCTCTCTCTATCCCTTTGCACATACTGTTGGCTCTGCTGGGAATGCTCTCCCTCAACTTTCTCCACCTGACAAACTTCTACTGATCCTTCTAAACCCAGGTTCAACGTCTCCTCATCTGTTCAGCGTTGGCTGCCTAGCCCAGGCAGTCCCCCGTGCTTACCCCAGCATTCTAAGTATTGAGTCCTCATTTGACCAAAGAGGTCCAGTTGCACTGCCTTTGGCCTGCCTCTTAGGGTCACCAACCCGGGCACGCAAAGATGAAAGGCTGGTATGTCATGGTAAGAAGTAATTAAAGGGGACAGGCAAAGCCTCCCCAAATGAAAGCCAGGCACAGTGTTTATTTTTGGTGTTTTATGGGGTGATTTTGAGGATGGGAGATGGAAAAAGAGAATTCCACTAGGAATAAGCAGCAGATTTCATCACTGGGCTGGGAGGAAGGAGAGAGGAGAAACAGTCCCTCTGGTCCAGTGCTCACCATTGGGCTCCACCTGGGTCCAGAGGAACTGAGTGGCTGCCCTGGCCCAGAGCTGGTCCCAGGCAGGATTTAAGACCCCAGCAGAGGTCCCCTGGCTCCCCACCTTCCACCCCCATGCCCACCCCCACCCTGAACCCTGTTCTCAAGTGTTTTGTAGCTGATCTTGTAAGCTGGATAGAATGAATACAGATTCCCATTTTACAGATGAGCAAGCTGAGCCCCAGGAATGAAAGCATCAGCTTAGGCCACATGCTCAGTTAGTAGCCGGGCAAGGATTGGAACACGGGGCCCTTACAGCTTAGGCTGATTCTTTCTAGCCCAGCTGTCTCCAGCCATGGGAGAGCGGCCCTCGGGGTCTCCAACCTCCCACCCTGATAGCAGAGGGCACCAAATCAGTCTGTTTCCTCCAGCTGCACCAGGCCCTGGCCTCCTGGACTTCCTGCTTCCAAGCCTTACCATGACCTGCTGCTTCTATGCATGAGGAAGGGGGACAGAAGGTATGAGGAGTTCCAGCTGTGAAATCACATGGCCCAGCTGTGGGAGGCTGTTCAGTGGGCGGGCGGGCTCTGAGACACAGAAGACCCTCATATGCCAGATCACCTCCTCCCTATTCAGCCACAGTTCAGAGAACCACCTACCCTCTCCCCAAACACAAGAGCCAGGGAAATCACAGAGGGCTTCCTGTAGGTGGGGCCCAGCTGTGGGTGGGAGCCATCCTCTTGAGTAATGGGAGCCTGAAGCCGCAATGGAGGCTGGGAGAAACCAGGGGTTGGGAAAGAGTAGGAGCTGCTAAGTGCTGCTAGGAGGAGCGGGTGGTGGGAACGTGAGGGGAGAGAGCTTGGCTCGCAGGGAGCATGCAGTGTATCACGGAAAACTGCGTGACCTTGGGTGAGTCCCACTTCCTGAGCACCTGTTAGGAACCTGGCTCTGCGTCCTTCACAACCAGGCCCCAAGGAAGGCATGACGGCAAATGCTTTATCCATGAGCAGGGACCAACATACACCATTTTGGAAGAGGGCTGGACGTAAATCCCCCATCAGCCAATACCGATCTAGATTCCCCTCTGACATCTTGAGCTTCTACTAGAGCCCTTCCTTGCTGTCTCTTGTGAATTGTGTTTAATTAAGCATTTTCAACCACTCTGGCAGGAATGTAAATGCTCACCAATCAGCCATGTGCTTCTCTGTTTCCCAGCGTCCTTTGCGATTAGCCTGGGGCCATGTGACTGGTTCTGGCCAATAGGATGTGAGCGGACGTGACCCACATCCCTTCTGGGCTGAAGCTCTTATGAGCCAATGTGTCTCCACGTCTCTCTTCTCCCGCTGTGGCAATCTTGGAGGGCCTCACGTTCCAGATAATGAAGCTATGAGATGGAAGAAGACCTCCACATCGGACTTTGCAGCAAAAATTAAACTTCGTGTTGGGCTATGCACAAACTGGGGTTTGAGGCTTCCTCTAATGCTGGTTGCCTGTGCATTGTTACCCTGAATAACACAATCCTGGGGAATAGGGATTATTGTTTCCATCTCACAAATGAGCCCACTGAGGCCCAGAAAAGGGACTTGGCTGAAATCTCTAGAACCACTGTGCCCAACGCCAGACCCTGTGAGGTGTTCCCAGCCCCTCGCATTGTCAGCTTATTAACAATAGCCCACAGAGGCACAAGCCCAGGAGAGGGAGAGGCAGAGAACAGCTACAGCCTGCTTTTAAAAAATTGCATGTTGTGAAAACCCCTTGAGGCTTGTGTAAACCGTGATGTGCAGGGTGACTGCTGTTCAGAAAAGCACAAAGGACGCCCGAAATGGGCCAGACGCCTGGGTCCCTCAGGGGAGCAGCGGGATACACGCGGGGCATGAGGGCAGCGTGTGAGGCCAGCTGCCAGACGCTCCACCTGCGGCATGATGCATGGCAGGTAGGGGCCGGCAGGATGACAGAGACGAGGCAGAGATGGGGCCTGATTTACGGGCACCAGGGAAGAAAATGCAGCCAAGATTTATGGGGGCTCAAGTGACTCGTTGGAGCCGAGTTTATTATCCATCATGTGCATCTGAATGTGTATTTACGGCTTTCCAAATGATTCTGTCTCGCTGAAAATTATGTGCAAAGAACATCAACGGCAGTTCATCTGCATTGAGAACGGCTGATCCAGAGTGGAGTTCAAGGCCTCTCCTCGTCGGCCAGGGAGGCTGCGGGCTGGTCTCCTTTGTGTGTGCACAGGTTCGAGAAGCGGACACGGGTCAATGGACGCTCTGAGCCAGGCCTTGCATTGGAGCCAGCGAGCGGAGATGGACCCATCTCACAGGGCGCTCACTGTCTGCCCGGCACTGTGCCAGGCACTGAGCCAGGTGCTAGAGCTCACAGGTACACTAAGGAAGCAGGGAGGGTGAGAATACTAACTCTGCCACTTCACTGCTGGGTGACCCTGGGCAAGCTACTTAACCTCTCTGAGCCTCAGTTTCTTCACCAAGAAAATGGGAGTAACAATGATGGCTACCCCAGACAGTAAATTAGGAGGCATACAAGACACTGCCTGAAAGTGCCTAGATTCTCTGATCAGAAGGAATTCTTTTCTCTCAGAGTTTTAGGCGCATGTGGGTCTACTGGAACCCCAGGAATGTGGATTCCTAACAGGGGCTTGTCTCAGGACAGAGACAGTTAAAAGTGAAAGAAAAATACTGGGATCACCACACCCCCACCCACCAGGCTCTCAGGCTTGCAAGATGCCCCATTCCTGGTTCTCCTGCCAGAAGACAGAGTTTTTCTTAGAGCTTATTCTGTTTTCATTCACTTCACTTCACTTCCAGGATTTGGGTTATGCTAAAGTTTAACCCCGGAGAAAAACAAACAAACAAGCCAGAAAACTCACAGCTATTCCAGTCATCCTTTGCATTTGGATCTCCCTCCCAGTCCACCTCTTAGGACTGACTTTCCAGAGTCCTCAGATGGCGGCTTTATGTATTCTGTCCAAGCTTTTTAATTCTCATCCGTGGGAGAGGTAAGGTGGAGTGTGCTTACACTCTCTTAGCTGGATCCAGGAAGTCCTATAATTGGGTTTGGTATGACACATTCAGTGACCTTGTTAAACTCACTTACTAATGCTCACAAGTTGTTCACAAATTTAAAAAAACAACTTTTAATGCAAAAATCTCTTCAGTGTGAAGAGCAGCAATTTGTTTCCTCCAATCTTTCTATCATTTTCTTGCCTTACCGAAGGGGTTGGCAAACTTTTTCTGTAAGGGCCAGATAGTACATATTTTAGGCTTTGCCGGCCATATGGTTTCTGTTGCAACCACTCAGATCTTCATTGTAGTGTGAAAGCAGCTATAGATAATACATAAATGAATGGGCATGGCTGTGTTCCTATAATATTTTCTGTACACAAACAGGTGGGAGGGAAGCACTTCCGGAACGGCAGAGTAAGGACTTCCAAAAATACGCTGCTTTATAAAAGCAATGAAAATGCTGGCAAAACCTGTCAAAATCAACTTTTTCATGGCTCTAGAAATTAACCAAAGGCTTTCAACACTTGAGCAGTGTTTTATTTTGCTTTGTTTTTTTTTACATTATATGGCCAAATCCCAGTCAGAACAGCAAGCTTTGTGAAGTGTTAACTTGCCTTATTCCCATTTCCCTTTTCACAGCTCCACTGTAGGTTTTGAAAAGCAACAGCCTCACAACTATGGTGGTTGTGAAAACCAGTAGCCCAGCAGCTACTAGAAGGGAAAGAAAAGGTTTGGAGCGTCCCCAAAAACCCCACGGCCAGAGAATTGTCACTGTTTGACCTGTCGGGCAGCTCCCTGAAAAGCAGCATTCTCAGGGATTGTCTTTTATTTGCCCTCAGTCTTTGCTCTGTGTGCCCCAGCTCCAGGGCATTTGTCAAAAACAATCAGCTGCGGGCTTTCCTGGTGGCGCAGTGGTTGGGAGTCCGCCTGCCGATGCAGGGGATGTGGGTTCGTGCCCCGGTCCGGGAGGATCTCACATTTCGCGGAGCGGCTGGGCCCGTGAGCCACGGCCGCTGAGCCTGCGCGTCTGGAGCCTGTGCTCCGCAACAGGAGGAGCCACAGCGGTGAGAGAGGCCCGCGTATCGCAAAAAAACAATCAGCTGCAATTGTTTAATTTTGTAGCTGCCTGAAGTGGCACCAGTTGGGGCTAAAGAAAATATTAAAAGGAAAAGCCGGCAAATGAGATGTCCACAGGGGGCTTTGAAAAGCTCCAACATATTCTTGGGTTGCTTGAAGGCCATATGCACGTGCATAACTCTGCACACGCCCAGGAAAGACCTGGGACGGACCTAATTTCTCACCTCTGACTGACCTTGAGGCTCTGCACAATCAGGAAGTGAAAGCTAAGGCTAGAGCATTGAAGGTATGCCCCATCACATATACAAAGCCCCTCAACAAAGGCTGGAAGACTTACTGGTTTGAAGGGTTTAAGGAAATCTCTATCTAATCATTAGCTGACCACTAAACTAACTGAGCAGAAACTTCAGTGGCCAAACACAGCAAAGAACGCAGATTTTGCGGAATTAGTTCAGGAAAGTCACTAAAGCAATAAACGGTAGCAGCAATAATAACAACAAACCCTTGGCAAATGGTGTGCATGGGAGGGGGGAGATCTGATTTCCAGATTTGCCTCATCATATTCTTTTTTTTTTTTTTTTTTTTTTGCGGTACGCGGGCCTCTCACTGTTGTGGCCTCTCCCGTTGCGGAGCACAGGCTCCAGACGCGCAGGCTCAGCGGCCATGGCTCACGGGCCCAGCCGCTCCACGGCATGTGGGATCTTCCCGGACCGGGGCACGAACCCGTGTCCCCTGCATCGGCAGGCGGACTCTCAACCACTGCGCCACCCGGGAAGCCCCATATTCTTTTAAATGTCCAGTTTTCAACAAAAATTCATGAGACCTGCAAAGACACAGGAAAGTATGGCCCATTCACAGGAAAGTGTTCCTGAGGAAACCTAAACACTGAACTTACTAGACAAAGACTTTATTTATTTTTTAAATTTTTTTATATTTTTGTTGCATTTCTTTTATTTATTTATTATTCATTTACTTATTTTTATTTAGTTTTGGCTGCTTTGGGTCTTCGTTGCTGCGCGCGGGCTTTCTCTAGTTGCGATGAGCGGGGGTTACTCTTTGTTCCGGTGCGCAGACTTCTCACTGCGGTGGCTTCTCTTGTTGTGCAGCACGGGCTCTAGGCGCGAGGGCTTCAGTAGTTGTGGCACGCGGGCTCAGTAGTTGTGGCTCGCAGGCTCTAGAGCACAGGCTCTAGTCGTTGTGGCGCACGGGCTTAGCTGCTCCGCGGCATGTGGGATCTTCCTGAACCAGGGCTCAAACCCGTGTCCCCTGAATTGGCAGGTGGATTCTTAACCACTGCGCCACCACGGAAGCCCTAGACAAAGTCTTTAAATACCCTGTTATAAATATGTGTAAAGAACTAAAGGAAACCAGGTCTAAAGAATTAAAGGAACAACACTCGTAACCAACTGAACCTAAACAGACAACTACAGAGCACTCCAAGCAACATCAGAACCCATATTCTTCTCAAGTGCACATGGAATCATATGTTGGAATCTGCAGTTGGAATCATATGTTAGCCCATAAAACAAGACTAAATAAATTTAAAAGGAATGAAATCATACAGCATGTGTTCTCCTGTCTCAACAGAATGAAATTAGAAATCCATAGCAGAAGTATACTTGTGGAATAATATGTGGAAATTAACTAACACACTCTTAAATAACTAATGGGTCAAAGAAGAAATCACAAGGAAATTAGAAAATACTTTGAGATGAATAAAAATGAAAACACAATATACCCAAACTTGTGAGATGCAGCTAAAGCAGTGCTGAGAGGGAGTGTTATAGTTCTAATTGCCTATATTTAAACAGAATAAAGGTTTCAAACCAATAACCTAAATTTTTACCTTATAGGAATACAATAGAGAAAAAACAAAACACAAAGTTTGGTTCTTTGAAAAGATCAGAAAATTTGACAAACCTTTCGGTAGACTGACCAAGAAAAAAAGAGAGAAGACTCAAATTACTAAAATCAGAAATGAAAGTGGGGACATTATTACTGACTTTACAGAAATAAAAAGGATTATAAGAGAATACCAGGAATAAGTGTATGCCAGAAATTATATAACCTAGATGAAATGGACAGATTTCCAGCAATCACCAATCTGGGTGACTGTATTTTTCTAGTCTAATTACTCTGGGTAGAATCTCCAGTACAATGTTTACTATAAGTGGTGAGAGAGGAAAATCTCATTGGTGTTTTACTGGGCATTTCTTTGATTACCAGCGAAGGTGAATATTTTAAAATATGTTTCTTGCCTTTTTTTATTTCTTCTTTTGTGCATTTCTTTTTAGCCATTTTTCTATTGGAACATTCATTTTTATTTATTTGTAATTGCTTTTTTTAAAGTTTATTTATTTATTTATTATTTATTTTTGGCTGCGTTGGGTCTTTGTTGCTGCGCGCGGGCTTTCTCTAGCTGCGGGGAGCGGGGGCTACTCTTCGATGCGGTGCGCGGGCTTCTCACTGTGGTGGCTTCTCTTGTTGCGGAGCACGGGCTCTAGGAGCGCAGGCTTCAGTAGTTGTGGTGTGCGGGCTTCAGTATTTGTGGCATGCGGACTCAGTAGTTGTGGTGCACGGGGTTAGTTGCTCCACAGCATGTGGGATCTTCCCAGACCAGGGCTCAAACCTGTGTCTCCTGCTTGGCAGACAGATTCTTAACCGCTGCGCCACCAGGCAAGTCCTGTAATTGCTTTTCATATATGACCCTTTGTCATATATGTTGCAACGGGCTTAGCCTTATTTGTAGTTCCCCAATAAATTTAATTAAAAGGTTCTCTAAAACACAAAGAGATTTAAATTTTATGTATTAAATTCTACCTATCTTATTCTTTTTCCCACTGCTTTTATGTTTAGAAGTCTTTAGTCACCCCAAGATCAAATATTTGTCTATAAGTTCTTCTAGTTTTTTTTATAATTTCCCTTTTTACATCTAATTCTTTAAATCCTCTGGAATTTATATTGAAGTATGGTGTGAAGGAAAAAGCTAATTTTATTTCTTTCCAAATAGCTAAGCAAATGTCCTGGCATAATTTATTGAATAATCTGTTCTTTCCCCACAGATCTGCAATGCAACCTCAGTAAGTTGAGATGCGGTGATCACCTTGGCAACGGGACTGTGTTAAAAGCATTTGTTCTCACCCAGTGGAGGGCTGGTGCCCAGCAGGGCTCAGTCTGGCCTCACTGCACATCTTCCCTAATTAAGATGCACTTTTTGGTTTTGTCTTTTTTAAAAAACAAAATTCTCCTTCTATAGCCATGATGCCAAAGGAAAATTAAGGCCAAGGTCCTTTCACGTCTGATCTGTTATGAGCTGGGCCTGCCAGAGTAGTTGGAGCATGAGGGGGCGGGGCATGGACGGTGGGGTGAGAAAGTGGAGAGTGATGTACTCCTGATACATCCTGAGGACCTGGATGGATGTCATCAAGGTCCTTGAAAAGCTGGAGGGCGGGGATGAGAATACAACTATGATGTAAAACAAAGCAGAGACTTCTGCTGTTGGCCCAGAGGAGCCCAGCTTGGGGCCCCAAGCATTCCCTCCCCTCCTGGGAAGGCAGCTTCTGCCACCAACAGGCAGCAAAGCCCACACTGCCCGTTCTCTGGGGTTCTGGCCTTAGGTTCCCAGAGTTCTCCTTCCCTGTCAGGTATCTGTGTCCAGGCTGGAGGGGGTGAGACCTGGACCTGAGTTCATTTGCCAAGAGCAGGAGAAGGAGTCCTCCTCTGGGGAGGTGCCAGGGAGCCTGAACCCTGGAGTGGAGACCGTGAAGATGCTTGATAACAGCCCTGAATGTTGGGTGACCGCAAAGCCACCTGCTGTGAGAAGAGAGTGAGCAAGAGGCCATGGCAAGGGGCTTCCCTGGTGGCGCAGTGTTTGAGAGTCCGCCTGCCGGTGCAGGGGACGTGGGTTCGTGCCCTGATCTGGGAAGATCCCACATGCCGCGGAGCAGCTGGGCCCGTGAGCCATGGCCGCTGAGCCTGCGCGTCCGGAGCCTGTGCTCCGCAACGGGAGAGGCCACAACAGTGAGAGGCCCGCGTACCGCAAAACAAAAAAAAAAAAAAAAAAGAGGCCATGGCAAGCTACAGTGGGAAAATGCAGAAGCCATGGTGGGAAGATGCAGAAGCCATGGTGGGAACACGCAGAAGCCGTGGTGGGAACACGCAGAAGCCCTAGGTCTCCAGGCTTAATTAACCACCCACCCCCTTCCTCTTCTCCCTGAGGACCCGGGTACCGAGGCCTGTAGAGCCCGGGTCCAGGCATCCTTCCTCTCGCGCCCTCCCTTCCCCTCCTCAACCAGCGACAGAGGACGGTCTGAAGGCCTGGCCCCTGAAGAGCCAGCATCTCCTCCCGCCTCACACCCAGCAGGAGCATCCTTTGGGTGAGAGCCCTGACGCCCGAGATCAGAGCTTCCCAGCCCTGTGCTGCAGGTGGGCTCCAGGTAGTCTCAGGTGGCGGCCCTCGGAGGCTACCAGGGTGGTGCCGGGACAGCCAGAGACCCCGGGCTGGGCACGTTGCTGGGTGCAGCTCTGCCTGTTTACCCCGAGTGCTGTGCAAATAATATCCTGTTCCCTGTGAGCCGTGTCGTGAGAAAGATCGGGAAGCTCTGCCCCAGGTGAGGGCCAAGCAGCTGCACTTCAGGAGTGACCGGGCCTGACGGCTGCTCTTCCAGCTCCCCCACTGGCGCCCGGCCCCGCCAGCGTTCTTGCCGCGCCAGGAATCTGGTAAAGAGAGAGGACAGTGCCGCGGGCAGAGAGGGTGAGAGATTCTGGCCCCCAAGTCCTACAGAATCTTCGCAGATCAAACCTCAGGGTTTGGCTGAGATTTCTGGAATGTGTCAGTCCTACAGAGGGGCTTTCAGAGCGGCCAGGGACCTTACAGGTCATTTTAGCAGTTAAGCATATAGGTTCTTGTTTTGCCACAAAGAGAAATGAAGCCCTGATACAGCCACAACATGGATGAGCCTTGAAATCATCATACTACGTGAAACACAAAAGTGTCTGATTCCATGTCTATGAAATGTCCAGAGCAGGTAACTCCATAGAGACAGAAAGTAGATCAGTGGTTGCCTAGGGGTGGGGGGGCAGGAGGACTGCGGGGTATCACTAAATGATACGGACGCAAATGTTCTCAAGTCAACTGTGGCGATGGTTGCACAGCTCTGAATGTACTAAAACCCCCTGAATTGTACGCTTGGAATGGGGGAGTTGAATGGCATGTGAATTATTGCTTGATTTTAAAAAGCTCAATTACAAAAAGGGGGGTGTAGGCTGCAGGGTGAGGTGACCTGGGTTCAAATCCTCGCCCCACGACTTGGTACCTGGGGCAAGTCACTTAACCTCCTGGTGCCTGGATTTGATCACCTGCAACAAATGAAGATGACAAATCCTGGGGCTGGCGTGGGGACTGAATGAGTCAACGCACATGACGGGCTCGGCGTGGCGCCTGACCCGCGGCAGCAGCTGCTCTTACTAGTTCAGTGAAGAAGCCCTTTGTTGGACAAGGAAAACGGAAGCGCCAAGAGGTTAAGTGACTTGCCCAAGGTCACTGTCATAGACTGAAGAACGGCCCCCAAGTGTATGTCCAAGTCCCAATTGCAGAACCTCTGAGCATGACACTATTTTGAAAGAGAGTCTCTGTGGATGGGATTAAGTCAAGGATATTGAGATGAAGAGATCATCCTGGATTACCCAGTGACCAGCGTCCTTATGAGAGACACATAGACGACAAGACAGACATAGGAGACAAGGCCGTGAAGACAGGGACAGAGGTTGGACTGATGGAGTCAGGAGCCAAAGGGACGCCTGGGGCCACTAGAAGCTGGTAAAGGCAAAAATGGATTCTCCCCTGGAGACGTCGGAGGACGCACAGCCCCGCGGACACGTTGATTTCAGATTCCAGCCTCCAGAACCGTGGAGGATACGTTTCTGGCAACCTGTTAACGCAGCCCCGGGAAACTGGTCGGGTTGCTCAGCCTGTGGGAGCAAAGAGCCAGACTTGATTCTAATTATCACTTGATTTTTTAAAAATTCTTTATTGGAGTATAATTGCTTTACAATGGTGTGTTAGTTTCTCTTTATAACAAAGTGAATCAGTTATACATATACATATGTTCCCATATCTCTTCCCTCTTGTGTCTCCCTCCATCCCACCCTCCATATCCCACCTCTCTAGGTGGTCACAAAGCACAGAGCTGATCTCGCTCTGCTATGCGGCTGCTTCCCACTAGCTATCTGTTTTACATTTGGTAGTGTATATATGTCCATGCCACTCTCTCGCTTTGTCACAGCTTACCCTTCCCCCCCCACCATATCCTCAAGTCCATTCTCTAGTAGGTCTGTGTCTTTATTCCTGTCTTACCCCTAGTTTCTTCATGACATTTTTTTTCTTAAATTGCATATATATGTGTTAGCATACGGTATTTGTCTTTCTCTTTCTGACTTACTTCACTCTGTATGACAGACTCTAGGTTCAAGTTGTATTTATGTGAATAAAAACCAGCTTCAACCCCAGATACCATGAGAGTTCCGGAGGCAGGTTCTGTGATCCCCTTTTAAGATGGGGACACTGAGGCCGGATTATCACTTGCCCATCAATGTGTCACACACCCATCAACATGGGGGAGGGGGAGACCGGGACGTGTGAGCCCAGCCGTCTCCTTCGGGACACACTGGCTCATTAGATTCACCAGCCCCTGCCTGAGAAAGTATTTAATTTGCCTTTTACAATGTACCAACTGCATGTTAATTAACTGGTAATTGAAAGTTATAGGTGGCGTTAGAATTTATTAATAACATTGGAAATAAATCTCCCTGGAATTCACGTAATTGCAAATCTCATGAAATTTTCTTTTTTTTATAGTCCATAAAACAGGTCTGGCAGAGAGGCATTCCAGAAACCTCGAGATAGTTGGGATTGCAGGTGTGGGATTGCCAGTGGGGAGGAGGCTTCTGTTCTGACCTAGGACCATCTTGGATGCCCACCTGGCCCCCTACCCACCACCTCAGTCACTGCCTCTGGGGTCTGGGAAGGAGTCCCTCTCCTTTGTGAATGTCCTGTGACTCACTGCAGTGACCAGAGCTGGGCACTGGGGATGCACGTGTGACCCTGCCCACAAGAAGATCACAGCCGAGTGAGGGACGTGGGGTGGGGGGTGGAGCTGTGAGGGTGTCTTGTTGATCCAGGGAGGTGAGGGCTTGTGCTGGGGGACCCCAGTAGCACCTGGACCACCTCTGGCTGGGGCCCAGGGCCAGAGTTAGGTAGTTCCTGCCCATCCAGCAGGAGAATCACCTGCTGTGTGTCTTTGGGACATGCCAAGTGCAGGACGAGAAGAATGTGCCCCCAAGTGCCCTTCCCCCCAGCCTGGAGGGGGCCAACCTCGCCCAGTGCATTCTGGGAAAAGAGATACAGGTGACCTCTGAACCCCTGGGGGTCAGGCGAGTGTCTGATTAATTTCCAGCCTCACCCTGATTCCCTCCTGGTCCCAGGAAACAGGTCACCATGTTCTCTTGAGTTCCAATCCCAAGGCGGTGCAGCAGGAAACGTGGGGTCCTATTGGAGTGCCCGAGAGGAACCCCAGCCTGGGCTCACCAGGGCTTCTGGCCCACTTCTCAGCTTTTGACCATGACCATCCAGCACCTCCATCCGGCTCCCCATCCCAAGGCAGCACGTCAGCTGTGAATTTCTGCCTGAGGTCAGGATGTGCCCCGAGCAGTGGCAAAGCGTACCCCCTCAGCCCCGGCTCTTGCCATCAGCTTCTCATTGCCGCGTCGGGAGAGATGCTAAAAATATTTTATGATCCGTATGGCACAGGATCCCACCCATCAGAACAGGTCCTCTTCCTAGCACTGGAGCGGGGTCCTAGATTCTGGGGAGGCTACGGGAGGGGTCGGGATGGTGGGGGGCACGTGAGGAGCTGGGTCCGTCAGCACAGGGGTGTTTCGATATTTTAACTACAGGTTTCGCTGCCCCAGTGGGAGCTACTGAAGATCAGCCCAGCCCGAGTCCCCTCCACGCTCACTGTGGCCACCACATCCGGGCACTTGCCAGAGTCACCATCTGACCAAGGGGATCCTGAATTTCTGCTTTGGCTGGTGGCTGACTAAGGGGTCTGGCGGGGGTCCCTGGGTATGAGTTCAGGAGCTGCAACCAGGTCCCACACCTGCCCTGCCCAGGAGACCCTGGGGACCCGCCCACGGAAAGGGGGGCCCTGCCTGAGCCTGTGCCCTTCAGATCCTTGCTTCCCTGGGCTCAGCTAGGCAGGAGGGTGAGGAGAAGAGGGTCCTGCAGACTAGGGCTGCTCAGGATTCTGGGGGAGGTGGGTCTGGAAGGGAAGGTGTTAGTAAAGAGCTCTCAGTCCCTGTCGTGGTTTGATCCGGACACTGGGGCACAGGAGAGAAGTGTGTGCAGGAGGCATTGCCTGGAGGGAGGCTGGGTGTGCCCTGAGGCTGGCTGGAGGAATAGAGCAGGCTTGGGGGAGGAGACAGGGAAGGGAGTGAGGGGAGGCGAGGCCAAGGGGTCGGCCTGAGCCAATTCTCTCTCCTTAACCCCCTGGGTGGACCCTGCAGGCGGGGCTGGAGTTAGGAGCTCAGAGATGCCCATCCCCTGCACTGGGCTGACCCTCATGGACCCCGTCCCCAGGAGCTGCAGGGAGAGGGGCAGTTTCAGGCAGAGGAGGGTGCCTGGCCCTGGAAGCCCAGTCATGGATCCTAGGGGCGCTCTGAGCAACGCACCCCACCATCTGAATCCATCTTGGGACCTGCAGGCTGAACAGGTTAGGGTTTCCACACATCAGCACAAAGACGCTCATGGTCACGACAGAACCAAGGACCAGAGGGACACAGCCCAGCTGTCAGGCTGCAGGGGTCAGAGGAGGTGATGCGTCTGAGGCCTTTGCCCAAAGCCAAGAGCTGTGCTCCCGATGGGGTTGTAAGTGCCGGACGCCCCAGGCACCCCCTGCTCTCCCACGTCCTGCAAGCACCAAGTGCTGGCCTTGCGGGGCACCAGCACCCAGACTGCACAGAGACGAGACCAGGTGGTGGGTCTCTTCTGCAGCCGGCAGCCAGGAGGCTAGAGGCCCGGATGGTGGTTCCAGGTTGCAGAGCCCAGGCTGGGGGCCAGAAACAAGGGAGCCACTGCAGGTTCATGATCAAGGGGGGATGCTGCCAGGCTCGCATTCCAGAAGGATCGATCTACCATCCAGACGGAGGGGAGAGGCCAGACGGACAGTGAAAACCGGCCACGGCAGCCCATCCCCTCCGGGTCAGCTTCTCCCCCTCCAGTGTTTAGGGTCCTCCAAGACCTGGCCCCTGGCATCTACTTCAGTCTCCTGCGGGAATTCTGTCTGCTGTCATCTACCTCTGCCCTTTGCTCACACTTGCCCAGCCCGGCAGTGCTGTCCCTTGGTCTCTTGGTGGACGTGAACTCCACTCTTCCTTCTAGAACCACTCGCTGGGAGGCTGTGCAGGGCACAGCTCCCCTGACCTCTCCAGGTCCACGAATCCTGGTGCCCTGGCCCCATCTGACACCCCGCAGGCTTGGCCTGTCCGCCCTGCTGGCACGAGCCCCCCCCTTGGACGTTGGTTCCCTCCTGAACCCCTTCTGCTCCCAGTGGCTCTGAGATGGGCCTGGGAGCACCTGGACATCCAGTCCTGGGGGCAGGGTCACTCCAGACTCTGCCAGCCCCCAACCCAGGCCTGCCCTGGAAAGTGCAGGGTCCAGGGCCAGGGTACAAAGGGAGGCATCGTACGTCTGAATATTTAAAACTTATACAATCAACTGTTAAAGAAAAGATGCTCTACACTCCTACTGTTACAAACATCCTTTAGAAGGACCAGGAAGGCCAGGTTGATTTCAGGTTGTGACCTTGCAGAGTTCTGCACTGGCCCGTGACGGCCCGGGCAGAGCCAGGCCCTTGCCCTTTGACCCATCCCACGCCGCCCACGTGCTTCTGTTTGCACTGAGGGCCTTTGTGTGTGCACGTGGGCACCCACTCTGCCCGCCTGTGCTCAGTCTACACCTCCCCACCTCCAAGCAGCAGCCCCTGATCTAAGGATGCTGACGCCTGTGGGGTCTGTCCTTGAGACATTCAGGCTGGGGGCCGCTGGGGCAGCAGATTTGGGGTCCTGGGTAAGGCAGGACAATCTCTCTTAGGGCCCTCCGTCTGCCGCTGGCTCAGCGAGAACGAGATGCCTCGTGTTCTGCTTCACTAAGGGGTGGGGGGGCTTAGCTTGTCAGATGGCATCGGTCCTCGCGTAGCCCCAGGAGGTGCACTGCTCCATGAATGAGGCTTCACCCCACAAAGGGGGGGGGTGCTCTGGGCAGAGAGGGCTGCACTGTCACTAGATGTGGGCCTCCCGGGGACGGCCTCCTGCAGCACCGGCGGGTCACCGCGGCCGGGCTCGGCAGCAGCCGTCATAGGTGCTCTTGCTGGGTAATGGGGTGGGTGTCCCCATCTGGGGGAAGGCATTCCTTTATTAAGAAACTGACGTCTCATCTGGGCCAGGCCCTCGGCGGGGGCGTGGGCGAGGGAGGTGGGCTGGGAGGATGGAAGTCAGCCAGACCCAGCCCTGCTGTGAGCGAGCCTGCAGGGTGCCAGCTCGGGGCGGCCGAGGATATTCTAGGGAGACAGTGTGGGGCCGGGGGCAGGGGGCACCAAGCCCAAAGCTTCCGGCTGGGAACACAGGGTCTTGCAACGGGAAGGGGGCTGCCATCAGAGCAGGGCTCCCCTGGGTCCCCTCATGTGCGGTGGGGTGGTCCCAGCAAGGGTGAGCTCCGGCTGGACACGGCCTGCAGGAGGCCCCGGGTGGCATTCAGCCAGTCCCCCACCTCGGCTGAGGGCTCAGGGGAAGGTCCGAGACGCTGGGCCCCCAAGTGGACGAAAATGTCCAGGACCCCAGGCCCGGGGCAGGAGCATGGTGGGTAGGGGTCCCTCCGCCCAGAGCCCCGAGCCCTCCCCACTTCACTCTCCATCTAGCAAAGCTGGGCCCAGGCCCAGCCCAGATGCAGTGCTGCTGGGTAGAGGGTGGGGAGCCTCTGAGGGGCTCCCCTCGCTCTCCCAACCCCCCGTGGGGCTCCCGGGGGGCAGAGCCAGGCCTCCCTGCCTCAGGGCCTTGTGGTCCCTTTGGCTCCCGGGGGCTCCCGTCGGACACCCCTGGGGCTGGGCCCGGCCGAAGCTGACCCGGCACAGCCAGCCTCCCCAGAAGCCGCCGCCACAGGACACCAGAGCACAGCGGGGAGAGCACCTTTATTGTCGGAGGGTTACAGGTTTCCCGCCACCTCTGACCGCCCCTCCGTGAAGACAGGCCTGCAGGAAGCCACGTCTTGGCTCCCACACGGCCAGCCCTGCCTCAAGGGGGGCAGTCGAGGCCTCAAGGGCAGGGAGAGGTTACCAGGGCCCGGAGGGACCAGGCCACAGCCTCCCCGGTGCAACAAGGGCAGTGGGGACGAGTCGCTCCTGCCACAAGGGGAGATGCACCTGGGGCGGCGCCAGCACCTGTGAATGTCTGAGTTTGCGGCCGTCGCTGAGACAGCGAGAGGAGCACGAGGGCCAGCCCAGGGCACAGGGGACCCGGTGCCGGAGAGGCCTCGAGCGCTGTGGCCTTGAGAGCTGCTCTGGGGCACCGGGGACCTGGGTGTCTGCTGCGGAGCCTGGCTGGGACCACAGCGCCGAGGGTGGGAGCATCTCTCTCCAGCAGGGCCTGGGAATCAGGCAGCAATTCCTCTTCCTCCTTGGGACATAGGACTTGCCGTGTAACGCAGAAGTGGCCAACCCTGTGGCTTCCCAGAGAGCCTGGGAGAGGGCGGGGCTGCAGGGATGGCCCCTGGAGGGTGCGCTTTTGCATTAAATCCTCCCTCCTCCCAGCTCAACGGGGTCAGAGAGATTGGGATGCGGCGGTGGGCAATGCCAATTCAGTTTGAGCGTCCTTGCACCCCAACGCTCCTCTCTCACGGTCTCCAAGTCCTCGTGACTGTTTCGGGTTTATTCAAGGTCTCCCTGGCCTCCGAGAGTAGCTACAGGCCAAGCTGCTCCCCAACCCGTGGAGCAGACCCCGAGCCCAGGCAGGGGAGTCGAGGGAGGAGGCCCAGGGCCCCCGCTGTCTCGTGCTGGGCAGGGCCCTGCCCTCCTTCCCAGCTGGAACCTCAGGAGCCGCCCGGCCCGACACCCGCCCTGAGTTTCCCCGTGAAGAGGGGAAGCTGGCAGGGTAGAGAGAACATGGGTTCAAACCCTGCCCCAGCCATCCCTGGTCTGGGGACCTTGGGCAGGTGAGTCATCCTCTCCAAGCCTCTGTCCCCCGTGTAAAGTCGGGATAACAAGCCTACCTCCTAAGGGTTAAATGAGACAATGTAGGGAAGCTCCTCAGACAGGCCCGAACGACGCAGGGACCCAGTAAATGATGAGTATGACGACTATTCTCACAGCCCGCCCGGCCCACCAGACCCCGTCTCCAGCAGGGAGTGCAGGTGAGGAGGGAAGGGACCAGGGCAGGGCTCTGGCCTCGGGCCCCTGCCCCTGGAGCTGCCATCTGTCCCCAAGGCCCCCAGCCCCCAGGAGCCAGTGTTCCTGACGATCGTCCAGGCCTGGAGCCCGGTCCCACTCGGGGAGTCCTCAGGTGCCAGTGGCTGCACAGGCCCCGGGGCTGGGTCTCTGGCAGAGTCGGGGCTTGTCCTGGAGCGCTGGCCTCTTACTTCCCGCCGCTGGCCCGGCCAGCGCTCCTCTGCCCAGGGTCGGGGCCAAGCAGGGCAGCCAGGGAGCCGTCGGGTGGGGGGCCACCACGCTTCATCTTGAGGTTTGCTTTCAGAGCGGCGTCCTGGCCGGAGCCTCCGTCAGGGGAGGCCAGGGGATCTGGAAGGAGAGCAGGAGGGTGGGCTTGCACAGGGCCTTGGGAGCAAGCAAAGCACCTTCACTTCCAGCCCCGCCAGCAACGGAAGCTCTGTGCCCAGTGAGGACACGACAAAGCAGCAGCTGGCTTCTACTCCTCACGCATCCATTCACTCACTCACTCATTCATCCATTCATTCGTACACTCATTCATTCATTCATCCACTCATCCAGGCGCTCATTTCATTCATTCTCCCATTTGCTCATCTATCCATTCACCAATTCACTCATTCATCCACTCATTCATCCATTCTTCAACACATGCTAACCAGGGCCAGGCTCCAGGCCCTGCAGAAGTGCTAGGGAGAGTCATGGAAACCTCACGCCATAAGGGAACAGAAGGTTCAGCAGAGAGAGCTTGGTGGGGAGACAGGAAGGCGGCTTCAGGGAGGAAGAGATCCCAGGGCAGGTCCCGAAGCGGGAGCTGGTGCCCAGGAGGCCAAGGGACCAGCCTGAGCAAAGGTGCCGAGGTGGGAAAGGGCCTGGGGTAACCGGATGACGGCTGTGTGTCACTGGACACCAGGTCATGCTGGGGAGGGACTTGGGACCTGGATGTCGGTCACGGGCAGCAGGGAGCCACGGAGGGTCCTTGAGCGGGGGTGGGACAGGGCCAGACTGGCAGCCAAGTGAGGGGCCACTGGGGCAGGGAGAGCAGGCGCCAGAGGCAGCACCACGAGGGCGGCAGGGAGGCGGAACAGGGGGCATTCGGACTCGGCGGCCGCCTGTGGGCCTGCCTGTCCCCAGGTCCTGGTCACCACGCACCGTGGATTCCAATCATGTGCTCCAGGATGAGGACTCTCTCGGCCAGGATCTTCAGCGCCTCCCGCAGCTGCTGCACCCCCTCGCCCTGGGGGGGGGGAGGAGGCAGCCAAGGTCAGGGCCGTCCCGCCTCAGTGTACTGTCCCAGCCCTCCCCACGCCCGCCACTTCCCTCCTGCCACTTCCCTCCTCCCAACAGCCATCACAGGGCGGACATCCCGGCGCCAGGGCTGGGGTTCGAATTACTATTCAGAGACACGGAACTTGACGCACAGAGAGGGTAACCAGAGTCCTGTGGCCACACAGCCTGGAAATGGCCAACCGGGGCTTCACACCCAGACCTGTCTGCCTCCAGCCTGGGCTCGTCCTGCTCCCATGGCTGCCTGCTGCTTCCTCTGTGTGCCCTTCTTTCCGGAAAATACTCTGCTGTGGGCAGAGCACCTAGTACGGGCCCACGGGTCGGGGGTGCTTTGCCTGTCTCCTTCCTGGCACTGCCCACCCGAGAGATTTCCAGGGTGGTCACCCGGGAGAGAAAAAGAGAGGGCAGAGCCACGGCTTCTGGGAAGCCAGCAGGAGGACGCGATGATGGCATGTCTGCGTTTCTGGGAGCCAGCCTACACATGGGCGAAGGACCTCGTGTGTCGAGACACGTGAATGAGCTGATTAATCGAGAAGACAGGTGACAAGGCCACTTTGAAATAAAAAGTGATGGTGGAGAGACAAGGCCCCGCCCTGGAGTCAGCAGCAAACAGGCATCTTTGGCTGGTAGAACATGACAGCTCTGTCATGACATTCAGATTAAGTTAGCTTAAAACAAAAGAAAACCCAAAGCAGGCTACTGAGTTGCAAGAGAGAGGCCTTCCCACCACAGGCCGTGAGAAGCCGGGCTGTGGGTGGCGTCTGGGATGGGGGTGTCCCAGCTAGGAGCAGGCGGTCCAGGCCCCCTCTGTCAGTACCCGGCTAAGCCTCGGTCCCTGGGCCACAGGATTCACGCCAATGAGATGGGCCGGGGGAAGTCGTGGGTATCCTCTCTGTCTCCCCATCACAAGTGACCCCCGCATCCACATCTTCCTCCCACTGCCTCCTGTGCCCACCACGGTTGCCCTGATTCCAGCCTCTTCCCCCTTCTCCAGTCCCGCAAGGACCTCTGGAATGTCCCCTGGCCCCAGCTTCACCTCTCCAGCCCAGCCCGCCTCCCGCAGCCATCCGCCTCCAACCTCTGCAGATATCCCCACCCCAAGCTTAGAACCTCCCTCAGCTCACTCAGCTGTGTGCCCACTGAGCTGGCCAGCCCGCTGAGCCCTGGCACTCCCACGGGACTCATTCTCAGCTTGCAAGACCTCCCCTGCTGGCCCTACTGCCTCCGCCCCCTTTATCCATCATCCTGGTCCCCAGCCTCCTCTCCTGGTCCCAGAAGGCGTGGCTCCCCACAGCCATGCTCGCACTCCATCTGTGCCCCCTCCCCATCCCATCTTGCCCTGGCCCCTGTGTGCTCCCAACCTCACTCTTTCATCGTCCTCTCCCACATCCGCATGCCCATGCATCCTTCAGTCCACCACAGCGACCTTGGGCACACCCGTGTGCCAGGTGCTGTCATGGGAGAGTCCTGTCCCTGGAGAGGGACGCCACGGCTTGAAGCCTCCTTAAAAGAAAGGTCTTTTCTGCAGGTCCGTGGTTCCTCCGGCCCTCTCCGGCAGGGTCTCCCCCCGACTCAGGCCCCAGGCCGGTCACCCCATCAGTGCTACCCCATTGCAGCCAACTTCACCCTGTGCTGCAGTCGCTATTCACTCAGCTGTCTCCCCCGCTGGGCTGGGACCCCATTCACCCCGTGACTGATGCCCGGCTCAGGGCTGACGGTGTCAGTCCAGCTCTGTTGGGTACCCGCTCTCCTGCTGAGACACAGCCAAAGGGCAGGAGGGAAGCACGGGCCCAGGGGCACAGTTACCTCGGCGGTAGCTTTCTCTTCCTCTTCCCCCTTCCCGCCAGGCTCGCCCTGGGAAGAAAGTCGTGCAGTCAATGATGGGTGTGGGGTGGGGCGCTTCTCCACCCTCTCCAGCTTCTCTCCCTGGGCACCCCTGCACAGCCCGGCACAGGGTTGATTTTAGGGGCTTAATTCTGTTTCTAGGGAGGGAGGAGTCAGGTTTGGAACCCCAGGAGCTCAGGTGTTGGCCCTTCTAGGGATCACATCCCCTGCATCTCAGGTCTCTGCTTCCCTGACTCTAAAATGGGGCCAGTAACCCCAGTAACATCAGCCTCACAATAACACCTAGGTGGCCACTTACTCCTGTGTGACCTTGAGCAAGTTACCTTACCTCTCTGTGCCTCGATTTTCCCATCTCCAAAATGGAGGTAATAATAGCCTCACAGAGCTATTAGGAGGATTAAATGAATCAATCTCAATAATAAGCTTGGAGAAGGCATGGCTTTGGAGGCTAACACTCTTGCATTTAAATCTTGGCTCTACCGTTGCCTAGCTGTGTGACCTTGGGCAAGTTGCTTAACCTCTCTGAGCCTTAGCTGCCAGTTCTGGCAAATAGGGAAAATAAAGCACTGTCTCATGGGGTCACTGTGAAGCTTAAACACGCTATGGATGAAGAGGGTTTCCACATAGAAGATGCTCAGCAAAGATCCACCCCTTTGCCCCCAGCCCCATGCTCCTGACATAAGACTTGGGCACGAAGGAGGTACCCACCTCCTTGGCCCTGGAGATAGGGGCTGAGACTCATGAATTCTTATTTCCAAGAGGAGAATTAGAGGTCAGCTATCTATGTCTCTATTCCTAGAAGGTTCAGAGAAGGCAAGGGACTCTGCAGGTCACACAGCACATTAACCCAGGGGCCCGGGCTCCCTGGAAGGGACCTCAGGACTCTCATCTAAGCCTTGCAACAGGAGGCTATTTCAGTCCTTACTTCATACGCTCAGCGAGGGGGCTCCCACCTCCCGAAGTCACCCCTTCTTAACTTGGGCAGCTGGCACTGCAGCCAGGTTGCCCGTTTCTCTCCCCTTGCCCCATCCTGGCTGGGCTGGATCCGGCCATGCCTGGGGAAGCTGGGGGGCTGAACTCAGCCAGGCCGCCTGGGGCAGACGCCCGCCCACCTGGTACCCTGGGCCTGTACCAGAGCCCATCGTCCTGGGGGTGGCCCATCCACACGGCCCCACACTTACAGGCTGCCCTGTCACGCCCCGCTCTCCAGCCAGGCCCTGTAGAAAATCAAACAAAGCAAATTAGGCTTTGCCTGCCCTTGACAACCTCTCAGTCCTCCGCTGGCCCTCCCCCTGCACTGGGCTCTGGAAATCTGAAAAATGGATGCGGGGAGGAGGGTGGCGCAGAGGAAACACGAAGGCCACAGCCGGGGACCTCCCCGGTCCTGGCGCCCCCGCCACTGGCCTGTGAAATGGGGCAATGCCAAGTATGGTTGTCACTCGGAGAAGGGGACCGGATGGCAAAGCACACATCCCCCCAGCACGCGAGAGAGGGGCCCTCAGAGGACGAGTGACAGCAACGGTGATCGTGAGGGTGCCTGCGTGGACTCCCCATCAGCGCTGATGCCCAGCCGGAAGGCTCCCCAGGGCCCCAGACCTGTGCATCCCGCCGTCCTCCAGCACCCTCCCCCGGCCAGCCAGGAGATGCCCCCCCTCAACTTCTCCAAAGTGGAACTCCCGGTTCCCCCCCGACCCACCCCCACCCTGCAGTCTCTCCTCTCGGAAACGGAAACGGCTCCACGGTCCCGCAGCTGCTCCCACACACACCTTGGAGCTAACCTTCCCTTTCCCTCCCTCACCAAATTTATTCCATCAGCCAGACCTGTCAGGTTCACTTTCCAAGTATGTCTGTTCACGTTGCCATTTCCTCTGCGCTGCTGTGGCCTCCTCCCTGGTCTCCCTGCCCCACTGCCGCCTCCCCCGCCTTCCATCCCTCCCTCGATAGCCAGAGGGGCCTTGGAAAGCTGTAAATCAGGTCACGGACTCTCCCTCCCTGAACCCCGATGAGTCCCCTTTCCACTGTGACGCAAATCCACACAGCAGCCCTGCAGGCGAGGCCCTGCCCACCTCCCCACCTCCTCTCACCCCACGCTCTCCTCCGCTCAGTACACGCCAGGCATTCCCCTGCTTCGAGACCTCTGCACCTGCCCTTCCCTCGACCAGGAACGCTCTTGGCATCTCTGTAGGACTTCCGGTTCCTCGGCTCTCAGTCGGAATGTCACCTCCTCCTGTCTGTCACCCCCTCCTGTCACCATAGGTCCTTTCCCAGTTATTCTCTATCACGTCTGCCTCCTGCACTAGACTATCAGCTACCGGAGGGCAGGGATCCCCACGTCCTTGTTCCTGTGCCCAGTACAGTGTCTAGAGCAACTGAGGCCCCAGGACATACATAGTTAACGAATAGCGTTCATTAAGGGTCTCCGAGGAGCCTGGCATTCTCCACCTGTTTTCCCCATTATTTCTCACAACGAACCTACCCAGAAGGGATTTTTATCCTCAGTTCACAGATGGGGAAACTGAGGCCCAGGGGCTCAGGGACTTGTTTAAGGTCACCCAGCTGGAAATTGGCAGAACCAGGCTTCAAACCCAGGGTTGTCCGTCCTACTCGAGAAAGTCGGGACCACATGGTCCCCTGTTATTGTGCCTTCTCGCTCTTCTTTGACCCCTGACTAGGAGACATCCCTCCCCACAGACCGCCAATTCTCAGAGGCCTCGACTCCCTGGCAAGGATGGAGACGGAGACTGGGTCATCAGACTGGCCCCACCATCCACCATGAAGCCACAGTCCATCCCACCTCGTGGCCATTCTGACATTGTCAATACTGGGACGATGGAGCCTTGGAACCCAGCCCCATCCCTGCCGTGTAGGGGCCTCGGTGGGTCCTGGCAGTGGGTCCTGGAAGGGGGCCCTTCGACACCTGTTCAGTGGGGCCCTGGGGAGCCAGGGCCATGCCGGGCACTGTCTGGTGCCCCTGGCATCCCAGCCCTGGCTACAGACCCTCAGGTTTAAGGAAGGACCACCACAAGGAGGAAAGGGGCCAAGATGCCGCCAGCCTGAAGACGCCCCAGGCTGGTGCCCGGTCACGCCGCCTCGAGCGGGGCTGGACGAGCAGCTCTGACTTGGTCCCCTTGAACCTGTTGGAATCTTGCAGGCCCTGGGTCCCCACAAGGCTGCTGTGGGCACGGTCTGCACAGCCACCCAAGGCAGCCCTGCCCGCAAGGGCCTGGAAGACCCTAAAAATCAGCCAGCCGGCAGGATCAACCACCCCAAAGCACCCACTGCGTTCCTGGCACTCTGCTGTCCTGCTGTGTGACTCTGGCGGGTGACAGAGTCTCTCAGCCTCCACCGCCCCATTGCTGCTGGGACAGAACGATGGGATCCCTTCGCATCGCTGACCTGCCCTGTCGCCGTGCACTTGGGCCTCTGGAGGAGCCCCACTGCCCCCAGCCCTTCCCGTGAGAGTATCTGCCGGCCTTCCACGTGCCCCCCTCCCCCTCTTCCTGCACTTTTGTCAGGGCTGAGCAGGCCCGGCCTGAAGGGAGGGGGGAGCCCCCAGCACCGGAGAAGCAGGAGAGACCGCACTGCTGGCACGGGGCTCCTGGCGTGTGGAGCTCGGCCAGACGCCCCCTGCCAAGCTCCTGCAGTTCCCGGGGCTCTCCGACCCTCACCGCAGTCCTGTCACTGTCACTGTCCTTCTCTCTCACCTGCCCCCACCCCTTCTCTCTGGGGCCTGGGCCTGTGGCAGGGAGCCTGAGGGGCCAGGAGGGTGCCCTGGGGCGCCCAGACCCCTGGCTAAGCTGGCCACCCCACCTGACTCAGGGGCAGATCAGGTCTGAGGGCCTCCGGTCCCCCCTGCAGCTACCCCCTCCCCCAGGCCCTGCCTGCCGGCCTGGTCTCTACCACACCCACCCTGGTTCTGCCCTACGCCGTGCACCCCACTGGCCCTTCTCCTCCACGCCGCATCCTCCTGGTGTGAAAACACGCGGGGGACAACAGAGAGAGATCAGGAGCCGTGGGACACGGGTTCTTTGACGTCTAGAACATGTGCTCTAGAGGGCTGTCCTGTGGCCCGGGCTCCGGCTGCGTCCTCGGCTGGCGTGGCTGGGGCCCTCCCTGTGTCTGGGGAATATTTGTCAAATGTCTAAAGGGATGAATGAATGTGTGGGACTCCTGAGGTCCCAGCACCCACAGGGCCAAGGCCCGGACCCACCTCCTTTGCAGTGGGAGGGGGGGCACCTCTCAGCCACTCCACCCCACCCGGGCCTGAGTTCCAGGGACCTCGGAGCCCTCGGTCTGGACAAGGCCCAGGGGAGGGGCTGCAGGAAGCTCCGTGCAGACATCCCCAGCCGCCTCCCTTGCTGCCTACACGTCCAGGACCCCCCCCCTCCACGTGACCTCCCCCCCAGGCCCCTGGGCCCCTGCGGCACAAGGCACATCCCCCCGGCAATTTATTTCTCTTTCACTCCCTGTGACAATCCACCAGGGAGGCCCTGTACACCCCGTCTTAGCAGCTGAGGAAGCCGGAGCCCAGAGAGGCTGCCTTTCTGCCCGAGGTCACACAGCTGGGAGGCAGAGCAAGCTGGGGTTCCGGGCCACACAGTCAGGCGTCAGAGTGGCCCCCGCACAGGCAGGTCTCCTTGAGGAGGGGCCACGGGCTGGGGTGGACGTTCTGTGATCCTGGCCCAGCTCCACCACACCCTCTGGACGACCTCGGGTGGCACTTGGGTCTCAGCTCACTTATGAACCGGGAGCCATGTTAGCACCTCCCTGGCGTAGGCGGAGTGGGCAGCAGACGGTCGCTGCTGCTAACAAAACCAGGACCCCACGCCTGCCTTCCCCTGGGGCCCGCCGGGACCCAGGTGGGGACCGGCCAGGTGGGCTGGCTCCTTCCTGAGCAACTGTGCTGGTAAGAAGCCTGGCTCCTCCTTTCCTGGCGAGACAATGTCTCCTCCCTTGCCAGAAATGGGAAAGACCTTACCTGGGATCCTGGTGCACCTGGGGGTCCAGGGGGACCGTGTGGTCCAGGGGGACCTGCCGGCAGAGTCACAGATGGTCACCTGGGGCCAGAGAAGCCCGCTGCCCCCATCAGCTCTGGAGAGGACCTTCCCACCCTCCCACCCCAGTCCCTGCCCTGGGTCTGTCTCCATGGGCAGCAAAGGAAGGTGCGGTGAATGAATGGTGGGGGAGGGGGGCACCCGCTCCCTTGGCCTCCCCTGCCCACCGCCAGAGCAGAGAGCCCACCTCCACCCACTCTCCCTGCAGCCCTGACATCACAACCAGAGCCTCATCCTCGGGGCCACCCCGCAGCCCCTCCCCAGCCGGCTAGTCCCCCAGCAAATCTCGAGTCTCTCCCTCCTCGGGACCTCAGACCTGACCCCTCTGAAGCCATCCTTCTTGCCTGGGTTACTGCTGCCTGACCATCTGCCCTCCACGCAGCCCCCCAGAGTGACCTTTCAAATAGGTCCCTCTCAGCCCAGCCTCCTCCACCTTCATCAGTCAGATACCCCCTTCTGGAAAGTTCCTCTGCATCCGTGCCTTTGCCGATGCTGTTGCTTCCTCCTGGAGCTCCTCCAACCCCTCCACACCCCAGCAAACTCTTTGCTACTAGTCTCAGGCTAAGCGTCACCTCCTCCAGGAAGCCTTCCAGGAACCTACCCCGCCTCTTCTCTAGGCAAAGCCCTGACAGACCAGCTGCCACCTCTGGCCACTGTCGGTTTGCATGCCTGCCCCCCACCACGGGCCAGGGAGTGCCCAGAGGGTCAGGCCAGGCCTGACGGGTGCAGCACAGGAAGTGGTGTTCCTGACTGAACTTCCCGAATGCTTGGAAGAGTGAGGCCTCCGTCCCCAGTGGCCGGCACAGGTCTGCGCCTCTTGGGCTGCTAGGCTGTACCAGTGTGCCCCCGGCACGCTTAGGGAGGACCCGCAGGAAAGTGTACCGCTGGTGGGGTGACGATCTGGACTCAGTCTAGCTAAAGGACAAACACCCTCCCAGCTCACTCCCAAATACCACCTTTTAAATGGGGCCACCCCGGCGCAGCTGCTCGCCCAGCCCTGCGTTCTCAGACCCTGTGGGATTCACTGATAGTAGGGGGTGCCGTTCGCCGTCTCCACTAGAATGGAAGTACCATGAGGACGGGGATCTTTGCTTGGTTTATTTAAGTACCCCAGGAACTTAGAACACTGCCCAGCTGAACAGTGCTCGGCGAACACTTCCTGAATTCTGAGAGAGTGAGTGAATGACAGAGAATGAGTGCCCGGGCCTGGAGCCCTAATCAAGAGGCGCCCCACCCGCCGGCCCCCAGGGCCTCTGTTGCTCGTTCATTCACAGGTAGAACCTGTCAGAGGAGACGTCCACACACCTGGGTGCCAGCCCCGCCCCACAGTCCCCTCCTCCCCCAGCGAGGGTCCCATCCCGTCCCCTCCCCACACTCCCCTCCTCCCCTAGCGAGGGTCCCATCCCGTCCCCTCCCCACACTCCCCTCCTCCCCCAGCGAGGGTCCCATCCCGTCCCCTCCCCACACTCCCCTCCTCCCCCAGCGAGGGTCCCATCCCATGCCCTCCCCCAGGGCCCTGCTCTCTGCCTGCAGGCCCAGGGCCTCCTGTCTCTTATGGGCAACGCCCCACCAGCTCCCTGGGTCTCCCGCATGGCCCCCACACCACCCGTGCAGACCCAGGCCTCCCCACACCCAGAGCATCCCTGCTCCGGCTCACACGAGGGCAGCCCGGGGCTGCATCATGTGGGTGTCAGGCCTTGTTCTGGCAGAAACACTGTGTCCAGTCCCGGGGAAGCTGCCGCCGGGAGCAAGAGGCCCCACCTCAAGCCACTGCTGGCTGGGGCAGACCCAGCGCCCTGCCAAGGCCATGACCCCCACCTGGGCCCCTCAAGGCCCCTTGGTCCAGGCCAAGCCCAGGAGGGGTCACCGGTGGAGACCAGACTGTGCTGTTGCCCTCTGTGCTCACCTGGAGGGCCGGGGGGGCCCCGGGGCCCTGGGACGCCCGCCAGCACCGTGTCCACGGCGGCAGAGGCCAGCTGCACGTCTGCATCTGCGGGAAGGGCAGAGCGGCCCGTGACCTGGGGGGCAGGGCCGGCGGGGCGGGGGGGCTAGAGCTGAGATCCCCCGGAGCCAGGGTGGGCATGCCCGGCCCCGCCGGGCCTCACTGCAGCCCTGGTGAGCAGACGCCATTGCTCCCACGACTCAAGAGGAGCACACAGAGGCCAAATCAGAGGGCAGGGGAAGCCCTGTGGGCTCCATTTAAAACACAAACTCCTTCCTGAACACTCCAGGCCCTTGACTCTGGCCCCACCTTGCTTACCACCCGGGCTGGACGCTCTTCCAGGGTCCACCCCACATACCCATCCTGACGTACCTGGCTAGCTCACTCCTGTGGGGCCTCCTCCAGGAAGCCCTCCCTGCCCACCCCTCTGAGCTGCAGGGCCCTGGGCTGCCTCCATCAGGGCCCCAGAGCCGGGTGGAGTCTGTCTAGTGGCCTGGGTCTCTCCAGGGTGAGCCCCGTGTGACTTCACTCTGCCCTATTCTCAGAGCCAGGACCAGACAGCCAGGCTTGGAAATGTCTGGATGGGGGTGGCTGCCTCTGCCTCTCCCTCCACTCATGGAAGCCTGGAGAGCCCTTCCATAGGCTTCATGGCGGGTGGCCTCCTACAGGTGCTCAGTCCTGGCCAGCCAGGTGCCCCCACTGGGGCACCCCCCACTGTCCCCAAACATTCACACCTGGGTCTTCCAGGAAAGCTGCCCTCCCTGGAGGGCCCCAGGGCTGGGGAAGAAGGGTCCTGTCTGAGGAGGGCTCCCAGCACTAGACGTGGCAGGCGGGCAGTGCCAGGTGCAGGGCATCGTGCCCAGGCCAGGGCAGGCTGCAACTCTCCTGGCCCAGGGATGCCGGCTGAGCCCTTAGACTCCCAAGGCACTTTACACGCATCATCCATTCTCCCCACTAGGGGGCACCACTGAGCCCACCGTGAGGGTGAGGCGGTTGGGTCGTCAGGGAGTTAACACTTTCTCCTGCCCCTGTATCTACTGAGGGCAGCCCAGGCCCCTCAGTCCCCTTGGAATGAGCCCCTCCCTCATGGCTGGGGGCTGTGTTTTTTCACCCCCAGAGCAACTCCATCAGGATGTATTACCACCCCTCCTCTACGGATGGGGAAACTGAGGCTCAGAGCGGGACACAGGTCTTAACGCTCAGGGGAGGGCTATGCTGCCGCGGGGCGGAGGGGGCAGAAGCACCAGGAGGAGGGGCTTGGGTTTCTCCGACAGCCGACAAAGCGGTCCCTGGGATGTCACCCATTCAGAATTTCAAGTCAATCCTGCTTCTTAAAACCCTTCACACTCCCCAGGGCCCTTAACCAAAACGATGCCCGCCGTGGGCTGCCGGCCCCACCCCCACCCCCGTCCTCGGGGCCTCCCTGGAACCGCCCTCCCCGCGCGCTGGGGCGGCTGTGTGTGTGCTCAGAGGCGCCCTCTCGCGCTAGACTGTAGCCTCTGCAGGCAGGAGGCTGTTTTGCTCACGGCTGTACGAGGCGGGCGGGTAAAAACAGAGTCCCACACGTCGTAGGTGATCAACACATGTCCAGTGGCTACAGTGAGGGGATTTGTGGAGAGGACACGGGGTAACGGATGACCCGAGGCCAGGCCAGAGAGCGGAGTGACCCGTGGGGGTCAGACCCCGGGGCAGGAGCTGAGCGTGGGTTGCCGCCCCACCCCGCGTCAGTCCCCCCCTGGCGACCCCGCCCCCCACTTGACAGAGCCAAGGCTCCCTTCACTGACAGTCCGCTTGCTTCATGGGGTCCTCTGGGGAGGGCTGGTCCCCCCGAAGACAGGCTCAGGCCCGCCCTCCCTCCCCACCCCTCAGGCATGCCACTCACTGTCCTTGTCTGTCGGCGGCTGCAGGGAGTAGAGGACGCCTTGGGGGCCGTTTGGAGGGAGGCCTGGGCTGCCTGCTGGGCCGGGGGGGCCGGGGGGGCCGGGGCGCCCCATCTCTCCAGGAAGCCCACGGGGCCCTGGCGGCCCCAAGAGGCCTGCAGTGGGGAGGAGAGGAGTCACAGGAGGGCCGGGCCTCGTGGCTGATGTAACAGAGACGAGAAGCAGACCCTGAAGGGGACGGGGCTGGCGAGGGTCGGTGGTGGCCTCCAGGCCCAGGGACACCCTGGCGGCCTCTTCCGGGAGCTAATAACATGACTTCCCCTTCCCAACCCAGTGCACAGGGGACCCGGGGCAGCTGGATGGGAGGTGAGGGAGACAGGAACCACAGAACCAGTGGGGGCTCCGGCCAGATGCCCTCTGCCCGCTCCAGGGACCTCAGCTCTGGGGAAGGGGCGCCGAGGGTGGCAGCCAGCCTGGGCCAGCCCTGTACCTGCCCTGACAGAGCCCAGGAGGAGCTGGGTGGTCTCTGGAGGTGTTGTTTACACGGCTGAGCACAACCCCCAGCCCCCAGGAGCACCCCCGGAAACCTGCGCCCACAACTCCAGAAGCCTTCTCTTCCCACAGCCCGGGGCGAGACGGAGCCCTAAGGTGCTTGGGGTGAGGCTGCCGTGAGGGGGGCAGTGGGAGGAAGTGGGCCTGGAGCCCCCCAAGATGACAGTCATTAGCCCCAGCAAGAAAGGGGGTGTCTGGGATGCCTCGCCTGCTCAGACAGGGGAGAAACCCCAACTCCCTTCCCCCAGTGGACAGAGTCGGGTTGGGGCATGTGGGGGTGTGTCCTTACCAGGAGGACCCGCTGGGCCCTTCTCTCCTGCCTGGCCCCGGTCACCTTTGGAGCCTGGGGGACCTGCAGGCCCTGGTGGTCCCGTCTGTCCCGGGGGCCCTGGGGATAGAATGAAATGAGGCCTGAGACACTGTGGGCTGACCTGCGCCCCCCGTGGCTCCAGGCTTGACCACCTGGGCTGTCCGGTCAGACCTGCCTCCAGGAATCCGGCCCACCTGGGGCCCCCCACAATGGGCAAAGGGACCATCACTAGCTCACATCAGTCATTACAGCTTGCAAACCATTTTTGTTCCTATTAACTTCTATGATCTCAAGAGCTACTTGTGTCCCCACTTGACAGATGGGAAAACTGAGGCTCAGAAAGGTGGCCCTTTGCTCAAGGTAGCAGAGCCAGGCTGTACACGAGTCAGAATCCTCTCTCCGCGTCCTGCTGTCTCCTTGCTCAGGCTCAGGAACTGGGCTTCTGGCAAAGAGCTTCCCAATGAGGCCTCCTTAGAGACCCCAGGAAGCCCTGAAGGACATGCCTGCCCAGCTTCACGGTCTCCAGGCCCCACGGGTGGGCAAGAGTAGATGGAGAGGCCAGAGTCCCCCTGTGTGGCCTGGGGACAGCCCCTTCTCTCCCTCTGGAAGCCCTGGGCCTGGGGAGAATGCTCAAAAATGCCTGCTGAACTGATGGAGGCCCTGGAGGTGCCGGTTTCCAGAGAGATTCCCACCTGCTCGCGAGGATTCCAGGGTTCACCCAGGTGTCAGCATTTGTAGGGTTTGTGCTCCACCTGGTGGCCATTCTTGGGAACTGCAGTCCCGGTAAGAAGAAAGGTGCCCCAGGAGACCTGGAACCCATTCCAGCTTCCTCCCTCCCCTCCAGGGGGTGTTGGGGCCTGGGTCCTCCAGGGGATGAGAAGCCCCCCCTTCCTCCAGCCCCCGCTCCCTCCTCAGTCCAAGAAGAAGGATCTGAAGATGAGCATGGGGCAGCCCTCTGGAAATGAGACTTTGGGGAGAGTGGCTAGAGAGGTGCGGGGGGGCGGGGGGGGACCCAAAGTGAGATGCCCCCTCCTCTCATAGCAGGCCTAAGCTCACCCCTACACCCTCCCAGCCTCCAGAGACTACAGAATATCTGATGCTTCCCTGGCCCCTGGAATGGCTACTGGAGGCAACTCTCCCACTGCTGGGGGTCTACAGGCAGGGAAGGGGATGGAGCGTGCTCAGAGCTGAGTCTGGGCAGGAGTGCTAAGAAGCTGGGGGCTCAGCCTGGGGACAGGAGGAGGGAAGGCGTCACCTGCAAAGGGCTCCAGTGGGTCCGAGAATCACTGAGTCAAAATGGCCCTGGATCGCTGGGCGACCCCAGGGGTCACTTTTCGGAGCCTCAGTTCTCTCCTCTGTAACCTGAGCTGTACGAGTTTACTGGAATGATTAGCAATGATATCTGTACAGACTAGGGTGATATAAAAATATTTAATAACTGGCACAGCACGGATACTGACCAGTCAGACGAGACCTCAGCCTTAAACCCTTGAGTTCAGCCACACAGACAGTGCCAGCTCACCGCCCAGGGTAAAGCCCCAGCACTTCTCCTGGCACGTGGCAGGCATTCAACAATGCTGACTACCAGTATTACAGTTATTATTACTTTCTGCAGTCCCAGGGAGCAGAGCCCAAACCAATGGATAGAAACTGCAGAGAAAAAACGTTTACCTCTGACTTCAAAGTGTGGTGGGAAGGGTGAAAACAACAGGTGAGTGGATGTCTTCCAACTTGGGTCAGAGAGTTCAGAGAGCACCCCCCAGAAGGGGGGCAGTCAGTAAGCTGCCCGTCCCTGGCGGTATACAGGCAGGGGCTGCTGTAAAATTGGGTGGAGCTGGGCTGGGGGCCTAAGTGCAGATGCTAAGGGGCAGCAGGGAAGTCAGTGAGCACAGTAGCTGGACTGTGAGGCAATAAGGAATGGTGAGGACTGCGGCAAACTGCAGACCTTGAACGGGATCTGCAGGGGCAGCTGTGACTTAGCTGCAGCCAATTGTTTCTCTTTTTTTAATTTTTTTTTAATATATATTTTTGGCCAAACCACACGGCATGTGGGATCTTGGTTCCCTGACCAGGGATCAAACCCGTGCCCCTTGCATTGGAAGTGTGGAGTCTTAACCACTGGACCACCAGGGAAGTCCCAGCCAATTGTTTCTGTTAAGAGACAGCCAACCCCAATGGCCAGATCTTCCGTTTTTCTGAGAGAAGCGAGAAATCCTGGTTTTTATGTGAAATCCCCCCAGGTTTTAAACATTAGCTCAGTTTTTCAAAATGCCACGTGGGCATGTATGACCTCCTTGTGCAGGCCCTGGGAGGCCATGCCTCCCCTGTAGGCCTCACTCACCGGCCGGGCCCGTGGGCCTTCTTCTTTGGGGCCCGGGGTGGGCGAGAGGGAGGGCGTCAGGGAGGAAATCCTCGTTCCAGGGCGGTGGGGTGCTCTGGGGGGTCGGCAGGTCATTGTCTGGGCCTAAGGGCCGCTCTGCTGCTTCCAGAAGGAGAACCTGGGCCGGAAAAGGGCAGAGGGTCAGGCCCAGGCCAGGCCGGGGACACATGTGAATGGGAACGTGTGCCCCAGGAGACAAGCAGCTGCCCGCTGCTCTTGGGACCACCAGTCCCCTCGCTGGAATGTTCTCCCACCCCTGCCCCCCTCCCCTTCCCATTCAGGAAGCCCTCCTGACCCTTGGGCTCAGGCAGGTCCCCTTTGGACACGTTCAGAGTCACCGTACTTTTCTCCTAGAGCGGCTGTCACTGGGATTAGACACTGGCTGTTGGAATAACGACCACGGTCACCTCCACTTCACCGGCTCCTCTCAAGGGAGGGACTGGGCCCGCCTGTCCCCCACACTGCCTGGCTCAGGGCACAAACAACGCAGTCAGGGAATGTTTGTGGATGAACGGATGGATGGAGGGAGGGAGGGAGGGAGGGGCAGAGGGCAAGAAAGGGAAGGGGAAAGGAAAGGAAAGAAAAAAGAAGAAGAAAGAAAAGAAGGAGGAAGAATAAATAAATGGGTCCAGCTTGATGCACGTTTAGCTGGAACTCCAGAGAAACAGAAGTGGCCGTGGTCACCCAGGGCCAGCCTGGAAAGCAACTGTCCTCTGCCCTGGAGGAAAGCAGGGGTCAAGAACCAAAAGGACCCAGGGCCTCAGTTCACGTGAACTGGGAGCCAGGAGGCCTCAGAGAGGCCCTGCTGTCCCCAGAGAGGCTAGCAGGGGGCGCTGCGTGCCCGGGATCTGCACAGGGCAGGCAGGCAGATGCTAGCACACAGTAGACCCCCCCCACCCCAGCAGAGGCGGCCCTGGGGTTCCCGGGCCATATCAGATGGAGCCCGGCTTCCTGTGCCGATCTGCCAGACAGGAAGGAAGAAGCCCAGTGTCTCACGTCCCCTCCAGCTCTTAGAAACCCGAATCCCGCGTCCTGCTCGAGTCTCCAACTCAGCGTGTGAGATGAAAGTGTTCTGAGTATGGAGCTGAGCACACCCCCGCCGCCCCCCAGGCCCCCCAGCCCCCCCCATTAGAATCACTGGTGTCTAATCCCGCAGGTTTTGCTGCCTGAAGGCATCCAAACTGAAGTCCCCCGGCCTATACCCCACCCCACGCCCACTCCAACGCGGGAGTCCATACTTCCCGGAGGGCCTAATGGGCCCCCAGGCCTCTTCCAGTGCCCCTCCGCCTGCCTGTGGCCCTCGCTCGGCCTGTCATGTCCCCGCTCCCCAGGCCTGTGGCCTCAGGCTCTGCAACAGCCCTCTGCCTCCCCCACCTCCACCTGCCCCCTCCCTCTCCTGCAGCCCCCGGTCCCCACAATCAACAGCAGTGCATGAGGACCTCCTGCAAAGCAAACCCCCTAAACACCGCCCATATCTCCACACACTTCGTACACAGGCGCCCGCCTTGGCCTCACCTGCGTCTCTTCCACCCGCTCTGCTCCAGCTGCCCTGAACTCTCCCAGTGCCCCTCAAGCCCAAGACGGCCCCACCTCCAAGCCCAAGCTCCTGCAGGGCCCTCCACCAGCCCTGCCCACAACCCCGACCCCCGGAAGATTCTGAGATCCAGTGAGCTGTCCCCTCCTCCCTGTGTCTGTCTGACCCTCTGGGCAGAAGGGGGGCCTCCCCTCCTGTGTGTCCCCTCAGCTCCTGTACAATCACTTTGTGCCCACAGCCAGGGCGGCGGTGGGAGCAATGCCACCAGCCCCGCCCTCAGGAGTAGGGACCACCTGGGGAGGGGGCGCCCTCCTTGCTCTGGGTCCCCAGAGCCCAGCACAGGTTAAGTGCCATGTGATGGGGGAAGCTGAGGCCCTGCTACCAGCCAGGCTGGTTTGAATCCCTGCTCTCCTACTAGGTGACCACTGTGTGACCTTGTGCAAGCATTGTGACCTCTGTGGGCCTCAGTTTTCCCATCAGCAAAATGGGGGTGATAACACTGACCCTGCAGGGCCACGGGAGATCGGGAGCGCTCAACACATGAGCAACCCGGTTAGTCCTGCTGATGCTGGGACGGTGGCAGGGGGGCGGGTCACGGGAACAAACGGCGGCCTTCACAGCACCCAGGCCTGGCTGGCTGGGCTGAGGCTTTGTGGCTGTGCAGACAGGGTCCCTCTGAGCACCCCCTCCCACCAGTTCTGCAGTGTTCCGGGGCCTGGGTGACAGAGTCTCTGAGGACTCTTGGGAATAAAGTGGCACCCCTGCATCAGATCTCAGGTCCCCGTCTGTGTTGGGTGGGTGGGTTCCTGACCCTTGAGGCTCTGGTGACTCCCAGGGCCCCTGTCTCTCAGCCCCTCTCCTTTCTGGTCCTCACAAGGGCTCATGAGACAGGAAGGGCCACTGCAGCCCCATCACAGGTGAGGTGGAAATAGAGGCTCAGAGACTGCAAGTGACTTGCCCAAGGTCACCCAGCAAGTAGGTGGTGGGGCCAGGGCCCCATGTGCTGCCTCACCCACCTCCCCACAGCCGGGCCACAACCTTGGCCTCAGTGGAGCTTCACGGAGGCACAGAGAAGGGGAGTGGCTGGCTCAGATCACACAGCGGCTCAGGGGTGGAACCCCATCTCCTGAGCCCTGGAACCCCCTCTAGGAAGGGAGGGTTACAATTCCTGTCCCAACTACTGACTGTCCACTGGGAAGCTGACCGGCCACGGCCAAGTGGAGGAGCTGGGCGGCAGGGGAAGGAGACTTGTCTGTCGGTGCCCATGATTTGGGACCCAGAGCTGTGGGTGTGAGGATGGAGGCGGGGAGAACTGTCAGTACCTGGCGCCCCAGGGCTTGGGGGCAGGAGGGTGGGCGAAGGCAGGGGTAGCTCCCTTGTTTCTGGCCTGGCTCTGGAGATGGTGGGATTGCCTCCAGTCAAACAGGGGCGCAGGAGAGGGCAGGTCTGGGGGTGAAGGTGATCAGTCCAGGGGTGAGTTGAGATGCAGTGTCTCGGGGGAACCTCCAGATGGAAATATTTAACAGGGAGTAGCCAGGAGCAGAAGGGGGTTTGGAGCAGCTTGGAAAGATCAAGGAGGGGGGTCAGGCCCAGCTCCCAAGGGGACCTGCCACCTGCAGCCTTAGCCCTGCACCAGACACCCGGCTCACTTTTTCCTGGGGCACTTCCCACGCAGACACCAAGGCCCACAGAGCCCACGGACCCAGGCAGAGAAGCCCTGGCCACGGTCAAGTTAGAATCAGCCCCCACCAGAGTCCAAGTCCTCCTGGCCTGGCCATGGCCAACCTCCCAGAGAAACTGACCCCATTCCTGCCGGGCATGAGCACACCAGGGCGGGCAGCAGTGGGCGTGGGGACTTAGCCCAAGAAAACCAGACCTTGGCCAGCCTCGGAGGCAGTGGCTCTGATGACGTCATGGCGGCCTGCCTGATTGGCCAGGACACCGCCCTCCTGTACTGGAGAGCAGCCGAATTCCGAGGCTCCTGTGACCCTCACTCAGGGAGATGCCCTCGGGCTGCCTCCCACTCAGTCTGGTCCTTGGAGTCAGAGTGTAAACTGAGGGGCAGGAGAGGAAGGAAGGCAGGAAACTTTGTCTGCTGGCCTTCCACCCCACCATCGCCCAACAGCCATTCCAGCCTGTCCCAGGACAAGAGGGTGGCAGGAATCTAGACGAGCTCCTAGGTCTGGGTCCTTTGGCGACTCGGGCACCGTGCGGAATGTAAATGGAACAGTCCCTTGTGGTCGCCTGGCCTCCAACCTCCTCCTCTTCCCTGGCTCCAGAGCCCCCTACTGTGTGCCTGCGGGTGTGCCCCAGAGGAGGAATCATGAGTGGCCAATTACTCATTTTCCCAGCTCCCTTGCAACTAGGAGGTGGGCATATAGCCCAGTGCTGGCCAATGACACATAATGAATCTGTTGGGGTGCTTTACTTCCCCCCACTACTTCCTGCCTTTGAACAAGGTATAAGGATGTGAGGCCTTGAGCTGCAGCAGCCACTTTGTAACCATGAGGCACTGACCATGAGACCAAAAGCCAATTCACTAAGGAGGTGGAGAGGAAGGCTGTGTGAAGAGTCTGGGTTCTTGAGCCACCAAACCAATCCTGAGACCACTAAGTTCTGGACTTCCTAGTGAACTAACGATAAATGGTAAGGAGTAAGTTGCCAGTGGCTGGGTTTCTGAACACATCCCTTCTGATGCCAAAACAGGTTTCTTGTCTGCAGAAGCAGAAGTTGCAGTGTCCAGGCCTCAGAGTTTCTGCTCTCTTATGCCAGCTGCCTGGGTTCTGACTCCCCATCTGGGGTCTGCCTGCCTGGTCCTGCCTTCGCCCACCTGACCCCAGCCCCTGAGCCCAGCTCCGTGCTCTCTCTGACCCCTGCGGGCTCACCTGGCCTCAGCACAGCCCCTGAGGCTGCGGGGCTGTCCTGGCTGCTAGCCTGGCTTGTGTCCCCCTCCCTCTGCAGGCTGCCGCCTCTCAGGGCCCTCTGACCGGGCTGACGAAGCTCCCAGGGGCCCAGTTCCTCCAGGGGACACTTGGGCATAGAGCAGGCAGGTGGGCAGCTGGAAGGTGATCCAGATAAGACACAGGAGCTGAGACAGGAGTCTCCCACCCCCTACCTGGGGATCCAGAAGAAACGCAGTGGCAGCCACCTCTGCACACCCGTCTCGAGCTACCTCTCCCCTCCCCCACCCAGGAGCCACCGAGCTCACCCCTGTCCACCAGCCTCAGAATGACCCAGTGAGGGGCCGGGAAATGTCTCCTTCGATTTCCATTTTACAGGGCAGCAGACTGAGGCCCAGAGCTAGGAAGGGACCTGCCAAGGCAGAGCAATTACTGGGACAGCCTGACGCCCCACCTCTGTAGTCCCCTGAGGTCTACAGAGGGGTCATGACCCTCACCCTCAGGGCCAGAGAGTAAGCCCCACCCCCAGCCCGCTGCCGTGGCCTTGGCCATGGTCGTGGTACAGCCTCTCTAGGCAGAGGGAGGTGTCAGGGTGGGAGGACCAGGGGAGGAATTGCTCACGGCGGGAGGGCATGGGCGAGGGCTAAGTGGGCAGGGGACAGCTGGCACGGTGCCTGTCCTCCCCCAGAGCTGTGATTTTTAACACCCCAGTGAGTGTACTGGGCCTGGGCCAGAGCAGGCTGTCAGCCTGGTTTCAGGTGCCTGGAAAATGTCCGTCAGGCCAGCCAGCCTGGGGACCCGACCTTTTCTAAAGTCTCGGGTACCAGAAGTACATCCCAGCATCTTCCCCAGCGTCCCTCACACCTGGGACCCTCAGCTTTCTTGCTCACCCCACTCCCTTCCCAAACCCCAAGAGACTGGCCCGGCCTAGAGAAGGTTACCCCGGGCCACTGAAGCCCCAAACAGCACCCATCCCTCAGGACCAGGCTGCTCAGTCCTGCTGGGCTCCCTGGGGCTGATGCAAGCCCCTCCCCAGCCAGCTCCCTAGGCCCATTATCCCCAGACCATCTGACCTTGGCTTCCAGCGTGGTCAGCCGGTCACTCATGTCACTGAGCCGGGTACAGTTCATGCATTCTGAAAGAGAAGAGGTCAGAGTGGAGTAGATCCTGGGGAGAGAGCAGCCCAGCCACAAGGATAGCCTCTGGTCAGGCAGGCAGGGAAATCTCTGAGCTGTTGCCAGCAAAACTCCTACCATCCTTCAGAGCCTCCTTACCCTTAGCGCCCCCTCCTCCATGCAGTCTGCCAGACCCCTGACCCTCCTTTCTGGGCATCCACAGCACAGGGTACTGTCTGTTTACTCAGTGAATTGTCTGAGCCAGCACCTGGGTTGCCTTGTCAGTCTGTGGGTGCCGTATGGGCGGAGTCTTTGTCTATTTTGTTTGTTCATGCATTTCAGTGCCTGGCACAAAATAGAGGCTCAAAAAAATACCTGATAGTTGCTGAATGGATAGTAAATGAGACACGCTCCCTGACACTGAGAACTACGGTCTGGGGAAGGACACAGGCAAATAGACACAGGCTGGTAAGGGCTAGAAGAACAGAACGTGCAAAAGAGCGTCATGGGGGATGTCAAAACCCATCTGGGGTGGGCAGTGGTCCAGGAGGGCTTCTTGGAGGCAGTGGCATCTAAGGTGAGGCCTGAGGGATGCACAATGACTGGTCAGGTTCAGCAGAAGGAAGAATAAGGGCTGAGGCCCCAAGGAGAACAGAACAGGGGAGCATCTGCCAGCAGCCTGGCCTATCCGAGCACACCTGCGGGCCACCAAGGCTGGAGCAGTGGGCTGGGCCCTGACACGGGAGGCCTGGGGGGAAGAGCTTGGCAGTATCCTGAGGCCAATGGGCTGCTGTTGGAGGGGGTGAAAGCCAAGGTCAGATTTGCATTTTTAAAAGCTCACTCTGGCAGCGGAAGTGTCCCATGGGTGGGAGTGGGCGGGCCTGGGAGCCGAAGGCCAATTAGGAGACCAGGAACTGTTAACCTCCCGGGCATACATCGCCCTGGGCTGTAATCATCTATTCATGTCTGTCTCCCCCAGAGACCCAGAGCTCTTCAATGAGGGAACAGACGGTTCAAAGCTGCTCTAAGAAGCTTTTGTTGCTCTAGAAGCCAAGGGGTGCTTAGATTCCTCCCTCAGTTCAAAGCCTGACCCTACAGGAGCCCCATTCTGGTTAAACAGACACACGAGAGCTATTAGGGTGACTCGGCAGGTCCCACTTGGTGTTCAGAGGCCCCTTGGCCACAGCGAGGCCCCCGGCCCCCCATCATCAGCCTTGTCTGTCCCCCATCTTTGTCGCTGAATGCAAACCACCTTGTAAATGTCCCTATTTTAAAATAATGGGTGTTCTGTGAGAGATGTGAGGAGACACCAGGACGTTAGGACCATGGGAACAGGTGATTCAGGCCGTGTCCTCCCCAGGGGCGCCCAGCCTTGGGGCCAGGGGTGCTGACAGCCACTTTCTGCTCACCAGCCCTACCTGGCTTTATGGGGGCTGGCAGGGGTCCCCTCACCCTCATCTCCCTCCCCATCTACCCTGGGCTCGGCCCAGTCAGTGGTTTATAAGCCTTTTGTAGGAACAGAACTCTTTCTCCCCCAATAAAACCTTGTCAGGAACCCCGATACATAAAAGAGATTAAAGACTGAGGCGTAAACACTGAAACTTTAAAACAACCAGAAGAATGTATACAGTTGTCTGACTCGGGGACGGGGCAGGACTTCACAAAGGATCAGCGAGAAAGGAGGCGGTTTTCTGGTTAAACATGGGGAATTGAACACACATGTGCCCCTCTAGTTCCTCCCAGGAAAGGGATGGTGAAGGGAGAAAAAGGTACAAACCACAAAGCAGAGAGATGGGCAGAGGAGACTTCGCAGTGAAAGGCAGCCGGGGGCCGAGTCCCAGGCTCGCAGACACAGGAGGGCTTGGAGATCAGGGAAAGGAGAGGGTCCTCTCTGGGCTCAGCAACCCGCCCAAGGGGAAAGGCCCACAGGCGCTGATACCTAGGGAGGTCCCCTTCCCCGCCCCCCCCACCTCCTGTACAATGGCCTCCAGTCAACAAGGCCAAACACACGGAAAGAGCCCCAGGGGGCTCTTAGTGCCTCCCTCCTAAATACAGAGGGTCCAGGATTCCTGTGCCTCTGAAGGAGGCCCTTCATGGGAAAGACAGACATCAAAACAAACAGGGTTCCATTTGTCATTCCATCCACCCTACCCTCCACCCTCCACCTTACTTTCCACCCACCCACCTTCCCATTCATCCATCCCCCACCCCTCCCTTCACCCCGGGACGCTACCCATCCCCAACCATCCCTTCATCCACCTGGAGGCACCGTGGCTCCCCGTGGGCCCCTTGGTGACCCCGTGCTGATCCTGACGGGTGGGTGGCAGGGCAGCATGGATGGGGTGCCTGCCCTCGCAGCAAAGGCCCAAGAGCATCTCATGGGAGAACAGGCGCTGGCTCTGGAGGAGGGCTGGCCTGGAGAACTTTCCTGTCTGAGCCTCAGCTGTCCCCTCCACACACAGGAGGGCACCGCCCCACCCCGGGGCCCAGCAGGAAGGGGGTGCAGGATGGCCATGGGTGAGGTGTCAGTCAGAGCCCCAGCCCCACCCAGTGAACATTCCTGAGGCATTTAGAGGCTGTGAACACATTTCCAGGGTGTGAGGCAGGGGGGAAGGCCAGCAGAGGAAGGGGTGAGCCTTGGGCCCTCGCAGAAACCCATTTCTGGAAAGTGTGCTGGGCCCGGACCTAGTTTGCTCTGGCTCCGGGCACCCTGCTTGGCCTGTGGGGAGCGGCTTGGCTGTCAGCAGGCACAGGGGGTCCAGCTCCCCAGCCGCAGAGAGGCCCAGCCAGCGGGCAGGGGCGAGGCTGCCAGCTCAGCCTCCCTGTGCCACCTGCCCGGGCAGGCGCTCTGAGACTGGGCGGGTTTCATGGTTCCCCTGGCATTCTGTCATCGACAGCAATTAAATTATGCATTTGACTTTCTCTAACTATTCCTCGGAGCGGTGGAAATACGGAGATGGGCCTGGTGGGGACAGTTCTGGCTGTGTGACTGGCCGAGGCCCTGCCGCCTGGCTCTGGGCCGGTTCCCCCTCCCTGAGACGCAGACTCTAACTCTCTGGGATTCTGAGGATTCCCACGTTCCCAGCACACACAGGCCCACGAGTGTTTCCTCGTTTTGAGGACACAGCGGCAGAACCTGTGTTGGGAATTCTCTGCCAATATATCAGAAGGGTGGATGTGCCAGGCGAACTGGTGTACGTGTGTGTGTGTGTGCGTGTGTGTGTGTGTGTGTGCGTAAGAGAGAGAGAAACTGACTGCTTGGCGTGGTCAGTAGAGAGAGCCCTACAGAGGCCACTAACTCACTGTGTGGCTTGTGAGGCCCTCTTTCTCTCTGTACCTCAGTTTCCCCATCTGTAAAAGGGGTTTACATTGCTCAGCTCCAGGGGCCTCGGGCTCCTGGACTCTTTGCTCCTGCCCTTGCCGGCTGGCTGCCCTCTCTGCCTCTCTCTTTCTGTTCCTCCTCCCAGGACATCCCACCTTTGTGCCTCCAGCTTCTGCTTACCTCACCCATCCCTTTCCTGCTTGGGCCACGAGACCCTGACAGGTGCAGCCAGGGCACTTGCATGGTCCTGTCCCCAGAGGCCCAGCTCCCTCTGAGAGGTCTCTGAAATGGTCTGAAGGTACGGGACATACGCAGGGTGGATGTCACCTGCAGCCAACCCAACGGGGCCCAGCTGGAAGAGACCCCTATAATCCCCCGGGAGAACTTTGACCCTAGTCGAGACTCCTAGGGGAAAAAACCTCCAAGGAGGTCAATAGGGTAAGATACTGCGGAGACAGGGGTAGGGCAGGCCAGCTAGACTGGCCATGGGTGCACACAGGGCACCACAGGAATAAGGAGGTCCTGAGTGATCTGTTTCCCTAATGTGACAAGAGCTTTGGAGGTAAGCTCCCCCCCCCACCGCCAAAAGCCTGACTCTAGGGAATGAAAATTGGGGGTAAAGAGGGGTATAGGGGACTCTCCTTTCTCATGGTAAGCCTTGAAGAGCTACTGGCCTTTTTAAAACAATGTATATATTTAATATACGTAATGTAATTTAAACTTTTAACTGGGTGAAAGCATGAAATGTGCTCATGATGCTGTGTGGAAAATATACAAAATTGTATCTATTAGTGAGCCGGCAGGAAACAAGCCAGCTGCAGGCTGGAGCTCCAGAGATAGTGCCACCAAGACATGATCGTTCCAGATTCTTCCAGTCCTGGTGTTTCCAGTTCAGCCTGCAGCTCTAAAGTGCCCTCTGCTGCTCTGAGCCTAGCTCCGTGGGTAGCAGCGAGGACCTGGTAGGAATTTTGTAAAATACCTTCCCTGGGGGGCTTCCCTGGTGGCACAGTGGTTAAGAATCTGCCTGCCAATGCAGGGGACACGGGTTCGAGCCCTGCTCCGGGAAGATCCCACATGCCGTGGAGCAGCTAAGCCCGTGCGCCACAACTACTAAGCCCGTGCTCTAGAGCCCGCGAGCCACAACTACTGAAGCCCGCACGCCTAGAGCCCGTGCTCCACAACAAGAGAAGCCACCGCAATGAGAAGCCCGCGCACCACAACGAAGAGTAGCCCCTGCTCGCCACAACTAGAGAAAGCCCGCGCACAGCAACAAAGACCCAACGCAGCCAAAAATAATTAATTAATTAATTTAAAAAAAAAACCTTCCCTGGGCCTGGGAAGCCACCTTTCCAGTTAACTTGTAGAGAACCGCTTGTCCAGGTACTTGCAGACAGATCGGATTTTTCTAAGACACATACCCCAGAAGGAAGCGTGGAAAGGACAAGGCCAGGCCAAAGGTGGGGGCCCTACCCTGGGCCCCCCTGTGCTCCTCCACACATGCCAGAGCGACGGAGCCCATCGGGGGTCGGGAGCCTGCTGGTTGGATGGAGCTGTGACTGCTTCCCAGGCCCAGCCGTGGGGCTAATGGACAGGACAGAATAATTAAATTCCATCTTTTTCTCTATCACGGATCACAGAGAAAGCCAGATATTTTTTCAAGAACTTCTGCCAAGAGTTTTTATTGAAAAGTAATTGGAGTTTCTTCTTGGAGAGGGGCAGCCTTGCATGGGTGTCACCGCTGTAGAAACACAAATCCCCAAAGGACCAGCTGCGCTGAAACTGCTCAGAGCACACTGGTAGCTGGCCACCTCCACCCCGACACCAGCAGCCCCTGGACTGCAGAGCTTTCAGAAACCCCCCGTGGGGAAAAGGGACAACACTGGTGAGTGAAACCAATTCACTAATGTTAATCAGTCACCTACAGGGTGAGAGGCAGAAATACCCTGGCGTGTGTCCCTCCCTTTATGAGTGAGGATGATGAGATTCAGAGAGGTTCAGCAATGCACTCAAGGTCACACAGCTTGTCGATTAAAGGCCAGAATCAGAACCCAGGCCTTCCATTCCCATAAGCCCATGGTGGGCTGGGCTAGGTGCCCTGGCTGGGGCAGCAACTCTCAACGTGATGTGAAAACAGTGCCTGGACCATGGCTGGACATGGGTGAAGTTTGTGATTTCTTCACCCCACCATGGCCCTAAAAACTCTGCTGACCTAACTGGCCAAGTCTGTCTTCCTCCCTCTCTACCTCCACATCCAGCCCAGAGTTCAAGATTGTTGGGTCTTGTACCATGGCTGGATCACACCCCAAAGCATCTTTGCCCCAATGAAATCTAAAGAGGAATTATTGGAATTATTAAGTTAATTTAGCAAGGTTGATGGAATACAAAGACAGTTTATACAAATCAACCGTATTCCGGGACTTCCCTGGTGGTCCAGCAGTTAAGACTCTGCGCTCTCAATGCAGGGGGCCTGGTTTTGATTCCTCGTCAGGGAACTAGGTCGTGCACGATGCAGCTAAAGATCCCGCATGCTGCACGCCACAACTAAAGATCCCCCATGCCACAACTAAAAAGATCCTGCCTACAGCAACTAAGACCCCGCACAGCCAAATAAATAAATAAATAAATAAATAAAAAGCTTGCCTTCAATTAAAAAGAAAATCAACCATATTTCTATCTATTGACAATAACATCATTCACAAAAAGCATCAAATTATCTAGGAATAAATCTACTGAAAACTATAAAACATCATTGAGAGAAATTAAAGAAGATCTAAATAAATGGAAAGATATGTTCATGGATTGGAAGGCCTTATATTATAGATGTTAACTCTCTCCCACTTGATCTATAAATTCAATGAAGTCCCATTTAAATCTCAGAAGGCTTTGTGTATGTTGTGTGTGTGTGCGTGTAAATTTGCAAGTTGATTCTAAAATATATATGAAAATGCAAAGGTCCAAGAATAGCCAAGGCGATCTAGAACAAATAGAACAAAAGTGGAAGACGTTTAGGACCAGAAACGAGATCTATTATAAAACTACAGTAACTAAAACACTGTATTATTGGTGCAAAGATAGACAAAGAGACCCACACTTAGACATTCACCTGGTTTATTAAAAAGGCACGTACGAGTAGAGGAGAGAAAGGATGGACTTTTCAATAAATGGTGCTGGGTCAATTGGACATCCAAATTGAAAAGTAAAATAAAAAAATCTGACCCCTAACGCACACTACACATGAAAGTCGATTCCAGACGGATTGTAGATCTAAATGTTAAAAGAAGAACAATACAGCTTTTTTTTTTGCAGCGCAGTATGGCTTTCAGGATCTTAGTTCCCCAGACCAGGGATCAAACCCAGGCCCCGGCAGTGAAGACTCCAAGTCCTAACCGCTGGATCGCCAGGGAATTTCCAACAATACCAGTGTTAGAAAAAATGGGTAACTTACCTTCATGACCTCAGAATAGACAAAGGTTTCTTAGGACACAAAAAGCACTAACATTAAAGAAAACTTTGATAAAATGGATCACATTAAATTTAAGAATTTCTTTTCATCAGAATACATCATTAAGAGAATGAAGAGGCCTATCACCGAGTAGAAGAGGTCCTTGGAAGACATAAAACCACAAAATAAGAGGCCAAATGATCCACCTGCCAATGCAGGGGACATGAGTTTGAGCCCTGGTCCGGGAAGATCCCACATGCCGTGGAGCAACTAAGCCCGTTCGCCACAACTACTGAGCCTGTGCTCTAGAGCCTGCGAGCCACAACTACTGAAGATCACGCACCTAGAGTCCGTGCTCCGCAGCAAGAGAAGCCACCGCAATGAGAAGCCCGCGCATCACAATGAAGAGTAGCCCCCGCTCGCCGCAACTAGAGAAAGCCCGCGCGCAGCAACGAAGACCCAATGCAGCCATAAATAAATAAATAAATAAATTTATTAAAAAAAAAAAAATCTTAGTGATGGTGAAGAAATTAAAAAAAAAAAAGTGCTTCCTTGGTGGCACAGTGGTTAAGAACCCGCCTGCCAATGCAGGGGACACGGGTTCGATCCCTCGTCCGGGAAGATCCCACGTGCCACAACTACTGAGCCTGTGCTCTAGAGCCCACGAGCCACAACTACTGAAGCCCGCGCGCCTAAAGCTTGTGCTCCGCAACAAGAGAAGCCGCCACAATGAGAAGCCCGCGCACCGCGAAGAAGAGTAGCCCCCCCGGGCTCACCACAACTAGAGAAAGCCTGCGCGCAGCAACAAAGACCCAACACAGCCAAAAATAAATAAAAATATAATAAATAAAAAAAAAAAAGATGCCAAATGGCCCACAGTCATAGGCGGAGGGGTCAACTCATTAGCCGTATCAGGAAATGCAAATTAAGCCACACCCACAAGAATGGCTAAAATTAAAGACTAACAATGTAGTATCCGAGAGAGTATGAGCCACTGGAACTCTAAGAGAGCGTCAGTGGAACGTCCATGGAATAACCACATTTTTAAAATGTGGCAGTTTCTAATAGGGCTGAGTAGGAGCAATTCCATCTCTAGATACAAAAATGAATAAATCCTTTCACCAAAAGACACGTGCAAGAATGAGCAGCGTTGCTCATAATAACCAAAAATTATAAATAATCCAAATTCCCATCGGTGGCCACCTGGGTAAATTGAATATTCACAAAATGGACTATTGACACTGTAAAAAGCGCACGCAAACCACGTGCAGCCACGTGGATGAACTTCACAAAGATGACAGAGCCCCCCCCAAAGAGCACACACTGTGTGAGTCCATTTATCGAAGGTTCCAGCACAGGCAGGACAGGTCAAAGGCAGTGGCCTGCGGGTTAGCAGTTATCTTGGGGAGGGCAGTTACCAGAAGAGGCAGGAGAAGGGCTTCTAAGATGATGAAAATATTCTTTCTTGAGCTGGACGCTAGGACACAGGTGTGGTCAGTGTATGTAAAACATGTCAAGCCGCTGTCCTGCCCATCCTAAACCACCAATCTGACCCGTCAGCCCCCAGTGCTCCCCGATGCCCTGAGGACAACCCCCACCCCTGGGATGGGCTACTTGCCATGCTCTGAGCACCTCTAACTCTTCTAGGCCTTTAGCATTTGTCTTGTCATCGCATCTAGAAATGGCTTGCAACCACTCCATTGATGAGCGAATTCCTCGTGAAGCACCACCTCCTCCAGGAAGCCTTCCTTGACCACTCTAGGCAGATTCAGGCACCCACCTTCCCACCAATTGCCATGCATCCTGTGTACACCTTGCTGACAGCACTCGGTGGCGTGGACGGGGAACCTCTTGTGTACCCCTCTTCCCTGTGGGGCCATGTCTCACCCATTCTCGTATTCTGAAAAATGGGGGCAGAATATTCCTCCATCATATGGGGCTGCAAAGATGCTCGTGTGTCCTCTTGGGAAGCAGCAGTTTTGGGGAGGGGGGCGAGCAGATATGGAAGGGGACCCCCAGCTCATTGTCCAGGTAGCCTGCCTTGGAGGACCTCAGGGGGCCCCGGGGGAGGGGAGGGACTGCTCTCCTCCCGCAGGGGGCCGTCTGTCCCAGGTGCACCCTGGCAGCTCTGTGCCGGGAGCTTCCTCACTGTACACGGCAAGCGCTGCAGCCCCTGAGCAGCTGTTTTCCATTTCCACCAAAGTCAGTAAAAACGGAAGGGGTTTAAAGTAGAGATAAGGAAGATGTTTTGATGCTGAAGTTCATTATATTCTGGCTTGTGTCATGGTGGGAGGGGAGGAAGGGAGGAAACGTTCTCTTCCGATTTCACAAGAGCAGAGGGTCTGGCCCATGTGGAGCCATGCAGGTCATAATAATGATCAAAAGAAGAAAAAGCAACTGGAGTTCACAGAGCACTCAATCTGCCAGACGCTAATGGAAGGGCGAGACCTTGATGCACCGCTTTTCATGTAAATTTGTCTAATTCCTGCAACAGCCCAATGAGGGAAGAACCATTATTATCTCTGTTTTACAGATGCGGCAACCCAGGCACAGAGAGGTTAGGTAACTTGCCCAAAGTCACACAGCTAGTAGGTGCCAGAGGCTGGATTCAAACCCGGGGAGTCAGGGGCTGCCACTGGCTCTTAGCCATCATCCTGGCAGCCTCAGGAACTGGCCTGCTGAAAACGCCTGAAGTCCCAGGGGGCTCCTGGAGCCCTGCCCTCAGTGGCCCCCACCCTGCTGTCCTCTGGAAGTCCTACCCCCAGGGTTGTGGGGTGGGGCTCCACAGCCTTTCCCCAGATGCCATCCTGGCCCCTCACCCCAGCTGAGGGCACCACGGCATTTCCTTTCTAAAACATCAGGGCCCTTGACTTCTGTGGGGAAAAGACAGGAATTAAATAAATGCAACTTTTTAAGAAATGAGACCCTTCCCAAAAGTGAGTAGAGGCCCGTTGCTATGTAGGGATGACATGGTCCCTTTGCCCCCCTTCCCCAGAAGGCAGCTGGGCCCTAGTGAGAAGAAACCCAATCTGGCAGTGGCATGGGGTGGGGACTGTGGGGCCAGAGGGGCTGGCACGCAGGGAGGGGCATCAGTGGCTCCAAGAGGGTCAGGGCCCTGCTGCTGGGGAGGGGGTGTGGGAGGGGGCATAGAGAGAGACCAACCCACAGGCCACGTCCCTGTACCAGAATGCAGACCTTCAAGGGTGCGCGTGGGAGTGAGCATGAGTGTGGATACACTCAGGTCTAAGGCAGGGGGTCTACATGGGAGTGTCTCTGCGCGTGGACATTTGTGTGCACATTGTGTTTGTGTCTCTGTCTGGTACTATTTCTTTCTTTCTTCTTTTTGGCCGCACCACACGGCATGCGGGATCTTAGTTCCCAGACCAGGGATCGAACCCGTGCCCCCTGCAGTGGAAGCGCAGTGTCTTAACCACTGGACCGCCAGGGAAGTCCGTGTCTGGTCCTATTTCTGACACGTGGGTGGAAGCTCAGAAGCATTCGCCATCTCCACGGGCCCCGGGGTTTACAAAGCCCTTTCGCATCTTTGACATCTCTTGGTACCTTTGTGGCCAGTGAGGCCCCACAATCCATGGTCCCAACTTATAGCTGTGTCAAGGGCAGCTCAGAGTGGGAGAAGACCTCCCCAGGTCACACAGAACTGCAGCAAAAGCCCCAATGTGTTCTGGGGAAGGCCAGGAACCCTCCTCCCACCCCACCTACACCCTCCATGGGGACCCAAATGAGTCAGAAGAGGCTGCAGGAGGAGGAGCTCTTAAATCCAGGGGGCTGGTCCCCTGCTCTGGGAGCATACGCCTTCTGATGGACCAGGAATGGGGTCAGCATTAGGAACTGTGCTGTGTGTCCTCAGGCAGAGTTCAGCCCTCTCTGGGCCTCAACTTCCCATCAGTCAGATGCAGGGATGGACTGGATGCTCCCTTTCAGCCTTTTGTTCTCTGAGTCAGTAACCGTAACTGGAGTCAGAAGGCACATCAGCTGGGCATCCACCTTTCCCCTTCTCTCTCCTGTGGGAAAAGGAGCCAGGCTTTGCTTCCTGTAAGCAAATGGATCATACCACGGTGGCCCATTCCCTGGCTTCTGTGGTGAAAGGTGATCCCCTGGGAAGCATCCTGTTGGGCTGGAGAGGCCACTTGGTGGGCCCGGGCAATCCACAGCCCAGGTGAGGAGCACCCACACCGGGCCCTCAGCTTTCCTCCACAATAAAATGGAACAATAGTCCCTGCCCTGTGTATTCACGAGGCCCAGTCCAGATCTTTGCCATGGGCTTTGGTACTCGCGCTTGCGCAGGAAGGATATGCAGGAAGGGGCAAACTCTCCTGGGTCCATGCTGGGCGAGGCAGTTGCTTGGACGTCCAGAAGCCGTCAGGAGGACAGCACAGCCGGGGAGAGTGCAGCGTCCTCGGGACCCTCCAGGCAGCAAAGATCCAGCCTTCTGGCCAGCAAAGCCTTTGGTATCTGGACCATTTTGGAGAGAAACTCATCTGAGAAGTACTGACTGCCCAGCCGCCAGAGTGGAGGTATACAGCACACCTGTGCTGACCACAGGGCACCCAAGTGTGGAGGGCGCTCACCCCTGAAATGAACGTCTCCACTGCACCCCTCCTTCCGCCCTCACTAACCACCGGGATTCCTGAACCCTGGATTCTGGGTCTGGATTCATGCTCTCCCCGAGTCCCTTCTGTGTTGATGATGACGTAGTAACGAAAGCCATACTTCTTGGGTATCTCTAACGCTCCTCGGGCGTCACCATGTGCATTACGCATCTTCCCCATAGGTGTTTTGGTTCCTCTGTTACAGATGATGAAAACGGAGACTCTGAGAGGTTGTGAAGTTGCCCCAGGCCCCACAGGCAGGGGCAGGAACCAGATCAGAGATGCTCCAAAGCCAGCGCTCTTTCCTTCACGATTCCTGGCCACGTTGGAAACCTCCTCAGCAAGGGAGTTAGAACTGTAGCGTCGGTGAGTGCACCCAAGAAAAGTGTGTGTGCTTTAGTGCCTGGACCCTGGGGCCCCCTGGGGCTGATCCAGCCCTGTCGTGGCTGTGTCTCTGGACAGGTGAGTTATAGCAGGTGATGGCAGGTTTGTTTGACACAATGAATGACTTTCTCATCAGCGCTGCTCCCAACGGGCTGTGGAGTGGCTTCCCTTCAGACTGGCACGGCTGGGGGAAGTCCGTCCCCAGAAACCCCTGGCATGAGAATGGAACAGCCAGAATCCCGCAGCATAAAGGACTTCTTGGTCCTTGGTTGGGGCTGGAGGAGGGCCCCCGCAGCTGGGGGGTGCTTGGGTGAAGGTGGCTGTGGGACCATTTGCTCAGCAGAGCGGTTTCCAGCCTTCCAGGAACATCCCTCAGGACTTAAAGGGGGTTTTATCACAACAGAAATAAGAGATCCAGTCTCTGCAGCCATTTGGGGGATCGAGGAACTGGGGGGAGGGTCATCCCTGCACATGTTTTATCTTTCAGGGTTTTCCGAGGTTTGTGTTCTTAAACTGAAGTTATTGTTTGAAGTGTTCTTCCTCTTTTTTCCTCATCCAGAAAGAAATCATAAATATCTCCAGGGTCCCACAGAGCTGGCAGGCGGCCTTGCCTGGATCTGAAAGCTGACACCAGGCACAGCCCAGGGAGACGAGCTCCGATTCCCGATCCTCTTGGACATGTGGCGTCAGTACTGCCACCATCACTCTGTGTCAGTGGGAAAGAATCCCTTTTAACAAGGCTCCAAGCCCAAGGTCAAGGTTCAGGGCCATAAAGCAAAGCTGGCTGACAGAATATGGGAGGGGCTGCCTGACTCTGCTGGGTAGAGCGCCCACAGCCTTGGCCCCAGGCTGGGGCCTGCCCCTCCTGCAGCGCTGGTCCAGGCTCAGGAGAGGTGATGAGCTCTCTTGGGGAAACAGATGAGGTGCCCCAAAGACAGCAAGAAGGGGCCATAGTCACTTTGGTCTTGGGGCTTTCAGAGGAAAATGGTGGCAGAATTCAAAGTCCCCAGGCGGGAGGTCTGGACGGGGCAGTGCATCAGAGGAAGCCCAGGCCAAGAGGCCTGGGAATCAGCTCTGGCCTTTCCGTGCATGCACCTGGGCAGGCCCCTTCCCCTCTTGGGGTCTCTATCCCTCCAAAGGCAAGGGGAAGGCCCAAGGTAGCTTCAGCTTCTATTCAGGGGTCATCTGGGCTCCAGGAAAGGCTTGGTGTCTTCGTGCCGCCATCTGCCTCTTGACGGCTGTTTAGGGGAGCTGGGACGTGAGTGTGGGATGCTTCCTCTGACACCAGGTCTCCCGAGTTCTCTATAAGAGGTCCAATCTCAGTCTGGAGGACCATGAGCCTGACCTCATGTTGGAGAGAGCCCAGAGCAGCAGTTATCAAATGCCCCTTTTTTTTTTTTTTTTGGCTGTGCCCCACGGCATGCAGGATCTCAGTACCCCGACCAGGGATCAAACCCGTGCCCCCTGCAATGGAAGCACAGAGTCTTAACCACTGGACCGCCAGGGAAGTCCCATCAAATGCCTTTTTAAAAGGAAGAAGTTTTTTTCCTACACACAATGGCTTCTGGGACCCCAACAGGTACCAAATCAAAGAGAGGCTGCTCCGACTGCAGGGGGTGGGAGCCCAGAGCCCCCAAATCAGCCACCATCTGCCCCCTGGGTTCAAGGTGGGCAAGAGGTAGATGGGTCTCGGTGTCCCCACCCCTGGTTCTCAGACACCCAAGGGAACAGCATGTGAAGAGGCCCATCCCACGTCCAGTGGGGGACGTAGTGCCCACACAGAAGCTTCCTGCTTCGTGACAGGGGGCCGTTTGGACTCAGCTCCCCCAGGCAACGTCTGGGGCTTACATTCTTCCGGGCCTGGCCTGCCCCCTCCCTCAGGGGCCACCATGCACTGGTCAGCTGCCCCTCCACCCTCCTAGCCAGGAGTGGGTCTGGCTGGAGCCCAGGCCCACGTGGCCTCCTGTCGAGACACGGAGGGAGGAGGAGTGGGCAGGTGACAAGACTCCTGACTCCCAGGGTCAAACCTGGACTGCATCCTTCCCAACAGGAGGAGGTTGTCATGGCAACTAAAGGACCACTTGAGATGGGGCCCAGACCTTCACTGGGGATGGATTTTTCTGCTAATTGCCTGTAGTTTCCAGCTCCTGATCTGACTTTCTAGATCACAAGTCAGACACAAGCTGACTCTTTCTTAGAGACACTTTCCCTCCACCGACTGTCCCAATAGCTTAAAACACATTCGAACAACAGAAAGGCATTTGTGCAGGATTTATGGTGTTTGCCTAATAGCTCAAGGCTTAGTCATCTCTCTGGGCCCTGCCCCTCGACAAGAGATGAGGATAATCAAGGCCACCTCCTAGGGCCCCGAACCAGTTAGAGAGAATGCGGGATCAGCACAGAGTACGTGCAGAGAAAAGGCAGCTATTATCTGTACTCATATTAGAAAGCAAATCTCCCATACAATTGTAAAGACCAGAAGCGTCTTAGGGCTATCTCACCGGGCCCTTTCTTTTCACAGATGAGAAAACAGATCTGGGGTGGTAAGTGGTTCATGGCCACAGTCACACATTTGAGGTGGTGGCCCACCCAGGGCTAAAACCCAGTTCTGGGTTTGCACCTTTTCACCTTCCCAGGGCAGGCACCTCATTACTCCCCCTTAGTCATTTACACCATAGTAAGAATGAGTCCATACAGTACCACTGGGAGCACAACACCTTACAAGAACTCTGCCATCCCTCTCTCCTGCCAGAAGAGCCTTAGAGGAAGATAATATAATCCCCATAATTAAGGAGGAGCAAGATGGTCCAGCCCAGAAAGGTAAAATGTGGCCCAGGGTCCGGAAATGCCAATCCTCCTTGCTCAGCGGCTCCATCTGCGTGCAGATTAGAGGAGGGGGATGAGAAACCTTCTGCTCAGGCACGGAGTGCGGTTACTGGGTCGGGGTTCTTATTGGCCACATTTTCCCGCATTCCAGATCCTGGTCTGGAGCAGCGGGAGAAGTTTCTTTTCCAGGAACAGGTCTCATGTCCACACTGGTCCTACCCCAGGCTCCTGGGAGCCCTGCTGGACTCACCAAGTGGCAGATGGGAGAAGGCTCGGGCCAGAAGCAGAGCCATTGCAGAGGAGGTGAGGGGACCGCCAGAGGCTGGCCTCGGTGGGTGTCTGATGCCTGCTCCCTGCTCACAGCTGGGCTGCAGTATGCGGGGAGGGAGAGCCCAACCCTCCTCCCTTCAGCCTCTCTGAGCTTTAGGGATATGGGGGGCGGGGGGGCAGGCGGGCCAGGGAATCCGGCAGATTCCAAGGAAGCGGTCTCGCAGAACCCAAGGGCCTGGGGTGGAGGGGCAAAGAGTGGAGCGGGGAGGGGCTGGGGTAGGACCCAAACAGCACCGCTCTGGGACCACTCACCATCCCAGCCAGAACCAAGTCCAAGGGCGAAAGGAGTCTGAAATGAGCCTCCCTACTGGGAGTGCGGGGCACCCGGTCTCCTCTTCCTCCAACACTGCCCCCTCAGCCCCGTATCCAGGAGCCCCAAGAGGCAGCCGTCCAAGACTACAAAAGTCTGCCCATCTGGTGGGTGTGAAATGCTATCTCATTGTGGTCTGAATTTGCATTTTCCACACCACTGATGAGGCTGAACATTTTTTCATAGGTTTTGGAGCCATTTCTCCCCAGCGCCTCCCCTCCAGCCGTGAAAGACCTGTCCGTGTTCTTGACCCATTTCTCTGTTGGATTTTTCTGTCTTTTCCATATTGATTCACGTGAGTTCTTTCTGTATTTCTGATACCAACCCGTTGTCAATTTTACGCATTGCAAGTATCTCCTCCCAGCCTGTGGCTTCTGTTTTTGCCTTTGGTAAGGCTGCCTTTTGTCAGAGAGAAGTTTCCCAAGCTACTTTTTTTTTTTTTTTTTTGCCACGCCATGAGGCATGCGGTATGGTAGTTCCCCTGACCAGGGATTGAACCCGTGCCCCCTGCATTGGGAGCTCGGAGCCTTAACCACTGGACCACCAGGGAAGTCCCCCAAACGATTTGCTTTTAATTCCTTTAAAGGTATCAGGTGGAGTCGTGATAGTTCCCTCCCTATCCCGTTCACAATTTAAAGGGGCAATTCTAATGACTCACTCATACTAGCGTGATATTGACTTACTTGGTAGCTGAGTTCTACACGGCCAGAAGTTCCTTCCTCTACCTTGTTTCCCAGGAGTTTCCATCATGAATAGGTGTTGAATTGTATCTCTTAAACTGTTCGTGAGCTGAGTCACATGAATAGATTTTCTAAATTCTCCTTGGTCACAATCTATCACTTTCTGTGCATGGCCAGATTTAAATAGCTAATATTTTATTTCGGATTTTTCACTTGACTCATCTATAGCTCCAACCCAGAACCAACTCGGTGGTCCCAGAACTAGGGTAACTTTCAGTCCTGAACCTGTGGGAGGTTGAAGCCCAAGGCTTTGGTTCCTCAGGCTTATTTTTCCCCTTCCAAAGTCCAGACAGACAAGCTTCCTCGTTACCGTGAGCCAGGGGTGGACTTTTCCTGTCTCTTCTTTCACTACGTCTCAGCTATTGCACCCTGTAACACAGGAGCCCACCCTTTCCCCCTGTTTTGGCTCAGGTATAAAACTCCAGATTCCCAGGACCCACTTCCCCGCCTACCACGGGCAATCACAGCAACAGCGTCAGACCCTCTGCTTCCTTAGCTTACTGGGCACCGGAGCTTGAGGGGGCCACAGAGCCTGGATGGATCCTGCGGGCCCCCGCTTGGTCTCTGCCCTGGAGGGGAGGCACAGAAGCATCGGCAACCTCTTCCCTGCTTTTTTCCAAGCTGAAGTTCTATGTAAAATGTAAAAGAAATGGTTCTTGAAAATGCCGATGAATGAGGCAGAAGGATACAATCTTCCTCCTAGTCGACCAGCCGACCCAAGCACAGGGTAATAGTACATGGTTCTTAAGCGCTGGTAGAATTCACAGTAGTCTGATGTGAAGAGGTCACCTGGGCCTGGATTATGGAGAGATTCTCAGTGTGTGAGCTTTGCCCTGGGTTCACACCTTCATGAACAAGGGCTCCTGCTACTGGCCAGAACCAACTCCCTTGGGCCCAAAGTTCCTTCTGTAGCATACACTTACTATATATATATATATATATATATGTGCATATATTCATACACACATATACACACATATATATCCCCAAGGACTGATGTCCAAGCTCTGAATGAGCGTGAGGAGTCTGATGCTGGGATCACACACACACACAAACACGCACGCACATACACACACAGGTGCACACATGCACATATACTCACAGCACGTGCAGACGCCCGCACACGCACACCATACATCATGACACTCTCTGATACTCACAGCACGTGCAGACGCCCGCACACGCACACTATACATCATGACACTCTCTGATACTCACAACGCGTGCAGACGCCCGCACACGCACACTATACATCATGACACTCTCTGAAGTCTTCCTTTTTCTTTTTTTTTTCTGGCTGAGACTTGTGGCTCGTGGAATCTTAGTTCCCAGACCAGGGATTGAACCCAGGTCCCCGGCAGTGAAAGCACTGAGTCCTAACCACTGGACCGCCAGGGAAGTCCCTGAAGCCTTCCATATAGGACATTCCAGGTTGAGACTTGACTCAAAAGCCAAGAGTTGGGACACCCCTCCATCCAGCCCCGAGGCCTGTGGCATGTGAGGGTCTGGGGGAGCCCGGCAGAGACAGCGGCCAGCTCTGGGAGGCAGGCCTGAGGCTGTACGTGAAGGGGGAGGCCAGGTCTCAGCACCGATCAGCTCCCAGAGCATTCCCCAGATGGCAATGACCCTGGCAAATTCCGGAACACAGAACTGGGCACTCACAACTGCCCAACATTGGGAGAAATAGATAGTAAATGACCTCACAGATATTCATTTGGCAAACGCTGCCCAGGACCCTGGCACTGGCCCTGGCATTCAAGATTCAGGGAGTGAGAACACAGACCCATGGCCCTGGGAGAGGTAATCTACGGGACCATTATAACAGCGAGCCAAGGAAGCCAAGGGGGTGGGGCAGGGTAGTCAAGGAGGGCTTCCTGAGGGTGGCGGCCAGAATATAAAGAGTAAGTCGGAATTACTGGGAAGGGAAAATGGTACTTAGGTAGTTTCCAAATCTAACTTCGTTCATAATTCCCCAGACTGATGCCGGGAATCCAAGACTCCAGCTCAGGCGTGCCCAGGGCTCCATCAGGTGCCTATTGGTCCAAAGCAGCAGGATCTCTCACCGACCGTAGAACCTCCTTCCCAACAAGTGGGGCTGGTCTGCATTCGCAGGAGTCCATGATGGCTGTAACCACAGTTGGTCCCTCAAGGAACATTGAGGCTAAACTCCATCTTATCTAGATGGGAACAATGGCCCAGAGAGGGTAGGAATCTACCCAAGAAAGCCCAGTCAAGAGCACAGCTGGACCAGAGCCTGTGGCCCACACGCCAGCTCCAGAAGGGCTCAGGCCTCTGCAAGTTCTCCATCCTGCAGTTGTCCTCAGCCCCGTCGGGGTTCCCCAGGCTGTTACCAGCTCCCTTAAGGAAAGTCTCAAATTCTCTGGACAACGGGCTCCCCATCACCTGTGGTGTCAAGTGCAAACCCCTCAGCTTGCCCTTCAACACCCTCACAGAGTGGCTCTGGACACCCCCAGCCAGAATCCCCCACCTGTCACCTTCCCCACATCCTCCCTGTGCATCACATCGCATGGCCTGCAGTTCCCAGAGCAGATCTTGCCCTTCTCTGGCTCCTGAACTTTGCACAGCGTCTCTGTGACAGGGCCCTCCTTGACCCCACTGACAGACGCCTCAATCATGGCCGAGCAATGGACCTGGAAGGACTGGGGCCCCACGTTGGGAGGTTGGTGGTCTCGGGGGACTTTGAGGAAACCATTGCCCCTTGACGCTTTGGGCAGGGTTGGGCTGTGCCCATATATAGCACCACTGTCTATAAGCCGACTGCAGCCCCACCCTAGGACAAGACACGGAGACCACAGTTTTGATCAAAGGCTACAGAACCCAGACCAAGTGCAAATACGAGGAGGCACCAAAGCATCCTTCACCTTTTGAAAAAGGAGGAGGAAGAATTTTACCTTGAATAAAGATAGAGAAATAGACTCAGCAGATGCCAACTATTATATATATAGGATGGATAAACAACAAGGTCCTACTGTATAGCACAGGGAACTATAATGTCCTGTGATAAACCACAACGGAAAAGAATATGAAAAAGAATGTGTGTGAATATATATATACATATATATATATATATGACTGAATCACTTTGCTGTACAACAGAAATTAACACAACATTGTAAATCAATTATATTTCAATAAAATAAATTAAAACAAATGAAATAGACTCAGAGACTCAAAGAAGAAATGGGAGTTAGACAAGATCACCCCAAAGAAGACAGGGCTTGAACCCCACCTGCCTACCTCCCAGGACGATGCTCCTTCCTCCATCCACACTGCCCACCCCACCCCAGGCCAGGGGGGCTGGAGCTGGGATCCTCAGATGGAGAGTCGGCACCGCTGGACCAGCCATCTGCAGGCCGCAGAACCCCCGCAAGCCTGCAAGGGGACAGCACCTCCCAGCTTCGTGACCTGATGATAAGAAGATGTCTCGAGAAGCATCTCCGTGGGAGAGGCTTCCGTCTCGACATCTGGCCAGGAAGGGCCGTCTCCACATCTGGCCAGGAAGGGCCGAAGGGCTGCCTCCAGCTCTGTGCGTTCTTGGAGGCCCAGCAGCAGAGCCCAGCTGGGGCTCTGGGCAGCTGCAAGTGATGCAGAAACTCAGCAGCTGGAGCCCTTGTGGGTCCGCGAAGTGAGGGAGCCTCAGTCTGCTCCATTCTGGGAAGTGCAGGAGACCGGGCGGCAGGCCGGCATCACACCGCCAAGGCCATGAACCCGGAGGGGCTGGGGCTGGTGCGGAGGAAGGGATGGCTGGTCAGGGGAGTCCACATCCCACACCCCATCCTCCAGCAGGCGGCCAAGGGCTCTGGGTCACTAAAGCTATTGGGGCTTAGGGAGAGGAAAAGGACTGCACGCTGAGGCCAGGAACAGAGGACCCCTCAGGAGAATACGTCTATTGGAAAGGCAGGGGGTTATTCCCCTAAATGTCTCACCCAGCCGCACTCGGCAGAGTGCAGTATGCTCGCGTCGGCAGGGCTCAGCAGCTGTGTTACGGCCAGTAGAGGGCTCCAGGCAGGATGGAACCCAGGATGCTTCTCCCTCCACCGTTCACGCGTTCAACCTTCCACCATCCGTTTATGCAACAGATGCTCTACTGTGTCCTGCCACGGGTCAGGGGCTACGACACATAGTGGGTCCAACATGCTCCTTGACCTTGAGTCTGATGGAGGAGACATGGGGTCCCCAGACAGCTCCTGTGATGTCCCGTGTGCTGTCATAGTAGTAGTGATGGGCCCTTTGAGAACACGGAGACATGATTTGTCCACAGAGGCCCCCAGAGCGGGAACAAGCAAGTGAAGACGGCAGGGACGCTGGTTAGGGGAAAGGCCAGCCCGGGCAGGGGCCCCAGAGCGCAGAGAGCCCAGCACGCCCCGGGTCAGGGTAGCTAGAACACGGGCCCCGGTCTCATCATGCCGCGCCCTGCATGCCTGCTAAGGTGCCTGGGATTCATCCTCAGAGCGGCAGAAGCAGATGAACAATTTAAAAGAGGGAATAAGAGGCAGCAGAGGCTTCACCATGAAGCTTAGGCTTCTGGAACCTTCACCTGCAAGGGGTCCTTCAAGAGAGAAACCCTAGGCAATGTGTTCACACGCTCACAGGTTTTTGTAAAATTCACCAAAGTAAGAGTTTTCTATGTATTCTTTTTATTTAAAAGCCCCTCAAGTCGGATAAGCTTCAGGGCCCGTGAACCCGGATCTGCCCCTGGATGATGAGATCAGATCTGGTTGTTAGAAGGTACTCCCGGCATAAGATGTACGACACCAGGGGTGAGCCCGAGCGTGAGCGATGGACCTTGGGTGATTAGGGTGTGTCCATGTAGGTTCATCCATTGTGACAAATCCACCCGTCTGGTGGGGGATGTCAGTGATGGGGGAGGCTGTGAACGGGTGGTGGCAGGGGGTACAAGGGAACTCTGTGCTTCAGCCCAATTTTGCTGTGACCCTAAAGCTGCTCTGAAAAAAATTAAGTCTTTTAAAAAAACAATTCCTGGGGAATTCCCTGGCGGTCCAGTGGGTAGGACGCTTCCACCGCGGGGGGCATGGGTTCCATCCCTGGTCGGGGCACTAAGGTCCAGCAAGCCGCGCAACGTGGCCAAAAATAAATAAATTAATAAATTTAAAAAAATTGCTGTTGGAAGGTGCTGCCGGGCTGAGTGTGGGAGGTGGACGGTGTCCATTTTCTTAGAAGAGGGTCTTGCCCACTTTTTCTGGACACACAGTAGGGTATTCCGGGAACACTTGCCCCCTTCCTTTTGGGAAAACTTTTCCCAGCCCTGCACTTAGGTGGGTTCTAAATGCTGAGGGCATTTCCGATAGACAAGCAAGATTCCATCACTTGCTCAGCCCCCCTGTGGCCGGTGACCGTGACACCTCCCAGGCCCACACCTGACCCCATGGGATGGGGCAGCTGCAGGGAGCTGGTGACAGAGTCTGGCCTGGGAAGACCAACGGCATCTAATATTCAGTCTGACATCATTTGGCTGCAGTTCCCAGAGACTAAAATTAGGCCGAGGAAATTTCGGATGCTGCTTCAGCTTTCCAAAAACAACAGGGGTGGGGGCCAGAAAATGGATCATAAAAGAATTTTTGTGACTCAGTCCCAGCTAGGGAAAACAGATATGAGCTCCACTTATGGGAAGAGGTAGAGGAATCTTTTATCCATTCACTATAAAGGGAGACCCAAGCTCCCTGAGCTAGCACACTCCCACTAGGGGTTTCCTGGTTTATCCCCATTTCACCAGTGGACCCGAGAGATGCCAGGCCCTGTCCAGGATCAGCTGGAAGCTGGCTGGGCTCCATCTTGAGCCCCACTCCTCCATACTCCTCCATACTCCTCCATACTCCTCCTCTCTCTTCCCCCCAAGAACAGAGTTTCCTTTGGGTTTCTTCCCCAGTTATGAGGGATGTGGGGGTCTCCCAAAAGTCCTGCTGCTCTATCAGAACTTAGTGTGTTTACCCCCAAGGATCAGCTGAGAAAGGTCTGGGCCACTCTAGTGGGTAGGCAAGTGCCTGAGAATTTGTGGGGTTTTCGTGGCTTTTTTGGTTTGTTTTTCTATAAATCTATTTATTTTATTTATCTTTGGCTGCGTTGAGTCTTCGTTGCTGCACACGGGCTTCCTCTAGTTGTGGCGAGTGGGGGCACTCTTCGTTGCAGAGCACAGGCTCTAGGTGCACGGGCTTCAGTAGTTGTGGCGCACGGGTTTAGTTGCTCCGCGGAATGTGGGATCTTCCTGGACCAGGGCTCAAACCCGTGTCCTCTGCCTTGGCAGACGGATTCTTAACCACTGAGCCACCAGGGAAATCCCAAGTGCCTGAGAATTTGAAAAGTGACCCTTATCCCATGTGAAATGGGACCCGGCAAAGATTAGGGGGGGTCTCTCCTTGTTTTCCCACTGAGGCCAAAGGACCTTTGGATGCAGGCTTCTTAATGAGAGATCAGGGAACCCTCGAAGGTTTTCAGTCTCTGAACCCTTGGAAACCGTAAGCAAGATGATCTGTCCTGGGCATGTTTTAGAAGAAACTGTCTGAAGTTTTGTCCAGTTCTCAGAGTTGGGGATCCATGACCCCCCTAAATGTTAAGACCACTGCCTTGATTGTCCAGTTCAATCCCTCCTCTTACAGACGAGGAAGGAGGGAAGATTGGTTGGAGATGCTGAAACACACACATGCAGGTCAAAAACTGGTAGAAAGATGGAGCGGAGGAAATATCAGGGCAGAAAATGGAGCCAGGGTTTAAGTGAGGGGATGAAAAATGGAACTGGGAGAACCACCACAATTGTCAACAGTTCGATAGTATGGGGCTCTAGGCGTTCTAAAAGGTAAGACAGAGAATCACATCCCTAGAACAGAAACCACCAGCTGCTGGAGAAAACGGAACTTGCACTTCTGGCAAAGGTCTGAGGAGCTCCTTCAGGGGCCTCCCAAAAAGGAGGGTAAGTGGAAAGGTGACGTCCCCAACGCCTCTGCAGCAGAAAGCCATATCGGCACATAAGGAGCCTCTCCCAGGACCTCCCAAGGCCTCTAAAAGCAAACCTGGGCAAGGCAGCCCCCTTACCTGTCCTGCGGGCCATTCTACTGCCCTCACATGGCTATGGTGAGAATTACAGGCGCGCCAGCTGGCGTGAATCCCCACCCCAGGCCGAGCCAGGCCCAGAGTAGGCAGGAGCTGTACACAGATGTGAGTTTTCTTCCTCAAAATGAAAAGAACAGGGACTTCCCTGGTGGCACAGTGGTTAGGAATCTGCCTGCCAATGCAGGGGACATGGGTTTGAGCCCTGGTCCGGGAGGATCCCACATGCCATGGAGCCACTAAGCCCATGTGCCACAACTACTGAGCCTGCTCTCTAGAGCCCGTGAGCCACAACTACTGAGCCTGTGTGCCACAACTACTGAAGCCTGAGCCTACAGCCCGTACTCCGCAACAAGAGAAGCCACCGCAATGAGAAGCCTGCGCACCACCACGAAGAGTAGCCCCCGCTCGCCGCAACTGGAGAAAGCCTGCATGCAGCAACGAAGACCCAACGCAGCCAAAAATAAATAAATAAATACATTTTTTTTTAAAATGAAAAGAACAGGACAAGTCACCATCGAGGACTGTTGAAAGGTAGGGAGAAGCCAGGTGGGCAACTGTGAGGAATTTTCTGGCATCTTCAGCACTGCAGTATTCCGAGAGCATCCCCCAACAGAGCTGTAATCCTGGCAGCGCAGCAGAGACTTGGGTCTGGTCTGGGGATTTCATTTCCAACTCACTGGGCAAATGCTTTCAGAGTTGCAGAATAAACAAACAGGGAGGCGGATGGGAAAACTAACATCCTCCACCCACACCCCCAAACAGCAGATTGAAAGTGTGACTCCAACACAAGGGCTACGGAAGACTGCAGACCCGGAAGATTTTCAGTAGCTCCACCAACGGGAAAGAGAACTGTGCTCTCTGAAGAAGCCAGAGAGGGATCAGCCGTAAGTGGGAGCCAGGAAAGGGCGATACCCCTCCACACTGGCAGAGCCAGCTCAGAACTGGCCTGCCCACGGCAATTACAGCTCAGAACATAGAGCCCTTGAGGGAGCCACGCAGCCTCAGTGTTGAGCAAGCCCAAGGATTCATTTCATAAACAAGGAAACGGAGGCTCAGAGAGCCCAAGGCCTTCCCCACAGCACACGATGGGAAGTGGCAGAGCCAGGGAAAGAACCCAGGCCTTTGAAAAAGACAGAGCCGTAAGTCTCGGCCAGCTGATTTTCATCAAGGGTTCCGAGATCATTCAACGGGGAAAGAAGAGTCTCTTCCACAAATGGTGCTGGGAACACTGGATATCCACGTGCAAAGAATGAACTTAGACCCCCATCTCACACTATATACAAAAATCAACTTGAAGTGGACCAGTGACCTAAATGTAAAGCTGAAACCATAAAACTCTTAGAAGAAAACACAGGGTAAGCCTTCATGGCCTTGGATTCGGCAATAAATCCTTAGATGTGCCACCAAAAGCACAAGCAACAAACGAGACAATAGATCAACTGGGCTTCATCAAAATTAAAAATGTTTGTGCATCAAAGGACATTATCAAGAAAGTGAAAAGACCGCCTACAGAATGGGAAAAGTATTTGCAAATCCTATATCTGAAAAGGGTCTAGTGTCCAAAATATCTTGCAACTCAACAACAAAAAGACAAACAACCCAGTTTAAAAAAGAGAAAAGGACCTGAATAGATAGTTCTCCTAAGAAGACATACAAATGGGCAAAAGCACACAAAAAGATGCTCAACATCATTAGTTATTAGGAAAATACAAATCAAAACCACAATGAGCTACCCCTTCACACCCTCTACGATAGTTAATAATAAAAAATTTTTGGAGGAATTCCCCAATGGTCCAGTGGTTAAGACGCTCCGTTTTCATTGCCGAGGGCGTGGCTTCGATCTCTGGTCGGGGAACTAAGATCCCACAAGCCTCACGGTGTGGCAAAAAAAAAAGGAAAAACAAAACAAACAGAAAATAGCAAGTGTGTACGAGGATGTGGAGAAATTTGGAACCCATGTACATTGCTGCTGGGAATGAAAGATGGTCCAGTTGCTATGGAAGACAGCTCGCTGGTTATTCATTAAGGTAAACAAAGAACTACCATATGACATCGTGTAACAGGGAAGAGCTAGATCAGACTCCACGTTCCATCTATTTCTTTGACTTTAACGTTTGCTTTTTGTTGCTTTTGTTATTGTAATCATACATAATGGCCTGCCTCAAGGAACCCTGGCCACCTGTGAATGGCTGCAAGAAAAAAGAAACTAACACACCCCCTCACCAAGGCTGGTCACTCCAGGACATGTTTTGCAAGACTGATGGCCCTTTTACTTTACTTCCTCACCGCCTCTCCCTCTCTGACTCTATAAAGGAAACTGGCACCCAGACCCAGATAAGTTGGTTTTTCAGAGACGCTAGTCTGCCATCTTCTCGGTCTGCCAGATTTCCGAATAAAGTCGTATTCCTTGCCTTAGCGCCTCGTCTCCGATTCACTGGCCTGTCGTCCGGCGAGCAGAGCGAGCTTAGACTCGGTAACGAATTTGGCTTGGCCAGCCGGGCGCCTTGCTGCCTAGCTGGTCCCGCTCGGGGAATGTTGGGGCAAGGCCCTAGCAGCTGCCCGGACCATTTGTCCTGAAGATCTTCCCTTCAAAGTTCCCTTGAAGTGGCACCAGGTACCCCAGCACTTGGCAGTTGAGGCCAGGAACCGAGAAACTTCCATTTGGGGAACTTTGGTTCCATCTGGGGCTACAAGTCGACGGACTCGATTCGATTCTGGGGGGTAGGTCGCTCTGGCCTGCACGCTGGGAACATATTCCCCCTTCAGTCTGGGCTTTTCCTTTACGGGAAAGCCGATCGGGTCGGGGTACCTGCTGGAGGGGGGAATTGTTGTTGCACTCTACCTGATTCTGGGAACCAGTTCACTGGGAACTAGTTCGTTGGTTTTGTAGGGTAAGTCTACCCGATCTGGGAACGGGTTCGTTGGTCTTGTCTTGGTTTTGCGCGCATCAGTGCTAGAATTTGTGCCTTTTGTGTTGGAATTTGTCTGCGTCTTTTTTTTGCGGTACGCGGGCCTCTCACTGCCGTGGCCTCTCCCGTTGCGGAGCACAGGCTCCGGACGCGCAGGCTCAGCGGCCATGGCTCACGGGCCCAGCCGCTCCGCAGCATGTGGGGTCTTCCCGGACCGGGGCACGAACCCGCGTCCCCTGCATCGGCAGGCGGACTCTCAGTCACTGCGCCACCAGGGAAGCCCGTATTAAACTTTTAAAAGTGGAAAATATCTATCCTGAAGGAGAGCCCTTTGGGGAATATATTAGATAAATGGGCAAAACATAGCCGTGAGGCAATGACTAAGAAAGACGTGATGTACTATTGTAATAGGGTGTGGACCCAATATACGTTAGGATCAGAAGAACGATGGCCCCTGAATGGCTCACTTAATTATTACACAATCTCACAGTTAGAAATGTTCTGCAAAAGAGCAGGGAAGGACCTCTCTGGTGGTGCAGTGGTTAAGAATCCGCCTGCCAATGCAGCGGACATGGGTTCAAGCCCTGGTCCGGGAAGATCCCACATGCGACAGAGAAACTAGGCCCGTGCGCCACAACTACTGAGCCTGCGCTCTAGAGCCCATGAGCCACAACTAATGAAGTCCATGCGCCTAGAGCCGGTGCTCTGAGACAAGAGGAAGCCACCGCAACGAGAAGCCTGCACACCGCAACAAAGACCCAACACAGCCAAAAATAAATAAGTAAGTAAATAAATAAATTTACTTAAAAAAAAAAAAGCAGGGAAAAGAGATGAGATTTCATATGTAGGAGCATTTATGCTATTGCATCAGGAGGAAAAGGAGTCAGAGGGCTGCCCCTTTATGGCGCAGCGGTCTGAAAGGAAACCCAAGGGGAAACCTGTTCGAATAGAAAAAAATGAGAGTGGGGACATGTTTCAAAACTTAACCCCCCTTCCAGCCTATCCAGCTCCCCCAGGGGCTGGGCGAGCTGCACCGGCAGTTGTTCCAACTGCCCCCCTCCCGTGCCGCCAACATATTCACTGCCTCCTGTTTCCCCTACCCAAGGGGATCAAATAGAAGTTTCTATGATAACCTCCAGGGCCCAGGGACCTGGTTTAGTACCACCATCTAAGACCCGACAGGGCACCCAATTTGGACCGGGAGCCACTTCTGCAGCAGGGCAATTTCCCTTGCCCCAATATCTGGTAAGAGGCCGGGGGACTGACTCCCTTGCACTTGAGGCGTCTGATTCTGATTTCCCCACAGGGGCCTGGGTAACATTGACAGTGGGGAACAAGTTGATTGATTTTCTAATAAATACGGGTGATCTTAAGAGGCTTGTAGATACTAAACAAAGGGGAAACAAAGTCATCCTAGGAGAAACTTGACTGTATCTTTGAGATACAAATGTCCTATCTGATCTTCTCAAAAACCCTTATCTCTGCCATCTTTTTAAAATGCAAATCTTGAAAAGGCGGGTACAGTAATTTAGAACTTGACTTGTTTTCCTTTCCATAAATATTAGTAGAAAGAGTTTAGTCATCTAGACAAGTGAGCTTGATTTGTTCCATCTGCCAGAAAACTAACTTTAATCCAACCTCTTTTGTAAACTGATGGGTTTTACATTCCTGTACCTGACTCAGGGCTGACATTTTGAAATGAGAACTGTGATGTTTCTCCGTTTGTGTATTTGTATGTGTTTGTGTCTTTGGATAACATTGCTGAGGTCAATCTGTAAATGAGCTCTATTCAATTGGCTTAAAGAAAAGTAAGCGCTTACAAACCAAACAATTCTACATACAAGAGAAATTAGGGCTTCCCTGGTGGCTCAGTGGTTAAGAATCCACCTGCCAATGCAGGGGACACGGGTTCAAGCCCTGGTCCGGGAAGATCCCACATGCCGCGGAGCAACTAAGCCCGTGAACCACAACTACTTAGCCTGCGCTCTAGAGCCCGCAAGCCACAACTACTGAGCTCGCATGCTACAACTACTGAAGCCCACGTGCCTAGAGCCCGTGCTCTGCAACAAGAGAAGCCACTGCAATGAGAAGCTCGCGCACCGCAATGAAGAGTAGCCCCTGCTCGCCGCAACTAGAGAAAAAGCCCGCTCGCAGCAAAGAAGACCCAACGCAGCCAAAAATAAATAAATAAATATTTTAAAAAAGAGAGAAATTAAGCTAAATGAGTTTCAGGTTCACGTGAACTGGGAAATATATAGTATTAAATTAATACCTGGTATTAATGTTTAAGTTTGTTGATCTAATTAATATAGACGTGTCTTTAGAGCCATCAACATTAAGTATAGTACTTTCACTGCACCTAGGTTTAATAAAAGTTAAATAAATCTTGTTATATCTGTTGCAAATTTGTCAGCAAGAAAAATAACTTGATATGATGAAACTTTAAATATAAATGAGATAAGAGCTTTTAGGTAAACTATAAGAATAATTATGGGGCTTTCCTGGTGGTGCCGTGGTTAAGAATCTACCTGCCGATGCATGGGACACAGGTTCGAGCCCTGGTCCAGGAAGATCCCACATGCCACGGAGCAACAATGCCCGTGCGCCACAACTACTGAGCCCGCACACCTAGAGCCCGCGAGTCACAACTACTGAAGCCCACGTGCCACAACTACTGAAGCCCGTGTGTCTAGAGCCCCTGCTCTGCAACAAGAGAAGCCACAACAATGAGAAGCCCTCGCACCACAATGAAGAGTGGCCCCCGCTCGCCGCAATTAAGGAAAGCCCGTGCGCAGCAACAAAGACCCAACACAGTCAAAAACTAAATAAATAAAATAAATAAAATTTAAAAAAAAAGAATAATTATGTTCTAAAAATCATCAAAAATAGTTTCTCCAGATTTTGGTAACTATTACTTGCCTCTTGGTTGTCACTGGAAATTAAGGTTTTTAAGAATCGGGGATTCTAATTTAAATATATAATTAAAGCTACTGAAAATAAGACATTTCAGTATGGTAGAATGTGTGTTTTCAGTTAAGAAGGTAGTAATGGAATTACATTTTACTGAGAAGGCTTTATACATGGTCAGGATTAACTAAATTTACATTGAAGTTAACTAAGTAAATGGATTTTGCTAAGTAAGCTACTGCAAGACTGGAATTTGATCTCTGTTAGACGTGCTCCTTTTCTTTTCTTTTCTTTTCTTTTTTTTTGTGATACGCGGGCCTCTCACTTGTTGTGGCCTCTCCCGTTGCGGAGCACAGGCTCCGGACGCGTAGGCTCAGCGGCCATGGCTCATGGGCCCAGCCGCTCCGCGGCATCTTTCTGGACCAGGGCACGAACCCGTGTCCCCTGCATCGGCAGGCGGACACTCAACCACTGCGCCACCAGGGAAGCCCAAGACGTGCTCCTTTTGATAATAGATGCTCTGTATTTGTATTCTTTTAATCGTTTTGTGACTTTGGTTAAATGAATAAATACTGTTTCACAGTGACCTACGATCCTGTTGTGTTTCTTTTTTCTTTTTTTTTTTGCCCCCCCACCCCTAATTCTATCCTGCTGTGTTTTAAAACCTTTTTGATATTTTTAACAAACTTCCCAAATATCAAAATCTGACTAAAAGCTTTTTAGCCTCCAGCTGACTCTGGGATACTTCGAAAGAACATCTCTGAGACATCTCAGAGAAAAATGTCAAACTAAGTTTATTTGGTATGTTAAAGTACTTCAAAAACATTGTCAAGTGATTGGAGATGAACCTTAGGTTACAGTGTATGGATAAATGTCATTTATATAGATATTCCAAAATTCACATGGAATCCCTAACATCTGATATGTCCTGATATGTTATCAATCATAATACTAGTTATTCTAAAATGTTATATCCAAGTTTCCTGCTAATTGCGTTGTACTCAAATCTTTAACCATGCTATTTTAAGTTTTGTCCTGACGCTTTTACAACATGAAGATTTTCAAGAAAGACCGATTAAAAAGGAACTTTTTAACAAACATAAGTTTCTGATAGCTTTTAGATAATATCAGTGGGCTGGGTAACGACTGACAGAACTAATGGGAAACCCGATTATTTTATCCCGATCAATGGGAATTAATTACATGGGACTGAATGAATTGGTAAATATGATTTATAACTTTATGACTTTGGGAAATATACTGGCTTTAATCTTTGTTTTGCGGAAAAACCTTTTCTCTTATGCTATGACCTACACAAGTTGGTAAAGTATGTAAACAAAGACAAAATGTTTATCTTTCTCTCTCTACCTGATCCTGCCAGAATTTGTGGTCTCCAGCTGGCTCTCCTGTGGACTTGATATTATGCTAATCATTGTTTTGATTTGTTCTTTGTTTCCAAATTGTTTGTGCTTTGTCTCCCTGCTGCACTATGTCTCTGTCAATGTTACTAGCTGCATTACTTATATCCTGTCTATTTTATAAGATTGTTGTCTCTTGCAGTACCCAGTGTGTAACCGGGCCTCCCACAAAACTTGTATGGCTAAACATCTTAAGGTAATATATCACTTTATAGCATAAAATAATTGTAATTATGTGATTCTAGGTATGGGAAGAAGCAACGAGGGAAAATGTCTCCTGGATCATAATTAGGGGATCCAGAGAATCTTTAATTATCAATAGGGCCTAATCCGAAAATTAGCACCTGGAGTGGCATAGCAAGAATTTTCGTCTGACCTGGGATGAGCCTTCCAGCACCGTGGGACAAAATTTGATCGTGAAATGTCTCCCAAATATTGGTCAAATTCCTGACCAAGAGGAGAGGATCAGTCATTGGCGATTGCAGCCCTCCAATGTGAGCCGGTGAATCCTGAGGAAACTCAGGAAGGAGAATACCTTCCGCGTAGCAGCCATCAGACTGCAGCCACTCCCTGTGGCGAGCCCTGAGGAAACTCAGGATATGAGGATACAGGATACAGGCCCCAGATAGCTGAGGTGCATATCAAAGAAACGATTTCAGTAAGCCCAGACTCTTGCCTCTTTCCATACATAGGAAAACACTAAGTCCCTTAACTTGAGATGTGGCCTCCTGGGCTTGAAGTCCTCAAAATTCCTGATAACTCTCAACTTTTAGGTTGTGAATATTTTTAAGTCTGCAGGTGTAAAGTAGCCACTTCCAAAGCGGAACGAAAGACAAGTCTCAACAGTTGGAACACTGACACCGGTGGTGGACCCTCCCAGAAAGATCCGTCGGACGGAGCTGTTAGAACGTTGTCACCCCTTGTCCCACAAGACTGTGGAATGGACATTGACAGTGGGGAATTGTCACAGGCAAGAGCTAAATCGACTCCACTTTGGATCTGTTTCTTTGACTTTAACCTTTGCTTTTCGTGGCTTTTGTTATTGTAATCATACCTAACGGCCTGCCTCAAGGAACCCTGGCCACCTGTGAATGGCTGCAAGAAAAAAGAAACTAACACATCCCCTCAGGGAGGCTGGTCATTCCAGGAGACGTTTTGCAAGACTGATGGCCCTTTTACTTATTACTTCCTCACCGCCTCTCCCTCTCTGATCTATAAAAGAGACTGGCACCCAGACCCAGTTAAGATGGTTTTTCAGAGGCACTAGTCTGCCATCTTCTCAGTCTACCGGCTTTCTGAATAAAGTCGTATTCCTTGCCTCAGCACCGTGTTTCCGACTCACTGGCCTGTCGTCCGGCGAGCAGAGCGAGCTTGGACTCGGTAACGTTAGCAATTCTACCCTTAGACCTTAGGTACATGCCAAGAACTGAAAACAGGTCCTCAAACAACCATGCGTACATAGAGGCTAACTGTTCACAACAGCACTATTTCCAAAAGGTGGAAATAGCCCAAATGCCCATCAATAGATGAATGGATAAACAAATTATGGAATACTATTCAGCCATGAAAAGGAATGAAGTACTGGTACATGCTTACAATGTAGAGGAACCTCCAAAACATTATGAGAAGCGAAAGAAGCCAGATACAAAAGGTCACGTATTGTGTGATTCTATTTATATGAAATGTCAGAATAGATACATCCACAGAGACAGAATGTAGATTGGTGGTTGACAGGGGCAGGTGCGGGGCGGCGGGGGTGGGGGCAGTGTGAGGTGGGAAGTAGTTGGTTAAGGGGTTTTACTTTGGAGTTATGGAAACATTTTGGAACCAGAGAGAGATGGTAGCTATACAGTATAGTGACTGTGCCAAATGCCACTGAACTGTTCACTTTAAAATGGTTAGATTTATGTTATGCGAAATTTACCTCAATAAATTATTTTTAAAATAAATAAACCTGAAAATCTAGTAGACACTATAGAATATGCTTCCCTAGGCTGGACAAGACCCCCATCCCATCTCAGGCGCCTGATCCAGTAAGTTGTCTCCAACCGCCCCACGGGGTTGAGCCGAGTGCCCTGAGCTAAGCCACTGAAGGACACAACCAGCCTGACCTCTTAGGCTCTGCTCTGGTGTACGGGCCCCACCCCAAGAATGACGGGCAAAGTCACGCCCCAGCGGGAAAGGATGCTGATCTGAAAAAGCGCTGCTGATGTAAATCCCTCAGGCCCAGACTCCCATCTCCTTTCAGATAATTGCGAACCTCACTAGAGAATTCCTGGCCGCCAGGCAATGCTTCTCTTCGGGACCGATTTACACAGCCTTTCTTATCAGCTGCCTGCACGCAAGCCCCAGGCAGATGCGATGTTTGCAAGATGAAGCTGTGGCTCAGTCTGGTGAGCGACTCTCCAGGGCCACAGCTGGTGACAGAGCTGGGATGTGAGCCCAGGCTTCTGATCCCCAGGCTGCTGTGATGCCCGATGTCAATTTCACTTCCTGTCTCCCAGCATACAATCACATGGCTCCCACAGAGTGGTCATGATGCCAAGACAGACTCAGAGGGCAAAGTCCTGGGTACCGCCCTTCCCTCTGCACCTCCTTAGCATGTCCCTTTCTCAGTCCCTGGGGCTCCAGGCCCTGCCCCCCCCCCCCCACCTCAGGGCAGAAGTCAGCAGCCTGCAGACCATCAGGCTTCTCCACCTCTCCCTCCAGCCCTGCAATCAGTCAGACCTAGGCTCCAACCCTGGATCCACCCCTTACTAGTCGACAGGTATTGAGCACGTTACTTCATCTCCAGGGCCTCAGTGTTCTCGTCTGTAAAATGGGACTGAGATGGGAAGGGGGCAGCGCACAACCTTTGAAAGAATGACATAGCCCAAGGACACAGCATAAACTGATTAACACCTACAAGGTCCAAGATGGCGGACAAGTTGACTTCCACTAGAACCTGAGCCTCATTATACGCTTGTTGTAACTCATCAGCAAGCTAAATACACACCTGCAGGCGCCATGACAGTTCCAAGGCCGACCACAAAGGTCAAAAAGTGGGAAGTGGCCCAATTCCTGGAAATCCCCACCCCTTCCCCAAAAATAGCTGGAATACTCCTACCACTCATTAGCCTATGAAATTACCCACCCCTATAAAAACTGACCACCTCATACCTTGGTGCCTCTCTTGCCTTCTGAGATGGCCCACACTCTGTCTGTGGAGTGTGTATCTCCCAGAATAAACCTCCTTTCTCTTTATTATGGCTCGCTCCTGAATTCTTTCCTGTGCGAAGCCAAGAACCCACACTCGGCGGCCGTCCCAGGGACTCGCCTGAGACCTGGGACAGGACCGTCCTCTCTGGCCCCGCTTTTCTTTCCTGCAACAGGACTATGGGTAGGGTTGCTTTTGTTCTTGTAAAAATTCTTGAGGAAGGGCACAGGAGGTGCTCACCATAGTGGGCAATTAATGTGCATTGTTATTATTCATTTTCCCCTTCAGCTTCCTTTTGTAAGAGGGCTTAGTTACTCCGTAAACAATATCGACGAAGGAATATTTATTTTACCATTTTGAACTGAGATCCTGCATGACGGCTACTTCACTTAAAACCAGTATGAAACAGCAAAATGCTCGAAATGAGTTGAGGTGATTTTCAAGACAAGCTTTGGGAAGGTCCTATTCTGAGGCCAGCATTGGGCTGGGGCCTGAACATTCACACCCTAATAAAACCTCTTTCCTGCTGGCAAGGAGCTCACAGCCCAGGGACATCTAAGGAACAAGGGCTATGCCTGAGGGTCACCCAGGGGCTGGGGGAGCCTGGAGGAGGAAGGGAGGGGACCTGCCTGGCCTTGGTCAGGAAAGGCTTTCTAAGTCCTGAAGTATGAGTAGCTGACCAAAGAAGGGCAGAGTGGTGTGGGAGAGAGGCCGTTCTCAGCAGAAGGAATATATGCAAAGGACCGAGATGTGAGATGATGATGATGATGATAATAATATAATAAAAGATACTAATATAGCATTTCAATGCACCAAGCCCTATTTTATTTTATTTTATTTATTATTTTGGGGGGCTGCAGCACGCAGCATGCGGGATCCCCCCTGCAGGGGAAGCACAGAGCCCTAACCACTGGACTACCAGGGAATTCCCCACTAAACCCTCTTTTAAACATTTTACAAATATTAACTCATTTAATCCTCACAAAAACCCAGTGAGGAGGGTCTTATTCTCATCCCTATGCTACAGATGAGGAAACTCATTGCACCCAGAAGGTAAGGAACTTGACAGCCGGCATGTGGTAGAGCTGGGATTCTGTCCCCCAAATCATCCTTAACCATCATGCGTTTGGAGCAGAGACAGCTCAATATCCTTGGAGGGTAAGATGTGAGCGGGTAAAAGGGGCTGGAGATATGAGGGCCCTCAGGAGATGTCTGGATTCGGGCCACTGCGCATGCACAACCCTAGGGGGCGCCATCACCGCCCGGCCATCAGAGATCCGTATATTTATTACAACCATTTTCCAGCAGATGGCAGTCAAGTGCCTTGAGGAAGAAGCACCTTTTCCCAATCTGCACAAAGACACTGTATGCACTAGTGGTGATGCTGTTTGGCTTATATCCAGAAGGGTCTCAAAGAGGGAAAGGGAATGTTTAATTTGCATCTTGGACTGGAGGCTGCTGGGGCGGTCCAGGTGATAGGTGGGCGGGGTCTAACCAGGGGCCAGAGGAGAGAGGATGGGTTCAAAGGCTGTGAACCCACAGGACTTAGGGATCCCTGGAACTGGGGTTGCAAAGGAAAGGAAAGCGTTGGGGCTTTGAGGTTTCTGGACTCAACAGCCGCTAGAGTAACACTCATCCCTAAGCAAGGAGAACCCGAAGTGGTTCTAGGGAGTGATGATGAGTTGGCTTTGGGGCGTGTAGGGGGTGAGGGGACCTTTGGAATCTAAGAAGGACATCAGAGGGTGGTTGGACGTAAAGGAACGAATCTCAGCGCGTGACCCATCAATTCGAGAGGCTAGCACTCTGGCTGGGAATCCCATCTGATCCTAACATCCTGCAGAGCTGTCATGGGAAACCTGGGAGGGAGTGGGATCTTTCTGCGGTCTCAGAGCAAGCCGAGGTGAAGCCAGGATATACTTCCACTGTCACTGAGTCACTGTCCCCCTCCCGTGCCAAGAAGATCCTTAAACATACTCTCTCCATGGGGGCCGCAGAGCCCCCTTACTAATAAGGAGTCCGTGTTGCTGGGAACAAACGGAGCCCTGACACCCCAGAACACTGCAGCTGAACCAAAAAGAACAAAGAGATCCGGCGTCCCACAGCCTGGATGCGGCAGACGCAGGCTGGCACCGAGGGCCCACCTCCAACGTCTGGACCAGCCGCGTGGCCCACCCAAGGTCTGGGATCCCCTTCTCGGCTCCCTTGAGCCGGAGCCGCCGTCGCTGTCCATGGGGGCTGGGCGGGCAGGTCTGGCCTGGGGTGGGTTTGGTTTCTGCTAAGAGGCCCCCACCAGCTCTTTGATTAGCAGCCAAGACATGCTTCTTTCCAAGTCAAAAATAAAATAAAATAAAGCATGTTACAAAGTGACTCCCTCTCCTCGGCTCATTTTAATGCGGTTTTCGGCATCAGCTTATTAGAGAACATGTGTGTGCAATATGGCTGTCACAGCCGGGATCCCGGGAGGCCGCCGGGCCGCATAACCGAGACGAGCAGGAAGCAAGTCGAAGGCATGTCTTTGAGGATCAGGTAATTGGTGACTCTCAACTATTTGTCCTCAAGGCTCTGAACGGGTTGGCTTTTACTGTATCCTTTCCCTTTATAAAATCAAGGCTTTCTCAAGCCTGGTGGAGGGGATGGGGGAAGACAGAGTGGGAGAAATCAAGGGCTGTGGCTTGCGGGGTGGGAGGACAGCCCCGGGTCTGGCTTCTCCTGTCTTAGGGACCTCAGAAGTGGAACAAGTTGGGGAGGGCAGAGCACTCCAGCAGGCGATCAGCAGACCGAAGGTCTAGCCTGTGACAACGCTGTGTTATCCTGGGCAGACGTCTGTTCGGCTCTGGGCTGCTAGGCCTCGGTTTCCCCATCTATAAGAGAAGGTGTTTGACCTAGATGTCAAAAGGTGACTTCCACCTCTGACATTCTCTGGTTTCTCTCGGCTGGAGGCGGGGGGGAGGCGGGACGGTGGAGCAGGGCTGGTGGAGTGGCCCCAGTGCCAACTGGATCTTGTGGGGTCCTTGTAATTAAGTAGAGTCGGAAGGTGACTTAAACGCGATCAAGCCCACCCCAGTGTGCCACGTGACTCTTCGCCTCAATGTCCCCCCACCAACAAGAAGTCCACTGCCTCTCTGGGAACCTGCCAGGGGGTCGTCTCTCCCTCTCTGTCCCTTGGTCCCAGGCGTGCTTGCTGGTCCTCCTTCCCCACCCATGACAGCACTTTAGATGTCTGGGGAGCAGGGACAAGTCTCCTGAACCCTTCGCCCAACATCCCGCTCTGCAGCCTCCACCTGCAGGTCTGGTGTCCATCTGGGGCAGGCTCAGGCGGACAAGAGCCCATTCTGCTAACAGCTCACTCCACCGCTCCCTCCATGGGTGCGTCCAGAGGGAACAGGCAGAGGAGGGCAGGGCACCTCTTGAGCACCTATGATGTGCCAGGCATGCTTTCCTCACGTTCTGTCATTCCCTCCTCGTGGGGACCCCTGTTTTACAGTCTTGTTACTTGCCCAAAGTCGCCTGATTCGTGCGCAGCACGCAGAAGTATCAGGAGGCAGTGGAGCCCAGTGGTTAGGACCTGAGTCTAAAGATTGGCCTCACCTCTATTTAGCTGTGTGACTCCCGGCAGGTTGCTTAACTTCTCTGAGCCTCAGTTTCCTCATGAGCAAAAGAGAGATAATAATAGGACCCACTTCCTTGGGCTGTAGTGGGATCTAGTTTACGTAAAGCACCTGGTACAGCGTCGCACAGGGAGTGTCACAGTGCAGTGCTGAGGCACCCTGTGGTGATCCCGGATCCATCAGACTCTACAGAACAGTGGGGGACCAGCAGCCACCTCACAAAAGACTCCTTTCAGGGGCGGGGTGGGGGGGCACGAAGGTTGCATTTGCTTCTCTGTGAAATGACAAATCTCTACGGATTCTAGAACACTTCCAAGGATCGGAGGCACAGAGCCCTTGCTCCCTGGGCTGTCACACACCACCTGGGAGGCTCAGGCCGTGAGGGTGAGCCCCAGTCACAGATCCTGCCCTTCCTATCTGTGCATCTTCCTTTTGTTCTACGGATGCCCTGTCCCAACTTACCAGAACCTCCGGGCGCCTGGTTCCAAGGGAGCTGCACTTGCCACTGATGTCAAAATGAAAAGCAAATATTGCAGTTCGTGGTTTCCCATGGTCATCCCAGTCCCCCAGCACCACCAGTGCCATTTCTGAACGGCAGGGGAGGGACAATGTCACACGTGTGCTGTGTACAGACATGCACACACATGCACACACACGGGACTCACACGCATGGCCACATCCAGGCCCACTCAGACCCATCCACATACGTGACTAGATACACAAGCACACACGCGCGTGTGCGCACACACACACTGTGGGCGGGGCTGACAGTGGCCCGAGTCCTTGCTGGAGTCAGAGAATCTGAACAATAATCAAGAGCCCAGGCTGTGACACTTGGTGGCCGGGGACTCTGGGCAAGTCACTGAGCTCCTCTGAGCTCGGGGGCCTTGTGTGTGTAATAAAAAAAACCTCATAAAAACCCTCTCCACCCCGATGGCCTCCCGGGGCCTGGGGAAGAGGACCTACGAGGCAGCAGAGGGAGATGTTCTCTGAATCACACATCAGTGCTCAGCTTTGGTGCCACCTGGGCAGACAGAAATGCTGGAGCCTTGGGCCTGAAGAGGAGCTGGGTGGAAACCGCCTGCATTGGGAATTGCATATGGGGGGACACAGCCTGGACCCCTAAATCCCGAAGCGTGAGGAGGGGTCACCTTGAGGCAAAGAGGGGGCACTGGCTCACGCGAGGCAGTAAACCCAGAGGGGCTGAGAAGCTGGGGTCCGTAGGAGCCAGATGGACATGAGGGTTCAGGTCAAGGCCACCTCCCTTGTCCTGAGCCCGCTGCTGAGAGAAAGGGTCAGCTGGTGCCTTACACACCCCCTCTTCCCAGAAGTCACTGTAAAGGCTGAACAACTGTAAAGCAGGAAGGGGCGTACCACAGTAGCCCAAACGTGTTTCTATGACAGTTCCGGAGCTGTATTCAATAACCCAAAAGAAGGCCGAGGCGAAGAACTCTCTATGGACAAGAGTAACACCCGCCACGCACACCCCTTTGCTCCCCAACCTGCCCAGTGCCCACGATTTCAGGCTGAAAGACGAAGAGCCCCCACGTCTGGCCTTGAGGCTCCTTCTGTGGGCTCTGTGTTTCATCAGCACCTTTGCCACTCCAGGTGGGGTCCACAGACCAGCAGCATCGCATCTCCCGGGAGCTGTTAGAAATGCAGGCTCTCAGGTGAGGCCCCAGACCTGCCCGGCCCAAATCTGCATTTTACCGAGACCCCAGGCGAGTCATGAGCAATGAGGTAGTTTAAGGAGCACTGGCTCATGCCTTATTTTCCAGCCACGGTTTCTGAGACACAAAGAACCAGGGACAGGGTGACAGGGCGGTGACAGCTGTGCCGCCACCAGTGCCCTGCATCCTCAGCGCCACAGGAAGGAAAGCACTACAGGAGCAAAGGAGAAAGGGAGCCCCGCAGAGTCTCTGCACCTAGAACCCTAGACCTGGGTCCTGCCATGAAGTCCTATCACTGACGAGAGAAGAAATATTGAAAAAGGTGTGTGACAGGAGGGACCCAGTACAGGTAGCCCAGGCTCGATTCTTCGGGGGTTATGGGCAAACTGGGGTGGTTCTGGGAGAGCAGGCAGGCGGGGTCCTGGGGAGCCACAGAAGGTACTGGGCCAGTTCACCCTGGGGAGGAGGAGGTGGCCTGCGCCAGCAGATGAGCGCTGGGGACAGCCAGAGTGAGCGTGAAGACACCTCGCAGGGCCCCAGTCCCCTCAGAGGAGACGCTCCCTGCAGAGAGCAGTGGCTTCCCCAGGAGGGAGTGTCCATCCTTGGAAGTAGCCAGGAAGAGGGTGGACAGCCACTTGGTGGGCATGCCGAGGGGAGGATTGATCCCCCAAGAACGCATGGGCTGAGGCGCCCATGGGCTGAGCCGCCCACTCACGTGGGGCCAGGGAAGGGGGTTCCTGGCCAAGCCACCTCCAAGGTTGCAGCTGCCAGGCCCTGTTCACGCGTCCCTGAGGACGGTGGGGCTCCAGCCCAACTCCCACCCAAGCCCCGTCTCCTTCCTGGCAGCCACTAGTTCTTCAGAAGTCTCCACCTCTAGCTTTGAAGGAGTTTCAGAGTCGGGGCCTGTAGGTATGGAATGCCCAATACCCCTCTGAACCTCGGTTTCTCCATTTGAACAAAAAGGGGGTTGGACCAAATGACCTCTAAGGCTTTTCAGGGATAATCCGGCCCACGTGTATTTTTCTGGAGAGCTGTTTGAACTGAGATTGCAGAGCCGTGTACACACAGCTCACATACAAGCACTTATGCACACACAGAGTCCTACACACACACATCCTACATTCACACGCATCCCAAGCACACAGCCCAGGCTTGCACACGAGGGGCACGTACACACCAGGCTTAGGCACACACACCTAGAATCTGAGCACCAATATAGACCAGGGTGTGTGCTGGGCACGGTGGGGACAAACCCCACGACCATCTTGCCAAAATGGAGCGTGTGGCTGAGCGGGGGATCAAGACCTGGGGCAGAAACAACAGGCAGAGAGTGACAAGAGCTGAAAAGAGGGCAACTCCTAGAGAGAGCCTGGCTGCCACCTGGAGAGACCCAGGTAGGCATCCTGGAGGAGGTGCCCAGTGGATCTGGAAGAAAGAGTAGAAGGTTTTGGGGTGTGAAGAGACAGGCCGTCTCCAAGGGATGTCACTTCTGAGCTCACAGCCCCTCCTGGCCTCACCCCACCGCCGCCACCACCTCCAGACCCAACGGGGTGGCAGTGGGAGCTGCAGCAGGGCCAGCAGTGAGGGTGTGTGCAGGTCTGCCAGCCAGCAGCTCTCACGGCCACCATCCCACTTCCTCCCTAATCCTTCAGGCTTATTTCAGTTGGCAGGTCCCTACATATTTAACGGCCTTGTTTAAATGATCAGGGCAATTTTCTTTTTAATAAGAATAAAAATAAAACACCTCCGGATATGAGGCCCAACTCCTGAGCCCTGCAGTGAGAATCTGGTTCTAATGAAGCGGACGGCCCCGCCCCAGAGGCCTGGCTTCATCCTGGAGCCGATGCTGCTGGACCAATGTGAGGAGATGGTCGGCTTACACAAAGGACACTAAAGATGAGTGTGACTTACAGAGGATCACCCTGGAAGTCTGTGATATAGGATTTGCTGTCAAAAGACCCCCTTCCTCCCCAGATCAGGGGTCCCTGCACAAGGCCAGGCACAGCAGCATTCTCCTTGGGCCTCACCATGATCTGGAAGAGATACCACCAGCCCACCAGGCCCAGTTCCATGCCCACCAGGCCCAGTTCCATGCCCACCGGGCTACCTTTCTATGTGCTTCCTGGGGCCTCCGGTACCCAAGCCCTGGGCATGGCAGCCAGTGGAAAGAGAGTCCCCAGCTGGGCATTTTTACACACCCTCCTAAACACACCAACTCCCAGCAGAGGCCTGAGATTCTCAGAGATTCAGGAGGAAAGGGAGTGGTTTGCAAGAACAGCCCTGCTCCTTCCAGCAAGGTGCAGATCAGCAGTTCAGCCTGTGTTAGCGTCTCGAGGCTGCCTTTGCCCCCATGGGCAGGGACATTTCCTGCACGTGAACTCTGGAAAAAGGCAAATCTCGTTCTGGCCCTTATGCCTGGATCAAGGCAGCAAAGCCCAGTGGGTAAACAAAGGCCTGGCAGTGACTAGCCTCTTGCTGGCTGTGTGACCTTTGACAGGTTACCCAATCTCTCTGAGCCTCAGTTTTGTCATCTGTAAATGGGGATAACAATCGTAATAATATATATTGTTATGTTATATAATTACACATATATTAATGTGATGATATGAAATAAAATAAAATAATATAATATAGCCTGCTTCATGGCGTCGTTGGGAGGATTCAGTGAGAGAACGCTGGCAGCAAGAAAGCGTTCACTAACTGTGGTATTGTTTCCACGATGAATCAGGACGTTCCCACTGGAAGTTTCCACTAAAGCACTAAGCTGTCAAATACCAAAGTGAATTTAGAAACAAACCGTCATGTAGGAAGTTCAAAGCAGGTGACGGAAAACCTCTTAGCTCGCTCCCATCAGAGCTATCCAAGAGTTGAGAGGATTTCTGAAGTTTTATTTGGACAGGATGGGGCGTGCTGAGGGACCCCAAAGTGCTGGCCTCTCACCTCAAGTCTGGTGAGCGGGCTTCAATGGGACAGCTGGTCCGGCCACTTGGAGAGCTTAAGGGGAGTTCCTTGTAATTACAGGATACTGAGGCTGTCAGGTGGCCCTGGCCCTGGAAATCTAGAGGATGAGAGGCTGGCAGGCTGGCTGCTTTGGCAGTACCAACAAGAATTGTACGATCAGCCTGCCTGGGCATCATCTTAACTCCTGTCCATCGCAGATGAACAGACCTCAACGGAAGTCAGAGATGGCCTCTGGATTCCCGGCCATTGAAAAGGGCAGAAGCAACTGACAGAAGAGAGTGCATTTGCCCAGGTGATTGGGATGGAGAAGCGAGGGGTGCCCCTCCAAAAAGAAGGCAGCTCTAAGCATGGAAGCCCCACGCAGAGAAGCCATTTATGAGCAATTCACAAGTAGCCACTCTCCTGCCCTTCTGGCCTCGCCTCCACCCCACACCCCTGCTTCAACCCTGGAGAGGCCGGAAACAGTGCTGAGAGAGATGGGGGCATAGCGATGAGGCAGAGAAGGTGAGAATGCCCACTCCACTCTGAGTAGCTCAAGAGCCAGGGCAGAACTCCCACCTTGAATACATTTTAAAGGGAGTGTGGGAGACGATGATCAAGGTGCTTCCTGCCCACATCCACAAGTCCTGCTTCTCACACACCTTCTGGGATAAAGGCATCTGCCCCATGGAAGGGCATGTCCTTTGCTTGTTTTCCAGCATCCTTAGAGGGATGACCAACATTCCAGTGCAGAAAGATAATTAGCATGATAATTATTAATTAATTAATTAATTAATTGATAGTCAATTATGTGGCACTCATAGGTTGTGGGTGATACATGTCATGGGGAGAAATAAAGCAGAGTAAAGGAATAGGTAAAGTGGGCCAGGGGCCACTCTGCTTAGATAGCTTGATAGGAGAGTGTTCCAGCTGGAAGAAACCGTAAGTGCAAAGGCCCTGGGGTGGACGTGGGCTTCTGGTGTTGAGGTACAACCAGGGGGTCAGTGGGGCTGAGATGGAGGGGGCAAGGGGGGCTGAGAGGTGGGGGAGGGAGGCAGATGCCAGAAGTTGCCCTGTTCCGTGGCTGCCCCCCAGGGTGGGCAGAAGCCAAGTTGCAGAAGGGTCCCAAACACCTGAGAACAGATCACACAGGGGTGGGACTCTGGGAGGCGGACGTTTCCCGAAGCATTTCTGGGGCAAGAAGCAAGGGGCCTGGGGGGAGGCAGGAGACCCCAGTCTGTCCCCACTCAGTCTATGACTCAGACCCCAGCAAGCTCCATTACCACCATTGCTCACTGTAAACTGAGTCCTAACACCCACCTTGCAGGATGGGAGGACATGGAGACCACAGCTGGAGACGCAAGGTCTTGGGGTCAGCCTGTGGCCCTGCACCCATGCGGAGAGAGGGGCTGAGGGCCTCCCCCCACCAGCCCGACCTTCCCAGAAAGAAGCATACCTCTGCTCCCCCAATCTGGAAAGCATTGAGACCCATGGCTCCATTTCAAGCGCAATTATTACAAACCCTTCAGGGAATGTGCGTTCCAAAATGAAATCTCTCTGTCAAAACTTTCATTAATGCGCTGTTGCTGTGCGCAGATCAGCTTACACCCATGCCTGCGAGCGTTCAATGGAGACCAGATTCTCGGGGGTGCCGCGTGCGGGGAGCCACTGCACGGCCTCTCTGTCTCCCTCGAGTTTACAAACCCCAAAGAATCCGTCTCCAGTCTGTGTCTCCAAAAGACAATAGCCTTCGCCTTGGGAACACGTCCACTGGGATTTCGCGAAAGCTGGTGACAAACGTGTCAAGGAAAACACACTACTGTTCGCTAGTCTCCAAGAGCCCTTCCTGACCTCAAACCAGCGTCATGAAGTAACTCAGGGGTGGGTGGCATCTTGAGGACACCACGCATGCTGCAGATAGAGAAACGAGGTTTAGCGGCGTGGGATGCTGCAAGGCCCACCAGGGAGCTCAGAGCCAACGTGAGAACCTGGAGCTCCCGAGCCCGTGCCCGTTTCTCACACCTGGATTTCCTGTCTCAATCACTCTGATGTGACTTTGATGGCCCCCGGGGCAGGATGCCCAGGGAAGCACCAATCAACCTAGCACAGGAGGCGCCCTTGGGCTTAGTTTTCCTATAAGGCGAGCTAAGGGCTTTAGTTTGGGGAAATTCCTGGACCAGAAACCTCCTTCCACCAGTCCACGTAGCTCTTCTCAAATGGACGTGGTGAGTGAGGGAAACAGCAGAGCAGTGACCACCACTGTCCCTGAATTCCCTCCCCGATCCGGAATCCTCCTCCTGGAACTCCACAGACTTCTTTCCGAAACGTGGGTCTGAGTTCTCCTCGCTTCCCCGCTCACCAGCCTTGAATGGCTCCCCGTCGCCGACAGGACCAAGTTCAAGTCCGCCTGGCCAGGCGGCATCACCGTGGGCAGCCATGCACCCCACACACCCGCGCTCCAGAGCTTACAAAGAACCACTCATGTCTCGCTGAATCTGCCTCCATGGTTTTGCATTTGCTGTCCCCCCACCAGGAGGGCTTTCCCAACACATCTCACCTGGCCAATTCCTCCTCGTCTTTCCAGGTACGCCTCCTCGAAGAAGCCCTGCCCCTGGGGGAGCTGGCTGCCCCGCCCCTGAGTGCCCACAGCCTGTGTCCTCCTCTGTTATGGTACATATGAGGTTGTGTCCAGTTTATCTGTCTCTACGTCTGTCCCCTTGCTGACTGGCATGAGCTCCTCTGGGACAAAGACTGGGTCTTATTTCCCTAATTTTCCACTTATTGCCTTACTTCTTGGGGCCATAGATCATTATAGGTTATAAGTTCAAGTCCCGACCCTGGCACTTGTGCGCTGGAGTTCAGGCAAACTATTCAACTTCTCTCAGCCTTGAGAGATGAGTTTCCTTGGCTACCAAATGACGCCAGCCTCTCATGGTAGTTGCAGGGATTCAGTGAAGATTAAATGCCTTTAAAGGGCTGAGGCCAGTTCCTGGCACGCAAGGCGCTCAGCCCAGGACAGACAAAATGAGATGAACACAAAATAGGATGAACTTCCTGCCGCCCTAGCCACAGGTCTCAGGTCCAAACACTGGGAGTGCAGAGCGATCGCCTGCCTTGCCCACCAGCAGCCATACAGGCAAGGTCCTACTTTGCTTCCTAAATGCTGCAGACCCATTTTGGTAACAAACTAGACCCAGAGGAAGTAAAAAAAAATAAAGGCTAAGGATGACACAAGTTTTGCAGCCCGCCACAGAGCATGCTGTGAGCCGCAAGCATCTGCCCCTCGGGGACATCTTGCTCTGACGAGGCCATGCTACCTTGGGCGCCTGGCAGGTGCACGTTCCTCCCCCCGATGGAGGCCAATGGCCGAAGCCACTCTTTGCTCCTAAGACCTGATGGCTTCTGCTGGACGTGGCCTGCCCTCAGCCCCATGGCCCTGGCCACAGCCCCCTGGTCCAGGAGTCAGCTGCATTGAGACCTTGCTCCACTCCAGACGGTAGCAAATCTTGGCAAGTGTAACGTCAATGTTGCCCCCAGACATGGGGCTGCTACAGGCCAGGTCACATGGAGGAACGCTGAGCCACTTTCTGGTTTCTGCAGGGGGTCTTTGAAGGCTCCGGGCCCAGAGCGTCTGGATGGGGTGCACAGCACCCTGGGCTGTCCACAGTGCATGGCTGTGCCCTTGCGCCAAACCCCACCGCCAGAAGTCCCCTGGAAACTTGGAGAGCTGGACAGCCTCTCTTGGGAAGAAAGGGAAATTGAGGCCACGTGCTTTGCAAAGCCCCGAACTGCCAGAGCTTGGATAACGTTACAACCCTGCACTGCGCGCCAGTGACAGCTGGGGGTGATGGTTCCTCTTCCCAGGCAGCTCCCTGATAGCCTGACATTCTCAGCGGATAGTGTAATGCCTCTTTAAGATAACCCTCGAAGTCTTTTTTCTATGGGCCAGAATAGTATCAGGTCAATTAATTTCTCCAACCGTGGCAGCTCCTTCAGGCTGCACTTGCCAGGAGGAAGGTTTAGAAGCAGGGGGGAAGCTGGGGTGTGATGATTACAGCTCCCCTCCCCCAGAGATAAGATGAATCACAGCCAGTTTGGGGCAGAAAGTGACAAGCACTGATTCAGAGAGGGTGTCTCACCGGACAGCCAGCATACGCCTTCCATCACAGAGCCGGGCTAAGCCACGTCACGTTCACACCATTAAACCAGTACAGGTGGAGGACCAGAGCCTGGGGAAGAGCGGAGCCTGGCCCCCTGCCATGCCTTCCTTCACTTAATTCACTCACTCGCTCACTCACTCATTCAACAAACCTGCTGTTTGCTGGATTCAGCTCGTGTGCATGGTCCAAACCAGGCACGACTCAATGTCCTGGAAATGCAGACAATCCCGGCCCTCAAGGAACCCTGACTCTGGAGCACAGGTTCTTAGCCAGGGTCCAAGGATAGAAATCAGGACTGTATGAACTGTGATGGGAAATAGAATTATATATTTTTTTTAAATAAAATGTATTTATTTATTTTTGGCTGCGTTGGGTCTTTGTTGCTGCGTGCGGGCTTTCTCTAGTTGCAATGAGCGGGGGCTACCCTTTGTTGTGGTGTGCAGGCTTCTCATGGCAGTGGCTTCCCTTGTTGTGCAGCACGGGCTGTAGGCAGGTGGGCTTCAGTAGTTGCGGCACGTGGGCTCAGTAGTTGTGGCTCGCGGGCCCTAGAGCACAGGCTCAGTAGTTGTGGTGCATGGGCTTAGTTGCTACACGGTATGTGGGATCTTCCCGGACCAGGACTCGAACTCGTGTCCCCTGCATTGGCAGGTGGATTCTTAACCCCTGTACCACCAGGGAAGCCCCTAGAATTACATCTTTATTTTCACTAATTTCTAACTGAAATTTGGCATTTCTTTCCATGGTGACCGTCCTAACAGCAACGTGAACGATGCAGAAGTAGAAGTACCTGTATCTTTGTTCCCTCCAGAACTCACAGAGTTCACGTTACAGTTGTCACAGCTATTTAGAAATATTATTTACGCTCAGCACTACTTTGACGTTCTGGGAGCCATTAGGCTCGCTATTAGATCTTCCTATTTGTGTGTTAGTATAGAAACACGTGGGTTATTCTACCTATAATTTGTATTTTTTAAAAGTTGGGGTTTGGGGCTTCCCTGGTGGCGCAGTTGTTGGGGGTCCACCTGCCGATGCAGGGGGCGTGGGTTCGTGTCCCGGTCCAGGAGGATCTCACATACCGCGGAGCGGCTGGGCCCGTGAGCCATGGCCGCTGGGCCTGTGCGTCCGGAGCCTGTGCTCTGCGACGGGAGAGGCCACAGCAGTGAGAGGCCCGCGTACCGCAAAAAAAAAAAAGTTAAAAAAAAAAAAAAAAGTTGGGGTTTGTTTTTTTTGTTGCCAGGCAGTTTGTGGAATCTTAGTTCTCCGACTAGGGATCGAACCCGGGCCCTCAGCAGTGAAAGTGCAGGGTCTAACCATTGGTCCGCCAGGGAATTCCCTAAAAAGATTTTTTGATAACTGTAGCTTGCAGTACTTTGTAATCCTGATCGTTTCTTTTATGCATTTAAAAACATTATCCTGAGAAAAGACCTGCAGGCTTCTGCAGACAGCCAAAGGGCTTTGTGGCACCAAAAGTGGAAAGGGGCTGGCCGAGATGCCCAGCAGTGTTCACATAGTGTGGCCAGGACTCTGATGATGGAGCAGAGCTGCCATTGCAGGACCCTCGGGGAATCTGGGGCGCTTCACGGAGGAGGTGATTTCTGAGCTGGGTCTTTGCAGAAGAGCAGAGCCTGCTGGGCAAACAGGGAGGGGCTGGGGTGGGAGTCTTTGCCTAAGCTTGGATGGAGGAAGGAAGACGCGTGGCCAGTTTGGAGGGGAGGGGTGGGGAGGGGGCGCAGGTGCTGCGGGGGCAACCAGGGTGCGGTGAGGGTCAGGCTGGTCTGTCCCAGCTTCTCTCTCCCTAGTGCAGTGAGTGGGGCTCAGACAGCTCTGGGTTGGACCCCAGCTCTGGCCTTTTACCCACTGGATGCCCCTCAAAGTGACTGTGCCTCTCCGAATTTGATTTTGCTCCCCCGTGGAAGGGGTATGACAATGCCTGGCTTGTTTGGGCGTTAAATGCAACAAGGGGCCATAGTTTGCCGACCACACCTGGCACCTGGCAGCGGCCCAAGAAATGGTGACAAATCGCTGTCATCATTATCCATATTATCTGAACCACTACTTCCATCTACTGTTTTTGTTCTTAAGAAAAAGCAAAGAAGGCTTTTCCCAGAAGGTCCCACTGTCTGGGCAAGAAGAGAGAGTAGGAAATGTCACTTCCAGCAAAGTTCAATTCTTACCCTCTTCTCTTAAATTCCGCACCTGTGCTGATTCTGAGCCACTGGACTCTCCCTCAGGCATCCAGAGCCAGCCTCCAGGCCAGGACCGCCCCCTTGTCAGCCCCTCCAAACCCAGTGATCTTGCATCCTTTTACACCAAAGTGCTCTCACCCCAGAGAGGACAAGTGTCCCAAGTACAGGGCACCAAACACCTGCCATGCATTCGCACAACCTCCAGTGGCGTGCTGCCAAGTGGTTAACAACCGGTTCTCCGCAGGGGCGATCCTTTATTTGTAGTGTTTGCTGGTTTCCGTGGTGGAAATACTCCCCCCCCGTGGCCGATTTCAAGCTACCGAAATGACATCACTGAGAACAAAGGTGGATGGTGGTATGCAACATCGGCTCTTGACAGATGAGGAAACTGAGGCTCAAAGGGCTTCCTTGGAGACTCTGAATTTATGTCTCTCTGCTTTACCACGAGGCCTCCCATAAAAGTGCATTATTTTTAGAACAACCCTGGAGAGCTGGCAGAAGGACAGATGGACAAAGAGAGGCTGTGGGGGATGCTGTGATTGCCGGGAGCCAGCTGCAAGGGAGCTCCACTATCCACAGACCCCTGGGAGGGGCCCAGCGTCACACCCACACCACACCCGCCCCACACCGCCCGCCAGTGCAGCCCTGGACTCAAGGTGACCTGCCGGTTCAGACAGCTGCGGAAGGGACCAAGCCTGCAATTTCCCCCAGTGACAGATGCATTTTTTTAACCAAATGAACAGCCACCCAGCAGGCGGTATTTACATTTCCCCTGCAAACGCTTTTTATTGTTTTGGTTTTTTCTTTAACGACTCCCCTTCTTCTGAACCAAACAAAAGCCCATTGTCTGAGCAGTTCCAGGCACCCTGGAAAGTGGTTTGCTCCCCTGGGGACCACTTGGGTCCCTCTGCCTCTTGACCCTCCAATGTCAGTGGGTGGACAGGGCTGGAGGCCTGGGACCCTTAGCCGCTGTCCATCTGGCCACAGTGGGACCTGGGCTGGTCACCTGACCCTCCCGAGGCCCGGGAAGTTCATCTCCACACCTCACAGGGATGTCCCAAGGGTCAACAAGAGCAGATGTGATGGGCCCAGAGTAGGCACTGGCACACAGGAAGCACTCAGGACCTGGCCGGATGCAAACTGGCCCCGGGGCCTTGGCAGTAACACAAGCAAGTTGGCGGGTGACGTGGTCGCAGGAATCCGTCCAGCTCTGGCTGGCTGACTGTGTCATTGCTGTCATTTTCTCCCAGGGTGACAGGATGGAATATATCTGGCATCCCTTCCTCCAGCTCTGACAGCTGAGAAGACCCCAGGCCTTGCCCTTTCTACAGCGGGGTAAAGGCCTCCCCCCACCCCTCCTCCCCACCCCCTCCTCTCCCTTGTGACTTTCTCACCTGTCAGATCTGAGCTCCTCACAGATTCCCAGTGGGGCTAAGGTACAAGGAATCCCCAGCCCTGCTGAGTATCCACATATTCCAACCCCCTGTGGGAATTTGAATTTGGTGAGGAATTTCAGGGGTAAACCACTTCGCCCCCAGCTCCGCAGACTCTAATCTTGTTAAAGGACCAATTCTAGGGCTTCCCTGGTGACGCAGTGATTAAGAACCCGCCTGCCAATGCAGGGCACACGGGTTTGAGCCCTGGTCCGGGAAGATCCCCCATGCCGCAGAGCAACTAAGCCCAAGTGCCACAACTACTGAGCCTGTGCTCTAGAGCCCACGAGCACAACTACTGAGCCCGCGCGCCACAACTACTGAAGCCCACGCGCCTAGAGCCCATGCTCCACCACAGGAGGAGACACCGCAATGAGAAGCCCGCGCACCGCAACGAAGAGTAGCCCCCTCTCGCCACAACTAGAGAAAACCCGTGCACAGCAGCAAAGACCCAACACGGCCATAAATAAATAAATAAATAAATAAATAAATTTTTAAAAAGGACCAATTCTAACAAAAGGGAAAAAAAGCCATAGTTCTCTAACAAACATAAAATGAACATATGTCAAAGATTTTATTTAACGCATTAATTAAAGAGGGAACAAACCAGTAAGATGCTACAAGCAGTTCAAAGGAAAACTCTGAGAACCACAAGACCATGTAGGCAAATAAGGAATGCTGGGATGAATTTACAAATAAATGCAAACCGACCCATCCCTAGGGCAATAACCAACTGCTTTTCACTGGACTCAATTAATTTATTTTAATACGGACAAGCATCGTTCGCATTATTCCTAGTTTGGGACAGTTTTACAGAGCTGTAAAATACCTCAAAGACAACGAGAGGTGGAGATGACCCAGAAGAATGTATTGGTCAGGAGACACAGTCAACTTTTTTCCCCCTTTAAAAGTCTGCAATTTAATTGGGATGATGAAAAAGTTCTGGAGGTGGATGCCGGGTGATGACTGTACAACGTGAATGTACTTAATACCACTGCACTGTGCGCTTAACACTAGTTAAAACGGTCAATTTGATCTTATGTATATTTTACCAGAATTTTTTTTAAAAGGCTTCCACGTGAAAGATACGGCAGTAGCCCCACCAGTGACACGGAGGGTTTGCTTCGTGGCCTCAGAGACCAGTATTGCGAAGGGCTTTGACCTCCCCAGGGGCTCTTTTCTGCTCAGAACCTCTCCATACCCAGCTTCAGGGGGGAGGCGTCCCTCACAGGGGGTGGAAAACTAAAGGGCTAGCATGTGGGCGAGAGGCCTCAGGGCTGCAGGTGAACATGACCGTCCCAGAGGAGGGAGGGGAGCCTTGGACTCCATCCACCTCGAAGCCCCCAGAACACACCGCCAGGCAGGGCAGCTGGTCCTGAGCCCCTCCCCTTCTCGAGAAGGTGTCCAGGATGGCGGGAGAGACCACTGGACACCTGGTCATAAGGGGAGAGGTTGAGGTCACATGGAGGAGACCCTCTGACCCCACCCTCTGGGGCCATGTCAGACCCTAGCCCGCAGGGCCTGGCAGCAGGCAGGGGGGGCAGGCATGACTGGGGAGCCCTACACGGGGTGGTGGGACTCAGACTACAGCCCAGGCTGTCTGGTGAGGAAGGAGCTGCCCACCAGGGTGGAGAGAGCACCTGGGGGCAGGAAGGTCCCAGAGATCTGCCTGGGCCGTGCACCCCTGGAGTGTGTGTGGTCCCGAGGCACAGGGCACAGAAGAGACCCCTGTGTCTCCCCCACCCTCGGGGCCTGAAGGGAGAGAGTTCCCCCGAACCCATGCTCCTAGAGGCTCTTTCTCTAATTCAAACGAAGGTACCCTGCGCGGGGAAGGGACCTGGCAGAGCTGGGGGCAGGCTGGGCAGTGCACTGGACACACTCTGCACTCAGGACCGAAATCCTCAGCCTTCTCCGGAACTTGCACATGTCCACAACACTTCTGATGTGTCTCTCGGGCTCAGTGATGGCTCTGGGCGAAGAATGCCAGCCTCAGAGAGGGGCGGTGACCATGCTAGGGCCAACCGTAAGCAAGAGGACCCGGGTCACCCAGCTCAGCCTCGGGTCCAGGTCTGGTGGCTCCCAGGGCCGTGTTGTTGCTCACATGGCCTTGCCCTCCTCCGGGAGACACCTCCCTGGGGCTTTGTCCCTCCTGGAAGCCCAGGGTCCAAGTTCTCTTCCCCAAGGGCTCAAAAACCGTGGTCCAGTGTCTGTGACCAGTCCCCCGGGGGTTCTGCTCAGCTCTGGCTTTTTCGAACATCTTGCGTCTCCCCCTCCTGGCTCTGCATCCTCTCAGCTTCCTTTGTCTCCACCAGCACCCTCTGGCCTCCGCTCCCACGCCTGCCTGGAATTCCCTTAATTGGGAGCTGTCGGCATGGGCTCCCTCCCTCTCCAGCCCCTGGACTGTGCTTGGGTTCCTGGTGCCTGTCTGATGACCAGGGGGGCAAACAGAGAACTCCGGCCTCCCTGGAGATTGCCCAAAGGCTTTAGAATTAATAGTACAGAGTCTGATTCCAAAATAGTATAAATTACATCCTGGAATCCATTACGTTCTGATCTGTTAGGCAGGAGGAAACGTGGTCTGTAGCAAAATAAAAGACATCCTGGAACCCATTATGGAGGCCGATAGAAGACAAAGGCAGCAAAAAAAAGGACATTATGGGATCGAGGTGCCTAATAAACGACGTGTTGGCATCCCCCTTCCCCGGGATGTGGATTAACAACAGATGTACTACACTAATGTCGATTTGTATGCTAATCTAAAACAACTGCGTGGTCTTTGCAGACAGGGTCCTCTTCCCCGCAGCTGCTGGGGACAGAGGCTGCGGCTAGCTGAGGAGCGCGGGTCTGCCTCCAGCCCTTCCCCGCAGAGCCGTCTTGGGGACCCCCATCTCAGGCTCAGAGCCCCAGCCCGCTCTCTTCTCAAGGTCTCTGCTGAGCCTGGTCTGTGAACCCCAAGACCCAGGGTGAACCCCAAGACTGCTGTAAGGTAGACACGGGCAGACTTGGGCTCTGGAGGAGCTGCGGAATCAAGAATTCAGCTGAGGGCTTCCCTGGTGGCTCAGTGGTTAGAGTCCACCTGCCGATGCAGGGTACACGGGTTCGTGCCCCGGTCCGGGAAGATCCCACATGCCGTGGAGCAGCTGGGCCCGTGAGCCATGGCCGCTGAGCCTGCGCGTCCGGAGCCTGTGCTCCGCAACGGGAGAGGCCACAACAGTGAGAGGCCCGCGTACCGCAAAACAAAAAAAAAAAGAATTCAGCTGGGTCCTCTGTGGGGTTTGATCCCTGACCAAACCTTTCCCAAGGTTCAGGCATGCCGGAAGGTGAAGACAGATCCCAGAATCCCAGAGAATCTCAGACCCGCTGGGATCACTTTGCCCCCCAACACCACCATCCAGGATGGGAGTCTGAGAGAGAGAAGTAGCCATCCCAGAGTCACACGAATGCAGCGGCCAGGCCTGGACCCAACCCAAGCCTCCCCTGTCCACTCCCCGACAGCCCAGGCAACACAGGTTTGTAACAACCTGCTCTCAAGGATGTCAGAACAGTCAGTTCTGTCCCACCAAAGAGCCTTTCCTGAGGCCTCTTCAGGGTCAGGCCCTGTCCTGGACACTGAGATAAATTAGATGAAGACGCCAGCTTCCTGAGCAAAGCAGACATGCAAACGAAGGCAGCCACAGGTCAGGGGACAGAGGCTGAGAGCATGAGGACCTTTCTGGTCCATGAGCTCCCAAGTGTATGTCCCAGGGGAGCCTGGGTGGCCCGTGCAAGCACAGCAGCCTATGGCACAAAGGATCCAAACTCACACTTATCACACAGCGTTCATGCCTGACTTTGGAATGTGTCCACAACTACGCATATGTCTGGCACGGCATGACTAGCCCCTGAAGCCAAGGGGTGAAGCCCTCACACAGGTGAATTGGAAGGCTGATCTGGCTCCCCCGCTGCTGGGGCTTCAGGGAGAGGCAGCATCACCTCTCAATGCCAACATGTCCAGTGCTGACCTCTGGGCTCGTCTCACCTCCCTGCATGTTTCTGGCCCTTTCTGTCCCCTGGCAGAAGTAGGTAACATGGAGTCAGAAGGTAGACTAATAAGTGGCTCTACCACGTATTAGAAGTGGCATCTCACATGAGTTCCTTAACCTCTCCAGCTCCTGTTTCTTCATATGCAAAGCTACCTTGAAGCACTGTTGAGAGTTGAGAAAGTAGGACACATGACTGGCACAGTGCTGGACACTTAGAGGGCGTCTGAGAAAAGTTCCTATCTTTCCATCCCGCCTGTGGCAGAGACAGATGTAACCACCCCAGACCCCATTATCTTCATTATATTTCCTCGACTCCTTGGAGTTGACCAGGGCCACATGACTAGGTTGGGATAGTAAGTTATGAGAGACTGAGACAGTGAAAAGTCCATGCACAACTTTCCAGTTCCCCACCTGTTGTACAGGGTGCAGGTGCAGGATGGTGGAACTTCTGTCAACCTAGAGCCCTAAGGAGCGCTGACATGCTGGGTCCTCTGCTGCCCTGCACTGGACATGCGGCTTGAGCAAGAAGGTAACTTCTGTTGGATCAACTGCCCCCAAACTCATGGGACTGTTTGTTACCATCCTGACTGTTACAACATCCTATGTCATGGGGTTATTATATGGATGATATGAAATAATATATATTATTGTAATTAGCATACCATGTGCACCCTTTTAGTTTTATTGCTTTTCCCCCACCTCCCTCTGAGAATAAATACGGTACAATTAAAGATCACAACCTGCACTGGGAGAAAATGAGCTGTTTTATTTTCAAAGGTCTCCAGCGAGTCTACCCACAAATATCAATAAAAAGAAAAAACACATATGATATCAATGTAACAGTAATCATTATTGCTAGCATTTATTGAGTACTTACCCTGTGGCTAGGTCGATTATGTAAATCCTTACTTGATCCTGATAACTCTTTGTAGAAGGCAACATTATTCCTACCTTCTAAGTGGAGAAATTGAGATGGAAGGAGATTAGAGACCTCGGGTTCTAACAAGATGGTGTATAGGAAAATCAGAAAAACGCCTTGCTACAAACACTTAGAAATGTTGGATTAAAATAAAAAGAAATGCTGGACAAAATACAAAAGATTAGTCTAAATGCATAGCTGACTTCCCAAGAAAGAAAGGAGGTATTTACAAGGGTAAAGAGGAAACTGAAAACAGAGTAGCTACTATAAGAGCAGATTGTCCAACTGACCTTGGGGAAGGAGTGAGAAGGTTATCGCCAGGGTAACCTGACTGCTTCAGTGTGGGGTTTCCACACCCATGTGCTTTGAGTGTCCGTGAAGGGGGGAAGGGGACCACTCCCCCACAGAAGATTTTCTAGAAGACTATCTGCCAGTCAGCACAGGGAGGGAATAACGAAGCTCCTCTCTTTTGCCTAGAATTAAACAGAAAATCTCCCCTGGGCTTCCCTGGTGGTGCAATGGTTGAGGGTCTGCCTGCCGATGCAGGGGACGCGGGTTCGTGTCCCTGTCCAGGAGGATCCCACATGCCGCGGAGCTGCTGGGCCCGTGAGCCATGGCCGCTGGGCTTGCGCGTCCGGAGCCTGTGCTCCGCAACGGGAGAGGCCGCAACAGTGAGAGGCCCGCGTACCGCAAAAAAAAAAGAAAATCTCCCTGATGCAGCCAACCTCAGGCCTGTGCCTTGTGTGGATCTCGGGTTTGAATTAATATTATAAACCCAGAAGAATTTACCCAGAAGCCCACAAACCAAGAAATTAACATAAAAATCTATTCCTGGTCAGTGATACTCTGAAGTACCTTACAAAACTTTGTGGGAGAATGGTTCCACAATCCAGGCTACAGGGGATCCTTACAAAAAAAAAAAAAAAACAAGCAGTGACAAAGAAGAGCTCACCATACAATAAAATTACAGAAGCAACAAGGAAAAAAGCTACCATAAGTGAGAGAGCAAAGAAGACAACCAGGAAGAGTAAACCCCAACAACAGGAGAAAATAAAATTCCAATAAGAAAGAAGATATGAAACATATATAAAGGAAGGATGTAGAGTGCTAAAAGAAAGAAGCTGGAAATTGGATAGAAATAAAAAAGAACTAAATATAATCCATAAAAATCTAAAATATAATCATTAAAAATGAAAATGAAATGGACAGGTTAAAAGGCATGTTGGACACTGCTGAGGAGAAGACTGATAAAATAAAAGTTATATCTGAGGAAATTTTGCCCAAAGTGCAAAAGTGAAACATAAAGAAACAGAAAGAATGAGTGGTTAAGAGACATGGAAGACGAAATGGGGATCCTATCTGCCTAAAAGGAATTTCAGAAGCACCGAATGAAAATGGTAAAGAGGCAAAAATCTGGAGAGAAAATGGCTTGGACTTTTCTGGAATTGATTTAAAAATATATGGATCCTTGGGCTTCCCTGGTGGCGCAGTGGTTGAGAGTCCGCCTGCCGATGCAGGGGACGCGGGTTCGTGCCCCGGTCTGGGAAGATCCCACATGCCACGGAGCGGCTGGGCCTGTGAGCCATGGCCGCTGAGCCTGTGCGTCCGGAGCCTGTGCTCCGCAACGGGAGAGGCCACAACAGTGAGAGGCCCGCGTACCGCAAAAAAAAAAAAAAAAGGATCCTCATATATCAAGGATTCAAAGACTGCAATGAGTCCCAAATAGGTAAGTAAACCGATCCAGACCTGGACAAGTCACAGTGAATCTGCAGAACACCAAAGGCAGACAAAAACTTACAATCAACCAAAAAAAAAGATGAACTATCTCCAAAGACGTCTTCAGTAGACCACTCAACAGCAACAACAGAGGCCAGAAGATAATGGTACAGTATCTCCAAAGTGCAGGGGGGAAAGTAACTGTCAACATAGAATTTTATACCCAACTAAACTATCATTCAAGAGTCAGGGCTACATACAAACATTTTTGAACAAACAAAAACAGAAAGAAGCTGTAACTCAGAGGTACTAGGGGAATGCAGATCTTTAAATTGATATACATTTTTTCATCTAATGGAGTACAAAAAAATCACATCTGGCAACACCAAATATTGGCAAGGCTATAGAGCAATGGGGAACTTTTGTACACTGCCGGTGGAGTGGAAATTGGAACGACGAGATTGGAGAGCAATTTGACACTATCGCAAAGAGTTAAAGATCAGCATTCTCAGTCTGGGCAAGCCTTTGCTCATGTACAGAAGGACCTGAGGGCATTCTCTGTAGTCTTGATTGTACTTGTGAAAAACGGAAGCAGTACGTCTTTTAGTGGGAGAATGATAGATAAACTCGTGCTGTGGAGTAGTATAGTATAGTCATGCAGTGGAATACTAGAAATCAAAATTGATGAACTAGGGGTAACAAAGTCGTCATGAATAGAGCTCACAAATATCTTAAGTGAAAAAGAAAACTGCAAAAGGATGCATTCAGCAGAACATCATGTATGCAAAGTTTAAAACACATAGTCATATATATTTTTATAGGTATAAATACATATAATAATAGTATAGAAATTTGCCTGAGAAGGGCACACACCAACTTGAAGTTAGTGTTTTGTCTGGGAAGGAAACATAGAAAAGGCATGGAGAGTGGGGCTTCAGCTGTACCTGGCTTTAGCCATACCTGTTAACATTTTATGTCTTTACGACACTGTTCTGAATTATTTCAAAGTTTCAAAAGAAAAAACTGTTCTGAAGCAAATAAGAGATGATGCTGACGACCGCTGTTTAATCTCAGTGGTGGGTACCTAAGTATCTTATGGGGTGTTTTATGTACTTTTTAATTAGTTTGAAATAGTTCTTATGTACATTTTTTAAATTAAGAGTTTAACTTGACCATTCGTATGCTAAGAGGTACTAAGGGTTACTGAGTTAAGTCGCCCTGTGTCATGACATATGCCTCCACAAAGGGACGTGCCATTTTCCTTGGCTCACCTGTTTTCAGCAGAGATGTCAGATACACATTTGTCCACACTCTCCTGAAACCCCACTAAAGTGACAGGAAGAGTTTTGGGGGTTTGGGTTTCTTAAAGATATAAATTGACAAGGATAAAGAAAATAGGAGAGGCTTCCCTGGTGGCACAGTAGTTAAAAGAGTCCGCCTGCCAATGCAGGGGACACGGGTTCAAGCCCTGGTCCGGGAAGATTCCACATGCCGGGAATCAACTAAGCCCGTGCGCCACAACTACTCAGCCTGCGCTCTGGAGCCCGTGAGCCACAACTACTGAGCCCATGTGCTGCAAATACTAAAGCCCGTGTGCCTAGAGCCCATGCTCTGCAACAAGAGAGGCCACAGCAATGGGAGGTCCGCGTACCACGGTGAAGAGTAGCCCCCACTCGCCGCAACTAGAGAAAGCCTGCGCACAACAATGAAGACCCAACACAGCCAAAAATATAAATAAATAAATAAAATTTATTTTTTTAAAAAAGAAAAGAAAATAGGAGAGGAGTCAACTGCAGCAAATGTGAAAAGTGCAAAACAAATGGACAAATGGGAGCTGCCCTTGCTGACTCAAGGGTGTTGAGTCCTGAGTCAGCAGTTGGACCGGCTGAGAAAATCTCGTTTCCCTCCCCCAGAGGGCAGCGGATCAGGTGCTCAGAAAAGTGAAGCTATATGGAGGTGCTAAAAATAGGACAGATGCAAAGTCTCAAGGAGGAAGAAGTTTCTAGGTCCTCATGCCCACTCAGGCATAAAACTGGAGACTTACTCTCTGGAGAGAAAAAAACAGAATCTCGTGATGGAAGAATACCAGGTGTGATGGAGGGTGAGGGAGCCATACAGAAAGCCTGAGGGTTAAGTGCAAGTTTACAGGCTGAGGGTCAGAACCTCCCCCCCAGCCCTCCTCCCCATCTCAGCTCCCAGTATGCAAGTGGCCAGACGGACACCCTCCAAATTCAAGATTAGACATATTATCTCAGGGGAATCTAACCAGTCCACGAGAACATCATGAAGGGTTTACTACACGCTCACCACACATCTGCACACACCACACACATATAAACCTCACACAGTAATGCACACGTGTGCACAGACATTACACACATCATAATTCACTGCACACATATACCACGTAGACATAAATACCTTACAATTCACTCGCCAAAATACACACCCCTCACACACTCACACGTATCACAAGCACCCCCATGCATAGACAGCACGCCCACCCCTCACACACGTATGCACTTGCACCAGTGTTATGCATACACGGACAATATGCATAGTCACCACACACATCCCATACACACCAGGCACACGCACACATTATAAACAGGACGCAGATGCACATGATATATGCAAACAGCCCTGGTCCACGAGTCCACCTTGTGATCCGGTGGCCTGGACATCCAACCTGGCCCTCGGTCTCTGAATGAGGCATCTGGAGACCTATCCTGATGCCAGAACAACCAGCCAGCCACCTGCTTCTCTTCATCCTTCCCAGGCCTTCTCCCCGAGCCCGGGGAAGCAGAGCCAGCTGCAGCCACAGCGTGACCCTGTATGTAATCTCTCATTCATCCATTCATTTCCTCCTTAGTGTGGAGCAGTTCAAAGGCAAGACCAGGTTTCTGGTCCAGGATCAATCACTTACTAAGCATGTGGCCTTCATCTACGCACTTAACCACTTAGCCTCATCTTTCTCATCTGTAAAATGGGAACATGGCAACCCCTGCCTGTTCCATGGGGTTACCGGGAAGGTAAAAGGAAATCGTGCCCTAGGGCCAGGTGCAAGGCAGCACCTGCTTCTTTCGGGCCAGGCACTGGACTAGTTGAGTGCTCCCAGGAGCTGGGCAGTGAGCTGGGCACTTCCAGAAGCCTCTAGAACCTCCTAAGACCCCTGCAGGGTAAGCCTTAACTTTCCCATTTCATTGCTGGGGAAAGTGAGGCTCTAGGCAATCATTTGCTTGTCCAAAATTTCATACCTAAGAAATACTGGGGCCAGATTTGACTGTAGACCGAGAGGCTCCAAACCCCATTTTTCCTCCTTTGGGTGGCGTCCTTGCAGAACAAAAAGCAGCAGAGAAAGACCCAATCCCCAGGCAGCTCATAGAGTAGTTGGGAAGATGGACATGTAGGCAATTGAAAGAAACAGGAGGAGGAGGACGGGAAGAAGGCGAGAGGGAGGGGCAGGAGGAGAAAACCCCAAGACTGGGAGAGAAGCGCTGAATGAGAGGCCCAGGCAATAAATAACTGTTCAAAGCAGAGTGAGGCACAGAGATTCTGGAACATTCCAACCCCAAGTCCGGAAATGCAGCCTCTCCTGAGGGGCAGTCCAGGCAATGCTTGGCCACAAAGAACATTTAGGAGGTTCTTATGGGAACAGGGGACCCAGGGCCAAATGCACCCCCTCCACAGAGCCTGAGGGTCCCAGGGAGGCCCCTCCGCCCCCTGCAACACTTCAGCTGGAATGACTGAGGGTTTGCGCCATAGACTCCAGTGTTTATGGGCTCCTCAGATAAGCGGGCGCTTCGTAAATGTGATCTGATGGTGAGACAGTTGGCTGAGGGACAGGCTGTCCTCAAACCAGCTGCTCTGTGGTCCCCTGGGGGTCATTTTCCATGTTCAATCACATTTTCATGTGATGAACATGACCCTGGTCCACATGTACAGGGATGGCAGAGTCCGCATCCTTAGCGCATGCAGGGTACCGCTGTCTGGCATCGATGCCTTCATGGGTCGATGGACCCATGATTGCATGGGTCCACGTACACAGCAAAGGCACAAGTGCCCCGCAAAGCTAGCCACCCTGTTCAAAAGCTTGGCCATCCCTGTGCCACATGCATGACTGCAGCAGAGCCCTCATGCTGTCAGGTACACAACGTCTGGGAACAGACCCCTGTATTCTGCCCCATGGCTTCTGGCACCATGGAATGTCATTGCCAGACACCAGGGCCTCCCCTGTCTCAAACCTAGGGCCAAGGTGGGCGTCCTCAGCATCTTCGGTATTGTCAATCCCAGCTACAAAGGCCTTCGTGTCTGCGGTATTATAAAATGTATATATTCGATCTCTGTCCCCAGTTCCTGGCACCAAGCTCCTAACACCCTTGAGTGAAGGGAGCATCTTTTGATATACATAAGGAGCCCCTTTCAGTCACACCTGAGTTCATACTAATGAGGTGACTCCTGTTGGGTCCCTAGATAACTTTAGGTGGGGGGCTGGTAGCCAAGGGAACCAACCACGTGATTAGGAGGTTGGAAATTTCGGCCCCAGCCCCGACCTCTGGGGAGGGGAGAGGGGCTGGAGATTGAATTCAATCACCAATTGCCAACGATTAAATCAATCGTGCCTATGTAATGGAACTTCCATAAAGATCCCAGATGGTGGGGTTTGGAGAGCTGGGTGGATGAACACACAGAGGTGCTGGGAGGGTGGTAGACCCAGAGAGGGCGTGGGAGCTCAGCACCCTTCCCCCCACCCCTCACCCTGTGCATCTGTTCCAGAGTTGTATCCTTTATGAGAAAACTGTAATGGTAAGTCTAGCGCTTTCCTGAGTTCTCTGAGTCATTCTAGTGAATTATCACACTTGAGGGGGTGTCGTGGGAGCCCCCAGATTTGTAGTCAGCAGGGTGGCGGAAGTGCAGATAGCCTGGGGACCTCATCTGCAGCTGGCGTCTGAAGTGGGGGGGCAGTCTTGTGAGACTGAGCCCTTAACTCGTGGGGTATCCACTAACTCCAGGTAGCTGGCATCAGAACTGAATTGGAGTGTTGAACCCCCAGTCGTGGTCAGGGAGTTGGAGAATTGGTGTTGGAACAATGTATCTGGTGTCAGAAACGAAAACAAAAACACAACAGCGTCCATCGGTGCCACAAAGGTATCCCCTAACTTGCTACCAGCATAACTTTCAGCCTTTTTCACAGAAGGAGACCCCAGGATTTCCGGGCCAGGCCCCCTCACGTCAGCACTTTTCAGCCCCCCAAGCTGGTCCTCTGTCTTGCTACATTTCTCATCACCAAAGCCACAGGAGGTAAGTCTTAAATGCAGAAAGGCATTCCTTCTGCTCCACACGCGTGTCTACTGCTTTGCTCTGCCAGGCCCTAGAGGACTGGTAGGGGGAAACGTTCGTGCAGGAAGCTTCTCTCTTCCGCCCCCATTTTACAGATAAGGAAACTGAGGCCCTGAGAGGTTGGGACTTGCCCAAGGTCCACCCAGCTCAGCAGGGCAGAGCTCCAGCTACCAGGTCTCCGGAAACCAGTGCTGGTCACTTCCTGCTCTGGAGGAAGCTGCCACCTGGGACCAGAGCCTTCATGAGTCCCAAGGGCCTTGCCCCAAAGGCGGTGCCTGCCACCCACAGATGCCAGAGAGGAAGTGAAAAGGGAAGAAAGCGCCTTTCCTCCTCCTCCTCCTCCAAGAACAGCCTTTCCCAGCATATGTTGGAGTCACAGAAATCTCTCGTTAAAGTTTTACAGTCTAACCACTGAACATGCTACTTTGTCTCCATAATTTATACCTGACCTGGGTGTCTAGACATGACATCATGGTAAGGTATGCCTCGTTCTCTGGGAAGTTTACAATAACCAGAGCTCAGCATCATTGTTACAACAGCCTTGCTCCTGCTGAGGGGAGCCCAGAACTGCAGGCTTGCAGACCTCAAAGCTACACCCCTCCCCAGCAGAACAACCGCTTCCAGGGGAGAAACGGATGTGCAGGTGACTTACAAAGGTCGCCTGGCCAGGAATAGTCACAACTTCTGGCCTCGCACCCCAAGCTCTGTCCACACCACCTGCCACCTCCCAGGTTCCATTCCCAGCATCTTTGGTGTTGATCAGCTGCCTTGAAGGGCAATTTGGTTGGACCCCAGCCCCTGGCTGTAAATTTCCACTCCCCAAAGGAGAATAGCACCTCGGCAGGTGAGATCACTCACCTGGCCTTCAGCCTAGGACACCCAGCACCTCCAGCAAGACCAGGGACCCCTGACGCCCTCTCCCTGCTGGGGCTGCTCAGAGTCACTGGCAGCTGAATGAACCCCATTTCTGTGGCCCCTAGTGCCTGGGAAACTGTGGGCCTAATTCTCATGCTGCACTCACATCCCAGGCCTGTTCAAAAACAGCAGAGACTGAATCAATCTTTCTCTCTCTCTCTCTCTCACACACACACAAGCGCGCGCGCGCACGTGTGCGTACAAGGACAGAGATCTTAAGGTCCATTTCAGCCCTAAGCACCCGTATTTGGAAGGAAAAGACACCATAATCAGTCGCCGTATATTTCTGGTACCTAGCACTGGGCACCGTGTCTAGCACTGGGCAAGTTGGGAGAACAGTAATAGTAACAAGAATCACTTATTAAGGGCCTCCTATGCCCATCAGGTACTTTTTATTCACCTCATTTGATGTGCAATAGAATTAATAATTCTGCAAGACAAGTATCATTGTACCCACTTTACAGATGAGGAAACTGAGGTTCAGAGAGAGGAACTGACTTGCCTACAGAGCGATTGTGTGGAGCCAGGATTTCAGCCCTTGGTCTGGGTTGAAGCCTGTGGCCTTTCCACTGTCCAAGCGAATGAGGGATACGGAATCTTTCTGCAGGGATAGACTGCTCCTCGGTGCTGGGCGTGTGAATTGTGCTGGGAACCAAGCCTAGATCCCCTGTCTGGGAGCTCTAACTGGGAAACAGCCACCATGGGCAAAGCAGGACCATAGGAAGGGGGAGAGTGACCAACCCTTCCTTTCCTCCCAGATGGGTGGAAAGCCATTGCCCCGTGGTGCCCAGGGTGCCCTCACTCTGGGCCAGCTGGCCTGGCTCACTCCACACTCCAGGGGATCATGTATGGGTCCTCAGGGAGGTGAGATTTTGTTCTCCACTCTGCTTGTCCTGTTTGTAAAATGACCACACTCTGCCCATGGGTTTCTGGTTACATGGGAAAGGGCCTGATGCCTTATATCACCGCAAGGCGCTTCCTGATGTCTGCGTGGGCTGGAGTTCTCCCCTCCCCTCCCCCAGCCCAGGGCCCAGGGGCTGCAATTCTGTTAAAATGGTGCAGAGAGAACTTTCCTGGGCTCCCGGTGGACCCCAAGCAGGCCTTGGTCGGTCACGTGGCATTGGAAGAAAAACATTTAAATGGAGCCCATGAAGCAACTCAGACTGAAGCTCCGCCCACTGGTCCTGGTAAGTTCATCCACCATGGTCCCCAGGGGCAGGAGAACCAGACAGGGCAGCAAGGATGGAGGCCACAGTGGCCTGTGTGATCTGCTCAGCAAGAGAGAGGGAGAGATACTGTATGATGGGAAACTGTAAATATGAAGCAGGGCTTACACGTAGACACAGGCTCGGGGTGGGATTCGGATGAGATGTTAAAGAAGCTGCCTCTCTGAGCCCATCCACCTAGGACGTGAGGACCCAGGTACCAAAAAGTAAGATGGAGAGAGGGATAGAGGGATGGATAGATATGTCACCAAGCAAATATTGGGGGTGGGCCCCCATGATGGGATTAGTGCCTTTACAAGAAGAGACGCCAGAGAGCTCTCTCCCTCTCCCTGCGTCCCCACCATGTGGGGACATAGCGAGAAGGTGGCCAGGAAGAAAGCTTTCACTGAGAACCGAATCTGCCAGTATCTAGATCTTGGACTGCATAGCTTCCAGAACTATGCAAAACAAATGTCTGTGGTTTAAGCACCCCAGTCTATGGTATTCTGTTACAACAGTGCGAGCTAAGACGAGCAGATCCAAAGAGCCTGTCATTGAGTTCATGAGAATACAAACTGTGCTGTCACCTCATACAGGTAAAGTGGGTCGAGCTTCCCCAAGGGGCACTTGGGCAGCCCAGAGGGTGGCTCTCTATCCTTCCTTGGGGGAGGACAGCCCAGCCACCCTCACAGAACAGTGCCTGATGGGGCTGCATTGTGCTCGCTCCGGGGACCCTGGACGCAGCCTGCGGAGGTTGGAAGAGCGAGCTTCGCGACATCAGTCAGGACTCCAGCATCCCCACCACCTCCTGCCATGACTCCAACATGGCTGGTGAGGATTACGGTCAGGCACCAAGAGTGCAGGCTTGCGCAGCTCTGGCACGTGCTTTGCATACACAGCTGATTCTGTGGTTCCAGGAGACTCAGCTCCCACCAGCCCCTCCTCACCAGGAAGGCCCTGCCATGCTCTCAACTTCCCATCCTGAGAGCTGGCCCCTCTCTGCCCAGCACTAGGATCAACTGTAAGAAAATGTCCTGTCCAGCCTTCAGAAGGGCTGGACTGCCACCCACCTCCATCCTCTTTCTAGAAAAGACTGAGCTGAGGGTCAGGACAGCAGCAGGCTTTAGCAGAGGAAGCCTAGTCCAATGAGCCCACATCTGCTTGTCTCATGGCCTGTCCTTGCCATCTAAGAGGTTTGGATCACTCTTCTGGGGAAGGAGAGAGTGGTTCACAGCCGTGTCACTCTTTAAGGTCATGGGTCACGGTGGGACGCCCTCCCTGTAAGGCCCTCCTCAGCTCAAGCATGGGGCTCATGGTTTGTTTTGCTCAGTCTCATCCTGTGGACACCGCTGTTCTCCAATCTTCAGTATACCCCAGTTATAGGACTATCGTGATGGTCCGGACCTCCCCTCACCCTCCCATGTGTCACCTGGGGTCGAGACACGGAGGTCTCCAATAAGAGTACGGGGAGCTGTTGATGACACTGCAGTCCTGGAGGTCCCAGGAGAAGAAGCAGAAACACTTAGAAGATGGAGTTGTCGGGTCGAAGGTGCTCCCTGGGTGGGGCCCAGACAGCGCCATCCACCATAACAGGCCAAGGCTTCTGCCAAAGCACAGGCAGGCCCCAAACAGTCACCCCTAGACCCTGAGGGTGGGGCTGGGGTGGACCAACAGCCTCTGCCAGCCACTGGCTCTGCCCAGCCTGGACAGCATCGCACGTATAAGCTTATGGCAAATGACCACTGGCCAAGGCCCTTCCCCTCTCCCGGCCACAGCGTGGGTGTGATGTGCTCACTGCCTGGGACCCCAGCCCCATTTGGAAGGTTCTGGAAATGCTTCCCTGCATCAGGCCAAACCAGTCCTCTCCAGTGCATTGGCCCTGGCAACTACTGCAGCCACCCAAAGCCAAAGTGTGTGACCTTGAGCCCCAGCATGTGGACTTGGCCCCAGAGAGGATCCTAACGAGAAGCAGGAGGTGGAAGAAGAAAACCAACTCCTTGATCTGCTGAATTAGTGTAACTACTCCTCTCTTTATGTTTTCCCCTATTTTCCTAATACCACACCACCCCAGCCCAACTTCTCCCTGCCAACATGCAGGCTGTGCTCTAGAAAGTCCTCCACTCCCTTCCTGAGCGTTCTGGAAAGAAGCCCGCTGGCATCTAGCAGGTCACTTAGGGGACGAACATGTTCTCCCTGGAGCCTCAGCTGTTAATTGAGGGACCCAGTTTCCCCCACAAAGGCTGCCTTGGCCCAGCCACTCAGCGGGAAGAACACACATCTGCTGCCCTTTGCCTGGCCCCTCCTTCTCGCCCATGCACAGCTCCCCGGCATCTCACCCCATACCAGGTTTATGTGGTCCAGCCCCAAGTCTCTGGACTGGCCGATACTCACCTCTCAAAGAGGTGGTTGATTAGAGCAAGAGAGCCTGACTGTCCCAGGCTCTGCCCACCTCAGCAGAGGTCCCCATCTCCCTCCCTGTGCTCAGCACATCAGAGGGAGTGACAGGAGAGCCTTGTCTTACACCTGGAGCCTCTGCCCCGGAGAGACGCCGGATCCCTGTGGCCAACGGGAAATGTCTAGGTTTCCCTGGAAGTCGTGTCACCCTGGCCAGGAGAGTCTCAGAAAATTCACGAGCTTAGCAATCATCTCCCTTGGCATCACTGTGGCCCCCGCCATGCCCTGTGAGATGCCCGTGGATGCAGAAGCAGCAGCCTCGGGGAGGGCTGAGAGCCCTCTGGGTGCGCAGACAGCCCAGCAGTTGAGCAATGCGCCAGCGACCTGGGCTAGCCCCCACGTAAGCGCTTTCCAGAAAAAGAAAAGGCAGGTGACATCTGTGGATATTTACAGCCCCACACAGCATGACGGGAGGCACCGAAAGATGCTTGCCTGACAACAAAACCCATCTCGATGGCTGGAACCACTCCAGGCTGGGATGGAGTATCAAAGGGCCCGGAATCTCATCAGTGAGGCCACACTGTCTGTTGGAGCGGACAGCAAGAACAGATGCTGAATGGAGCAGACCCTCAGCTCATTCTCCACGTCAGGTCAGGGCCGGAAGTCTACCAAAGATGCCAGGAAAGAGGCAGGTGTTATAAGCGGTTGAACGGTCAGCGCCCTGGTGGTCCTCCCAGCTCAGCCAGCCAGAGAGCGGGCAGTGGTGATGGCACTTTCTTCCCAGCACTCAGTCTCCAGCTCCCCCATGGGCTCCAGCAGGGCCTCACATAAATAATATCAACATTTCTCTAAGCCTCAGTTACTCGTCTCTACAATGGGGAGAATCATCCCTCCACCATCTGAACCTCATATCTCACACCCATGAAAACAGCCTTGGTGATCATTCATTCATTCAAGAAATGTATTGCCTTCCAGCTCCTGGCCAGTGGCTGGTCACTCAGTGAAAAGACTCTCTGAGTGGTAAGTGGAGCAGAGGTTTTACCTTGCAGGTTGCGGAAGACCCTGGAAGCAAGGAAGCCAAGTCGGGGAAGGCAGGGAAGGCAATTCTTCCAAGAAGCCTGGCCAAGAAAGGAAGCCCGAGGTGGGATGGTGGGTAAAGGGTGGTGCAGATTCAGTAAGATTGTTTTCGTAAAGATGGGAGATGCTTTCTGTGCTGAGGGGAAGAAACCAGTGAGTGAGAAAGACGGAACCCACAGGAGTTAAGGGATGTCCAGAGGAGTGCAGACCTGAGAAAGTGAGCTGGGTTGGACCCAGAGGGTAAGGTCTTGAGCTGGAGGAAGATGGCCCCCGCCCCAATCCCGACCTCGGGTGGGTCCCACAACACCTAGCAAAGCCTTTTTTTAACCAGATCATCTGCTCACCCTCTATCCCTGGCACCCAGCAACACATACACAACCCCCATCTGGGAGCTCCTGAGGTCTCCTTTTCATCAATGTGACCCAAGCATCTTGCACAGTGCCTGGAACCTCCAGGCTAATTTGAATATATGGTTCTACTGGCTTGTCCCACCCTTTAATGGCAGCCATGGTAGCAAGTCTCGGAAACATCAGATTCACTGAACGTCATTTCCCTAAAATGCTGAGCTCTGCAGATTGGCCAGGAGGCTACAGCCTCCTCCCAAGAGAACTCCTTCTGGCTTTGAACCCTCAGCCATTCAAAACACAAACACACTCATATACAGAGCTCGAGCCAGGGGTGAAATGTCAGCATCGTCTTGGACTCAAATCAATCAGTTCAGTGCTTGGATGCACTGGCTGAGCCACCTCGCCCCAGGCCTGCCCTCGTCCATATGGAGGCCCAGAGGATTCATTTCCTGTCCTGGCCAGGACTCCAGCTCACACACACACACACACACACACACAGACACACACACACACACACACACACACACACACACACACACACACAGAGGAAACATCCCCTAGTTGAATGAAACTTATCATCTCCTGATGAATTTGAGGCAAAGCTCCTCCACAACACCAAAGCAACATGAAATCCGGCCTTTAAAACACCAGGGACCGGGCCACAGCAGGTACTGCATGAAGGAGCCAGCTGAGAGTCCAGCTGACCTGTCCTTTGTGCTGGGGCAAGTTTGAGTGGGATTTCCCAAGACCTTAAAGGTCACAGGTAACTAAGAGTAAGGGTCATTTAATCAGGAGCAAGAGACCCAGCTTCCAATTCTGCATCAGCCACTTCTCAGCTGGATGAACTTGGCCAAGTTCCTGGGTCACAGGCGTCTGTCTTCTTCATGTGTCTTCACATGGCAGAAGGGCCGAGGGAGACCTCTTGGGTCTCTTTTACAAGGTCACTAATCCCATTCATAAGGGCTCCACCCTCATGATCTAATTACCTCCCAAAGGCCCCTAATATACCTATATTTTGAGGAACAGGTTTCAACATATGAATTTGGCGGGGGTGGGGACACAGACAGTATATAGCAGCATCTATACTGTGGAAATACAGAATAACGTGACTGAAAGCCCTTTTGGAAGTATAAAATACCATTTCAGAGGTGAGGAATACTGACGTGATTATATGATGTTGGTAAAGGTGTTGGTGTCACTTCTGCTGCCAGCCAGTTGAACTCACTGGAGGGACATCTACTGGTGGAATGTGACTTAAGGAACACTTTTTAAATTAGTTCTAGTGATGAAGTTAACGGTACTGTATCCCATGCTTAATGCTGACTCCTCTGATCAGCACTGGCAAAAATCATGTTCCAGATTCAGAGTCAGTCAACAGCCTTTACAGACCCGAAGTGCCAGGCACTGTGTCAGGTACCACAATGGGAAATTAGCCTCTAGAATTTCTCAATATGTCCACAGCAATGTAATCAGCAACCTTTCTAGGGGCTAATTTGGCAGTACGATTCAAAAACCTTGATGTGGTGTGTAGGCTCCTTGACCCAATAATTCTGCTTAGGAATTTATCCTAAGGAAATCATTAAAGGTGTGGACAAAAATTTAACTAAAAAGATGGTCGCAAAGTTCCAGTGCCAGTAAGGATAGAGTAGCTTGTGTCAGACTAATTCCACTTTAGATAAAAATAACAAACTCTAGATAAAAAATTTTAAACAACTATTTGAAGACACTAGAGAGCAACAAAAAGCCAGCAGAAACTGGTGGGAATTCAACCCTTACAAAAAGGGAATAGCACCGAGTGAATTCTACATTACATGGCTTTTCCCCCAAGGGCACACCCCAATTCAAGCAGTGCAGGGTGGCCAAAACTCAAATCAAAAACTGCAGTTGTTTAGTCTTAAGGCTGCCAGAGGACCTGGAAACTGGGGGAAGAAATCTAATTAGGGAGGAACAACATAGAGCAGAGAGCCTCAAACTCTGTGTACAAACTACCCGGAAATCCTTGGCTGGTCCCTGAACTGTGCATGTGTAGCGGAGATTCCAATGAGCTCAGCAGAAAACAACAGTGGGAAGGCTTCAAAAGCTGAGCTGATGTATCAGCTGCTACCCAATAAAAGGAAGGTGATTTAGAGCTTGAGTCTCTCCAAGTTAAGGGGTTTAGTTAACACCTAACTAAGCTTGCCTTTGAAACCAGAGAAAGGCTATGGCTTAGGTGAAAAAGCTATATCCCAGGTCTAAGAGATTTACATATCCACCCCAATAAAGTATAAAAACCAAGCCTTCACAAATGTATAGTGATTTAACTGCTTGCTACAACAAAAATCAACACTCTTCCAAGAAACCAGAATCTCTACAAAATATCATTCAAAGGGTCCAGTATACAAGCAAAAGTTGTTAACATGTAAGGTAGGTGGGAAGGAAGAAAGGAAGAAAGAGGGAAAGAGAGAAAGAGGAAGGAAGGGAGGAAGGGAGGAAGAAAGGGGGAAATGCTACCCAAGTCGAGGGGAAAGTATCAATACAAACAAACCATAAGATGACCCAGATGTTGGAAATAGAAAACAAGGACCTAAAAGCAGCTATTACATATACATTCTTGGATAAAAAATAAACTATATGCAGAGATCTTATCAGGGAAATATAAACAAAACAAAAAACCGCACACACACACAGAAATTCTATAACTGAAAAGAATAATATCTGAAATGAAAATTTCACTGGATGGCTTAACAGAAGATTGTAAAAGTCAGAAGAAATAGTCAATGAACTTGAAGACAGATCAACAGAAATTATCCAATCTGAAGAACAGAGGGGAAAAAAGATCTTCAATGACAGTATCAAGCAATCTAACATGTATGCAAATGGAATCTCAAGAGGAGTGGAGAGAATAGGGCAGAAAAATATATTTGAAGAAATAATGGACAAAATTTTCCAAATTTGGTCAAAAACATTGACTTATAGATCCAAGATCCTCAAACAACCCCAAGCAGGATTTCTCAAATCCCACTTGGTAACATCATAGTCAAACTGCGGAAAGGCAAGGATAAAAAAAAAATTCTTAAAACAACCAGAGGAGAAAAGGAAACAATCTTAGTGTGGAAACAATATGATGACAGCAGATTCTCACCTGAAATAATGGATGCAAAAAGACAATAGAATGACCAAACTTTAAAATAACTGAAAGAAAAAAAAAAATCAATCCACAATTATAAACTCAATAAAAATATTTTAAAATTAATGGAAAATGAAGTACTGTAGATAATGTGTAGAAACTGGAGCCCTTGTACATTGCTGGCGGAAATGTGAAATGGTGCAGCCACTATGAAAACAGTTTTGCAGTCTCTCAGCAAGTTAAACAGAAAATTACCACATGATTCAGAAATTCCCAATCCTAAGTATACACCAAAAAGAATTGAAAACAGGCGTTCAAACAAAAACCTGTACATGAATGTGCATAGCCGCACTAATCACAATAGCCAAAAGGTGGAAACAACCTAAATGTCCATCAACTGATGAATGAATAAACAAAAGTAGTGCATCCATATAACGGAATACTATTCATTATTCAGACATATGCCACAACTCGGATAAAGCTTCAAAACATTATGTCAAGGGCTTCCCTGGTGGCACAGTGGTTAAGGATCTGCCTGCCAATGCAGGGGACATGGGTTCAATCCCTGGCCCAGGAAGATCCCACATGCTGCAGAGCAACTAAGCCCATGCACCACAACTACTGAGCCTGCACTCTAGAGCCCGCGAGCCACAACTACTGAGCCTGCGTGCCACAACCACTGACCCTGCATGCCACAACTACTGAAGCCCACGCGCCTAGAGCCCATGCTCCGCAACAAGAGAAGCCATGACCATGAGAAGCATGCGCACCACAACAAAGACCCAACGCAGCCAAAAGTAAAAACAAAAAAACCCCACATTATGTTAAGTAAGAGAAGCCAGACACAAAGGCCACATATTGTATGATTCCATTTACACGAAATATCCAGAATATGCAAATCAATAGAGACAGAAAGCAGATTTGTGGTTGCCAAGGGCTAAGGGAAGGAGAGAATGAGAAATAACTGCTTAATGGGTGTCAGGTTTCCCTTTGGGGTGATAAAAAATTCTGGAACTAGATAGCGTGATGGTTGCAAAACATTGTGAATGTACTTAATGACACTGAATTATACACTTTAAAATGGCTGAAATGGTAAATTTTATGTTATGTGTATTTTATGATACATATATATATAATATAGACAGATGATAGATAGATAAATACTAAGGCAAAATAGTTACTAAAATTTTTTTTTAAGTTGAGAGAATTCACTACAAGCAGATCTGTACTACAAGCAATGCTGAAAGAACTTCTTGGGGTTGAGGAAAAAGGATTCTGGATGAAGGCTCAGAGTTCCAGGAAGAAATAAAGATCACTGGAAATGATAATTATGGAGTACAGAGAAGACTACTTTTCCTTCTCTTCACTTCTTAAATAGTAATCTGACTGTTTAATGCAAAAAAGTATAATATTGAATTGTAAAGTTTATAACATATTCATATTTAAAGCATATGAGGGACTTCCCTGGTGGCACAGTGGTTAAGAATCTGCCTGCCAATGCAGGGGACGTGGGTTCAAGCCCTGGTCTGGGAAGATCCCACATGCCACGGAGCAACTATACTACTGAAGCCCACATGCCCTAGAGCCTGCATGCCGCAACTACTGAGCCCACATGCCGCAACTACTGAAGCCCGTGTGCTTAGAGCCCATGTTCTGCAACAAGAGAAACCACCCAACAAGAAGCCTGGGGACTGCAACGAAGAGTAGCCCCCGATCGCTGCAACTGAGAAAGCCCATGCACAGCAATTAAGACCCAATGTACCCCTAAATAAATAAATCTTTAAAACAAATAAATAATAAAGCATATGACAACAATAGCACAAAGGATGGTGGGGTAGATAAATGAACTGTTAAAATTGTACTGTTAAAATTTTCTTTCATTTTACATGGAATAATCCCATGTTCACTATGATAAGTTAAGGATACAGATTTTAATCCTTAGGAGTACTAATACATGATACAGAGAAGTATAACTAAAAACCCAATAAAGGAAAATATGTAACTTCTGCTTCCGGTCATGATAGACTAAGTCATACTGAACTTGCCCTCCCACCATAAACAACTAGAAAATGGGATGAAATTTATGAAACAAATGTCCACAGACATTGAACAATATGAGCACTGATTCCTGAGAGAAGGAAAACAAACAAGGTAATTCCTGGAAGCACTTACTGCACTGGAGCTCATGAGGGTGACACTATGTAGAACATGGCAATCTCTCTGAATTGAAGAGCAAGAAATCAGAGTACAAGGAGGCTGAGGCAAATTTGGTGAGAGGAATACCAGAGAAAAGAGAATTATGTAGAAAATTATTCATTCATGGGGTCAAAACTTATTGAACTGTATACTTCTGGTGTGTGTGAATTAAATACACGTAATGAGTTGTATGCAAATTACACTTCAATAAAGTTAATTTAAAATGTGTAAATAATTATTAAAATAAGAAACAGAAAACATGTGTGGCCCTATATAGATGAAAGAGAATGAATTTGTTATCAAAAACTTCCCCACAAAGAAAACTACAGGTCCAGATGGTTTCACTGTGAACTCAAAGTTCAATTAAACTCTTAAGGAAAAAGCAATATGATCTTAAAAAAAAAAAAGTTTTCAGAAAATAGAGGAGGAAAAATGCCCAAGTCTTTTTATGAGAACAGCTAAGTCCTCATAATTAAAAACTGACAGACATTAGAAGGAAAGCAAATTACAGATAAATAACAAATACGGAAATATAAAAAAGAATAATGTATCCAAAAGAAGTTTATCCCAGTAATAATAAGGTTATTCCCAGGAACAAAAAGTTAGTTTAGTATTCCAAATCAATGCAATGTGCTATATTGACATAATTAAGGATAAAAATATAATCACCTCAATATAGATGCAGAAAAAGCATTTGATAAGATTCAGCACCTATTCCTGACAAATACTCTCAACAAACTTAGAAGTGACTGTCCTCATCTGATAAATGGCATATATAAAAAATCTGCTGCTAATCACATACTTAATAATTAGTTGTGAAATATTGAGAACTTCTCCCCTATGATAAGGAACAAAGCAAGGATATCTGTTCTCACCACTTCTAGTAAACATTTTACTAGAAGTTCTAGCCAGTCCAATAAGGCAAGAAAAAGAAATAAAAGGCAAAATATTTGAAAGGAAAAAGCAAAAATGTTTTTATTCACAGAAGACATGAAAGTTTATTTAGAAAATCCAAACAAATCAATAAATCAGCTGCTAGAACTAATAAATGGATTTAGCATGGTTTTCAGACACAAGGTCAATATTCAAAAATCAAATATATTTCTATATAATAACAGCAAAATTATTATAATATGAAAACTTTTAAAGCAATCCCATTTTTTAGAAGCACTAAAAATATGAAATACTTAGAAATACATTTAATAAAAGATAAGCAAGCCCTCCACTGTGAAAACTACAAAGTATTGCTGAGAAAAATTAAAGCCTTATATGAATGGAGAGCTATACCATGATCATGAATCAGAAGATTCACTATTAAGACCTCCATTCTCCCCAAATTGGTCTGCAAATTCATCACAATCCTAACCCCAATTCCAATAGACTTTTTTTTGGAAGACATTGATAAAAGGATTGTAAAATTGTTATGGAAATGCAAAAGAACTAGAGTGGTCAAAACAGTCTTAAAAAAGAAGAAATTACAATTACATACCATTCCATTCTTACTGGAACAGCTAAATTTAAAAAGACTAATAACATCAAATCTTAGCAAGAATGTGGAACAATTGGAACACTGTGCTTGTGAGAGTATAGAATGTTAACATCTCTTTGGAAAACAATTTGGCTGTTTCTTATTAAAATTAAACAACTCAGTTAAAAACGGGCAAAATCTTGAAAAGGCACTTCACAAAAGAATATATACAAATGGCTAGTAAGCACATCAGTTAGGCATACAAAAAGATGCTCAATGGGCTTCCCTGGTGGTGCAGTGGTTGAGAGTCCGCCTGCCGATGCAGGGGACACGGGTTTGTGCCCTGGTCCGGGAAGATCCCACATGCCGCAGAGCGGCTGGGCCCGTGAGCCATGGCCGCTGAGCTCCGCAACGGGAGAGGCCACAACAGCGAGAGGCCCGCATACCACAAAAAAAAAAAAAAGATGCTCAACATCATAAGTCAACAGGGAAGAGCAAATTAAAATCACAATGAGAAAGCATTTCATACCCACCAGAATGGCTAAAATTAAAGGCTGACAACACCAAGTGTTGACAAAGATATGGAGCAATTAGAACATACTTTGCTAATAGGAGTGTAACGTGGTAAAACCACTTTAGAAAATAGTTTAGCTCTTTCTTATAAAGTTAAACATACACCACAACCGAGCAACTCCACTCCTAGGGATTTGCCCAAGGGAAGTAAAAACATACATATTGATAGAAAGACATATACAAGAATGTTCACAGAAGCTTAAAGGCTAAAACTAGAAATATCTCAAACATCTATCCACAGGAGAATGGGTGAATAAAATTGTGGTTATTTATACAATGGAACAATACTTAGTAACAAAAATAAACTACTGATACACGTGTAACAACATGAATAAATCTCAAAAACATTATGCTAAGTGAAAGAAACTATACACAAAAGAGTATATACTGTATGGTTCCATTTACATGAGGTTCAAGAATAGGTAAAACTGATCTATGATGATAGAAATCAGAACAGAGGTTGCTAAGTGGGGGGAACTTTCTGGGAGGTGATGGAAACATGTATGCATTTATCAAAACTTATTAAATTGTACACTTAGAATTGGTGTACTCTGTATATGTAAATTTTACTTCAGTTAAAAAAAAAAAAGATGTTTACAGAAATTTTTAAAATGGAAACAACTTAAATATCTTCTAGTGGGGGATAGTTAATAAAGTGTATACCCAAACTCCACACCACTGAAAATGATACGAGAGAAAGCACCTTATTGACAAGGAGAGATGTTCATGACAATTTATGTGTAAAAGAAAGTTATCAAACAGCATGTAGAGTACAACAGACATGTAAGCACAGAAAAAGGTCTGGAGGCTTTTCACCAAAGTGAGACTGGAGGTTACCTTAAGAGGTATAATTCTGGATGTTTTCACTTTTTCTACACGCAACACGTACTTGCTTTTGTAATAAGAAAAAAAATATTTCTAGATAGATGTTATAGATCCATAGATACAGTTAATTCTCCTTATTCATGGTAGTTACATTTCATAAAGTCCCCAGAACTCTGAATTAGTGAATACTGAACCATCACTCATGGGAGAAATACAGGATTTGGTTCCTGTGAGCATCTGGTCACAACGTTTTCATCAGCTAATCAATACATAACCTTGTTTTATGTGGGCTTTTATCGAAAGACATCTTATTGAATATATAGTGCTGATTCACTAACATTGAACTCACAGCCAACAGCACTATAACTCATGCCAAACAAAGCTTACTTATCGCATGTATTTTCTCAGGAAGGCGCATCATAGTCTTTTTGCACTTAAGAACACTGGACAGCACTATGCTTGGGGACATTTTAGACAAGGGAATTGTCACAAAAAAGGGAGGGGCACAAAAATGCGAAAAACACGGCACTAAACAGACCATGAAAAGGACACTTGTTTGCATGAGAACTGGAACGAGGAAGCAGAGGGTCACCTTGTTCAACCTCAGCTGGTAACACACGTGTTCGGTGACTCAAACTGTCTGTCACTCTGCACATAGCTGTGAATGACCACAAAAGTGGTCACTGATTTGGGGGGGGGGTAACAAATAAATTTTAGCAAGGAGGCCAAATTCACAAATATAGAATCGTCAAATAGTTAGGATCAACTGTATATAGACTTATCTATGGAGGAAAGTGTCCCCAAGCTTCGGGCCAGCACTCCTGGGGTGTCCAGGGAGGAAAGGGAGGGGGAGACCCAGCAGGGGGGAAGCAGGCCCAGAGACAGGCCACCTGGGAGGCAGGAGCCACCTACCTCCAGGCAGTCCCAGCCCCAAGTCGTAAGACCAGAGACCTGATAACTTGGAAGGAAAGCCAGACACAGCAAAGAAAGATGCATCTCCTGGGGAATCTCATCTGAACCAAAGCAAAACCACAGAGGAGGGCACCCCTGACCTGCTGGCTTTCCAGAGAGGCTGGACTGGGAACCGAGTGGGAGTTCATGGTCCAGACCCCTCCACAACCATCTCAGGAATGTGTCTGAAGTCACGGACACCACCTTGATTTTGTCTTCTGTCATTACTGTTTCATGCTTGGGAATGCAAAGTCTTTACCAGGGCTTACAGGAGCCAGTCCCGACCTCAGCCCAGGGCCTCACGCTCCCAGGAATTCCTCAGCCCCACAGGGTTCCCAGGACCCTCGTGCTCAGAGCTGGGAAGGGGCTGCTCAACCCTGATACTCCCTGAGAGAGGCAAGCCTCACCCCATGCCCTAAGGGGAACACGCATTCCTCCTCGAAGTGGGCGAACCTGGAAGGTTCCTCCACCAGGGAGGGGCTGGCAGAGACTCTGAGGCTGACGGTGTCTGGAGTGGTGCCGACACCTCTTAATAATTAGCTCAGGACGCCGAGACGTTTCTGGGGAGTGCATCGATAATCCACATCCCCGTGGCCTACCAGGTCAGAGCTTTCTTCTGGAGGTGACGTGCCAAGCTCTCAAGGGCGGGCACCTTTGGGGGCACTTGACCAGCTCACAGTTACCTCTCCTCTCCCAGGAAGGATGGGCCCCCCAGTCCTGCTAGAACCTACTCCTGTCCCGATGGGCAGAACCTCCCTGAGGACAAGGATTGCCCCCCACACATGCCAGGTCTGCTGCTCGCCAAATGCTGTGCTTCGTCCACTCGGTCTGCAAGAATTACCTAAACATGGACGTGGGCAAAAAGGTGAGGGCCTGACCTTTGAGCGTCACGCTACGGCATTCTCTAAGGAGCCCACCCAGGGGCCATGGGACTTCCGGGGGGAAGTTCACCTTGTCTACTTGCCATTCACTGTGTATGACAGCCAAGGTTCTGCAAAGCTGGATGTTAACTTGTACGAAACTGGGGATATGTAAACGATTTCTGCTCAGTAGAAAGGATAACCCCAAAGGTTTTGTTTTTATTGTCCTGTAGGATTTAACGTAGTGATTTTATTTCAGGTTCTTATTTCATATATATTTTTAAAAAATCATAGTTCCTGTATTTTAATATGTATGAAATATATGCATTCTATATGTGTATATTCATATATATGTGTATACACACACACACACACACATCAGTAAAGGATTAACCTAACCCAAAGAGAGGTCTGGCCTTTGCACTTGGCTCCTGGGAGCTATCTCTAAGCTCTTGAAATGTCCTATCTGATAAGAGGGTCTGGGAGCCTTGGGCCAGATAGTCTATGCCAACGTTGTGATTTCTGGGGGCATCCCTTGTGCCAGCTCAACCAGCAGAGGGGCTAGAAACAGCTCAGCCATGCAGGAAGCCACCGTGTATACACGACTGAGTCCCACCAAGAGCTCTGGTTCAGGGCAGCAACCCAAGCGTGGTCTTGGGGACCCCAATCTGCATATGTATCAGTTTCTCTAATCTCTTTTGAATCAGCTTTGCCATGTTGCTGGTTCCACAAGCCATGCGTTCGATACAACGCACGCTCACAAGCCACTTGTGTGAGAATTACGACTTACACATTTTGAGACAGACTACACTTCATCTCGTGGTTCATTCATTCCTCTAATGAAGAGAATATGAAGAGAGATGAAAAACATATACGCTCCAGCACTGCAGTGTTTCCAAGAGAGGAAGGAAGGGGCCCCATGCGGGTGGGGCTTAGTTACCCCTAGAGGAACTGGACAGCCCTTCAGGGTGGCGAGGGGCGGGGGGGAGGCCGACGTGAAGACACAGGATCATAGTTGGCCGAGGCGATGACGAGGGGGCGGGTGGGTGGCGGGGGGCGCCCTCAGAGGCTCCGGAGCTGAAAGAAGGACCCAGGAGCCTTCCTGAGGCTTAGGGAGGGCTTCTACAGTTGAAGTCTTGATGGCAAGCCAGGACTTCGTCGGCTGGAGCCAATGGTATTTATTTTATCGGTCACTGAAAAGCGCTGAGTCAGTTACTTAAGGGCAAATCAGTCACTGCCCTTGAAAGCCCTGTGTCCCCAGCCCCCCGCAGAATCCAGAGGACAGGTCTGCTCTACTCTGCTGGAGGGACCAGAGGTCTCTCCCACAACCATGGTCCAAACCTGCTTCTGAGGGCCTCCGACCTCAACAAGGGACCCAGTGTGAGCCGTGGTCATTCAACACATAAAGCACAAAGTCCTGCCACCCACGCCTTCGCCTGGGGAAGCCAGGCCTCCCCTCAGCCCCTCACACCTGGGGTCCCTTCTGTTTCTCCCCAAAGAAAGGCCCAGGCAGTCCTGCGCCCCCCAAGTATGGGCCAGCCCCTGAGGCTGTCCACCTCCCTTCCCAGAATTAGGCTCACAGACCAGTGAAGGAGGTACCACTGGACGCTGCCATGTCCCAACCCCTTCCTTCAGCTCAGCTCGGGGCCACAGGCTCACTGAAGCACCATCATCGTTACTATTGCTGTCCTTGCTGTTCTTCGGCTATTATGTGTAATCCAATGACTTTTAGGCAGTTTACAATAAAAGCATACACATATAGAGTACTTATATTTTAAATATACGTATAACTAAAATCAGTAAGTTAGGTAATAAAAAAAGATGAGAGAGGATCATTTTGTCAGAAAGTTGAGGTTGAGAACTACTGTTTCCAAATTCAAAACTGACCCCTGAGCCTTGGGACTGCCCAGCTCTCCTGGAAAACCAGGTGGGCTGCAAACCTGTTTGTCAGGCAGGACCCACTGTCCCTGGATGTGGGTGCGGCAGGGATGGGCTCTGTTGCTGTCTCTGAATCCCACCTGAGCGCTGCTCTCTGGGCCCATCAAGTTCCAGAGCCAGACTGAGCCTGGCTCCTGGGTTCAGAAGGAAGGCTCTGGCTCTGGGTCCTGACCTCCCCTCCTCCCTCTGGGCACCTGCCCAGCAACAGGGCCAGAGCAGCAGGGTGAGGCCTTCCTGCTGCTGCCGCCCACCAGGTCCATCTGCCTTACTCTACAACCAGCATGGCTTCAAGGCTTCTGGATCCTCATCTGCATTTGCTCAGAGCCCAGATATCCAGCTCTGCCTGCCCTGGCTCTGGGGTAAGTCAGAGCCAGAGCAGAAGACATAGGCTGTACACTGAATCTCCTCCTCAGGCCAGGGCTTACGATTCTCCTTCATGCCTGGCCCAAGCAGTGCACACGGGACCCCACCTCTGTGCCCACAGGCAGGGTGCCAGGCTCTCCCCAGTTTGGCCAGTCCCGAGCATTTGGTTCAGGGATGCTTAGGAAAAAGAAGGAAGGAATGTGGAAGAAAGGAGAGCTGCTTGCAGAAGGAGGGCAGGGGAGGGAGGAGCATCTGTAGACTCTGAAGCTCGGCCCGGCCAGCACCCCCTCCTTGCCCCCTGCCCCCGGCAGACTCACCCTCGTCACAGTTGCTCCCGGTAAAGCCAGGGCAGCACCTCCACTCCAGCGCCGTCACTGTGCGGTAGGACACTCTGTACGTGGGTCTGATCAGAGTCCTGTAACTAACACAAGGGCAGAGTCAGGACAGTGTGAGCACCTACCTGCCCACCCCAGATCCCACTCCTGCTGAAACCACCCAGCCTAGGGCTCTGGGAGCCCCCCAGGCAGTAGAGCCCATCATCCTAGCTCTGTGCCCACAGGCTATGTGGCCCTGGGTGAGTGACCACCCCTCTCTGTGTCGGGTGCATTGTAAAGTCCCTTCCAGCTCTGCCTTCCCACAAATCTCCAAGGGCGGCCCCCTAGGGTGGGGAAATGACTGCTACGGACTGAACTGTGTCTCCCAGAAATCATATGTTGAAGCCCTAACCCCCACAATGTGACTGTACTTAAGCATAGGCTCTGAAGAGGTAATTAGGTTAAATGAGGTCAGAGGGGTGGGGCCCTAATCCAATAAGATTGGTGGCCTTTTAAGAAGAGGAGGACAGACAGACATCTCTCTCTGTGCACATGCACACACTGAACAAAGGCCATGTGAGGACACAGAGAGGTGGCTGGCTGAGAAAATTAATTTCTGTGTTGCAGCCATCTGGTCCATGATATTTTGTTAAGGCAGCCCAAGATAATGAATAAGGAAAAGAAAAATATCATTAGAACCTGTACAACTTCCAACCACCCACAAGTCACTTAACTCCAACTTTTTCCCAATCATTATTTCTTTTGGTTGATTCATCCAATGAATATATATATGTATTTTTTTTGGCCGCGCCCCGTGGCATGTGGGATTTTAGTTCCCCAACCAGGGACTGAACCCCTGCCCCCTGCGGTAGAAGCATGGAGTCTTAACCACTGGACTGCCAGGGAAGTCCCCAATGAATATTTATTGAGCATCAACTACAGGCAATACTGTGGTCACAGATTAATAAAACGGAGTCCCATCCTTGAGAAAATCCCAGCCTGATAGATGAGAGAGAGAGACACTCCAGTGAAAACTTGCAGTTCAGTAGTGGGGCCCTTGCAGCAACCAAACGCTCCTGCAAAGCGCTGTGGGATTCCATGGTAAATTTTCACACAATTTTGAAATTTTTCTTGAAAATAAGTTTGATACTATTTTGTGAAACTCCAAGAATAGTGAATATAAAATATAGGACCAAACCACACTGAGATATCACCTCACGCCTGTTAGAATGGCTATTATCAAAAAGACAAGAAGTAAGTGTTGGTGAGGATACGGAGAAAAGGGAACCTTCATGCCCTGTTGATGGGAACGTAAATTGGAAACCGTGCAAACAGGACGGCAGTTGCTAAAAAAAAGTTAGAAATAGAACTACCATAACATCCACTTCTGGGTGTTCATCCAAAGGAAATGAAAACACTAACTCAAAAAGATGTCTGAACCCCCATGTGCACTGCAGCAGTATTTGCAATAGCCAAGATATGGAAGCAACCAAAGTACCCATCAACGGGTGAGCGGATAAAGAAAACGTGGCACACGTACACACACACACACACACACACGCACACACGAATATTATTCAGCATAAAAAAGAATGAAATCTTGCCATTTTCGACAACGTGGAAAGACCTTGGACAAATACTGTATGATCTCCCTTATAGGTGGAATCTAAAAACAAAAAAAGAAAAACAAACCAAGCTCATAGATACAGAGAACAGACTGGTGGTTGCCAGCAACTGGGGGACGGTGGGCAGGGAGCAGTGCAAAATGGGTGAAGGTGGTCAAAAGGCACAAACTTCCGGTTATAATAAGTCATGGGCTGTAAGGTACAGCATGGCAACTATAGTTAATAATACCGTATTGCATAGTTCAAAATCGCTCAGAGCAGATCTTAAAAGTTCTCATTACAAGAAAAAAAAATTGTGTAACTACTTGTGGTGACAGATGTTGACTAGACCTATTTGTGGTGATCATTTCACAACATACACAAATGTCGAATCACTATGTTGCACACATGAAACTAATTCAGTGTTATCTATCACTTACACCTCAGTGAACACACACGCACAAACACAAGAACATGTGACTGATTTTCACAAGGGGCAAAAATTCGGCTTTATTATTCGATTTACACGCGTCATTATAACTTGGCTGCTTGATAAAGTCTGCACAACTTCCTCTTGAGAGCAGAACTGCATGACTTCACAGAACTTGCATCTGCTGACGCCATGCAACTTAATCGTGAATGGGAAAATTATGAAGTAATTGGTGGCAGCAGGCGTGACGCTTTGAGATGCACTGTTGACAGGAAAATACATAAGTCAGGTTTTGAATTTCAGAAATACTGCACTAAGTCTGAAGAATCCTGCTACACTAATTTTTCTTTCAAAAAAAAAAATCCTCTCACTCATGTTTCGTAAACATTCCGGCAAACCAGCTTCCCTCTGGAGCTCTAAGTGGGAAGCGGGGTGGGGGCAGGAGCTGGCAGTGCGCAGCCAGGGACTGGAACTTTCGAGTGAGGAGCCAGGAGTCTGCACGGAGAAGTGCCCGAGAGCAAAGGCAGGCCTTTGGTCTCTCAGATCCACGGCAGGAAGCAGCTGGCATAGGCCACTGGGGAGGGGGTGGGGGGGTGGCAGAGGACCAGTCATCGTCACCACTCCTTATAGAAGGAGCCTGGTGGGACATAAGTGGGTAGGCGAGCCTGGGTCCGAGGAGTCCCAATAGACTGTCTGTATGACAAACACACACACGATTTCTCATTCACATATACACTCACATGCTCACACACATGCTCACACACACACACACACACACACACTCACACCCTCTTCCTGCTGCAAACTTCCCAGCCAGGAACTGGCCCAGCTGCGAAAAGGAAGACGCTTTCATTTCAATTTAAAAAGTCAGTTTTTAAATTAATTCTTGAAAGAAGATTGTTGCTCTGGCTGAGAGGGACCAGAAAAGCTATGGAATCCCTCCCATGACCACTGCACCATGGAAGAGATGGAACCCCGGGCTGTGGGGTCATAAGCTGAGAGTTTAGGGCCCTGCCCCTGATTCACCATGTGAATTGCACACGTTCCTTAACCTCCCTGAGCCCGTTTCCGGGTCTGCACGCCCGAGGACCGGGATGCTGGGTGTGAGGCTCCCTGGGAGAGCACGTGCGAGAGCAGAAAGGGACGTGTAGCTGCTGGGCTTGCGAAACACAGATCTGACCCCTTTCTTCCTGGCCAGCACCTTTCGCCTGTCCCCACTGTGGTCAGGAGAGAGTCTGAGCTGTTTAGCCACGGGGCCCAGCCCTTCTCCAGCTGCCACAGCTGCCCTCAGGCCCCCTGTGCCATAGGCTGCCTGTCAGCCTGCAGCCCGTAAGCCCTCCAAAGGCGCCAGGCACTCCTCACTTCGTGCCCTGAGTGATGATGGTGATAAAATAATAATAGCTATAGTAAGAGCTTTGCGTACTTACCACGTACCAGGCACCGTGCTGAGTGCTTTACACTTGCTGACTCATAACAACCCTGACAGGTGGATGCTATTACTATTCCTAATTTACAGATGAGGAAACTGAGGCGCCGAGAGCTTCAGTAACTTTATCAAGGTCACCCTGCTAGAAGGTGGTGGAACTTGGTTCCAAACCCAGGCAGAATTAGCAGAACCTAGTAATACTAATTTGTGTTCGTTCAGTACAGGGGAACATTGTTCCTCCCTGCATCTGCACAAGGTACTGATCTCAGGCCCCTGAACCAGAGGGAGAGCTCATCCCCCAGAGAAGGTCTCTTTCTGCCCCCTCCTTCTGAGGGCCACAGGCTGGCCTGTCCCACTGCGGGACCAGAAGCATCATGGTGGCCTGCAAAGTCCAGGAGCAGAGAGAGCCAGTAGGTGGCGCTGCTTCCCCAGCCCAGCAGGCCAGAGCTCAGACCCTCAGATCTCCCCTGAATGCCCAGGGCAGGTGCAAGGGTTCATGGGCTGTCCCCATCTTTTCACCCTCCGTGAAGAACTCCCAGCCCTTCCCCTGGGCTCCAGTCTGCAAACCCACTGATCTTTCTAAAATGCAGATCCGCTTTTGTGACTGCCCTCTCTCAGAACCTTCCATGGCTCCCATAGACTTAAGACCACACTCTCTAGGTCAGCAAATAAGGCCCTGCCTACCTTTCTCCCCTCCACTCCTCCCACCACAGCACAGACAAGCAGCTCTTCCTGCCTCTGGGCCTTTGCACATACATGCAGGCTCCTCTGCCTACTCACCCCTCCTTCTTTACTCTGATGAGAAAAATCCCCAAGGGCCTCCAGGGTGTGACTCCACAACCCCTTCTCTGTGGAGCACCCCCAGCCCCAGCCAGAGCGGACAGGCTCCCTCCTCAGTACCCCCAACACCCTGTACACAGCTTGGTTTTACGTGTGGGGTGCCTGCCATGAGCCGGGCACTGGGAATACGAGAATGAAGGAGGCAGCATGAGCTCCACTCTGCCAGAGCTGGTGGCACTAATCCTGTCTCACACACATAAATATGTGGCCACGCGTGGTGGTCAGTGCCAGGGAGGAAAGCGCTGAGCTCACTCCTCACATTGTAATGGATTTGTTTTCTCTTTTTCAATTAAAATATAATTTACATGCAGTAAAACACAGATGGTCCCCAACTTATGATGGTCTGACTTACAATTTTTTGGATTTCACGATGGTGCGAAAGTGATACGCAGTCAGTAGAGACCACACTTGGAATTTTGAATTTTGATCTTTTCCCCAGGCTAGCCATATGGGGTACGGTACTCTCTGGTGATGATGGGAAGCTCCCAGTCAGCCCTGCGATCACAAGGGTAAACAGCCAATACTCAGCTGGTACTGTGTTGCCAGCATTGTTTTCGATACTGTGTTTCGCGTTTTCCCATCCCATCGTGTCTACAAAATGCCCATCTGTGTCTCCTGCTTCTGGTGAGAAGAAGAGGAGGACAATACTCTTGAGATGAAACTCAAGATAACTGCCCAGCATGAAGGCGGTAAGGCAGTAACAGCCATCGCAGGTGAGTTAGGACTTTGGCAATCGACGATCTTGACCATCTTAAAGGATAAGAAGCAAATGAGTGATGCAGTGAAATCATCAGCATTGGTTAGATTCACTGTCATCATGAAGAAAAGGGCTGGGCTGATGGATGACATGGAAAAAAAAAAAAAAACTTGTCTGGGAATTTCGTGGTGGTCCAGTGATTAGGACTCCACGCTTTCACTGCTGAGAGCGCGGGTTCAGTCCCTTGTGGGGGGACTGAGATCCCGCAAGCCGCACCGTGCGGCCAAATAAATAAATAAGTAAGAAACAAAGAAAAAGAAAAAAAAAAAACTTGTCACGTGGATGGAAGACCAGGTACAGAAGTTCATACCACTTAGCCTACTGACCATCCAGGCTAAGGCAAGAAGTCTATCCATACACTCAAAAAGTGTGTCGATGATTCTACAAATAATGCAAATGTTTATACCAAGTTATGGCCGGTTCCAATGCTTCAAAAGGCAGCATAATTTTCATAATGTGAAAGTCAGCGGTGAGGCAGTAAGTGCCAATACTGAAGGTGCCGAAGTTTTTAAGGAAGAGCTGCAGAGGGTAATTGTGGATAAGGAATATTCGCCAGAACAAATATTGAATGTCGAGGAAATGAGCTTGTTCTGGAAGCGAATGCCAGAGCATACACACATTCATCAAGAGCCCAAGACAATGCCAGGATTCAAGGCATTCGAACACCGTGGAAGGCTGCTTTGGGGTAGAAATGGTGCAGGGTTCGAATGAAAGTTTTTCCTAATCTACCACTCGGAGAGCCCGAGAGCATTCAACTATGTGAGCAAGCATTCATTTCCCGTTTGTTATCGCCATCACAAGAAAGCCTGGATGACATAAGCATTGTTTGAAGCCTGGCTTTTGAAGTGTTTTATCCCTCAGACAAGAGAATATTGAAGACAAAACAACATCCCATTCAAGAGTCTGCTGGTCTTAGACAACACTCCAGGGCATCCGCAGCATACCAGCGACATGCATCCTGATGTCAACGTTGTGTAGTTGCCACCGAACGCAACTGCACTCATTCAACCCATGGGCCATGGTGCCACAGCTACGTTCAAAGCACGCTGTTTACACCAACTGTCTGTTCAGGCTGTTGAAGAGGCGGGATCTGGCCGAACACTCTGAGAGTTTTGGAAAGCTTTTAACATTCTAAATGCTACCCAGACCATCGCTGCCTCGTGGGAAGGAGTCACATGGCAACGCATGAACAGCATTTAGAAGAAAGTCTTAAAGACATGTGTGAACACGTTCAAAGGCTTTAACTAAGATTCTGCTGTGGATGAAATAGTCCCAAGATATTAGTGCTTGGGAAACAGCTAGAATTGGACATTGACGAAGAGGATGTTCATGAGATTGTTGGTATTGAAGCTGAAGAACTTTCCACTGAGGAGCTGATCGAACTGGAGGAAGAAAGAAGGAAGGAAAGAGGAAGAAGTTATGGCTGAGGCACCAGGAAAGTTCACAGTAAAGAGACTGGCAGAGACGTTTGCTGCTATCAGAAGCGGTGTAAGGATGTTAGAAGAAATGGACGTCAATTATGAGACATTAGCAAGAGCTGACAGGCAGATACAGGATGTTCTTCCTTGCTCTAGAGAAATATAAAATGGAAAGAAGAAACAAACCGGACAGTCCAAACTTGATATCTCCCCAAAGAACACTATGCCTGCTAAACCATCAACAAGTGCCGATGCCCCAGTGCCTTCTCCAGGCTATTCTCCAGGCATATCAGAAGAGGGAGAAATTGACGACCTTGTCGCCGTAGCATCCCCATCATGCAGCAATTAATCTTAGTTCAATGCTTCAAACACTCTTCAGGCCCAACGTGCCTTCAGCTGTGTACGATAATGGTGGGTACCCTTCCATTCTGTTCTTCACTTTTAGTACAGTATTCAATAAATTACATGAGATGGCCAACACTTTACTATTAAACAGGGTTTGTATTAGATGAGTTTGCCCAACTGTAGGCTAATGGAAGTGTTCGCAGCATGTTTAAGGCAGGCTAGGCTAAGCTACAATGTTCAGTAGGTGTATTTAATGCATTTTCGACTTGCAATGGGTTTATCGCGAATGTAACCCCATCGTTAAGTCGAGGAAGATCTGTAGATAAATCTAGTGTTTAGCTCAATGAACTCTTACCTATTCAATATGTTTACACCAACATTCCCATTGCTCCAAAGTCCTTTTGTGCCCCTTCCAAATTGATTATCCAGCCCCCAGACATAACCATTCTTCTGACTTCTCTCGCCAGATACTAGTTTTGCCTGTTCTAGAATTTTAGATAAATGGAATCTTACAGCATGCACTCATTTGTGTCTGCCTTCTTTCACTCACCCATCATGTCTGTGAGGTTCATCTATGCTGTTAAGTGTAGCACTCCTTCGTTTCTTTTTATTGCTAAATAATATTCCATTATGCAAATATACCACAATGTGTCTATTCTGTTCATGGACATTTGGATTATTTCCAGTTTTGAGCTTTGATGAATAAAGACGCTAGGAGTGTTTTCGTATAAGTCTTCGTGGACACTTTTTCACTTCTCTAGGGTATATACCTAGAAATAAAATTGATGGGCCATAGGATGGTTATATGTTTAACTTTAGTAGATGCTACAAACACTTGTCCCAAACCTATCTGGATGAACCAAGTTCACATGCCCAGCAGCAGTGTGTGAGTTCCAGTTGCTCTATAACCTCGTCAGCATTTGATATTGTCAATCATTTTCATTTTAGTCATTCTAGGGTGTATGCAGTACTCTTTCATTATGGTTTTAACTTGCAATTCTTATTGACTAAATTTGAACCCCTTTTCATGCTTGCCAGTTAGATATCTCCTTTTGTGAAGTGCCTGTTCAAGTCTTTTGCCCACTTTTAAACTGGGTTTTGGGTCTTTCTTATTGATTTGTAAGATATATGAGAGACCAGATATATGTATTGTGAATGTTTTCTCCCAATATGTGTCTTGCCTTTTCATTTTCTTAAAGGTGTACTTTTTTATGTTAACTTGGAAGTATTTTTGATACCAGTTTTTTTTAAAAAAAATTTATTTATTTATGTATGTATATATTTATTTATTTTCACCAGGTCTTAGTTGTGGCAGGCAGGTTTCTTAGTTGTGTCATGAAAACTCTTAGTTGCAGCATGCATGTGGGATCTAGTTCCCTGACCAGGGATTGAACCCGGGTCCCCTCCACTGGGAGTGTGGAGTCTTATCCACTGCGCCACCAGGGAAGTCCCTTAAAGGTGTATTTTGAATGATCAGGTTGTAAATTTTGATCAAGTTCAATTTATCATTTTTAAAATTTTACTATCTGCTAGGTAGGAGTCAAGGTTCATTGTTTTCCATTTGGATATCCACTTGCTACAGCACAATTTATTGAAAAGACCTTCTTTTGGCCTAAATTTTCCCACTAAAATTAAATTATTTAGTGCCTTGTTGAAAATCAAATGATTGTTTAAATATGAGTCTATTTCTTGACTCTCTGTTCTGTTCCATTGATCTGTTTGTCCATCCTGGCACCAAAACCACACTGCCTTAATTAATATAGCTTAATAGTAAGTCTTGAAATACAGTAATGTAAGTCCTCCAATCTTGTTCTCCTTTAAGGTTGTCTTGGACACCTAGGTCCTTTGCATTCCCATTGACTTTTTTAATTGGCTTATCAATTTCTGCAAAAAAAAAACCCCACTATAATTTTGATAAGGTTATATGGAATCTATAGATCAATTTGTAGAGAACTGACATCTTAATAATCTGAGTCTCCTTATCCGTACATATGGCGTAACTTTCCATTTATTTAAGCCTTCTTTAATTTTTCTCAGCAGTGTACCATCTTTTGTTAAACTTACCCCTAGGTATTTGTATTAGGCTGCTCAGGCTGCCATATCAAAATATCGTAGACTGGATGGTTTAAAACATCCTCACCAACACTTGATCCCGATACATCTCTGCCCATCTGTGAGCCACTGAGCAAGTCCTGCCTCTCTGAACCCCCTGTGAAGTCTGGGCTGAGATGCAAAAACATACAGATCCCTTGCTACCCTGAAATTCTCCAGATCCAATGTGGAGTCTCCCATCTGGTGTCTCACCAGCCCTAGTTGTTTTTTTTTTTTCCAAGACAGACCAATTCTAGGGACTTCTGATCTCTGTGTATTTGTTCCCTCTGTAGGGCAGATCCTGGGACTTCCCTCACTGTCACTCGGCAAATTCAGGGACATATATTCTCCAGGGGGTTGTTATTCACTCAACAAACATCCATGGAGAGCTTGACCCTACCCCTCTCTGGCGCCTCACATCGATGAGTCCAGGGAGGTCACTCACCAAGTAGATCCTACCTGCCCACTGCTCTCCCCCACCCCGCCCTAGTCCAGCCTCCCTCATCACCCTCCCAGACAGCAGCAATGGCCCCTGGCTGGTGCCCAAGCTTCCAGCCTATACACAGAAGCTGGCTCCAGTGATGTTTTCAAAGCACAAATCCCCTCCATGCACCCTTCCTGGCTTCTCTTCAATCTTAGGACAAAAACCAAATCCTTAGTATGACCACGTAGACTTCTAACCACTGCCCACCTTGGCTGCCCCGCTGCTTGCCGTCCCCCCACCCCAGGCTACTCAGAACTCCAGCAGCAATCGGCTTTTGAGTTTCTGAACCCCAGAGCTCCTTCCTACATCAGGGCTTGTCATCCACTGTTCCCTCTGCCCAAGATGTCCACTAACTCCAATGCAGTCTCCAGTGTCACCTCCTCTGAGAAGCCCTCCTTGATCAGCCCACCCATCAATTCCACCCACCCCACTGCAGGCTGAGTCCCTTCGATTTACACTGTCATAGAACCCTGACTTCTAAACACTTATCACCCTTACAAGTATATAAGGGTGATCGCACCTGTGCGATCATTTGTCTGATGTCTGTCTCCTCCACTAACCCCAGGCCTAGTTCAGGGTTTGGCACATCATACATGCTCAATAAAGACTGGTGGAATGAATAAAACAATCGCTGAATAATTGGTACCAGATGGAGTCCCAGGCCAGGAACTGTAATGATAACCAAGATGGGGTGGCTCCCTGGAGGAGCTCAGGATGACATCCATGGAAACCGATGGATGCAGGGAGAGGGAGCAGGGCATGGCCACTTCCATCCACCAGGAGGAGCCGGCAAAGACTTCCCACATGAGGCAACACTGCTGAGCTAAAAAGGTGAGGAGGCAACCAGCACCAGGAGAGCCAGGAAATTTGGGTGAAGTTTGGTGCTTGTGGGGGGCAGAGTGCTTGGACAGGAAGACAGGGCATTCGGGCGGCTGTGAAAGCCTGTAGTGCAGGCAAGGAGTCTGGACTGCGTCCGTGCAGACTGGCCGTGCTCTCCAGGCATCCAGGGGTGCTCCTGATCAGTGACGTATTTCTGAGCCTGCAAGAGATTCTATTAATTTATACATGTATATATACGGGTATTATTTACCATCTTTGCATGTATAAAAAACCAGTAGAAGGCTTCCCTGGTGGTGCAGTGGTTGAGAGTCCGCCTGCCGATGCAGGGGACACGGGTTCGTGCCCCGGTCTGGGAAGATCCCACATGCCGCGGAGCGGCTGGGCCCGTGAGCCATGGCCGCTGAGCCTGCGCGTCCGGAGCCTGTGCTCCTCAACTGGACAGGCCACAACAGTGAGAGGCCCGCATACCGCAAAAAAAAAAAAAAAAAAAAAAATCAGTAGAGCTTAATTTCTCTTTTATTTTGTAGATTAAAAAATAAACAGAAGACTTGATATAGTTTTTCCACCCCTCGACAGACAGCCTTGTGTACCCACGGGGAGACCACCCTTTTCCTGGCCATGGGGCAGCCACCCAGGCACTGTGGCTCAGAAGAACATCATGATCAGATCTGCTTTCAAGAAAGACCCCACCTGTGTTGGCATGGCAGCCGGACTGGACAGGAGAGATGGGAGGTGAGGAAGTGAGTCAGGAGGTTGCTGGCCGAGAAAGAGGGGCCAGCAGGGATGAATGGCCGCACTTGATGGAGGGGAAACTGAGGCCAAAGAGGGGGTCAGATTCCAGGTGATAAAGCAGCAGAGGTTTGACCGAACCAGACCTCCTGATGGGAGCCCCATGTTCTCTCCCGCTCAACAACACATCGAAGCTGCCCCCCGACCCCTCCCAGGAGTCAGAGGAGGTCCTTGCCCTCTGCAGCGTCCCCGGGACCCTCCCAGTGAGCACAGCGGTCATGAGGTGCTCTGAGAGTCCTGGCCGCAGTCCTCCAGCCACTCAGTGACTGTCCTAGATAGGGTGCAGATGAGTCCTGTGTGTCCCCAAAGGTGGCCCTGGGTGCACAAGGTCATGTGAGAGGGAATATGAAGAAAGAGCTCCAGGAGGGGTGAGGTGCCCGTCACTGGAGGTGTGTGAGCCCAGGCCATGGCTCTCTGGCCTTCAAAGGCCATGTCCCCACAGCATCATGAGGTCCTTCAGTGGGTGCCAGGACAGGGCCATCGTCCGGGCATTGCCTGCTGGGAACGGCTCTGCCAGGGCAGAGACCTCATCGGTTGGAGGCGGGGGGCCGCCCTCCCTCACTGGGCACCGCAGCTTGCAGGCCCCGGCTCCTGCCCCAGCCCCACTTCCTCAGCAGGGACCACCACGAGGAGGACCAGACTGGGAGGTACCGAGACAGACTGGAGACTCAACAGGAAACGGGAGTGGGGGTTTCAGAAAGGGAGGCAGGAGATTATTAATCTCTTGATTAATAGCAGCGGGCCGGCGGGGAGGGGGATGGGCAGTCCCACCGCAGTTCTGCGGCAGCCGGCAGGGTCCTCCAGGCTCTGGTCTCCCCACAGTCCAAGCTAGTCGTTCCCAAGTGCGGACGGAAGGGACAGAGGCCCAGAGGGCAGTGTCCCCCGCCCAGGCTGCCGCTCCCACTCAAGCACCAAACCACGGTCCAGTCGGGGGGGAGGTGGACACATCGTGGGCTTCTCGAACCACACAGGCTGGCTGAGGAGGGGCAGGAAAGCAGGCCACGTTTTAAGAAAGCACTAAGTCCAGGACTTCATGTGGCCTTGAGGGCCGCAGGCAACCCAACCAGAGGGGGGAGGCGGCCTGGCAGGGGGCCGTCTGGCGGAGGCAGATGAAGTTCCGGCAAACCCCTCGACTCAGCACATCTGGAAAAGGTTGGCTCTAATGCCATCAAAGAGCTTGGAGGGGCCAGGGAGAGAGCTGAGGGCAGGAGAGCCAGGCCGAGGAAAACTTAACCCCCGAGGGCCTGGGGCTCCTCCTTCCAAATCTGTCTGGCCCTGGGGCCCACCCCCTCCAGCAGCTGACCGGGGGCTCGGGAGGGCAGGAGGGCAGCGACGAAAACGTGCGACATCCCGCTGCAGTGAACCAGGCACAGCCAGGGCTGTGATTTCCACCCCAGAGCAAGACGGGAGGGAAAGGGAAACTGAGGCACGGGGGGGCAGCACCCCTAGTCCTCTCCACTGGTTCTGAAGGCCCCTCACAGGGAAGTGTCCCGGTCCAGCCCCTCACTACAAGCCAGGAGGAGAAGCCAGCAGGGAAGAGACTCCCACCCCCCTCCCCCACCCCGGCCAGGGCCCCCTCCCTGGCTGTTCCCTCTCCCTGACCTGCACCCCTTCCTCTAGCGAAATCCCCTCATCCCCCAGATCTCAGCTCAAATGACCCCCAGGGAAACCCCAGAACCAGGTCTTATAGCAGGGACACCCTCCTCCCCCGCATAGCTGTGAGTCTTTGATTGACATGTCCCTCCCTCCACTCGCCCCCCCCCAACTCTGAGAGGGAGGGGCCGTGATCTTTTTGCACACTAGTGCCTGGCGCTTAAGTGCTCATTCAGTACCAAACAAACAGCTAAACAGACCAAACGCATGATCTGAGAAACCCGAGCCAGGGCCGCAGGTCCTGAGACCAGACCCGGCCCGGCGGGACCCTGCTCCACGCCAGCTTGGCCTGACTGGGCGCCGGGCACCGTCCTCTGGGGCCCATGTGAACATTAGTTTTGGGTGTCACCCTCACCTACATACACACAGACACACACACACACACTACAAAAACCCAATATAAGAAAATCATGGGATGGGAAAATCCAAACGGGACCCAGTTGTACTACAATTTTTTTTTTTTCATTTAACAAGAGGATGGATACGTTTCTTTAATGAACACTTGTTAAGCAGCTTAATGTGCCCAGGCTCTGGGATGAGGACACTGTGGTCCTGCCTTTGAGGTGTCCGTGGGTGGGCGAAAAGAGTCAGCCCTGATGTCAGACCGTCTGGGTGTCACATGGTTGGACCCGCATGGGTGATGGGTGCCCCCAACCCCAGTGTTCTCTCCTAGTGCTGCCCTGACAAGGCCCTCCCCCTCCCTTCCGGGTCCACCCCCCTCTCCTGTCACACCCCCTAACTCCCCCCAACCCGTCACCCCCCACATCCCCCCACCGCCACCCACCCCCACCCCCGGGCAGCTTTGCTCCTACAGCCATCCTCTGCCCGCCTTCACCAGCCGCCTCCCCTCTCTCCCAGGTCATTGCTGGCAGTTACAAACATGCTCCTGTATCTCCTATCTTAAAAACAAACAAAAAAACACCTCCCTGGACCTCTTACTCCCCTCCAGCTACCAAGCCCTATTTAAAAAAAAATTTTTATTGGAGTATAGTTGCTTTACAATATTGTTAGTTTCTACTCTATAGCAAAGTGAATCAGCAGTACGTATACATATATCCCCTCTTTCCCATTTCTTCTTTTTTTAATATTTATTTATCTGGCTGCGTTGCGTCTTAGTTGTGGCACGCAGGATCTTCGTTGCCGCGTGTGGGCTCTTCCTTGCGGCATGCAGGATCTTTTTTTTTTTTTAGTTGCAGCATGAGGAATCTTTTAGTTGTGGCATGTGGGGTCTTCACTTGCGGCATATGGGTTCCAGTTCCCTGACCAGGGATCGAACCCAGGGCCCCTGCATTGGGAGTGCGGAGTCCTAGCCACTGGACCACCAGGGCAGTCCCCCAAGCCCCATTTCTCGCTTCCTTCACAGCAAAACTTCTTGAAAGAGTTTTCTATCCTTCGGATCTTCATTTCCTCACCTCTCATTTTTCTCCTCCACCCACGTCATCTCAGCCTCCATCCTCACCACTCCCCAAAACTGCAGTTGCCAGGTCCCCAGTGACTCCACATTGCCAAATCCAATGGTCACTCCTCAGCCCTCATCCCGTCGGCCACCCAGAAGCATTGAAAAGACTCCCACTCTCCCTCCCAAAAGTCTCATCCCAGAACACTGGGTTTTCTTGATGCTCCTTCTGACCTGGCTGCTTCTTCTCATCTCCTTAGCCCTATCTCAGAGGCTGGGGTACCCAGACTGTTCCGGGGTCAGCACCTCTTCTCTATCTGTTCATCCCCAAGTTCACCTCCAGTCCCATAGCTTTAAATACCATCAAAACGCTTATGATTCTCAACCATCAAGTTTCCCCAATTCTACCATGCACATACTGTTACACTTTAACATCTCTGACATTGGGATTCATGTAACAGTTGATGGTGCACTATAGCTTAATGAGCAACATTCTTAATGACCATAAGGTAATGCACTTCTTCCAAACCAATGGCATCTGAGAATCCATGAAATTCAATATGGCCCCAGGGTCTTCCTGGAACTCCAAACTTTTAAAATCAACCTCTTGCTTGATACCCCTCTCCCCGTGGATGCCCCATGGGCATCTCACACTTCACTTGGCCAAAGCAGAGCTGTTGTTTTCCACCTCCTAGGGGTGACCTCCTGTCAGGGTCCCCAGCTCAATGAATGGCATGCCCAGCCAACCAGCCACTCACACCAGAAGTTTAGGGTTATCCCAAATTGCTCCCGCCCATAAGTAATCAGACACTCCTGCCATCTCAGTTTCCAGAACACCTCCTGAATCCACTCACTTCTCTCCACTTCCCCAGCTATCGCCCGCCATCATCTTGAGCCTGTGTCCACTTTTCCCTCAGCAGCCAGTCATCTTTTCGAAAGCTAAATCAGCCGATCTCAGGAACCTCCAAAAAGCAGAGAAAAAATACACCCAAAGCAAGCACAAGGAAAGACATAGTATACATAAGAGCGGGAATCAATGAAATTGAAAAGAGAAAAACAATAGAGAAAACTCAATGAAACCAAAAGCTGGTTCTCTGAAAAGATTTTTTAAAAAATGATAAACCTCTAGCAAGACTGACAAAGAAAAAAAGGAGAGAAGACACAAATTATCAATATCAGGAATGACGTTGGGAAGATCATGATACACATAAATTTAACAACTCAGAGGAAAGGGACCAATTCATCAAAAAACACAAATTACCCCAGCTCACTCAATATGAAATAGATCATTTGAATAGCCCTATAACTATTAAGGAAATTGAATTTGTAGCTGAAAAACTCTCCCTAAAGAAATCTCCAGACCCAGATGTTCACTGGAGAATTCTACCAAATGTTTAAGAAGAATTAATACCAATTCTATATAATCTCTTCCAGAATATAAAAGAGGAGGGAGCACTTCCTAACTTATTTTATGAGACCTTGATACCAACGTCAGACAAAGACAGTACAAAACCAGAAAACTACAGACCGATATCCATCATGAATATAGACACAAAAATCCTTAACAAAATATTAGCAAACAGAATTCAGTATTACATTAAAAAAACTATATACCATGGCCAAGTGGAGTTTATTCCAGGGATGCAATGTTGGCTCAATATTGCAAAGTTAGTCAATGTAATCACCATATTCACAAGCTAAAGAAATCACATGACCATGTTAATCAATGCAAAAAAAATTTTTGGACCAAATTCAGTGCCCATGATAAAAACTCCAAGAAAAATAATAATAGAATTTCCTCAACTTGATACAGAACATGCACAAAAACTTTACAGTTAACATTATAGTTGATGGTGGAATGCTTTCCCCCTATAACTGGGAACAAAGCATTCTCTCCACTCATTTATAGGTTCTGGAAGTTCTAGTCAGTGAAAGGTTGAGAAAAGGAAATAACAGACATACAGGTTGGAAACGAGGAATCAAGACTGTCTCTATTTACAGATGACTTGATTGTCTTTGCAGAAAATCTCAAGGAATAGACCCCAAAACTCCCAGAACTGATACATGGATTCAGCAAGGTCACAGGATCCAAGACAAACATACAAAAATCAACTGTGTTTCTACATACTAGCAATTTGACCATTTTTACAATGTTACCAACTGTACCAAAAAAACCTATTTACAATCACTCCAAAAAAAAAAAAAAGAATAGAACTTGTATGCCAAAAACTATAAGAAATCCAAGAAATCAATGAAGAAAGATGAAAGAAATAAAAAAAATCTAAATAAATGAAAAAAGATCTAAATAAATGAAATCCATAGTTCTGGATTGGAAGAGTCAATGTAATAAAGATATCAATTTTCCCCAAGTGGATATACAGGTTTAATGCAATTCCTGTTAAAATCTCATGAAGATTTTTGGTAGATATAGACAAAATTAGTCTAAAGTTTATATGAAAAGACATAGGAACTATAGTAGCTAAAACAATTTCAAAAGAGATGAATAAAGTGGGAAAAATCAATCTACCCGATTCCAAGACTTGCATAGCTACAGCAATCGAGACCGTGTGATACTGGCAGAACTGCAGACACACATATCAATGGAACAGAAAAGAGAACTTAGAAAGAGACCAACACAACTGTGCCCAAATGATTTTTGACAAACATGCAAAAGCAATTCAATGAAGGAAGGATGTTTTCAACAAATGGTACTGGTGTAGCTGGGATATCCATAGACCAATAAAATGAACCTCTCCCTAAATCACACGCCTCATGCAAAAACCAACCCAACATGGATCACGGACTTATGGGTCAAATATAAAACTTAAAACTTTTAGAAAAAAAAAAAAGGAGAAAATGGTCTTAGACTTGACACCGAAAGCATGATCCATAAAATGAAAAATTGATCCACTGGACTTTGTTGAAATTAAAAACTTTGACTCTGCAAAAGAGGGTTAAGAAGATGAAAAGGCAAGCCACAGAGTGGGAGAAAATATTTGCAAAACCACGTATCTGACCATGGGCTAGTATCTAGAATATATAAAGACATCTCAAACCTCCACAGTAAAAAAAAAAAAAAAAAAAAATCCAATTAGAAAATGGGCAAGAGACATGAAGAGACATTTCACAAAAGAAGATATCTGGATGACAAATAAGCACATGAAAAGATGTTCAACATTATTAGCCCCTAGGGAAATGCAAATTAAAACCACAATTAAACAGACTACACAGAATGGCTAAAATAAAATATTGTGACAACACCAAATGCTGGCAGGGATGCGTGAAACTGGATCACTCAGACGTTGCTGGTGGGAATGTAAAATGGTACAGCCACTCTGGAAACAGTCTGGCAGTTTCTTTAAAAACTAAACATGCAAGTACCATATGACCCAACAATTACACTACTGGGCATTTACCCAAAGAAATAAAAACTGATGTTCACACAAAAACTTGAATGTTCATGAATGTTTATAGCAGCTTTATTCAATATAGCCCCAAACTGGAAACGACCCAGCCGTTTTTAAATGTCTTTTAACAGACACATGGTTAAACTAACTGTGGCACATCCATACTACAGAATACTACTCAGCTATAAAAAGGAAAGAATTCTTGACACACCCAACAGCCTGGAGGAATCTCCAGAGAATTATGAATAAAAAGACCCATTCCTGAAAAGTTATACACTGTATGATTCCATTCTTGAAATGACAAAATTATAGAAATGGAGAACAGATTAGTGGTAATGGTGGTTTCCAGGGGCTGGAGGGAAGGGAGAATGGGGAGTTATTGTTTAATGGGTATAGAGTTTCAGTTTTACAAGATGCAAAGAATTATGGAGATGGATGGTGGTGATGGCTGCACAGCAGTATAGACATACTTAATACTGCTGAACTGTACACTTAAAAATGGTTAAGATGGCGCGACTTCCCTGGCAGTCCAGTGGTTAAGACTCAACGCTTCCACTGCAGGGGGCATGGGTTCAAGCCCTGATTGGGGAACTAAGATCCCGCATGCCATGTGGCGTGGCCAAAAGAAAGAAATAATGGTTAAGGCAGCAAATTTTGATTTATGTGTATTTTAACACAATTAAATTATGTCTTACAACTGCTTATGAATTTACAATGATCTTGAAATAAAGTTTAATTTTTTTAAAAAACCTAAATCAAGACATTTATCATCAGTCCTCAAAACCTTCAATGACGTCCCAGTACTCTTACAATAAATTCCAAACTTAAGCTTGTTGAGATCAGTCTCTGCCTCTGTATCCTCCTCACCTGCTCTGCTTCTGGACATGGACCTTTCTCTCTGTTCCTTCATCTGGGACCTTGTTGCCTCAGGGCCTTTGCACCAACTATCTCCACCCCATCTTCACACGGAGGCTCTTTCTCACCATTCATGACTCAGCATCAACATCATCTCTTCAAAGAATCTCTCTCCCACGTCCTCTGAAGTAGCCCGGATTTATTCGCAGTCATTACCCTATTTTAATTTCCTGAACTCATTAGGAGGGAATATTTTTTTCCTGTTTTCATATTTGCGTGAATAGAAACTCCATCAGAGAGAGGATTTGGTCTTATTCTCCATCATATTCCCCCCCCCCGGGCACAAAGTAGGCCCTTAATAAATATTTGTTGAGACGCTTGAGTGGTTGAACAAACACAAAGAGGCCTACGTGGAGCTCCTGGGGGAGTGGGTGGGGGCACAGGGAGGGATTGGGGACACATGCCAGTCCTCTAGTGCATTCCAAATCGGCTTCAGTGTGCCCAGATTCTGTTACATTCATGTTTTCATAACCACACCCTCCCTTCCCCCACCTGCACAGTTTTGTCATAAAAATGTCATCGGGGTGTAATGAGATAAGGTGCTGACTTCATAGCGCTCAGCAAAGAGAGGCACCACCAAGGATTATGGTCCCGCTGATCCCCAAATCTAACTCTGCAGAATTGCAGAAACCCCTTCTCCCTGTGGTGGTCCCAGCCCAGAATTCACACTGAGCAGAATGGGCAGCAGGAGGGCGCTGGTGCAGGTGCTCCAACCACTCGGCAGCAACCCTGCTCTGTGTCCCCTCATGAGTCACTTGATATTTATACGTCTTCCCTGGGAGTCGTAGCCAACATATCAAGAGCATATCACCAGCAAGACACTGGCCGACACATGCCATCGCCCCAGCACTGAATCCCCCCAATAACTTCATACAACGCATCATTTTTATAAACGAAACAAGTGAGACCCCAATCCCCACCCCTTCTCTTCCTACCCTCAGCTCCATCCCACACTGGGTGTGTGGACCCAGCCTGCACGTCCCAGCTCCATCCATGCGCCTCAGTTCCACAAATAGCCACCCCTCCCCCTCCTCTTAAGGCTTGCGGTGCACCCACCACGGGCACCGTCCCCAAGATTCAAGGAAGAGGCCGGGGCAGGCCTAGAAGCCACTCAGGGCTGGTATCCAGAGAATGGTCTAGAAGTGGGGCATAGGCTCCAGATGGACACATCCCCCTGGCCTCATGGACTCCTTGCCCCATGAGGATGGGCATGGCTGAAGGAGGGCCAGAGTGGCCTCCCTAAAGGGTCCCCTCTGCCTGGGTAGAAGGGCCCTAGGACCCAGGCACTCTGTTCTGCGGGGTAGGGGAGGGGGTGCAGGTAGGCCCCCATCATGCCTGAGTCCGGCTCCATCTCCTACGGCTCTGCAGATGGTAGAGCGGGGCCAGCCTGCTCCTCTCAGAAAACCCAGAGCTCTGAGACAGCAGGGCACTCCTCAGGCACAAATGTGATGGGTAGAGGGCTTCTCACCCAGCTCACACTCCTTTCTGCCTCCTCCCTCCTGCTTTGGGCTCTCGCTGCCCAAGGTGCTCCCATCAAAGGAGAAAGCAGTCCCTCAGCCAGTTGTCTTGGCAGGAGGGGTGGGGAGATAATTCTATTTAACTGAAGGCTCCTGGACCAGATGCTGCAGAATCGAAGGGAAGGACCGGCTAAGCCCCAACCCCTCAGCTGAGTGCATTAGGCCTGTGGTCCCCCTACCCCTGCTTCATGTGCCCCCCCCATCTGTCATCACCCAGCCCCATGCAGGGGTCTGGAGCCCCTGAGCGCCTCCCATTGTGGCCACCAGCTGTTCTGTTTCTTTGCTGCGAGGCCCTGCCTCAGCTCAGACGTCACCTCGTCCCAGGAGCCTTCCCAAGCCCCCTGTCAGGTTGAAGCGCCTGGCTTACCTCGGACCCCAGCCGCCATTCAAACCATCCTTCCTCGCTCCTGGACAGTCATCTCTTTGAAGAGAGACAGTCATGTGCTCTCTTTTGGCCAGGGCCTGGCATAGAGCCGGCCTCCAGGCAAACTTGAATGAATGAATGAATGAATGAGTGAACAAACAAGACATTCCAGGCCTCCTGGGAAGGGATATCCGGGGACAGGGGTTTTCCGAGCACCCCAAATCATGTTACCTATTTCTAGGCAAAGCTAAGCGCACCTCTAGGAGAGGGAGGAGGCCATTGCCTGGACTCTAAGGAGGGGACGCCCGTGGACGGCCGTGTCCAGGTGACTGGGCAGGCCCACCAGCTTCCATTTATTAAATTCGACTCCGGATCGAGCTCACGGTGAGTGAATAGAGTCGGGGGAGAGGGACGGACTAGGATCCGGGCGCAGACTCAGCACCCAAACTGGGGAGAAGGGAGGAGGAGACCAGCAAACAGCCAGGGATGAAGACAGGGCTCCTGACTGGACCACAGGCTCCAGATACACAGGTCAGAGAGCATCCCCTCCCCTCCCCGGGCGGCGCCCAATCACATGCCACCCAGAGCCCCTCGGCTCTCACTTCCTGGCCCCACCCACCGACCAGCCCTTCCCACCAGCAGGCTCACTGCCCGAGACAACAGCCAGGTTACACCCGACATTCTAGCCCTTCTCTACCGGGGCTCAGACACGCTCTCCTGACAGCTAGGCTGGGGCCCCATGTCCTCCCTTCTGGTCACCCTGTCACAGCCACACGAGGGAATTGAGATGGAGCCCCGTTTCCAAACACGGCCAGAAGAAGACAGGACGTTTAGGGTTCTACAAGCTTCCTTGTCATGTTTATTCTTTTCTGGTTGGACTGCCCACAATTCTACACAGGACCTGGTGAAGCCTGGTCCAGGAGTCTTCAGTTAAAGATAAATTCCCTTGAGGTGTGTCACACCTCTGGTGAAGGGATCCAGCTGAGGGAAACCCTTCCTTATAGGGTGGGAGCACCCCAGCCAGTGGGGGAGTGGGGGACAGGAAGCAGAAAGGAGGGGGATGTGGGCAAAACTTTACCAAGTTCATGATAACCTTCTCCAGGCAGACACCCAGGGGATCTCAAAGTGACGAGCAGACACCCCCTGCCCTTGAGGGACAGACTCCAGCAAGAGGAGAGATGGCCAGGCAGACAATTAACTAAAACAAGTCCAGCTGTGCTCTAGGAGAGGACAAATAAGATTCTGGGGGAATATAACTGAAGGACTTATCACTTCTGCCTGGGAGGGTGCAGCTGGACCTCCAAGGCAGAAGGAATTCACTGGCCAACAGAAAATAACAGTTAACAAATAACTGTCATTAGCATGTCCCAAAACACATCACACACACAGCACGAACTAGCACTTTCTCTCCTGGAATCCTAACAACCGCCCTATAAGACAGGCATTGTCTCCGTTTTAGAAATAAGGCTCAGAGAGGGCAAGTAACTTGCTCAAAGTCACACAGCTGGTCTTTTTGACTCTGAAGCCCACCTTACTGTATACCCCCCAACCCCCATAACAGGCTATAACGATGGCAAGGAGGCGTGAGATGCATAGAACAAAGTAAACAAAATGCCACAGAGAGAAAGAGAGCGCAGGTGAATTATTCCCAGGACCAAAAGGAAAACTCCTCCAAGAGTCAGAAATGAAGAAGGAAATAAGGGAGGAGAAAAGCAGTGGGGGGAGCCTGGGTGTCTTTAGTATGCGATGGTGAGAACAGCCTCTTCCTTTTCCAGTGAAATGTGGACAAATATCTGTTCAAACACGATCACATCATCTTAGATGACACATTTGGGGGACGTTGTGCACAAGCTAAACTATGTCAGCCCCAATCAAAGTATTCACGGGGATCTGGACAAATTTGCGCCAGCTCTCGTGAGAATGAGTCACCCTCCCTCTTTCTCTTTCCTGTGTCGTCATGACCAGAAAGCTAGATACCGATGTGACGTGATAAGGTATTAGCAAAAGCTACTGCAGCAATTAGACTGTAATATATAAATGTATCAACTTGTACAACTCAAACTTACACAATGTTGTGTGTCAATTATGTCTCCATTTTTTAAAAAAGAAAAAAGGTAAGAAATCTTGGATCTGTTCATGTCCTAGACATCAAAGGGATGGTAAGATGGAGGGTGAAATGGAGAATTGGGAGAGGCAGTCCGCCACTGATCACGCCACAGTCATGTACCATCTTGTTTCCTGTGCAAAATTCTGTGTGAACACAAATCAAAGCACCCAAAATGTTTCCAGAAATGAAGGGAACAGCGGATTGAAGCATGGCAAGACACAGCTGAGTAGCCAGGATTACAAACGAGAGAACACAGCACAAGGCGGCTATGGGGGTTCAGCTGGGGTTTGCCACCCTAACCTCAGAATGCGAAATGCAAGCTCAGAGCACGCCCAGGCCTGAACTACCTGCTGGGAGCTGCCTTGGGGTGGTTTTCCTGGGATCTGCTTCTTTATTTATTTTTTTAAATTTTATTGAAGTGTAGTTGATTTACAATGTTGTGTTCATTTCTGCTGTACAGCAAAATGAATCAGTTATACATATATATAGATATATATTCTTTTTCATATTCTTCTCCATTATGGGTTTTCACAGAATACTGAATATAGTTCCCTGTGCTATACAGTAGGACCTTGTTGTTTATCCATCCTATATATAATAGTTTGCCTCTGCTAATCCCAAACTCCCATTCCTGCCCTCCCCTACTCCCCTTCCCCGTTGGCAACCACGAGTCTGTTCTCTCTATCTGTGAGTCTGTTTTTGTTCTTAGCTGAGCCATGGCCCGGCCTCAGGTTGCATTCCCAGAGCACTTCTTACGAGCCAGGGTCTGTGCGGGACTTCCCCCACTGAACTTCAAACCATCCTCCAACAACCTCTTAAGGAGCACTCTATCACTCCCATTTTAGAGGTGGGGAAAGGCAGGCTGAAAGGACAAATCCGGGCCAATGAAACATCAGGGGAATCAGCTGAAGGCTCTGGTAAAGACAATCCTCTCTGATAGGAAAATAACGATGCCAAATCCCCTTTCCTCCTTTTTTGGGACACGGTTATATGAGACGTGATGCCTGGAGCTGCTGCCGCCCTTCTATACTCTTGAGGAACCATGTGGCCGACACACAGGGGCTGGCAGAGAGGAAGATAAAGGAGGCCGAGATCTTGAGCATATCATCGGCCCAAATGGAAGCAGCTCTTCCAGATGGTTGTGAGATTAATAGGCTCCTGTTATCGAAGCCTCTTTCAGCAATGTCGTCTATTGTTTTCAGCCCAAGGTATTGTGAGACACGGGAAAACACACGTAAGACACAGTCTCTGCCTCAAACGGCTCCCAGGGACCTCCCAAGCTCCTCCCGCCCTGAGGCTCTGCTCTGGGTAATCAGCCCAGCACACAGATTTTGCAGCATGCAGACTCTTAAGAAAACTGTAAAAGTATGCTTTAAAAAATTAGGCGAAGAAACAGTAATCTCGCTGAGACAGTGCTATACAGTCTGGAGCTTTGTCTTTATGTTTTGGCCCCACCACGCGGCATGTGGGATCTTAGTTCCCAGACCAGGGATCGAACCCATGCCCCCTGCCCCTGCGCTGGAAGTGCGGAGTCTTAACCCCTGGATCACCAGGGCAGTCCCTGGAGCTCTTTCTTACCTCGGAAAACTCCCCTCACAGGTTGCCCCAGCTCAGGAAAGCTCTCCCCGCGGGTCTGGGCCCCACTCGGTCTCCACACAGCACCAGGGACAGACATAACTGTGCACTTGATACTGTGCTGCTCTGACTACTGTTCCCCTCCCCAGCCCCACCGTCATCTCTCCAAGTCAGGAACTGGTCTGTGTTCTCACCCGCACTCTCCTGGGAGCCTCGGGGCCTGTATACAGGAGGAGGTCTACAAACGTTCATTTGGGGGAAAAGGGAGCTGGGCCTTGAAACCTCAGGAGCATCCCAATGGGGCCTGCTTGATGGGCCAGCATCAAACCCAACCCGGTCCCTGTGACTCTCCTTGTGACCTTGAGCAAGTCATTTTGCCTCTCTGAGCCTCCATCTCCTCATTGCAAGTTTGCAGACCAGTTTAGAAGACAAGAACTTTGCTCCATAAAGATCTGTGCTCACAGCTCACCATCACGCGCTCGCTGTGCGCGATTTCAAAGTGTTCTGACAACTTTATCTCATTTCACCCTCCCGACATAGAACCATCAATTCGGTAAGGCTTTTTCAAGGTTTCTTGAGCCCCTGAACGCTAGGCACTGGGGGTACAGAAGGGAGTAAGACAGCGCCCACCCTCCCCCAGCCCCCAGGCTAGAGGGCCAGGCAGACGATGACCAGCCTACCACAGGATGAACACTGTGGGTCAGAGAGTGACAAATGCTAAGAGTAAGATTAAGCGGGCTAGGGCTTCCCTGGTGGTGTGGTGGTTGAGAATCCGCCCGCCAATGCAGGGGACACAGGTTCGAGTCCTGGTCCAGGAAGATCCCCCATGCCATGGAGCCTGTGCTCTAGAGCCCGCGGGCCACAACTACTGAGCCCACGTGCCACAACTACTAGGCCTGTGCGCCTGGAGCCCGGGCTCTGCCACGGGAGAAGCTCCCGCAATGAGAGGCCCATGCACCGCAACGAGGAGTGGCCCCACTCGCCGCAACTAGGGGAAGCCCACGTGCAGCAACAAAGACTCAACGCAGCTAAAAATAAATAAATTAAAAAAAAAAGATTAAGTGGGATAAAGGCTGGAGAATTATGGGGTCTGAGATAAGACAGACGAAGGAGCAGAGAACTGAATCACGTAATGAGATCCAGCTTTTCCAGTTTCTCGGGGTGAAAGCAGTCGAGGCAAAAGGACAAGCAAATGTGAAGCTCCGAGGAGGGACGCAGCCTCCAGCCAGCAAGGTCCGTGTGACCGGAGCCCAAGGAGCGAGGCGGCCCATGAAAGGCCACGGGGTCAGCAAGAGAACAGGGTCCATGTCACACGAGACCTTGGTTGGCCGCAGAGAGAGGTGTGGACTTTTAGGTGAGATGGAAGCTTCTGGAAGATTTGGAGTAGGGTCGTGCCATGATCGGCCAGAAGGAACTGGAGGGGGACAGGAGGGACGTGGGGACACAAGTGAGGTGGCTGCTACAGAAACGATGCATCGTATGTGAAACCAGCGGAACTGGGACATGAAAGCAGGACGCACGTGATACCCCAGGTCACCAGGGAGCAACCCACCACCCTCCTGCCCAGTCAGCAGCCAGAGACCACAAAGGGGGTACACCCCAGTCCTAACTCAGATGTGTGTTACTGGTGAGGAAGAAAAGTGGGGTAACCCCTCCTTCCTTAACAAATAACGATAACAGAAGTAGAAATGACAATTACATCAGAAATACAGAATTCCTTGAAAGAATGGGAAATAAATTTTCCTTAACAAAGTTCCTGCTGGCTACGTTTTGAAGGCAGAGGGAAGGCTCGTGACAAATGCACGTCTGCTCTGATTGAACATTCTGTTCTCAGCTCCTGATGCCAAGGAGAGGGAGAGGCCTCCCTGAAAGGCCTGTAAACACCCACCCCAAAGACAAGACCCTGATGCTTCTGAAACCTTATTCCTGTGATTTCTTAAGTCCTAAAGCAAAGGGCAGTTGTGAAAATTAGCGATCATTTAACATTTTTTCAGTTGAGGTCAGTAATTCTGTACTTAGCTCGTTTGGCTTTTCTTAAAGGTGCCTTATTGTATTTAGAAAATAGAAAAACCTCAAGCTGTAATTTTGACATTAAGAAAGCCAGCCAACTGTTCCCTTCCTTCCAAGGTTTTTCAGTAAAGGGAATCCTGACAGTTCATTCTCTAAACCCAAATACAATACAATGGCACGTGTGTGTGTGCGCACATGCGTACGTGCTCTTTTTTGCTTCCACCTTGGGAGCTGACCGTGGGGTGCACCCAACACACGGGACTGTGGCTAAAGTCGAGGCATAAACTCTTCGTGTGCCTCAGCTCCAAAGACAATATGAGTTTGCTGAAGTCAAATCCCATGTCTTGGAAAGAGCCACTTCCAAGCTCGGCTCCCCACTTGCAAAAAGCGAGACTGGTGGGGGCGGAACTGTGAGACAGGCATAGCCTTGCTTCTCAGTGGCCTGAATTCTGGGACCAATCAGCAGCTTCGCTGTTTGAAGGGCGGGGCAGCCACTCCAACACTGAGCAGGATCCACAGTCAGGTCCACTTACAGACCAGACTCCAAAGACCCTTCTTCTCAGAAGATGCTCCCAGGATCGGGAGGTGGTGACCTGGTCATCTGACGCTCCCTGATGATGAGAAAGGCAGGAGGTTCTTGGAATTCGGCTCCTGGGAGATGAGGGAGGGAGGGAAAGGTGGGGGTGTCTCTGTGCCCTCTGCTGAAAAGGAAAGGGGGTCAGCATCTTTTCTTCATTATGGATCCATTGGCCATCCCTCTAGCACAGCATTTAAAAGCAGTCCTTTAGGGACTTCCCTGATGGCACAGGGATTAACAATCCGCCTGCCAATGCAGGGGACACAGGTTTGATCCCTGGTCCGGGAAGATCCCACATGCCGTGGAGCAACTAACTCTGTGCGCCACAACTACTGAGCCTGCGCGCTTAGAGCCCGTGCTCCGCAACAAGAGAAGCCACTGCAATGAGAGGCCTGCACACTGCAAGGAAGAGAAGCCCCCACTCACCACAACTAGAGAAAGCCCGCACGTAGCAACAAAGACCCAATGCAGCCAAAAATAAAATATAAATAAATAAATAAATTTAAAATAAAATAAAATAAAAGCAGTCTTTTGCCTTCAATTTTTAATGGACGTATCCATTTACTTAGCCATTCCTCCTGCAGAATGAGTATATAAAAACACTTGTGTACCATGCAGACCCCAAGTTAAGAACCTCTACTACTAAAAAATGATGAAAATAGAAAATCACTATTTGGCCAACACCATAATAATAATTATGGCAAGCGAGAATCACCAATGGATGCTAAAATTACTGGGTGAAAATAGGATGAGGAACAGGACGTTTGTCTAGACTCAGATATCTCCCCACAAGATACTTATAAATGAAAAAGGGAGAAATAATTACACAACAGTGGAGAAACCTGGCAGACACCACCTTAATCAAGTGATCAAAGTTAACATCACCAGTATTGATTGATGTACCTCTTAATATGATGCCCTGAGAAAGGTAGAACATGCCTTTTACAGTCTCCTTGCCAAAAATGCATAACCTCCATCAAATAACTGGCCAGTACTTTCACAAGTGTTAAGGTCGTGAAAGACAAAGTAAGACTAAGAAATGGCCCCAGATTAGAGGAGACTAAGGAGATATGACAACTTAAATGAAAAATGGGGAAAAAAATAACAGAAAAATGATATTAGTGGGACAGTTGGTAAAATTTGAATAAGGTCTTAGTTTACAGTATTGCATTGTTGTTAATTTCTTGGCTTGGATAATTGTACTATGGTTATAGAAGATATTAATCTTTTTTTTAAGATTCTTTTTTATGTGGACCATTTTTAAAGTCTTTATTGAATTTGTTACAATATTGCTTCTGTTTTATGTTCTGGTTTTTTTGGCTGCAAGGCATGTGGGATCTTAGCTCCCCAACTGGGGATCGAACCCGCACCCCCTGCATTGGAAGGCGAAGTCCCAACCACTGGACTGCCAGGGAAGCCCCATAAGATATTAATCTTAGGGTTATGCTATAGACTCAATATTTGTGTCACCCCACTAAATTCATATGTTAAAACCTAATCCCCAGTGTAATGACATTTGGAGGTGGGGACTTTGGGAGGTGATTAGGTCATGAGGGTGGAGCCCTCATGAATGGGATTAGTGCCCTTATAAAAGAGACCCCAGGGAACTCCCTCATCTCCTCTGCCATGTGAAGATACATTGAGAAGAGGGCTGTCTGTGAACCAAGAAAAGAGCTCTCTCCAGACAATGAATCTGCCAGCACCTTGATCTTGGACTTCTCAGCCTCCAGAACTGTGAGAAATAAATGTTTGTTGTTTAAGCCACCCAGTCTACGGTGGTTTGATATAGCAGTCCAAACGGACTAAGACAGGGAAGCTGGGTGAAAGGAAAAGTTATGCAGAAACTCTGTTTACTATTTTTTGCAACACTTACATAAATCTAAAATTGTTCCCCAAAAAAAGTTTGAAGAAAAGAAAAAACACTTGTAGGGACTTCCTTGGTGGTCCAGTGGTTAAGACTCCACGCTCCCAATGCAGGGGGTCCAGGTTCAATCCCTGGTCAGGGAACTAGATCCCACATGCGTGCCGCAACTGAGGAGCCCACAAGCTGCAACTAAGGAGCCTGTCTGCTGCAACTAAGAACCAGTGCAACCAAATAAATAAATATTTTTTTAAGAACACTTGTAAAAGTGTTAAAATATATATAATGATGCAATTGAAGCATGGTCTGGAATGGCTAAACTAAGAAACCACTTAAATATCCATCAATTGAGGACATGGGAAATAAATGATGATGCTTTTCTACAGTGGAATACTACACAGCTGTTAAAAATGAGGTGGCTCTATGGGAATATATTTCAAAATATTTTTCTGGGGGAAAAGCAAGTTGTAGAACAAAATAACATCATTTAGTATTTGTTTAAGAAAATACATTTATAATCAGGGACATAGAGAAGAGACTGGTGGTTGCTAAGGGTGGTGGGGAGGGGATTGGGAGCTTGGGATTAGCAGATACAAACTGGTATATATAGAATGGATAAACAACAAGATCCTACTGTATAGCACAGGGAACTATATTCAATACCCTGTGATAAACCATAATGGAAAAGAATATGAAAAGAATGTATATATATGTATAACTGAGTCACTTTGCTGTGCAGCAGTAATTAACACAACATTGTAATTCAACTATACTTCAATAAAACATAAATTTTAAAAAAAAGAAAATATATTTACATATATACGTATAAGGAGAAAAAAGTCTGGAATGACATGTTAATAATGGGATTATGGAGGTGGCATTGGGAGAGGAAAGAATGCTCATTTTTTACCTTATTCAGTTATTACCGAATGTTTGAACTTTTTCTGCAGTGAGTATGTATCATTATCTTTATAATAAAAACAAACAATAATAATTCTGGCCCAGGATCAGATTCTCTGCCACATTTGTGGGTCCCACTAATTCATGCTGCAGGCTGATTCTGGTGTCAGCTCCATGGTGAGCCCCACAGGGGACAGCACTGTGTGGGCACAGGCCCTGACTCATGCATGGGCTCATTCTCCATCTCTGGTGATGAAAACATATCCAACTCATGATGACCCTCTGATGGTTAATTTTATGTGTCAGCTTGGTTGAGTGACAGTACCCAGATATTTGGTCAAATGCCGACGGATGTTGCCATGAAAGTATTTCTTTAGATGAGATTAACATCAAGGCGGTAAACTTTGAGTAAAGCAGATGACCCTCGATAATGTGGTGGGCCTCATCTAATCAGGTGAAGGCTTTCAGAAAAAGACTGACTTCCTCTGAGGAAGAGTAAATTCTGTCATCTGATTGCCTTCTGATTCCTTCTGAAACATCAGTTCTTCTCTGGGTCTCTGGCCCATTAGCCTATCCTGCAGCTTTTGGATGTGCCAACCTCTACCACCACATGAGCCAATTCCTTAAAAATCTCTCCATCTCCTATATATCTATCCAACGCACGCACACACACACACACACACACACACACACACACACACACACAAACACTTACTCTATTGGTTCTGTTTCTCTGGAGAACCTTGCCTAATACAGACCTCATGCAGTAAGTCCTTTCAGTGGAGGGCACAAAGTGCTCTCTTAACATAGAAGGGAAAGGGATTTGGAGTTTGAGGAGGGTGGTCCCAGGCAGAGATGAGGAAGGGTCTTTGAGGCAGAAATGCAGGGCTGGAGAGGTGTGGGGGTGAGGGTGTAAGGGAAGCCAGTCCCTGGAGCTGGAGCAGGGCCTGGAGGGGGAGAGGACAACGAGGCACTGCAAGCTGGCGTCTCAGAGACCCAGAAAGTCTGGTCATTCATTCAGAGCTCTCCCTGTGAATGCCGAGGAGCTGCTGAGGGCTGGGAGCGGAAGGCACTGGCGAGAGGAGCAAGACTGTGAAAGGGGCCGGGCTTGAGGGGGCGTGGCTGTGGGGCGGGCCTATGAGGGGGCGGGGCTTGTGGGGAGGTGTGTGAGGGGGCCTCACCTGGCCCTTCTGCTCATCAAATACCCACTGGATTGTGAGGACTCTTCCGTGTGGGGAGCACGTCCCTTTCATCTTTGCGCACGCACACCCCCCAGGCCCCGTACACAAAAGGTGCTCCATAAATGCATGTCCGACTCTGTTTCCGAGAGTCAACCCCCCTATCCCAGCAGCTGTGCGAGGGTTGGATTCATCCAAGGGAACAGACAGGCAAGGCAGAGCTGCTCAGCCCCGCGGCCTTTACCTCACGAGGTTGGCGCAGGGCCCGGGCCACCGGCAGCTCTGGTACACGCGCTGGACCACTGTCTCTGAGCCGTTCTGCACCTGGCAGGACACCGTCCGTGTCACCGTGTGATAGCACCAGTGCCTGTGGGGAGAGCAACAGTCAGGTCAGTCCTGCCTGTTCCTGAGGTGCCGACTGTGGACCAAAAGGCCGTGCGGGCCGAGGAGGGGCCCGTCCACAAGCCTGAGGGACGGTGCTCCTGGGTAAGGGACCCACTGAGACCCTGGGTAAGGGGCCCACTGAGACCCTGCGTACCGGTCTAAGGGGACGGGAGAGTACCCACACCCCCTAGCCATGAAGCCCCAGCATCATTTCAGTCTTCAAACACTCCGTGCGAAATCAGTGATAAAGGCTGTCCCCCTGTCAGGAAATCCCACTCTGGAGGCGAAGACGGTCGGCGAGATGAAGAGAACACACGGGAACACTGGCTCATAGGAACAACCACAGGATGCGCACAGGGAACCATGGGAACCCAGCAGGGCCCCCAACCCAGGTCCTAAGAAAGGCCAATCAGCTGAGAACTGAAAGGTCAGAGTCAGCAGACCCAAAGTGTGGGGGCAATGAGGGGGGACAGTTCACAGAGGAGAGAGCAGGGTGAGCAAGGGAACGTCGGCGAGACGGACTGCAGCTGCCCAGGGACCAGAGTGCAACTAGGCGTGGCCTGAGGCTGGACGAAAGGGAGTAGCCAGGAGAAAGGAAGAGGCGGGGAACCTGCCAGAGGTGGGTCTTATGACATTGGTGGAGAGCCACTGAAGGACTGGGGGGTGGGCGCGGTGGGGAATGACTCAGATGGGTCTGATTTTAGAAAAGCCCCTCTGGTGCAGTGTGTAAGAGCTGAGGAGGCCTGAGCTGGGGCCTGCAGCGGGGAAGAGGGGACATGTGCAAACAATATGGTGATTGGATCAAGATGGCAGACACCTCCCCCTCCCATCTCCAGATCCTAGATATTGAAAATCTAAAAATAAGTCCCCACTGTGACATCGGCAAGATGGTGGGAGAGGAGGGCCCTTACTCAGTACCCTTCAGTAACAGTAATTTAGCAGCCATTCTTGAACAAAAATGCCTTTGTGGGAACTTTAGGATTTTTGCAAACTATTTATCTGATAACGATTGATATCCAAAATATATAAGGAACTCATAAAACTCAATAGCAAAAAAATAGTAATAATAATCCAATAAAAATGGCCAAAAAATCTGAATAGACATTTTTCCAAAGAATACATATAGATGGCTGACAGGTATATGAAAAGGTGCTCAACATCACTAATCATCAGGGAAATGCAAATCAAAATAAGATATCACCTCACACCTGTTAGGATGGCTATTATCAAAAAGACATGAGACAACAAGAGTGGTTGAAGGTGTGGAGAAAAGGGAACCCTGGTACAGTGCTGGTAGGAATGTAAATTGGTGCAGTCATTATGGTAGGGTCCTCAAAAAATTAAAAATAGAACTACCATATGATCCGGGAATCTCAATTCTGGGTATCTATCCAAAGGAAACAAAATCAGTATCCCAAAGAGATATCTGCACCTCCACGTTCAATGCAGCACTGTTCACAACAGCCAAGATGGAAACAACCTAAGTGTCCATCTACAGATAAATGGATAAAGAAAATGTCATGTATATGTACAATGGAATACAATTATTCGACCATAAAAAAGAAGGTAATCCTACCATTTGTGACAACATGGATGAACCTAGAGGACATTATGCTCAGTGAGTAAGTCGGACAGAGAAAGACAAATCTGTATGATCTCACTTATAAGTGGAGTCTGAAAATGTCAAACTCATAGAACCAGAGAGTAGAATAGTGGTTGCCAGGGGAGGGGGAATAGGAGAGATGGGGAGATGTTGGTCAAAGGATACAAACTTCCAGTTATGAGATGAATAAGTTCTGGGGATCTAATGTACAGATTAGATCTGCACATAGTGATTATAGTTCAAAATACCATATTGTATACTTGAAATTTGCTAAGAGAATAGATCTTAAGTGTTCTTACCACACACATAAAAAAGGTAGCTACATGAGATGACAGATGTGTTAATAATCCATGGTAATCATTTCACGATGTGTACGCAATTAAATCATCATGTTTTAAACCAAAAAAATCAAGTTGTACGACTTGAATAAACACTTTTTAAATTTGTCCATCGGAGCTCAATAAAGCAGAAAATACAAATAAAGTAAAAATAAGTCCCTAACAGCATTGGAAAACAAAAAGCAGTGGGCCAGATATTTTGAGGAATCCTTGAGAGACTGAAAAGCACATGAGAATAAATTGAAGGAGGAAGTACAGTCCAAAACACACAGGGAAGATTGGGGCTCAAGGTGGGTACAATATAGGAGCAGCAGAGGTGACTGTCAAAGGACCATGGTAGAAGGAGCCAGACAGGTAGGACCAGGATCCCTATCCCTGCTGGTGTCAAGAATCAGGCATCGAACTCACTTGTTTTGTGGCAGGTGTGGTCAGAATGGGTGCCTCAAAGGCTGATGACCTCCAGAAGACACAGGGATCCTCTCAAGGTCAGACAACTGAATTCTTGCACATTCTTTATCCTATACCACCAACCCTCCAAGAGGCAAAGCAGCAGTGAACAGAGAAACAGAGACAAGCTAATGGAAAACCCCAAATGCCAACAATTGCAAATTATTTAAGAAAAAAGGCCAACACCCTGAAAGAAAGGCACTGACTCAACAGATAATAAATCACACTTCAAGAAAAAACAATTAATGAAGCAAATAATGGAGACAGTTTTTTCAAGCACAATTAAAGTCCTTAAAGAGATAGAATTTTTCACTCATAAGAACTATCATGAAATCAAAAAATTAGATATGTTAGAAATGAAATGTATGACTGTGAAAATAAAAAGGCTCGACAGATGGGCTGAAAACACAGAACAGACAAAGCTAAAGAATGAGCTGATGAGCTGGAAATCTGAGCCATGAACTTTCCAAGGATATACTGCAAAGGGACATAGAGATGGAAAATGTATGAGAAAAGGTGAGGTACCTGGAGGACACACCAAATTCCAGCATACATCTATTAGTAGCCCTGGAAGGGGAGACCAGAGAGAGCACAGGGAAGTATAGACTTAAAGCGATAATAAAGAATATTTCCCAGAGCTGAAGAAAGACATGAATTCTTTTGTGTGTGTGTGAATAATGTTTATTTTTTAATTGAGATATAGTTGATTTACAATGTTTCAGGTATATAGCAAAGTGATTCAGTTATATATACATATTCTTTTTCAGATTCTTTTCCATTATAGGTTATTACAAGATACTGAGTATAGTTCCCTGTGCTATACAGTAGGTCCTTGTTGTTTATCTATTTTGTATATTGTAGTGTGTATCTATTAATCCCAGATTCCTAATTTATCCCTCCCCCCACCTTTCCCCTTGGGCAACCATAAGTTTGTTTTCTATGTCTGTCAGTCTATTTCTGTTTTGTAAATACGTTCATTTGTATCATGTCTTTAGACTCCACATATAAGTGATATCCTATGATATTTGTAAAAGACATGAATTCTTAATTCAAAAGGGCCCACTGAGTGCTAAGCAAGATGAACAAAGACAGACATATTGTGGTGAAATTTCAGAACACTCAGAATGAAGAGAAAATACTAAACACTGAAGAAAGGAAAGAAAAAACAAATCACCTACAATAAACTGAAATTAGATTTCTTATGAGCAATATCAGAATCGGGAATATAGTGACACAACTGCTTCAAAGTTTTGAGGGGAAATATTTAGAACCCAGAATTCTATACCTGAACAAACTCTTCTTCAAAGGTGAAGGCAAAATAAAGACATTTTCAGATGCACAAGAACTCAGAAAGTTTATCAGTTACCTTTTCTGAAAGAATTACTAGAGGATGTATTCCAACAAACTAACGGACATAGGAGAGCATAGGAGGAATATATTAAACATGAGGAGCAGTTACAAACAAAGAAACAATAATAAGATTTAAAAACAGCCTAGATCTAAAATCCAAGGTGATCTAAATATGGACAATGGCAAAGAGGGGACAGAAGGAACTAATATTTGCTGATATTTTTGTCTTGTTTAAGGAAAAGATATAGAAACTGTGCAACTTTAGGTGCAGTAGATAAATATACAATTAAATTTTAAAAATTTAAAAAAAATTTTTAATTTTAAGATAAATACTAGAAAGTGTAGGAAGAGGACATAAAACTGACAAACCATGAAAGAAAGAAGTAAAACAAAGATTTGATTAACCCAACAGAATGCTAGAAAAGCAAGAAAGTAGCAACAGAAAACACAGTAATTAGAAGACAATGAAATTAGAAAGGAGAAGAAAGGAATTAACAAAGATGGAAGCAGAAATTAATGAAATAGGGCTTCCCTGGTGGTGCAGTGGTTAAGAATCCACCCCCCAGCACAGGGGACACAGGTTCGCTCCCTGGTCGGGGAAGATCCCACATGCCGTGGAGTAACTAAGCCCGTGCACCACAACTACTGAGCCTGTGCTCTACAGCCCTCAAGCCACAACTACTGAGCCCACGTGCTGCAACTACTGAAGCCCACGCACCTAGAGCCCGTGCTCCACAACAAGAGAAGCCACCACAATGAGAAGCCCACGCACTGCAACCAAGAGTAGCCCCCACTCGCCACAACTAGAGAAAGCCCGCGTGCAGCAACGAAGACCCAATGCAGCCAAAAATAAATAAAATTTTTTAAAAAAGAAATTAATGAAATAGATTACTTTCAAATGTGAATCAACAAAATCAAACACAGGTCTAAAAAAAAATCAAACAGACAAAACCTAGACAATTTTTAATGAGAAACAAACAAAAGACATAAGAAGACATTAAGAACAAGAAAAAAATCCCCATAGAGATTAGAAATTGTAAATAAATATTATGTCTGATCTTACATCAACATTTTTCAAAATGTTGACAATTGGACAATTTTCTAGGAGAATATATTGGCACAGTCAAAAAGAACATGAAAAAGTAACCAAAAGTTGATCCCTCTCCCCAAAGGCATCAGGAGACCTGGTTCTGCCACCAGTCTGCTGTGTGACTTGAGCAAAGTGATGTTCCCTCTCTGAGTCTCAGTTAAATAAAAAAATTCTACCTCTCAAGGTTATTGTTGAGGACTGAGTGAGCAGATCCATGTGGCACTACCTACCCCAAGGGGTCATGATTGATTACCTGGCTACTGAAACCCCACAACATTCATACAGGTGTAAGGACTGTCCTTCCTATTTTGCAGATGGGAAAAGAAGTACTGAGAGATGAAACCTCACTGCCCATGGCTCAAATCAGAGGCCGAGCTGGGAAGGGAATCCAATCTTCCTGCCCAGGCGGCCAGTAGGGTCCCACCTGTACAATACAAACCACTGCCTCTGCTCGTTACTCAGGGAAACTGGGTCTGGACCCCTCCTCCATCTCTACCAGGGAGCATCAGTACCACCTCGGGCATTCAGCGTGAGTCTCTTCGGGATGAACTGCTGTCCAATCCAAGGACAGTGCTCCACCCTGAGATCTGCCCCTGGCGATCTGGAACAGACAGAGTCCAGCCACCTCTGGGTCAGAGCTTTCTATAGGGAAATGAGCTATGAACTGGAAAACATTTTCAAATGCCTTGATTCATCATCTCCAGACATTTGATCTTTTAATGGGCTGTAAATGGTTTCCCAAAATTAAAACCTGGCCAAAAACAACGAAGAAGGCAGGCAGAGACAAGCAAAGAGGGCTCCGGGCCTTTTCAGATGGAATTCTAAACCCCATTCATCTCCAGGCACCCGCAGTTCCAGGGAATCTCGGTGTCAGGCACTCTGCTCCCATATGGGGTCCCCCTTAGGATCCCCGTCTCCTGAGTATCATATCTATGTCTCCTGTTTTGTGGGTGGCATCACACCACCGCCCACCACCACCACCACCCCTGACCATGGTGGGTGCACAGTGATGAGTGAACAAGGCTGTAAGGGCCACAGGATGACTCCGCCCAGAGACAGGCTTGGCAGGAGAAGTACGTCCCTTCTGTGACCCTACTGGAAGGACTGGCCCAGGGGCAGAGATTTGGGGAGTGGCAGGGCTGGTCTTCAAACTGCCTAAGAAGTAAGGGTGGCCTCAGCAGCCTTCATCAGGATGGGGCAGGACTGCCTTTATTTGGGGGCATCATCTCAGCGACCTCCCTTCATCATCTCCCCCCCCCCCCCGCCTCCTCAGCTGAGTTCTCGTGGTGGGTCCAGGATGGGAAACTCACTCCCAGCCTTGGGGACGGATCTGCTCCGCTCCAGGTCTGTCTTATGAGGGGAGGCCCCGCTCCCTGATGGGGAAGAGAAGCTGACTTGGCCCTGCTCCGCCAGGCCTGGGGGCTGCTCCTACAGCAGCTTTTGCCACGCTATGTGTCTGGCTCTGTGGCTTGGCCAAGCCGTGAAATCCTTAATTTAGAGTCCTTTGGGAAAACAAGTGCTAAGTGCTTTCAGGAAATCATGTCATGATGGAACGGAGGGGTCTTCAGGACACCACCAGCCCATGCCCACCTCTGAACATAACTAACCAACCCATCTATTTCACCCGGGGCATGCCACCACATCAGCCCTTCTCCCCTTAACCCTGGGACCCCCTCCCGCACCGGCCCATGAGCCCCAGTTCTATCTGAGCTTTGCTTTGGGACCTGATCTCACCTTCCCCTCCACCCCCAGGACCCTGAGCCTGAACCAAGCCCGAGGGCTTTGACAGTGATCTCCCTCCCCAAGAGGACCACCCAGTCTGCCCCCATGTCACTGTCTCATGCTCTGCTCCACCCCAGTGTGGCATCACCTCAATGCTTCCTCTTGAACCCCAACATATGTGCCCCACTTGCATGGACACACATCCTCATAGCCCACGGAACACCTCAGGACACACCATTTCAATCCATCCACTACGGAGACCATCGCTATCCAACCCCTTCTCGCTCCATCTTGGTGACCAGCACCAGTAAGTTCCCGGTCCCCTGACCCAGAACCCCCAGAGGCAAATCGCCACAGAACCCACATTTTCCCTCCCTTACTCTCCACGGCTGATCAGCCCCCACGTCAGGCAAGTCCTGCCTGCATCCCAGCCCTGTTCCCACAGTCCTGATTCCCACAGCCAGGCCCTTGCTGGTCGGCCAGCATCCGCCCTGTTTCCCTGCAATCTCCTCGAGGTGCCACCAGAGGGCGCCCCCTAAACCACAAACCTGGCCCTGTCACCCGGCCTCTGGAAACCCTTTCCCAGCTCCCCATCCTCCACGGTTCCCACCCACCTCCCCGTTGTCACCTCCCACGACGCTCCATCTTGCCATTTATGCTGTCACTTTGTCCTCCCTGGCATGCCATCCCACCTTCTTTCACTCAGCCAACTCTTACCCTACCCGTCTCCATTCAGGCTCTGTCCCCTCCTGGAAGCCCTCCCTGACCCCCTGCTCCACAGGGCCCCCTGCATGCCTCTATCTTAACCCTCATCACACCTGATGACCACAGGCTCCGGACGACAGCAGGCCCCATAAAGGTGTGCTCATCTGACCCCAAGCCCCGCATCCCAGAGGGACCTTTTCCCATCCACATTCACTCACTCTCTTACCAAAAGCTGCTTCTCAGGCTCGGCACCGTGGGGCTTGCTCCTGTGGCTGCAGCCACCCACCTCAAGGTTGGGGGTGTCCTGTGTCAGGCCCCTCTCCACCTGGCCCTCACTATTCTATTACCTGACCACACCTGCCTGACCCCTACAGAGGCCAATTCCAGGGGGGTTGCCTGCCAGCTTGGCTCAAGAAACTCTGTGAGAAATGAGGTTTGCAACCTAAAGGCCATGGCCAAGTGGATAGGCAATTCAGATGACGCTGAGGCCACGCCCATGACAAAGAGCCCACATGGCCTGGGCTGGTTCCCTGAGAGATGCAGGCAGAGGAGCCAGCTCCCAGCCCCTTCCAGGGACAGGAAGAACAACTCTGGTGCAAGCAGAATCGGCCTGCCAGGATCCTTACCATACAGAGACCCTCTTCCGTGGGCAGAGTCAGGCCCAGTACCCCAAGACCTTTTTTTTTTTTTTTTTTTTTTTTGCGGTACGCGGGCCTCTCACTGCCGTGGCCCCTCCCGTTGCGGAGCACAGGCTCCGGACGCGCAGGCTCAGCGGCCATGGCTCACGGGCCCAGTCGCTCCGCGGCATGTGGGATCCTCCTGGACCGGGGCACGAACCCGTGTCCCCTGCATCGGCAGACGGACTCTCAACCACTGCGCCACCAGGGAAGCCCCCCCAAGACCTGTTTTACGGTTGGCAAAGCAGTTTCACATACTGTTATAGGCTGAATTGTGTCCCCCTCACACACAAATCCATACACTGAAGCCCTAACCCCAATTACCTCAAAATCTGACTGCATTTGGAGATAGGGTCTTTAAAGAGATAATTACATTAAAGTGAGGGCCTTAGGGTGGGTTCTAATCCAATAGGACTGGTGTCATAAGAAGAGGAAGTTTGGGGGCTTCCCTGGTGGCGCAGTGGTTGGGAGTCCGCCTGCCGATGCAGGGGACGCCGGTTCATGCCCCGGTCTGGGAAGATCCCACATGCCGCGGAGCGGCTGGGCCCGTGAGCCATGGCCGCTGAGCCTGCGCGTCCGGAGCCTGTGCTCCGCAACAGGAAAGGCCACAGCAGTGAGAGGCCCGCGTACTGCAAAAAACAAAAAAAAAAAGAGGAAGTTTGGATTCGAATGTGAACAACACAGGGAGAAGGTGGCCATCTGAGAGGCCTCAGGAGAAAGCACCCTTGTCAGCACCTTGATCTTGGACTTCCAGCCTCCAGAACTTTAAGGAAATTAACTTCTGTTGTTTCAGCTGCCCCCTGTGTGGTACTTTGTTATGGCTGCCCTAGTCAACTCACACACATACGTGACCTTGTTTAATCTTCTCAACAAGTGTCAGGTAGGAATTCTACAAAGAAGGAGCCCCAGACTGCAGGGGAGACTCGAGGTCACACAGTGATAAGTGATCAGTTTAGGTTCTTTTCTTTTTTTTTGAATTGAAGTATAACTGACCTACAACACTATGTTAGCTCCAGGTGTACAACATAGTGGTTCAATATCTCTATACATCACAAAATGATCACCACGATAAGTCTAGTTACCATCCGTCACCATACAAAGTGTTTACGATATCATTGACTATATTCCCCATACTGTACGTTTTCTCCCTGAGATTCGTTTATCTTGTAGCTGGAAGTTTATACCTTTTATCTTAGGTCTTGAAGATCAGCCTTCTAATTCCAAACCCCAGGCTGTATCCACCTTGCCAGTGAGGACAGCAGAGAGTTAGACAGCAAATACAGCATCCCCGGGCAGGCCCTTACGAGCCGTGGGCCTCAGGGGACCACCTCACATGCAAAACGCAAGCAGACGGGACAGCCCCCACCTCATGCGTGAAACCATTGGGACACCTGTTGAGGGCAGTTCAGGCCACAGCAGGGCTCACAGGGCGGGCTCCAAGCCGGTCCTGTCCCCTGCCCCCTCTTCCCTGCAGTTACCTAAATCAGACCTCCATTCAGCCTCACACAATCCTGGGTGGTCAGAACTGCTGTTCTGCCAGTTTTCCAGGAAAGGAAACCGAGGCACATCCAAGGCCACCCCACAAGTCAACAGACAACCCAGATTCGAGCCCGGCCCCTAGCCCCCTGACTACCCTGCCGAACTGACTTAGAGCTCACCCTGACTGCGTGGGTCTCAGCATACGGTGGTCTGTCCACCTGGGGCCGTGCTGCCAGGAGACGGCCGTGCCACAGACCATGACGAAGGCAGCGGGGCTGCTGAGAGAAACCGCGGAAGCCCAGGAGCTGGGAGAAGCAGGGCCTGGGTCTTGGGAGGGGGTCAGGATCCAAGCTAGATCTCCCCAGCCCAGAGCAAGGAGCCAAGTCTAACAAGATGAAACATGACCAGGCAAATGTGGAGTCCTGCACTGCAGCCCCAAAACCCAGCGGACAGGCCCCAGATGGGGCGCAGTGGTTCTCGCCAACAATAAGTTCACTGTGAGTCAGAGGTGTGAGTCAGAGGTGTGTGCAGCATGCAGAAAGCAAAGGCAATCTCAGGCCGTCTTAAGAGCAGAATAACGTCGAGAACATCCCCGCTCCCCTCTGCACTGGCCTGCATATGGTGGACCCTGGGCTGTGCCACCCAGATCCCCCTCAGTGAAGGGTCTTTAGACCTCAGCTGCCCAGAACCACCTTGCCCAAGGGCCGGCTCTTCCTGGGGCCCCGTCCAGTGTCTGGTCCCTGCACAAGATGAAAGGCTCAGTCATATGGACCTCAGGACAACTCGAAGGGCCATTGTAGGTGCAGGGCCCCCTGGAGGTCAATGGTAGTTGTCACTGGGTCCACATCAAAGCTCAACTTCTCCTTCTAACTCCTGCTTCTGCCCCTCCCTTCCACGGGCAACAATCTTAAGAGGTGCCCCCAATACACGTCCTCCCTCTTGGACTGCATCTCAGAATCTGCTTCCTGGAGACTCCACCTGGTGTCTGCCGTGAGCCCCAACGGGAAAAGGAACAAACTGAGAGCCAGTGCGCTGGGAGGAGAGGGCTGCGACCGCTGTCCTCTGAGCAGGGGACACCTGCAGAGGTGTGAGTGTCCATGGGAGGAGGACAGGTCAGAAGCCCAAGGTTTGGTGACGTGGAGGGGACGGCCCCACGCCCCTCGGGTCCACATCTGCCCTCTCCAGCAGCAGAGGCCTGTCGACGATGGAGCGTTCAGATATACTGAGCAGAAGTAAGCTGACGGCCGTGGTGGCGGGAGGCAGCTCTGGGAGGCCAGCTCTCCCCCCCGCCAGGATAAGTGCAGGGGAGCTAGACAACACTTGCTCGTGGGGCCGCAGAGGGCCCGGAGTCGGGTCAGAACACGACACCCACCAGAAGGCAGACTTCCGCTCAGGCTGGGGAGGTACTGCTTCCGGAGGGTGGGCCATGGGTGCAATGAGCTGCCCGCACGTTGGTAGTGGGTGCCCCGTCCTGGGAGGGGAACGGTGACCAGAGGCAGGACACCCACTTGGCGGATGGAGGGTGAAGATACACAATTGACCCGCAAAGAGCATGGAGATTCACCTATTGGAAAAGAGGAGGTAAGGCAGGGAAGAGTTTTGGGGTTTTCTGGCTGCGCTGTGCGGCTTGCGGGATCTTAGTTCCCCGACTAGGGATCGAACCCAGGCCGCCGGAAGACTCGGAAGATTTTTAAATGAGAGAGGAACCCGGTCAGTGGGGTTCCAGGAGGACCCTCTGGTGGCAGGGGGGAGGGCAGAGGCTGAACCCATTTGGGATAAACGGGCACAGACCCTGAAGGGACCAGCCGAGGCCCGGCGGAAGCCCCCTGAAATGGGCTTTACCACCTGGATCCAAACGGGGCCAACCCACGGACCACTACGCGCTGTCTCCCAACAAGGTAAGTGTCTGTACGGCTGACGCGGCTCTCCACCTCTCAGCTCTCAGCCACCTAAACCACTGTCCGGAGTTAGGGTTTTGTTTATGTAAGGATAGCTGAGTGTACGTTACACTAAGGCCTGATGGGTTTTCAGGGCACAAAAACCAGTAGGAGTGTTTGGATAAGAGGGTCAATTTGCCTGCATCTCCTCACAGGCGTTTTTACTGGAACGGTCCGTTTCAAGGCAACACTGGGGAGGAATTTAAGTACATTTAAGGTCACTGACTTTTAGAGGTAAAGATGTTGATCCGAAAGCCCCGCGGCAACTGACCAAACGTTTCTGTAAAAAAGGAGGGCGATGGCACAGACTCCAGGGTCCCGCGCGCACGGAGGCTTGGAGGGCGAATGCAGATTTGCGTGGGGTGGGGGGGGCTGGAGAGCCGGCAGGCCCCGGGAGCACGGCTGTGCCAGAGGCAGCCTCTGGGCTTCCTCCCACTTAATTATTGTCTGCATTCATCCTCTAGCACCTTCCACAGCTGAGAATTCCTGAGGCCTCCCCCCACTGCGAGGCGGCTGGAGAGAGCCTTGCACAGAACATCAGCTACTTAGGGGTTGAATTACCCATTCAGAGGAGGGCAGCTAAGGGAGTATATGATTTGGCCGAACAGACCATGTGGTTTTGAGCATTCTGCCACAAGTTGTGAGAAGATGGGGCCAAACGCGTTGCATGGGGTCAGCGTTCCTGCCCACGTTTATGAGGACCACGTGCTGAGATGCCCTCTGGCTAAGCACTTTTGTGGTCCCATGACCAGCACTTTCCACGAGAACCCCTGAACCTGGCACATCGTAAGCGCTCCGTATACGTTACTCTTACTCCTGCTTTAGCTTCCAACTTCCTTCAAGTGGATAGGGTCACCTTCCTTCCTCCGCATCACCCGGAAACCTGTTACACATGCATACTCCTGGGGCCCGTCTTCACAGAATCTGAGTCAGTAGGTGGTTTTGAGAGACGGTGCACTTGAGAAAGACCACGAAGGACTGTGTCTTTGAGAAAGACGCTGCTAGATCCTGTCGTGATCTTGGACACAGGAAAGCTCCGCTTTCCACAGAGGTCACTCACCGACCAAATGCATCCCGGTGCCCCAGTGGACACGAGGACCATTGGCAGGTCCAGAACAAAGGCACGGCACCTTGCTGACTCATTGCGGGGATGAGTAACGTTTACTGAGCACTTCCGTTGATTGTACTTCATAATGGAAATATAATCGTGATCCTGAACTAGCTCTATCTTTTCTGGGACAAAGGAAGACTTTGCTCTTCACCCAATGGTATCTGCATGTTTTTGCTCCACTAGATGATGGACAGTTTCAGAGACTATATCCGGGTCTGTGAGCGTCAGATGCTCTGGCTTGACCACCTCCTTGGTTTGGGCTTTTAGGATCCTTGGGATATAAATGTTTCACTTCCATAAACATCAGCATAGCATGTGCCCCAAGACTCCTACTGCTGAATGCCAACCAAGACGCTGGCCCTGCATGGCGGGGCCGAGGGGGCATCACTCGCCGATTTGCACAAATGTCCACGGAGCCCCTGCCTCATGCAAGGCCCCTGACTAGCTGCGTGACCCCACACACTATGGGATGTGGAAAGTGCCCAGGATGTGGGCGGGTCAGGAGAGCCGGGCTCCAGTCCTGGTTCTGCCCTGCCTAGCTGAACGGGCTTCATGGCACCTGAGCCTCTGGGGCCTCCTCTCTATACTGGGAATAATAACATGCAGTCTGGGATCCACAAAAATAAATGAATGTGTAAGCAGTTTGTCACTTGTAAAGGAGAATCAGTGGTAGTGACCGCCATGGTTACTGCTACCAACAGGTACGGCCAAAGGCCATACAGCAGACTGCTGGGCAAGGAGATGAAAACTACTGGAACATTCCCCTGAGGGCTCAGCCCCTTGGAACTCAGAATGCCCATCTCTGAGAATCTCTGCTGCAACATTCAGGGGAAGGAACGGTGCCCCGTGAGGGAGGGGACACATGGAAAGGCCACCACTCCTAACCTCCCACCACTGCAGATGTGCTGGAAAATTCTCCTGCTTGGTGAAGCAGTCGGAATGTTGTTTAGGTGTATTTTCCAGACGGCATCTTGCTATGGACTTGGATGGAGGATTACGAAAGCTTTGTACAAGAGATTTTGCAGAGAGCATCTTGTCCCAACCCCTTCTCTTTACAGGTGAGAAAAGAAGGGAAGGACCCAAGGTGGATGGCGAGCTGGTGGCAGAGTCGGGGACGAAAGCCAGGACTCCTGTTTTTAATTTTCTCCCCTCCTTCTGCAATCAGCGGGGAGAGTGGTTCCCAGTGTTCACTTGAGGAAAAAAAAACTGATAAGAATCTGAGGAATGTGACGGCTGAAAGGGACTGACTGTGGAATTTGGTATTTGATACCCGCCGAGGATCACACACAATTACAACCAAGCGAGTCTCCTGTGAGCAGAACACCTTCTGGACCTGCATCCCTTTCCAAAGGAAAGGGGTTCCGGCTCTAAACACCAGGCCCAGCTGGGTGGCCCATGACACCCCAGAAACCCACAGCTGTCGGAGTCTCTAAGGAATGCCTCAATTCCCCTGCAAAGGGCAAAATCCAGGAGAATGAGTGCAGTGTTCCGAATGACATTCTGCCGTTTGTGAAGTTTGCCTTTTCGTTGGGATCACCACTTCTCAAATCTGCCTCTTAGAGGTATCTTGCTATCAGCACTACTCATGGATGGCCCATTAACCCCTCCAGCAGGTAGCCGGGAAACATGGGTAGACAACAGCGGATCCTGCCCTTTCCATCTGAGATCAGCCAGTGGGTTCCAGGGGTCTTCCTCACAGGAGCTTCCAGAGCTCTGGATTGGGGGGTCCAGCTGTAGGAATTGCTGTGTGACTTTGTACAGGCCCCATCCCTCTCTGGGCCTCTGCCTCCTCCTCAGCAGCAGATGGAACTCACAAGGCAGCATCAGAGCTGGGGGACTATTACAGAGGCCATCACCCCCACCTCGGCAGAAGGGCCCGAGCAACACTGCCTCTCGCCCAGAAGCCAGAACAGTTGGGAAACTGGACTGGCCGAGCAAGGTACCACGTCCTCCAGCCGGCCGGGGCCAGGCTTCTACCACCCACAGGACTGGCGGTGTCAGGGAAAGCCTTAGCCCTACATCCTTTCCAGGCAGGTAGTTCTGCAAACACCTGGGTCTCCAAAGTCATCCCCCAGCCAGGGGCTCGGAGAGAACTTCCGGCAAAGCAGAGCCAGCGTGTGGGGCACGTCAGGCACAGAAGTGAACCATTGTCCACTCACCCCGTCTAACTGCGGCTTCCAGAGCAAAGACACTCTGAGCTCCTGAGGGTGGTTCTAAGCCATTTGGTCCATTAACTTTTTTTTTTAATATAAATTTATTTATTTATTTTTGGCTGCGTTGGGTCTTCATTGCTGCGCGCGGGTTTTCTCTGGTTGCGGTGAGCGGGGGCTACTCTTTGTTGCGGTGCATGGGATTCTCACTGTGGTGGCTTCTCTTGTTGCAGAGCACGGGCTCTAGGCGTGCAGGCTTCAGTAGTTGTGGCACTCAGGCTCAGTCGTTGTGGCTCGCGGGCTCTAGAGCGTAGGCTCAGTAGTTGTGGCGCACTGGCTTATTTGCTCCGCGGCATGTGGGACCTTCCCGGACCAGGGCTCGAACCCGTGTCCCCTGCATTGGCAGGCGGATTCCTAACCATTGCGCCACCAGGGAAGTCCCCGTCCATTAACTTTTATTAAGCCCTCTCTAGGCACCAGCCCCTGACGTGGTCACTGGCTGACAGAGCAGGAAGGAGATCTGCGATCTGGGGGAAGGACACAGACAATGCGAAGGACCACAGAAATAGGAGGCAGGTGATGAGAACAGGCCAGGACCTGGGATGCTGCGGGAGCCCTGAGGAGGAGATGCCTGGCTCTGCCGGGGAGGGATGGTAAGGTCAAACCGCCCCGGCCCTGCCCCACTGCCCAGGGACTCTGATCCCCCAGAGCCACGTCCTGCCTGGCCCCCCCCCAGGGCCCTCCATGCTGGTGGCAGCTCAGTCTTCCCTGGTCCCCCACCAAGATGCTCTGCTGTCCTCCCCTCCCCTCCTCTCCTTTCCCCGCACCTGCAGGCCGCCCACCTCTCAATCCACTGGGAACGCTGAGCCCACAGGCGCACACTGCCTTGGCTTCTTCCCCAGCGTCCTCCAGGCTTACCAGGGCTGAATCTTCCCCTCCCACTCACCTGGAAGCAGGTGGCCTCTCCGCCTCTCAGCTGACCTGGGATCAGGAGGCCATGCCAGGTGTCCCCCCACCCCCCAACCCCTATATATTCCATGCTTTCATGTCCATTCTCCACTGGATCTTACTCCAGTGACCTGCATGTTCCAGGCTCTCGCACCAGATCCGGGTCCCCATGCCCAGGGCTCATCCTTCTCTCTCCTCCTCTTCTTCGGGGTCGCAATTCTCAAAAGAGGAGTCCACACGCCCGCGCCTCAGTCCCTGTCTCCCAAATCTCCCCTCCTGACTCTCGGAACCCTGTCAACTTCTCCCCTCTTCCGCCCTCTCTGAGCCTCATCTAGATGTCGGGGTCCTGCAGATCCCATGAACCCTCCCGCGTCTCCCTCTATGCCCGCCTGGAGGGAGCTCGTCCACTCCAGACCTCTATGGGGAAGGCCCCCGGTCATCTTCTCCAGGACGTCCGGGCACTGCACCCTCCCCAGCCTCAGATGCAAACCCAGCATCACACCAAACCGACTCCCCTTCCCCACACCTCGGCCCTTCGTCCGGCAAACAGCACCATCCCCAGCATCCCGGCCCCCTCGCCTGCACCAGGGCTTTATGCTGTCTCCTGAGCACCCACTGGGCTGCTACATCACCCTCCCACTCCTGCTGCCACTGGTCCAGGCCTCCCAGGTCCCTCCCAGGATGCACACCATCCTGGGCGGAGGGGAAGGACCCCCAGCATCAGCCTGACTCCGAGCCGGGGCTGAGGAACTTTCATGAGCAGGATGGTCACTTGCAAAAGCTTGAAAGCGCTAGAATTGCCGGAGAAGCTGTATGCGGCTGGAGTGGCCTCGGGGTTCCAGCCTTGGCCCGAGGCCGGGGGAGCGCTCAGAACAGATTGTAAGCAAGGGCAGGACGTGAACACAGCTAAGTTCCAGAAGGTTTTCCCCAGAGCCCCTGTGTGCACGACCCCAGGGCTGAGACCCCACCCGAAGGCTGCAGCCTCCAGAGAAGCGTGGTCCAATGTAATTCCTCAGCCCCACTTTGTTCTTCGCTGTGACTGAAGGCAGATGTCCCCCTGTTCGGGCAGCCCACCTTCCCCTCACCTTTCCCCTCTCATCTGGCGGCTTTGCCCAAGTCCTCCAGGCACCACAGGGCCGGCCACAAGAAAGACACAAAATCACCGGAGAAGAACCGCCCCTTTCCCCTGGCATCCGGCAGAGAGACGCACTTTCAAGTTCTTGGTTTGTTTCTGCAGTGCCGTTGTCCCTCCAGGAACGCCCGCAGACAGGTGATTCCCACAGGGCAGCGCAGGAGGCCCTTCCACCTGCAGCTCGTCCGTCCCAGGAGCGCGGCCGCCAGGACCAGGCTACTGCACCCCTATTTGTGGGTTTTGCCATGGAATCAAGAGAGAAAATTAAATGCATCCCAAGCTGCAGGATGCTGTGAACCAGGCCTCCCAACGGTCGTTCACACAAGAAAAAGCTGAAAACTAATGACGTGCAGTTTTCCTGCTAGAAAGGCTTCTTTTAATCAGGCCTGTGGTGGGATGGCAGAGCCTTTGGTTAGAATTCCTCTGGGTGAGGGTCTCTCCCCTCCAGAAGAGACCTCACAACAGTGAGGTCTGGAAACCCGCTTGTTTTCTTTTTCTAAACCATTTTATTGAGGTATGACTGACATACAGAAAGCTGTACATATTTAATGGATCCAACTTGATGAATGCAGAGGCAAGGATACGCTAGGGAAACGATCACTACAATCTATGCCACAAACATATCCATTGCCTCCAAGAGTTTCCTCCTGCCCTACTTATTATCATGATTATTATTACTGTTATTCTGTGGTAAGAACACTTAACACAAGATCTACCCTCCTGGCAAATTTTTAAACACACACTACAGCATTGTTAACTACACAGCATCTCTAGAACTTACTCATCTTTGTAGCCTTTGACTAGTACCTCCCCATTGCCCCTCCTCCCACCATTCCACTCTCTGCTTCTATAAATTTGACTAGTTTAGGTCCCTCCTGTAAGTGGCCTCATGCAGTATTTGTCCATCTGCACCTAGCCTATTTCATTCAGTATTCTGTCTTCCAGTTCCATCCATGTTGTCACAAATGGCGGGATTTTCTTCTGTTTAAAGGCTGAATAATATTCCACTGCACATCAATACCACGTGTTCTTTATCCATTCATCCGCTGATGGGCAGAAACCTGCTTTAGGTGACAGAAAGTTCCAGCAACAGCCCAGAAGAATGGAAGGTCTCCTGCTTTCTGACCCCCAGAGCCTTGGAGTCAGGACGTGGGTGCTGTGACCATTCTCCAGATGAAGAGACTGTGGTTCAGAGTGGGGGCATGGTGTGTTGGTGTGCTAGGGCCGCTGTAACAAATTACCATCAACTCAGCAATGTAAAATGATATACATTTATTATCTTACAGTTCTGGAGGCCAGAAGTCCTAAATCAGTCTCCCTGAGCTGGAGTCAAGGTGTCGGCGGGGCTGCCGTCGATGGGGCTGGCTCCCTCTGGAGGCTCTAGGGGAGAATCTGTCCCGCGTCTTTTCCAGGAGGCTGCCTGCAGTTCTTGGCTCAAGGCCCCTTCCTCACATCACTCTGATCTCTTAATTCCATCGTCACGTCTGCCCTGCTGCCTCCCTCTTAGAAGGGCGGTGTGATTAGCTTGTGCTCACCTGGAATCTAGGAACATCTTCCACCTCAACAGCGTTCATTTAGTCACATCTGCAAAGTCGCTTTTATCACGTGAGGTAACATATTCACAGGCTCTGGGGAGTAGAATGTGGACATCTTTGGGGGCTTTTATTCCACCTCCTACGCAGAGTTGGCCCCAGGCCACACAGCCGAGCGGTGGCCACACCAGGCCTGTGGAGGGAGGTGCAGTTCAGACAAGTGGGAACTGGGTCACAGACCTTTGCCACCTTTCCGGGGTTCCCAGATGTGACCATAAGCCTGGTTTTGGGAAACTTGGTCCCTAGTTAATACAGAAGGCGTGCAGTACAAAACAACTGATACGAAAAGAAAGGAACTGTTGGAAGGTGCCTACAGACAGGACGCAGGGGTGGGTGCGGATGGCTCAAAAGGGCCAGACCCGCTGCCCTCGGGGCGCCTCTGCTCCTGCCGTTTCCCCCAATCTGGAGAACTCTCCCGCCTCGGTACCCGCCTCCCACATCCCAGCTCTGCTGTGAAGCCCAGAGTGACTTCTCCCTCCCTGGGCCTCAGTTTCCCTACCTAGAAAATGGGGATAATACCAGCGCCTAACCTGTAGGGTCATTGTGAGGAAAGAGTCAATATATGTAACACAGGAAGAAGACCGCCTGGCACAGAATAAGCACGAATGAAGTGTTTGCCCTTGTAATCAGGCATCGACGATGTTCCAGGGACTTCAGTGAGCAGGACAGACGCTGTCTCTAAGCTCTAAGTCCTCTAGAACTGGGTCCACATGCAGAGATCGCTCCCTCCCCCAGAGAGCCTTGGAGAAGACGAAGACTCTCTTGTCCGCCTGAAGTCTCCTGGGACCAGCTGTCACTCAACCAGATCTGTGCCGACACACCCCCAGGGTACACAGGAACTGGGGGGGTGGGTCACGGCCCCTGCCCGGGATGAATTCACAGCCCAGACAGAGTCAGGCCTTGAGGAAGGTAAACAACAACCAGAATCCCCAGCAGGCCCCAGCACTTCCAGCAAAAAGGGGGTGACCCCCCCCCACTCACACATTCCCACGTGCGCTTGTGTGCAAGCAAACTCCCGAGACTGGAGAAACTCCCCTCTTGTACTGGAACCGGACCCCCGGCGAGGAAAACAAGCTTCTTTTCTTCGCCGTCTGCTCCGGCTCTGAAGGCTGGGGCTCTCCCCATCCCCCTTCCCTTCTGCTTCCCCATCCCCCAGGCATCCGCCAGGCAGCGCTGACCTCGCACAGAAGGCTTTGGTTAGCAGGTCAGGCTGGAGAGGCAGGGTGGGGGCAAAGGGCACAGGCCAAAGAGGAGACCTACAGAGGGGGGATGCTCTTCGGAGGGAATCCTGGAGCCACAGGGGAGGAGAGAGGGGAGCGGAGCTCTGGGGGTGTGTGGGAGGCCCCAGCTGGCCAGGCCCTTTCCCACCCCTCTACCCAAGCCCTCTGCAGCGGGCCCTCAGCTTCCCGGCCCCAGAGAAGCAGTTCCCAATTCCTAAGACCTCACCAGATATTTACATTGAGGCTGCCTCAAGGAATTTTCTGGAAAACTCCTTCTCCGCCCACTCCCACTTCAAAGGAAAAAGCAAGACCCCTAAAGCTGGTGGCCTCTGTGGCTTCTTTAAAGTGGCTTCTGGAAAGCTGGTCTGGTGGGAACAAAGCACAGAAGAGGATTTTGCTCCAGGACCCCTCGGAATTACAGACCTGCCCCTGAGAAGAGGTGAGGCCAGGGCCTCAGTTTCCCGGAAGATGGTGGGTCAGGCGTTCACTTGTGTGTGCACTTATTTGTCCCTTGCTTTTGTCCCCGGTTGTTTGCACCTGTGACTGGGCTGAAGTTTGGGTCTTTGCTCCCAGGGGGTGTCTGACCCCTATGAGCCCCTGGACCAGCAAAGTTGACTTTGCCTCAGTCACCTCCATAGTTCCTGGCACTCATAGGCCCACCTGGAGCGTTTGAGTGTGAATTCCCTACAGGCAATTTTCTCTGTGGCCTTTGAAGAAAGGCTCTGGTTCTTATCTTCCCCAGATGGTCCCTCTTCCCCTCCCCCACCCAAGGCCCTTATCTTGTGCGCAAAATCCTTCCTGGTTCAGCACAACTAATGATGCTGGTTAAAATATCAAAAACACATATTACTGAGTGCATGGCTAAGTTGGAGAGAAAGGAAAGGAATTTGTAAGAGGCCAGAAACTAATAAAATGTATGAATTCAGAGGGATAAGCTCACATTGCTGGGTTTGTGGATCCCTGGCAGTCTAACCTGAGGATGATGGGAAGTCAGTGGGAGACCCTGGTGTAAAGCCCCGTGTACAAGGCAGGCAGGAGAAATATATAAATGTCTCAGCCTTGGCTCTTGGGTAGAACACCTAACCTGAAGCCTCATAAACATGCCACCTTTTCTCAGAAAGCTACTGGAGGATGTGTTCCATCACAATGAGGGAGCAAACCCAAAAGAGTGGATATGAACTGTAGGAAAGAGGGTGCCCAATACAGGGAGGAAGCTTGGGGCAAAGGAAATCCCCAGGCTGTTGGTGAAGAGCAATCCCAAAATTGTAGGTTTCTACCTGCCCAGATCGCAGCAGATCAGAGGTTCAAGGAGCAATTGCTGGAAGAAGATGAAAGTAATGGAATATCTCATGAAGTGTCGGGAGGAAATCTGCACAACTGGGAGAGAGTTTGGAGATGAATTAATAAAAACACAGAAAAGCTAAGTGAACAAAAACAAGAAGGGTCAAAAATGTGTTCAGGAAAAGCCATCATAGTACACTGCATGGCTCAGCTATCACTTGGCATAAAATGTAAGACCTGAGTATTGTGCTAACTAGAATTGTGACATAAAGTGTCTTGGGAAAATGGGGGCACAGGAAATGTGTGTGAAGGGGAGGGCAGCGTGTGGAAGATGCTCCACTCTCACCTTTCATAGTGGAAAACTGATACCTAATGCCCGAAACAGAAAAATCAAGCTGTAGCAACGTAACTACGTATCTTAGAGATGTGGGTGCAAATACTAAAAATATGAAAAGTTAAAAGAGTTGGAGTGGTTGTCTCTGGAGAACATGAGAAAGGAAGTGGATGAGGGAGGGCTGTTGTTTTTCATTTTAAGCCTTGTAGAACTATTTGGTTCTTGAAACTATGTACATATGCAACTTTCATAAAAGTTTACAAATGAAATTAAAAGTTAAAACACATGATCCAAGATGGATAATACCAAGTGCTTTAAAGACTTTTCTTGTTTAATCTTCTCCTCCGGGACTTCCCTGGTGGCACAGTGGTTAAGAATCCACCTGCCAATGCAGGGGTCACGGGTTCGAGCCCTGGTTCGGGAAGATCCCACATGCCACAGAACAACTAAGCCCATGCGCCACAACTACTGAGCCCGTGTGCCACAACTACTGAGCCTACGTGCCTAGAGCCCTTGCTCTGCAACAAGAGAAGCCACCGCAATGAGAAGCCGACGCACTGCAATGAAGAGTAGCCCTCACTCGCCACAACTAGAGAAAGCCCATGCGCAGCAACAAAGACCCAATGCAGCCAAAAATAAAATTAATTAATTAATTTAAAAAATAATAATAATTCCTAATGTGATAAAGTCTATTATAAATCTTCTCGTCCACTTCTGGGGTAGATATGATGGTTGTCCCCACTTTACAGATGAGGAAATCGAGGCTTGTGGAGAAGAAATGGTTTCTCCTAGGTCACACAGCTGGCAGGTGGTAGAGGCAGGACTCAAACTACGAGTCAGATCCTTGGCCATCAAATTATACTACCCTCAGAAACAAAGCCCCAGGCAAGATCACCTCCCCTGTGCTACATTATGCCTCAGCCTACACAGGCCTTGAAAGAGGGGGGTGGTGAACTGTGACTGGTGAGATATTCTCCAGAAGGTTTTACCATTTGCCATTTTACCATTTTACCATTTGCCAAGTTGTACTCATCTCTCTGCAGACTGGTGACATAGCATGAGCCCCTGACTCTATATGGCTGCAAGGCTCTGATGGGCGTCATATCTGGTGGCCCACATCACTCCACTCCAATCCTTCCAGAACTCAGAGGCTCCTCATGGCCCCCAGGATGAACCATGCTCACCTCCATCCTTGCTTCTGTCTCTCGTTCTCAGAACCCAGGGCCACACCATGCCAGGCCCCCTCCCACCCACTTGCTGGGCGTTTGCTCACTCCTTGTCCTCCGTCTTCCCCATCCCTGCCTCTTCTTCCTCCAGAGGCACCTCAAATGTCACCCCTTTTGGGAAGCCTCCCCAGCTGTCCTGGGTACCACATTGCTCCTGCCTCTGTTTCCTTGTATCCCTTTGTCCAGACTTTTGTGACTCCAGACCTCCTGTGATAATTGTTCATTTAGTCTCCTCTATTGGACTTTGAAGACAGTGACCTTCTCTGAACCATTTCTGCACACTCAGCAACCGTTTAACAGTCCCTGCTAAACCCTGGGCATCTGAAATACCTACATAATGACTGAAGACCACTTCATTGAGGCTTCCAGGTGAATGTGTTAAAAGGCAGGACCCGGGCTTCCCTGGTGGTGCAGTGATTGAGAGTCCGCCTGCCGATGCGGGGGACATGGGTTCATGCCCCGGTCCGGGAAGATCCCACATGCCGCGGAGCGGCTGGGCCCGTGAGCCATGGCCGCTGAGCCTGCGTGTCCGGAGCCTGTGCTCCACAACGGGAGAGGCCACAACAGTGAGAGGCCCGCATACCACCAAAAAAAAAAAAAAAGGCAGGACCCAAGACTAAATATATTGACTTTCCTCCTTAACAAATCCTGTGTGATCTCAACTGTGCAAAATTATATATATATATATATATATATATATATATATATGCAAGTACACAGCAAATACCAAAAGAAATATGGCTCTCAAAAATGGAATTATTGGGAAAGGACAGTCTTTTCAACAAAATGTGTTGGGAAAATTGTACACACGTAATAGAATGACGTTGTAATAGAATGACGTTGTAATAGAATGACATTGAACCCTTACCTTACATCATTTACAAAAATTTACTCAAAATAGATCAAAGACTTAAATGTAAGTCCTAAAAGAATAAAACTCCTAGGGCAAAATAGAAAAGAAAATGTAGGGCCAAAGCTTCTTGACACTGGATTTGGCAATGATTTCTTGGATATGACATGAAAAGCACAAGCAACAAAAGAAAATATAGATAAATTGGACTACGTCAACATTTAAAACTTTTATGCATCAAAGAACACAGTCAACAGAGTGAAAAGGCAACCCACACAATGGGAGAAAATATTTGCAAATCATATATCTGATGAGGGGTTAATATCCAGAATATATAAAGAACACTGACAATTCAACAAAAAAAACCTGATTCAAAATTGGGCAAAGGACTTAAATAGACATTTCTCTACAGATGATGAACAAATGGCCAATAAGCACGTGAAAAGATGCTAAACATCACTAATCACTGGAGAAATACAAATCAAAACCACCGCTTTACACCCACTAGGATGACGACTATCCAAAAAAATTTACAAAATAACAAGTGTTGGTAAGGATGTGGAGAAATCGGAACCCATTTGCTCTGTTAGTGGGAACATAAAATTGTGCAGCCACCATGGGAAACAGTATGATGGGTCCTCAAAGAAGTTAAAAATAGAACTACCATATGACCCAGCAATTCCACTTCTAGGTATCTAGCCAAAAGAATTGAAAGCAGAGACTCAGAGAAATGTGTACGCCCATGTCCTTATCAGCATTATTTATAACAGCCAGAAGGTGGAAGAAACCCAAGTGTCCATCAACAGATGAATGGATAAACAAAATGTGGTCCACCCAGACGATGGAATATTATTCGGCCTTAAAAATGGAGGAAATTTTGACACATGCTAGAGCATGGGTGAGCCTTGAGGACATTATGCTAAGTGAAATATGCTAGTTACAAAAGGACCAATACTGTATGATTCTACTTATACAAGGTCCCTAGAGTAGTCAAAACCATAGAGAGAGAAGGTAGGATGGCAGTTGCCAGGGGCGGCAGGGAGGAGGAAATGGGGGGTTAGTGTCTAATGGTTGCAGTTTCTGTTTTGCAAGATGAAAAGGGTCTGGAGATGATAGTGGTGATGGTTGCACAGCAATGTGAATACACTTAATGCTAGTGAACTGTTCATGTAAAAGTGATTAAGGTGGTAAATTTTAAGTTGTGTGTATTCTATCACAATAAAAAGAATTTAAATTTTTAAACCTACAAAAATGGAATTATAAATGATTTCTTTCTTTCCACTTTTCCATATTTTCCGAATGATCTATGATAAATATAATCAGGGGGAAAATAAACCTTTTTTAAAAGAAGATGTCAGGCCCCCTTTCACCTAAACATCTGTGCTGGCCACCGGAGCCCCAACCCCTGCTGCTCCCAGGCCTGCTGGGCCGAGAGCTTCCATCAGCTTTCTCTACCTGACACCAACATTTGGTTTCCATTCCCAACGCTTCACATAATTCTTGGAGATCAGCTCCTGCCGGTTTCGGGTCCAGCGGAAAGAAAGCGGCCCTTGGGAGGGTCAGCTTGCATCCCATCGGGGTGCATTTGGCTGGGCCCGCACTGAGCTGTCTTGCCCAGACACGCCCCAGCCCCCAGAGCCCATCCATCCTGCCGGCTACCCACCCACTGTCAGTGGGGCAGGCGAATTTCCTGGTGCGCGGTAACCCAAGCCCCTCTCTGCTCCCCACGGGCATGGCCAGGCTCTGTTATTAATCTTGGGGCAGATCCTATGTCCGAAGCTGAGACAGCTGTCCCCACATGCAGCTGCCCCGGGCCAGCAGGCAGACAACTTCCAGCCCTCCCGCCTCCCTGCCAACGGCCAGCCAGGGAATTGAACTTTCCTTCCAAACCCCTTGCTCGTGCAGTGCCTGGACCCTCACACTGCGTCATGGCCCAGCGAGCCCCTGTTCACTCCCTGGTTCATTCCAGGTTAGAATGCAACTCCAGGATCCTGAGTGACTTGGACTTCTTGGCCTAGAAAGCAACTGTGGTGTCCCAGTTGGGCTGTGGTTGAATCAATAAGGGATTGTTTGAGCCCATGCTCCATGCTCAGCCCCGGGTTACCTGCTGGGGCAGACAAAGCCATCTAGGATGGGGATCCTGACCCCAAGGGGCTCGAAGTCCAGCTGCAGGACAAGCACATGAAACAAGAATAAAGCAAACCAGGACAGGACCTGGGGAAAGCTGCCCGTGGCAGCCACACGGCCAGGTGCTCCGCCATCCAGAAGGCAGAACAACCCACCCCAGGGGCCACTGTTCACTCTAGATTCCAAGTAGAACACACAGCCCTGATTCAAACAGCTCACTGAATGCTCCCACAGGAACTGGCTAGGATTAGTCCCATTTCACAGATGTGTAAACTGATGCAAGGTAACAGGAACTTGCCCACAGCGAGACAAGGGGCCACGGTTCTGATGTCAATTTGCCTGACTCCAAAGTTCTGAGTATCATTAGGTCTGTGCTTTGGGGACCACCCACCGCTGCCCAACTTGGCTGAACCTTTATAAACTGACCTGCCTGCCTACTCACAGATGGCACATGCCCACCCAGCATGAACCTACTTGGCTTTATCACCTATTTCTGGCTCCATATGGGCAGATTCCAGTGATATGGCGATAACCAAGGCAGACAATCCCAGGCCCCCCGAAGCTTCCCTGCTAGGATGTGTCAAGATCCCAGGCACTGATGACTTTGGCCCTCTGTATTCTCTGGGACACAGCTGTGACTCAGTCTTAGCTGTCCCTGTGAGTCCCCCACCAACGGGTGCAGAGGACCAGAGTCGGCCCACACGGCCAGCCCCAGTCCATACGAAGCAACTGGACAGCTAACGCAGGGACTAAAATGCAGCTGGCATCAGGCTATAAAAGAGTGTCACGCCAGCCTGAAACACTGCTCTCTCGCCTTAGGCATGCTTTGGGCCACCTGTGGTTTTCAGGGAACACCATCTACCTGAGCACCAGTGTAGAAGGACATAGGTTCATGTTCTTGACTCTGCTAAACAAGATGGCCCTTGGTTTTCATTTTAACTGCATTTCCCGGCATAGGACAAGCTGGGTGGGGGGAGGGAGGAATTCACATGCTCCCCACTCCCAGCTCAGCATCTGCCTCCCCACCCGCTTCAAACAGATGCTGGCTTTGTTAGAGAAAAAGAGACCAAACAGAAGCTGACAGCTCATGGTCTAGGACCAGGGCTGTTTTCAGGAAGAATAAGTTGTGACTGATGGGGAAGGAGAGGGCAGATGCGTGATAATGGCAGAAATAATTTAGCCTCATCAGAATGATTGGCCCTACAAGGAGTCTAGAAACCGCAGTCTATTATTAGGCTATTTGTTTAATAAAGGGGGGATGAGAGGGAGGGAAAGGTGGGTGAATCCTGGGTCCTCGGACTCCAAAAGTATCCCATCTATAAACCAAGAAGTGAGGCAAATATACCATCATCTTCTAACTGCGTCCAGGACTCACACATTGTCTGCCTCTCTTCAGAGTAAACAAGGAGAAGAGGCAGCAGAGAAGATGACTCTGGGGGAGACCAAACCACAACCCACTTTCCTTTCTCTCTCCTCAGAGCCCTCTACGTCACCATCCTTTGTAAGAAAGATGAAGCCTCATTCTTCCAAGTCAGCCAAGATGTTGACTTACACGGTGACCAACACACACACGCATACACACAAACGTACACACGCATACACACACACGCACACACATTGGAAGACTATAGGATTCTCTACCTCAAAAACCCAAGAGAGCCACCTGAAAAACCATCAAAAAAAATTTTTTAATGCCTTATGGTAGCAGGACATAAAATCAACGTACCCCAAATCAACAGCTTTCCTATTTGCCAGACATCAACATTTAAAAGTGTCAGGGAACATAAAGAACTCATTCACGATAGCAATAAAAACTACAAAATGCCTAAGAATAAATCTAACAAGTTCTGGATAAATGGAGCAGAAAGACTGAAAAACACACAGTATTATAAACATTGAATTCTATTAATCCATTAAGTCAACACAGCCTAGATCAAAATCCCAACAGCATGTTTCATAGAACAAGAAAAGATGATTCTAAAATTCACCCAAGATCTTTCAATTGTGTTCGTTGCTGCCGCCGCGCCGCTGTCACTCTCCAACTCCAGCGCTGCCTCTAGCTCGCGGAGCTCCAGCGGAAGGAGAAGTGGGGTTAAGTCAGGAGGTCTCTTTACCATGGCTCGACTGCCCGCAAAGCGACCAGTGGTCAGGCACCGAGGAAGCAACTGGCTACAGAAGCCGCTCGCAAGAGTGCGCCCTCTACTGGAGGGGTGAAGAAAACTCATTGTTACAGGCCTGGTACCGGGGCGCTCCGCGAAATCAGACGTTATCAGAAGTCCACTGAACTTCTGATTTGCAAACTTCCCTTCCAGCGCCTGGTGCGGGAAATTGCTCAGGACTTCCGAACAGATCTGCGCTTCCAGAGTGCAGCTATTGGTGCTTTGCAGGAGGCAAGTGAGGCCTAGCTGGTTGGCCTTTTTGAAGACCCCAGCCTGCGTGCTATCCATGCCAAACGTGTAACAATTATGCTAAAAGACATCCAGCTATAGCACGCTGCATACGTGGAGAAGGTGCTTAAGAATCGACTATGATGGGAAACATTTCATTCTTTAAAAGAAAAAAGATTTCTCTTCCTGTTATTGGTAGTTCTGAATGTTAGATTTTCCCCCCCCATGGGGTCCAAAGGTACCTAAGAATATGACTGCAGGTGGAAAAATAGGGGACAGAAATCAGGTAATGGCAGCTTTTCCATTTTCATTTGTGTGTGAATTTTTAATATAAATGCGGGGACATAAAGCATTAATGCAGGTCAAAATGTTTGAGTGAACAAGTTTCAGCAGTTCAACTTTATAACAATTATAAATAAACCTGTCAAATTTTTCTGGACAATGCCAGTATTTGGATTTCTTTTGGATTTTTTTAAAACAAGTAAATTTCTTATTGACTGCAACTAAATGGTGTTTGTAGCATTTTTATCATACAATAGATTCCATCCATTCACTATACTTTTCTAACTGAGTTGTCCTATATGCAAGTACATGTTTTTAATGTTGTCTGTCTTCTGTGCTCTTCCTGTAAGTTTGCTATTAAAATACATCAAACTATTAAAATAAATAAATAAAATTGTAAAAATAAAATAAAATTCACCCAAAAGTGTACAAATGCTAAGAATATTTTGATAAAGATGAACAGCAAAGAGGAATTGCTCTATCAACTAACAAAACATAGAATAAGGATATAGTAATTACAATAGTGTAGTTTTGGCACCAGATCAGATTAAGAGTTCAGAAAAAGGGCTGCGTACATAGGGAAGTTTAGTATGTGATAAAAGCGGCATTTCAAATTATTGGGAATAGATGGATTTTTCAGTAGAAGTGTGAGGGGAGGTTTGTGGGGAAAGAAACAAAAGTTAAATCCCTACCTCACAGCCTCTGTAAAAACTTCAGTGAGAAGGCTATGCCCTTATCATGACTCTTTACACAAAGCTGAGTCTTAACAGGTTTTTGAGGCTCAAAGCCACTTTCAGTCTTAATATTGTTTGAAATCTAAGCTCAATCCAACTCTTCAAGGCCCCAAATCTTTCACTTTTCATTTCCGTTTGTGCTGTAAGCTAAATAATGCCCCATCCTAACCCCAGGAACCTGTGAATACATTATCTCACACGGTAAAAAGGACTTTGCAGGTGTGATTAAACTAAGGATCTTGAGGTGGGGAGCTGATCCTGGATTATTAAACCGGGTGGGCCCAACCTAATCACAAGGGTCTTATAAAATGGAGGCAGGAGGATCAGAGTCAGAGAGAGAGGTTGGAGGAAGCTCTCTGAAGATGGAGGAAGGAGCTATAAGTCAAGGAGTGCCAGCAGCCTCTAGAAGCTGGAAAAAGCAAGGAAACGGATTCTTCCCTGGACCCGACAGAAGGACCAATCCTGCGAATACCTTTTATCCCAGGGAGACCCACTTCAGGCTTCTAGCCCTGAGAACTGTAAGGTAATAAATTTGTGCGGTTTTAAGCCACAAAGTTTATGGCCATTTGTTACAGCAGCAGTAGGAAGCTAACACAGCCTGCAAAGTGGTTAGTCCTTTCCTGGATACTCTCTGTGATCCGGGCACTCTGCAAGAACCAAGAGATACAGCACCAAACAAGATCCCTGCCCTCGGAGAATTTACAGTCATAGCATAGACAACTATTAACTAATTATGAATCAATTAATTAGAGGATTGACTTACAGTTATCATGAACTTCTAATATGAGAGTAAGCTCTGAGGGCTTAACAAAAGGACCTTACCTTACCTTGTGGAGGGGGGCCAGCAAAAGTTTCCCTGAAGATGTGATGTTTAAGCGGATCTCTAAGCTTTGAGCAGGAACTAGCTAGGCCAAGAAAAAGCAAAAACTGATCAAGGCAGTGCAAAGGCCCTGAGGCAGGAAGCAGCTTGAGATTAGAAGGTAGCCAGTGATGAGCAGAGCACCCAGAGAGACAAGAAGCAGGCTAGACGGGGTTGGACTGGGCTCCCTCCAAGCCCCTGATATAGGGGTCTCTCCCATCAGTTCAGCTGCCTTTCCAGGAAGGTACGTATTCAGAGCTCTTGCACGAAGACTTTCAGGATCTGAGCTAATCGTCATCGTTGGCTAGGGGACAAAAGAGAGAGAGAGCCTGGCAAACCCTGTAGAGGCCCAGGATCCCATGACCCCAGAAATAGAGGGTGTCCGGGCAGGTTGAGACCTCTCAGAAGGGAGAATCAGCGGTCTGGCCAAGTCAATCAGGGAGGGGCAGGAAGAGGTAAGTGCCGATTCCCCAGATAAGCCCTTTCAGGAATGACAAAAATGTCAGATGCCAGAGGCAACTGGCGGGGGTGCAGACAGCTGGAGCCAAGTCAGAGGGAAACTGCCACCTTCTCCCCAAAGGCCCTGGCGCCTCCGGGGCCAGCAGGGCCGCAGGGTCAGCGGGCAACCTGCAGCAGGGCCAGATTCCAGAAGGTACTCTCTGGGGAAGAGGGAAGCCTGAGCCTTTCACAATGACTCCAAGCAGAGAAGCCCCTCTGCCGGGCCTCCTGCGTGCTAGGAACTGGGGGACTTCTCAGCAAATGTCACACAGTCCCTGACCTTCCAGAATGTGGAAGGGGGAGGGGACCAGACCCTTTCAAAGACATAAAATGTTTCAGCTGCAAACTGCAGCCAGGCATGGGTGCAAACAACACCACACACACACACACACACACACACACACGCACGTGCGCGCAGCAAACATCCATCCTCCGGCAAGTGTTGGTGCCCCCAGGCTTGTTCAGAGGGTGGACTCGGGCTGGAGGGAGCTGCAAAGGTGGGGGCCCTCGGCCAGGGAGCAGGTTGCGCTGAGTAATAATGAGCCTGCATATTTAATAAACACATTTCCTCATTTGATCTTAGCCCAATCCTATTAGTTTCAGGTTACTTGTGAGGCGTTGAGTCAATGAAGGGAAGCACTGGCCTGACTGTGGGTCCCCCGGTCCCTTCTCCCCCATCCTGGGGCCACACAGGGTCCCCTCAGCTGTCACACTCCCGGGACACAAAGCTCCTCAGAATTCCTCAGCCTCTGACTCGCCACGGGCATCTCGGGACCCCAGACCCTCCAACCTGCTCCCCAGTCATACTTTGAGGGCGACCCTCTGTGTTCATCCACCGCCCCACCCCACCCAGTGGTGGAAGCTGGGAGAGAGGACCAGCCCCCATCCCTCACTCTTGGCCTTGAAAACCTGAGCGGGCTCTCAGGGATTCCGAAACCCTGACAGGACCCTCCCTTCTGTGTTTCTCTGGCTCCTCCACAGCACCAGGGTGGGCAACTGCAGGGCGAGGTTGCAAATGACCCCAGCCAGAGGTCCTCTGCAAAAGGCAGAGGGCACCATAACTGCTGAGGCATTTAACCTTGACCCACTAGGCCAGCGTTTCCCAGAGCACCGCGTCTGGAACACCAACCAACACGCTCCCCAGAAACGGATCCAGTGGTCCCAGATGTCTGCGAAACTCCTCTTTTCCCCAAGCTTTGCAAGGTCCATCATCACACTGCCCACTCTGGGAAAGCCTTTACCATTTCATGGGGCTGCATAGAGTGTCTACTAGATACTGTTCTAAGCCCTATATGAACATTAACTCATCGAAGCCCCAGAACGACCTGAGGAAGTAAACCCACGCCCATTTTACATATGAGACTGAGGCACAGAGAGGTCAGATGGTTCGCTCAGGGCCACCCAGCGCGGGGATTCAGACCCAGACCGCCTGGCTCCAGAGCCTGGTCTTCACACCCTCCCTCTTTCTGAAGGAAACCCTTGAGCTTGGTTCACAAGCATTTCCCAGGCTGCTTCTCATAACTTCCATTAACACCTGACGGAACAAGCTTGGCAACATCGTTACAGGCAGCAGGGGAGCCGGCAAAGGTCAGCAGTCAGCTGGCCAGCTCTGACCTTCCCGCCCATCACTCCGGACGCGGCTGGGGGTAGGGCAGACAGAGGCCCAGAAGGTGGGAGCCCCCGCCTCTTGCCCAAGTGTTACAGAATTAACCTGGACTGGGCCCAGCTTCTTTCAAGGTGGTCTTGTCCAGGCCACCAAAGAAACATGTAGACCCTGGTTTCAGGGAGGCAGGGAAAGGAAGCCCAGGCGAGGAAGCTGGGGACCCCTGACTCTTCAGAGAGGAGAACAGCGCGCCGTGTGTCTCCTTCCATAGGATCTGCTTCAGGGTTCCTGAAAATCCTCTAACAGTTAGTTATTGTTACTCTATTCCCCTGCTCCAGGCAGAGCTGGTCTGGGTCCAGCTTGCACACTCTCGAAGCAGCACTGAAGTGTCGGACCAGTTCAAGCCAAGAGAAGCCTGCAGCCGTGTTCTTATTGCCATAGGAATTGTTTCTCTGGGAATGGATTTTAAAATAACAGAGAGGCTGAGGGGGGAGAGGTGAGCCAGAGGAAGGGCGAGGAGATTCAGAAAACCCCGGGGCCTTAAGAAAAGGCCTCACCAGATATTTACATCGAGGCCATTCCATGTGATTTTCCACCCAATCCTACTTCAAAGGAAGAAGCAGGACCCCCTAAAGTGGGTGGCCTCTGTGGCTCCCCTAAATGTGGCTTCCAGAGCTGGCCTGGTGGGGGGTGGAGCACAGAGAAGGACCTCACTCCAGGACCTCTCAGAAGGACAGAACTGCCCGGGGGCAGAGGCCACCCCCTCAGCTTCCCAGAGGACAGAGGTCAAGGCACTTGTTCACTCACTTGCTCAAAAAGCAACCACGGAACACCTGATACGCGCAAGCCTGCGCTAGATGTTAAAAATACAAGTATTTTACAAAAACACAAGGTGCGTGAACACCACGCTTTGTTGCCTTTTCAAAGCTGAGAAAACACTGGGGAGTCTTTGCAAGGTTCCAGGAAGCAAAACAGCCAGCTTCTGGCATCCCACAGGCACTGGGAAAGTCCAGGAGCCCCAGGCTGCAACCTGTTCTGGCCTGTCCGTGGTCCAGCAAGTGGCCAGATGCTGCCAACTGCACAGACTCTGAGCGCTCGTCGCTCGGCGGCTCCCTCCCCACTGCCCCAGCCCTGTTTCAGGGTTCCTGACACTGCCTGTTAGCTGCCTCCCTCCTCCGGCCCCATCTCCTCCATACCAGTAACGCTGACACAGGACCCACTGTGACCCAGCCTCGACCCAAAGCCCAAGCTCCTTAGGGCTGGCAGAAAAGGGGCTTCACCCTCAGGGCCCGAAGGCCCCACCTGCCCCACACTCCGCAGCCCTTGGTCCAGCCACTCTGAACCCAACTGCACAAACCATAAATGTCAGACACCGTCACGCCTCCCAGCCCTTACACAGCTGTCCTGTCCACCTGAAATGCCCCCCCAGTCACTGCAGAGAACACCCCCCCCTCACCCTACAAGACCCACTTCAAACGTGATTCCTCTAGAAAGGCCTTGGCATGTAGCCTTGGTCCACCAGGCCAGCGTTTCCCAAGGTACGGAGTCTGGAACGTCATCCCAACAAAAGGATTCCACAGCCTCATATGTTTGCAAACCCCCCCCCTTCTTGGCAATCTTTGCAAGGTTAGCACACCATACACCACAAGCACGAACAGAATGTTTAGTACATATTTCTCTAAGCAATTTATTAATTTTAACTCATCTAAGCCTAGAATAACCTTATGAAGTAGATCATCCCCATTTTACAGAGGAGAAAACCGAGGCACAAAGACACGCCAAACTCCCACACACCTAACTCCCCTAAACAGGTACTTGTTCATACATCCCCTGCCTACCTGGCCCACTTTGCACACATTTGTGTCACAGCAAATTCCACACTTGCTCCTGGGTCTTCCCCAACCAACCTCCGAGCTCATCAAGGGCAGAGGCTGAGTCTGAATCAGCAGTCATCTCACTACCCCCAGCACCAAGCAGGCAGTAGGTGCTTGTAGTAACTTCCTGAATGTAAGGCTCCAGGGAACCTGGATCCAGTGGCAGGGAAAAGGGGGTGGGGTGGGGTGGAAAGGGGATCATTCACCCCCCTGGAGTTTACAGAGAACCCCTCCCATTCAGGGCTCAGGGCAGAACACCCCTTCCCCCATGGTTCAGCCCCCAGCTTCAGCCTACAACCCACCGACAGTGGGATCGGAAAAGGTTGGGTGGTTAAATGCCCAGCCTGGATAAGCTCACATGTCCAAGAGGCAAGGGTGGATGGCGGGCAGCCCAGGCTCAGGGCACAGGCCCGGCTCATGCACTCATGTCCCAGGTGGGCCCGTCAGGGCCATGCTAGGGACGAAACAGGTAGGAGAAATGATTCCATCTGCGGGGAAGGAGAGCAGGAAGTGAGTTCTCGGTACAAAAACCACAAGCAATCACAGATACAGGAGGCGCAGGGAGCCGCCCACAGAGACGGGAGCAGAGCAGTCCAGGAAGACTTCCTGAAGGAGGGGGGGTGTGACTGCCCCCAGAAGAGGATGGATCCGAGGTATGGGGTGGGGAGCGGAGAGGCCAAGCACCTCAGCTCAGCAGAAAGAACAAGAAAGAGGTTTTGGAGTCAGAGTCTAGAGAACCAGGCAGGGGAACTGGGGTGATGGGGCCAGAAAACCCCTGAATTCCCCCAGGGCACGGGGTCTCCCACTGCAGGTCGTAAGCCAGAGGGGCTGTGGAATCAATTTTCTGAGTCTTGGCAGGCACTTTTTTATGAACTAGATAGAGCACCATAAAAAAGTAAGTATCACATATGGTAATAGTAAGCATGATTCTGTGAAACTTATTTCAGGGGTATGTGTGTGTGCATTTGGGGGGGTGTGTGGGGGTGTGTGTATGTGTGTGTAAGTGCGCACGCATGGACTCAGGCATCATATAAAAGGTATTTCCTACTATGGGTCACGATGAAAGAACCTCAAAAAATTCTGTTCTCCACGCAGTGCTTCCTAAACCTGGTGGCATCCAAAAAAATAAAAAAATAAAACCCGCTTGGGGAGGCCATTAAATACAGCTCTCAGGACCTAGACTTCCTGAGTCACGTGTGGGTCTGGATACCCAATTCTTTAATCACCCCAGTTCATCGTGATGAGCCAGTCAGCGCCCTGCTGTATCTAAAACCAGCTAAATAATCTGTGGGACTCATGGCAAACTGAAGTTAAGGGACCCCTCATTCAAAAAGCTGGGTCATTAAAGACAGTAAAATACAAAGTGTTTTCCTCTCTTCTGGGGTCTCTGTCTCTCCGTCTCTCTCGACCTGTCATTTGTTTAGTGTTTCATGTGTGCTCCCTCGTGCACAGGGATCTCTGGGGGGCAAGTGCAGACCCCTCCCTGCAACCCCACGGTGTGTAAGTGCGCGTGCCACCCTTCCCACCAGCCAGCGGGCTGAAGCACAGCGCCCCGGTCCGGAGCAGGAAGTGAAGCCAGGCGTAACCCCTTCCCAGGGGCCCACTATCGTACGACGGATGGGCAACGCTTCAGGGTACTGCGATCTCTCCCCAGGACACACTAGGATCGGTGTGGCCAGAGGCTCTCCCCTGCTGAGTCACCCTTTGAGCACACGGTAGCACTGCCAGCCCAGGGCAGGGACTGCAGCCGCCATGTCCCACTCCAGGGTGGCACAGGGTGCGGGCACCCAATCCCAACCCTCTCTGAGCCCACACCCAGGCTCCAGCCAGAGGCAGAGGGTGGCAGCGGGCACTGGGCAGGGCTGGAGAGCGGGAGGCCAGGTGGACCTGGGGTGCCAGAGGGGTGGGGAGTGAGTAGCGGAGAACCCACCCCAGGGAGACGGTAGGAGGTGGTGAGAGGTGGGTCATGGTCAAAGCTGAGGGTCAGTTTCCTGGTGCCCCATGGTCCCATCGGACTTCACTTACAAAACACATTTAAGAATGAGAGTATCGAGAATTTGGAGATGGTGAGCGCAAAGCATTAAACTCCAAGCGTGGACCCTGCTGAGCATTGCGCCCTGGCCTCTGCACTGGTCAAATGGCCCTGCCTGGGAAGCCGGGGGTGGGGATGGAGAGGCTGGACCAAGAAGAATGGGGAGGAAACAGCGCGGTCCAGCACTGTCATCATAGCAGGGATCAGACCCTTTCCAAACCTGACTCCCAGAGAATTTCTCAACGGAAAACCGTAAGCAGTAGTAAGTTCTGAAATCCATCCCATCGTTTCTTAGAATAGTCTGAAAATGGGTAAATACCCCAACGTCAGGCCAGAATATAGCTGTGCTTCTAAAACAGCACGAGCAAGTCCCTGGGAGCCACCCTGAAGCCTCCTTCCCCAAAGCCCCCCGTCATCTCTGAAAGGGGTCTTTACATCCACGCAGAGTATGGGACCCCTGCCACTGGGACTGCAAAGTGACCCCCCGTGGGACCCACATCCACTCTGGATTCAGGGCCTTGGTGGGTCCTTGGTGGATGCGATCCGGTTCACTCCACACAACCGACAGAGCCCGACTCTCTTCTGGGCCCTGGGCTGGGTCGCAAACAGGCGGGTGATTGTCCCACCTGGCGCTCACAGTCTAACGGGGGACATGGCAGGGAGGACACGGGAAGGGAACATCTGGACACAGCGTAGCTCTGTCACCACGACGCAGGCTTTTTTGACCGTGGACATCTGGGGAAAGGCTGTCTAACTTTTGAGGACTCAGGGCACACGTGTCCTTGCTCCATCCCCAAGACTCACTCCACATCCCCCCAGAACTGCCTTAAACCTGGGCGAGAGGAGCCCCATCCTGGGCACTGAGGTTTCAAGGACCCCAATCTGGCCCCTCTCCAGCCACACCACACCGCACAGGGCGAGGAGACCATGGGGCCGAGGGGACGTGACCCTCCAGAGACCACAGCCCCCCTTATGGAGCAAAGGTGGGTACCCAGGGGCCTGGAACTCCCTCCCCAAACAGCTGGGCACACTGAAGCAGGAGGTATGGCCAAGTGGCAGTTGTCAGGGTAAGGAGAGGGGGTTCTGGGCTGGACTAGCGTGTCCACGGGGTGTGGGTGAGGCCTGACCAGGGCGAGGTATCTGGCAGGACACGGAGGGAAGGGGAAGGTGGCTCTTCCTGCACCGCCAAGTTCCCACACAAAATTCATGGAGGCAAGACTTCTAAACCCGAGCCTCGACCCCACCCCCAGGAACGAGAAGGGTGTGTTTGTCAAGGTCAAGGTCAATGACAGAATTTATTTTATGTAACAGTCCGTAAGCTTGAATGATATCTTTTAAATATTTAGACATACACTGTATGGGCTTCCCTCTGTACCCTTGCCCCAGACCCCTCAAATGAGGAGTGGGTCGGGCTGGCAGGTGGTATAGGCCAGGGAAGGCCGCTCTCACCCCCACAAGGCTATTTGGACCCAGCATTATTGCAGTGTCATCTTCAAATGTATCCCAAGAAAAACATGCTGATGGGAAACAAAATGGTGTAACTTCTATGGCGGGAAATTTGACACTATCTGGCAGAATTATACGTGCATTTACCTTTTCACTCGGAAAATCCGCTTTCAAAAAATGCATCCTAAAGATTCATTTGCAAAAATATGAAATGAATAACTCACAAGGCTATTTATTATGGCATTACACGTGACACAAAAGGTTAGAACGACACGATGTCTATCAGTAGGGGACTTGCTGAAAAAAACCACAGTCATTGGCACCACCGAGAACTACAGAGCTACAAAAATGAATACAGGAGGGCATTCCCTGGAGGTCCAGTTGTTAGGACTCAGCGCTTCCCCTTCAGGGGCCCGGGTTAGATCCCTGGTCGCGGAACTAAGATCTTGCAAGCCGCAGGGCGTGGCCAAAAAAAAAAAAAAAAGAATGCAGGAGATGAACATTCTGGTGATGGCTGGACAACCCTCTGAATGTATTTAATACCACCAAACCGTACACTTAAAGATGGCTAAGATGGTAAGCTTTACGTGTATTTTCACCACAAATTGTCAAATCGTGAAAAACAAAATAAATGCAGAAGCTATCTATGCCCCGATCTAGAGCAATCTCCACAGTACAATGTGAAACAAAAAAAGCCAAGTGCACAACAGTGTTACTAGTACCACCTCTGCATAAGAAAAAAAGGAAGGAATAAACAACAAGGTTCTACTGTATAGCGCAGGGAACTATATTCAATATCCTGTGATAACCACCATGCAAGGAACATAAAAAAGAATTATGTATATGTACACATACATATGAATCACTTTGCTGTACAGCAGAAATGAACACATTGTAAATCAACTAAACTTCAATAAATTTTTTTTAAAAAGAAAGAAGACACACACACTTACATTTGCAAAATGAAACAATGGAAAGATAAATCAAAAATGAATTCAAAACATGATTCCCTACAAATAGTACATAAGTGGGAAATTATTTATGCAAGTATTCCAGTAATTAAATGAAAAAGAAATGTCAGAATTAGAATAGGACCGCTTTGTAACCCTTAATGAAATAATGACCTAGGCAGTGATCATCAACACCTGTTAACATCACAAGAGGAGAGATGACAAGATGTTGTGTGATTCCTGATATGATTCTTTTTTTTTTTTTTTTTTCCGGTATGCGGGCCTCTCACTGCTGTGGCCTCTCCTGTTGCGGAGCACAGGCTCCGGACGCGCAGGCTCAGCGGCCATGGCTCACGGGCCCAGCCGCTCCGCGGCACGTGGGATCTTCCCGGACCGGGGCACGAACCCGTGTCCCCTGCATCGGCAGGCAGACTCTCAACCACTGCGCCACCAGGGAAGCCCCCTGATATGATTCTTAATGGAAGAATGCTACACAACCATAGAGGTAATTTTGCCCAAACAAATAATAATAATAAGGAGGAGGAGAAGGAACCAAAATCCAATCGAGCCTCCCCATCCAATTTCCAATTTTCTGGACACACTGAGGACAGGGCAACACGTTAACAGGCACCATGAGGATATAATCAAACAAATCCTGAACAAGGAAAACGCTATCAAAGCCTAGTTTCTTCAAAATAAATTACAAAGTAAAGAGAGCAAAGAAGGAGGGAACCTATAGGCAGTGGTATTCTGGTGAAGGTTTGACACCCAGCTCTCCAGGAGAAAAATGTCATGCTCTCCCATATTAGTCAGCTCAGGCTTTCATAACAAAACACCAGAGACTGGGTGACTTAGGCACCAGACATTTATTTCTCAGATCTGGAGGCTGGGAAATCCAGGATCAAGGCTGATTTAGTTCCTGGTGAGGACCATCTCTTGCTTGCACACAGCAGAGTTCTCTCTGTCTTCACATGGGAAGGAGAGAGAGAAAGAGAGAAAAGGCGCCCTGGTCTCTCTTCCTCTTCTTATAAGGGCACAAATCCCATCATGGGGACCCCACCTTCATGATTTCATCTAAACCTTCATCTTCATAATTACCGCCCAAAGGCCCCACCTCTAAATACCATCACATTGAGAGTCAGGGTTTCAACGTATGAATTGCGGGATGGAGGGAATATAAGCATTCAATCCATAACACCTCCGGATATGATATAACACGATGCACTGGACCAACTATAAAGCGTTCTTGTTCTCCCCCACCACCGTCAAAAAAAAAAAAAAGATCCTAAATCTAATCAAACGTTTACACCTAATCTCTAACATAGAAGAGATACAGGGCATAGAGGACCCAATTATTTACACCACTGGGAAGCAGTCAGGCAAATCTAGAACCTGGGATTCTACAGGACAACTGGCCGTCTTCACCAAGTCAATGGCAGGGGGAAAAGCCTTCTTTTATTAGTTTCTTAAAAGTATTTATTTGTTTGGCTGCGCCGGGTCTTAGTTGCGGCACACAGGATCTTTAGTTGCAGCATGTGGTATCTAGTTCCCTGACCAGGGATCGAACCCAGGCCCCCTGCACTGGGAGTGCAGAGTCTGAACCACTGGACCACCAGGGAGGTCCCTGGAAATGCTTTCTTTTAAAGGAGAGGACTCTCCCGCAATGAAAAAGACTAAAGAGACACAACAACCAATAAGTGGACAGGAAGTTGAAGGTCAAAAAGCAGTGAAGATGGCTGGGCTGTGGGGAGCCTTCCCCCTGCCACCACTTGCCAGAGCAGAGAATTCTAAAGCGTCTAAGAACTCCTCATTTGAAGTTGGCTTTCCAGGTCACTGTGAAGGTATTACTCATCAAGGTTAGAGGATAGGACCTACTTATTTAACCATCCGTTAGCTTGATTCATAACCTGTAGATATTCAGCCATGTAGTATGTGGTCTCTCTTTGTTCTCATGCCTCGGGTCCTGTACAGAAGGAATAGGTTTATGGAATGCGTGCCACTCTTCAGGGCAGAAGCACAAAGCAACTCTGTCCCTCATCCCCTGTCCCACGAACCCGCCCTCTGGGTGTATTCATTCCTTCCTCTGCTTAAAATCCAGGCAGGTCCCACCACTCTTCTGGTTTCTCTTAGGAGAACATTCCCACTCCAAGAATATTAACTTTTATCCAAATTAAAACCTCGCCATCAACAGCTGGGAGATGTGCACCCCGATGGGGTGCGGGGCCCCCTTTCTGGTTCTCACTCCTCGTGCCCGGAAGACTCGCTGCTATGTTGGACCCTTTAGGGTTGGATACAGATATGAGGAGCAGACAACAGACAAGACTTCTAATCACCATCTGTGAAAGGGAGGGAGGGAATGATCGGGGGAGGGAGGCGGGGAGAAGAGTGAGATATACATCCATTAAAGAGTTTCACCAATGTGTTATCCTTATACTGGGAAGTTCTTCTGGGAAGAAGGGCTGGGCAGCTGAGAGGCTCCATCCTTGTGCAACCCTGCTGGTCAATTAACGTTACATTTCCCTTTAGCTTTCATTTGGCATCCGAACAGCACTGTGGATGACAAAAGTCATGAGTGGCCCAAACACAGGGCTGCAAGATTCTACTGGAAACAGGCCTCTAAGGAATTGGGGTCCTCTTCTTTTTGCCAAAATAGCTTCATCAGAGGGGCCCACCCTGGGCTTGTGATGGAGGTGAGCAGAGCAGAGCATCCCTGGGCAAAGCAAGATGCCCCCAGCACGTGTTAGACACAGACACCCAGCCCAGGAAGGTAGGTACAGATACACACACATACACACACACACACACACACACACACACACACACACACACACACACACAGAAAGGAGAACACAAACTGCCAACAGGAGCAATAACCATGAAATAAAACTATTTGTCGAGAAACAGCCCTATAGCCCTGCCCATCAGCTGAAACCAAGCCACTGTAAACACATGTATGGAGCCAAGCAGAGGCCAAAGCTGTGAAGAGCCCTGTGCCAAACGCCGTCCCCAAGGCTTCTGCTTCTGGAGCGAATAACACACAGGAACATGTGACACCAGGCCAGCTCCAGCCCATAACTTGCCCGGACCTGAGTCAGGTGCCTGCAGTGCCCACGCAGGGCTTGGCATGGAAGGGCTCAGTTACAGTCCGGAACACCCATCTCAAGCATCTGGAACCCGCCCCAAGTCCTTAACACCCCCCAATATCCTATTCAGAAATCCATTTTCCACAAATTCATCCAGATCCTCCCTGAACCTAATTATACCTTCTCCCTGCTCCCAGCCTGGTAGAAAGAGTTCTGGAAGATTACATTTGTTTGGGCCTCTTTTTATTTGTGCTAAAACTATCCTTTCCAAGTGTCTCTGGAGTCCCCAAGTTCCAGCCCACCGAACGCCAGAACCCCCGTCCCCATTCACTGGCTCCCTTCATGGACTTCCCCTCTGGCCCCTCTCTGCATGCAGAGTCCAGGCTGCAGGAGGCTCTGCCCCCACCCCACCCCCACTCCCAGCCCCCAACACACACACACTTTTGAATTACAAAAGTAATACATGAATATACCCTCCTTGTAAAACATGCAAACAAGACACAAGCAAACAGAGGGAAAAAATGGGAGTCCTCTTTCACTCTCCCCTAGTCCAGCCCCAGGTCTCTCCCTATAGGTAACTGCTAAAAATGGTTTCCTACCAACTTTTTTCCTGGATATAGATAGATAGAGAGATAGAGAGATAGATATCTAGATATAGATCGAATTTTTTTTCATAAGTGAGATCATGCTATACATATCATTCTGCGATTTGAGAAGCTGAGTTTTTAAGATATGCTCCTATGCAAGCGTGCAGAGTCCACACTACTGTGGGTGTTTGGAGAGTAATACTAATAGGAGCCTGGGAGAAGTACTTCCAAACAAAATGAAGGAAATAAAATTGCATGCAAAATTTTCCTGAAACACTTTAAATGCTCTTCTGAGAACCGCCTTATCCAGCCATTAAGTGTACCGCTCTTCTCAACACAAAATATCCCTGTCTCCTTGATACAAGACGTTGCCAGAATTCATCTTGGTAGCCCTCCCTAGCTTGGTAAACACCATGGAGGACAGAAGAACTGGGACCTTATGGAGCAAGGTTTATGGACCTTGCTCCATAAACGATAAGCAGAGTGGGGCCATAGAAAGGACAGGATTTGGAGAAAGAAGACAAGAGGTGAGCCCTGAGTTGCCACCGAATTTGAGGACCTCTCTCTGAGCCTGTTTCCTCCGTTAAAGGAAAGATAATACTCTAATAGCTAACCCTGGGGTGGTGTTAGGATCAAAAGAGATGGATGCTACCAATGCATGTTGTGTGTTCTAGAAGGCTATTACAGCCGTGTGAGGCGTAATTACTATTAAATGGGAAAAGCTAAATTCGAATGAGTTACGCAGACAGGGATTTGGCAACTTTTACTTGAGTACTTAACGCGTTTTCTGGGGGAATTCAACCACGGATTGAGAAGTTGCTGCCCTAACCGTCCTGGGGTGGCCAGGGCGCCACCTGCCGGCGGAGGAGGAGGCCGCGGGTGGGTCCGGGCACCGCGGGCTCCGTGACCCTGGCTCCCTCTCCGACCCCACCACGGACTCATGCGATCGGAGCCGGCTCCACGTTCTTAGGTGGCTGGGGAGCCGCAGCCGAGGCTCCTCCGCGGGCCCAGCCCCAAAGACCGGACGGAATCGCCCCTCCGGTGTCCCTGGCGGCCGGCGTGAGAGTAGGGGGCCCGGATGCAAGGCCTTGGCATCGCGGGAACCTGCTCCCCAACACAAAGCCCCGGCCGCGCAGGTGAGCTCGGCGGAGCCACGTGAGCCGGTAAACGTCCAGGAACCGAGCCACCGAGCCCCAGCCAGCCACGGTCACCCCTTCGCGCGCCCCCGCCGCAGGTCTGAGCCACCTCCACCCGGATTCGGGAGCCGAAGGGGCGAAGGTTGGGAGAGCAAGGGAAGGAAGTGGGGGTGGGCGCGGCCAGAGACCACATCAGTCCCAGCCCCGCACCTTCAGTCTCTCCGCCCCGAGCCCCCAGCCCCCACTGTCTGTGCCACGATCACCCCGCGTCCCCAGCCCCCCCAGTCCTCGACCGCCCCACGCCCCCAGCCCCCAATCCCACCTTCCCAAGCCCCAAACCCCGCCCCCGCGCCCCAGCCCCAGACGGCCCCGAGACCCGGCAGCCCGCGCCCCCAACCCCCAATCCCAAGATCCCAAGCCCCAAACCTCACCTCCCCGCGCCCCCAGCCCCGGGCTGCCGCGCGCCCCCAGGTCCCGCCGCCCCCAGCTACTCACCGGCGGCTCCCGTAGCCGCTGCCGGGAGAGCCGGAGCCCTGCTCAGGATAGCCGTGCTGCTGCAGGGCTGCGGCCGGGAAGGGGTAGAGGAAGCCGGTGGCCAGCGCCGACCCGCAGAGGCAGCAGCACGCCCAGGGCAGAAGCAGAGCCAGCTTCATCTTGCGCGGCCGCCCGCGGGGACCCGGAGTCCCGGGCGGGAGGACAGTCGGGAGCGCACCGACGGCCGGACCGAACCCGCGGCCCCCGCCGAGAGCCGAGCGAGCGCGCCGGTGAGCGAGCGGAGCCCAGGTCCGAGCTGGAAATGTCTGGGGGGCGCCCACGCCTCTCAGGGCCGCCTTTTCAAATTCGGCGAGGTGGGCTCTGCGCCGTCAAAGGGGGCGTGGGGCTTTCTCATTAACCCTCGGCGGTCCGGGGCCGAGGAGGCGGCAGTGGCGGCAGAGCTGGGGTTCCTCCTCCGCTGGGGGTCCGGGGAGCCGCGCGCCCCGAAAGCCAGATCTTGTGCCTGGGTCCCCAAACACACGCTCTTTAGAACCTTCCCAACCAAACCCTCTTCGGGTCGCAAGTGCTTACGGAGCACCCACTCTGTGTCTGGCAAGTTCACCTGGGCAATGTTGTTTAATCCCTACAGCACTGCTCTCTATATAAGGTGGTGCCGTTCCATTTTTCAGAGGTACAAACTGAGGCTCAAAAAAGTTAAGCAGAAAAAATACACACTCCTTGTCCAAGGCTCTTTTGACCAAACCATTGCACACCCAGACTTCCCCAGAATTCTATCCCCCTTTCACCTCCAGCCTCTACCTTGCCAGCTGTCTCTCTAAGCTGAGAAGCAGCTGGGAAGGAAGGAAGCAGTTGATGTGGGGTGAGAAGTTGTCCCTGGACTCACAGATTCATGAGGCATCGTATCTGGGAAGGAGCTGGGGGAAGATGTAACACAATCCCACCTTTTACAGATGGGAAGGCTGGGTCTCAGATCGCACACTGAGCCCAAGGCCAGCCTGGCCCCAAGTTGGTCTTTTCTGGACCACAGGATCCCCATAGGGCTTGTACCCAGCACAAAGCAGGGGGGACCCGAAATCCATCCCGTGCCCCACTCCCCCAGGGAGAAAGTCTTTTTCTAATTCTCCCCAGAGCAACCAAGGGTTGGCAGAGGTCCTGAGGCCAGCTCTGTCCCTGCTAACAGTGGGGAACTCCTAGTCCGTAAAATGCCAGTAGGACTGGAGAGAAGCCATCAAGTATGGAAGTGCTCCGTGGACTGCAATCCATTTTGTAAAAGAACTGTGGGACTGTTGTTAAAGGAAGAACCGGAGGATGCTGTTGAAAATGTGGAGGGAAAGGGCCGCTCCCAAGGCTTTTGTCCTCTTGTTTACACATCCCAATACGTATCCATATGTACATTTCCCCTATGTACCCTCTTGAGTACAAATACCAAGATATCATCTCCAACCCCCTTTATCCTCTCCCCAAACCACCCATTCAATTCCCTCAAATCCTACCTGGGCCTTTTCTTTCTTTTTTTATTTTTTTGGCCACTAGGCATGCAGAATCTTAGTGGGATCTTAGTTCCCCCACCAGGGATTGAAACCTCACCCCCTGCAGTGGAAGGGTGGAGTCTTAACCACTGGACTGCAGTCCCCTGCCTGGGCCTTTTAAATGGAACTTCCACACTTCCCAAGTCCAGAGTTTCCATCTAGGAATCGGGATGAACAGTCCATCTCAGAGTGGACAGTCCCCTAATGGGAAACGTCACTTGCACCTAGGACCACTTCCTTCATCTTGTCCTCCATCCTTTTCTCAAGGCCTAAAAGATTTGGAGAATTTGGGTTATCAGGGGATTTTCAGTGCCTCCCCCAAAAGGAATCTGAACTGTGTTCCTTGGGCTGTTTTCCAACACCCAATAAATGATGAGGTCATCCTTCCCCCCCACCCCCCGCCAGGAATTTGTAAGCATCTGTCTTCCTCCTTTCCCTCCTTTACTTGCATAGTGAGATCTTAAAGACCAGAGGAATTCCACGTTGCTGTAAATTGGCTTTATGCTGTAGACACTGCAGTAAGGGAACAAGAATTTAGTTTTTATCTTAAATTCATTTTTCCAGTGCCATGGGCTGCACCCAAGCTAGAGGGACCAAGGACAGGAAAAGATACCACTATTCCGTACCTGCAGGATTCTTTTGGCATGAAAAGCTTTAGGAAAAGAATTAATACATCCCAGAAACTTCAGGACTAACCAGGTCTAGTTTGGTCCTCTGTTTCACTTCTAGGACAAAAAGTTCATTCTGGCCCCGTGAACATGTATTGAGAAACTTCTGCGTGTCCAGCACTGTCCTGGTGCAGTGAACGCTCTTAGAGAAGCAAATAACATGGTTCTCACCCTCAGGATGCTTACATTATTCTTGAGGAAGCGTTACAATGGGCTTTTTTTTTTTTCCTTCAAAAGCCACCAGGGACTTCCCTGGTGATCCAGCGGTTAAGAATCCGCCTTCCAGTGCAGGAGACGTGGGTTCAATCCCTGGCCGGGGAACTAAGACCCCACATGCTGCGGGGCAACTAAGCCTGCACGCCACAACTAGAGAGCCCACGCGCCCCAACTACTGAGCCCTTGTGCTCTGGAGCCCCTGCCACAACTAGAGAGAAGCCTGCGTGCCACAACGAAAGATCCTGCGTGCCATAACCAGGACCCGACGCAGCCAAAAATAAATAAATTTTTTTTTAAAAGCCAGCAGGCAGTCTGGAGAAACACTCTGCAAACAAGAGGAGGTTCCATATAGAGGGCAAGGGATTAAAAAGACAAAGATGCAGAAAACCAAGAAATGTGATATCACACACACCACCCAGATGCAGAAGCCCCAGGTCTGCTCCTGGTGCCCCTGCTGACTTGCTGGGTGACCTGGAGTAAACCCCTTCCCTCTCCGGTCCTCCCCAGCATCTTCATTTGTAAAATGAAGAGTGGACTGGCTTGTCTCTGAAGACCTTTCCAGTTGTGGCCTTCTGTAATTCACTTTCCCTTCATCCTCCACTCCTATCACCAAGGCAGCTGTGGATAAACCCAACCCTAGCAAGCCATCACTCTTGTAGGCAAGATTTCCAGCGGCAGCAGCCCCGTAAGGGGGGCCATGGGAGCCGAGAAGAATGGAGAAGGATTCTGTGGTATCACATTCTAACCCCTCCCTCACCCCCAGAGGACATCAGGTAGTAGAGTCCAACTCCAACCAGTACCAGCTGTGTGACCTTGGACAAGTTACCTAACCTCTCTGAGCTTCTTCATCCGTAAAATCAGAATAATAACTGTACCTTATGTATGGGTTTGCTAAAAGAATTCAATGACTTATTCACACAAAGTGCTTGGAATCATGTGCCTGACACATTGTAATGCTCAATAAATGTTAATGATTATTATTTGCAGAGCTTTGGTGAAGGATAAAACTGAAGAATGGCTCCCTTTTCAAAGCCCCAAGTGGGCTCATACCCAGGAGTGCTTGGAGCTTTCTCAGGAGACTCTGGAGCCCCGGGATAAACCTGGTACATCTTTCTCTGTGGTTGACAGTTTAAAATGAAACTTTATTTTAAAACAAATACCGGGATAGTATTGAATAGAATGCGACATTTGCATTATTTTTCAAGATAAAACATACTTGTGAGCGGCAGCAAAAGCAGGAAAGTTTGAACAGCCCCTAACTGAGGGGCGTACTGGTGCCCTCAGAAGGTCCAGCGCCTCCTCAAACGTCAGCCACCCCGGCTGGCCCCTGATCCAAACTCCACACGAGCACTGGTCTCTGTATTTCTATACTGTGCCCGCGGCACTCACCAAATACCTGCTAAAGCCCCAGGAGAGACAGAAGCCACTGTTCCCAAGAGCCCAAGAAATCAAACATTGAAGCCTTGGAGTTGGGACTGGGTCGTAGTCTGGCTCCCTCCTCCTCTCTTCCTTGGTGATCTTCAGGCATCATACAGCGTGCCCCCACCCCCAAACCTCGATAAAATGGAAACTGGACAAATGAGGGTCAGCAGGGCGCCACTGAGCCCTTAACTCCTCGACCTCTCACCACAACTCTGACACAATCAGGGTTCTCAGAATCTCCCCAGTTTTCATCATACAAGGAGATGAGAGAAGTGATCTGTCTGCGATCTTGTGCTCTCGCCCCCGTCTGTAAGTTCAGAAGCGCCTTAGAAACGGGGTTGTTTGTACAAAGAGGGATCAGATTTCTTGGTGGAGGTAGACAAAGGCCCCGACACACACACACTGGAGAAGTGGGCTCCTCCGCAACTATGTTTCCAGGCCCTTCTGATAAGAAAATATCAGTCAGCATCCTCTTGGGCAGACAAAAAGCAGATCTTCACTTCTGCTGAAGTCAGCAGAGAGACCAAATGAACGGAGAAGTAAATACTCATCAAGCTGAAGCCAAGGTAAATACTGACCTTCTGGCATGATAAACCCTCCTGTTAATCTAAAACAGAATCTGCCCCTCCCCCGTGAGTACCCTTACAGGACATGGATCCTGCAATCCTCCCAGAAGTTCAGGGAAGCAATAGTAAGGACAGCCTGGTTTTCATACTGATCTCTTCAGCAGCCCATCCTCCCAGCTGTTCCAGATCCCAGGCCAGCACAGGAATGGGCTGGATTGACTCAACGTAGTGGGACGGTTGCAACAAAGGGCCTTCTTTGTTTTGCTCCAAACTTTCTGTACTTGGCCAGGGGCAAAATATGAGAATGTGGATATAATGGAAGACGCCGACTCTGAATTTTCTTCTTTACCTGGACACCCGCAAAATTCCACCCAACCCTATAAAAGGGAACACTTCCTTGCTCAGCATACCTGTTTCCCTAAACTTTGGCAGTGAAATAGATGTTCAGAAGACAGGAAATTAAGACAAATACTTCATGCATCTAGGTCTTTTTTGCATTAACATTCACGTATGGCTTTAGCAGGTCGACTGTCTCTGTCTTCTCTTGTAAGAAATAAAGAAATGATGACACACACACACACACACACAAAGTAGACAGCAAATTAGATGGCTACCACCATAGCGCATGATCTTAAACACAAATTTGGAAGGGAAAATGAAGTATTAAAAGCAAAACCTAAAAAACACTAAAAACATGGAGTCTGCCCAACTACCAATGCCAAAAGCCCAACTCAAATGTGGTGATAAGAAGTTTGACTGCTGACTAATGCAGCCACAGCTAAACAAATGCTTCCCTAAGAACTTAATGAGATTACTGGGAAAAAATGAAGAAAGGGGATGTCTTTTTCTGGCTGGCTGCTATAACAGAATCCCATAGACGAGGGGGCTTTAAAAAACAGAAATTTATTTCTCACACTTCAGGAGACTGGAAGTCCAAGATCAAGGCACCAGCAGATTCGTAGCCAGGTGAGGACTTGCTTCCTCGTTCACAGAGAGCTGTTTTCTCACTGTGTCCTCACATGGTGGAAGGCGCAAGGGAGCTCTGTGGGGTCTCCTTTATAAGGGCACTAATCTCACTCAGGAGGGCTCCACCCTCATGACCTAATCACCTCCCAATAACCCCACCTCCTAATACCAAAACCTCGGAGGTTAGGATCTCAACATATGCATCTGGGGGGAACACAAACATTCAGTCCATTACAGCTATAAAATAAAGAAGACGCAACACCTGGGGAGTGTTGACTTAACAAGCTTTATCCTCGCACAGGCATGAAGATGTAGGGGGTTTAGACACATTGAACCCATGTCAATGATATCCCTCCCTAGCTGCCCCTAGCTGAGGGTCTGTGGTGGGGGATCTGCTCAGGGCTCCCCACCCTGGTTCTCCATACCCCCTCCACTGCCCAGTTCTGCAGTTCAGCACTTGGGGCTCCTACATGACAGCTTGTTGGTAAAACAAACCATGAGTGAAAAGGAGAGCCATCAGGGCAGGTAGGTAACAAGAGAGACGTTGGGCTTAGAAAAGGAAAGGGGAAAAAAAAAAACATGCAGGAAAAAAGAATTAAACTTGTTCTCTGAGTCACAGGGATGAATTGGGGGCCAATGGATGGAAGATGCCAGCTGAATATAAGGAAGAACTTTGAAATAGGTTGGCCACAGTTGGCTTTAGCTGCATGGTGGGTTGAGGGGTGAGTTCCCCATCACTAGCGGGATCCAGCCAGAGAGTGGGGTAGCACCTAGTAGAAACATTATAATTAAGCAGAAAGCACTACCTATGACCCTGAGACCATGATTCTTGAACCTCAGAGACAAGAAAGGGATTTAATTAACTGTAGAATTTTCCCTGAACAGGCATGAATAAGTATGGTAGACTTTACCAGTGCTCACCAACATCTGGATCTCCTGTCATCTCTGGGCACGAAGAAAACCTCCCTTACCAGCCTCTCTTGCAGTTAGGCAAGGTCATGTGACTAGCTCTGGCCAGTGAGCTCTGCGCAGAAGGGAGCTGTGCCACGTCCAGGACAAAGAGGAAAGAAAGAGTATGAGTTCTCTCCAAGCCTTCTCCGTTCCTGCCACAGCAGATGTTCTCCAGGCTGGGCCTTTGTCAGCCTGGATCCCTGAGTGCATCCTCTGCCACCTGTTCCCATCCTGCCTTCCTTGTCTGTCCTGCTGCCACACTACCCCCACTTCCACCTACCCCCACCCCCACCCCATGCTCCAGCCACAGAGCAACACTTGCATTCCCTCAACAGGCCGAGATCTTTCCCACTGCCGTGGCTTTGCACAGATTGTTCTCTCTATCTGGCATGTTTTTGGCATAGACTGAATGTTTGTGTCCCCTCCAAATTCTTATGTTGAAATCCTAACCCTTAATGTGATGAGGCCTTTGGGAAGTGATTAGGTCATGAGGGTGGAGACCTAATGAATAGGATTAGTGCCCTTATAAAAGACCCCGCAGAGCTCCCTCCCCTCTTTGGCCATGTGGGGACACAGCAAGGTGATGACCCTCTATAAACCAGGAATCAGGCCCTCACCAGACACCACATCTGCTGGCACCTTGATCTTGGACTTCCCAACCTCCAGAACCATGAGAATTATCATCCCCCCAGTTCATGATATTATAGCAGCCCAAATGAACTAAGACACTTCCATCCTCACTCAGTCTCCTCCTGGTGAGCCTTCTTCAGGATGCAGCTCGTCACCAAATCCCCCCAACTAGGATTGATACCCATCCTGTGCTCCCAGAGGTCTTTCCACAACCTTCTTAGTCCACACACACTTCCACTTGCCATGGTTACTTCTTAACATGTTTGCTGTCTCCCCTACCACACATTACACGCTCTAAGAACAAGGGTAGTTTCCCACCCATCTCTGTCTCCCTGGGCCTAACAGCATCACACTCAGTCCAAGCTAAATAAATATTAGCTGGATATCTGAGTAAATCAATGAACCACTTGGTTCATTTTCCCAAGCCCTCAGGAAGAGGAGGGCCAGTGTTGGGAACCTGAGCAACACAATTGTTTACTCTGTATTCTTCCTTCTTTGTCTGTGACAAAGAAAAAGAGAGAAGCACAAATGCAAATGTCAGGTGGGTCCTACAGATGACCAGACCAAAGAAGGGACTTGCCATTCGTTTCAAGAGAGACTGGTATCTACCCCACTCACATCTCTATCCAAAATTGAGTTTATCCTAACTTAAGAAAGGATTGTCAGGTGCAATCTTCAAACCAGAAGTCTCCAGGTAGCCCCGTAAATACCAGCCCACCAACATCTTATTAGGATTTACCATGTTGGTCTTTGCTGCACATAATCGAAAACACCTTCCCAGTGCTTCTCGGAAGGCATCTTTTGCTGAAAAGCAGAGAGGAAGGCAGACCATGTTCCCTAAGGGTGGTTTTGCACTGATACCAAGACCCAAAACAAAGAGAATGAAAAGGTTGTTCCACTTGATAAAACCTCAGTGCAGGGAATTCCCTGGTGGTGCAGTGGTTAAGAATCCGCCTGCCAGGGACTTCCCTGGTGGTGCAGTGGTTGGGAATCTGCCTGCCAATGCAGGGAACATGGGTTCGAGCCCTGGTCTGGGAGGATTCTACATGCCGTGGAGCAGCCGGGCCCGTGCGCCACAGCTACTGGGCCTGCGCTCTGGAGCCCGCGAGCCACAACTACTGAAGCCCACGTGCCACCACTGCTGAAGCCCACGTGCCTAGAGCCGGTGCTTCACAACAGGAGAGACCACTGCAATGAGAAGCCCGCGCACTGCAACGAGGAGTGGCCCCCGCTCGCCACAACTAGAGAAAGCCCGTGCGCAGCAGCCAAGACCCAATGCAGCAAAAAATAAATAAATTAATTAAAAAAAAAAAAGAATCCGCCTGCCAATGCAGGGGACACAGGTTCGATCCCTGGTCCAGGAAGATCCCACATGCTGCGGAGCAGCTAAGCTCCTGCACTACATCTACTGAGCCCGCGAGCCACAGCTACTGAAGCCCGCGCACCTAGAGCCCGTGCTTCCCAACAAGAGAAGACACCGCAATGAGAAGCCCGCGCACCACAACCAAGAGTAGCCCCCGCTCGCCGCAACTAGAGAGAAAGCCCGCACGCAGCAACGAAGACCCAAAGCCGCCAAAAACAGCTAAACAAATAAATTTATTTATTTTTTAAAAAACTCACTTCAATTTACTATCACGAAATATCTGTTTGAAGTCGAGACAAGTTCTAGATAAGCCCTTCATTGAGAAACCAGGAAAAAAGGGAGGGGCGTGAGAAAGCAGCCAGAGTGGAACTCTGATTACAGAGTCATTAATTAAGACCATGACAGTCCATGGAATTGCCTTTGATTGGAAAAATAGATGACTGCAGAATTAAAGGCTTTGGGGGAAAATCTTTTCATGCTTAAGGAGAGCCAAAACTTCTTTCAAGGATTTTAAAATTAAGGCACTATTAAAGCTAAAGCGTTGGTTGTGACCAGAAGACCCTGTCAATTTAATCAAAATCTTATGGGGGACTTCCCTGGTGGCGCAGTGGTTGAGAGTCTGCCTGCTGAGGCAGGGGACATGGGTTCGTGTCCCGGTCCGGGAAGATCCCACATGCCGCGGAGCGGCTGGGCCCCTGAGCCATGGCCGCTGAGCCTGCGCGTCCGGAGCCTGTGCTCCTCAACGGGAGAGGCCACAACAGTGAGAGGCCCGCGTACCGCAAAAAAAAAAAAAAAAAAAAAAAAAAAATCTTACGGGGAGGAGGGGGACAAAGAAAGTGACCCGTTTTGTTTCAAAGCCCTGTACAACTGTCTGATTCCACACACAGGCTTTTTTAAGGCTGGCCTGGACACCCTCACAGAGCCACCCAGAGGGACCCCACCATGGGATCTTGGGGGGAAGCAGCCCCCAAGTCCAGCGTGCACCTCTCGGTGCTATCCAGAGGCTGCTACCCACCTGGTGTGAGGGTGGGGCTCAGGGTGCAGCACCAGCCTGGTCCCGCCAGAATCTCTCCCTGGTGTCCCCACTGCCATCTCCTGGCCCTCCAGCAAGCATCCAGGCCCAACAGAACCCCAGCTCAGACACTTACTGCAGGGTGCTTTGGGCAACTTTCTTAACCTCCCTGAACTTCAGTTTCCTTCTCTCTCTGTGAGGTGGAAAGAATATTCTCACGCAGGGTCACTAGGAAAATCCATACCTATATACATTCATACCGACAATATTTGAAAAGAACCGGGCCTATGGAAGCTCCATGTGTATTGGTTCTCTTCCTCACTTCCTCTCTCCAACCCTTCCCTAAGTGACCTTCAGAAAAGATGGTTCTAGAATGCAGATCATATCGTTGCCCTCCAGGACTTTGCAGAGGGTGCCAAGGATTTAGATTTGACTTCACTTTGAGCCTGATGCTCAGACCAAAAGGCCCTCTTGGCCTCACCCTGTGCCCTGCCTGCTTCCCTCAAACACCTGCCATGGCTCCCGATTGCCTAGAGAATAAAGTCTGAACTCTCTGAACTGGCATTTTTCGAAGCCCTTCATGAACTGGCCTCAAACTACCCTTCTGGAATCATCTCTCACTGCTTCCTTTTTTACCAGCACGTATCCCAGAGCAAGCCATATACACAGGGTTGGGAAATTGCATGAGCTAAGATGCAACAGTGCATGGCTCAGTGCCCAGGACCCAGAGGACTTGGGGAGACAGATAAGTGAACCCACAGATACAAGCAGTGTGACACCTGCATGGAGTGTGTAGGGAGTCCCAGGAGAGGGACTGGCTGCTAGACCAGCCTGTGGCAGTTAAAGGTGTCTCAGAAGAGCCCTATGTGAGCTAAGACCTAGGGACGCGTAGGAGTTTGCCCGAGAGAAAGTGGGGACAGTGCACAGAAGGGGAAAGGAGGAGCAGGAGCAGAGAAGATGTGGGCGAGGGCAAGAGATGAGGCCAGTACAGCTGCACCGGCCCAGACACATCATTAGGGGCTTAGTGGGCCAAAGCTGTCTCATTGCAGAGGATGGAGCCCCCTGGAGGAGTTTCAAGAAACAAGGGACAAGAAATAATCAGGTTTGCATTTTAGGAACATTTCTCTGGCTGCAGGATGTAGAGCAAACAGGCACAGGGAAGGTGAGAGGCTGGGAAACCAGTTCAGAAGCTCTTGCAGAAACCTGACTAGAAGTGGAGATGGTGACGAGGGAGCAGATTAGAGAGAATCCCCCAAACTTTCTGCCCAGTCAGAGCTGCACTGCCCAACACAGTAGCCACCAGCCGCTTGTGGCTGTTGAGCTCTGGAGATACACCTGGTCCAAAGTGAGATGGCCTACACATCTGGCATACACAACAGATTTTGAAGAGTTAGTTCAAAAAAATTTTTTTAATATTTTATTTATTTTTGGCTGCATCAGGTCTTCGTTGTGGCACGCGGGATCTTCGTTGCGGCACGCGGGATCTTTTTGTTGTGGCGCATGGGCTTCTCTCTAGTTGTGGCGTGCGGGTTTTCTCTCTCTAGTTGTGGCGCATGGGATCCAGAGCGCGTGGGCTCCAGAGCGCATAGGCTCTGTAGTTTGCAGCACGCAGGCTCTCTAGTTGAGGCACGCGGTCTCAGTAGTTGTGGCGCGCGGGCTTAGTTGCCCCACAGCCTGTGGGATCTTAGTTCCCTGACCAGAGATCAAACCCACCTCCGCTGCATTGGAAGGCGGATTCTTTATCATTGGACCACCAGGGAAGTCCCTAGTTCAAAATTTTAAAAAGAATGTAAAATAGGGGCTTCCCTGGTGGCGCAGTGGTTAAGAATCCGCCTGCCAATGCAGGGGACACAGGTTCGAGCCCTGGTTCGGGAAGATCCCACATGCCGCGGAGCAACTAAGCCTGTGCGCCACAACTACTGAGCCCACGTGCTACAACTACTGAAGCCCGCATACCTAGAGCCCGTGCTCTGCAACAAGAGAAGCCACCGCAATGAGAAGCCCACACACCGCAACGTAGAGTAGCCCCCACTCGCTGCAACTAGAGAAAAACCATGTGCAGCAACGAAGACCCAATGCAGCCAAAAATAAATTAATTTTAAATAAGAATGTAAAATACCTCACTAATAACTTCTATATTGATTCTATGTTGAGATTATATTTTTGAGATACTGGACTAAATAAAAGTGTTAAAATTAACTCTTCGTATTTCTCTCAGATTTTTTTTTTCTTTTTTCTCTTTTCTCTCTCTTAAATGTTTTTAATGTGGCTATTAAAAACTCAAAATCACATCTAAATCTTACATTCTATTTCTATTGGGTGGTGCTGGATTAGCGGGACCATGGAGGGGGAGGGGGTGCCTACAATGACTCTGGGTATCTGCTCAGGAGACTGAGTGATGATTAGGGTGATAGCGGGTACCACACGCAGCCCCCGCTTCCTGGATGCAGGTATGGTCCTAAGCGCCTTAATCCACATGCTCTTTTCATTCCTCCCAACAATCTAATGAGGCAGATGCCAATGTTATCTCCATTTTGCAGATGGGAAAACTAAGACACAGAGAGGTCACAGGCAGAGCAGGGATGTGGACCCAGGCAGTCTGACTCCAGGGTCCAGGCTCTTAGTCACAACCGATACTGCACTTCTAGAAGTCCCATGAACTGAGGTTGGGAACGGGGGAGCGGGCTGGGAGGGTGAGAGAAAAAAGGAATTCATTTGGGGATGCGTTGAATGTGGATATGCCTCTAGGATATCCAAGAAGGATATTTCACTGGAAGGACAGGCCTGGAACTCAGCGGGTAAATCCATGCTGGGGACGGAAACTACAAATCACTGCGCAGATCATGATGAGAGAAACAGCTAGGATAACTCTCCACACAGCCTGTCCTGAGCCCCTTCCTTCCTCCCTCACCCCCTAATGGCCCACCTCCGACATATACAGGATCATCGATTTGCTGATTCATCTGACAAATATTTATTGAGCGCCTATGACATGCCAGGCCCTTAAGTGGGACCTCCAGTCATTATGTTTCATAAGATGATGCAATAACACAGCAGCATCCACGAAGAATCCCTGTCTCAAAAAGACACGGAACCTCAATCTCATGAAGCCTCTGCGTTTAACCATGAATTTATTGGAAATACGGGAGACACAGGAACACGTTAAACGATACCAGAGGGAAGCGGTCGGCCAAGTCCAAAGGCAGGATGTCCACCAGGCCAGCTGACCTGGTTTCTCCCAAACACAAAGGGCATGAAGGAAGAAAAATAAGGCGATTAAATTAGATCAAAATTGAGATTAAAGAGACTTAACCAAATGCTATGGTATCCTGGATTGGATCCTGGGACAGAAAAAAAAGATATTAGTGGGGAAAAAAACTGATGAAACCTGAATTAACTCTGAAATTTACTTAATAGTAATGTATTCATGTTAATTTCTTACTTTTGACAAATGCACCATGATTGCCTAAGATATTAACATTAAAGAAAACTGTGTGAAAGGTATACAGGAACTCTTGTACCAGCTTTGTAACTTCTTTATAAATCTAAAATTATTCCAAAATAAAAAGGTTTTTTTTTTAAAGAGAGAGGGGCTTTAGAAGTATAAGAGCCAAATACAATGGAAGGCCCTTGTTTGGATCCTGGTTTGAACAAATCCATTGTAAAAACATCTTTACAACAATCGGGGAAATTTGAATATGGACTGGATATTAGATGATATTTCTCAGGAATCGTTGTTCATTTTATTAAGTGTGATAATGACATGGTGGTTATGTTTTTTAAAAAGCCCCTATCTGTTAAACACATGTATGTACCGGTGAAATGACATGATGTCTGGGATTTACTCTAAAATACTCTGGGGAAAAAAAGTGGTATGGTAGATAAAATGGGGTCGAAAATGGTTGATAATTGTTAAAGCAAATGATGTGTATATATTTAAGTTGTCCATATTGACAAGTTAAGAGAGGAAGGAAGCGGGGCGGGGGGGGAGGGGGAGGGGAATGTTAATGGGTTTAGAGGCGTCCCTCTGTGATGGAACAGTCTGGTCATCAGCTTGCACTGTTTCCCTGATCAAGACTCACTGCCATTCCCAATGCAGGGGGCCCGGGTTCGATCTCTGGTCAGGGAATTAGATCCCACATGCATGCCGCAACTAAGGAGCAGGTGAGCCACAACTAAGGAGCCTGCCTGCCGCAACTAAGACCCGACGCAACCAAAGAAACAAATAAATATATATTTTTTTAAGTTTGCTCTTAAAAAAAAAAAAAAAGAAGACTCATTGCCAAGCCACCAAGTGACACACATCCCACCCTAATGATGGTACCAGCAAGGTAGCAGGACAGGGTAGCAGCAGGGAGTTGGGTCCTGGCTTCACACAGCCTTCATTCAAACCCCGGATGGCCTCAAACAGTCCCTGTACCTTGGTTCTACCTTCCATAAGACAGAAATGAAGGTAATAATAGTACCTACCTATGAGGTTGCTGAGAATTTTAAAGGAGTGGATAGGTGCAAAGTGCTTCAAGTTGGGTGTGGCACCCGGTAAGGAATCAGCTCATGTTAGCTGATTTCATTACCATTACTACACGTTCCCCAGCCGCTGTAACCCAGTGACCATCGTGTTCCCGTCCCCTGCTCCCCAGCCTCTCCTGGACTTTGTAACGTATCCCATATGAATGCTAAGAATTGCCTCAAGTTGTTTGGCTACAACTGTGCCTTTTAGTTTTCACATGCTCCTAATCAGAAACAATTTGATTAATGCCCTTCACCATTTTGAGAGTCTTCAGATGGGTCAAAGAGATCTCTTTTCAAGTAAGAATTTCCCAAACTCTCTGGCCTTTCCTTATAACTAGCTGATGACAGAAGCGATGTGACGGTGATCCTTGATGATTCATTTGCCTGGGGGAGAGGGGACCTCATGTCCTGTGTCACCAGGCTCTCCCGCCGTCTGTGTAGGAGGGAGCACGCCTTTGATTTATGATCTGCTCTGCTGTCCTGCAGCCCAGAGTCCTGTGCAGCCTTTGCAAGACAGCTGTGCCGTGAGCTGAAAGACGTTGAAAGGAATCCTTTGCTGACCCATCCTCATCCGAGCACACTTGCTCTTTGCAAGGCAGGTATGTAACTAGTCAGTTTACATGTGACAGCATCACACAACACAATCAAGCCTCTTTCTGGCTCCTCTTGTGGTTCTAATTTGTAGTAATCTTAAGTGCCTTTCTTAGCAATTTTTCATGCCTATGGAGAAAGACCTTTCCACGAAACAGCGTTACCCTGGAGTTGGGCCAGGTTTGCGCAGTTCTAGAAATCTGATGGTGATGGAGCCCTTCTCAGGTACCAGGAACTGAGCTGAGTGCCTGGGGTGGGTTAGCACATTTGTCCTCAGAACAGTCCTACAAAGCAGGTGCTATTATTATGGCCATTTTACAGGCAAGGATACCGAGGCACAAAGCAGTTAAGTAACTGGTCCAAGGTCACCCATCTAGGAAGTCATGGAGGCAAGCTTTGAACTCAGACCGTCCAGCTGCAGAGCCCAAACTCTTTGCGGCACTGCTTTGCACAGCAACTCACCCAACGGGGACAGCCAGGGACTATAAAGTTCCTGTCTGATATGTTGAGATGTTTTTCCGATGGCTACTGAACTGATTGGATCAAACCATTTTGTTGTTGATGACGGTAATGATGCTGTTTGGTTGGTTGGTTGGTTTGGTTGTTTTCCCTGACTGAATTAATTCTGGCTCTGATGTGTCAAGCACCTTCATGTACATTATCTCATTTTATCTTCCCAATGATCCCATGACATGCCGATTACTATTCCTATCTTACAGAGGCTCAAACAAAGACTTATGCTTACCCAAAGTCATATTACTAGTGTTTAGACAGAGTGCAAAAGCTGAGTTGCCAGTGGCTATGGGAGAGGGCCTTCGGCTCAGAGACGAGAGAACATGATCCTGACCTCCAAACTTCCACCAAGAGATTCAGAGAGAAAAGCTGGAGGCGAAACAGAGCAGGACTCTCCCAAGGCACCCAAGGGAGGAGAGCTACAGGAAACCTGCCTTCTCCTCATGTTTCCTGACTTGCAGTCACCATGACATGAGGAAAACAATCTTCCCTTCCAAAACTTGCTATGAAGATTGATTAGATACCAGAGGCAAAGTGCTTTGAAGGGCAGTGATGGAGGAAACACCCTGTGTTTGTGTTTGGCTTGATTCCCAAGGGACTTCAGACAGCGCTCAAGGCCATTGAATGGATCTGCTCTGGTGGCTGCGCTGCTTTGTGTGAGAAAGGAATTGTTTCCCAAAACATGTCTCCTGGAAGGGCTGCCAAAATCACCAGGCCCTGCTCCACACCCAGGCAAGTCTTCCTTCAGCCTGGCCATCACGCGAGGAAAAGGAAACTCACACAGTCAGTTCCGCCACGGGCTGGTCCATGAAATGTTGACACGTACTTAGACATCAAAGTGTGCCTTTGGAGAAAACAATTACCAAATGTTTTAGAACATGACTCCAACATGTACATTTTATTGGGAGGGAAGAAGAAGATGAGATCAGTGGAAGAGACACAGTATCAAACCACAGAATCAGGATGGAAGGAGCATCTCAGGACACTTAGTCCAACCACATCCATGGTCTATTCCTCCTCTCCTAGCCAAGGAGTCAACAGCTTGTATCTGAACACCTTACCCACTGGGCAGGTAATGATAAGTAAGAGAAGAAACACATCATAGAAGTTAGCCGATGTTTTCAACATAAATATTCCTATCCCAAGCCATAGGCATCGTTAGTTTGGGAACTTTGAAAGCTGACTTTACAATATACTCTGTGGATGACACTGAATGAAAACAGGGGCTGTTATACATTGCTGGCGGAAATGGCACAATCTAGGTAGAGGTCAAATTAGCTCTATTTATTCAAATCAAAAAGTGCACCTATCCCTGGTAATCCAGTGGTTAAGACTCCATGCTTCCACTGCAAGGGGTCACAGGCTCGATCCCGGTCAGGGAAGTAAGATCCCACATGCCATGGAGTATGGCAAAAAAAAAAAAAAAAAAAAAAAGTGCATATACCCTTTGACCCACTTCTGGGAATTTATCCTACATATATACCAGCGCATGTCAGAAATGAGATACACATAGTGTTTGTTATTCATTGCAGCACAGTTTGCAATGGTATCATGCTGGAAACCACCAAGTGTACATCAAAACAGATCTGGTTAATTAAAGTATGGTACATCCACATGGCAGAATACTGTGCAGCCGTAGAAAAGAAGACAAAAGCTCTCACTACACTGATATGGAAAGATCTCCAGGCTATACTGCTAAGTGAAGAATAGAAAAGCGTGGAGGAGGATATATAGAGCATGATGCCTTTTGCGCAATAAAGGGAGAAACAAGGCCGTATACTAATATTTGCTTATATGGGGAAACAATGCAAGGTGCATGAGAAATCAAGAAAAGTGGTTCTATGTTTGGGAAAGGGGTTGCAGAGTGGGGGGGGATGGGAACAGGTAGGAGAGAGACTTCCTCCGGATTTTTCTTTTTCTAATTTTTATTTTTAACCATGTGTATTTGTTACCTATTTAAACACACAAATAAACATAAATAAAACAAAATTTAGCCTTAAGTTTTTTGGAAGAAAGTTGGCAAGCAGATGGTAGAGAGTCCCATTGAAGCCAAGGTCTCCTGAGCTTTCTCTTCTCCATCCCCCTCCTAATCCAGCCTTCCAGCTCAGGGATCCACCCCTGCTACAGAACGCTCCATTCCCTCCCCACAGGGAGAGGAGACCTTGCTTTTCTCTCCCTTCCTGGGTCTTGCATCTCCAGGGCCTCAGACTTTGTCCACAGGCTACTGAAGCACTTCCAAGGCCAAGGGGAGGGCTGCACCCTGGTTCCCAGGCTGAGGAAGGCTATTGTGGGCAGGGGGTTTCCTACTTCAGTTTCTCTATCAACCAGCATTGCAGCTAACTTCCTTCCTAATTGTTTAAGAAGCAGGCATGTCTCTCCAAGTCAAATAGCAATTGTTTCAGGAGACAACGTGATCTAGTCTCATAGGAGGAAAACATGTTCCTCCTGCCTCTTGGGGAATGATGACCTGGCATTATCTTGCTAGGGCACCTTGGATGCTTCTCCAGCCCGGCCTGGAGGGCAGGTGCTGCCACGAGGAAACAGCTGTTCCCGGCTCCTCTTCCCCGTGTAGGGTGCCACGCAGTACCGCCCAACAAGGGTCTTCCTGACCCCAGCTCTCCCACCTCTAAAAGAGGGACTGAAAGAGTTTTTCTGCACTCCATCACACAATAATTACATCTCCAAATACAACCTATTAACAAAAGGTTTACCTGATTACTGATATAAAATAAAAAATAGTGATTCAACTGTATTGAGAGGATGGGGAGACAACAGGTGGAGGTGGTAACAAGAAAGTTAATACTGGGACTTCCCTGGCGGTCCAGTGGTTAAGACTCCACGCTTCCACTGCAGGGGGCACGCGTTCAATCCTCAGTCAGGCAACTAAGATCCCGTGAGCCACATGGTGTGGCCAAATTAAAAATATATATATCAAAAAAAAAGAAAGCTAATACTTCACATATTATCATAACAGAAAAGTCAATCAATACACTATGTCTAAAGATGATATGTTGAGAAAAAAAGCAGTGTAAGCATAAAAATTTTGTATTATAAAGATAACTACCAAAAGAAGTGGGTGGAAGTGGTTGTCTGGGTGACAGGTAGGGGGACAGTGTGGGGAATGCGGTGAGAGGTGAATTCTCACTGTTTTTCATTACAGACTTTAAAAAACACATACGGATATTCCTTTCATATGTTGTTTTAGCTTAAAAATTAAATGTAAGTAAAAGAGAAAAAAAGGTTTAAATATACAGTATTAAAGCAACGAGTAAATCCTTCAACCCATCCACACCAAGTGGCAAAAACAGTCAATAAAAAATGACCTTTATTGAAAGTCAAAAGGTACATTTTATCATATGGTAACTACTATTAAGTGATGGGCTTTTGAAGGAACCATGTGCTTCTGATGCTTCAACATCCAGGGCATCGCTGACTCTGGAGAGACCACCCCTCCCCGGACTAGCTAATTCCTAGAGACTGTAAACCACAGGCCTGCCTCTCAGCATGCTTTTCATATGCAAGCCAACCAATCCGGAGCCCACATCCCAACCACCTCCTTTCTCTCAAACTCTGGACCACTGTCCCCCCACCCTAATCACCTGAGGGCCAGGTGTCAGGCAACCAGGGACAGCCCCTACATCCCAGAGCCCCTGAAATGATTCCAACCAGCCAACCCGAATCCTGCTGACCCTGCCTTAGTCTCTCCTTCCTACAGAAACCACAATACAGGCTCCTGCCCACAATTTTCTCTTGCTCCATCTGTCTTTTCACTGACCCTGGTGCTTCCCCACGTGGTCCCCCATGGGGCGATGTGCACCCTCCTCTTAGGAATTGTGAGAACAAACTCTCTTCCCAATTGCAAACAGCTCCTGATCTGTTGGCCTCACCAGACCTGAATAATAAAGACGACATTTCAAAACAGCTTTATATGAGGGTGGCATTCTTTCAGAAAAGAAGGCTCTAGAATCATCTTGGTTAAATTTCAGATTAAGGGCTGGCCCCAGAAGGGACAACGCATCAGATCTGAAACTGCATTAGGAAAGTAAATCTTTCCATGAATACATAAATGGCGCACACTCCGTAACACAAACCTTCTAAGCAATCCACAGGTGTATCACAGTGTTTCCCGGGCATCGTCATCTACAGTCTCACATGCCTACAGGATCTAATTTGCTCCTAAACAAAATCTCAGTGTGGGAGGTGAGTTAATGAAGACTTCTTTAGGTAATGCATGGGGCTGGAATTTGCAGCTACCCATTGACTGGACAGTAGCCTTCACTTCAGGCAAACAGAATCTGGAGCAAACTAAGTCGAGAAAGCAGGAAATTAGCGAAGATCAGCAAGAGTGAAGAAACTCTCTATGAAGAAATTTCAACAGGAATATATCATGTGTTAGTCAAGGCATTAACTTATTTGCAATAAGTTAAACATATAAATGCTCCCTCCTCCAAAAGGAGGGGAGAGGGGTACAGCAAAGATAGATTAGTGCTCAAAAGGTACAATCAGTATAGTGGGAAAACTCTTGTGATCAAGGGCATGGAAAGAGTGCATCAAAAACATGGCAAGTGTTATAAAGATCTGAGAGTGCTACAAGTGATGGTAATCGCCAGATATCAACCACCTAATGTACCAGGAACTGGGCTAGATTGCTTGTACGTCTTATCTCATTCAATCCTCCTAAAAATCCTATAGGATTGGTCTAGGAACGCCATTTCACTGGGTGAGACACTAAGGTTCGGTGTTTTCTATTGCTACATGACAAATTACCCCAAAACTTAGCACCTTAAAGCAACCATAAACATTTATTATCTCAGTTTCTGTGGGTCAAGAGTTTAGGAGTAGCTTAGCTGGGTGGTTCGGGCTCAGAATCTCTCACAAGGTTGTAGGTAAGATGTTGGCAGAGTTGCAAGTCATCCGAAGGCTTGATTGGACCAAGAGGATCCAGCCAGGATGGCTCACTCACGTGGCCAGCAGGTTGCTGCCAGCTGGTAGGCAGCAGGCTTCAGTTTCTCACCCCATGGGGCTCTCCACACGGTAGCTTGTGTCCTTAAGACATGGCAGCTGGCCTGCCCCAGAACGATTGATCAAAGAGTGTGGAAGACAGAAGTTACACTGTCTTTTTATGACCCAGCCTCAGAAGTCACATATCCCTCACTACCCTGTTGGTTACACAGGTCAGCCCTATTCAGTGCAAGAGGGACTACACAAAAGCAGGAAAACCAAGAAGAGAGAGTCATGGGGCCATCTTGAATGCTGGCTCCCACTGAGCCCAAGAGTATAAGTAATCTTCTACGGATCACTCAGCTACTTTCAAATCCCGGCTTACTCCGAAATCAGCGCTCTTGCCACCACACAACTGCCTCCCCAAAGCCTGCATGCAGGACACTGCCAAATGAAGACAAAAGGTCCTAGTTATGCCACATCCCTGTTTCATTGTTTTCGCCAAAAGTTTAATCTTCAATCCCCTGGGAATTTTTTTTTTAATATACATTGAAAGCATAGCTCAGGCTTTCTAATGGAAATTGACGAAAAATAATTTTATCTTATTGAACTTTCCCTAAACAAACTTGCTGAACCTTATCCTTGGCTAGAGCTTTTTAAAAGACAATAATAAAAATAAGGGATGCCCGCATTAATAGAAGACAAAATACTTCCAGGTTACAATCCATTTTGTGATCATTCCTATCTTTGAGAGTTCATCCGAATATGTTCAAATCTCTATGTTGTAGGAGGAGGTGATTGAAGGGCATTTTTATTCCCTTGAATAACAGGAAATCCATCATTTACTCTTTAGTAATAAAAACTGCATGTGTAAGAATTGGGACCATGCAAGTCAACTCAAATTAAAGATTTTATGACAGGGCGGTTATATTAAATCTTTTCAACAATTTATAGAAAGGATTTGAAATATGTCAAATGTATTTCTTTGAGTTTTTTCAAGTGAGAGGTTTTATTGCATCAAATCACAGAATCAGGAGAAAAATTACTCTTAGGTCATCCAGGTCTGGTCCCTGCCAATGTCATATTGCTCCCTTCAGGATCAAAGGCTGGGTATTAAGCCATCTGAAGTCAACCTCTTCTAATTAAAATGAAAGTCATAAAGCAAAGTATTTCAGTAATCTACTATAATAATAATCCCAAATTTATATAGTAACTATATCCAAGAAATGTAAAGCAATTCACAATTTTTATTTCTCTCACCTGGAAACAAAAACTAAAGCCCCCAAGGCAAGTATAAGGGAACTTTCATTAACTTACATATTTATAGAATAAATGAATGTGCATGTGTATGTGTGTCTGCATGCATGTGTGGGGAGAGAGGGAGATGGAACTGAAATTTATTGAGCACCTACTGTGCACCAGGCTTTGAACTGGGTCCAGTGGACCCAAACATGAATAAGACTCTTCAAAGAAGTCACAGGTTGTTAAAGGATGTAGCATTTCCCAGTGAGGCTCAGGAAACACAGAGGTTGAGGAAGCCCTGACTCTGGACCCGACACAGCTGGTGCAGACTGAGAGGCAAAGCCATTTCTGTGCACAGAGGAGACACAGCATCTTTTCACACAGAAAGGAGAACCACTGCAAAGCCTCATGGTTCCTGCCTCCTCCCTGACATCAATTTAGGGTATGGACTCATCACGTGCCTTTTAGTAATAGCTCCAGTTGTGAATTAAAATGAGATTATATTTGGAAAAGCACAAGGTGAAAAGCACGATACAGGTTGGTCTCCCCATCTAGACTCGAGCTCCATATCTTGAGCAAGATGGTAAGATAGTAAATGTATAGGAGTCTACGTATTTTTCAAAACTCAAAGAACACTTAAAATAGGTATAATCGGGCTTCCCTGGTGGCGCAGTGGTTGAGAGTCCGCCTGCTGATGCAGGGGACACGGGTTCGTGCCCCGGTCCGGGAGTATCCCACATGCCGCGGAGCGGCTGGGCCCCTGAGCCATGGCCGCTGAGCCTGCGCGTCCGGAGCCTGTGCTCCGCAATGGGAGAGGCCACAAGAGTGAGAGGCCCGCGTACCGCAAAAAAAAAATAGGTATACTCTATTATATGTAAATTATGACTAAATAATGTTAATTTTTTTTAAAAAGGACAGACTCAACCAGAAAAGCATATGCTCTTCCCGCTTCTTCTTTCCTTAATTGCAGGCATGATGCCTGGAGGCACAGCAGCCATTGTGACTATGAGGTAACAAGCATGAGGACAAAGACTAAACCTTAGGACAGCAGAGAAAAAAAGGTGTAAAGAACCTGGTGCATGAGGCCATTTTTGTGCTGCTGTACCATCTCTAAACTGTCAACCTTCACACTAGAATACAGTTTTGTTATTTCAGTCAAATTAATTCACACCCAAAATACAAAGGCCCTCCATCCAGATTATTTCCACTCCATCTTCATTTTTCATCAACTGAGAATGCATCCCTCCTCTTCTTCCAGCGCCCCAATCTAAGGATTCAAGCACATAATCTTCAAAGGTGCATTGTGAAAACAGGGGGCTGCCCAAATGCCAGGGGATACAAGTTCTCTGAAGACTCATGTCTCACTTGACCCGAGATGAGCAAACAGCACGCTCTTCAAAGAAATTTTCCCTCTCTCCCTCTTCATGACTCTGATAACTTCCAGGTGATGTGCTTAAGTTCTACAGAAAGGGACTAGACGCTGGGAGACACTCAACACCTATTGTCAGCCTTTAAATCTCAGCCAAAATTGGATAGAGTCACCCTTTCAGCATCCTGTTACAGGTCTCTATGCATTTAGAGCCTTGCAGAATGGGGATTTATAAGATGTATGGAGAAAAATATTGAACGATGCACCCCAGGTTGTAATCATAGCCTCTCCATTGGGAGTTTACTCACTGTCTGTCTCTTCACTAGAATGAAAACTTCAAGCGGTAAAGAGGGAAAGGGAGAGGTCAAGGGTGAGGTAAGGGAGCCAAACAAAAAAAGAAGAAAGAAATTGCCCCGAAAGAAAGCAAACGCATGATCATATTTAGCCACTTTTACAAAGCTATATGTATGTGTGGTCACGTGTTTAAAGATAGTAAGTGAAAAGTATTTTTAAAAAAATGATCAGTGACCTCCACCACATCTGATGGTTGATCCTTCACCTTCCGTGACTTCTCTGGATCTCTTGGAAGCATCTGACAAAATGGATCACTCCCTGTCTTGCAACGCCATCCTGACTTGGCTTGCACGATGCCATACTCTCCTAGTTTCCTTCCTGCCTCTCTGGACGATCCTTTTCAGCTTTCTTTGCTAGATTCTCCTCTAAATAGAAGAGTGTCCCAGGGCACTATCTGTCTACACTTATCTTCTCTGCCAACACTTACCCCCTACGAGTTCTCATCTAGTCCATGGCTTTCATGGCATTCCACATGCTGAGTGATATCTTGTCCAGATTTATAGCTCTAGTCCTTACCTCACCCATCAGGCACAGAATCTTATATCCCATTTCTCCCTCAACAACTAGCAGGCATCTCAAAACTAACATAACCAAAATAGAACTCTTAATCTCCCACCACAAACCCTGCCCCAGTCTTCCCAAGTCTGGAAATGGCAAACATTATTCATGTCAATGAATAATGACATTCATAAGTCAATGTCCTGGGACTCATCCTTAACTCCTCTTTCCCTGACATCTAATCCATCAGCAACTCCTGCTACCTCTACCTTCAAAATGTGTCCCAGATCCAAGCTCCACTGCGGCCCTAGCCAAACCACCATCATCCCTCTCTTAAGCTACCTGAATACCCTCCTAATTGCCATGTATGCATCCACGCTTGTCCCCTTTGCTCCACACGGCAGCCAGTGATCGCTTTTAAACATAAATCAGATCACGTCAATCCACTGCTCAGAATCTTCCATGATGACTTTTTCGGCTGGCCAGTTTCCTAGCCAATATCAACTCCCCATCCCCACTCCCACTCCCACTCTGGGCCCCACTTCTTGGGAAAAGAAATGTACAGAGCTACAATCTATATTTCCCAGATTCCTTTGCAGTTATGGAGTCTACGTGACACAGTTCTAACCAATGAGACAGAAGGAGAAATCACTGGATAGGGATTCTAAGGAAGCCATTGTTTTTCTGAGAAAAGGGAGTCTGTAGTACTGTATATCTTTTGACCTTTTCTCTTCTCCTTTGTTCCTGCCTAGAAAGCAAATACACAAAGGCGGAGCAAAAGACGTCAGGAAAGTAAGGAGATGGCAGATGCATCAGCCCTTGTACGCCCATCCTTGGATTCCTTGTTAGGTGAGAAAACAATGAATCCCTTATTTGGTTAAGTTGCTGTGGTGGAGTTTCTATGACATAGCCAAATACAGTCCTGGCACAGGCTTCCAATCACCCTTAGAATGAATCCCCAACGTCTTATACAACCTCTCCAAGAGCATCTCCTCCCACTCTCCTCCTTACTCTTCCTGCACCGGTGTCACAGGCCCTCCGGGCTATTTTTGGAACGTACCACGTTTATTTCCACCTCAGTGTCTTTGCCCTTGCTGTTCTGCTGCATTGCTCATACCCTACATCTTTCAATGCTTTATCTGCACCCTCTCTTTACTCAGTTTTCTGCTTTAATGTCACCTCTGCACCACGGTGTTGCCTTGACTACTCCATCCAAAACTGGCTCCTTCACACTCTTTAACTCTTTAGTGATTTATTTTTATTCATAGCGTTTACCAATATCTAAAATTGTCTCTACCTGAGAGTACTTTTTTTATTAACTTGTTTCCTTAATATCCATCTACTCCACTGGAATGACAGCTTCAAGAGGTACAAGTACCTAGAAGAACACACAGCAGGCATTCATTCAAAAGATATTGATTCGGGTTTCCCTGGTGGCGCAGTGGTTGAGAGTCTGTCTGCCGATGCAGGGGACGCGGGTTTGTGCCCCGGTCCGGGAAGATCCCACATGCTGCGGAGGGGACCGTGAACCACGGCCGCTGAGCCTGCGCATCCGGAGCCTGTGCTCCGCAACGGGAGAGGCCACAACAGTGATAGGCCCGCGTACCGCCAAAAAGAAAAAAAAAAAAAAAGCAAAGATACTGATTCAATCAATCAGTTAAGGACATCTTGAACTTAAGGCAGACTCTTCCTTACAGTTCACCTTGTTGTTCTTGTTGTTGTTGTTTTTATTGGCTGTGTTGGGTCTTCGTTGCTGTGCGCTGGCTTTCTCTAGTTGCGGCGAGCGGGGGCTACTCTTCGTTGTGCTGCACGGGCTTCTCACTGCAGTGGCTTCTCTTGTTGCGGAGCACGGGCTCTAGGCGAGCCGGCTTCAGTAGTTGTGGCTCGTGGGTCCTAGAGCGCAGGCTCAGTAGTTGTGGCGCACGGGCTTAGTTGCTCCACGGCATGTGGGATCTTCCCGGACCAGGGAACGAACCTGTGTCCCCTGCACTGGCAGGCCGATTCTTAACCACTGAGCCACCAGGGAAGTCCCAGTTCACCTTGTATTGCAAAAAAAGCAGTTTGGTATTAGATTTATTTTGGTTTTGTTGTTGTTCTTGTTGTAGTTGTTATACTAGCACTTCTGGGGGACTAGCGTATTTTGTATCGGCACCCTTAGCATACAATGGCCTCATGGCCTCACCCAAATTTCTGAACCGGCTCCGCCTCCGTAAGTTAAAACTGACTTAGTGACTGAATTTAGCAGCAATGCGTTCAGACACCTGCACTGCCCGTGAACAAGGCCGGGACATTATCATCCTTTTGGTTTCTCCCAGATTATCCAAATGACGGTGAGTGGTGAACCATAGAGACTCATTTTCTCCCTGACCTTTTCTAGACTGGGCCAGGGACATGATAAATCCGTTCTCAGTGTGGACAGTATCATGCCAGAGTGATACAGGCGTCAGATGCCTGGTTCCCACCCCACCTCACCAGCTACTTGGCCCGTTTCAGCTCTCGGGGTTACGGGGAGGAATAAAGGAGATTTGGGACCCCGCGAGCTCTGCGGGCTTCCCCGCTCACAAGTGAATCTGGATCCGGGTTTTTTACTTCCCTCTTACCCTCTTGCTTTGCCTTGCCGCCCACCCCCAACCCGAAACCCACGCCGCCCACTAGGCGGCCAGCAGACCACCCCAGAGCCCCTCGGGTGCCCGGCCCCCGGCAGAAACCTGCCCACTCCCGTCGGCCCCCGCGGCCGCTCCCGTCTCCATGGGAACGAAGGCAGCCAACCGGCGCGGCGGCTTCCGCTCCGCCCCGACGGAGGCGAGGACTCTGGCAGCGCCTGGGGTTCCGGCGGCTCTGCCGGCTGCGGGCCGCGATGCTGAAGGCCAAGATCCTCTTCGTGGGGCCCTGCGAGGTGAGGCCTGGGCCGGCGGGGCGGCAAGCGGGACCCGGGCGGGCGTGGGGCCCAGGAGCCGGGAGCCCAGTCCCACCGCGGCCATCCTGGTGTGCGCCGCTGGCTTCACCGTGAACTCGGTGTTCCCAGACCTCGACCCGGTTGTACTAAGGCCCGAAGGCCCAAGGTAGTGAGTGGCGTTATGGAATCAGAGCCTAGATCTCACGACTCTCCTTTGCGCCTGTGGCTCTCCCTAATGAGATATGTCTGTGGAACAAGAAAACCAGGAGGAAAGACTGAACCATTACCTGGTCTTGGAGCATTTAGCTTTTCCATGTGGGTGGTGATGGCGGGGGATTAAATCTACCTGTGTACTTCACACCGTACACAAGAATAAAATTCGGATGGACTAAAAAGCTAAATGTGTAAAAGAACAACTGTGGAAGTAGTAAATGAATAACTCTCCAACTTAAACACCCATCAGAATTGCCTGGTGGTCAGTTGCACAACTCGCTGGTCCTATCCCAGAGTTTTGATTCAGTAGGTCTGGGAGGGACCTGAGAATTTGCATTTTGTTGATGCTGGTCGTCCAGGGACCACTTGCTGGGAACCACTGTAGTAGATGAATATATGGAAAGCTATGTTTTTAATCTTGTGACAGGGAAGGTCTTAAACACAACACAAAAATGAAGAAGCCTTAAAAGAAATGACAGCAAAGTTAAAGCCAGGGGAAACTATTAGCAAAATGCATGACAAAGAAAGGATTCATAGGTAGAACATACAGGAAAGTTTAAGAATCAATAAAGAAAAGAGAAGCAACTCAAGATAATGTGGCAAAGTCTGTGCACAAGAAATACAACTGACCAATAAGTATGAAAAGTCGCACAGTCGCAAACACAGAACAAACAGATGGCACTTATGTGCTCATCAGTTTGGATGAGAAAAGTTTAGAATATTGATAACATGCAGTGTTAGAATGCTTTCAGGGAACGGAGTATTCTGGGATTGCAATTTTAAATGTGCACAGCTTTTAGCGTGGCAGTTACGTTTCTCAAAAGCTACTGTAGCTAAAGACTCCTCCACGCTCCCCATGAGTCCTATACAATGTGGAACAGATGGAAACACCCTCGGTGCCCATCAGTGAGCAAATGTCTGGATAGACTAAGGTACATTCTTCCTTTGTGCAGCAGTGAAACAAAATAAGGCAAATCCATGTAAACTGACACAGAGAACTCTCCAAGACTTAAACTGTTAAACAGGCAAGTAACAACAATATGCTCGGAATTATGAAAAGCAAAACAAACACAGGTATCTTTTTTAAATGGAAATTCTCAAACATATACAAGGGGAGAGAGCACAGTGAACCCTAGTATCCATTACCTGGCTTCAGCAACAGAATTATTTCTGCACATACACATCTCCCTCTCCCTTACTATTCTTCTAATTTACCAGCCTTTCTAGTCCTTAAATGTGCCGCGTCCATTCCTGCCTGGTGCCTTTGAACTAGCTATTCCCTCTGCTGGGAAGCAGGTGAAGTCACCCAGCAGCAGAGCCAGCACTGAAATCTGTGCTCCCGGCAACCCAGAGCAGGCTGTGCCCACCCAACCAGAGAGAGAGCCCTCTGCCCTGGTGATCTCAGGGTGGCCGTGGCCTCTACTGCATCCCACCTGGGTCCAGGCTGGCTATTGGAGGGCCTGCTTATGGTTTACTTTTCTGCTCTTCAGCAATGATCTTTCACTGTCTTCATTTTCACAGAGTGGAAAAACTGTTTTGGCCAACTTCCTGACAGAATCTTCTGACATCACCGAATACAACCCAACCCAAGGAGTGAGGTGAGCCCTGACCAGTCCGCGTCCCACGCAGTCCCTGACCATCACCCGCCCCTGACTTTGGCATCCCCAAAGTATATTGTTTCCTAAGGAGAGGTGCTGCTCTTGTTTTTATGTTTAGGATCCTGGAATTTGAGAACCCACACGTTACCAGCAACGGCAAAAGCACGGGATGTGAATTTGAGCTCTGGGACTGTGGTGGCGATCCAAAGTACGTTTCCTTTAGAGCATTTGCTCCATCAAATGATTCAAAAGTCAGCTGCCTGCCAGGCATCTTGGACTTGGGCCTAGCGAGCGCCCTTCCTAGCATGTGTTAGGGGCTCCATCAATTACTGGTGACATGCATTGCTCTTGAAACTTTAGTGACTGGGTTATGATATAGTGAGAGGTCATCCATCCATGATTAATACTTAGACATCGTTTTCAAAGTCCACAGTTAGAAACCAGAACCATTGCTAATACGTGGAATCAAAAAAAAATGGTACGAGTGAACTTATTTATAAAACAGAAATAGAGGGCTTCCCTGGTGGCGCAGTGGTTGAGAGTCCGCCTGCCGATGCAGGGGACACGGGTTCGTGCCCCGGTCCGGGAATATCCCACGTGCCGTGGAGCGGCTAGGCCCGTGAGCCATGGCCGCTGAGCCTGCGCGTCCGGAGCCTGTGCTCCGCAACGGGAGAGGCCACAACAGTGAGAGGCCCGCATACCACACACACACAAAAAAAACAGAAATAGAGTCACAGATGTAAAAAACAAACATATGGTTACCAGGGAGGAAAGTGGCGGGGGGCTGATAAATTGGGAGAGTGGGATTGACATATACACACTACTGTGTATAAAACAGATAACTAATAAGGACCTACTATATTAGCACAGGGGACTCAATACTCTATAATGGCCTATATGGGAAAAGAATCTAAAAAAGAGTGGATATGTGTATATGTATAACTGGATCACTTTGCTGTATAGCAGAAACTAACACAACAGTGTAAATCAACTCTACTCCAATAAAAATTAAAAACAAAACAAATGCAGAAGCCAGAGCCACCTACCCTTCACGCTGCGTCCTTTTCTGCCACGCAGGTTCGAGTCTTGCTGGCCAGCCCTGATGAAGGACTCTCATGGGGTGGTGGTCGTCTTCAATGCTGACATCCCAGGCCACCTGAAGGAAATTGAGATGTGGTATTCCTGCTTCGTCCAGCAGCAGTTTTTACAGGACACTCAATGTCTGTTAATTGCACACCACAAACCAGGCTCTGGAAGTGACAAAGGAAACCTGGCTTTGGGTAGGAAGCCTGGACTTCTCCTTTCTGCTGTAGTCTGAAAAGCTCTGGGCATTTCTATATTGCCCTGTGTCTTGGAAACCAGCAGCCCTGTGCAGTTAAAGAGCATCTGCTGTGTCCTAGACATTTGTTTTTCTTACCACGTAAATCAGAACTGCTGGGTTGGAAGATCTGCTGTACCATCCAGGCCAGGATGCAGACACTTTAAAAGTAGGCAGACACTAAGAGGGGAAAAAAACCTGGTTTTAGCCACTCATCGGTACTATTAGGGACACTCTTTCCTGACTTGCCTTTAAGCTCCAGTTTGCATGTGACACACACCATTACAGAGGTGTCAAAGTGACCATAAAAAACTCAAAATTCAGAAATGCCTTCCTCTGGTGTAAGAACAAAGAGGGCCTGGAAGTGGCTTGGAGAGCTGTGATCCTGTTGCCAGGTGGCAGTGTGATGAAACCTTTCTCTGTTAAATTGTGTCAAGCAAGGCACAACTTTATTTTTGGACTTGGGAAAGTTACAGAAATTGGCTCCTGTACCATTCAGGTCCTGGGACTTCCCTGGTGGTCCAGTGGTTAAGACTCCTCACTCCCAATGCAGGGGGCCCGCGTTCGATCCCTGGTCGGGGAACTAGACCCTGCGTGCCACAATTAAGACCCAGCTCAGCCAAATAAATAAATAAATATTTTTTTAAAATAAAAAATAAAAGACTCAGGTCCTTTGGAGCTAGGAATAGCCCCTCACTAAAAGTTCCTGCCTAATTACATTATTTTCTTTTTTAAGCACCACCCTTGAACAAGCTGAAGCTGGTGCACTCAAATCTTGAGGATGACCCAGAAGACATCAGAATGGAGTTCGTAAAGTATTTAAGAAGCATAATCAACTCAGTGTCTGAGAGCAGAGACCGGGAGGAGATGTCAATTATCACCTAACCGGCCTTCACCTAGATGCTTCCGCATCCCAAATGAAGTCAATTTCAGTGCAGATCTGAAATCCATCCACCTACTAAGGTTCTCATCTCCCTTTGGCTGTAGAAGACATTTTCCTTATTTAGCCAAAGGTAACAGTCAGCCAGGGAGTTTACTCATACCATCTATTCTCTGTCCTCAGTTCAGCTGAGAAACTCTTGTTATTGAATTCTGATACCTTTGCCCCAGATCTCTCCAGAGAGCTGGAAAACTGAGGTGGTTTTTTTTTCCCCTTCACATTATGCCATACTGTAAAAGTTGTGGAATCATAACTGTCACAGCCCAGTGATACCAACAGTAGTTCAATCCACGTACATTGGTTTAAATGTGATTTTCATTCCTTAATCTGTACAATCTGCCTAGGATATTCTTGAAAAATATTAGCATTTAACCTCTGCAAGATTTTATTTTTATTTAGGTGTCCTTGATATCTGGACACTGTATCACACTGGAAGGTGGAATACATATACATCTTCTAAAAACGTTTTTTATTATCTCAGGGGAATTTAATTCTTTTTTTTTTTGAATTTAATTCTTAAATATTATTTCATGTAATACAGGGAAAAACAATGTGATGTTGTCATAACAACCATTTGTAAAAATAGTCAAAAGATTTAATGCTCAGGATAAGCAAATATGGTGAGTTTATAGCTTATTGTACAAGTGAGTTTGTTTTAGTGATCTTACGAATTATTGTTCTTCCATAATTTGTACTTTTTGAATTTTTTAATACAGCCAACCTGAAAATATATTAAGTAGATCAAAAGTTAGATGTAGGGACTTCCCTGGTGCCGCAGCAGTTAAGAATCCACCTGCCAACTCAGGGGACATGGGTTCCATCCCTGGTCTGGAAGATCCCACATGCCACAGAGCAGCTAAGCCCATGAGCCACAACTACTGAGCCTGTGCTCTAGAGCCCGTGAGCCACAACTACTGAGCCTGCGTGCCCCAACTACTGAAGCCAGTGCGCCTAGAGCCCGTGCTCCACAACAAGAGAAGCCACCACAATGAGACTCCCGCGTACCGCAATGAAGAGTAGCCCCTGCTCGCTGCAACTAGAGAAAGCCTGCACGCAGCAACGAAGTCCCAACGCAGCCAAAAAAAAAAAAAAAAGTTAGATGTAGGTCTTTTCAACTGAGAGTGGAAGAAAAGTAGAGACACAAGAGATGAAATGTATGCTTGTCTGCGTTTCACTCTTACAATGAAGAGGGCTGTGTGTGGGCAGTCTGCTTGAGAGAGTGGTGTTGGCAGATAACGACAGTTCCCTGGTAAATTTATTTATTTATTTTTAAATTTTATTTTTATTTATTTATTTTTGGCTGCATTGGGTCTTTGTTGCTGTGTGCGGGCTTTCTCTAGTTGCGGCAAGCAGAGGCTACTCTTCATTGTGGTGCATGGGCTTCTCACTGTGGTGGCTTCTCTTGTTGTGGAGCACGGGTTCTAGGTGCACTGGCTTCAGTAGTTGCGGCACACAGCCTCAGTAGTTGCGGCACACAGCCTCAGTATTTGTGGCTGACGGGCTTTAGAGTGCAGGCTCAGTAGTTGTGGCACACAGGCTTAGTTGCTCCACAGCATGTGGGATATTCCCGGACCAGGGATCGAACCCGTGTCCCCTGCATTTGCAGGAGGATTCTTAACTACTGTGCTACCAGGGAAGCCCCCTGGTAAATTTAGACTGAACTACAGTCAACTCTTAGTAAACTGCCTGGATTATCCGTGAGCACATTTTAGGCCCAGGTTAATTTCCTTCTGCCTGACCTGCTCTCAGTTGGAACTTTTGCAAGGAACACAAGATTACGTTAATGCAAACTGTAGTAAATCTTCTTTACATAATAGCTGCAATAATAATAATTGATCTTGAGACTACAGCTCCAAAACAGAGATTATTTTTATCTGATTTTTAATGATTATCCAAGAGCTCAATAGAAAAATTACCCCAGCAGCTTTCATTTATGTCCATAGCCAGAGTACAACCCTTGTGAGCCCTTGAATCGAGAAAAATGTTTTAAAATTTAAGAGGCCAGGACTTCCCTGGTGGCGCAGTGGTTAAGAATCTGCCTGCCAGGCCAAGGTGTCAGGGTTTGAGCTGCCACTGAAGGATGTTCACTGCAGGTTGATGTGGTCGGATCTCCATGGTAGAAAAGCCCCTCTGACCTCAGTGTGAGGGCTGGATCAGAAGGAGGACGAGTGTAGAGGTGGCTGCTGTCATTCCTTGGTTTGTGGCTCCATCACTCCAGTCTTCAAGGCCAGCATCTTCAAATCTCTCTCTGCTCCATCTTCACATTATCTTCGCCTCTGTGTATCTGACTCAAATCTCCCTCTACCTCATTCTTGTAAGGATACTTAAAATTGCATTGAGGGCCCAGGATAATCTCCCCATCTAAAGATCCTTAATTTAGTCACATCTGCAAAGACGCTTTTTCCAAGCAAAGTATCATTTACAGGATGTGCACGTCACAGGGAGTGGGGTCTGATGTCTTTGCGGGCCATTATTCAGCCTACCACAGATGCTGTTCACTGAGGCATTAATGGAAGAGGACGAGCAGGTTTTGGGGGAGTGACAAAGGACTAGTTCAAGGTGACTCAGCTAGGGAGTTAGGGACTGGGACAGAACTGGATCCCATGCCCCCACTCTTTCCACTGTCTTGTGTAACTGGGCAGATGAGTTTACAAGTGGACCTGGCTAAGAGTCTCACCCTTTGAGACTGAACCTAGTAAAGCAATAACAACCACAGCAACAACAGCAGGGCAGATAACCATTTTTGGAGGTAAACCATCCAGAAAATGGTTTGCAAGTATGTTGCAGATAGATCTAGCATCATATTTCTTTTTTTTTTTTTTTTTGCGGTACGCGGGCCTCTCACTGCTGTGGCCTCTCCCGCTGCGGAGCACAGGCTCCGGACGCGCAGGCTCAGCGTCCATGGCTCACGGGCCCAGTCGCTCCGCGGCATGTGGGATCTTCCCGGACCGGGGCACGAACCCGTGTCCCCTGCATCGGCAGGCAGACTCTCAACCACTGTGCCACCAGGGAAGCCCCATCATATTTCTTGAAACCAATCAAATGACCAAGTAGTATTCTGAAGCTCTGTTGTAAAGAAAATTACAACTTATATTGTAACCTGAATGTCCATATCTCAAAATTGTTCAGGAAAGCTCCTGGACATCATTATACATTTGCTGGAACGCCAGAAGACCCTTATGTCCAAAGTGTAGGCTAAGTTGCTATAACAACAGATGGAGCTTTGCTGGTAACTGAGAACAAATAAGAGTTAATAAAAGAGCAGTGCTCCTGATACCCATTGAAAAGGTAACTGCATTGGTACCACTTAAGAAAATCATTCTGAACTGTGGCCCTTCTAGATCTTGACTTCAGCCTTCCCCACCTGATTCCTGAGAACTACCTGAATATCCTGGCCGTGGCGGATGCTTTTTCAACAAACGTACTCTTTCCTCAGGCAAGAAATGAAGGATTCTACATTTTAAAAACCAAAACCAAAGAAATAAATGAGGAAGATGGAAACTCTGCTTTTGAATGTTAAGAAGAAATTACGTATTTTTGACTGTGACTTCTAAACTGCTTTATCAGTTAAATAATTCTCTATGTTTATGATCTGGGCCATTCTTCCTACCGAAGTTAAAAGCTAATGGAAATGTTGTGTCTGCCAAGTATTCCCACTTCAAAAGGAAAGTTTCTTGGTGCTTTGATGTGAGCAACACCTCATCTGTCTTCTTACACCGTACAGTTCACTCCTATCTAGGCTTTCTGATAGCCTTTAAAAGTATGCCTCCTTTCTCTAAAGCCTCAGGCAGATTCACTCCACACTTACAGCTCTTTGGATCAAGTGTAATTATAGATCTTAGACTTTCAAAGTGTTGTGTAAAAAAAAAACATCTATTAAGACTGTTTATAATCCTCCCGGAGTTTTGTGATAAGTAATTCATACAAGAACCATCGTGTTTTTGTTTTTTGTTTTAATCTTTTGTGTGACTTTACAAGACCTGGAAAACACCTAGGTGTGAATTAACCAGATCATGTAATGAAATATTTTGTTCAGAGAAATAAAATCCTAATTTTATCAAAGTATGAGGAACTTGGTTTCTACTGATAGAAACCTATTTCAAGTACTTTTCAAGAATATTTTGCAAATCCATCTACACTTGGAATGTACCACCCTTTTGGGGGGGGGCAACTGTAAAAAGCAAAAAGTTGTGCTCTGCATTTTTAAAAAGTGGTGGCAATGGGCTTCCCTGGTGGCGCAGTGGTTGAGAGTCCGCCTGCCGATGCAGAGCACACGGGTTCGTGCCCCGGTCCGGGAAAGATCTCACATGCTGCGGAGCGTATGGGCCCGTGAGCCATGGCCGCTGAGCCTGCGCGTCCGGAGTCCGCAACGGGAGAGGCCACAAGAGTGAGAAGCCCGCGTACCGCAAAAAAAAAAAAAAAAAAAAAAAAAGTAGTGGCAATGGCTTTAAGATATCAATCACAAATGAGATGAACAATCTAAAGAGAATGGTTCTTACATATGAGGAGACTAGTGTGAGACAGTAGGTGAGAGGTCAAATATACATGCCAGCCGGTTACTTGGTTTTATTAGCTGTGTAAGAGCCCTAAGAGAGCAGGGACAATTACTTTGGTGGCCATGAGGAGAATAGATTTAAGGGAGTGTCTGAAATACAGCACTGAGGGTTGGCACGAAGAGAGAGGGAGAGATTCTGTAAGTATTGGGGAGGTAAACATTGTGTTTGAGTGGAAAAGAAGGGAGAAGCAGGGAGGATTCAATCCCGTATCCTTACTGTAGGTGCTCGAGGTAGTGGCTGTTAATCAATAACTACATTTCCCATAGTCCTTAGGGCAGCGCCATCTGCATTTCCCAGAGGGCTGTGCGATGCTCACGCCGGCCCTGAGCGTTGGTGGAAACAAAGTTAAACAGGACGGAGTGTACTCTTTATGTTGCTTTATAAACAAGTTTTCCATCCTCATTCTCTCTTCTATCTCTCTTCTTTGTCTCCAACTCCTCTGCCCACGGGCTTCAGGGGCCCAAATAACCCGGGACTGGTCTGCTTGGCAACAACTCGATGTTACCTTTTCTGTGCCCCGCGCGAGCGTGCCCAGAGGCTCCTGGAAAATGTAGTTCAGCCTCCTCCCGGCGGCCCAGACCCAGCCAAATGGCTCTGCCTCCTCGGGCTCCAGAGTCTAGGGCTGGGTGGCGGGCGTGCGTGGCCGGCCCGTTTGGAAGCCGTGGGGGTAGAGGCTGTTCTGCGTACGGCCACCCGGAGGCCCAGGCCACGGACAGTCTCCGAGCCGACTATCCCGGCCCGTCTCCGTGGTAACCGGCTGGCTGCAGAGGGCTGTGGGAAGTGTAGTTGGGCGGGGCCGGCCCGTGCGCAAGGTCTCTGCCTTTACAGCTCGCTTCCGCGGTCAGAGCGATTTTCCGCCGTCCGGGCGAGCTTCTCCCGCTTTATCTTGACCTCCGAGCACCCCGGCAGGTGGGCGGCCGCCCAGACAGGTAGGGTCAAGGCGGGGGTTCCCTGGGAGTAAGTTTGACTGCGGTTCGTGTAGACTCACACAGTGGATCCTAGTGATGACATGGGGATCCGAGTGAATCAGAGTGGAGCCTTTAGAGAGCATCTAGTCCAGTCCTCTTCTGTTAGAGAAGCGGGTACTGAAGCCCAGAGAGAGTCAGTGATTTGCCCCAGATCTGCCCACGCCTTTATTTCCAGCACAAAACACAGTGCCTGGCACAGAACTGGCGCTCGAGCATTGTGTCATTCCGTTCTAAGGACAAACTGTTGAAATACTTCAACAAATTACTAGATTTTAAAAAAAATTTTTTAAGAGGGAAGTGGACCTGAGGAGACTATCAACCAAATGCAACCTGTAGACCTTATTTGGATTATGATTGTAACAACCAATTGTGGATTTTTTTTTTTTTTTTTTTTTTTTTTCTTTGCAGTACGCGGGCCTCTCACTGTTGTGGCCTCGCCCGTTGCGGAGCACAGGCTCCAGAGGCGCAGGCTCACGGGCCCAGCCGCTCCGCGCGGCATGTGGGATCTTCCCGGACCGGGGCACAAACCCGTGTGCCCTGCATCAGCAGGCGAACTCTCAACCACTGCGCCACCACAGAAGCCCTGTGAAATTTTTTAAAATCAGGAAAATGTGAACATGGACGATATTAAGGAATTACTGTTTAAAATTTTTAGTTGTGATAATGATATTGGGGTTATGCTTTAAAAAGGAAAAGCGTTTTAGAGACACATATTGCCGACTTTATGGGTGAAATGATGTCTGAGATTTGCTTGAAAAATATCCATTGTGGTGGGAGAGGGGAGAGCAGATGAAAGGAGAGTGGCTGGGTGTCTACTGGGGGTGGAGATGGGTACAGGAGATCACTAAACTATTCTGTTATCATACATATTCCCCCAAAACGTCAAATGTAATTTAATTATCTAGAGATACATACTGAGTTACCTATCAGAAAAAAGATACACTGAGATTTACTTTAAAATACTCGACAGACACATACACACACAAAATGTGGTGAGGTGTGGTGGAAACAGGAATGGCAGTAAATGAATAGCTATAGAGGTTAGGTGATGGGAACAGGAGAGTTCGTTGTATCATTATATTCCCTTTAGTGGGATTGAAAATTTCTATAATGAAGGGGTTTTATTTGATTTTTTTTTTTTTTTTTTTTTTTTGCGGTACGCGGGCCTCTCACTGTTGTGGCCTCTCCCGTTGCGGAGCACAGGCTCCGGACGCGCAGGCTCAGCGGCCATGGCTCACGGGCCCAGCCGCTCCGCGGCATGTGGGATCTTCCCGGACTGGGGCACGAACCTGTGTCCCCTGCATCAGCAGGCGGACTCTCAACCACCGCGCCACCAGGGAAGCCCTATGTGATTTTTTAAAAAACATATTTTATGTATTTCAGAACGTTTCTGAAATTAAGCTCATGAGGAGTTTCTTTGAAATGTAACCCTCCCACGGCACAAGTGAGCTTCCTTGGAAACTTCTCCAGTCAAGAATGACCCTAGCAATGATGGGGGCTGTGTCCTTGGCCCTCCAGATCCAGTCCCTTAGACCAGCATCAGGGAATTTTCCAGAGGGGAGGCCGAGGAGCTGCCCTGCCCCAGAGAAGAGTTTCAAGCAGGAGAGAGAAGAGAGAAGCTGGGAAGGTGACCAGAGTGACCAGAACTGCCGGCCAGGTGAGCTACTTGTCCGCAGCCAGAAAAGTTGTCCAGGCAGAGACCCGATGGATGGAACACGCATGGCTGTAGTTTCTGAGCAGACCCAGCCCTCATTACAAATCAGAGACCACCCAGAAGAGAACCCTCCAGTGTGAGCGTGTGGAATACACTCCCAGGTCACCCAGAACCTGGCGGTTGGGGCCACTGCGAGACCAGGTCAGGAGGGTGCTACTCGGATGGGAGAAGGATGAGCACGTGAGAGAAAGGCAGAGGGGCAGGGACCCCGAGGCTGGGTGCGTGTGAGCTGAAGGACGCAGCTAGAGAGAAATGGCCAGGAGGGCAGCCTCCAGGAAGCCTGGTCCCCAGCACGGACCTTCTCAGCGTGGCTCATGCTCCGTGGGTGTGAAATGCCCAGGGCTGCCCGGGCAGCAGCCCTCACCGAGCCACTCAGCTCTCACACTAGCCACCTGGCCTCCGCTTCAGTACCCCCTTGGGGCACTTTTCTGTCACTTCTGCTCTTTTTAAAAAATAATAATAATACATTTTTTTCTCTTATCAACAAAAGTAATACGTGAGCAAGTTTTAAGATACGTATAAACGCGACAAAAAATTTAGTCACCTATTCCAGAGCCTATACCAGAATCACTGGTAACACTGAGTGTCTTTCTAGCATTTTCTTTCTAAGCATATATATACATTTTCTCCACTGTTCAGGTTTCTCAAAAAACAAACAAGAAAACAGGTGGGAACCTCCTGGGGTCCACTGCTCCTTGCAGCCCCAGCTTCATTTCACTGGGCTTCCCCAGCCCAGCGACAGACAACCTAGAGTCCGGCCTGTTTGGGAATACGCGTGCAGTACCTCTTTTGGCCACAAGAGGGGGGTGCCTGCACACGCACGTCCATCCCAAAGCACTCGTGGGGGGACCTTCGGGTCTGCCCTTCACGCACCAGAGGTTTCCTCCTTGGGATCAAGCCACCCGCACTCGGCCCTAGCTTTATTGCTCACTCGGCTCACTGCACCTGTTGGAAACCTCCTTGGTGCACAAGGAAAAACGACAGAACTCACACGCTCTCTCTGACCACATCTGCCCTAGTTAGACGAATCCTCGGACAACTCTCTCCTGGCAGTTGCAGCCCTGGGCTTCCGAGGGAAGGGGTAAACTGCAGACCGCTCGGGGCCTCCCCGCGCTTAACATTCTTCAGGGCTTCCCATTTTGCTCAGGGTCCAGTCTGGGCTCCTTCTAAGGGCCCTGGGTGACCTGGTCCCTCCTCGCGTCCCTCCGTGTCTGCACTGGTTTCCTCACGTCCCTCCGTGTCTGCACTGGTTTCCTCACGTATGTGACACTGGCCCTCTTTCGGCTCCGGCTCCTCCCGCCCTGCCGTCACCCACGGCCCTGCCGTCACCCACAGCCCTGCCGGCGCGGTTGTCTCTGGAAGACGCTTCCCAGCACACACCAGGCTGATGCTTATTCTTTCAGCTCTTACCTGACACGTCAGCCCTTCCCAGAAGTCAGCCTTAGCGGTGCAGGTCGAGGTTAGGGTTCTCCCCTGGCTTCCCCTTCAAAACGCATAGCCTCCTGGATCACCCACCTCCTTCTAGAATAGAAGTCCCGTGTCCCTCTTCCTCACTCAATCCCCAGCACTGAAGCACAGCGCCTGGCCCTCCATAGGGCTCCGTAGAGATTTGCCTAGTGGATAAAGGGAGGAGTGAATGAATGAGTGTGCCTCTCTCTGCTCCCTAAAGTAGAGTCTACCAAAGCCAGTCCCCTTCTCCCCTTCCATCCCCTTTCCTCCCGCTTCACCAGGGGCCTCCCACTGTCCCCTAAAGGACCCATTCTCTCCCTGTGGTGATGGGAAGACTTTGGGATCAGGAGTGAGACCTGGACCAGCTGTGCCGCGTGACAGCTGCGCATGCACCTAATTTTCTTTACTTACAAAGTGGAGACCATGGATGCCACGCACGCAGGGGGCTCGGAGACAGCACACGCTAGCCTGTCACCTGGGAGGCAGTCATTAGATCAGAGTTCTTCCGCCTCCCTCCCCAGTGCTCTCTCCAAAGCCCCCCCTCTGAAACCAGGGACACAGACACCCCTGCAGTCTCGAAGGTGCTGCTGGTTTCCTGATTCCCCTCTCTCTTCCCCAGGGTGGCCCGAGCCACTTGTGGCTGACACCTCCTTTTCCCCTGTCCTTTATCCCAACACAAACAGTGTGCCAGCTACAGAGTAGAGGAGATGCTTGAAAGATATTTGTTGAATGAATGAAGGGACAGGTCACAGCAGCATCCCTTGCGGCGTGTTCGCAAGTTGTCAGATGTAATGGTGGTCACCACCCTCTTGGTGGGCAGGTGGCCTCCTGCCCCCTGGGCAGCACCAGTGACAGGTGGGCACGTGGCAGACACAAGGCCAGGACTTTACTGAGGGGAGAGGAAGGAGGAGGGACTATGAAGAAACATCGATATTGAGGCCCTGTGGAAGAGGAAACTGCTGAGAGCTCTGGAGCCTGGCTTCTTCTCCCCTGCACAGCACTAGGTCCCTGGGCAAGTGGACCCCTCGGGCTGCAAGCGAATGACTGTGTCCCCAGAGCAGACTGTCTCCCGAGGGGTGTCTGCATCCCTTCCAGCCCAAGTCTGTCATTCCATTACAGGTGCTAAAAGTGCAAGTTCCAACAAAATCGTTTTCTAAATTTGCCCTTTCATCATGTTTTCCTCTTCCATGACCATTTGATACGACGTGTGCTCTGAGGCCCCTCTGACAGTCCTCCCGGGGCCCTGCATGGTCTCCGTGTTTCCTGAGGCCAGAGAACCCCCAAGAGCCCCCTCATTTATGACGAGCATCTGCCCTCTCTCCAGTTGGAACCTTCGGGTGACGAATGAGGGCTGATTTCTCTTGAAATGATCACCACCCCTGACTCATTACACGAATGAATCCGCAGAAGGACTTGGCCATTGTTGGGTGAGGGTTGTGTTTTCTCGGAGCGCCGTTGTGCTCACGAGGATATAGGTTTTCTCCCGTGTGATGGGCTCCAGGCTGAGCTCTTCGTTTGCGCTGTCTTTGCTTCCCGTGCCCCCAGCCCTCCCCCTGTGAGTTCTCAACTGTGATAGCGGCTGCCTCACTCGGAGGATTTTCCTACATTGGCGCCATTCATAGGGAATCTCTCTAGTATGAATTACGAGATGAATGGAAATTTCCCCTTATTCAGAATAGCCAAAGATTTCCTCTGCCGAATGAATTCTTTGATCTTCTGCCAGAATCCGGTCCAAGTGTTTGGCCACGTGTGTCATGCCCGTGGAGCGAGGTTTGGGCTTAGAGTCTGTGGTTTCCCAAAATAATACCTTCAGCATAAAGGCTCCAGATCCTGGCCTCTGGGGAGCAGCAGCCCCCCAGGATGGCCCCCGCCGTGCTGCTTTGGCAGAAAGGCTGAGCACAGGTGTTGACAGCATGTCCTTGTCCCTGGCCTCACGCTGTGATGACACCGTAGGAAATGAGTGTCACAGGCCCCCACTTTGGCCATGCACAGCTCCGTGCCTGCACGAACCCTCTAGCCTCTGGCTCTTGTGATTACAGCAGCGAGAAGAGGAACCACTGGCTGAATCCTCTGTTTCACAAGGGGGTGATGAGGGAACCATGTTCTGAGCACCCATGGTCATGGCTCACGTGCAGCTCCCCCAGGAATGCAGCCGCCACCACCATCCCTCCGAATGCTGCCCACCCTTCAAGCCCGGCCCAAAGCCCACCTCTTTCATGAAGCCTTCCTGGGACCCTGCACACCTGCAGTTGGGCTCCCAGCCTGCACTGTGCTCACCAGATCCACTGCCCCTGAGCCCCGTCTAGCACCCCGGTAATGCTCTGGTCCTTCGTGACCTTCTCATGCCTTTTTCTTCTCGGACAGACAGAAAGCTCTTCAAGGAAGAACTACATCTTGTCCTTTGTATTCTCCACGGCACCTCTGAGCACCAAGGGACTCGGACGACTTGGGGATTGGCGACTGTATGCAGCTGTGGACACCGCAGTGGACGCAGAGAGATGGATTCGTGATTCAGGGCCATCTCAGATGGAGATGCGCTTACCCTTGACTGAAGACACAGCCTGCCTTCTCTGGTATGGTTGTCGGCCATTCTCCTCCAGGTCACACAGGAGGAAGGTCAACTTGTCCTTATTGCCACACCTTCCTCCCGACCCGGAAGCCAGATGAGCCCTGATGTCCGTGAGGTGGCAGGTGCTTGGTCCCCATTGCCTCGGCTCTGCCTGCGAGGCATTGCTGGCTGCCATGCACTGCGCTAACCTTGGGAGTGACCTTGAGAGGGGGAGGCAGGGGACAAACAAGAAACCAGGATGTTGGAGAGCTCGCCCGTGTCCTGGATAAGGATGGCTGGCTCAGGGTCCACCCTCAACATGAAGTTGGAGCTCTTTGAGAACAAGGCCTATGTCTGAAGCATCTCTGTATTCACAGTGCCTCGCTTAACACCTGGCACTGAGTGCTTCTGTGGTTACCAGCAACCAAGGTTACCAGCGTGGAGGTAACCAGGAGAACGATGTTAACGACTGTACTGAAACGTCCCACCTGTGCCACCCCCGCCACGAGTACATCATCCTTTCGTATACGGCGAAGTTCTGGGTCCCAAGCGCAAAGTGCAGGAACATCCCTTGTCTTTTGTTAGCTGCAAAATCTCTACGTCCCCTACCAAAAATGGGGACAGGTTCTGTGTATATATCCAGCGATTTATATAGCCGTGGCGCTCTCTTCTAAATTGCTTTAAAAGCTAGTAAGTTAGAAATGCTCGCGGTGGGGTTGATAAGAGTTAGTCCCTAGTGTTGGCACTGCCCATAAGAACTGCATTTCCTAGAAAGCGGAGGCTGCTTCTGAACAGCTGAACCTTGAACCTGGTGAAGATGTGAGCAGATTGTGGAGCAGTAAGGAGAGGAAGGGGGGCCCCTTGCCAGCTGCCTCTCTGCCTGCTTACCCGAGGCTCACGAGCTCACGCACGCCGCTGTCTCTGGCCAGGAGGACAGCTCCTCACTGGGCTTTCGTGCTCCTGACTTGGACGTGTATAGCTGGAACGTCATTTATACTGGATCTCCAGAACACCCTCTCACATCACTCCTCTAAGGACGATCGCAAGACCAAATCGAGTAAGAAATGATAGAAACAGGTAGAGGAGATTGAAATGACTCATCAAGGCTGTTGGGAGAGCAGGGGACCGGAGGGACACGGACTCTAAGCCCGGAGAGACTAGGGTACTCTGACTCCTGGGGAGCTGGCGAAGGCTGTTCCAAAGGCTTCTAGGAGCTCAAGAAGCTAGAAGGAAAGCTGTAAAGTGCTTTATGGTATGTAAAATAACCCCCCAGCGCCACTCCCCACCACGAGGGGCCCCAGCGGAGCTCCCCGTCAGAACCGCCAAGCCAGCTCTTTCGATGGGGACCGGCAGGCGGGCTCTCCCTGCTGGGGCTCAGCCCCACTCACCAGGTACGTGAGAGGCTCTGACTGTAGCAGTGACTCGCGTGCGTTTAGTGCCTCACGTGCAGCATCTCATTTAATCCTCCCAGCAACCCTTGAAATGGGACATTTCTGTCCTCAGATTACAAATGAAGTAACTATCTCCTGGAGAGGTGACATAACTTGCCTAAGGTCACGCAACTAAGAAGTAAAGGAGCAAAGGTTCAAATCCAGGTCTGCCCATTATCCATGCTCTTCAAAGTTCTCGTTTTCCCACTGCGGACTTTTTAATTCCCTTTGCTGGAATCACCGGTCCATCTTCTGTCCGTTACATGGTCATCTTGAATTAGTCCTGCTTCTCCAGTCGGTCTCTTCTGTGGCCTGTCAAAGCCACAAAAGGGTCTCTAAGATACAAGTCCAGTAATGTACCAAATGCTTCCAAGCCCTGTTAAAGCCACGTTCATGAGAATGCCCGGCTTCCTACTAGCAGTCGCTGGAATTTCTGCGGTAGGAGTTTGGGGAGATTCCAGGTGGTGGCAGACTCAGGAATCTGTGACTTATGCTCTCAATTCTGTAAGTCAGGTAACAGGCGGAGCGAAGCAGGAACATCTTATTTCTGCTCCACCATGTCTGGACCTTAAATAGGGTGACCCGAACATCTGGATTCGGCTGGGCAGGTTCAACTGCGGCCGTAAGTCAAGGGCCTTGGTTCTGGCTGCCAGCCAGTTTCCTCTCCTCTTCTCCACATGGCATCCACTAAAATGGGGCTGAAATGTCCAAAAATGGCTTTTTCCCTCCTGTGCCTGGTGCCCCCGTGTTCTGCCTTGTGGCGTCTCTGTGTAGAGTGGCCTGATCTTATCTTGTTTCCCTGGGCTCCAGGAACCCACTGTCTCTGCTCTTCTCCACTCCATTACACCTGCCACACACACACACACAGCCCATCCTGTGGGGAGCGGCCTCATCCAGCCCCCCCGCCAGGTGGCTGTGTTGTATCATATGACCCCACCTCTGTCACCCTCCCCACACCACACACACAGGCAGGTCAGGGGACCAGGATCTCTATAGGCTGGCCAACAACTTTTGAAGTTGCCCGACTCAAAAATGTAAAGGAAGACAGTCAGGCCAGGCAGTTTCCCCTTTTAGGAAATTTGAATCCCCAAATCAGACCGTATAGGCAGCAGTGTGTGACACGATGTCATGAGGGCAAGTAGGGCCATGTGCTGGCCAGAATTACACTGAGGAGGAAAACTGGAGACCGAAGAAAAGCAAACCAAGCTGTGACAGGGAGAAAACGCGATTAGAGTTGGGGGAAGAATGAGCCTCTTGTGGAAGAAGATAAAGGAGGGGATAACCTGAGCAGAGCTGGGGCTCCGTGAAAAAGGCAGAGAGAGGAGCCAGCCCTGGAGCCGCCCTGCTGCCCGGGCTCACCAGGCCTGCCCTGCCCCGCTCCCCAACCCATGCGTTGCACTGCAGCAAGCTCGTAACTTCTTCCCTTTGCTGTCTGTTGGCTTAGAAGTGGGCACAAGACTTAGTTCTGCCAACAAAACTTACAGGGAAATGGCTGGGGGACCTTCTGGGAAGATTTTGCTTTCTGATTAAAGAAGAGAGAGTGAAGAGGCCTGTCCCGTCTTCCTGCTTTGAACAGGGATGTTTGAGACGTGATACTTGGAGCTGTAGCAGCCATCTTGAGACCAGGAGGCAACAAAACCAAGGGAAAAAGCCAACATACCAAGGTTGGCCGAATAGACAGATAAAAAAAGCCTGGGTCCTTGATGATACTGTTGAGCCACTATACGTATCCTGGAACCACCTACTTCCAGTCTTGTTGGTCGCTGAATTGAATGTCTTTACTTCCTAAGCTGATTTCTGCTCTTCGCAGCCTTTGCCATTCTTAACCAGTACAGCACTCCTCTGAACCTCTCTGTCATCAATTCCTTACAGCCCCATGGCTCTTGGTGTAGCTCCAAATGGAAAATCAGCCCAAGTTTAGACATTGGAAATCTTACTTGTGTGGTAGGAAATGCAGGTCAAGACTGGTCACGGCCTACATAGGCAAGCAACTTTAGCACTTGGTTCCGAGTCCCAGGGCCTACAGGGCACCGACAAGGAAGGAAAGATTCAGGAAAGTTCAGGCGTATGGGCATGTCTTCTAAAATGGGGGTCATCTTCTAAAATGGGGCTGAATGATGAATTTTAGAACAAATCAGTGGGATAGTGGTAGGGGGGTATGAGTCCCTGGGATGCAGAGCCTAAGCAAGGGCCACGGAAGGCACACGGAAGGAGCAGCAAGTTGGAATGGGCAAGGGGTGGGTTGGGTTGGATGAATTCTAGAGAAGGAGCCAGTCCCATGCAGCAGGATTTTATGAGCCCCACGTACCAGCTGGAAGAAACGTATGGCAGCTAGAACTACACTGGTGCAAAACTAAGCCCTTTAGTTACTCTCCAGCCAGCCTTAGTGACGTTGCATATCCTCTTAGGAATAAGGTGCCATGAGTTGTGGCCACTCCCCACTTTCTCCATTCTTTGTCCCTTTTTTCTCAGACTTTTCTTCCTGTCTTCTCTAGCAAAGCCAGGAGCCAGAAATGCACACGACCTGAATCTCTTCTCCCTCGACTGGGGAATGGATATAGTGGTGAGCAAGGGCGTCTTCTAGGAGACTCAGAATCCTAGGCTAGGGGTGAGGAGTCAGGTTGGGAGGAGAGAACACAGTCGGTGGATAAGAACCAGATGAAGCTTCTTCTGATCCAGCTTCCATCAAGCAATGTGGTTTTCGTGTTGCTTCAACACAAGAAAGTGTGCCTGACCCTTCCCTCATGAAATGAGAAGTTGAACTCAAGAACTGTAGCCCTTGCTCTTTAAATGTCTAGTTTTAGATACAAAACAAAGAGGAACTGGCATCCTCCTAATGTAGCCTTCAAATACGAATGATTCCATTACATTCAGAACTTGAGAAAAATCACCACCCCCTCTTCCCATCACAAAATAGTCTTCAGCAGTAGAGATGTGGCCCGTAGAAGTTCCTCGAGTTAATGGGGCCCGAACACAGATATCCTGCAGTCATAGTAGAATTTGCAACCTCCAGATCCTGCCAGGAAGCCTCACTCCCTCAACGCGGTCCTTACACGCTCTGCATGATTTATGGAGTCCTGACCCCGAAGGCCCAAGCCAGGCCGCCTCTGCTGTTTACCTATTGCATTACTTCATTCATTCAGCAGAAACGTACTGAATACCTACTAGAATTAGAAGTTAAGCTTACAAAAGCAAGCTTATAAGCTTATCTTCCTTACTTCCTTAAGGAAGATAAGTCATTAGAGACAAAAAAAATTCTATGAGATAACCAGGGACAGAAATGAAAGCTTTGGTTGCAGTGGAAGAAGCAAAAAGTTTAAACCCCTTCTTAATGCAATTAATGCTTTAATGCGATACTTAATAAACCCTGAATCCCCCACCCCACCCCACCCCGGCAAAGTTTCCCCATATACCACTAAGGATTCTCTGATATCCAATAAGGAAAAGAACTGAAGGCTTTTCCTCAGTCTCCACAATCAAGGTTTTTCTCCAGAATGAATTAGCCTGATTACTGACTAAAAGCTCTCCCACAATCTTTACAACGAGAGTGTTTGTTTCCTGTGAATTCTCCAAAGATGAGAAAGGGCTGCGCTATCCCCAAATGATGCTCCACGTTGGTTTTACTCACAGGCTTCTCTCCAGCATGAATGATCTGACTGACGTCCAGCATACGCCACGCTTCCCCTAGACAGCTTTCCACATTCACACACGCCCGCTTCACATCCCGAATGAATTAGCTGACATTGTCTGAGGCTAGAACTCTGATTGAAGGTTCTTCCTCATCCATCCTGCTCCCAGGGCTCCTATCCGCTCTGAAATCCCAGATGTCTAATTAGCTCTGAGCACTGTCTAAAAGCATTTTCACAGCCATTACGTGAATATGGTTTTTCTCCAGTGTGAATTCTCTGACGTTGAATGAGCTTGACTTTTCCTGAAAGCCCTCACATTTGTCGCATTTGTAGCGTTTCTACTGAATGCAAATGAGCTGATTCCGTGTGGTGTCGGAATGCTGCCAGATGCCTCCTGCAAACAGGGATTCTCTCCAAGATGAATGTTAGAATGTTCAGTAGGCTGGGAGAGAAAAGTGGCCTCTGTACATAACAAATATGTTTTCTCCAATACGCATACTGTAATATTGAATAAATTCTGAATTCTGTTCTAAGAGTTAGCCACATCTATCTTATTTGCGGGTTTTCTCACTTCTAAAAAACCTGTGTATAGAATTGCAGATTTTCCCATATTCATCCCATTCATGGGACGGGGTCCCTAATGGTCCTCTAGAATGTCTCTGTATTTACAGACCTCTCGAAACTCAGACCTGATCAGTATCTCACAGGTACCCTCTCAATGCATCTGCCTATGAATCTACGGCTGCAGAAAGTTCCCGTTCAGGCCAGATTGTTGTTCTTGGCCCCAGGCTCGCAATATGAAATTACAGAAAATGTAAATTTCAACTGTTGTCTCTTAAGATAAAATTTCTTGGACTGAGAGTGAAAGATTTGGGGAAACTGATGATAAGAGTGCCTTTGGGCGACTATATAAAGCGATGGTTGTGACAGACTGCTGGTTTCTGATATTCTCTTTTTCTTTCTTAACCCGATTTTGGCCACAGTGAGAAGGTACCCATTAAAAATGCTCACCTTCTCCAGTGACTGGGAAGGAGCACATGGGCAGTTGCAAGGAGGTGGTTCCCACTGTTTCTTGATCTGGGTGCGGGTCAGATGGGTGTGTTCACTTTGTGAAAATCCCTAAGTGGTATACTTTTTACTTTGAAAAGGTTTTTAAAAATCACTTCCCCATCCTCCCAGGCAGCCCCAGGACAGTTCTAGCAGATGAGATGGGATCAGAATTGGGCTTCCAAGAAAACTTGTGACAGGGAGCGAACTCTGAAGCAGAAACCTTTTGCCTTTCCCCTACCTGCCCCCTTCTTTCTGCTGGATCCTGGTCATGATTCCTGGAGGTGCAGCAGCCATCCTGTGAGCACATGCAGGAGGGCCACGTGCAAAAGAAGGCAGTGAGCCTAAGGAAGGTGCCCAGTCCTGGTGGCCTTAAATTTCTCATCTCCGGAATTTTCATTGTTTTTATTCTAGTGGAAGAGAAATGATTTACATTTGATTGTAAGGTTAGGCATCTTTTCCTGTTTTCTGCCTCTTGTTTTATTTTCTGTTTGTCTTTCCCTTTCTTCCTTTGCAAAACGTCTGCACTCATTGAAAATGTTAGTGCTTTGTGTGTCAAATGTGTTACGGATAGCCTTCCAAATGTGGCATTTGTTTTTTGAGTTTATGTGTGTGTTTAAATTAGAGGTTATTGCATTTTTATTTTATGGCTTCTGAATTTTGCATAATTTTTATACTTTTCCCATTCCAGAACTGTTAAAATGCTAACTCTTTTTAATAGTACCTTTATGGTTTCACTTTATTATGTTTAAATCTTGGATCCAAGTGGAATTCAATACAATGTAAAGAATTAGGTCAAGATCCAGGTTTCTACCTCCCATCACCTCGCAACACTGTCTAGGGAATAACTATCTTTGCCCAGCTATTTTGAAATGCTACCTTTATCATGTGTTAAATTCCATTTGAATTTGGGTCTTTTCTTGAATCTCTGTTTACCGGTCTGTACCTCGACCAATATATCATTATCTTAATTATTTTACTTTATAAGTTGTTTCAGTATCTGATAAGGTTACTTCCCTCATGGCTCTACTTTTTCAAAATGCTCACGGGTGAAAATAAGGTGGGTAAGTTGGAGCTGGTGAGAGTCAGAGATGGAACATTGTCCTCGAGAGAGTCAATGTGGCCAGTCGTGTGTATGACCAAGACATTCAATCAAACGGAAAAGGATGAAAGGAGAATAACGTAACAGCCTCACAAAATATTCTGTTTATTATGACGTCAGGGATGGCACAAAGGTTCTTCAACACAGGTAGCATTTTAACAAGATTCTTATTTTAGGCACTTATCCTTTTCCTCTACAATGTATTCCTGGAACTGTTTTGTAAAAAAGTCATATTTTCTCTTAATAACTCCTCATATCCAGAAACTCAGCATCAAACAGGTTATGGTTCTAATAAATAGGTCATGAAAGCCCAAACAGAAAACTTCGGATGGTCTTTAGTCATATAAAAGGGTAACATTATGTTTCAAGCCCTATTACATGGCCACGTGTGGACTCAAGATGATTCTTCTGCAGGCCTCAATGTACTGTGAAGTCTACATAAAGCACAGACCATTCTATCTAGTCTAAAAATAGCCCCACCTGTGACAAAAGGACAAATATAACATTAACAATTGTGCTTCCCTTTTTGGAATTTCGGAGAGTCATGAGGAATTTATATGTAAGATCCAAGACTCTTCTTAAAATAAGCTTTCCAAAGAAAACTGAAATGGCTCTATTTCTTCTGATAACTTTCCTTGAGACAAACAGAAGCATTCAGAATAATTCCACTGGTCTTATGGCTGCATGTGGTTTTAGGTTTTTCCTAAAAATGGCTATTACAGTATTTAAAGACTTGCTTAGGACATTAGTTTTGAGTGCCCAGAAGTATTAAGAGAACTAGTCTTTCAAATCATGCCTTTTTTTTTCATCTTTTCTGTGTAAATGCTTGATATTGGTGTAATGAATATTAAAATGAAATGTTTGGAAAAATATGGACCCAGTAAAATTTTTTTTTTTTTTCAGCTACGTTGGATCTTCATTGCTGCACATGAGCTTCCTCTAGTTGTGGCGAGCGGGGGCTACTCTTCGTTGCAGTGTGCAGGCTTCTCACTGCAGTGGCTTCTCTTGTTGCGGAGCATGGGCTCTAAGCGCACAGGCTTCAGTAGTTGCAGCACACAGCTCAGTAGTTGTGGTGCATGGGCTTAGTTGCTCTTCCTGGACCAGGGATCGAACACATGTCCCCTGCATTGGCAGGCGGATTCCTAACCACTGCACCACCAGGGAAGTCCAGAGCCAGTAAAAATTAATGCCTCTAATAAGTCAGAATTTGTAAGAGGAAAACAAGATCTGATGTAGGTGTAAAAAATGATATTATAATGGCTGCACATAGTGACTTCCTTCCAAAAAGCATAATATGGAAATAGGAGGAGGGGAGGACTTCACAGTGGAGAAGACTGAGAAACACTGCCTCAGCCAGGTGACTGACGGTCAACATCACCGGTGATTAGACATGTTGATAGTAGGTACCCTTGATATGATGTGATGACAGCAGCACTTCGCCTCTGTCTGTGGTCTTTATCCCCCAAACCCATAACCCGAGTCTCATCACGAGAAAAACATCAGACAGATCCCAGTTGAGGGACGTTCTACAAAATGCCTGAGTCCTCAAACTGTCAAGGTCATCAAAAACAAGGGAAGTCAGAAACTGTCATATCCAAGAAGAGTGTGAGAAACATGACAAAATGTAATGTTGTATTCTGGATGGCTTCTCAGAACACTGGGTAAAAACTAAGGAAAACTAGATGAAGTATGAACTTTAATAATATATTAGTATTGGTTCATGAATATGACAAATGTACCATAAAATGTTAGTAATAGGAGAAACTAGGTATGGGGTATATGGGAATTCTCTATCTTTGCAACTTTTCTGTAAACCTAAAACTATTCTAAAATTAAAAGTTTATTTTAAAATAACCTAAAAGTATTAAAAGAGGTCAATGATGGTTACAGACAAGATGACATAGACACAGTTTCCTCTATCCCTCCCAGTAAGTACAGCTAAAACCCTGGACATAATGCATAACGTTATAGGAAGAGTCTGAAAGGTAGAGAGAAGAAGGCGACTATCTAGGAATCTTGAAACTCAAGTGATGACACAGCAATGAGTTACCAGATTTTCTTTTTGCTCCCTACATATCCTGGACTAGCACAGAAGAAGCCTGCAACCCAGAAAAGCCAATATGTACAGAAAAAGAAAGAAAAAAAAAGCCCCAGTCAAAGCCTGCTCTCTCTAACTAAAGAACCAGGAAAGGAGCAGCCTATCAAGACAAACTTATTTTGACAATGTCCGCCCTACTGCAGACCAGCACCATGGGAAAAAACCCCACCCCACCCCGGAACAAACAGAGAAGGAGTGTGAGTCTAGACCCCCCCTCGCTTGGTACTGAGGGGGTGCTCCTCCCCTCCCCACCGTGCCGTCAGTGGGGAGCCTAAGCTTTCATCTCTACCCGGTGATAATGAGGCAGCATCCACTTTGCTTCACCAGTATGGTGTCAGCAGAGCCCACTAAGATAGAAGATTTAAATGAGATTCAGAGTCTTGTGATACCCCAATTGTCCAGGATACAATAGAAAGTCACTCGTAATACCAAGAATCAGAAAAAAGTCTTCAAAATAGCTAGGTTATTTCTTAAAAGAAACAATGTATTACCTGTAGGTATCAAAATTTGTGGGACACAGCTAAAGCAGTCTGAGAGGGAAACTGGTAACACTAAATGTTCACGAAAAGATCTCAAATCAATAATTTAAGCGACCATCATAAGAAACGAGAAAAAGAAAAGTGAAATAAGGGGACTTCCCTGGCAGTCCAGTGGTTAGGACTCTACACTTCCACTGCTCAGGGGCCCAGGTTCAATCCCTGGTCGCGGAACTAAGATCCTGCAAGCTGCATGATGTGGGAAAGAAAGAAAGGAAAGGAGGGAGGGAGGGAGGAAGGAAAGAAGGAAGGAAGAGAAGGAGGGAGGGAGGGAGGAAGAGAAGGGAAGGGGAGGGGAGGGAGGGGGAGGGAGGGGAAGGGAGGGGAGGGGAGGGGAGAGGAGGGGAGGGAGGGGAGGGGAGGGAGGGGAGGGAGGGGAGGGAGGGGAGGGAGAGGAGGGGAGGGGAGGGGAGGGGAAGGGAGGGGAGGGGAGGGGAGGGGAAGGGAGGGGAGGGGAAGGGAGAGGAAGGGACGGGAGGGGAGGGGAGGGAAGAGAAAAGAAAAATAAGCCTGAAACAAACAGAAGGAAGGAAAAAATGAAGAGCCAAAATTAATGAAGTGAAAAAGATAAAAACAACAGAAAGGCATTTAAACAAACAAAAAACTGGTTCTTAAAAAAAACAACAAAAAAAACTGGCTCTTTCAAAGACCACTAAACCTCTAGTAAGACTGAAAAAAGAAAAGGAAGACACAAATTGCCGATATCAAGAATAAAACACTGAATGGCTGTGAACTGGTGAATCTAGGACGAGCAAGCAGGCACGTGAGGGTCCAGGCAGGAAACCTGGAACTCCATTCCAGGTTGCATGACGTTTCTAAGTTCCTAAGCCCAGGCCTGCCTACCAGGGAAATGGAAGTCCTCGTCAGGAGAGACTGGTGGTGAGAATGATGTCCCTCACCCAATGTTCACCTCCGATCTGCCGAAAGAAGTGGCTGAACACGTAGCCAGAGAAGCAGCAGGTTGCGGCATACAAGACGGTGCCAAGTTAATGGCCCCACAAGGATGCACACAACACGCCACGCAGCGCCATGGTAATAATGCCTGCGGGGTAGTAGCGGAAAGTCTGTGTTAGGTCCCACCTATCCCCCTTCTAGCAATTTCAGAGGAATTAGCCCAGTTTCTTCCAGACCCAGGGCCTCCAGCAAAACATTCTCCCCCATCTGTTGTCCAGAAAACCTACAATAAAATATAAGCATCATCGCTAAAGCTCCTTAGGTCTTAGGTCTCCCCCTTAAGTCTGCCCCTCACCTTGGATAGAACAGAAGATCCACAAACCTCTTCTGAACAAACTACCTACTTAGTTCTACCCCTTGAGGGAAATTCCTGATAATTCTCATCACTTCACCAGTGCCAAGGCCAGGAAATCAATGTCCCACATTTCTGGGCACCCACGCCAAGCACAGCACAGAGCAGACCAGAGTATGGAGGAAAGTGGAAGACATCTGTACGGGTAGTTTTCCAGCCATTGTCACCCTGGTCAATCATCATCTCATCCAAGGTGTACTGAACTGGGTCATTTCCAAAGCACACACATGAGAATCACAGCCACAAACCCACCAGTGAGAACATAAGCACCATGGAGCTGATGCTGGAAAACCAATAGATTTCCAATGTTTGGGGAAAAAAACACCACCAGCATCACCACAACCCCTGTTACTCCAACACACCACTGAAGCCTCAGACCAGCACACGCTGTAAGTGTGGGTGAGGCGGTGACCCACCCAGGCTGTTGGGTTTGACATCCCACACCGAGATACTGGCAAATGTAATTCAGTATCTGTGGAATTCTAAGTGGAAGTCCGAGAGGTCCAAAGCCCTATCTTGTGGTTGTGTGGCAGGAAGCCACTCCCCTCCATGTAGCCCACAAAGCCATGGATTGTCAAGTCATTCACCACAAATTCAAAGCAATACAGCCTTGATGGCCTGGCACAGCTGTGCCGCCTCAAAGAGCTGGTCAGGAGTCAGACAAGGTCTCCTGAGGCATAGGCTTAAAGTAGGGTTGCTTAACCTTGGCGCTGCTGACACTGTGGCTGGATAATTCCCTGCTGTGCAAGGCTGTCCTGTGCACGGTAGGATATTTACCAGCATCCCTGGCCTCTTCCCACTAAATGCCAGTAACCACCCCCAGTGTGACAGTCAAGAATGTCTCCAGGGGCTTCCCTGGTGGCACAGTAGTTAAGAATCCGCCTGCCAATGCAGGGGACATGGGTTCGAGCCCCGGTCTGGGAAGATATCACATGCCGCGGAGCAACTAAGCCCATGCGCCACAACTACTGAGCCTGTGCTCTAGAGCCCACGAGCCACAACTACTGAAGTCCACACACCTAGAGTCCATGCTCCGCAAGAGAAGCCACTGCAATGAGAAGCCCGTGCACTGCGATGAAGAGTAGCCCCCGTTCCCCACAACTAGAGAAAGCCCACACACAGCAACAAAGACCCAACACAGCCAAAAAAAATAAAATAAAATAATTTAAAAAAGAAAAAGAATGTCTCCAGACATTGCCCAATGTCTCTTGGGGGACAAAATTTCCTCCTGTTGAGAACCACTGGGTTAGACTTTATTATGCTGGAGTCTCCAAAAAAGCAAGTATGATTTGACCTAGAGAAAGGAGAGAGGCCAGGAATAAGAAGGTCTGGAGAAGAATAAGCAATAGATCTCTAAGATAGGATTTGCTTTAAAAAAACAAAAACAAAAACAAGCATGACATGGAAGGTTAGGTGGAGAATAAAACAGCCAGTTAAGAGCTGAGAGATAGGTATAGAATGAAACAGAACTACTTAGGAGTGATATCTGGGACCTTATTATCAACAGAGAAGCTTGGAGTCAGGAACCCTGGGCTCTAATATCAGCTCTGCAATTCCCTATACATGTAGTCTTCCTACAGAAACAGACTCAGAGATACAGGAAACAAACTGGCGGTTGTCAGAGGAGAGGAGTTTAGAGGGTTGGGCAAAATAGGTGACAGGGATTAAGAGATACCAACTTCCAGTTTTAAAATAAGTCACAGGGAGATAATGTATAGCATAGGGAATATAATCAATGATACTATGATAACTGTATGGTGACAGATGGTTACTAGACTTATCATGGTGATCATTTTTTATTTAATATATTTAAATGTTGAATCATTATGTTTTACACCTGGAACTAACATAATATTGTATGTCAACTACGCTTCAGTTTTTTTGAAAAAGTATGTTTCTTTCTCAACTCAATGTAAATAATACCACTTGTCTTGACTGCCACGTAGGGTTATAGTTAGAATTCCAGTCAGGTAATTTTTCCATAAACGTGCTTTGAAACCAAAAAGAATAAAATATTGGCTATCACTACAGGCTCTGTAGAACATAAATGGATAATAAGGGAACACTATAAACAACTCTACCCATATAAATTCAACAACTTGGATGAAATTAACCAATACCTTGAAAACCACAAACTACCTAAACTCACTCAATATGAAACAGATAATATAAAGAATTGATTTGGGCTTCCCTGGTGGCGCAGTGGTTGAGAGTCCGCCTGCCGATGCAGGGGACACGGGTTCGTGCCCCGGTCCGGGAAGATCCCACATGCCGTGAAGCGGCTGGGCCCGTGAGCCATGGCCGCTGAGCCTGCGCTTCCGGAGCCTGTGCTCCGCAATGGGAGAGGCCACAACAGTGAGAGGCCCGCGTACCGCAAAAAAAAAAAAAAAATTGATTTGTAGTTTCAAAAAAACAACTTCCTATCTCAGTGGCCCCACAACTAGTTTGGTGATTCACTGAAAAGACTCACAGGACTCCATATAAAGTTATATTCAAGGTTAAGATTTATTACAGCAAAGGATGCAGTGCAGGAGCAGCAGGAAAAAGATATTCATAGGCAAAAGCTGGAGGGGTCAAATGCATACTTTCTTATCTCTCTACAGGGATAGCACAGACACACCTTCTCCACGTGCAAACTGCAGGGACATATGTGAGATGTCCTTGCCTAGGAAATTCTACTTGAGTCTTGGAATCCAACATTTTTTTTTAAATTTATTTATTTACTTATTTATTTATTTTTGGCTGCATTGGGTCTTCATTGCTGCATGTGGGCTTTCTCTAGTTGTGGTGAGTGGGGGCTACTCTTTGTTGTGGTGCACAGGCTTCTCATTGTGGTGGCTTCTCTTGCAGAGCACAGACTCTAGGCATGTGGGCTTCAGTAGTTGTGGCTCGCGGGCTCTAGAGCACAGGCTCAGTAGTTGTGGTGCACGGGCTTAGTTGCTCTGCAGCATGTGGAATCTTCCCAGACCAGGGCTTGAACCCATGTCCCCTGCATTGGCAGGTGGATTCTTAACTACTGCGCCACCAGGGAAGTCCGGAATCCAACATTCTTAAAGGGAGTTGGTCACATACCTGCCATGTGACCAAGCATGGCCCCAAACCAGGCACCAGGGGCACATCATGAATCATTACATTTACTTTAAACATGCTGACAGCCTAGTTCTTCTCAACCCACTACTTGGGGCATATAGAATAACATCTACCCATTGCTATGTGAACATTCCAGAAATGTAGTTCTCAGAGTTTGACCAAGGGTCATCACCATGGATATAGAGACAAGTGAGAAATGAGTAAAACAGACCTGCTGCATTCAACATACACAGATAGCTTCACTGGAGAATTCTACCCATATTTAAAGAAATACTAACACCAATTATACACAATCTCCAGAAAAGAGAAGAAGGCGCACCTTCTACCTTATATTATGAGGCCAGTATTACCATGACAGCAAAACCAAACACTAGAGACATATATTCCCCATAAACACAGATGTAAAATCTTCAACAGAATACTAGCAGATTGAATCCAGTGCTATATAAGAACAATTTTACATCACAACCAATGTAGGGTTAATTCCCAAAATGCAAGGTTGGTTCAATATTCAAAAACCATGCAACTAGAGATTATCATACTAATTGAAGTAAGTCAGAAAGAGAAAGACAAAAACCATATGATATCATATATATGTGGAATCTAAAATATGACACAAATGAACCTATATATGAAACAGAAACAGAATCACGGACATAGAGAACAGACTGGAGCTTGCCAAGGGGGAGGGGGTTGGGGGAAGAATGGAGTGGGAGGCTGGGGTTAGCAGATGTAAGCTTTTATATATAGAATGGATAAACAACAAGGTCTTACTGTATAGCACAGAGAATTATATTCAATATCCTATGATAAACCATAATGGAAAAGAATATTTTAAAAAGAATGTATATATATGTATAACTGAATCACTTTGCTGTACAGCAGAAATTAACACAACATTGTAAATCAACTCTACCTTAATTAAAAAAAATTTTAAATGTAATCCACCATATTAACAGGCTAAAGAAGAAAAGCCATACGATCATATCAACTGATATAGAAAAGCGTTTGACAAAATTCAACACCCATTTGTGATAAAAACTCTCAGCTAACTTGGACTAGAAGGGAACTTCTTCAACCCAATAAGGAACATCTACTAAAAACCTACAGTGAACATTATACTTAGTGGTGAAAGCCTGAATGCTTTCCTCCTAATACTGGGAACGAAGCAAAGATTTCTGCTCTCACCACTCTTATTCAATATACTGGAAGACATAACCAAAGCAATAAGGCAAGAAAAGGAAATTAAAAGCATACAGATTGGGCTTCCCTGGTGGCGCAGTGGTTGCGAGTCCGACTGCCGATGCAGGGGACGCGGGTTCGTGCCCCAGTCCGGAGGGTCCCGCATGCCGCGGAGCGGCTGGGCCCGTGAGCCATGGCCGCTGGGCCTGCGCGTCCGGAGCCTGTGCTCCGCAACGGGAGAGGCCGCAGCGGTGAGAGGCCCGTGTACCGCAAAAAAAAAAAAAAAAATTAAAAAAAAAAAAAAAGCATACAGATTGAAAAGGAAGAAATTAAACTGTCCCTATTTTCAGATGATATGATTGTTTACCAAAAAACAAACCCTCAAAAAACAACAACAATTAAAAAAAAAAACTTCTAGAACTAACAAGTGAGTTCAACAAGGTCTCAGGATACAAGATCAACATACAAAAATTACAATCATGTACACAATAATTACAAATAACACACATCTATTAGAACAACTAAAATGAAAAATACTAACAATAGCAAATACTGGAAAGAATGCAGAGAAATTGGATCTCTCCCATCTTTCCAATGGGACATTCCCTTTTGCCAGATGTCTGGGGCACTATCAAAACCAGAACCACTTTCAGCTAAATTCCCTGCTTGAGTTTTCTTATACCACCTCTGGAATGCAGATTTAGTCTACTATTCCTCAGGGAGGCTAGGTTTGGTTTACTATCTCACCGGAATCTTTTCCCTGTGCCCAAAGAACACAGGTTTACATCTGGTCTAACCTTACCCTGAATCCAAAAGTGTGTTGGGTTAGGGATAGTTGGCTTTTTCTTATCTCTCACCTTAGATGTCCCTTGGACTTTCACTTCTGTCCCTCTCAAGCCATGAGGTAAGCAAAACTGTAATTCAGTTTCATAACTGTTCCCTGCTGAGCTGGTAAATACCTTCAGGGCAAAAGCAGTTTTAAGAGTTCATTCACACACCAAAAGCAAAGGCAAGAAAAGCAAAAATAAACAAGTAAGACTACATCAAAGTAAAAAGCTCTGCACAGCAAAGGAAATCATCAACAAAATGAAAAGGCAACCTATGGAATGGAAGAAAATATTTGCAAGTCATATATCTGATAAGGGGTTAATACTCGAAATATATAAAGTACTCATACAACTCAACTGCAAAAAACAAACAAATAATCTGATCAAAAAATGGGCAAAGGACCTGAACAGACATTTCTCCAAACAAGACAACAAATGGCCAACGGGTACATGAAAAAGTTCTCAACATTACTAATCATCAGGAAAATGCAAATCAAAACCACAATGAGATATCACCTGATACCTCTTAGAATAGCTATTATCAAAAAAGGCAGAGATAACAAGTGTTGGCAAGGATGTGGAGAAAAGGGAACCCTTGTGCACTGTTTTTGGGAACGTAAATTAGTGCAGCTACTATGGAAAACAGTACGGTGGTTCCTCAAAAATTTAAAAATAAAACCACTGTATGATCTAGCAATTCCACTTCTGGGTCTTTATCTGAAAAATGAAAAAGAAAACACTAACTCAAAAAGATATCTGCACCTCCATGTTCATTGCAGCATTATTTACAACAGCCAAGATTTGGAATAACCATATGTGGTGATGGATGTTAACTATTAACTACACTTACTGTGGTCATCATTTCACGATATTATATACACATATATAGGATCATTGTGTTGTACACCTGAAACTAATATCATGTTATATGTCAAGTATATCTCAATTTTTTAAAAAAATTTATTTACCACCTCTGAGTCTGTCTTCTAAATCATGGCCTGGTAATGTTTTGCTATCTTTGTTAGGTCTTTAGTGTTTTCAAAATGCTTTATTAGATGTCAGCTAGCATTTTAGTTGCCCTCAGTGGGAAGGTTGGCCTGAATAACCTAGGAAGTGGAAATGTCCACAGCATACAAACACCCTGTTCACTCTGTTTAAGATGACCTTCTCCACCTAACGAGCATATCCTTTATGACCCAGCCAAAACTTTCTCAAGTCTTCTAAGAAGAGTTCCCAAAGCACTGCACACACTGCACCGTTACAGGCTTTGTGTTTCTCTATTGTTGGTATGAGTCTCAAGAAGTATGGTCTGTGTCTTCTTCATTCATAAATCATCAGGCACTGAGTTTGGTCGAGGACATGTAGACACGAACTTTAGTCCCTGACCTCAAAGGAGTCACAGCTTTTAAAAGAGAAATAGAGAGATTTATAATTATACATGATGGGAGCTGAGAGAGCTGGGAGCAGAAGAGGCTGCAGAAATCCACAGGAGAGACGCCTCACTGAGACCAAGAGGGTATCCCAAGAGGGATACTTGAGCTTAATCTTGAAAGACATCTAAGAGTTAATGGGCCAAAGAGGGAATTAGCCCTCAGCAAAGGGAGCTATCTGTGCAAAGGTCCAGAAGTATGAGAGATCCTGGTGTAAGTAGAACAGTTATGGGAGGTGAGACAGGACCAAGGAAATCTGAAACTGAGCAGTGTCAGGAACTGGTCTGCTGTTGAGAAGATTCTTCTGGTAGCAGGGAGCAGACAGCCCATGCAGTGCGGAGGGTAGTGACCCAAGACCAAGAGCAAGTCGATAGCAGAAGTGCTGCTGAAGTTACTAATCGTCTCTGTCCTGTATGTCAGTCTCTCCTCTGCTGGCGCTTTCCCCACTGGTACTTGACCATGTGCAGGTCTCTTTCAATTAATGATTAATGACAATAATCAACTAACTATAATAAATACATATATAAAACTGTACCCACGTGTCCTCCTCTATCTGCCACCTATCTCGTTTCTCCAACCGACTTCCTCCGTTCCCTCTAACTGAACCGCCACAGCACTTCCCTTTTTGCTAAATCCAAGCAATCCTTTTCTTACTTGACTTTGCAGCAGTCTGTGATAATATGGACCCTTCCCTTCTTAAAACTCTTTCCTTGGCTTAGGCATTCATATTCCTGGTTCTCCTCCCATCTCTTGGGCTACTCTTCAACCTTCACTTAAAAGGGTCTCCGACTGTCTCCCTAAGCTCACCTCCTTCTCACTCTCCAGTCCAAGGGAGAAACTGCTTTCTTCCCATCCTGATGCTGGTGCTGCTTGGATCCCCACACGCTGCACAGCACATCCTCCTGATTTCTAAGCCCATCATCCCCAGCATGTGGGTGTCTACTCTTCTTCCGCCACACATCCTGCCCCCTCACTCTCTGCACCCGCTCTACTTAGCAGACCTGGCGATCCTACCATCAAATATCTCTGGCATCCATTCTCCACCCTCCCTGCTTAATCCAGACCCTCCCTAAATCACTCCTCACAGGATCAATGCATCGCCCCATCTTTCCCTCAATATCATTCTCCCTTGTGCTGCCAGAGTGATTTTGTTAAGACATAAATCTGATCATGCTAGTCTCCTGCTTAGAACTTTCAACAGCTCCCTATTGCCCACTGGATGAAGGCCCAGCTCCTTTAACTTAGCACACAGGCCCTGCATCATCTGAACCCTGCTGCCTCTCTAGCCTCATCCCTCATCCCCTGCCATTCCCTGATAACAGTCCTTTATGGAAACCCTTTATGATTTATTGAGCACCTATTTTTTTTCAGGTAATGTGCATTATTTCATTTGATCCTCAAAACAACAGTATGAAATGGTTATTATTATTTCCATCTTAAAGATGATAAAAATGAGGCTAAGAGATGTTGAGAAACTCGCTCGAGGTCATTCAGCTATTAGGTACTGGACCCGGATCCAACTGGGAGCCGGACTCCAAAGTCATATTCTTAGCTTTCACCCTAAACTGTGCTTGATCCCTTTCTATGCCTGGCCAGCTACTCCTCAGCTTTCAAAACTCAGTCCTGCCATCACCTCTTCAAAACTTGGCTTTAACTTTCTTGCATTCAAGACCCCTCCCCTCTGTGCTCTCATCATCAGCATAACTGAATGAGAACACTCTGCCCATCATATTGTAATAATTGCTTTACCATTTTCCCTCACTAAACAATGACTTTGTGTTGAGAAGGGTCTGGGTTTTTCCTTATCTTTGTAGTTCTCGCACTTGACATTATACCAGGCACGTGGTGGGTCCTAAATAAAGTTTGTTGGGTTTTTTTGCCTGCGTTGGGTCTTCATTGCTGTGTGCAGGCTTTCTCTAATTGCGGTGAGTGGGGGCTACTCTTTGTTGCAGTGCGCGGGCTTCTCATTGTAGTAGCTTCTCTTGTTGCGGAGCACGGGCTCTAGGCGCGTGGGCTTCAGTAGTTGTGGCACGCGGGCTCAGGAGTTGTGGCTCATGGGCTTAGTTGCTCCGCGGCATGTGGGATCTTCCCGGACCAGGGCTCGAGCCCATGTCCCCTACATTGGCAGGCGGGTTCTTAACCACAGGGAAGTCCCCTGAATAAAGTTTTACTGTATGGAATTCCTGGCTCTGCTACTTGCTAGCTTGTGGAAACCTAGCAAAGTTATTTCACCTCTTCGTGCCTCAATGTTCTCACCTGAGCTTGTGTCTTTTTCTGGAAAATGGGTATAATAATAGCCACCATGGAGAGTTGCTGGAAGGATGAAGGGAGAATTTATCTGCAGGCCAGTATACAGTAAGTGCTCAAAAAGTAATGCCTGTTATTAGACTGTAATATACACTTTCATGAAGGTTGGCTTCCCTACCCCACCCTTAGGGCTAAACACCTTTATTAACATTTCATGCGAATCAACTGGGACTGGGCTCCTGCCCCACCAGCCCTGAGAGGCTGCAGGGTGTGTGGTCAGAGGAAAGACCCTTCCCCACACCCAGAGCTCCCTGCAGGGTTGTCAGGGCCAGCTAAGGGGGCCGCTCTGGACGCTGAGAGCTGAGGGGAAGTGGGGTGACCCAGGTCTGGCCAGAGCAGGGGAGGAAAGTTCATTGGGGCTCACAGGTCTCCAAGTCTAGCCCCTCACTGAGCACAACAACTACCACCCCGCGTGCTTCAGAAAGGGCACCGAACGAAGCCCATCTCTGTGCTCCTCCCTCCAGCCCCTCCAGACTCACCAAGTGAGGGAGCTCCCCACCCCCTGTCCCCCGCAAATCCCTGCAGCGGAACACCAGGTAGGGTTATCGGAATGGTGAGGGGCCACAGAACCCTGGCGATCATAGGAGGTGTGCAAAGACCTTTGTTTTAGTGCCTTTTGGAGTTAAGCTCCAGTATCTGAAAAACTCTCTCTGCACTCCACACTCAGAGAGAATGGCAGAAGCCATCAGAGAGGCCAGGGGTGCACAAGGCTTGCCTGGGAATCAGGTCCAGAAGGCTCTGGAACAGAACCCAAGGGAGGATTGCATTGTGCACTTACCAAGGCTTCGTAAAGAAGATTTTTGTGTAATTAGAAAAAGAAACGAGTTTTCTCATGCAAAATGACTTTTGCATGTTGTATTAGTTTGCCAGGGCTGCCCTAACAAAGTACCACAAACTGGGAAGGGTTCCCAGTTCTGGAGGCTAGAAGCCCAAGATCAAGGTGTTGCAGGGTTAGTTCCTTCTGAGGCCCCTCTCCTTGAGTGGTACGTGGCCATCTTCTCGCTGTGCCCTCACACTTCCGCTCTGTGTGTCCGTGTCCTAATTTCCTCATCTTCTGAGGACACCGGTCATATTGGCTAATGGCCTCATCGTTAACTTAATTACTTCTTTAAAGATCCTATCTCCAAATACAGTCATCCTGGGAGACTGGAGGTTAGGATTTCAACACATGAATTTGGGGGCTTCCAATTCAGCCCATAAAGCTCAGGCAATTCCACATTGAACAAAGAGCTTCCAAGCACATACAGATTTATCTAAACTCCAAAGTTCTTTGGGCTTTTCCACTGCTTTCATCTTCTCTCAGCTGTTAAATCAGGAAGAGTCCCAATGTTTTAAAAATACCTTCACAATTTTGACATTTAGGAAGGCTCAATGTCTTAGCTGGCTCTCAGATTTGCCCAGCTTGATATGATCTCATTTTTTTTCAGAGGAAGCAGCCTCTGCTCAGCTTTTAGTCACAGCTGGCCTTCTGGAACATCCTTTCTAGCATCTGAACACTTCCAAGTGGTGGGAGGGGATGTTTTCGAGACTGGAACATGTTGAGTAATCTAGCTCACGCAGACATTCTTCTTCAAGAAGGACTGAGCTACCTAACTTTTTACCAGAAACAGATGATTGTGCGTCAGAATTACTTTTTTAAAAAGCTGATCTACCACGTATCAAAAGAAATATTAGTGCATAGGAAAACTGCTGTGGACCGAGAACCAGGAGACCTAGGAGCTCTGAGAACGTTACTTCACCTCTTTAATCTTGTTTTTTCACTTAAAACACGAGTGGCTGGATTAAAGGTCTTCAGCTCATTCCTGCTATAAAATTCTAAACGTTAGATATGAAACAAACATGTAGCTCTCATCACACTGGCATCCTCCCAATTCACCCTAAAACTACAGATTAAATTCGGACCTTCGGCAGAGTTACCCAGCTACTACTCATCTCAGATATTCCTTAGCAACGCAGAGACGTAGCCCCCGGGAGGGGCCAGGTTTACAGGGCACAGCCATGACCAGGCTGCAGTGATTTAGAGCCAGCAGGCACGATTCTGTCATGAGGCCTCCCCAGTTAACCAAAACAGATTCTTCTGACTTGGCCCTCATGCTTTCTCAGTGTCTTATGGAGCCCTTCCCCATGACGTACAAAGGTCCTTGCTTTCCTATAGTTATTAGTTTTAGGATCTTTTGAAAACTATGAACCCATTCTTCTCCCCCAAATGTATTTGCATATATGTGTATACATTTTTTCCCACATACAATTTTGTGGAGTTCACGAACCCTTTCAAAGCCCAAGTGTAGATACTGTCACCTACCCCCAGGTCAAGGACCCTGGATGTCTGCTGGACTATTAGGGAGCAAAGAGGATGGTGTGTTCAGTGACCAACTTCATTCTACTCTTATAAAAACAGAGCTCAGGGTCTTCCCTGGTGGTGCAGTGGTTGAGAGTCCGCCTGCCGATGCAGGGGACACGGGTTCGTGCCCCGGTCTGGGAAGATCTCACATGCCGCGGAGCGGCTGGGCCCATGAGCCATGGCCGCTGGGTCTGCGCGTCCGGAGCCTGTGCTCCGCAACGGGAGAGGCCACAACAGTGAGAGGCCCGAGTACCGCAAAAAAAAAAAAAAAAACAGAGCTCAGCTCAAAACAGATAGCAAACTATTCTAACTATTAGAAGCATGGCTATTTCTTTGTCAAGCAATTTATGAAATTTTAAAAAATATTTTGGTTTTCAAACTATTGTACTTGTGTTTTATTTTTATTTATTTATTTATTTGGCCAAGTGGCCTGCAGGATCTTAGTTCCGCGACCAGGGATCAAACCCAGGCCTCAGCAGTGAAAGCACCGAATCCTAACCACTGGACTGCCCAGGAACTCCTTGTACTTGTGTTTTAAAAGGTGTTTTACATATGAAACTTCACTTAACAAGAATACTGATTGTGGCTATTTAGCTCAGGGTATGAATAATTCCTGCAGCTCTTGGTAGATTATGGTTAGAAATCTTTTACCTACCCCTGCCCTGCAATAAATATTTTTGCTTTCTTCAACAGTAGGTGTCAAAGCAGCTAATTTTGTTGCTCTATCATTGTGTAAGTTCATACTTATGAGGAGGAAATCACTGAAAAAGGCTTGAAACTAACGATCATTTTGCATGAATCATGCATAGTTTATTGAATAAATGAAATTAAAAAAGGGTGTTTTATACTTTTGAATAATGTCTATAGAACAATGAATGTGTGAATGCATGTGTAAAAACAATGAACGCTTTAATGAAAAACATTTACATTTAAAAATATACTTTGCATCATGTTTTGCTTAATTACTATCTTAAAGTAAATGTGACCTATGTCACCTCCTCCTATTTCCCCAGGTTACCAGAAATTGATGGTGCCTTCTCACTATACTACACAGGTTTCAAGGGAATAATTAAATTATTTAAGTGAGCTGACAACTTCCAAGCATCTTTTTTCATACTGATTTATCTACAAATAGTCACTACTTTAGTAAAGAACATTCCTATTACAAAATGACCCTCAAGGGTTTTTATTAATTAATACTAACCCAGGTCAATTTACAGTACTTGAAAGTGATAAAACTACACACTTTAAAAAAAAAGAAAAAAACTCACAACTTTCAGTGAAAGACCTGCCATAATACTCTCCTCATACACTAATTAGTTTGAATTCATGTGTGAAATTAAAGTGTAGCAACCAGGAAAATAAAGCAATGTAAGTGAGAAATCGGAATAATAATCTAGAATATTCAATAAATTGGATTATTTTTAATATCATGCTAGTATTGTTTAGGGGAGTGTGAAATAATAGAAAATAAATGTATCGGTCTCTGCCCCCTATTCCTGGCACAGAGCTCCTAAAACCCTTGTAATTTCTTAATGAAAGCACTAGGAGCGTAGGAGCATCTTTTGTTCTGATGTTTGGTGCTCGACCCTGGTTCCTGACACAGGGTTCCTAAATCCCTTGGAATTTCCTGAGTGACAGGAGCGTCTTTTTTTCTAATAGGATGACTCTTGGTGGGTTCCTGAAGGAGAGGCTTGTTACCAGAAAGACCAAGACATGATGAGAAGCCTAGAATTTTCAGCCCCACCCTCATTCTCCAGAGAGGGGAGATGGGCTGGAAGTGGAGTTAATGACCCATCATGCCTACATGAGGGCGCCTCGCTAAAAATCCCAAATGTTTGGGGTTCACAGAGCTTCTGGGTTAATGCACAAGTCCATGTGCCAGGAGGGTGGTGCACCCCCAACTCAAAGGGAACAGAAACTCCTGAGCTCAGGACCCCTCCAGACCTCAACTTACGTATCTTCTCATCTGGCTGTATTCTTTATTATATAATAAACTGGTAAACGTGTTTGCCTGTGCTCTGTGAGCTGTTCTAGCAGAGTCGAATCCAAGGAGGGACGCTCATGGGAACCTTCACTTTGTAGCCAAGTCAGACAGGAGTTACAGGTAAACTGGGGAACTATCACTTGAGACTGGCATCTAAAGTTGGGGGGGCCAGTCTTGTGGGACTGAGCCTGTCACCTGCAGGGTCTGTGCTAACTCTAGCGTCAGAACTGAAGTGAATGGTAGGACACCCAGCTGGTGTCACAGAGAATTGCTCGGTGTGGGAAAACCCCACACATCTGGTGTCATAAGTGCTGCGATTGTGGTTGTAGCATGAGAGTAAAAGAGAGACCCAACAGGAAGAGTGAGTCTTACACAGGCGGTGAGCCTGGGACTGAGATTATAGAAGAAATAGGTGACATAAGATATGAGGAAGTTATACCCTAGGTCTTCAGCAGGCGGAGAGTGATTCAAAAGTTTAGTGAAAATATTATTTCTCAACTACCCTAATGAAAGCATTATCATTTTAAAACAAATTCCATGCTAACCAGATAGGTCCTCTGATAATTGACCTGATTTCTTTGAAAACAAAAGCCCTATGTCCAGACTGGGGCTTCCCATCTTTAGAGAGATGCAGCCCTTTTATTTTCCCTATAGCCGTGTAAGCTCCGTGGCATGTTGTTGGTCAAGATCAAGAGAACAGAGATAAGGGTTTAATGATTTAAATGTATAAAACGTTTTCACTCCTATAATGTGCCAATTTGTTACACTCCCTGCTGTTCAGATAATCCTGGCAAACTATACAGAAAAAGGCAGTTCAGCAGTTGTGAGCCTGGAAATAGACAAAGTAAAGCCTTCAGATGACCATAAAGGGTCCTACTGATGAGAATATGTGGACAGTGTATCTTTCTTTTTATATATGACTGACTTATTTCACTTAGCATGCCTTCAATGTCCATCTATGTTGCCGAAAATGGCAGGATTTCATTCTTTTTTTTACAGCTGGTAGTATTCCATTGTGTATGTATCACATCTTCTTTATCCATTCCCCCATATCTTGGCTATTGTAAATACTGCTGCAATGAACACAGAGGTGCAGATAGCATTTTGAATTAGCGTTTTTGTGTTCTTCAGATAAATACCCAGAAGTGGAGATAGAAGGGTCACATGGTACTTCTATTCCTAATTTTTTGAGGAATCTCCATACCATTGAATAAAAGTGGCCAAAGTGGCCTTGTCTTATTCCTGATCTTAGAAAACAAGCTTTCAGGGACTTCCCTGGTGGCACAGTGGTTAAGACTCTGTGCTCCCAAAGCAGGGGGCCTGAGTTCGATCCCTGGTCAGGGAACTAGATCCCACTGCCACAATTAAGAGTTTGCATGCCACAACTAAGGAGCCCGCGAGCTGCAACTAAGACCTGGCACAACCAAATAAATAAATTAAATTAATATATTTTTAAAAATAATAAAAACCATTCACTTTAAAAAAAGAAAAAGAAAACAAGCTTTCAGCTTTTCACCTTTGAGTATGATTTTAGCTGTGGGTTTTTCATATATACAGGCTTTCTTATGTTGAGGTATGTTCCCTCAATACTCACTCTGTTAGAGTTTTATGATAAATGGGTGTTGAACTTTGTCAAATGCTTTCTATGCATCTATTGAGATGATGATATGATTTTTATCCTTCATTTTGTTAACGTGATGTATCTTGTTGATTGATTTCTGGATGTTGAACCGTCTGTGCATCCCTGGAATAAATCCCTCTTGATCACGGTCTATGATCCTTTTAATGTATTGCTGGCTTCAGTTTACTAATATTTTGTTGAGGATTTTAGAATCTATGTTCATCAAGGATATTGGCCTGTAGTTTTCTTTTTTTGTGGTGTCCTTGGCTGGTTTTGGTATCAGGGTAATGCTGATAAAATGTGCTGATGAAATGTAAAATGTGTTGAGAAGGTTTCCCTCCAACTAGATATTCTACTTCTTCTTCTGGCAGCTGGAATTCATTGCTGAATTAAAAACTCACTGATCCAGAAATTTCTCTTGCCTCTTTCTGATTTTTGCCTCCTTCCCTTTTCCAAATCCTAAGACCAAAGTGGTAAACAGCAAAGGCGATGTCATTCCCAGAACAGACAAGTAGGAAAATCACACCGAAATAGTTTAAGGTACATCTGTTGTTTGTTGGGGGGGGGGGGGAACTTTGTCTGTTATTGCCCTCTGAAACTCACTCATTTGGAAGAGGCACTCCAAATAAATTAAATGAAATTATTCATTGTCTAAATGAATGGCTTTATGGATAATCACCATGGCTGAGAGGTAACATTGCTGTGGTAACTACCACTGCAGCCCTGTCTTTTCCACTTCAGTGGCCTGAAAGAGTAAAGTCATTTCTCCATATGCTTACCACACCTCCCCCCATTCCTCATTTCTTTTAAAGTCTTTTTCTGCCCCTGTCACACTAGTGAAATTATTCTAAGCTCTCTAGGCTCTGATAACTATTATAAAATGTTTATTATGTGTGCCAAGTGTTTTACAATCATTATCTCATGTTCCCTCCTCATAACAGATTCACTAGGAAGGCATTCGTATTTTCATCCTGATTTTTCAGCTGATGAAACTGAAGCTTAACTAGATAAGGCAAATTGATCACAGTCACAAGTCTATAGAGAAATGAGGCTCAATTTGACTTTTCCGCTGTCCAGTGGTTCTCAAACTCCAGCGTGCATCGGAACCACCTACAGCATTTGTAAAAATACCGACTGCTGGGCTCCATCCCCAGGTATCCTAATTCCGCAGGTGTGGAGCCGGGCTCGATAATTCACATTTCTAAACAATTCTCAGGTGATGCCCATGCTGCTAATCTGGGGGACCGAATTTAAGAACCACTGTTTCGGGACTTCCCTGGTGGCACAGAGGTTAAGAATGTGCCTGCCAATTCAGGGGACATGGGTTCGATCCCTGGTCGGGGAGAATCCCACGTGCCAAGGAGCAACTAAGCCCGTGAGCCACAATTACTGAGCCTGCCCTCTAAAGCCCGTGAGCCACAACTACTGAGCTCCCGCGCCACAACTACTGAAGCCCATGCACCTAGAGCCCCGTGTTCTGCAACGAGAAGCCACCGCAATGAGAAGCCCACGCACCGCAAGGAAGAGTAGCCCCCGCTCGCAGCAACTAGAGAAAGCCCGCGCGCAGCAACGAAGACCCAATGCAGCCAAAAAAACCCAAAAAACCAAAAAAACCCACTGTTTCACACCCTTGCTCCTCAAAGTGTGTTGGAGAATCCACAGCAACGTCCTCCGGGAGCTTATTAGAAACCCAACATCTTGGGCCTTACCCTAAACCTCCTGAATCTGACTCTGCACTTTTAACAAGATCCCAGGTGATTCATGGGCACGTTGTGTGCACTCATCACATACTTTCGAGCCAAGACAGCCTCTAAAGGAGGCAACAGGTAAATTTTAATTTACAGTGGGCCTCGCTGGGGCATGGGTTAGAAAGCAGGACTTCATTCAGCCCGGGGCACAAGGGCGAGTTATGAGGTTCGAGGCTCCCAGGCCTCGGCACCGCCGCCTCCACCTCTCAGTCGCGCCGCGCCCCGCCCCTCCCGCGCCCCGCCCCTCCCGCGCCCCGCTCCTCCCGCGCCCCGCCCCAGGCTTCTCTCGGCTCCGCCTCCCTACGGAGGGCGACTACTGCGCAGAGGCAGACGCCGCGCCCTTCCCCCTCGGGGCTCCCCGGATCCTCCGGATCACCGAGCACTTCTCCTAGAGCAGCCCCTGAGGAGGTGCCTGTACCCACTTCTCCCATCTTCGGGTGCCGACCGAACCGCCACCCGGAAGTGCAAACGTCTCCGAGGTTCTTAGCGTCTTTTTTAGAACGCCTGCCGTTACTCTTTCATTCACCCCACGAACGATTCTTGGGTGTCTGCCCTTTGGCAGAGAGATGAACAAGACACGGCCCCTGTCCACATAAAGGATTGTAGGACTCGGTGATAAATGCTGTACCTCCTAGGGGCTGGAGGCGCGGGGGCCGGATAGAAGAAAGATGTCCCGGAGGGTAACGGCCCTGAGCCCGGCTGCTAGTTGCGGGCCACGTAGGGGCTCAGGTGTTTGGTGGGTGGAGATCTCCGGTTGGAGAACATTCCGGGTGGAAGAAAGGTGGCCGTCCCACGAAAACTCTTCGTGTGCAGGGTGCGTGGGTGCCTGGAGATGAAGCTGGAGAGGTAAGCAGAGGCGATCCTGAAGGGCTTCGTATGCATAAGAAATTTAAACAATGTCCTGAGTAGTCTAGACGGTATTTTAATCAGGAGACGATAAGTCTGATTTGCACTTTAAAATGCAGCTGGCAGCCAGGCTGGGTTGGAGGAGGAAAACACGTTTAGGCTGTTAGAGAATGGCGACAGAACGGAGGCAGAGATCACCTCTGCCTACGTATTTATTCGTTAGCTGTCTTTTCTCTTCCACTAAGATGTAACTTACATGGGGGAAGGAATATGTCTGTTTAGTTCATTTCTCTTACCCAGCACTTAGAAGGGTGCCTGGTACACAGTAGACCCTTAACAAATGTTGGTTGGATGGATGAATAAATCAATTTGCGGTTGATAGGACTTTCTAACTAATTAGATAGTAGATGAAAGTGGGAAGTAGAAGAGACAGATCACTGAAGATTGGAAGAACACAAGTAGTGGAACCCTGTTTAGTGGGTGTTTGCTGAGAACTTCTCCTGGGCTGACCACTGACAAGATGCTGTAAGGCAGAAGTCCAGAACAAGCTCCAATTTCTGGTGTAGTCAAGGGAGGGAATCTGCCACCAAGTACCACTTCTAGGTTTTAGTTCCACCAACAAAAAATGTCCGTTTCTTTTCTGCCCACTCACAGGACTGAATTTGAGAAGTACATACTTTGTTTTGTATTGAGTATTATCGGCCACAGACCTAGAATCCAGATGACTATGACTTTAAGGCTGTTTATTATTATATTGATGTAACGTAATATTGGTGCGCCATCATTTAATAAAACCATTCCTTGGTGCATTTTTTGTTTGTTTACCTTCGCAGATATGCAGGAATGAATTATCTTTTTTTCAATAAATTTTCTTTATTCAGCATTACATTTTTTTAGATCTACCATGTTGATAAATGTGTCTGTACTTCATTTTCAATGTTCTATATTCATTTCTATGTGTATATACCATAAAGTATTCATTCTTAAATTCATATAAAAGGTATTTGGGTTGTTTGCAGTTTGAGGGTTTTTTTTTACCCCTGTGCAAGTTTCTCACTGATGAATAGCTGGCAGTGGAATTCCTAGATCAGAGGTATTCATCTTTTTTTTTTGAATTTTACTTTTTTATACAGCAGGCTTTTTTTTTTTTTTTTTTTTTTTTTTGCAGTACGCGGGCCTCTCACTGCTGTGGCCTCTCCCGTTGCGGAGCACAGGCTCTGGACGCGCAGGCTCAGCAGCCATGGCTCACGGGCCCAGCCGCTCCATGGCATGTGGGATCCTCCCGGACCAGGGCACAAACCCGTGTCCCCTGCATCGGCAGGCGGACTCTCAACCACTGCGCCACCAGGGAAGCCCAGCAGGTTCTTATTAGTTACCTATTTTACACATATTAGTGTATACATGTCAATCCCAATCTCCCAATTCATCACACCACCACCCCCATCCCCCCGCCGCTTTCCCCCCTTGGTGTCCATACATTTGTTCTCTACATCTGTGTCTCTATTTCTGCCTTGCAAACCAGTTCATCTGTACCATTTTTCTAGATTCCACAGATATGCGTTAATATACGATATTTTTCTCTTTCTGACTTACTTCACTCTATATGACAGTCTCCAGGTCCATCCACGTCACTACAAATGACCCAATTTCGTTCCTTTTTGTGGCTGAGTAATATTCCGTTGTATATATGTACCACATCTTCTTTAAGGAATGAATATCTTCATGTCTTTTCTTTCTTTCTTTCTTCTTTTTTTTTTTGGCTTTTGTTGAATATTTTTTCCTCACAGGAGTAGATTACTAGTTAAATAATATTTTATCTTATAGCTCTTACTATATATTGCCTGATTCTCTTCCAAAAAGTTAATCATGGCAACAACAATATCCATTTATGCAACAGTTACAAATTGAGTATCTACTGGCGCTAGGCATTGAGCTCCAGGAGCATAAGATGAGCAAGATAGACAGACCCTGCCCTCCTGTCGCTTCCAGTCTAGTACAGGAGGGTGGCATTTATCAGCTCATCACACAATAATTAGAAACTAACACATAGTGTGAACTAAAAATACAGGCCGCTTGCCAAGAGGCAGAAACCAGTTTTACAACAATCTCAGCAGCACTGGTGGTGGTTTGGGGGGTTTTGTTGTCAATTTTACTACCGTATTTTACTAAAAAAATGGTTTGTCAGGATTGTTTTGCCTGTTTTGAATTAATCTGAGTTTTTCCTTCCTCATTCATCTACTGCTTAAGGGAAGTCCTCTACCACGCAAAACCAAAAAATTACAAATTTACACCTACATTTTTTAAAGATGAAAAACTAGAGAGTACTTACACACTTGTCATATCCTTTCTTTCTATTTATTCGTTAACTGACTCTTCATCGCGGAAGCTGAAGCAGGACTCGGGTTTGAATCCCAGCTCCTCCACTTCTAGCTCTGTGACCTTGGGCAGATGACTTAAGCTTTTTGAGCCTCTGTTTCCTTATGGATCAAATGGACTCATACCTTCCTGGTATGGTTTTGGACCACAGGTCATGTGTGAGCATTCCTTTATGGGGGAAAAGAAGAGACGAGAGCAGAATAAAGTCTCTGGCTCCTGGCAGATGTTATTACCACACCCAGACCAATACTTGTGTGGCTCACAAAAACGCAGGGCAAACTAAGAAAGGAAGGAGCGGGTTATCGTTTTATATTCTGGAAATGTAGGACTGGTAATGCTCTGCATCTCTACAGGAGACCTCACCTAGTCTGGATGCCAGGGAAGGCCTTCCCTAAGGAAGAGCCTTAGCGCTTAGAACTGAGGGTCAGTAGGAGCTCACCAGGTCACTCAGGGCACAAACCTATCTGTCACCCTACCTCCCTCTCACACATCCGATCCATCAGCAGAGCCTGCTGACTCTCCCTTCTGACCATATACCCTGAACCCCTTCTCCCCCACTGCTGCGGCAGTAGACCAGGTCACCACTGCCTCTTGCCTGGGCCACCACAGCAGCCACCAGAGGGATCCCTTTATGATGGATCATTTCACTGTGTTGCCCAAAACCCTCCAGTGTTTTCCCATCACTCATCAAATTAAATCCAGATTCCTTCCCAGAGTCTACAAGGCCTTACATGATCTGCCCCTGGCTACCTCTCTGCCCTCATTTTCTCAACAACCCGTGTGCGTTCCTTCCTTAAGGCTTTTGCACCTGCCTATTTGTCTGCTTGGAATGCTCTTCTGCCATTTACCTGCATGGCTCATTCACGCCCTTCAGTTCTCTGCCCAGGTGTCACCTCTCCAGGGTGGGCTTCTTTGAGCTCTCCTCCAATAGTATCCTCTTCTTTCACAATCCCTTTCCCCTGCTTTATTTGTTTTCAGAGCATTTTCAACTCCTGCCATTATTGTGTTTTTAGGTATTTACTTGTTCAAGTATTTTTTCTGTTTTCCCCACTAAAATGCAAGTTCCATGAGAACAAGAACTTTATTCGGCACTGATCCCTAGCACTTAAACAGTGCCCGGCACATAGCAGGTGCTCAATGAGTATTTGTTGAATGAATTAAGTCATGAATGAATGGATGAATGAATGAGCCATATAAACAAAGGGAGAGGGGAAAGATGTTCCAGATAGAGGGGACTGCATGTGCAGAGGGCCTGTGGCCACTGGGGGTTTCAGAACTGAAAGAAGGCCTAACAGGGAGAGGCAGTGATGGAGAGATGAGGCAGAGAGGTAAGCACAGAGCAGACTTGAGAGGACCTTCTAGGCTTCGCTACAAGATTTTGGCCTTTATTCTAAGGACAATGAGAAGGCATTAAAGGGTTCCAGATAAATTGAGAATTGTGTTTTTATAAGGTCCCTCTGACTGCTGGGTGGTAAACTGACAGTAACGGGGCAAGAATGAATGCAGGGGACCAGTGAGCTGACTGTCAGTGTCTCCCAAGGCAGAGATGACAATGGTTTGCATTTGGATGCTGCTTGAAGAAGATGGAGAAACATAATTTGGATGTAAAATTAACAGGCACTATTTCTTATCCCTGTGATCCAGGGTGGATGGCTATGCTAACTAGACCAGAGAAACACAAACTCAGACTTAGGATGTCTTCACTGGCACAGAACTGAGCCATGTGAGTAAGGCATTCCTTTTCCCCCACAAATATACATTTAACAAACCCTGATGGAGCTTTTGCCACGTGCCAGGCCTGTGCCAAGAACTGCAACAGATACAAACATGGATAAGGGGCAGCAGGCCACCCGAAGGAAGTAACATCCTGATAGAAATAATGCCCTTTTGGCTTTCTTATATTCCCTGCCTTGCTAGTAGCTGCCCTTTGTGCTCGGTCCTGTTTTCACCCATCTGCTTCGTATTCTGTACATCTTTTTACCCTCTCTGCTTACCTCAAAGCCCAGCCAAAAGTAGCAGCTCAATACATCTTTGAATGAATGTGAATTTTTCTCCTTGACTCTTATGGAGTCAGTTCCCTAAACTGCGGTTTCTCTCGAAGTTTACTGAGCTCATATCACAATAATTTCAACTGTCCAAGCCAAATAGAGAAGAATAACTTGCCAACTTAACTCACAAGGCTATTATGAGGAAAGAAAAAAAAAAAATCAAGGGGTCTTGCAAATGTGAAAGGTGTTTGAATGACAATCCCCTGCACTTGCCCTGCCGTCACTACTACTGTCGGCTTTACTTCCTGTTTATTCAACGAATATTTCTGGAACATTTACCTTGTGCTCGGAGCTGGAGATGCAGATAAAAAAGATACAGTCTCTGCTCTCATGGAACTTACATTCACATGTGTACTGGAGCACTGTGGGTCAAGGTAAAAAGAAATTTGAAAATCACTACCTACCCAGTCCCATCACTGTACAGAACACAGATGCCAGAGTGGCGGGCAGCATTTCCCCTTTCCATGCTTTGTTGCTTCTCACTGCCAAGCTCCTTATCGTCCATGACCCCACAGGGCAGGCCTTTCCCCCTTGGGTACACCCAGAGGATGCTTTATTAAATAATATTTAGAAGACTGGACCCTCTCTGCAAGCAGTGGCAACCGCTTTTCTTTAAATTCCCATTGATAGCATCCCCCATTATTATGTATTCCAGTCCTGGGTGTATAGTTAACATATCTGTTCTCTTTCCTCTTGCATTATAAGAGTCAGCCGGGGCCCTGGAAACCCTGGTACTAGTTATGATTTTCTTGCAGGCACTGAAAAATCACGTAGCCTCTAGGGTCCTAGATATCTGGGAGGGGAGAACTGGGGCGTGGGGGAGCGAGGGAGGGTTATACTGGTTCCTAAAATTATGGGATTCATGCCCAGTTCCCCACCTTCTCTTTTCGCTGTTTTCAGTCTGGGGGCTAACCACCAAGACATAGTCTCAGAGTTTAGTGAGGCAGCCTCCGTACACGGAGGCACACGCAGGGTACCCGGGAAGACGGGCTTGAAGACACGTCCGGCACCGGGTGCGGCCTGCGAGCCGTAGGCGAACGAGAAGGACCTGTTGGAGCATGCGCATCAGTGATCCCCCGCTGCCCCGCGGCGGCGGCGCGGGGGACGGGGTGGGGGCGGGCTCGCGGCGGCTACGTGAAGCGATTGGCTCTGCGCAGCGGAGGGCGATCCCGCTTCCGCCGGGCGCCGGAAGTAACTCTCCGCCCCGGTCAGTGGGCCATGGAGAAGGTGGCACAGTAGCGTCTGAGTTGTGAGCATTGCGGGGCCGGCGGCCATGGAGGCCGTGCTGAACGAGTTGGTGTCTGTGGAGGACCTACTGGTGAGGCCCGGCCCTAAGGGAGGGAAAAGGAAGATTCGGAAGGGCGGGCCCTGAGGAGAGCCCGGGTAGGGGCCAAACCCTCTTCCCAGCATCAGCTTTGCCTAGGGAAGTCGAACTACGACTCCCGGCAGCCCCTGCAGCGTCCGGCTCCTGCCCAGAGGTTCCAGTTTGCCCCGAAGGCTAATGGGAGATGTAGTTTCCTGCGCCACCACGCCTCAGCCTGGGGGCCTGGAGTTTGACGGGTGCTGAGTGCATGCAGGAGCTAGGAGGTCAGGGTGCGGGCACCCGATTTTCAGTGCTCCTAAAGTGGCAGGGGGAACACAATGACCACCTTAAACTTTCATATATTAGTCACAGTCCGGCACGGTGCTAATGACCTTTCAGGGGAGATCTCAATCTTTGTAGCTCTGGTAGGAGGTAGGCACTATTTTTATTCCCGTTTTTCAGATAAGAAAGGGTCCAGATCGGCAGGGTGGGGATGGGAGAAGCAGTCTCCAACGAGGGACTGCGTGGGCTGTTGTTGAGCAGTTCTGACAGCGTGTTTACTGTTCAGCCTTTCGGGGTCAGCTGCTCCGGGAGCGGTGCCTGGAGCCGCCAGCAGGTGGCATCTCCAGTCGGTACCACTAGGGGGAGGGAAGCAGAAGGGGGCCAAGACAGCCCGCCACTAAGAACCAGAATGCCTGGGTCCCAGAGATGGAGATGGCAGAACCTGGGGTACCACACCCCAAGACCCGCAAGGGAAATGTGGCAGAGGGGAAGATGCAGAGTAACGGGGAAAGGGACACCCAGGTCCTGCTACAGTGTGGCTTGCTCCCTTCACCTCTAAATGACTCCTCTCCTCTCCTATGGCAGAAGTTTGAAAAGAAATTTCAGTCTGAGAAGGCAGCAGGCTCAGTGTCCAAGAGCACGCAGTTTGAATATGCCTGGTGCCTGGTGCGAAGCAAATACAACGATGACATCCGTAAAGGCCTTGCTCTGCTGGAGGGTGAGGTGCTAGGCTGGCTCCCCAGCTCTCCCCTTCCCAACTGCCATCGTCCTCAACCACTGTTGGCCTGGCTCACTCCCTCCATCTCAAGTTCGGGGATCCTTTTTCAGCATGGGACCTCACAGTGCAGTCACCTCACAGTTATTTACCAGTAAACGCACTGTAACATAAGGGCTATACTTAGCCTGACTTCCACTGTACTTTTGGCTTGCCAGCTCATCGATGATGGTTTTGCCAGACAGAGTCATAGCATGTCAGTCCCCACTGGACTTTGGTGATCTGGTAGTCTAGACGTAAGGAAAGTGACTTGTCTCGGGTCACACAGCTGGTTGATTTATGGCTGAATTGGGACTAGAAGCTCCTGCTTGTGTGTCCCAGTCCCATGCTCTTTGCCCCCCACCCCCACCGTGTTGCTTATTTAGCAGCTTTTGTTGAAAACCTTTTGGGGGGGGTGGGTGTGGAAGAAGTACAGAAGACGGTTCCCAAAACCTGTGAGCACATGGTGCTTTTATGATCAGAATCCTATTTGCTGCTGGTTTTGGATGGGTCACCATTTTTCAGAGGCCACAATACTTGACCTTTAAATTCCTCTGTACCCCCTTTCTCTTGGTCAAGTAATGGTGTATAAGCAAGCACTGTACTAGCCAAGGATGCCTGTTGCAAATCCATAAAAGTAAGACTCTTCCTTAATGCAAATCATCTCCGCCTCCATTTGTCTATTTCTCAGGTTTCCTCTACAGCAGGGCACAGCTGTAGAATTGGTCTCTAAACATTGCCAGTCTAGTTGAGGAGACAGTACAGACACTTGGGAAGATGTGTAAACACCTGCAAAACCACTTAGCAGCAAATTCTAATGCAGAGTACAACTGAACACATGAGCCTCTGGGAAGTCACTGAACTAAGAGTCAGGTGGGGTCTTTCAGGGAGGGGTGACTGAAGGTGAGTTTGGAGCTGTTTTTTTAAAGGGGGAAGGAGCGCAAACTGATTTTGAACACAATTCTGTCAGCAAGCTGCTGCAGTTAAAATACACAGCAGATGCCACAGCTGAGTAGAGATGCCTTTTGGCTTCTCTGGTGCCTTGATTTCCTTTCAGTTCACTTGGATGAACCAAAGTTGACTGTAGTGTTGATACCGGGGTGTGGATACTGGGGCATTGGGGCAGCTGGGGTTCATGCTGCCCCAGAGCTCTGGCTGGGAAGCCCGGAGTGACCGGAGCCGAAATGGAGGCTCAGGACAGTGACTTTCTCCCAGGATCTTATAGGTATTCAGGGAGTGGAGGGGGTCTCTGGGACACAGGCACTAGGAAGGGAGAGAAGGGGTTTTTACCCTCTTCCCTCCCCCCCTCCCTAGAGCTGCTGCCCAAAGGGAGCAAAGAGGAGCAGCGGGATTATGTCTTCTACCTGGCTGTGGGCAACTACCGGCTCAAGGTAAGGCGGAGAGCTCCTTCAGCCCTTCCACCCCCCCTAGCTGGCCGAGCTCCCTCTCGTCTCTCTCTCCCACGTCACAGAGGTGCAGGGTGATAGCAGGATGCTGAGGGAAGGTGAGAGACAGAGGATCCGATGCCGAGGGTGTGGGGAGCAGTGTGACGTCAGCAGTGGGGTGCAGCCCCAAGCCTTGGGCTGTTATCTCCCTTGGCTTATCAACCCCACACAGTTGGGGTGGTTTGTGGACTCTACTCCACTGGGTGGGGCTGGAGGGAGGGAGGGGGTGGAGGTAGAGGGAAGAGCCCTGGGGCCAGCGGAGGGAAGGCCCTTCTGATGGGTAGGAGGAGGGATAGAATTCTGAGGGGGGTGTGTCATTCTCCCTGAGTGTAGGAATATGAAAAAGCCCTAAAGTATGTGCGAGGGCTGCTGCAGACAGAGCCGCAGAACAACCAGGCCAAGGAACTGGAACAGCTCATCGACAAGGCCATGAAGAAAGGTGAAGGCCGTCCTCTCTGCCCTTCTCCCTCCGTCTCTGTCCACTCCCCACCCTCGTGTCTCCCTGGCCCCCAGCATCCCCAGGTGCCTCTCAACTGTTAAGTCCTCCTCCTTCCCTCGTGCCTGGGCCCTCTGGTCTCTCTTCAGATGGTGCCTTCCAAGCAGTTCCTCTCCAAACCCCCTTCTTTCTCCATCCCTCAGGGGTCCCTCACCCCATGACTCCAGATATAGAGGCACATCCTCTGTTGAGGAGCGGTGGGCAGCAAGATGGTGGCCGAGGTCCCTGCGGGGACTAGGTTTTTGGACTCGTGACGGTCTCCCTTTTCCTCTCCCCAGATGGTCTAGTGGGCATGGCCATTGTTGGAGGCATGGCTCTGGGCGTGGCGGGACTGGCTGGACTCATCGGACTTGCTGTATCCAAGTCCAAATCCTGAACGAGACAGCGTCTCTGCCTCTGCCTGGGGACAGACACGTGGAGCCCATGGAGGACACTGGAAGAGAGGCCCACCCATCCTCACCATCCCTTTCTTCTTCTGCACCTGTCACTGTCCTCTGTGACCTTCAACCTCCTCTCCCCTGGGACCTGTCCCCTAGCCCCAAATCATGTGTTTTGGGATGAGTGTAAATAAAATTGGGCTTTGGCTTGGGAACCTCTGTGTCTGTGTTGAGGAAGGGGCAGGTTCTGTTGGGCCCAGGGGTGGGGGTCATGCATGGGCCTTCCCTCTCTGTGCCCTCCTACTCCTGCCCCCCAGGCTGGTGTGGGGTTCTCCTTTGTCCGCTGAGCTGCCCAGCCCCTACACGCTTCCTCTCCGCCCCCCCCCACCCCGCCCAGCCCAGCCCAGCCCAGCCACGTCCTTGAGCAGTGGCAGGCAGCATAGGGGCGTGCCCTTTGCCCGGATGTAGAATCCTGAGAAAAAGCAGTGACCAGAGGCGGAAAGGGCAGAGCTGAAGGGACACCATCTCCTCTGACCCACTCAGCTGCCTCTCAGCGTGTGGAGTTTTCCACACCAGGGGGGCCCCCACTCAGTTTCCTCCAAAACCTCCACCCTTCCCTCCCTTTGTCTTCCTGCGCCCTCCCCTTCCTCCCCCCGATCCCACTCCTTAGAGGAGAGGGGCCACTGGTTGGGGGAAGGAAATGGGCATTTGGCGTGGAGTCGGCAGAGGTCTTGGGAGAGGTCAGGAACCCAGGACATCCCAGTTGCAGAAGGAAGGTCGGGACCCAGTCCCCACACAGCCTGCTTTGCCCAACACCCGGCCGGTGCCAGGCTCAGCACGGGCCTGCCTTGCTTCACTGCATTGCTTCACTGCATACTTCTCGTTCCTCAGCCCAGCTTGGGGGGGATTGGGGCGGAGGCGCCCGGGGGAGCACAGAGGAGCCTGACACGGGGAGGAGGGGATGGGGGACTACACCTCAGCGCAGTGATGCCCATGTGACCGCCTGGGTGTAGGACGGGCCCCTTGGACTGAGCCCCAGCCTCACTTGCCAGAAGAGAACCAGAGCTGCCCCAGCCGTGGCCTTGGGGCAGGAACTGAGACCATCTGTGCCGGGCCAGGTGCTCAGCCTCGGTTTGGGGTGGGGACCCAGAGGTTTCTAATCTCTCATAATTAATAGAGCTGGTGACAGTTCTGATAACTCTTTGCTTTTTAGTTTATCAGAGGATCACGTCCCGGGCTTGTGATTTAGGCCCCTTAGCAGCAAGATCAAGCTTCTTGCCGAGAGTCAAAGATCATCCCGACAAGGGGGGAACTTCAAGTTCGGGAAGTTGAAGTTTGGGGGAAAGCAACCTCCTTTGGCCTCACCCTGGCCCTTGGGCGCCCAGACCCAGGGCATTCACCAAGTGTCGAGTATCGAGCGATTCATACTTGCGGGGAGCTTTGATCTGTAGTCACGATTCTTGTGAAGTGAGAAGTAGTAGTTCTAGTTCACAGAATCAGAAACAAGCTCAAGGGGCTCAAACTTCATGCCCACATCCCTTTGGTAAATGATGGACCTGGTTTGAATCCAGGTTGGTTGGATTCCAGAGCCATGGGTTTCTCCCAGATTCCCCATCCCCTTTTCGACCTTCATCTTCCTTGGAGACTCAACGCCTCAAGCCCTAGCTCTTTGAGTTTCCTGAATTGTTCTCACCAACATTCAGAGAGGGTGGCTCCGCTCCCTTGGCCCTTCCCCACTGAAAGGTGCAGGGGACCTGCCTGTGGTCAGTCTCCGTCTCTGTCTCTTGTCCCTCTTACTCCATTCTCTGGCCCCCGATTAAAGCTGAGTCAGAGGCGGATGCTTCCCCTCGGCTCCCAGTGCCTCCCGTGGGAACCCTTCCTTGGCGGCATCCGTTAGTCCCTCCCCGGTAAGTCCTCTCCCCACACCCTCGTGGGGCGGGGAGCCCAGGGCAGCCCAGAGACGTGGGGGAGGGGTGGACTTTTGGCCCGTTTCGTTTATTCCGTCCATCTCCTCTTCAACAGCTGCCGTGCACTCTTGTCTCACTCCTCTGACCGACCTGCAGGGAAGCGGAGAGACCCAGAGAGAGGGAAGAGACCAACCAGAGACAGACCTGGGCCAAGGAAGAGGCAGAGGCTGCAGGCTGCCTCCCTCTCTCTCCCCAGCCTGCCTTAACCGCCGTCCTTAGCCAAAGCCCCTTCAAGTTCCCCTGGGGCTCAGCCCCTCCCCTTCTCTGGGGCCCCAGGCTCCCCCCGGGGCCTGTGTCCCACCATGTCGGTGGCTGTGGAGATCTTCGGCTTCTTCATCGCAGCCCTGGGGCTGCTGATGCTAGGGGTGACCCTGACACACAGCAGCTGGCGAGTGTCCACCGTGCACGGGAACGTCATCACCACCAGCACCATCTTCGAGAACCTCTGGTACAGCTGTGCCACCGACTCCCTTGGAGTCTACAACTGCTGGGAGTTTCCGTCCATGCTGGCCCTCTCTGGTACGGGGTGGGGAGAGCTGAGGGGAGCAGAGGGAGGCGGGAGGTTGGAGAGACCCCGGCAAGGGTGGGTGCTGCCTGCGGTCTGACCTTGGGCGCCATACAGATACGGGAGGCCCAATCCAGCTGGGAGACCTGAGTTCCTGAAGCCGGGAGTGCCGGGGGCAGCCCTCTGGAACTGCAGTGGAGGCCTCACCACACGTGGCCCCCTGCTCTGACTTGACCCTGTCTTTGTGGCTACAAGTGCAGGCACTGGGGCCAGAGTGCCGGCTTCAGCACCTGCCTTTGACTAGCTCTGTGCCCCAGGCAGGTGACAAAATGAGCTGCATTTGACCCATCTGTAAGATTACGGTCATAATGGCACTGGTTCACCGGGTGGTCGTGAGGATTATATGCGATAAAATGCGCAAAATGTTAATGTGATGTGAGCATCTATATTCGCTCAATCAAATTCAGCATTTCAGTTTCAGGGTGGGAGTGCTGGGGCTCGTGGGGTGAAGAGGAAACCTCATCTTGGATTCTTGGGGGGTGAGATACTTAAAAGTCTCCGTAGCTTCGCCAGGCTTCCACTGGAGCATTGGTCTCACCTCCATGGTGAGTTCTAAAGGACTGTTTTAAAGGGAGTCCTCTTGCACATCTCAGTGTCCACTGTAAGCAGGGGTGTGTGTGTGTATGTGCTTGGGGTTCTTGGGTCAACGTACTTTTTTGAGCTTCTTGGCGGGCTGGAGCCTACAGCTCTTTTGGCCCAGAAAGTTCCTCCGTGGTGGCTGAAGCATCGTCCTGCTCCCTGCTCACCTATGAGTAGCACCCACATTGTCCCCCAGGAGTCCTTCAGTCGGCCCCTCGCCAGGCCAAGAGGGGATGACAAGAAGCCCTGTGCAGTGCAGCTCCCGTGCCCTCACTGGGTGCTCACGAGGCGTCATGCTTTTCCAGGCCCCCTGCTGCAGGGGCCAGGTGGTAGGGGAAAGAGCCGAGGTCAGCATGCCACGAAATCGCCCCCGTGTATGTCAAAGGTGCTCTGAGCCGTTAGGGAGTCCAGGTGGGTCTCTCGTGCCCCCACTATTACCAGAATCTCCTGAGGCAGCTACAGGGGCTTCATGCTCTCATCCCATCCAGGATGCCCGCCACCCCCCCCCGAAAAAAGCCCTCTGTAAAAGTTGAGTACAGTCTGGGCCAGACACCCAGAACGCTGGGTGGCCAGAACAAACATTGGCGGCAGCCACTCAGCAGCCCTGGCCACCCCCTGACTTACCCCTCAACCACACCACGGTGTAAGGAGGGGCCCCAACTTGGGCTGCTGCTTGAAACCTCTCGTGAGTGTGCACGAAAGACAATGAAAGACAGGGGTGCGAGGGTGTGCTGAGCGGGAGGGCAGAGAGCGCAGCTGCCCAGGCTGAGGTTCCAGGCATTGTGCCGCACGCTTCACATGCGCCATTTCAGTGCTGATAACAGCCCCGCTGTTGGCAGTGTTAGTAACCTCATCTTCCAGAAGCTGGAAGACTGCAAGGTGTCCTGCCCAGAGCCACACAGGTGGTAGGGGGGCTGGAATCCAGACTCGTGTGTATCACGAGCCCGCTGATACTTCCTTCCCAGGCTGGTTCTGGTCCTGGGAAGGTTCCTATCAATTATTCACCTCGCAGCCACCCAGCCCATGCTCTTATGGGCCCTTCAATAATCTCTCTTTGTCTACGAGAGCTACCTGAGGATCCGGAGCTGGTCTGCCCCAGGTGGGGATGGCTGGATGGATGGATGGGGAGAAGGTGGGAACTCCGGAAGGAGCGGCTGGGAATAAGAAAATGCTCCCAGAGAACTCTGTCGCTCTTCCCTGCTCCCCAACTCTGGGCCGCTTCACATCCTCCTGGCAGGGACCCAGCCTTTCCCCTTCAACACAGGTGGCACTGCCCCACCCGGTAAAGGGGTGCAAGGTTCTTGGGAGTGCTTGGCAACTATCAAAGACAGAGAAGGAGGAAGGGGGGGCCAGAAAGGGAGCAGCCTTCTTCTTGGAGTTTGAGAAAGGGGAAACAGGCACTGAAAGCATGTGCGCTAGACTGACCTGGATTGGTCCTAGGCCCAGGTATCCCACGTTCCAGATAAGAAACTGCCCTTTACCCAGTGACCCATAGGTCACTGCTGCCCCCTATCGGTCACTCCAGGAAGAGGCTCAGTTCAGGATGTCGGGCACTGCGCTGGGCACTAAATGGGACCTAGTAGATGTGGGGAGACGGAGGGGGTGCTTGGGTGCAGTGTCTGTAATACCCAGCAGAGCACGGCGGTTCTCAACCAGGGGTGATTTTTTGACGATGTCTAAACATTTTGATTGTCCTGTTTGGGGGGATTGCTACTGGTGCCTAGTGGGCAGAGGCCAAGGATGCTGCTAAACGTCCTACAATGCAGAGAATGCCCCCAGAACAAAGCATTATCCGGCCAAAGCGTCAGTGGCGCCAAGGAGAAGCCCTGTAATGGAGGTAGAGGCGAAGTGCGCCTACGCAGGCGGGAGGGTCAGGCGGCGCTGAGCCTCGTTGGCACTGAGGTGAGCTCCTGGGATGGAGGGGCGTGTGACCCCTCGGCCTGACCCCTTAGTCTGCATGGGGCCTGAAGGACAGGGAGAGGACTTGAGGGCTTTTAGGGACTGAGGCCTGAGCAGATTGTATAAGGGGCTGCCTGTCGTAGCCGGGAGAGCAGATGGAGGGGAAGGGGCCGGCTCCGGGACCCATGGCTGTGTCCCACCTCCCTAGGGTACATCCAGGCCTGCCGCGCGCTCATGATCACCGCCATCTTTCTGGGCTTCCTGGGCCTCTTCCTAGGCATGGTGGGGCTGCGCTGCACGAACATTGGGGATCTGGAGCCCTCCAGGAAAACCAAGCTGGCGGCCACCGCAGGGGCCCTAAACATACTGGCTGGTAATTGGGGGCAAGTGATGGGGGGACGCTGTGCCGTGGTGGGGGTGGGGTGGCCCGTGGCCCAGACTGCAGGGTTGCCTCACCTTCCCCTTTGCATTGACACCTGCCCTCTCTCCCAGCTCACCCCACTCTCACCCATACTCACCAGATCCCTTGGTTACAAATCAGTCCATCAGCAATGTTTCTTGAGCCCGCACTAGGAGCCAGGCAGTGGGAGGGACTCCAAAGGTGAGAGTTTCTGCCCTCCAGAGCTTACAGCCTGGATGGGAAGACCAGAGTTAGGACATGCGTGCGCGCGCGCGCGCGCACACACACACACACACACACACACACACACGCTGTACAGAATAACAGTACCATGTGAGTCACCATCCCTTTTCAATTTGCAAAACATTTCTGCACACATCAGCTCACAACAAGCCTGTGAGGCAGGGCAGGTCTTGTCCTGTTCTCCAGATGTGGAAACAGGCTCAGAAAGGCCAGGTGGCTTGCTGGAAGACAAGCCCCAGGGGGCGGCCAGGCTGGACCTATTGTCCGGGGGCCCGGCTGGCTTCAGGCCTTCATGCACCGAGCGGTGAAGACCTGGCACAGCGCTGAGGGCTCTAGGAGGCCAAGGAAAGGGGGGTCAGGGCAGGCAGGGCTGATGGGGAAGACTGCTTGGGCTTTTGAGGATGGGGAGGACTTGGATGAGCAGATTCCCAGCGAGGAAACTGTGGTCCAGGCGCTAGAGGTAGGAATGCCAGGGCAGATCGGGGATAAACAGGGGGAAGAGGGGCTGAGGAGCAGAGTGGAGACCACAGGAGAGGTGGGCTGCGGTAGGGTCCTGGGGGCTGGATCGAGCAGCCTGCAGTTGACGTAGGAAACATAGGAAACGGAAGAGTCATGAGCTGGAGAGGGGAAACGAAAGGGATCCAGTGAAACTTGCTCTTGGACTTGAAGCCCACGTCCTGCTCTCCGGGCCGCCCTTCCTCCACAGGGCCTAGTGCGGTTCTCCTCTCTCTCCCCCAGGTGTCTGTGGGATTGTGACCATCTCCTGGTACGCCTTCCACATCACCCGGGACTTTTTCGACCCCTTGTACCCCGGAACCAAGTGAGTGTGGGAGCCCCACCCACGGGGGTAGTGGGTGGGCCTCTGCCCCACCCTGAGCTAGCACCACCTGCTCATCGTCCTTGTCCCCAGGTACGAGCTGGGCCCCGCCCTCTACCTGGGCTGGAGCGCCTCCCTGCTCGCCATCCTGGGTGGCATCTGCCTCTTCTCCAACTGCTGCGGCTCTCGGAACCAGGACCAAGGCGCCAGGTAAGGGAGGGCGTGCCGCGAGGGGCGGGGCGCGGGGCGAGGGCTGCATCTCCCTCTGACCCGGGTTCTCTCCCCTGCCAGCATCCGGCTTCCGTACAAGGCCCCGGCAATGCCCGCCAAAAGCCTCGCTGCCCGCCTGCCCACCTCGGCCTCGGATGAAGAAGGCGACAGCAGCTTTGGCAAGTACGGGAAAAACGCTTACGTGTAGGTGGCCTGGCCTGTGGACCCCATTCCCTTCCCACTGCCCCCAGTGGAGAGGGGTCCCCGTAAACCCGGGGCTGCAGGCGCAGGACCCTGCTCGCGGTAACAAGCTCAGGGCCAAGCCACGCTTCAGGCTCCGCCCCGTGCCCGGAAGCCGCGCCCAGCTCTGACCTCAGGCTCCGCCTTCCCTGTTGGAGCTCCGCCCTGGTCACGCCTCTTTCGTCTGGCCCCCTGGATCCTCTCAGGCCAAGAACAAGCTTCCTCAGAACTCACCTCTGGCCCCTGAGGCTGGACCCCTCTTAACCTTCTGAGTCTGGGTTCTGGGCCGTTAAGGGGGCGGAGGCGTCCCCGAGTGTTTGTGGTCTGTATAAATACTTGCATAAATAAATTTGTATTGCGAACTGTTCAGGGGTTGAAGGTGTCATGAGGCAGCTGGCCCAGCAAGGGACCCTGGGTGCCGCCTCAGTTCCTGGACCCCAGGCTGTCACCTGTTCTCCTCTCCATCGCCTTTGGACTGTCCCATCCAGCAGAAGAGGCGAGGAGTGGCAGGTGATTTCTAGACTGTGGCACTGTCACAACTACCGATAAGGGCCATCAAGGAGCAGAGAAGGAATATCCAGCTCTAGGAACCGGAATAGCAGAGATACCCTCTGGCCAGACCTTTCTCACAGCTGTACAAGGAGACAGTTGGTCTAGAGCAGAGTTTCTTTACCTGGGCCTGAGAGTGGATATCAGAAACTGACAAGCCCTTTGAAACTGTGTCAAATCAACCAGGCCTGGTGCAAGTACAGTTTTCTGAGGACGGTTCAATAACTTCCAGAGGGACTTCCCTGGTGACGCAGTTAAGAATCCGCCTGCTAATGCAGGGGACACGGGTTCAAGCCACGGTCCGGGAAGATCCCACATGCCGTGGAGCAGCTAAGCCTGTGCACCACAACTACTAAGCCTGCGCTCTACAGCCCACGAGCCACAACTACTGAAGCCCGCGTGCCTAGAGCCCGTGCTCCACAACAAGAGAAGCCACCGCAATGAGAAGCCCGCGCACCACAATGAAGAGTAGCCCCCGCTCGCCGCAACTAGAGAAAGCCCGTGCCCAGCAACAAAGACCCAACTCAGCCAAAAATAAATAAATAAATAAATAAATTTAAAAAAAAATAACTTCCAGGGCTTCCCTGGTGGCACAGTGGTTGAGAGTCCGCCTGCCGATGCAGGGGACATGGGTTCGTGCCCCGGTCCGGGAAGATCCCACATGCCGTGGAGCGGCTGGGCCCGTGAGCCATGGCCGCTGAGCCTGTGCGTCCGGAGCCTGTGCTCCGCAATGGGAGAGGCCACAACAGTGAGAGGCCCGCGTACCGAAAAAAAACCACAAAAAACAAACAAAAAAAACACAATAAAATAAGGCACAAATGAACTATCTATAAAACAGAAACAGACTCATAGACACATGTACCGTTTTCAACACTATTTTCTTCTTTGCTAGAAGCTACAGCAGCAAGACCGGGGCCCTGCCCTCAGAGAACTCACAGGCTGGGAGCAAACAGAAATGCAGACAGCTAGTTACCATGTAATAGGCAAGGTGCTAAGGCTACTCCAGGAATCTTCCAGTTTTTGAGGAACTAGCTATGAGAAACTCAGCAACAAACTGCTTTAGGTCTTGGGCAATGATGTCAACAGCTGAGTACTTACCAGACGCCAGGCACTGGGCTTGGTACGGTCTCATTTAATCCTCACAATTTCTGGGAGGTGGCTGTAACAGAGTCAAAGAGGCAAAGTGACCTGTCCAAGCTAGTAATAATTGGTAGTACAGTAATTAGTAAGTAGTGGGCCCAAGGTCTGAGACTGAAGACCCAAATGGCCTGTTTCCCAGAATCCCTGGCTCTCCAAACTAATCCATGTCAATTATTATTATTAATAATATTTTAGTTAGTTAGTTAGTTAGTTGTGCCAGGTCTTAGTTGCGGCAAGTGGGCTCCTTAGTTGCAGCTCATGGGCTCCTTAGTTGCAGCACATGGGCTCCTTAGTTGCGGCACATGGGCTCCTTAGTTGTGGCATGCAAACTCCTAGTTGTGGCATGCATGTGGGATCTAGTTCCCTAACCAGGGACTGAACCCAGGCCCCCTGCGTTGGGAGTGCAGAGTCTTAACCACCGCACCACGAGGGAAGTCCCTAATCCTTGTCAATTAAATTTAAAGCTCATTGAGGTCTTTAGGTGGGAGCGCCCCAGTCTTCAGCCTTCCAGATCCTAGCATTAACCTCTTCTGCCCCTGCGGGCCCAGGAAGGGTCTGTGCTGCCCTACCACATGACACTGGATCTAGAAGCTTCTAGCCTCTAGAAGCTTTGGCATAGTGTAGATTCCCCAAAGACCAAGGTGTTTCCCAAGGTGGGGACCAAGTCTCCACTAGTACACAGGAGCTGGCAAAAATTGCTCAAGGTTTCCCTTGAGGAGTTAAGGTTTCAAATGGGGTTCTGGAGATCTTTCCTAGAGAAGTTCAATGAATGACTTGGGGACCCAATCAGCATCAGAGCATCAGGAGCCCCTGGGGTCTGGCTCTGTCCTATCAAGGTCAGTGGGGGAAGACTGAGTGTGTCACTGAGTAGACAAATCTTACAGCAAGCAGAACCTCTGTGATTCTTTTTATAGCAACAAAATAGGAAACAAAGTCAGTAAATTTAGGAAATAAACCAAAGAGATTGTGCTGACTCAGTGGAAATCTGACAGGAATTCCGACGCAGGTGATCACAGTGCAGCACAGAAGGTGTTTCTCAGCCCAGAAATGGCCTTTTTTTTTTTTGGCCATGCCTGTGGCTTGTGGGATCTTAGTTCCCCAACCAGGGATCGAACCCAGGGCCCCGGCAGCAAAAGCACCGAGTCCTAACCATGGGACCACCAGGGAATTCTATTTACTTTCTTGACGATACTTCTCGGTGGAGAGAAAAATAGAAAGGTTAGGATCTAGGAAAGTTTCCCTTCCTGAGAGCAAGATAATTAATCTAGGCCAAGAGTTCGCAGCCAGCAGACTGAATTCCTGATGTCCCAGTTACTATTGCTGTATAACCAACCATCTCAAGGCTCCAAGGCATAAACCATTTTATTATACACAGAGATTCTGCAAGTCAGGAATTTAGACAGGACACAGCAGAGACAGCCAGTGTCTGCTCCACGATGTTGAGGACACGGCTAGGAAGACTCAAATGGTTGAGGGTAACTTGATGTCTGGGGGTTGGAATCATCAGGAAGCATCTTCACTCCTATGATGGAAGCCTGGGCTGGGATGGCTTGAAGGCTTGGCTCAGCCGGACCCGTCAATGGGAGGACCTGCACGTGGCCTCTGGGTGTAGCTGGGCTTCCTCACAGCATGGCAGCTTCAGGATGGTTGTGTTTCTTACATGGTAGCTGAAGGCTCCCAAAGCAAGTGTCCTGGGGACAAGGCAGAAGCTGCACTGCCTTCTACCACCTTGCCTTGAGTGTCATGTGATCACTCTTCTACCACTTTCTACTGGTCCAAGCACTCATAAGCCTGCCCAGATCCCAGGGGAAGGGGACCAAGCACCACCTTTTGATGAAAGGATAGTAAAAAATTTTACAGCCATTTTTCAAAACCACCACACTGAGGACTGTCTCTAAACCCTGTCCTCACCACCACTGAACACGAAGATGTCACCAACACCACTTGCCCAACCAAGTCTCCAGAGGAAGGGCAGGAAGCTCCTCAGGAAGACACTGGGAATATTTGGGCCAACCCCAAGGAAGTCCCCAGTAGTGGGGAGAAGAGCCTAAGACGTTCCTTAACGCCAACTTGGCTGGATCTCATTAATATCTTACTGAAGTAATTTGTGCAACAAATATTTCCTAAGCACCTGGTTGGCTATGTTGCAACAGGGTACGGGGCCTTAAGACAGCAACTCCAAGGCACTTAAGAGCTCACAGCTTGCAATCCACTTAGAGAAGGTGTGGGTGTAAGAAGCTCTAATAGCACAGAAGTTACAGCACCCAGGGCCACCGAGAACAGGGGCCTCTATACCGTGAACTTCCTGACGCTTCCCAGAAACTTCTGGGTTCTCTCTGCTGCTAATAATTTCACACACCACAGCCCCTGGTAAGAGGGGCTTCCTAAGGACAAGTGCTGCCTCAGACAGGCAGCACCAAGAATGAGGTCCCAGTCTCTCCCATCTGGTTAAGAACCAGAGGACAAAGACAGTGCTGGTGCCTTCTGTGGCGCCTTCTATACCCCCATCCCCACCCCTCCCCTCACTCCACTTCCCCATAACCAGTCCTGGGAGCCAGCGGTACTCAAAAGATACCCGGAGGAACTATAGAAACAAAATTTAAAAAAAAAAAAAAAACAACTAAATCAATAACCCAAATAGTGACATAAAGCAGCCAAGGGGCTTCCCTGGTGGCGCAGTGGTTGAGAGTCCGCCTGCCGATGCAGGGGACACAGGTTCAATCCCTGGTCCGGGAAGATCCCACAGGCTGCAGAGCAACTAAGCCCGTGCGCCACAACTACTGAGCCTGCGCTCTAGAGCCCGTGCTCTGCAATAAGAGAAGCCACCGCAACGAAGAATAACCCCTGCTCACTGCAACTAGAGAAAGCCGGTGCACAGCAATGAAGACCCAACGCGGCCATAAATAAATAAATAAATACATTTATACATATAAAGAAAAGAAAGAAGCAGCCAAGAAATGCAAAGACCTGGGGGTGGCAGGAGAATGGGACAAAATCTCTCACGGTCAGGGACCATGAGGGGCAGACAGCGGGAGTAGGAAAAGACACAGAGCAGTGAGTTCGAGAGACAGGAGACCCATCAGCCTCACCCCCAAAACCCCACAGGACCACACAGGCAGGCTCCTCCTCGCACAAGACCTTTTATTACAACAGCGCTCTGAGGGCTCGGCCCACTGCCCTGCCACAGTCCCTGGGAGCAAGACTGGTCTTCCCTGGAGGACAGGACACGAGCTTCGTTGGGCTCCTCTCTTGGTCCAGGGGGAGCGCCTTTCCTTTCGGTGATGCCCTCTCCGAGGCCAGGTGATGCAAGGCCTTCCTCTCTGCGGACGCCTAGGGTCATACAGTCCACTTCAGGCACCTGCAAGGCAGAGGAGGCCCAGGATGAGCAGAGGGTCCAGGAGGCTGTGGGGGGAGGAGGGGGAGGGTGTGGACCCGGGGGAGGCCCCTCTCACCTGGTCTCCTGGTGGGTGCCCAGGCAGCGCACAGTACAGTACCGGGCGCCACAGCTGACACAGGTGTAGGGGGAGGGGAAGCCACAGACAGCACAGAAGGGGCGCTGGGGCCGGGATGGGGGTCCTGCACAGGCCGTCAGGTAGTTGGGGCCCTCAGCCACACTCAGGTTCTGCAGAGACAAGGGGGCTGGCCCTGTGACCCCTCTGTCCCCTTGCAGGAACACCTGCCGGGGCCAAGGATGTCTGCAGGTGCATCCCTGCCCTGTGGGGTCCTCCCCAGCCAGCTCCTCTCACCTGCTCCTCCAGCAAGGCCTGAAAGTTTTTTCGGAAGCGAAGTTTAAAATGATCACCTCGAGTTTTCTTCTTTTTCTTTCCTAGAGGTCAAGAGCAATGAGTTACTTGGCACGTGCCAAGGAAGACACTGGTTCTTTGCTTCACCGTTCCGATCCCCCATGTCCATTCATTGCCCAGGTGCCCACCTGGGTTCTAAGCCGGCCTCTCTCTACCACCCTTCCCTGCCCCCCACTTCTCCAAGCCAAGCCTTCCTCCATCTCCACCCTCCCTATATCTAGAGCTTTGTGTCCGAGCTCAAGGGATCTCAGAGCTCATCAGCTCCCGCTTCTTCATTCTATTGATACATACAGGAAAGGAAACTGAAGCACAGAAAGGGAGAGCAGCTGGCTCAAAGGAGCCAGAGGAGCTCCTGGATCACCCATCCCCCAGCCTGATGTCCTTACAAACCCTGACCAGGGCAGGCTCTTCCCTCCTCCTGCAGCCTTGTCTCCTGGCACCTGGCCCCCGCTTCCTCCTCCACCCGACTCACCAGTGTCTGCATCATCATCAAACTGAGGCAGCCGCTTGCCGAGCTGGGGGAGCCCTGCGTGGGGGTCGTCCTGGAAGTTGTCATTCTCCAAGGCCTCCAGCTGCCTGTTTATGCGGCGTTGCCGGGCCGCCCGGTCCAGCACCCGCCGCTGTCCAGGGTCCTGGGAGCGAACTAGATGGGATGGGGCCAGAAGAGTTATGGGGTCAGAGAAGAGAGAAGCTGGGGCAGCCTTGGCTCTGGGCCGTGTGTGGAAGACTTCCAGGGGTTGGGGAGGCACAGCTCTCTGATCTCATCCTAGTCCCCCAGCCCTTGGCCCCTGTATCTTCTCCCAATATATCACCCAGTCTGGCTGCTTCCTTCCCAGCTACCTAAGGCTGCCGTTTCAGTCACTCATGCCTGTTTTCTTTTTAAAAAAATATTTATTTATTTACTTATTTATTTATTCGCCTGCGCTGGGTCTTAGTTGCGGCACGCAGGATCTTCATTGTTGCATGTGGGACCTTTAGTTGTGGCATGCGGGATTCTTAGTTGCGGCATGTGAACTCTTAGTTAAGGCATGCAGCATCCAGTTCCCTGACCAGGGAACGAACCTGGGCGCCCTGAACTGGGAGCATGGACTCTTAGCCACTGGACCACCAGGTAAGTCCCCATTCATGCCTGTTTTCTATCCTTTTGGCCCCAGCCTTTCCTCCCAATCCCAGACCCAGCCAATGAAATGCCTCCTGGAGACCTCTCACTGCTGGCCGAAATCACACAACCATGGTGACGGAGACCACAGTACACTCGGGGCTTCCAGGCTCCACTGGGACCTTGATGCACTCAGACTTCACACTCAGCAATCTCATTTCCCACCTAAAAGGAACTGAGCCACCATGGAGAGATGCTCAACCATCAGCCTACCCTCAATCATAACTGCATGGGTACCCCCGTCCCTCCATTCCAAGTGGATGCACCCCCAGGTCCCACTGCTAAACCCAAACCCTCTACCTCTAGCTCGAGTCCTCCCTGACTCTTGCATCTTCAACCCGTCCCACTCAACTGGTACTTTCCCCTCCATAGAAAAACCTGATCAACTCTCACGTGTCTATCCAACTTCATACCTACTCTGCTTTGAGAGCGCAGTCCATGGTAAGTCTTATTTCCTTACCTCCCATCCACTCCTAACCAACCCCTGGCAAACCAACTTCCATTCAATGGGAACCACTCACACTCAGGACACCAGTGACCATCTAGGGCCAAATCCGGTGTGTTTGCTTGAGCTCTCCATAGCCTGAGACTGTGTCTATATGTCACATTTTAGTAATTCTTGCAATATTTCACACGTTTTCATTATTATTATCTTCGTTATGGTGATCCGTGACCAGTGATCTTTGATGTTACTATTGTAATTGTTTTCGGGCATCACAAATTGCGCCCATACAAGACGGCAAACTTGACTGATAAATGTGTGTGTGTTCTGACTGCTCTGGCAGTCGGCTGACCCAAGTCTCTCTCCCTGTCCTCGGGCTTCCCGATTCCCTGAGACCCAACAATATTGAAATCAGGCCAATTAATAACCTTACAGTGGCCTCTAAGTGTTCAAGTGAAAGGAAGAGCTACATGTCTCTCACTTTAAATCAAAAGCTAGAAATGATTATGCTTAGTGAGGAAGGCATGTCAGAAGCTGAGACAGGCCAAAAGCTAGGCCTCTTGCACCAAACAGCTAAGTTGTGAATGCAAAGGAAAAGTTCTTGAAGAAAATTAAAAGTGCTAGTTCAGTCAACACCTGAATGACAAGGAAGCAAAACAGCCTTACTGCTCATATGGAGAAAGATTTAGTGGTCTGGATAGAAGATCAAACCAGCCACAACATTCCCTTAATCCAAAGCCTAATACAGAGCAAGGCCCTAACTCTCTTCAATTCTACAAGGGCTGAGAGAGGTGAGGAAGCAGCAGAAACAAAGTGTGAAGCGAGCAGAGGTTGGTTCATGAGGTTTGAGGAAAGAAGCCAGGGACTTCCCGGGTGGCGGAGTGGTTAAGAATCCACCTGCCAATGCAGGGGACATGGGTTCGATCCCTGGTCCGGGAAGATCCCACATGCCGCGGAGCAACTAAGCTCGTGCGCCGCAACTACTGAGCTTGCGCTCTAGAGCCCACGAGCCACAACTACTGAGCCTGCGCGCTACAACTACTGAAGCCCGTGTGCCTAGAGCCCGTGCTCCGCAATAAGAGAAGCCACCTCAATGAGAAGCCCACGCACCGCGATGAAGAGTAGCCCCCACTCGCTGTAACCAGAGAAAGCCCGTGCGCAGCAACAAAGACCCAACGCAGCCAAAAATAAATAAATAAATAAGTAAATTTATTTAAAAAAAAAAATTTTTTTTTTAAATAGGAAAGAAGCCGTCTCCATAACATAAAAGTGCAAGTTGAAGCAGCAAGTGCTGAGGTAGAGGGACTTCCCTGGCGTCCTGTGGCTAAGACTCCACACTCCCAATGCAGGGAGCCTGGGTTCGATCCCTGGGCAGGGAACTAGATCCCACATGCTGCAACTAAGAGTTCGCATGCCGCAATTAAAGACCCGGCACAGCCAAATAAATAAATAAATATATTTTTTTAAAGTGCTGTTGTAGAAGCTACAGTAAGTTATTCAGAAGCTCTAACTAAGGGAATTCCCTGGTGGTCCAGTGGTTAGGACTGTGCGCTTTCACTGCTGTGGGCCCGGGTTCGATCCCTGACTGAGGAACTAAGATCCCGCAAGCTGCGCAGCACAGCCAAAAAAAAAAAAAAAAAAATCAGAAGATCTACCTAAGATAATTAATGAAGGTGGCAACACTAAACAACAGACTTCCAATGTAGACAAAACTGCCTTCTATTAGAAGAAGCCATCCAGGACTTTCATAGCTCGAGAGGAGAAGTCAATGCCTGGCTTCAAAGCTTCAAGGGATAGGATGACTCTCTTGTTAGGGGCTAAAGCAGCTAGCTGGTAACTTTAAGTTGAAGCCAATGCTCACTTACCCTTCTGAACATCCTAGGGCCCTTAAGAATTAGGCTAGATCTATTCTGCCTGTGCTCTATAAATGGAAAAACAAAGCCTGGATGGCAGCACATTTGTTTACAACATAGTTTACCGAATATTTGAAGTCCATTGTTGATACCTACTTCTCAGAAAAAAAAGATACTTTTCAAAATATTACTGTTCATGGACAATGCACTTGCTCACCCAAGAGCTCTAATGGAGATGTACAACAAGATCAATGTTGTTTTCACGCCTGCTAACACAATATCCATTCTACAGCCCATGGATTAAGAAGTAATTTTGACTTTCAAGTCTTATTATCTAAGAAATATATTTCATAAGGCTATAGCTGCCATAGATAATGATTCCTCTGATGGAGCTGGGCAGAGTCAATTGAAAACCTTCTGGAAAGGATTCACCATTCCAGATGACATGAAGAACATTTGTGATTCATGGGAAGAGGTCAAAATGTCAACATTAACAGGAGTTTGGAAGAAGTTGATTCCGACCCTCATGGATGACTTTGAGGGATTCAAGACTTCAGTGGAAGTAACTGCAGATGTGGTGGAAACAGCAAGAGAACTATAATTAGAAGGGGAGCCTGAAGATGTGACTGAATTGCTGAAATCTCATGATAAAACTCATGGATGAGGAGTTGCTTCTTCTGGATGAGCCAAGAAAGTGGTTTCTTTTTTTTTTTTTTTTTGCAGTACGCGGGCCTCTCACCGCTGCGGCCTCTCCCACTGCAGAGCACAGGCTCCAGACGCGCAGGCTCAGCGGCCATGACTCACGGGCCTAGCCGCTCCGCGGACTAGGGGCACGAACCCATGTCCCCTGCATCGGCAGGCGGACTCTCAACCACTGCACCACCAGGGAAGCCCAAGAAAGATAAGATTAGATTTTATCTTGAGATAAAATCTACTCGTGGTGAAGATGTGTGAGGATTGTTGAAACAACAACAAATGATTCACAGTATCGCATAACAGGGAATTCCCTGGCAGTCCAGGGGTTAGGACTATGAGCTCCCATTGCAGTGGGCCAGGGTTCAATCCCTAGCTGAGGAACTAAGATTCTGCAAGCTGTGTGGGGACAGACGGAAGGAAGGGAGGGAGGGAGGGAGGAGAAAGAAAGGGAAAGGAAAGGAAAGGAAAAAACAAAGACTTTTAAAAAATAGAATATTATATAACTTAGTTGATAAAGCAGTGACAGGCTGAGAGGATTGATTCCAATTTTGAAAGAAGTTCTACTCTGGGTAAAACGCTATCAAACAGCATTGCAGGCTACAGAGAAAACCTTCACGAAAGGAAGAGTCAATCAATGTGACAAACGTCACTGCTGTCTTACTTTAAGCGACTGCCACAGCCACCCCAGCCTTCAGTAACCATCACCCTGATCAGTCAGCAGCCATCCACACTGAGGCAAGACCCTCCACCAGCAAAAGAAGTTACAACGCGCTGAAGTCTCACACGATGGCTAGCATTTCTTAGCAATAAAGTACTTTTAAATTAAGGCATGTACATTTTTAAAAGACATAATGCTATTGCACACTTAACTGACTATAACGTAAAAATAAAAAAGATTTCTTTTGGCCGCGCCGAGCAGCATGTGGAATCTTAGTTCCCCGACCAGGGATTGAACCCGTGCCCCCTGCAGTGGAAGCGTGCAGTCTTAACCGCCGGATAGCCAGGGAAGTCCCTAAACATAATTTTTATATGCACTGGGAAATAAAAAAATTTGTGACTCACTTTATTGCGATATTTGCTTTATTGCAGTGGTTTAGAACCAAACCTGCATATCTCTGAGATCTGCCTGTACTAAGCTCTTTGCATAAATGGAATTCTTTAATCTTTACGTCAACCTTATGAAATAGGTATCATTATCATCCCCAGTTTACTGGAGTTCAGAGGTTAAGAAACCTGTCCAAAGTTTACACAGCTATTAATAAGCACCTGGGTCAGAATTCAAACCCAGAACTGCCCAGCATCAAAAAAGATCCTCTTCAGCGCTGTACTATACTGCCTCCCTTCCAAGTACCAGGCGGTTCTGGGAATACAACCAGAGCTTACAGTCAGGTGGGGAATATAAATGATCAAATAAACAAGCACAGTACAGGATAGTACATGCTAGGACAGGGAAGTACAAAGTACTACAAAGCACATGACAGAAACACATAACCGGGGCTTGGGGTAGTCAGTCAGGAAGATTTTCCAGAGGAAAGAATAGAAGTTAGCCTGATTGGGATGGGGGTGGGGTGTCTTAGGCCTTGGTACCAGCATGAGGGAAGGCCTGGATGAAAGACTGCAGTGCCTTCAATAAATTTTTTAAAGTTCTGTATGGCTGGTACATAAAGTATGTGTGTGTGGGGGGGGATGGGGATATGAAGTTAGGCAGACCATTAAGAATCTTACCTTTAAGTATCTAAAGGAATTTGGCTTTGGGACTTCCCTGGTGGTCCACTGGATAAGACTCCGAGCTCCCAATGCAGGGAGCCCGCGTTCGATCCCTGGTCAGGGAACTAGATCCCACATGCATGCTGCAACTAAGAGTTCACATGCCACAACTAAGGGGCCCGCCTGCTGCAACTAAGACCCAGCGCAACCAAATAAATTAAAACATTAAAAAAATAATAAAATAAAGGAATTTGGATTTGGGGATTTTATGGTGAGGGTGATGGCGATCCAGTGAGGGGTTTAAAGATGACATGACTGTATTTATTACAAGTCAATCTGGCAGAGTGTTCTGACCCTCATCTCTTTTTATCTGGATTCCTCAACAGCTTCCTAACTGGCCTTCCAATCTCTGAACCTGCACTACACAATAGAGCAGCCACTAGTCACATGAGGCTACTGAAATTTACATGTAGATTAATTAAGATGTAATTAATTGGGCTTCCCTGGTGGCGCAGCGGTTGAGAGTCCGCCTGCCAATGCAGGGGATACGGGTTCGTGCCCGGACCCGTGAGCCATGGTAGCTGGGCCTGCGCGTCCGGAGCCTGTGCTCCACAATGGGAGAGGCCACAGCAGTGAGAGGCCCGCGTACCACAAAAAAAAAAAAAAAAAAAAAAAAAAAAAATGTAATTAATTAAGATACATAAAATTTTAAATTCAGTTTCTCAATCTTGCCACATTTCAAGCGCTCAATAGCCACATGTGGCTACTGGCTGCCATACTGAATAGTGCTGATTAAGAACATTCCCATCATCCCAGAAATTTCTATTGGACGGCGCAGCTCTAGTCGCTCCAATCCATCCTCCGCATTGAAGCTGAACTCCCTTTCTAAGAGATAAATTTGTCTGGGTCACTCCCCTGCCTTAAAAGACCTTGATGGCTCTCCACCGCCCTCTCCAGAGAGTTCAAACTCTTCAGCAGTGTATACAGTGCCTTTCAAGGGTACCTTTTCCTAGCCTTCCAGCCTCTCTCCTCTGCAAGCCCCAGAACTGTGAACTTGGCTTCCTAAGCGATTTGCTTTTTCTTGCTCTCCTACCTTGGCAGGTGCGGTTCCCGCTGCAGGGAAGGAGTCCCCACGCACCTGCACTGAGCGAAACTGTGACTTTCAGGACTCAATCCAAGCGTTTTCCTTCCCTCCAGTCCCCTCCTTCCCAGAAGCTGGGTTGGATGCCACTCCTCCCCAAGCCCAGGCACGCTGCATCCCTCTACCATAGCACGTATCACTCTGAAATGCCGTGGTAAGTCTGCGCGTCTGCCCAGCTCCCGGAAAGCCAGTTCTTGGATGCTAAGGATATTTTTTTCTTTCTCCATCCCCAGGGCCCGGCTTGCAGCAGGCATGAAGAAAACGTGAACGGATGGTTTGGGGGTCTGCCCCGACGTCAGGACCCGAGGTCCTGGGTAGGAATTTAAGACTAATAACTGGTTGAGGGAATCCTAGGCCAGATTCGATTTTAGAGGAGGATAGGGGGCCAAGAGCCAGGGGCTCACATACCCGAAGTTTTCTTCTCCACCATTTTCACAACACAGCCGCCAGCTGAGCCTACTGCGCACGCGTTCTAAATCACGCGCTGTGGTTGGGTCATCACGACTTCCTGTGGCGCGTGCCCCTACGCGTGCGCAGTGTAATCCACCGCTTTGACTACGTAATGTTTCCTTAGAGACCAGAAAGCTTTCCGCCATATTTTATACGGGCAAAACTACTTCCGACCTCGGTGTAGTTGTGTATTTTGCGGGACCCTCGAAATGGGTCATTTTAAAGAGATGTTGCCAGTGATCTTTCAAGAAACGTCATTTTCCTTGGGTCTGTCTGAAGATACAGTCATCACAAAGGCATCCCATGGAGCTTCTCCCCTGGGCAGTGAAGATGATGGGCCGGAGTACCAAAGAACTTGGCTTCAGTGGGCAATCCCAGAGGTCCCCGGTGACCCTCTGCCTAAACCTCAACCCCCAGATCCCTTGGGGCCGCAGACTCCTCGGCCTTCTCCCTTCCTGCCGTCAAACCCGCTCCGCGCGTCCCCACCGCCTCTTTCTGAGTCTTCCGCCCGGCTGCTCGAGGCAGGGTTGTGGCAAAGACCCGCCTCCGCATCCCGCCGGACCCGCAAGGGGTCACTTCCCCTCTCCGCGTTTCACTTTCCTGAAGTGTTAGGCGCTGTGGGCCGGGCTGGCTCTAAAAGACCTCGGCTCGGGATCGCCAGCCCTAGTCCCCGCCCCTACCCCGCCTCCGGGCTGGGCGCCTCCTCCCGCTCGTTCAGTTCTGCCCACCGCCCGGGACAATCCTCGCCTTGTCTAAGGCCCGGCATCTCGAGTTTTCTGTAACCTCCGGGTACGCTTTTTTTTTCCCCAGGGCGGAGCCCCAAGCCGGCTCCTCCTAGCTACGGGCCGCACAGCCCGTAGTCCCAGAGCCTCTCTCCGGAGTTCGGGTCCAGGCGCACAGCCAGAGCCCGGTGCGGGCCTGTGTGCCCCTCGGCCAGCTCCCCGTCATGGCCTCGGGCCCGGGACTCCGGCTCCTGCTGCTACTGCTGCTACTGCTGTCGCCGCCTCCTGAGGCCTCGGCTTCAAATCGTCCCCGGGGCAGCGACCCTGTCAACCCAGGTGAGAACCCGGGGAGGGGCGAGTGGCGCCAGGCTGACCCTGGGGAGAGGGTCGAGGCGGGCCTCTCCCACGCCCAGCGGGCTCTCTAGGGCCGAATCACACGGCCCCTCGCCCACTCCTCGCTCTGAACTGTTTCCACCCTCCCCATGGGAACTGATCCTGAGTTTCTGGGTGTTACTCCCATCCCGCTTTCACTGGGGTCAAGTTTCCCTGGGTGGGAAGAGTTTAAGAGGGAATGTGGAAAAGAGGGGAGGAACCGGAGCAGAGTCAGAGGGAGGGGAAGGGGGCCTGCGGTGAGTGGAGCGCGCCGGGCAGCGAGCTGGGCGAGTGGGTCCTGAGTGTCAATTCCTGGCTGGTGACAGAGAAGCTGCTGGTGATCACCGTGGCCACAGGCGAGACAGAAGGATACCGGCGTTTCCTGCGGTCAGCGGAGTTTTTCAACTACACTGTGCGGGTGAGGAGAGGAACACCCTCATGGCCTCTAGAAGGGGGTGCGGGTGGGGTCTAGCCTAGGAGTGGGCTGAGGGCTGGATGCCTGGGACCCCACGGTGAGCCTGGTCAGGGCGGTGGGACCGCCTGGCCGCCTGAGCCCCTCCCTGGCATTCTGGGTCTCCTCCACAGACCCTGGGCCTGGGACAGGAATGGCGAGGGGGCGATGTAGCCCGAACGGTTGGTGGAGGACAGAAGGTCAGGTGGCTGAAGAAGGAAATGGAGAAATACGCAGACAGGGGGGATATGGTCATCATGTTTGTGGACAGGTAAAGGGGCTGGGGCTGGGGAGAAAGAAGAGGGGTGGACAGAAAGAGGGGGTGAGGAGACTGAGGTTCCTAGTGGCTGTCCTGCTCATCCTCCCCTTCCTCCCCCAGCTACGATGTCATTCTGGCTGGCAGCCCCTCGGAGCTGCTGAAGAAGTTTGTCCAGAGTGGCAGCCGCCTGCTCTTCTCTGCAGAGGCCTTCTGCTGGCCCGAGTGGGGGCTGGCGGAGCAGTACCCTGAGGTGGGCACGGGGAAGCGCTTCCTCAACTCTGGTGGTGAGTGGCAGAGTGTCCAAAGTGGTGGGGCATGGAATGTTCCAGGTGCCTGAGGGCTGGAGAGGGAGTGGGGACAGGTCCTGGGACCCTGGGAATCTTGGAGTCAGCACCTCCCCTCCCCCCACCCAGGATTCATTGGCTTCGCCCCCGCTATCCACCAAATCGTCCGCCAGTGGAAGTACAAAGATGACGATGACGATCAGCTGTTCTACACTCGGCTCTACCTGGACCCAGGACTGAGGGTAGGGAGGGGCAGAAGAGGGGGCCCGACTTGAAGCTCTGGAGGTGGCAGGCCTCTCAGGCTGAATGGGAGGGAAGGGGTAAAGAGGCTTCTTGAAAGACGTAAAGAGAAAAGAGTGGGAAATGGTGTCCCACCGCCTCTTTAATTACCTGCCCCATCTCATCCCATCCAGGAGAAACTCAGCCTTAATCTGGATCATAAATCGCAGATCTTTCAGAACCTCAACGGGGCTTTAGGTGAGGAAGAGGCAATCCGAAGGGGTGATGGGAGGCTGCTGGGGGTCCTGAATGTGGGAGAGGCTCCTGGTAGAACTGGGGTGATCTTCAACTCACCTCGATGTTTACTTCATCAAACGTCCGAATGGCTGATAGAGTTAGTTGCGCTGTGCTAATAGTAACAGAAGCAGCAGTGGTCGTACCTAATGTCTGTTTGACATACTACGTGGCAGGGCTCTGGGCCAGGGCTTTACTTCTGTAATTTCATTTAACACAACAATTCTACAAAGGGCAGGTCTGTGGTTATCCACAGATGGGGAAACTGCCTCTTTGAGGGGCCAGTGACTTGCCCAGGTCACACAGGTAGTAAGTGGTGGGGTGCCCCAGGGTGACAGCAGCCTGGTCAGTGCCCTCAGAGAGAAGATGTCCCATCCCCGCCCCACGGGTCACAGTCCTTCATCCTCTAGAGAAGCTGGGCAGCCCCCGCCCCCCCATATTTAGAAGCACATGCTGTTTGGCAGCTTTGGGGGAAAGGGAGTCTGAAGGCTGGCCTTTCTTCCCCAGATGAGGTGGTCTTAAAGTTTGGTCGGAATCGCGTGCGTATCCGGAACGTGGCCTATGACACACTTCCTGTTGTGGTCCATGGGAACGGCCCCACTAAGGTGCCCAGGTTGCTTATACCCTCAGCCCCAGCCCCAGTCAGTCCTGCCCGCACAGCCCCTGCCCCAGACCTCGCCCCAGCCCCCAGGTTCCTCCAGCCCTTCCAAGTAGTGAGTCCTCCCCAGCCCCAGAAGCACAGGTGCTGGGAGGGTTTCTCAGTGGCCACCGCTCCCCATCCTGCCCTGTCCCCTCCCTGTCTGCCCACCTCCCTCACCTCTGGCCCCAGACTCGTCAGCCTCAGCCTCTCACCGTCTCTCCCAACAGCTGCAGCTGAATTACCTGGGAAACTACGTCCCCAATGGCTGGACTCCTGAGGGAGGCTGTGGGTTCTGTGACCAGGACCGGAAGCCACTCCCGGGGGGGCAGGTGAGGAGGGGGTGCCAGCGTGGGTGGGAGAGCGCTTGGAAGCAGGAGGTGCAGGGAGGGCATTCCAGGCAGCAGTGGGTGGGGGCAAAGCCCCTGGAGACCCGCAAACCTGCCAGGGTTGTGGAGGACAGACTGGCGGGCTTTCCTCTGAGCCCCATCACGTTGTATCTTCCAGACTCCCCCCCGGGTGCTTCTGGCAGTGTTTGTGGAACAACCTACCCCATTCCTGCCCCGCTTCCTCCAGCGGCTGCTGCTCCTGGACTATCCATCCGACAGGGTCACCCTCTTCCTGCACAACAACGTGAGACACCCCAACTGACAGCCTCTCCCTCCCAAGGGACCCCGCCCCTGCCCTCATCAGAACTCCCACTCCCTATATCCCAGACTCCTTCCTGCACCCTTTCTGCTCACCTCCTTCCCCGCTTCTGTCCCTCAGGCACCATCTTTTCTGCCCTCTCAGTCTCCGCATCTCCCCCTTCTCCCCCCCGCCATCTCCAGGAGGTGTACCACGAGCCCCACATTGCTGACTCCTGGCCCCAGCTGCAGGACCACTTCTCAGCTGTGAAGCTGGTGGGGCCCGAGGAGGGCCTGACGCCAGGCGAGGCCAGGGACATGGCCATGTGAGTGAGCCTCGGGCGGGCGTTGGGGGGGGCGGGGGTGAAAGCAGTGGGGGAGGGGCTGCCACCCGCTGCAAGCCCCCTTCCCTCTCCATTCCCCATCCAGCCTCTCCTCAGCCTCCACAGTGGCGCACTTCCAGCCACTACGTGTGCTGTCCCTCCCTTGCCCCGCACAGATGGAAGAATCTGGGGGTCCTGGGGGAGGAGGCACAGAGGCCTCGGCCTCTCCCTTTCCCGCCCTCCCCCTCCCCCCCCAGTCTTTTTCTCCCTCCTGTCCTCTTGCTGATGCTTCTACCCACTTTCCTCCTCTTCTCCTCAGCGGGTAGGGGGAGTTCCACCCTCTCTACAGTTCCCTCTCCCCCCCAACCTGCTCCCGTTTCAGCTCATCTGTCTGTTGGTCTGTCACCTCCAGGGACATTTGTCGGCAGGACCCCAAGTGTGAATTCTACTTCAGCCTGGACGCAGACGCGGTCATCAGCAACCCGCAGACCCTGCGCATCCTCATTGAAGAGAACAGGTCACTCACCTGGTTCAGCCAGAGGGCCCCCAGATAGTCCCCAGGGAACCCCCCACTCCTCCCCTGGGCGTGGGGCACAACTCCGCCCGGCCCTCACCTCTGCTCGTCCACAGGAAGGTGATAGCGCCCATGCTGTCCCGCCACGGGAAGCTGTGGTCCAATTTCTGGGGAGCCCTGAGCCCCGATGAGTACTACGCACGCTCCGAGGATTACGTAGAGCTGGTGCAGCGGAAGCGAGTGTGAGTCCTGAAGCCCCTCCCCTGCCCTGGCCTGGGCCCTCGGAGACCCCTGCATCCTGCCGCACAGCCCCAGTCTCGGGGGTCCAGGGGGGCTGTGGGCAGGGACTGACCGTGCAGGGGGCATGAGACCCCTGCATCCTGCCGCAGAGCCCCAGTCTCGGGGGTCCGGGGGGGCTGTGGGCAGGGACTGACCGTGCAGGGGGCATGAGACCCCTGCATCCTGCCGCACAGCCCCAGTCTCGGGGGTCCGGGGGGGCTGTGGGCAGGGACTGACCGTGCAGGGGGCACGAGAGGCTTGACGGGGGAAGCCAGCGGGACCTAGCAGCTCACAGCTCTCGAGGGAAGGGGCCCCTGGGAAGAACAGGGCAGGACTGTGGGGCTCGCCCACCTAGCTGACCGGTGTGGGCGCCTCCAGGGGCGTGTGGAACGTGCCCTACATATCCCAGGCCTATGTGATCCGCGGGGAGACCCTGAGGACGGAGCTGCCCCAGAGGGAGGTGTTCTCGGGCAGCGACACGGACCCAGACATGGCCTTCTGCAAGAGCCTGCGGGATAAGGTGAGTGGGCCTGGGGCTCGAGGCGGGGCAAGGCCCTTGCCCCCTGTCACCCTTCTCACACCCGCCCCCCACGCCAGGGCGTCTTTCTCCACCTCAGCAATCAGCACGAGTTTGGGCGCCTCCTGGCCACTTCCCGGTATGACACGGACCACCTGCACCCTGACCTCTGGCAGATCTTCGACAACCCCCTGGTGAGTAGGCGGCCCTGCGCTCAGAAGGCAGTTTCCCTTCCTTCACTAAAGGAGGATGCCCCAGGCCTACCGCACGCTCATGCGCGCTGTGCAGGCTCTCCTGGTGCCTGGGGAGGGGGCTTCCTGGGTAGGAGCAGATGGAATGAAGAGGGCCCGGGTCAAGGTGCACCTCCCCCCATCCCCCAGGACTGGAAGGAGCAGTACATTCACGAGAACTACAGCCGGGCCCTGGAAGGGGAGGGACTCGTGGAACAGGTGAGCCCCACTCAGGACCCTGACCCATCGCATGGCCACCACCCCCTGGGTCCACCGCCTGGATTAGTGGTGCCTCAGGGTTTTCTGCTCAGGCATTGAGGGCAAAGGCGGAGCAGACAGGCCTGCAGCCCCCATCCTGGCATTAATCAGGGTGGTCCTCTCTTGTCTGTTGGGTATATTGGTGTATGGGTGAAATGATACTTTTTAAGATGAGTTTGAAATCCACTATCCTAGAACCCGGGGCTCCAGGACCCCCGTGCCATTTGCGCCATGTTTTCAGCACTGCTCCCACCTTCCCTGGCCCAGCGCCTCCTGGCCCGTCCCACGCTCAGATCCCCATTCCTGCAGATTCTCTCATCTCCTGGCTTCCCTTTCTGCTCCCTGCTTTCTCTCCCTTCCTTTGGCTGCCTGTCCGCTCCCCGAGCATGACGCAGCCCTGCTGTTCTCGCCCTGTCCCGCCCGTCCGCAGCCCTGCCCGGACGTGTACTGGTTCCCTCTGCTGTCTGAGCAAATGTGCGATGAGCTGGTGGAAGAAACGGAGCATTACGGCCAGTGGTCAGGAGGCCGGCATGAGGTGAGGGGCTGGGGCAGGGGGGAGGGGGGCCCCAGGAGGAGGGAGGTGAAACTTCCCTGATTGAGGGTAAATGGAATCCAGAGAGTGGGAGCAAAGAGGGGTCCCCAAGGGGGAGGGGCCCACAGGAGGCACAGCTGTATTCACTCACTCATCCATTCGTTCAAGTAACATTCACGGGGTGGATCCTAGACGCCAGCCCCTGACCTGGGTGGTGCAGGTCGAGCTCTGCCCTCCTGGGTCTCACCTGCTGTCAGCAGCAGCAGCAACCCAGCTTCTAAAGGCTGTGATGGGCAGCCCGGGTGCTGCAGGAGTCTCAGGAGGGACCCTTGACCCAGACGTGGGGGGACCAAGGGGCTTCACAGAAGAGGTGACATCTTAGCTGACACTTAGAGGACAGGAGGAGTGAGTCAAGCTAAGAAGTGGTCGAGACTTCCAGACAGAGGGAATACAGGCTGTAAGGCCTGGGAGCAAGAGGAGGGGGAGGCTGGCACTGCCCTGTCGGCTCAGTGCCCGCTGCCCACAGGACTCAAGGCTGGCTGGAGGCTACGAGAACGTGCCCACCGTGGACATCCACATGAAGCAGGTGGGCTATGAGGACCAGTGGCTGCAGGTGCTGAGGACGTACGTGGGGCCCATGACCGAGAGCCTGTTCCCCGGCTACCACACCAAGGTGGGCCGCTGCACTCGCCACCCCTGCACCTCCACCTTCCCACACCCCGTCCCCGTTGGACGTCTCCACATGATGCCTTTTTGGCCCCCGTGGTGTTTGGGGCCCCATAAAATGAGATCCTACAGGAGGGCAGCCCTGGGGGAGGCAGCCCGCAGGTACCAGTGAGAACCCCTCCCCTCCCCCGGACCTGATGGCCATCCCTCCAGCCTCTCCTCCCGTGTCCCTGTCACAGACCCGGGCGGTGATGAACTTCGTGGTCCGCTACCGGCCAGATGAGCAGCCGTCTCTGCGGCCACATCACGACTCGTCCACCTTCACCCTCAACGTCGCCCTCAACCACAAGGGCCTGGATTACGAGGTGAGTCCCTACTGCCCTCCACTTCGGGGCGCCCCCAGGGCCCCTCCCCGCACGCAGGACCCTGTGGCCCGCCCCCTCACCATCCCTGCACACACGCCTCGGTCACCTCCCGCCCCCTTGTCTGCCTTCTTTATATTTCTCAGTGACTTCGTGGGTATCCTCTGGACCCCTTCCGGGCTGGCAGCCTCACCCTTTCTCCTGGGTCTCCCATCTGCTGATGCCCAAACCTCCTGTGTCCTCCCTCCCTGATTCCCCCGGTCAGGCTCTCCCCGCTCTGTCAGCCCGCCGCCCAGTCCCCACTTCCGCTCACTCTGCACTCCTGCCCCTTCTCGTCTTCCCAGGGAGGTGGCTGCCGCTTCCTGCGCTACGACTGCGTGGTGTCGTCCCCCCGGAAGGGCTGGGGGCTCCTGCACCCTGGCCGCCTCACCCACTACCACGAGGGGCTGCCCACCACTCGGGGCACTCGCTACATCATGGTGTCCTTTGTGGACCCCTGACGCTCCACCACTCTGCCCAAGCTTCCCTGCCATTGTGCCTTCCTGTGCCCCCCTCCTCCTCGGAGGGGGTCTGTCCGGCTCCTCGCCTCCTGGGTGTATGTTCCGTGTGCCTGGGACTGAATGTGTCACCTCGCTCCCCACCACACGGCCCTCAGGAAGCTCAGGGAGCCCCCTTGCTCCACCCCTCAGCCCCCAAGAGTTCCCAGGGAGAGGGCTTCTGGGTGTTCACCACGTGATAAATTATTGTTTTTCAGTCTCCCTCTCAATAAAAGAGGATTTGTAATTCTTGAGTCCATTTATTCTTTCATCTACCTGTGGACCCCGTATCCCTCCCGCCACCCAGTGTAGAGGGGAGACCCGGGGTCTTCCAGAGGAAATGAACAGAGAAGAAGAAAAGGCAGAGACATGATTTTAGAGCAGAGCGGGAGCCTGGAAGCTTCCCTGGCTCCCATGTCTAACTCCCTGTCATTGCCAGAGCTGGGGGAGGACGTGAGGAGGGCCAGACCGAAAGAAGGACTTCCCTTGTTGGGCTGAGGTGAGAACCCCCCATCCCCACCCCTGCAAAGCCCCCAAGCTCTCCCCCCTGATTCTCTCCTCACCTGATGGCATCTTCTCCAGTGCATGACGTGTGGGGTGGCACAGCCCTAAGCTAAGCTCCAGGGACATTGCTGGGGAAGTAAGTCCCCCTGGGGGCGTGTGTTCTTTGAGGGAAGACAGGCTGGAACCTTACTGTGGCTTCTTGCATCTAAGCTGTTAGGTGGAATCAGGAGAGGGGAATCCTAAGGGTCAGCCCAGGAAAGCTTCCTGGAAGAGGGGGGATGGGATGCAGCCTTGCAAAAGACAAGACTGGGACTTTTTTTTTTTTTTACCGGAACTTCTAGTGGTCCAGTGGTTAGGACTCCTGGCTTGCACTGCAGGGACCATGGGTTCCATCCCTGGTGAGGGAACTAAGATCCCACAAGGCAAGGTGCAGCCAAAAAAACCCCAAAACAAGTGACGTTCCCTGACCTGGAAAAAGTGCTGGCTCTGCAGGCCTCTGGTCAGTGTTAAACAGGGCCACGGTCACAGTGATGACTGGCCCCAGCCCACTGGAGGGTGTGCCCACAGACCAGTGGGCTCTCTCTTGGAGGGGTTCCCCAATCCTTAGCCTTTCCCATAAAACCCTTCCCTCTGGAGGTCTCCCCACAGAGCCCTAAGCTACTCCTTAGGGAATATATCCTCCTGCAGGTCACCTACCGTTTAGGCGCCAGGTCCGGGTGACAAATGGGGAGCTCTGCTCTTCAGGGTACACACACATGGCAACCCCTGCTGGCCCAGACCTCTCCCAACCTTGCTCCTCACAGGGAGCCGGTCCTGACTTCCACAAAGTTAAACACCTTCCTCACCCCCAGGCTCCAAGCCACAGCCCTGGTCTTTCCTTTTGGTCCTACTGGTCACAGCCCTGTGAGCCCAAATAGTGGTTAACCCTTCCATGCCGGGGTTCACAGTGCTCCAATGTGCAGGTCAGCAGCGGGGGTGGAAGCGAGGGCAGAATCCAGGCCAGGGGTCAGGACCAGTGGGTTGGGTCAAAGAAGGTACGCTTCACGGCCGTGGTGGCTCCTGGGTGACTCCCCTCTGCATCCTCCTCCAGCCACCTCTTCCGGGGCCTCCAAGTGTTTGCCGTCCTGCAATGGGTCTTCCCCTTTTGGGGGGCTCACTGAGTCCCTGAAGACCTGAGGAACCCTGCGCCTGGCACTCTGCTTCCCCATTCCAGTACGGGAGGGAGGGAGGCAGGGCAGGGGTCTGTGGGGTGGAGAGAGGGAGAAAGACGTAGATTGGACAGATGCGCCTGAAACCATGGAACAGGGAAGGGGGAAAACGGGGGACCTGGGACTCGAACCTCTGGATCCTGAGTCCCCACACCCCCACGCACCGCCACCACCTCCCGCCCAGGTGTGCCTGGGACTCGAACCTCTGGATCCTGAGTCCCCACACCCCCCCAAGCACCGCCACCACCTCCTGCCCAGGTGTGCCTGGCTGCCTTGCTCCTGTATTCCTGGGCCGGGCCTGGATCCTAGCGGTCCTCGACCTGGTCTGACTCCATGGAGACAGAAACACACCTGGGGCAGGGGGCCGCTGCTCTGCCTGGGTCCACAACTGGGCCATCCGGAGACATATCCGTGACCACCTCCCCATCTCGGCAAGGCGCTCGGGAACGGTGCGCTGGCTGGGAGCAGGGCTTCAGAATGGACTCTCAGGACCTTCACCCCCGAAGTCCAATGTCAGCTCCCCAGTGGGGTGTCCCCCAGCTGGTTAAAACCGCAGGTCCAGATCCCTCCTGGAACTGCCTCTTTGGCTTCCACCCTCACGGGGTCCTGGTCAGAGGGGCCTGCAGCAACTTCTGCACAGAGGCCACTGGCTTCTCCCACCTCTTCCCTCACCTCCAGCCCCACCTGCTCACGCTGCCCTGTTGGTTCCAGCTCCCTGTCTTCCGGGACTACATCATGTGTGCTGGTGAGGAGAGCGCTGCGTCTCAGGAGCCCCAGTCCCTGCTGTCACCTCCTAACTGCCCTCCTCCTCCTGCATGCGGGCACTTGGTCCCACCTCTACTTACCTTCCCAGAGCCCTGCGCCCTCTTTTCTGGAAGAATCAGGCGTCAGGTCCCCCAGCCTCCGCCCTCTCTCGCAGGATCAGTGCCCTCGGACAAGGCCAGCGCCTCCTATCTCTTGTCCCTGCCTGGGGGCCTCCTGGCCGTGGGAGGGCCCCTGGAGGCGTGGGAGGCAAAGCCCGGAGCGCTGAGCTTGCGAATCCGGAATCAGAAGAGAGTTGTCAAGTTGGCACTGGAAGAGGACAGCGCTGCCCGGGAGGGAGCGCAGCGCGCGCCGGGCGGGGTCCGGAGTCAGTTGCTCCCGCAGGGCCTCCCTGGTGCCAGTCTTCTCTTTCGGAGAGAACTAGCTCATCCAGCAGTTTCCGAACCCGCCGGGCTCATGGGTGCGAAGGACACAGGAAGCGCTGCAGCCACTGCTGAGAGTGGCCCTGCCGCTGTTCCACGGCCTCCGGGCCCTCCTCCTGCCCTTCCGTACGCCCATCCACACCGTCGGCGAGCCCCGGCCTCTACCCGCTCCGCTATCCGGCCCGCCCACCTGCTTCTCCCAGGCTGAAGGCCCCTGCACCCTCCCCGCGCCGGAGGTGAAGGTCCCCCCGGTTGGGGCGTGAAATCCTGGATTCCGGCCACGCCTCCAGGCTGCCTTTGGCAACCGCGCCAGCCCTGAACTCTGTCCCAGTTAATCGCGGCGAGCGAGAAGGTGACCTGCGGGCGGCTGCTAGCGACCATCCCTCTGGCCTCCTGTTCCGCCCACAGTGGGGGCCCCGATCCCGGCGCAGTGAACCCCGCGGCCCAGCCGGGCGCAGGTAGACGCGCAGCACGAGGTCTACTTGGAGCGGCTCAAGCAGCTGTTGAAAGAGCACATGGCGCGCTCTGGCGTCCCCGCCGACAGGCACCTCCCCCCACCTAGACGCGCCGCCGGCCCCCACCGGTGCCCTCGGTGACTGCGGGTGAGGACTGAAATTAAAGGCGGGTACAGACCTGCGGTGTGTGTGTGTGTTTGTACTTGGCGGGGCAAGTTCGCGCGCCTGGCCGGGCCTCGGAGGGGACCAGACACTCCCGGAGACCCGCAAACACACCCGGGGCGTGCGTCCAGGATCTGCCGGCCGCACTCGAGATCAAAGAGTCTCAGCTGGGACCCAGTTGGTGGGCTCTCCGGCTTCTTCTGCGACCGCTCCCCACAACGATTCCTAATGCACGCGGGGGTGGACCTCCAGCGCACGGCCCCTACCCCGGCTCCCAGCCCCGCCCAGCGGCCAGCCCAGACCTACCGTATGGAGTTCAAAGATCAGTGTGTGAAGACCTGTGGCGCTCCGGATCCCAAGGTCTCCCCATCCACACAGCCCTCTACAAGCAACTCCGGGAGGCCCCAGGGGCGTGGCCACTCAGACGAGAAAGGCTTCCCCGGCTCGTACCGAAATCTTCATCGTTTGTCCTCCGGGTCCTGGAGCCCTGCTGGCAGAAGGGGAGCGAATGGGAGTCTCCACAGCCCCGCCGCCCTCCCGCAGTATGAAAACCCTGAAGAAGCGGCGGCTAGAAGTACTGAGCTGCTGCTATACTGAGGGCCTGCTATACTGAGCGCCTGCTATACTGCGCGCCTGCTATACTGCGCGCCTGCTATACTGCGCGCCTACTATACTGAGCGCCTACTGCTACGTGCGCACTTGCCTCTTCACGGGTGAGTGGTGCCCGGGGTCCACTGGGGAAGGAGGCAAGTGGGAGGGTGGGGGGAGAAAGGCTGGAGCCCCACCTGCCAGGATGTCCGAGGGTCAAGGGAAGGGGGAGGGGCCAGAGGTCCAGCTGGGAGATGGCCAGTGATCTCATTGGTGAGGGTGGAGGGGAGGAGCCACTGGAGTTTCAAAAGCTACAGTTCATTTTTCTTTCCCATGTTTCCCCCAGGCTCCTTCTGTTCCCTTCTTCTCTTCCTCCTCTTCACGTCGCTCTGGTATTTCTCTGTTCTCTGCTTGGTGTGGTTCTTCCTGGACCGGGACACACACCCCGCCCCCCAGGTGAGCACTAAACAAGGACCCAAGTAGTGAGAGGTGATAAATGGTGACTCCAGGAACTCTCCCACCCTCATCTGTCTGCCCAAGGAGGAAGGCGTTCTGAGTGGATGAGGAACTGGACTGTTTGGAAGCACCTAAGGGATTATTTTCCCATTAAGGCAACAGGTCACCCTCCAAGGAGATGCTCTGGTTCCTCCCTTTCCCCTATGTACCCCCCTATTCACCCCTCCCTATGCTGAAGTCTGAGCCCCCAGCTGCCTAAGTTCAGGCAATGGGGGAGGGGTGGGATGGTGTACCAGAGGGGGCCCCTTGTGCCCTTGACCCCATCGTAGGACCTTGAACTCTAACCCTAAGTTAAGTCTGTTGGTGTGGAGGGAATTCTGTTCAGCAGGTAGCCTGCTGTCTATGCTGTCTTCCCCTCCTCCTGCCCACTGCCCCCAAAACTGGTGAAAACGGTAGAGCTGCCCCCTGACCGGAACTACCTGCTGGTCGCTCACCCACATGGGATCATGGCCATGGGAATCCTCTGTAACTTCTCCACTAAGAGCTCCAGCTTCTCCCAGCAGTTCCCCAGGCTTCGGCCCTTGACGGCCATGCTGAATGGCCTCCTCCATTTCCCAGTCTATCGAGGCTACCTTCTATCCTTTGCTGAGTCTTGAGCTAAGGGGAGGAGGCAGCCACTCCCCCCACAGTGACCCCCACCCACCATTCCGCCCAGGGACCTGGCTTGAACATTGGCCAGGCTCACAGTGGGCGTCGGTGAATGGCTTTGGAGCAAGCGTCCTGCATCCTTGCTGGGAGAGGTGCTGCAGGGCGCACTGACATGGGCACAGGGGTAGGGGAGCTTGGAAGGAAAGGGATGGGGGGCTCACCCTTCCTAGGCTAAGGGGTGGGGTAAGGGGCTAGGGAGCCAAGGACGGGGTGGTGACTGTTCCCACACCTCCTCGTACCTGCGGGAGGATGTTCCGTGGACCAGCAGAGCCTGGATTTTATTCTGTCTCAGCCTCACGTCGGGCAGGCTGTGGTCGTCCTGGTTAGGGGGCCCACGAGTCCCTGTATGCCATCCCAGGGGAGCACTGCCTCACTGTCCAGAATCGAAAAGGCTTTGTCCACCTGGCACTGAGACACGGGTGAGTGGGTGCCCAGGGGTGCTGCCCTGAATGCTCAGAAGCCACAGTGCGTCTGGGGATCCACACTGTCTGTCCCTACACACCCGCACCCCTGTAGGTGGGCCTGTGTGTCCCCAGAGCTTACACTGTGACCACACCTAGAGGGCACTCTTGCCCCTTGAGTGTTTCCTCTGTGCCAAGCACCGGTGCCAGTTCCCCAGGCTTCCTCCCAGGCGGAGAGAGACAGGATCACAGTGCAAGTCACAGGACCCCGGGGCTCAGACGCCCTTGGTTCAAATTCTTTTATGACACCCTCTCAAAGGCAAATGCTTGCACGCTTCCTTACTTGTGAAATAGGGTTAATACCTACCTGGTCACCATGTTGCAGTTGTAGACTGTATGAGAAGATGTATATAGGAAGGCCCAGTACACAGTCTTTCCTCAAGTAATGTAAATCCCTCTTTCAGATCTCTTTTGTAGCCACTGTCATTTGCTTCAAATGGCCTTGGGAAGTGGAATCATGCGAGGGAGGAATTTGGGGCACTCCTTGAGACGCTGATCTGACCACCCGTCTTCTCTCTTGTCGCCCCTTTCCAGCACTTCTCTGGTGCCCGTGTACTCCTTTGGGGAGAATGATATCTTCAGAGTTAAGGCTTTTGCCCCAGACTTGTGGCAGCATCTGTGCTAGAAGATGCTGGGCTTCAAGAAGCTCCTGGGCTTTTCTCCTTGCATCTTCTGGGGCTGTGGTCTCTTCTCAGCCAACTCCTGGGGCCTGGTGCCCTTCTCCAGGCCCATGACCACTGTGGGTGAGTGTGCCCGTCTCCAGGGGAGAAGGCTGCCATCAGCTTCATAAGCAGCACATCACCTGTGTCTCCCCTCTCCCCTCAGTGGGCTGCCCCATCCCGGTGCCCCAGTGTCCCGGGCCCACCGAGGAACAGGTTGACCACTCTCACATGCTCTACGTGAAGGCTGTGGAGCAGCTGTTTGATGAGCACAAGGAAAGCTGCAGTGTCCCAGCTTCCACTCGCCCCACCTTCATCTAGCCCTGGCCTTACCCCTCCCCCCACACTCACCAGCCCCACCAGCCCCTGATCCCAGTGCAGTGAGACCCCCACCTACTGCCATACTACTGCACCAATAAAAGGTAGTTCTCTCACACCACTACTTCATAGAATCGGACGCCCACCATCGGATTCCCAGCTCCACCAGCAACTGACCGTAGCCTTATCCAAGTCACTTAAGCTTTTCAAACCTCAGTTTCCTCCTTATAACACGGGGCTACCTACTTCAGAGTTGCAGGGTTTCTAATTTTTATTGAAATACAACACAGAGAAGTGCACAGATCACAAGGGCACGGCTTGATTTTTCATCCACTGAACATACACGGGGTTGTCCTGGGAAGTGAATGAGAGGTACTCAGGCTCATGGGACGGCTGCACTGGCATCCTTGTGTATGGATTGAGAAGAACTGTCAGCCATCGTCCTCCCACCCATCTCTACCCTTGGATTTCTCTGCTGGGTGGGTGCCCACTCACCCAGGATGGAGCCAGGAGGAAACATCTGGAAGCCTTTTCAGAGAAAGAAGAGAGCGAGCGGTCAGCACTTGGATGGGCTGGGCTGGGGACGAGCCTTTTGAATGGGTAGAGGAGTCGACCCAGCAGGCTGGAGGAGGTTAGGGTCCATTAGAGCATCATTACAGCTGTTTCGGAAGCTCCAGCCCCAGACAGTGAGAATCCCACTGCGCCCGGGGCTATCCCCACTCACCTGCCACCCATGCAGACCCTAATGTGGGCTCTTCTACAGACCTATTTCTGGTCATTCTTCCAGAGCTCCAGCCCCAGCGGGTCCTCCCCTACTGCTAGTCCTTGCAGCCCTGAAAAGCCAACCCATCTGTAGACAAAACATAGCATCTGCATATCCGAGGAGCTTAATATCCTGCACTGCCCGCTGCCACCAGACGTTATCATTCCCCGGTAACATGCTAGGGATGCCAGAATCACCCTCACCGCCTTCCTCTCTCCCCACCTTCCAGAACCCCAGTCACACTTCCTGGCCTCCTGTCTTCTTCTTCCTGTCTTCTTAGCTGCTTCTCTTACTCCAGGCCCCCATCCCTCCCGTGGACTTCCTCTGGGACCATTCCTCAGAGAGGAGGGGTCTTGCCTCTCATCTCCCATCTAACACCTTCTCACGCTGGCAAGATGCTCTCCCTAAAACACTGTTTTCATCATGCCATTCCTCCTGTTCACTGGGACCGGATCCTCATTGTCAGAAGGTGTGAACTCCTCAGCACAGCATTTGAGGCACCCCGCAAACAGAGCCCTACCCTGTAGACACACAGGGTACCAGACAAAGAAAAGTGCTGTCTGCTTTTGCCTGGGTGCTGTATCCACCGAGACGTGGTCTTTGTGCAAATTAGACAAAGAATGTTCCAGGTTGGGCGGTGACAAACATGTGCTCTGGAATCTTCTCTTTGGGGGCCGGTGCCACGTGCACAGAGAGAAGATGGGTCACTAAACTGCCTAAAGGATCTATTGTAGTTTCAAGAGCTCTGGACTCCACAGTACAGAGCCGTCAAGGTTACCTGTCCCATTTCTCCTGCCGTGTATCTGGATAATAACCCCCAACACTGTGTGGTTTCTCCTCCTATCTGGAAGAGTCTAACTTACAAATATATGAATATATGCCTTAGGGGCACAGCTCATTGCCTCCTGGCAGGCCTTCTTCCTTCCCTGCCATTGTCCATGTGGCCACCAGAGGGCAACCTCTACTCACAAGGCCAATCTGTCACTCTCCTGTTTAAAGCCCACCCCTGGCTGGCCAGCCCCTACCTACAGGATGGGTGCAACCCAGAATTGCTTGTTCTTGCCAAGCAGGCTGTTTCTCAGCTTTGGGCTTTGCTCAGGCTTCCCCTTGCGCAGGAGGGACCCTGCCCTTCTTTGTCATCTGGAGGCGATTTTTTTTTTCTTGCCTCACCCCGTGGCATGTGGGATCTTAATTCCCAGACCAGGGATCGAAGCAGCTCCCCGGCCCCGGCATTGGAAACGCGGAGTTTTAACCACTGGACCGCCAGGAAAGTCCCCAGGGGGGAATTTCTAAGACGCACTTCCCTTGACCAGCCAACGTGTCAGGCTGGTCCAGGGCATCCCCTGCTCTGCATCCACGTAGTGCTTCCTGAAGATCTAGCACGATCCTCTGTGTCGCTTTAAAACATCAATTTATCAAAAAAGTTGGCTAGCTTCAACATTCATAAGGGCAATAACAGCACTGGATTGCAGCACATTAAGCCTGTTTAAAATCAATGGGTTCATAACGGTCTGAAAGTAATAACTGATCACCACTGAAGGATGCTGAGGAACGACCACATTATTTGAACAGTTAACAAATAAAGGGAAAAATGTAAGCATTTATCCGGTCTTTCCTTCAACAAACTACCTCTAAGGGTAATCATAGTAGAAGAGAACAAGTTTCCTTTTATAGGCATATTCCAACGGGGGGGGGACCCAGAATGACAGATTAAGAATATCGCCGTTTTGTAACCCCTAATAAATGATTGGATTTAGGTCAAACATCAATATTCGATAAAATTTCAGTAAGACAACCATATTTGAGCCTTTGGGGGAAGAATGCAACACCACCTATAGCTTGGACATGAAAAAACTGGAACTTTGGGAAACTTTCAATTCTGATTGGTTGAGGAAAGTAGAGGTGGGTGAATGTTGGACCAATCCAAGCGTTTCTGGTGAAAGAGAAGGAATTAGGGTGTGATCGCATCTCCTTTCGGCCACTAGTGACGTTTTCCTCCAGCACCTTTAACTTTTGGAGGTCCTTTCCCACACTGGAATGTATTCCACCTTGACTGCAGCTTTGTGAGATGCACAGTGTGTTAGCAGTTTCAAAAAATCAGAAATGGGGGGAAGTCTTATTTTTAAAAAAAGGTTGAGTGACTTATTTATTGGCCTATTGGCCTTGAAGTCAAGAGATGACTCTGATCCCTTTAACTCTTGGGGTGGCTTTGTGTGTGGAAGTCCAGGAACACGATCCTCCATCTTTTCACATTAGCACAGCCAGTGGGATTACCAGGTTATGGAGTGATTACCTTGGAAAGTATAAAACTGGGATGAGGTAGGTGAGAGGTCAACTTCTGTGGGAAGCGGGGGGTATGGGAGCTGGGCAGGAACGAGAGTGGAGACAAGGGGGTGGTGTCCCATCCTCTGCAGCACTTTACAGGTTTTAAAGGACGTTCACATCCATCCCTTTCCTGGTTCCTTGCAGGTAGAACTGCAGGTGGTTTTGTCTCACTTTATGGGGTGGGGAGCTCCCAGGAGTTAAGAGCCTGGGTCACCAGCTTGTCCAGAGTCAACAGCAGAGCTGCAGCCACTCCGGTTCCGGGTCTGCACTGCGCTCTCCCTCCCCCCCTTCGTCCACCCACCGGGTTAGCACGGGTGCCCAGCCGTGTGCACAGAGGTCTGTGTTCTTGTACTCGGGTGTCCCCAGGTGTACATTGAAGTCTTTCTCTCTGCGTGCTGCCCCGCGGGGGCCTTGCTGCCTGATGGCAGGTGAGATGCCCGCGGCTGAGATGTCCGTGGCTGAGTGGAGCTGAGCCTGCCAGTGCGGAGGGCTGGGAGGGGGGCGTGAGGCTGCTCGGCGACCCCCGGGGAGTGGTGGCCCGGCTGACCCGTCTTGGCCTTGCTCTGCTCCTTTCAGCTCTTGGCTTCTGCCACTTGGTGTCTCTACCCTTCCTGATCTTCATGGGTTTCCAATTTCCTCTATCAGTTTCTCCGACCAGGTCCCCAGGGTGTTGGGGTCCGCGTCCCCTTTCCAGCCGCTGTTACTTGTCTAGCAGCCGGAGGTCAGAGAATGGGGCTGACGTTGCGGGAGGTAGGGGCGTGGCTCCCGGAGAAGGGGGACTGGGCGTGGGGGATATTCCCGGACTCAACATAGAGATGCTGCGGGCATGGGGCCATAACTAAGCCAGCAATCAGGCCCCTCCACCGACGCTCAAGACGCCTCCCCACCCTCAGTCCCGCCCCCCACCGGGACAAGGGGCGGACTCTCGTCTGCAAGGCTAGAGGCCACCCAGCAGCGCCCACCTCGCCGCCCAGGGGCCACTCCGCTTTCCCAGGCGGCCCGCCACCCCACCGCCTGCCCCCAGCGCCCGCCAGCCCCCGGTGGCAACCTAGTCCGCTCCAGATCCGCGCCACGTTTCCTCTGCATCACTGGGGTTTCCTCCCCTCGGCCGAGCCCGAGCAGAGCAGCGACCGCGCGTACCGCCCGAATCCCGAAGCTCTGGGCGCCCGAGCCCGCGTGCAGGACTGAGCAGACCCGGCCTTCGCATCGGAACTCCGAGTCGGGACCGGACGGCGGCGGCCGGGTCCCCGCGCGTCATCGGAATTTGACCCTCGGAGCTCCGAGGTGACCCCGCTCTAGGTACCGTTCGCTGTCTGCGCGGCCGGCCCCGATCGGCTTCTCAGCAGCCAGTCCCTGGCCCTGGCTTGAGAGAGGTAGGGGGGCAGCCAGGCCTGGGGGCGAGGGGCTGGCATGCTCCTCCCCCGCGGAATGGGGGCAGCAGAAAGCCACGCCCCTCAGGGGAAGAGAGCCTCTGCGCCTCCTACCGCCCAACCCATCCCAGCCCCGCGTCCCAGATAACTTGAGACCCGACTTCGCCCAGGTGTTCAGAGGAGCTTTCCCTCCGCCTCCCATCGTCATTTGGCTCCCACCTGTCCCAGTCTGGTGGGACTGGTGCCCAGGGGGCCCCCTGCCTAGTACACAGCTTCCTTCGGGATCTCCCTCCCGCCTGCTTCCCCAAAAGACCGGGGACCACCCTCCAATACAGCCGCCCCTTCTCCATGATCGTGGCCCTCTGAGGCACCCCCTCTCCCCAGTTCGTTGGTCCATCTTCCTCATCCCCTGCCCCTGCCTCACTTCATCTTGTCTCCCCTGCCTCTGCTCTCAAGTCTCTGTTCTCTTCCAGCCTCTGCTGATTTTCTCCTCCCCGTGACCCCTTTCCCCACCACACACCACGGGGAGAAGGGGGTGTGTCAAGCTGCTTTCTATTTCTGGTCTCCTTGGGGAGGGGGCGCGTGCTAGGACTTGTTTGGCATCTGCTGTGCCCTGTGTCACGAGGTGTCATGTCTGTGACTTGGTATCAGTGCCTCTCCCCCACCCCCCATCGTCTCCAGGTTGCCTTGGTCTCCTTTCTGCCTCGGCTCCAGTCCTTTTCGCTCTCTTCTTTGGGCGCTTTGTGTAGCTGCGGTCTCTTTGACTCCGCCTCTCCTCTCTCTGCTTCCTCTGCTCCGTGTTCCAGCTCAGAGAAGCTGCGACCTCAGGGCCATCAATATTTCAGGTGTGTTTGGTGGGAGAGAGATGGGGTGGGGGATGGGCTCCCGGCATGCCCAGCGACGACTCCAATCATCCTCTCGCCAGAGTGGATCATTCATATTTATGAGATTGAGAGAAAGGATACAAGGATGATAAGGAAATGCTGCCCCCTTTCCTGGAGCTTGGTCCAGGGGGTGCTTGGACTACATTTCCCATAGTGCCCAGGGGCACAGGGCTGCCTCTGTCTCTGCCTAGACACCTAATGGGAGTTAGAATTCAAGGAGCCACATTGGAGGGTGGGAAGAGATCAGAGCGTGGAGCAAGGGCTGTGGGGCCAGCTGGCTGCTTTCACTTGGCCTGTTACCCCTGACCTGCTTTGTTCCCAGCTCCCACCTCCTCCAGGGTTGAAGGACCTTAGAACTTTTGCATCTCCCCCAAAGGGAATAGGAGTAGAGTGCCGGGGAAGAAAAGATGCAGGGTGAACTAGCAAGTTCCCCGTTCTTTCCTGTGACCCTGGGAATCCCCTCCCCTTACACACATCTTTATCTGAGATGCAGACACTCTTTGGCAATAGTCTCCCCATCTTGAAAGTAAGAGGGAAAATGGAGCCTAATGTCTGCACCTAGTAGGATGTGTTCCGGTCTACAAGTTGCTCACATTCTGCCCCCTTATGGGGGCAGTGGGGAATTGCTGGAATATCCCTGAAGTACCAGCTTGTATGTTCCAGGGACCCATGAACAGCTGATGAGGTTGTCTGGAGATCCAGATGGGAGCCACAAGATAACCTGCTCCTCTCTGGGACTCATCATCCCCAGAACCTGGTGCAAGTAATCTGACTGAGCTCATTTTTGGCATAGAAATTATTGACGGTGGGGAGAGGGCAGTGTGTGTTCCTCCCGCAATCTCATCTCTGCTTCTGAGTCAGCTTAACCCTTAGCACTTGGAAACTTTGACTCCTGCCAAGGACCCAGTCATGCCTATCCTTGCTCTTCAGGCTGGGGTCGGAGATCTCCCCACTGGCCTGAGATCCAGGAAAATTTAACTTTTAGCCCAGCTTTGTCCAAGCTGACTCACCTTAGGCAAGATCTTAACCATCTCGGGCCTTGATTGATTTCCTCTCTGTGAAAGGAATGGGTTGAACCTGACGGTCCCTAGTGGCCATAGCAGGGGCTCTAAGATCCTCTAAGAGCCTGTGCTTCTCCCTGCCCTCTGATGATACTGGCCTGAGCTGTCTTAACGTCACCCCAGCTTACCTGGGAGAGTCTTAAGCCTAAGAATTAGACGGAAAAGAAAGCGGGAGATGGAGCCCTGGTTTTGAAGCTTGTTTGTGTTGGAACCACACTGTGCTTACATAAGCCATGTTTGTGACATGGAAGCTAAAATTATCCCTAACCCACCCCTTGGTGCCCCTGCTGGTCCCATCTCCTAAACCTAGGTCATGTTCTTGTAAAAAAAAAAAAGTCTAATCACCCTCCTCAAAGTAGCTGGTATGTGTGTCCCCTGGGATGTTGGTTACTGAGGCTTATGTAGGTTATGTGAGTGGACAATTCTAATTGGCTGAAAGAGAGAAGAGGGGATTTAATTGGTTGATTTGGTTGGTCTGGAGGAGAGAGATCTGGAAATGAGGAATCATCCGGACTTGGGGACGGGCCTTTCTCTTTCGTCCTGTCTCTGGTCAGGGGAAAAAGAAGAGCTGGATGCCAAAGGGGTACCACAGGCCATTGACCCAAACAGGAAACTCTGAGGAATGGGAAGAGCAGGGGTAGCCTGAGTGGGAGATGAAGCAAGGATTACAGGAAGAAATTTCCCAAAAAGAAGAAAAGAAGAGAGAGAGGAGGGCGTGTGGATCCAGGGGCCCAGCCAGTGAGGGTGCGTGGCGGATGTGTAGAACTCGGAATAGCGGAGGAACCTGACAGCCTCTGTAATTTAGAATTCCGAGCACAGAAAGAGGGGAGCAGACAAGAGGGGGTAGTCTGGGGTTGGGAGCAGCTAGAATGGGGTCTGGACCCCTGAGTAGACTGAACTCTCGCACAAGAGGGCCTGAATGCAGGAGCAGCTAAGAGATGGGCTCCGGGGCGGAGCTAAGAGGAAGCTGGGAGTAGCAGGCTCCTGGGAGTGGAGCCAAAAAAAGGGGGCGTGGCGAGTGGGCAAGGACCTGATGCTCAGGGGTCTGGAGCATCTAAGAGGTGGAAGAGACGCCCGCGAATGATCTTTCCGCGGGCTCTTGAATCCAAGACCCAAGTGCTGAGGAGAGCTCCCTGGGCAGGCCCCGGGTCTGGCCCAGCGCCCGGGGTGGTGACGACGGAGTGCTCAGCGTGTGGGAAGAGGCGAGCCCTTTGAACAGAGAGCCCTGGCGGGGGTGAAGGCGGGGCGGGGGCCCCCTAACGGCCTCGGCCCGCAGATCGCCCTGGGGTCGGTGCACGTGATCGACGCTGGGGAGACGGCTCTGGTGGAGGGGCTGCGCGCGGCGCCCTGGGAGTGCGGCAAGGGCGTGGCTGGGATGCTGCAGCGCCTCTGCTCGCAGCTGGTCAAGCGAAGGCACCCGGGGATCAAGGTGGCACGACTCACCCGGGACGACCAGCTGGGGTCCCGGGAGCTGAAGCAATAGCACCTAATCACCAAGCAGGTGAGAAGGACAAGGGAGCTCGGATGGGCGGGCCTGTCCCCGAGGGGCCTCCGGGCGTTGTCACCCTATATGCAGCCAGTTGCCGGCTTTCCTTCGCTCCCGGCTCTGCCGAGTGGGGGCGCCCATGAGCCCTGCCCTGGGACTCCCAGTCCTTACCCAGGCCCTTTTGCCCAGGGAAAGTCGAACAGCTCCCGACTGCCCGTCTTTAAATCCTCCGTCCTTACTCCAGGAGGCTGGAGCCCAGGCGTCCCGACTTAGCGTCCCCGCCTCTCTTCAGGGACCCAAACATCCTAATCTGAGCCTTTGTCCTTCCCCTCCGTCTCCCGCATCCTACTGACTGATCAGCTTCCCTCGCTTCCACTCTTAGGGTCCACATCCCCACGACCCTGACTACTCCACATTGATCTCCACTGTCATTGGGGATCCAGGTTTTCGGAGGCCTTGCCCCTGGTTCCTGCATGCTCTCACATACCCCACTTCACCCGGCCCCGCACGGTCGGCCCTCGAGGGGCCCAGGTGGGAGCCCGTGGGTGTGAATGTGGGAGTGACGGTGCCAAGAGGAGCCGGGCTCGCAGCCCTCCCGCCGCCCGCCCCGCGATCACTCGTGCCCCCCCCCCCAGGGCATCCTTTTGGTCCAGCTCAACGTGTCGGCCCTGCTGGAGGAGCTGGGCGCGCGGCTGGCGGCTCTGCGGGCCTTCTCGCCGCTGCCCACGGAGGCCGTGTCGGAGGCTGGCGGCGTCGTGGCCGCCTCCCCTGCAGTCGCCCTCTGTGCAGCGCGACGTGTTTCCGGGCGGGACCATCATCCAGGACTGGCAGCCCTACCGGCCGAGCGAGAGTAACTTGAGCCTGCTGGCGGCCAAGGGCCTGGAGTGGCGCGTGAATAGCCGCGCGCGCCCGCGCGTGCTCACGCTGTGCACGCGCCCCTTCCCCATCCCACCTGGCGGCAACGGCACGTGGCGCTACGTCAACATCTACACCTTCGTCAGCGAAGGCGCGCAGGTTCAGAGCCAGCTTCTGTGGCATCTGCAGCGCCAGGCCCCGCGTCTCGTCCACCTCAACGTCATGTGCCAGCTCTTCCTGGCGCCCCAGCTGTGGTTACAGCTGGCTGATTTCTGCCAGGCTGGCTTGGGGCTCGAGCTGGTCAAGGGTTATACCGAACAATACCTGCTGGAGGCCGACATCTAAGGCCTCTCCAGTCGGAGGGGAGAGAAGATGCACTTTAGACCCACCTCCTTCCTCGTATCCCCCCAAAGCCCCGCCCCTGCTGTTTTCAAGCTCCGCCCCTCCCCCTGCCCTCGGCCGTCGGCTCTGCCGCCTACACTTACCCGCAGTCCATCCTTCCCTCCCCTTTTCCCCTCACATCTCTGTCTGCCATCTTGACTCTAGCTCCCCCAAACGCAGTTGCCCACAACCTGATCTGAACCGCCGGGTTTGGGGAAGCCACTCGCGCTTCTGTTGTCCACCCATTCCCTCTCCCTACCAAAGAATGGGTTCCTTCACAGCTTCGGAGCCTTTCCCTGTCCGTGCCCCAGCCTGGGAGTGTACTCTGCCCTTTGTGGCTTCTCCCTTCTGCCGCGTCGTGGATGGAAGCTGGCAGAGTGTGTGCAATGCCCAGTACCCGGCCAGGAGCACAGTTGCCCAATACGTATTACTTTTCTTGCTCCCGATCTTTCTCAGGCCCCCAGAGCTTGCCCTCTGCTCCTCTCCTCACCGTCCTCTCAGTCTCCCGTGCCTGGACCTCTCTTAGTTCTCCGTTGTCCATTTGTCTGCCCCTCCATTCCCCTTCTCCATGGTCTCTTCATCACCCGCCCTGTGTGTAATATGGAGAAGGACCTGTAAAGGAAATAGATTTATAATGCCCCACCCCGATTTGGCCCCTGCTTACGCTCTGGTGATGCACTTTTCTGAGGCTGCCTCCTCTGACTGGGGTTTCCTCCAACTTTGCACAGTGGTGCTATTTTGCAGGCTCCCTTCCCTATGCCCCCAACCAGGGACCCGAAGCAGGCCCGTGAACCAGAGGGTTCTGGGTGGAGAGCCTGGTGTAGTGGAGGGCAGGTCGCTCAGCCTGGTGCGAGTCTGTCTCCTGCTTCTACCCAGGCTGCCTCCTAGCGTGACTGGAACCCCCTCCTCCAGATATTTCTGGACACCCCTCCCATCCTCTTGTTCCTTTATGCTTTTTGTGGACTTTGACAGTCTTCTATTTAAATGCAAGTAGTAACAGCTGCATTTGCACAGCGATGTCTCCTACACGGGATCCTCACGTCTCCCGCAGAGGGAGGAGAGAGAGGCTCAGACTCAAGTGCCTTCCAAGTGGCTCACAATAGCTGGTAGCCTGGCAGAGACTAGAAACCAGGTGTCCCCAGCCCAGAGCATACCTCAGAACCTCACTGTAGCTGGAACTTCTTGTTGGACAATGGACAGCGAGCACAGGGTTCGCTGGGGATGGAATCAAAGACATGGACAGAGGAGGGCGCCAGGAGGTGGAAGAAGGTGGACAAAGCAGACAGCCGCTGCTCCCTTCTTTCCCCCCCGTTCCGGCTGCGCTGCTGTGCCTTGCTTGGCTGCCTCCTGCACCTAACCAAGCTGCCCTCCTCCCTGTCACTTCAACCATGGCTGTACTGCAATAAAACGGGCCCTTGGCCCACCTTCTGTGTCTGTTTCACTTCTTCTCGGTGGGGAGGGATGAGCTGCATTGTCCTCTCCCCCTTCCCCAGCAGCCTGTATCAGAGAGGATCTCTAAGCCCTGTGGCACTGGGGCTAATGACTTCCTGGAGGGGAGCTGGGGAGGGCTGCTGGCCGTTGCGCGCCCCTACCCCCCACACCAGCCAAGCGGCAGAAAGAATTGATTGCTCAGAACCGAGGCGGGCAGCGGCACGGCGCTTGGACTAGCCCCCGGCCTCGCTTTCCCCTGGACCTGGGAGTCTGCCGCTGCTCCAAATTCTTGCTCTCTCGCAAGTTCCCCTTGGCATCCAGAACCAGCCTGCCTCATTCCCACGATCCAGGCATCTAACTCCCAGCTCTCGGCTCTCTCGCGGCCAGCGCCCTTGCTTTCTCCCCATTCCTGGGTGGGCACCGCACGGAGGGGGAAGAGGTGGAGGGAGCCTGGGCGCCGCCCCGCGGGAGCAGAGCTCCGAAGCGGCGGAGACTGCGATCCCGAAAAGTACCACGCGGGGGCGCCAGGACGTGTGCGGACGCGGGCAAGGCAGCGCAAGGTGGTTTCCGTCCGTGTGAGTGTGTCCATGGGCGTCTTTGTGTGTCTGTGTTTCTGTACATGTGTGTACGAATCAGGGGGTGTCTGGGTGGGATATATTCGGGGCTACGGGCCTGGCGTACCCCAGAATCAGGTACTCCAAGTGGCTTCTTGACGAGGAGGCGCTTGATAGGTTACTATGTACGTGTGGATGGGGAAGCAGGGGACTGTGTGTATCGTCGCGTATGCAAGGCATAGCCTGTGAGTCTTGGATTTTTGAAGTTATATTCCTTTAGGGCTTTTATGCCCTCCCACCATCCTGTGTAAAAGAAATCGAGGGCTCTCAACCTGAACCTCCATTACACTGGTCACATCTTCAGCATGTGCCTGGACAGGTGACTCTGCTGGACCAGGTGTGACATTGTGTTTGTGTAAGTGGGTGTGTCTCAGGATATCAGTGTAACTCTGAATGATACTGTTGTGTGTGTGTTTGTGTGACAGGTGGATGCTGGAAGAGGCTGGTTCAGGATTATGGAAGTACAAAATTTCCTTTCTCCTGTTAGCTTGTGGATACCACCTTCAGGGGTGTGTGTGTGTGTGTGTGTGTGTGTGTGTGTGTGTGTGTGTTCCTTTCTCCGTCTTTCCAGTGGCTGTCTCTGTGTCTCTCCTCATCTCTGTCTCTTTCCCTCTTTCTCTTTTCCTTTCTTGGTGACTCATCTCTGCGGCTTTGCCCTCCCCCAGCTTGCTGGGTCTCCCCTCCCCCACCCAGGAGTGGGTGGGGGTATGAAGGAATGGGACCCTGGGACTAAAAATCAGGGTGAGCACCCCTTTATTACTCATCATTCCCAGATCCACCAGTGGCCCGTAGCTCTCTCCCAGTCCCCTTCCCAGGACTCCCCACCCTCCTGAACTGGGGTGGGCAGGGGATAGGCAATGATATGTTCTAATGGGGTCACTTCCACGGGGTTCTTCAGCACTTTCTTTCAATTCAAGGTGGAGACCCCTGCCTTTCTCATAAAGTGCCCCTCCCTGCCTGTCCCCCCCATAGCTGACGCATTGAAAGGCTGCAGAGGTGAGTCACCGGTTGCGGGGAAGGGAGGAAGAGAGGGGAGGTGAGCTGCGGGGACCCCCAAGCCCCTGCCCTCTTTTCCTTTCCCAAACCTTCTCAGGGAAAAGACCCAGTGCTCTACCCCCTCCCTGGGTTTTCCAAATCTTCAGCTTGGATCATTACTTGGTTGGAGCCCATCTTCTCTTACTACCCTCCTGGAGAGTATGAGAGATTCAGAAACAAAGATAAAGAGACGGATTTACACAAACATCTCAGAGCAAACACCAGGCATCCCCTTCCTGGTCCGCTTCTCAGCTTTGCCTTTCCCAGCTCTGTCTCTCATTCCTCTTTCTTTCCTGCCATCTCCCTCCTCTTCCAAACTCCAGGAACCTGTCCCCAGTCCAGCTCTTTTCCAGAAGCCCCTAGAGGCAGCCAGGTGCGAAGGGCATAGCACATTTTTGAGAGGTGGGGTACGTGTGAACGAGCTGACCCAGGCAGGGAACTGGGATAGAGAGAGGCAGAAACAGACCCAGAGATTCAGAGTCCATGCAGACACAATCCAGATTGTGGAATCACCAAATCTGTTTCCCTGGCTTCCATCTCACTGCCCTCTCCCCCGTGTCATAATGACTGAGACTCTTGGGATGTCTATTTCTGAGAAGCTCCCCTGGACTTCTGGGCGGAGTGGAGGAGGAAAGCATTGGGGAAGAATGCAGGAATGAGGGAACACTCTAAAAAACGCGGGGCAAGACTTGAACTTGGGGGCTGCAGATGAGTGGCTAGGATACTGACGCTTTTCTGCACAGAAATCTAGAGGTGAAGGTAAGTGGGGGAGGGGCAGGAAAGATCAAAAGCACATAGCAGTCCACATAACCTGTAACATACATCAACTGACATGGAAGGACCCAGATAAGTGCACAAAGACACACGTATTATTGACACACCAAGCCAGGCACAATTTTCAGACACCAGCAGATACCCAGACTGGATGCACTCAAACTCCCAACCGCACAGGTATACAGGCACTCAGAGGGATCAGGACCCACACACACTCACACTTACAGAGACACCTGGAAACAGGCAAAAACACAGCTCCGCAGATTAGAAGAGAAAATTACATATTTAAATTGGAACACTACCATGCCCATCCACTTTCTAGCTGATTAAATACACAACTGGTCCCCCCATTTCCATTTCTTTTTCTTTCCCCCTATGTTTCACTAATCTCAGGACACACACAAACGCAATGCACACGTATGTACATGCATGTGCACATATACAAGCCCACAGGAACACAAACAATTTCTCTAGATGCCCATCTCCGTCATCTCATACTTGGTCTCTTAGCCCCATCAGCCTCTCAGGCTGCCCCCCCCCCACCTCGCCTCCCTCCCTCCCTCTTTCCTTCTCTCTTGGATGGCTTCCCCTCCCCCCAACAGATGTCTGAGCCATCTCTCTCTGATTCATCCTCCTCAGGAAGGTAACGTGACCCCCCCCATTCCATCGCTCTCGGTAACCAGGCAGGGAGGATAAAGGGGAGTGGGTTGAGGAGGAAGACGAATGAGGGGAACCCATAGGGGCAGAGGGATGTCCTAGATAGTCCGGGGAGGGGATGCGGCACAGTCTCAGGTCTGTTGCCCCCTCCTCTCCTTCTTTGGCATCTTCACAGTCACCTTGGTTCTCCTATTTTTTTTCTCTTTAGCCTGATGCTTTACCTGTTCCAGATGCCTGCCTGCCTGCCTCCCTCTCCTGCCCCCATCTCTTCTCTCTTTCCTCTCTCTCTACTTCTCCCCACCTCTTTCCCCGCAGAGCTGATGGGTTTTCTTCTGGGAAAGTGGAGCCACTGATGGAACCGAGAAGCCACTGCTGGCTATAGAGGGAAAGCACGTGAGCGTGTGTTTGTGTGTTTGTGTGTGTGTGTGTGTGAGAGAGAGAGTTTGAGAGAGAGAGAGAGAGAGGAGAGGATGAGGGTCAGTGCTAGGAAGAGATGAGGAAGGGGTTGAGGACTGGTTCTGAAAGAGTCTCTGAGCTCCTGACATACAGCTCTGATCCCGGTTTCCAGAGTCTTAGGGCGCGGGTGCCCTGTGTGTGCCCACAGGCACCCGTGTCCGCAGTCCTTGTGTGTCTGGCATGTGTCATTCCACTCCCCCCTTTCCCTGCCCACGCCCCCGCACAGCTCTCTGCCTGCACCGCAGCCCCCCTCCAGCCTCCCTCCCTCCCGTTCATTTCTGCAGTGGCTGCTCCCCTTGCCTCCCTCCCCTCTCCCCTGCCCCCCTCCTCATTTCCGTCCTCCCCCACCCCCGCCCACGGCTGGTCTCCCTTCACTGGACCCGGCTCGCTGATGGATTCTCTTTGCGCAATCTGTGCGTCATCGCCCCCCATCCCCCCGGAACCTCTAACTGTCCAAGCCCCCAATCCCAACCCCTCTGGCAGGAGATGCGGACGAGGGGTCTGGTGGCAGAGAGCGGCGATCTCTGACGTTGCACTCCCACCCTCCACGCCCCCCTCCATCGCGTTTAAATCTTCCCTTTAAGCAATGGAGAGAGATGGAGTTGAGTCACCCCCCACCTGCGCACCCCCCTCCCCACCTGGTCTGCTCTCGTCCTCCAAACGTCCTTTGGGGGGTAGCAGCGAGAGGGGAAGAAGCAGGAGGGTGGTGGGGAGAGGTGGTCTGAAAAGGGGCCAACAGAGTCAGCTGGACAGAAGGACAGACACACATTTTTTTCTCGAGACACGCACAGACCATGAACAGACACGACACAGAGGCACACACATCCTCAATCTTTTCCCTATCTCTTCCAACTCGGATCCTTTCCGACAGCATCACCCAAGCCTCAAGATCCACCCATGTGCCCCTGCCCATGGCCCGCATCCCGCACCGCAGATCCGCGGACAGCGCCCGCAGGCGCGCAGAACCATCCCTCCTCTCTCAGGTTCACGCCGTCCTTGGGCGTGTTCCCCACGCACCGTGCAGTCGGGGAATGGGGAGTCTGGCCCCCTCCTCAGTTTTGGAATCCTTCTCTTCCCCCTTCCCAGTGTGGATCTCCTATGGGTCCCAGTCAGACGCTGGGAGAGCCCCCACCCTATTCCGCTCGTCGGGCTCCCGCCGCTGCAAGTTGCTCTGTAACCCACCCTCCCGCCTTGCAGCGTCTCTGAATCCACCCTTCCATTCATTCTGCCATTCATTCATTCATCCTTTTCTCCTCGTCCCTCCTTCATTCATTCATAGCCCCCCTGCCCCGCCCGCCTCAGCATTTCATTCATTCATTCCTTCATTCATTCATTTCCCTGGTGCCAGGATAGCGCACACCCCTCCAAAGAGGCCTGCAGCGCGCAGGCGCGGGCCGGGAGAGGCACGCATCCTCCAATCGCTGGGCGGCCTCCCGCCTCTAGGCGCCCGCCCGCTTCCCCATGAATGAACATTGACGTCAATGGGGCGGGGCGATTCCCACGTGACCCCGCGCGCTCCTCTTTATAAGGCGGTAGCGGCGCGGGCGCTGTCCAGCGTGCTGAAGCCTGAGCGAGCGAGTCTCCCGGAGCCGCGCGGATCCAGCTGAGCCCAGCCCACTGGACGCCAGACCTCGACCATCGCTCGTATCCTAGCCACCGCTCGGAGCCGAGGCGGACGAGTCCCGATCTTCCCCTGTCCCCACCCCGCCCCGACCCTCCTCTCCACCTCCCGCGTCGTGGCACCAGCTGGTAAATACTCTGCTGTCCGTCCCTCAAACCCTCAGCAGCCGTGGGCGTGAGGGAGGGTTCTCTCTCCCCCAGTTGGGAGTGTTGAAAACACAGCGGGGAGCCCCCGGGAAGGGTCCCTGGTAAATGGGGGAGTCGCCGCTCTTCTCTCGCTGCTGAAGTCGCCCACGCACCATCCGGGGAGTCCTGTGGGGAGGGAGCAGAGATTTTTTTTTTTCCCCGTATCCTTGCTGCTTAGTACGTGGGCGCTGCCAGTGAGCTGGCTCAGGGAAGGGGGGCGAGGAGGCACCGGGGGAGCAAGGGTTGCAGGCGTTTTCCCATTTACACGACTCCAGAGATCGGCACATCTTCCTCCTTTGCTCCTAAACGTCCCTTTTCAGGGTAAGGTTAGGGGGATAAGGGAAGCCCCGGCTTTCCTGATTAAAGGTGGGGGAAGGGAATATAAAATCAGAGAGCGGAAAATTCTTACAGAAACCCTCTCTTTCTTTGGTCACTTCTATTTTTTCACAGTCTCCGGCAGCGCTTCGGTCATGAAATCGCTCAGGTTGCCGGCTCCTGTCCTCCTCTGCTTCCTTCTACTGACCAAGGGGTTGGGAGCAGCGCCCCCGGGGCACCCTGAGGCTCAGCCACCTCCCCCCAGCTCTGAGCATAAAGAGCCGGTAGCCGGGGACGCAGTGCTCGGGCCGAAGGATGTTAGCGCCCCAGAGGTCCGAGCCGCTAGGAATTCAGAGCCGCAGGACGAGGGAGAGCTTTTCCAGGGCGTGGATCCCCGGGCGCTGGCCGCGGTGCTGCTGCAGGCACTCGACCGCCCGGCCTCGCCCCCAGCGCCTGGCGGCTCCCAGCAGCGGCCAGAGGAAGAAGCAGCAGAAGCTCTGCTGACCGAGACCGTGCGCAGCCAGACCCACAGTCTCCCAGCGCCAGAGACCCAGGCGCCCGCGGCCCCGCCTCGCCCTCAGACTCAGGAGAATGGTCCCGAGGCGGCCGACCCCTCCGAGGAGCTCGAGGCGCTAGCTTCCCTGCTTCAGGAACTGCGAGATTTCAGTCCGAGCAGTGCCAAGCGCCAGCAAGAGACGGCGGCAGCAGAGACGGAAACCCGCACGCACACGCTGACCCGAGTCAACCTGGAGAGCCCCGGGCCGGAGCGCGTGTGGCGGGCTTCCTGGGGAGAGTTCCAGGCGCGCGTCCCGGAGCGCGCGGCCCTGCCGCCGCCTGCTCCCCCGCAATTCCAGGCGCGTATGCCCGAGAGCGGGCCCCTTCCCGAAGCCCACCAGTTCGGGGAAGGAGTGTCCTCCCCCAAAACACACCTAGGTGAGGCACTGGCACCCTTGTCCAAGGCGTACCAAGGCCTGGGCGCTCCCTTTACCAAGGCGCGCCGGCCGGAGACCTCACTCCTGGGCGGCTCTGAGGCGGGAGAGCGCCTTCTACAGCAAGGGCTGGCGCAGGTGGAAGCCGGGCGGCGGCAGGCGGAGGCCACACGGCAGGCCGCGGCCCAGGAAGAGCGGCTGGCCGACCTCGCCTCCGACCTGCTGCTCCAGTATTTGCTGCAGGGCGGGGCTCGGCAGCGCGGCCTGGGGGGTCGGGGGCTGCAGCAGGAGGAGGAGCGAGAGACCGAGAGGGGGCAGGAGGCGGCGGAGCAGGAGAGACGCGGCGGGGAGGAGAGGGCGGGGGAAGAGGATGAGGAGGCGGCGGAGGCGGAGGCGGAGGCGGAGGAGGCGGAGAGGGCGCGACAGAACGCTCTACTGTTCGCCGAGGAGGAGGACGGAGAAGCCGGAGCCGAAGACAAGCGCTCCCAGGAGGAGACGCCCGGCCACCGACGAAAGGAGGCCGAGGGGGCAGAGGAGGGCGGGGAGGAGGACGACGACGACGAAGAGATGGACCCGCAGACAATCGATAGCCTCATTGAGCTGTCCACCAAACTCCACCTGCCAGCGGACGACGTGGTCAGCATCATCGAGGAGGTGGAAGAGAAGCGGAAGCGGAAGAAGAACGCCCCTCCCGAGCCTGTGCCGCCCCCCCGGGCCGCCCCCGTCCCCACTCACGCCCGCTCCCCGCAGCCCCAGCCCCTCTCCCCAGCCCCGGCTCGGGACGAGCTGCCCGACTGGAACGAGGTGCTCCCGCCCTGGGATCGGGAGGAGGACGAGGTGTTTCCCCCGGGGCCCTACCACCCTTTTCCCAACTACATCCGGCCGCGAACACTGCAGCCACCCGCTGCCTCGCGCCGCCGCCACTACCACCACGCCCTGCCGCCTTCGAGCCACTATCCCGACAGGGAGGCCCAGGCGCGGCGCGCCCAGGAGCAGGCGGAGGCAGAGGAGCGCCGGCTGCAGGAGCAGGAAGAGCTGGAGAATTACATCGAGCACGTGCTGCTCAGGCGCCCGTGACCGGCCCCGCCCCCGCGCGCCACCGCGAGCGCCGCCACCCCCCTCCGTGTCGCTCCTTTCCCCTCTCAGTGTTTGCATGCGCCCGGCCCCGCCCTCGGCCGCCGCCCAGCCCCGCCCCCGTCCACCCCTCCGCCCGCGGGCCGCCCCGCCCCCGGGCTACGCCGGGACCTGTCAGACCTCTTCGTGCGTCGGAAGCCCGAAATCCCAAACTCACTCACGGGTGTCTCGGGGCCAGCAGGGGGGGGCGGGTAGTTTGTGCGAGTTCCCTGCCCCCGCGGGGCCCCGTCCCCACCTAGTCCCTCTCGGGATGTCCCGGTCTGAAACCGGAAAAAGGATTTCCAGTTAACTGTGTGAAGAAGTGTCTGTCTCCCGCCCTTTGGGCCTCCCAAGAGCCTCTCCACCCTCTCCGGATCGCTGTGAATTTACCCCTTCTTTCCCTACTCTGTTGTAAATACCCCTCACGGAGGAAATAGTTTTGCTAAGAAATAAAAGTGACTATTTTATTAGGACTTTGTTCTCGGTTATTCACCCGTCCCCTTGGGCCTGCGTGGTCCTTCCCAAGGGGCGGTGAGGGAAGCGCCATCCACAACACCCATCTCCTGCTCAACAGCGAAGGTTGAGTGACAGAACCTCTTTCAACCGTATTCGGCGTGGGGGAGGGGGCGTAGAATAGGCTCACGTCCTTTAGGAAACCCTAAATTCCACTTCCAGCTTGGGGGTTAAAGTCACAGGTCCCCAGGCCCTGGCAGAGAGATGCAGAGCGGACACGGTGCCACAGCTCTGAGCCACCTAGTAAATCCTTCTTTGCACGATCTCAGGGCCACCTAGGCAGTGCTGGTGGCTCCCGCCACCCCTGCTCTACCTTACCCGCCCACCTCCCTTAACTGCTCCCTAAATTCCCTGGTCCTATGTACCTCACAAGACATGTGGGGAGGAGGGGTTGGCAGCCACGGAAACATCCTTTTAACTGCTTCTCAAGCCTTTTCTAAGCATAGAGGATGGGATACATCCTTGAACTCTTGAGTCTCCTCCCCAAATGAAACTAAACCAGGTGAATGACCACAAAGAAACCTCAGAGGAGTGAAACCATGTCCCCAGGAGTTGCTCCTCCCTGTCTGAAGGCAGCTCAGGGAGCTGGAGGCACCTTGGTCAGCGGTCACTGAGCTCACAAATCTGTTTGGGGGGAGGGCGGTGCCAGGTAAAATACAGGACACTCAGTCAAATTTGCATTTCAGATAAACAATGAATACATTTGCACAGGACACACTTATCCTAAAAACATTATTCATTATCATAATAAATTGAACTGGGTATCTTCATTTTTTTTGGGGGGGGGGCTTAAATCTGGCAACCCTAGTTCCAGGGATGAGTGGAACGGGCAGTGTTGCTTTCCCGTCCTGACTGATCGCAGCAGCCCTCCTTCACAGAGCCTAAGCCAGGCAAAGTCCAGAAATGCTTTTCCTTTTATTTTAGAGGAAAAGAAAACAAAATCAGACACTTTCCCCACCCCACCCACTTAGCTCCTGCCTCACCGGGAACTCGGAGTGAAGGAGGGACAGGGCCCAGTCTTCTGTAAAGCCTACCCTTCCCCCAGCCCTCCCTTTCCTCAAAGTAGCAAGGTTAGAAAAAAATTAACTATGTTGCTCCTCCCCTGGAACTGAACGGAGGCCCCACTGCAGCCAAGAAGGAAGGGGAGGAGACAGATGAGGGAAAAGGACTTCCCTCTGGAGACACGGAGGTCCCCCTCCCAGGCAGAGAAGCTGCCCTGGCTGGCTGCGGGGAGGGCTGGAGGTAGGTTATGGGGCAGGGAGAAGAGAAGAGCCCTGAAAACCTTTTCCCTTTAACCTGACATATTTATATATTTACAGTTATAAGGGTGGGGGGGAGTTTGGGGTGACATTAGTTCTTCAAAGGCAGGGGATGAAAGCCAAATAGCACCCCCGACTTGGTCACATTTTCCTGCCTCCTAGCTCCTAAAACCTTCAGTGGGAAAAGAGGAAACAGGAGGTAGGGGGTGGAGGGAGGGAATGTTTGAGGGTCCTGAGCCCACAGCTCACTGCAAAAGAAGGTGAGGCAGCAGAGGAGGGGCAGCTGGGTCCCACCAAGAAAAGGGCCACCGATGCCCTGCCTCTCCACCAGCTCCCCACATGTCCACGTGGCCCCGGGCGGAGGCTAGGCCAGACCCATCTCCTCCAGCACACTGCGCGGCGACTCATCCTCCTAAGGCAGAGACAGACAGAGGGTGATGTGGAGACGCCAGGAGAGGCAGACAGGGTGAGGGAGTGGAGGGTGGGCAAGACAGCAATCGTCAGGACAGACAGAGGAGGGGGAAGCACAGAGAGACACGGGGAGGGAAGAGAGAAGCCAACGTGAGCCCAAGGCTGGAACAGCTGGGGACCCTTCAGGGGAGCTCTCCAGCTTCCCAGGAGCGCCTCCCAGGTGCACCCCCCAGAGCCAACCATGGCAAGGAGTGGGGTCCAGGTTGAGTCCCCCACCACGCAGAGAACCCAAAGCCAGGAGCTTGGCGAGCAAGGGGCTCGGCCTCAGTATCCGAAGGGGAGGGAGGAAAACTGGGACTGGGGGCTGGGAAACTGGCTTTCCCAGGGCTGGGGGTGGCAGATGGTTGGGTGCGGGGAGGGAGTAAGAAGTTGGCATCAGGTCCCCGAGGAAAGGTGGACCAGACTGCAGAGAGATGAGTCATTAGGGTCTGAGCAGAGCAGTAGCAACAGGGTGGGTGTGTGAGTGCCAGGGCACGTGTGTATGAGTGTGCATGTGTGTGTGCATGTGTGTGTGTGATGGGGGAGCTGGACCAGTGAGATGGCAAGTTGGATTCTGCCCTTTCTCCTTCTGCAGGGATGAGCCCCCCCCCGCCCCCCATCTCTCCCCCTCCTCAGAGCCAGCTCAGGCCGGCTTGCTCATCATTGCAGGTTCCGGTGACTCATCTCCCTGCACCAAGGCTCAGCAGTGGCACAGCAGAGAGGGGGCAGGCAGTAATGGCGTGAGGGCGGGGGTGCCGGATAGAAGGGAGAATCAACAACCAGGCGCCCTCGACCCCAACCCCCAAATCCCCATGGCAAAATTTTGCTTCTGAGAAGCAGAGGCTTTGAGTATGTGTGTGTTTAAAAAAAAGAAAGAAAGAATGACCTATCATGTGCCCCTTCTCCAATTCTCTGAGCAACCCTAAATGCCAAGAGTAGCGTGGGACAAAGGCGATCTGGCTGGGATGAGATACCCTGGGTCTTGGGAAAAGGAGGGGGGAACTGGCACAGGCGGCCGTCCGCCACCCCCACTACCTCCCACCCCGAGCAGTTAGGGCTTGAGGGCCAGCTGGCCAACCAGGCGCCTTGGGGGCCAGACGCCACAGGGAGGGTGGGAAGGGGCAGCTGGGGCCCGCAGGCAAGGTGTCCAGAGCAGGGAGGGTGCCCTTGGCCTTGGTCCTCTTCCTCCTACCCCTCACCGTCCCGGCCCGTACCTCCTGCAGCAGGTCCGCCTGCTCGATAGCCTTCAGCACACTCTTCTTGGAGGTGTCCTGGACGTCACCCCCCATCAGAAACTCATCCAAGATGAAGTAGGCCTTCTCAAAGTTGAAGATGATGTCCAGCTCGCAAACCTGGGAGGAGGGGGGGGAGGCAGAGCTGAGTGTCAAGGTGCATCTCCACCCCACTTTCTTCTCATCACGGTTCCATGGCCTTCGTGACCACTCCTGCCCACCTTGGTTCTTGCCCCAGGTCTATGTCCTCCCAACCCCTAGGCCTTAGTCCTTGGTTTGGCTTTTCCTTCTCCTTCTCTTGCCTCTTTCTCTGTGATCATGAGACATTAGTTGCTCTAGTCTACCCTTGACTCCTGTTGCCTTCCCCCCAGATCTGCGACACAGTTCCTACCAGAGGCTGGGCTAGCTTCCCTCCCTAGGCACAGTGACAGGGCAGGGAAGGAGATTCTCGATCATGGGGTAAATGACTTCGGTTCCAAGCAGCACTGTGACACTAACCAGCTAACTCTACATGTCATTTAATTTCTCTGAGTCTCAGTTTTCTCATCTGAAAATGGAGACACCAACACCTACTCATAGGACGGAATGAGGAGCAATCAGGAGAACCTGAAAGCACTGTGTAAATTATTAAGTGGAATACAAATTATGGAGTTATTACTATTCCCCACCTAAGATCTGAGCTCACTGCCAGTGCCCAGACTATAGCCCAGATCAGTTAATTCAGAATCTCCAGGGGTGAGACATAGGCATCGCTATTTTTAAAAAAAACCTCTCCAGAAGATTCCAAAGCAAAGTCAAGGTCAGGAACCACTGATAAAAATCTGAACATGGCCTCTGTCCTTGTGTGAGAAGTTTGAGCTGAGCTCTAGATGGATTGACTAAGTGGCAGACTCTGGTCCCCACCCTCCCCCCCAGGCTGATTAAGGGGCATGGCTAATAGGCTTAAGGCTTAAAGAGGGAGATTAACTACTGTTGTCACTGTTCCAACTTCCCCTCTCCTGAGTCTTCCAGGGCAGAGATCGGAAGGACCCCAGAGTTTGGTAAAAAGAGGGGATTGCTGCGTATAGCAATGGGTGGATGGGGAGACTTACGCTGCCGAAGTATTTGTCCAGGAGCTCCACGTACCGGTGGATCAGCTCCAGCGTGATAAGCTCGTTGTCTTGGCCCTCGATGGCGCAGCAGAAGTAGAGGCTGGCATATCTGAGGACAGGGGCACGGGAGGGACGGCTGGGACGGCTCCTGGGGCTGCTTTGGGACCCAGGCATTTTGTGCCCAAACCTCTCATTTCCCCCCATTCCCAGTCTGTGCCCCTACTGGACACAGGCGGGGTGGCCCCAGGGCGTGCAAACAGTAACTCACTCTGCCTCTTAGTGCCTCTCACAGACGCAAGCTCTTTCCCTCTCGACCTCTGACCTGTTCAGTTTGACTCAGCAAAAACCTGAGCCACGAATTCACCTGCTCAGAGGAGGAACTGGGAAGGGCTGGTGCACGTGTGTGTGTGTGTGTGTGTGTGTGTGCGCGTGCGTGTGTGTGTGTGTGTGTGTGTGTGTGTTAGGAAAGTGGTGCAGGATCTATGACTGTTGAATGAGGCTGCCAGGGACGTGTGCAATAGACAAGATGGGGCCTTCGGGACAGAGGTAGGTGCATGAAGTAGATGTCAGGCTTGAGCAAAGCCAAAAGGGAACAAGAATTTCTTCAACGTGAATTTGGAAAGTAAAGGCGGCTGGAGTTCATCGCTGCCCTCCGGATGTCCTTAGCTCTAAGCTCTTCCTGACCTAAGGGACTGCCTATGTCTTGGCCAGGTGAACCCATCCCAGACCCCAATCAAGCAGGATCCAGGCAGGTCTGAAAGTAGGTGGGGAGTCACCTCTTATAGACAACTTTGAGGTCCCTCCACTCCAGGAAGCTGCACATCTTGGGCTTGCGAGCCAGAACGACCTGCATTAGCTCCCGAACCATCTTCTTTCGCTCTTTGTCCGAGGTGGCCAGGTACCATTTTTGTAGCCGCAGCTTCCCCTGCCGGCTGAACAGCAGCATAAATCGCATCTGGGGGTGGGGGGGAGTCAGAGCCAAGGGTCAGAGATTTGGTTCTCTGAGCTGGTTTCCTCCAGAAATACACAGCCCCAAACCCATCCCATCTACCTCTTCTCTACTCACGGCTCCTACTTTCTTCAAAACATCAGCCCTTGCTGTCAACACTGGCTACTCCCACCAGCAGGTGCCTTTCCTTGTAGGGGGTGTCAGAGCTTCTGAGTCTGTCATTTGGGTTCAAATCCTGCCTCTAGTAGTTGAGTAATTTGCCTTGGGCAATTACTTTATGTCTCTGGGCTTCAGTTTCTTGGTGTGTAAGATGGAAATAATAAAAGTACCTACTTTCCCGAGTTGTTAGGTGGGATTGAAGGAGTTGATACGTGAAACAGTGCCTGACACGTAGGGAGCACTGTAACACATTAGGTATCATTATTATTATTTCCTGATCTCCTGTTTCCTAATCCTGTTTTCCAAAGGTGGGTAAAATGCTATCACGGTGACAAGAAGCCCATAGCTGATGTCAGAGACGTCTGCTTTCTTTCCTGCTCTTTCTATCCACCACCACGCTGAAATCAGGTATTTTGTTCTCAAGAAGTTACCTCAATCCTCCACCCCATCCTAGCCATACACCCTTGCTGATGTCCCCAGCACACTGCCCTCCAGTGCCAGTCCTGTGCTCAGGGGTATTCTTCACGTTAGCACATGGTATTGGGAGCCCCGGATTCCACCCTCTGCTCTCCTCGGCCCTCCAGGCATTTGGCCAGACATATTCCTCTTTTCCTCCTTTTAGGGTGCCTCCTGCTGAATGCCCACACTTCCCCAGATACCAGGTGACCAATTTCCCTTTCAGTCCCTCAGTTTGGACACAGCCATTCAGGGTGGCTCGCCTAGGCAATGTTTGTGGAACAAGCCCAGGGGGGTGGACTGGGGAGTGCAGAGCCCTCACTACCCCGTGCAACCACAGCTTCCCAGTTCGGGGGGTGGGCGGGTCCGGGCCACATCCTGGAGTCATCTCCCTCTCCCTGGAGCTCTTCTCTCCGTGTACATTACCAGGGCCGGAGTCCTGGGTGTGCGGAACAGCACTAGTTTAGACCGCTAAGGATCAGAATTCGAGAGAACTGGGGGTTTTTTTGGTGGCGGGGAAGGGGAAGCGCTGCTAGCGTGGCGGGTGGTCAACAGAGGGGCACAAGGGAGCCGTGTGCGGCTACGATGGGAGGTGGGCCGGGAGCAGGAAGACGGAAGGCCCGAGTTCCGGAAAGAGGATGGGGTGGGGGCCGGAGAGCCAAGAGCACCGGAACCGGGAAGCCAAAGCCTGGGTCCCCGAGAGCAAAACCTCGAGCCCACTTGGCTTCCCCACCTCACCCCCGCCTCTAGGTGAGGCAGGACGTCCACTCCTCGGACCCGGAAACTATCCCCTCGCACACACCGCCCTTCCCGCCGGCCGCCGCTGCTCTGGGCTGCACGTGGACAGAGGGTCTCGGTGACTTGCGACCCCCGCTGCCTCCCTCCGCCAACAGGCCCCGGAGCCCCCATTCCTCGGGCGACTTCCCTGCGGCAGTGGTTGGGACTCCTTGGATCGCGACCCGCGCGCCCCCCGTGGCTCCGGACGGTCCCACCGCCCCCTAGTCACCTCCCTCTCTCCCCACAAATGCGCCCCCTCTCCGCGCCTTCTCCCTAAAGCCATTTCCAGCTGGTCTTCCTTCCGAGGCCGGCTAGCCCACCCGCCCAGGTAAGTGAGGGCCTCTGAGGACCGGAGGGAGAAAGAGCGGCTCACACCGAGGGCGGCCCCAAGGACCCCTGCAGGTGCAGCCCACGCCCCTCGGTTCCCCCTCCCCTCCCTCTTTGCACAGCCTACCATCCTGCAGCCTCCGGCTCTGCGCGTCCCTCTTCGGCCACCGTAGGCGCCAGCTCCTCTCCCGTTCTTATCCTTTTGCCTCCTTCCCTCCCTCTCTCTTGAAGCCCCGCCCCGTCCGCCGCGGTTCAGAGAACCAAGGCTTTGCGTACTGCGCAGGCGCCAATGCTGCGGAGCGCGCGGGCGGGGCTGGAGGTGGAGAAGCGGAAGCCATGGCAACCAGGTCCTTGACTTCAGCTTTGAGTAGCCCTGTCGTCATGGTAACAAGGCTGTCTTGTGGGCTGGTTGGAGGATGGGGGAGGAGGACAATGAGGTCCTCGCGCTTTGGAACCTTGGGGGAGAAAGGCGGGTAAAGGGGTGAGAGGTGGATGAGGTGACCGCTGGAGTTTGTGAGGAAGTAGGGTGGTTTAATGGAAGGGGCGTGGGCGATTGAGAGGGAGCAGGGTGGGAATTGTCTGTAGGGAAGGAGGAATGACGAGGAAGGCAAAGACAAAGGGTGGTGGTAGGGCAGGCATGAGAGAAGTATGGAGCTCAGAATAGACATCTACTGGGAACCTGCTAGATGCAGCAACAAAGTAAGAGGAAGATGTAGGTAATGAGGCAGACGAGAAATAAAAAGAGAAAAGGAGGGGCTGAAAGAAAAGTGATGTAAGGAAGAGGGGGAGAAGCATGATTAAGGCGAAAGAGAAAGAAATAAAGAGAATCTTAAAAAGTTGGCATGGGTTAAAGCTAAAAAGGGACAATCGTAACCCAGACACAAGTGTAAAGATGAGAAGGATGTAAATTGTAATACAAGCTTTTTGACTGAGGATGTGCGTGTGTGAGTGTGTATATTTGTGTGTGTGTGTCCACGTAGTAAAGGAGTTTGCATATAAATGGATAAGAGGAAAATCTTAAATTTTGTCATGCCGAAAACTTAATGGCATATTTCTAGATAATTGTTGGTAACTAATGATGCTATTGTTTTTGAGTAGCACTTGAAGCAAATGTTGGTAAGGCTCTACCTGTCTCCACTTTGCATTCTTTTCTTCTTACTCTTTGTTATGGAGGTCATATGCTTTAGTTGCAAGGGGGTGGGCCTAATCACCTGGGATGCAATCTGGTCTCTGCTCTCTACTTGATGTATAGTCTCAGGTGGGTCCTTTAACCCTCCGTTTACTCATTTAAAAAATGAAGATACCTACTTTGCAAGTCCGATTTGATGCTGTATAGAAAGTATCTGACACACTGTGAACACTTGATATTGGTAGCGATTACTACTATTTGCCTTTCCCAACTTCTTTGGTCTACTACTTTTTCTTCTTCCTTTTTTTTTTTTTTTTTTTGGCGGTACGCGGGCCTCTCACTGATGTGGCCTCTCCTGTTGCAGAGCACAGGCTCCGGACACGCAGGCTCAGCGGCCATGGCTCACGGACCCAGCCGCTCCGCGGCATGTGGGATCTTCCCGGACCGGGGCACGAACCCGTGTCCCCTGCATCGGCAGGCGGACTCTCAACCACTGCACCACCAGGGAAGCCCTTCTCCTTTCTTTTTCATCTCCCTTTTTCCTCTGCCTATATCATAGGCTTGCCAATGGCATAGACATTGGCTGAACTATCTTGGTGTTATTTTTTAGGTCAAGAATCATATCAATAAAGCAAGTTGTCATCATGGAGTGAAAAGGAGTGGGAGTGTGTGAGAAGGGCAGAAGGCAAAATAATAAAATGTGCTCATAGGGGAGAGGAGAAGGTTGTGTATAAAGAAGTAATAAGCAGTGAGGTAAAGATGTAAAGCAGAGGGCTTCCCTGGTGGTGCAGTGGTTGAGAGTCCGCCTGCCGATGCAGGGGACACGGGTTCGTGCCCCGGTCCGGGAAGATCCCACATGCCGCGGAGCGGCTGGGCCCGTGAGCCATGGCCGCTGAGCCTGCGCGTCCGGAGCCTGTGCTCCGCAACGGGAGAGGCCACAGCAGTGAGAGGCCCGCGTACCGCAAAAAAAAAAAAAAAAAAAAAAAAAAAAAAAAGATGTAAAGCAGAGATCTAGGCAACAGCCCGAGGAAGTGTAGAAGATCTAGAGATGTAAACTCCTACACACCTTGGAAAGATGACACTTTCTAGAATTCCTTGTCTCAACATGCCATGCCTAGCTGCAGAGAAGATAAGATCCATGAGAGAATTGTGAGAAATAGGGGTTTTGCTCACGTAGAATCATAGACTCAAGTGGTTTAAACTAACTAGAAGATGATGGACCTCATTTATCTCTTCGTGGTTAGTGAATGCTACACGTAGAGAATCTATGGGTTAGTGGGTCCAATGAGCTTGTGTCTGCAGATGAGGTCGGATTTGACGCAGTAGGCAGTTGGGAGTCATTATAGTTGTCTGAGCTGCTGAATAACTTGGTGAAAACAGCTTTGAAAAAGTTAATCTTACAGTAATATGGGGGATGATTTGAAAGGACAAATGGAAGGCTGGAAGATCATCTAGGGGGCAGTTTTGGGAATCTAGGCACAAAAATGAAATGGAGAGGGACAAATTGGAGAGATACCTGTGATGGGCCAATCACCTGAATTTAGAACTCATCTAAGTAGAGAAGGAAGAAGAATCAAAGATGAGTCTGGAGAATTAGTGGTGCCATTTGTATAAATGGAAAAATAGAAGAGGTGAGATTCTCCCTCATTAGTATGGATGGTGTTTTTATTGTTATCCTGCGAAGCCCATGTTGACATCTCCCCAAGCCTTCCCTCTTCCCTCATCTGGTTGGAGCGGTGGTTCCTGCGGTGGGTGGAAGGGTGATCCACGTGGCCTCAAAGCCTTTCATTTCTGAGTCTATGATCTGTGTTTCTCTCTCTTGTGATGATGCTCCCTGCCACCTTTTTTTAAAAATTTATTATTTACTTATTTATTTTTGGCTGCATTGGGTCTTTGTTGCTGCGCGCGGGCCCTCTCTAGCGCAGCGAGCCGGCGCTACCCCTCGCGGCGGTGGGCGGGCTTCTCATTTGGTGGCCTCTCCCGTTGTCAAGCACGGGCTCCAGCAGCCGCAGCACGCAGGCTCAGTAGTTGTGGCTCGCGGGCTCCAGAGTGCAGGCTCAGCAGCTGTGGCGCACGGGCCCAGCTGCTCCGCAGCATGTGGGATCCGCCCGGACCAGTGCTTGAACCCGTGTCCCCTGCATCGGCAGGCGGATTCCCAACCACTGCGCCACCGGGGAAGCCCCCGCCACCATTTTTGGTGTATTCTTTAAGTACTCATTGTTCCCTGACGATGTCATTTGCACTCATCTCTGGTTTTTTTTTTTAACTTCTTGTTTTTAACTAAGCAGTTGGGACCTTATCATATGCTATTCCTAAGGGTCCTGAATACTTTCTGTGGTAGATGTTTGCCATTTTTTTTCACTTCCCTGGCTCTAAACCCCCTTCCTAGGGTTTCAGAATCCCCACCTTACGAGTCTAGGGGGAGATAGAGCAACCTCCCAGTGTAGCATTTGAATTTCCCAGATATTCCCTTTGGCAGCCCTCTTTGTGCCCACAGCATGGGCATGTCTGCTGGATTCGGCCAGTCTTTACTCTCACCTGGACTTTGGTCCAGGAAGGAATGAGGGGGGATGGGGTGACGAGGATAGGTAAGACTCTGGCAGAGGGTCAGAGGACAAAACCTAGGGCGCAGGTGGAGTGGCGCCAATGGCAGTGTCCCGTACCAGTAAGAGGTAGGGTGGGGGTACCTGGTGATTTGTAATTTGGGGCTCTGTCTCCAGTGTGAGACCTCCTGCTGGTTCTCTGGCCCTCCTGGCAATTCCCTGAGCTCCCCAGTTTCCTTTTCTGCTTCATTTAGCCAGAGTTGGTTTCAGTTCCTGGTAACAAAGGACTCTGACTGGTAGACTAGGTAATCATGCCACACTGTCTGTTGATGAGACATGTGAGTTGTAAGCTCCTCTTGGGACAGTGTCTTACTCATGTTTTATTTCTTTACAGCACCTAGCACAGTGCTTGTTGATTGGCTTCAATTATGATTGGTATACATGGTTACCTAATCGAGATATTTAAATCTTGCCTCTCACCCCAAATATGCTAAATTCTAATTTTCTATATAATAGTACATATTTAATATCTATTATTCCTGCTAGAGGATAGACTGCCTTCCTTTGTTGTTTCTCCTGTGCCTAGCACAGTGCCCAGCACACAGCAGGTACCCAAGTGTTGTTGACGAAAGGTACACTGGATCCTCCACTTGAAAATTTCATTGTCAGCTCAAACTTCACTTGCCCCAAATGAGTAACTTCCTTCCTCCTTCCCCTGAAACCATCCCATTTCTTGGTTTCCCATTGTGGTCAACATCGCCCCCTTTTCCTAAGTTTGCAGACTATCAGCCTGGGACATGAAGGATCACAAAAAGCATGGCTTATTCAAGGGACGTAGGTCAGACCTGCCTGATAGACCAGGAGAGCGTATGGAAAAAGGGGAGACGGGCTGGGTTATCAGAGGAGGGAGGCAGCAGTCTGAAAACCAACTTGATGACTTGGGAGTTCATTCTCAGACACGTCCCTGGAACCTGCCTTGCTATTATTTTTCCTTTGTGATTTTGTTCATATTGTTTTCTGGAATGCGCTGCCATTCCCCCCCCCCACAGACCCAAATCCACCTTATTCATCCTTTAAGATGGAACAAAGCAGCCGGTCCTGATGACCCTTTACACTCCAGTGATCATTTCTAGAATGTTTCTTTCAACCATTTTTGCAGTGATTCCCGTAACGTTTCAGCTTTTTGGTGAGTATTCTCCGTAGATGCTGGCAGACCTCATTTAACTGCGCTCTGCTTTACTGTGCTTCTCAGATACTGAGTATTTTATAAATTGAAGGTTTGTACTGTAGCAACCCTGCACTGAGCAAGTCTACTGGTGCCATTTTTCCAGCAGCATTTGTTCACTTCATGCCTCTGTGTCACATTCTGGTAATGCTTGCAATATTTCAAACTTTTTCATTATTATTATCTTTGTTATGGTGACCTGTGATCAGTGATCTTTGTTACCACTGTGGTAACTGCAGATGTGGTAGAAATGGCAAGAGAACTAGAATTAGAAGTGGAGCCTGAAGATGTGACTGAACTGCTGCCATCTCGCAATAAAACTTTCATGGTGAGGAGTTGTTTCTTCTGGATGAGCAAAGAAAGCGGTTTCTTGAGATGGGATCTACTCCTGGTGAAGATGCTGTGAAGACTGTTGAAATGACAGGAAAGGAATGAGAGTATTACATAAACTTAGTTGATAAAGCAGCGGCAGGATTTGAAGGAATTGACTCCGATTTTGAAAGAAGTTCTACTCTGGGTAAAATGCTATCAAACAGCATTGCAGGCTACAGAGAAATTGTTTGTGAAAGGAAGAGTCAATCAATGCAGTCAATCACTGTTGTCTTATTTTAAGAAATTGACACAGCCGTCGCAACCTTCAGCAGCCATGACCCTTATCAGTCAGCAGCCATGCATCAAGACAGGACCCTCCACCAGCAAAAGATTACAATTACTGGCTCAGATGATGGTCAGCATTTTTTGGCAATAAAGTATTTATAAAGTAAGTGTATCTCCGAGGTACGCCTGTACTTGAGAGTAAGAAACATCAATCACTTACATGATTGTTGTTTTTTTGGCCTGCGCTGAGCATGAGGGATCTTAGTTCCCTGACCAGAGATGGAACCTGCTCCCTCTGCAGAGTCTTAATAACCACTGGACCGCCAGGGAAGTCCCTCACTTACTCTGTTTTAAAAGTGCTTCACCGCCCCCAGTATACAGTTACACGCTTAAAGAAAAACTTGTTAAATTGGAGTTCAGACTTGGCGAGATTTCGGTTGAAGCCATAGCTGCTTTGCTTCAGAAGCTCTCCACTGGCGCCAAAGCGACCTCTGGTGGCCAGGGGAGAAAAGGCTACATTTCAGGACGCTGGTGTTCCAGCTGGTAAGGCACCGGTGTGCACACAGGATGCCCTGGTGACGGGCCTGTGAGGGCAGCACCTTTGCTCCTGACTGCGTCTGAGCCCTCTGTGTTCAGGGAGATCTGTGTTCCCGAATGCCACAGAGAGGGCGGTACAGTGCAGTGGCCAGGAGCACAGGCATGGCTGGGGCAAATGATTCAACCTTCCTGTGTCTTACCTTCCTCATCTCTACAGAAGTGCACGCCATGATCAGTACAATGAAACTTACTTCAGGAACCGCCTGGGAAAAAAAATGATTTGGAAAACAGATGGTGTCTCCTTGACAAACTTCATTCTGATAGAATCTTTTTACCCTTGAGGGATTTACAAAATCCATACTCATTGCCCACACCTGGGCAGATAAATAATTCCAGTGGGTGAGGTGAACAAGAAATCTGCCGTTATGATAGATGCAGGCAGATCTTGTGGAATTTTCATCCCTAGAAATAGACAGAGGAAGAGTGGCCAAGGAGGACTGGGTGGGCTTCACACTGTGAGGCTGCCTCACCGTCTTTGTCCTCAAAATATCTGAGAAGAACAGAAGGTACTGTTAAATGGGGCACTTCCTGGGGCAAACTCCCTTGGTGGCGAAGAGACCTTCTGAAGAACTCTTTTCTTCTGAGCCTTCTCAGCATGTATGGACAGTGTTTGAATTACATCCTGCAGAATTAAGGCTCTAATGTGTTCTGCTTTTGGAAGCATCTTGTGCAAAAAGGAGGCTCTTTTGGTCTCTAAGCAAATCTGTCACAGATGGGTAGCTCCTCAACAACTAGCCCAGTGCCTGGCATTGGTCATCTTTTCAGGGTATAAGGAGGACAAAAGATAAATCTGGATCCTGGTGTCCTAAATTCTTGGCCTTCATGAGCCTTTATGAGCCTGAAGCGGGATCTGTATGAGAGGAAGGAAGTATTCCTGCAGGAAGAGGAATCCTTTAGCCCCAGCTGAAGTTTTGGCCATAAACCTCAGCGTAGAAGTGTCTTGTGAACTGGCTCAGGCTACATCTAGTTTTTGTGTACGGGCTGGGCTGTAAGGCTAGGAAGAGGCAAAGTGGCCTCTCTGGCCTTTTTCCCTGTAGTTCTACAACCATATCTTAGTCCTTCAGGGCTTGCCAGTTGCACAGTGAGAATAGGAAAGGAAAGACGGAGAAGTCATTGAGGTTAACGGAGAGCATCTCTCTCTAAAGCTGAGAGTAGCTTTGGGGAGCTACTCATTCTAGGCCTCGTTCCTCTGGGTCTTGCCCTTGTTCCCACTGGCTTTCTAAGGGGAGAGGAGGACCTTCCTTCCAGGCTTGATGGCACTCGGGGGCCTCTCTTACTACATCAGCCTCGGGGGAGACAAGAAATCCTGAACGTAAAGAGAGGAAACCATGAGGAGGAGGTGTAACAACCACATCTCCTTGGAACATCCTAGTGCATTGTGTTGGAGGCCCCAAGAATGCCCCTGGACTGACCCTGAAAGGGATACAGGAGCGGAAGGGCAGTGAGAAGGCCTTAGTACATGTCGAATGACTGGGGAGGGAGTCAGTGAATGGAGACCTTTTCTAGATTTACTCTCCAAAACATTATAATCAAAATTTGCTCCAAAGAAGTCTAACATAATATTAGGGAAAATTATAACGTGAAGCTTCTTTCAGTTCAAGGTCTAAAAATCTATCTTTATTCATGGCAGTGGGGTTATTCAGGAAAGTTGTGAAGGCTTTTTTAAGCTTCAGAAAACGTAGGATTCTTACCAGGCAAGAGGATCACCTTTGATTGTTTTGTACCATTTGAAAATGGTGGTGTCACCAACATAATCACCTTCTTGCAGGATTAGGAGATTCTTAAAAGATACTTAGTCCCATTGCTAGGAAGTTATCTTATGCATATACGAGCATGTGTACACTGGGATAAATGTGCAAGGATGTCCGTCTCAGCATTGTTGGTAACAACATGACATTTTTTTTAAAAACCATGAAACAACCAAAATGTCAATCAGTGATCCACTTTTACCCTTTCAAACAGTTTGAATGTCTTAGTATGAGCAGGTGTTCCTTGTCATTTAAAAAAATCACCTCTACCCTGACTGCTGACTCATCCCCACCAAGTGGTCATCCTGGCTGTGCTTGAACACTTCCAGTGATGGAGAACTCACTACCGCTTAACTATCAGACAATGTTTTGATCAAGAGCCTCTGGACAATAATTAGTTCCTATTAAGACATGATCTAGGTTTACGGGGGGGGGGGGCTGGGTCTATCAATCCCATCTTCAGGGCTCTGGAGCTGGATAGCATGCAATTTTGACAGCTAGTTCTTGGTATTTTTTCCATTTAAAAATTATTTTTGAATATATGAATGGAAAATAATTGGGGGAAGTATGTCCTCTGGCAAAAGCCTTCAAGATACTGGAAGAAGACAATAAAGGACTGTTCAGGATAACATTTTAAGGAGGATATTAAGAATCTATGTAGGGGCTTCCCTCGTGGCACAGTGGTTAAGAATCTGTCTGCCAATGCAGGGGACACAGGTTCGAGCCCTGGTCTGGGAAGATCCCACATGCCGCGGAGCGACTAAGCCCATGTGCCACAACTACTGAGCCTGCGCTCTAGAGCCCACGAGCCACAATTACTGAGCCTGTGCACCTAGAACCTGTGCTCCGCAACAAGAGAAGCCACTGCAATGAGAAGCCTGCGCACTGCAACAAAGAGCAGACCCCGCTCGCCACAACTAGAGAAAGCCTGTGTGCAGCAACAAAGACCCAACGCAACCGGAAAGAAAAAAAAAAAAAAGAATCTATGTAACCTAGGGGCAGGACAGGAATAAAGATGCAGACATAGAAAATGGACTTGAGGACACGGGGAGGGGGGAAGGGTAAGCTGGGACGAAGTGAGAGAGTGGCATGGACATATATATACTACCAAATGTAAAATAGATAGCTAGTGGGAAGCAGCCGCATAACACAGGGAGATCAGCTTGGTGCTTTGTGACCACCTAGAGGGGTGGGATAGGGAGGGTGGGAGGGAGACGCAAGACGGAGGGGATATGGGGATGATATATGTATAGGTATAGCTGATTCACTTTGTTATACAGCAGAAACTAACACACCATGTAAAGCAATTGTACTCCAATAAAGATGTTAAAAAAAAGAATCTGTGTAACAAAAGAGCCTTGTTCTCAAAGAACCTGCTGTGTCAATGGGGGTGGGGAGGATAACATGCACACTCGAAGAGCATACGCACATGCACGCGCTGTTACACACCAGGAGAAAGAAAGACGTGTCCATGCCAAGCAGAGACCGATGATGTCGACTGGATCCAGGGGCTCTCCATGGTGGGGGAAATGGATCTGGTCTGGGTTTTGAGAAATGGGGAGTGGGGTAGGCATGGGGGAGGGTGGGGACATTTGGTGGGGAAGGAAATGGCATGAACAGAGATGGGAAGTGACAGGGGCAGTGAGCAGGTGTGTCTGGGCAGGTGGCAGGCGTTTGGGGAACCCTCTTTCCTTTTTGAGGATGATGCCCAAAGGGAGAATCATGTCCTGCACAGTGTATCCCTGGGGGTCTTCTTGCAGAGCCCGGTGGCCAGCCCTGTGGATTCACCCATGACGGGACAGTGAGCCTTGAGCTTGTGGGTGTGTGTTTCATAAAGATCCCTTTCACCCGAGAGGTCTGTGAACTGACAGGGTTTGGATTTTGTACCGTGTGAAACATGGAAAGTCAAGGCCAGGGACGATTTTGGAGTATTTTTATTTATTTATTACTTTAAAAAAACATTTTTTAGCTGCTTCTATATCAAAAGTGAAAAAGCATAGAATTCACCACACTTTCAGGAACGTTGGACCCCACGTTTGGGTATCCTTGAGGGTACTGTGTGTGGCTCTCATTGTCCAGTGCATCATGAAAAAAGAACAAAAACACACAAAGAACGAAGATTTTTCACTGAGGGGCGTAGTGGGATGATTAGGGTTCTATTAGGTTACATTCATTCGACGCCTACGTGCAATTCTTCAATACATTGGTCTTCATGCCTTACCCACCAGCTAGTTGGCTTTCAGAAAGATTAGCTAACGGGGGTAATTGAGCCCGAGCTTCTTGCTGTCTCTCTCATTCTCTCTCTCTCTGTCTCTCTCTCTCTCTCTCTCTCACGTGTCCACAGCTCACACACAGCAGCCGGAAATGACACACTGAAGTGAGTCACCAATGCGGCTGTGAGTCACCATGTAATTGGGGAAAGTTCTGTCCTGCTAGGTCGTGTAGCCCCTTGCACTCCTGCTCCTAAGTATATTGGAAAATTTTGAAACAACAGCTCTGTCTGCCTTCACCCACCACATCCTTTTGGTCCCTAACGTGGGCTGAAGTTGGACAGTCCTGGCAGGGGTCCTGCTCCACGGAGTGGAAAGGCCAGGAGAGGAGCGATGGGATTCGGGCAGCCACCAGGTGGCAGTGTGGGCCCTATCACTCCCGCTGCCAGGAGGGGAATGACAGGCAAGTGGCCACTCCTGAGGTGCAATGACACAGACCACAAAGGAACACTATGAACAAGTTTAAATAATAGGTTTTCTCCATAGTCCTTTCTCTCTCACAAGCACACAAGGACAAGGATGTGATAAATGCTCAAGGACACGCCTGGCATCCCACCCTCCCCACCAGGATATTGGCGCCAAGAAGGAGGCATAAATCTCATCTCTCTCCCTCTATTTCTGCAACATAAAGTTTGTGGGAAGCAGCAAGCTGCTTCTCTGAGTAAACAAGTCACCTACACTCCAAAATAATATATGCACGCTGTTTCTGGGGAGGGAGCAGCCAGGCCTGGGTGGGTCTCGTGCCTCTGAGCTGGGGGAGGACGGACCTTGACACGAAAGAGTGTTTCTCCCGTTGGCCTTCTTTGGCCTGCAGCCAGCTTTCTCAGCAGCGGCAGACAGTGCAAGAGTGACGGCAACGTGACCAGAACACAAATTATTTCTAGCAAACACACAAAAGCTCCTTCCTGTAAGCCTTGCGGCGCCTCCTGCCAGGGCCTCAGGGGGATCCAGGTCCGAAGACCCGAACGGGCAGAGCGATGGGCTGAAGCAGCCGCGCAAATGATCCTGGGAGTTCTGCAGTCTTGTTGGGAGACCTTCGGGGCATTGTGCTTCTGAAGTCTCTCCCAGGGTCTCCGCTGGGGAGTTTAACTCAAAGGTCCTCTTTCCCCCTCCTGGGAGAGCCGGAGGTCTAAGAGACAGATTCGAAAGATTTACCATTAAAAAAAAAAAAAAAGATAAATATCTTCTCTTTCTCCAGAAAAATGAATTAAAATAAAAATTCTTTGCTCCGGAGTTTCTTCTTCTTGGACATCTCCAGTTCCGTCCCAGATGAGGGCTGCATTTCCCATGGTCAGGGTTCCATCACTTGGCCCATGAAAAGGACAGTTCCTGAGGACGGAAGAATCATGGGAGATGAGAAGGGGGGGAAGGGGAACAGCACAGCTCACCCAGCTGGGTGTTTACGGATGAACTGAGATACAGGGAGATGAGTGAGTGCCTGGAGGCACAGCTGCTCTAGTGACTAAGCTGGGACTGGGGGACAGACTGAGCACCCCGTCTGGAGAGAGCACTGCCTCCGAGGAGGGGAAGGGGAACAGAGCTATGATTCCTTGCCTGGAGTCCTCTTGGGGGGAGTGGGGGTGTCTACACCTGCCCGGACTAGTGCCCGAGTCCAGGAAAGCAGGGGGGGTGGGGGGTCTCCCAGGCCCCCGGCTCACCTGTGGGGTTGTGCCGCACCACGAAGAGGAAGGGTCTGTCCATGATGATCTCCTCGGGGGCCATTCGGGCTGAGACTGTAAGGGCTGGAAAAGAAGGGACCACGTCTTAGAGCGGAGGGACGTGGGCACGGAAGCCTGGATTGGTCACAGGTGATCCAGTGACAGTGGCACTGGGATGGGAGGGTTTTAGGAGACTCAGTTATTCCTGGATGTGGACCCTAAAAGTGTTGGGATGTCCTCTGAGGCCTGGTTTCCTCCAGGAATTGGGTAGAGATCTCTCAGGTAGTCACTCGCAGGCACGTTTATCTAAACCCTTTTGGGGCGTATTGGAAGCAAGTGCCTCTAAGGTGACTGACCACTGAGAGCAAAGCCAGGACCTCACAGTCAGAGGACCTCAGAGCCAGTGGGGAGGGAGCAGGGTGCCGGGGAAAGCAGGCCTGTATTCTAGTGGGATCGGGGTGATGCGCTCCACACAGGAAGCGAAGCTCTACCAGGAGAGACCTGGTTGACGTGGGCAGTGGGGTCTTCCTGGTTCACCCAGGGTCTGGGTGCCAGACCGCGGGCCCTCCTGGAAGCCTGGGGCTGAGACTTGCCAGACCTCACCTGAACCTGACTCACCTGTGGAGGAGGACGCCACCGTGCCGCTCTCATTCACCTCAATCTTCACTTTCTGCAGCGCCTGCGACACGTACAGAAGCTCTTGATCTGAAACAGAGGTGGATACCAAAACACATCAGCTTTGGTTCTCAGTGAGAAGCTCCTTAGTCCTCTTAGGGACCCCACTGTCCACCAGGGGAAGAAAGTGAAAGGAAAACCTCTTACCTGAAAGTCTTGAGAAGTCTGCCTGGTTTGGCCTAAACATGTCGGTCATTCCCAAGTTCTCCAGGGGCCTCCTGAGGTCAATTTCACTCTCCAGGGAGAACCTGCAGACAGGAGCAGGACACAGCTCAAGCTCAGGCCACCTCTAACCCCACCAAGTATCTCCGTCCCCACAGACCAACAGGATGGGGACTGATGTGAAAGTAGAAGTGGGGGCTTCCCTGGTGGTGCAGTGGTTAAGCATCCACCTGCCAATGCTGGGGACATGGGTTCGAGCCCTGATCCGGGAAGATCCCACATGCCACAGAGCAACTAAGCCCATGTGCCACAACTACTGAGCCTGAGCTCTAGGGCCTGCGAGCCACAACTACTGAGCCCACGCGCCTAGAGCCCGTGCTCCGCAGCAAGAGAAGCCACCACAATGAGAAGCCCGTGCACCGCAACGAAGAGTAGCCCCCACTGGCCACAACTAGAGAAAGCCCGTGTGCAGCAACGAAGACCCAACACAGCCAAATAAAATAAATAAATAAATAAATAGATTAAAAAAAAAAAAAGAAAGTAGAAGTGGGAAGCTTGTTTTTTCAAATCCGTTGGCAAGGTCTCCTCCTTGCTGGGAGATTCTAGTACTAATGAACATTTTCCTGCAATCTCCCCACCCCCTTGAACCTATGACTAATTACTTTCCTCAAATAAGGCAGTAGTTTGAGCACAATTATATTCAGTCTGACTGGGGAGGGAGGGGGCAGGGCAAATTCTTCTGCAAGGATATTTGAACAAAAAGCCGGTCTGTAGATTGTGTTCTGAGAGCTGAGCCTGAGGAGGACTCCAGCAGCGAGGCTTTGGGGCTCTCGCTCTGCTTCCCATCAGGGCACAACTAATTACCTCTATTTTTTTTTTTTGAGAGAGAGAGAGAGAGAGTGCGTGCTAACCAACTAAATGATCCTCTTTCCCTAAGCCGGGCATTATGGCATCTGGAAATTTGGGGTAAGCATGGTGGGAAGCTTCCCCACAATTCTGGAATTATCCAGCCTCACCCTCCGGCACCCTCTTTGCTTCTGCAGAAGGATTTTTAAAACTCTGCTTCGTTGGAAGCCAGCTAGAAGCTGTGGTTCTGGCTGTTTCATCTGCGGAAGTGATTCCTTTTGTCTCCATTGTTTAGATGCTAACTTGAAGAGAAGGGGGTGGGAGTGAGGGGCATTCCTAAAAGAGTGTAGATCAATGTATTCCCCTCCACCCCAACCCTGCATCATCTATCTCTCTGGCTCTTCCTTTGGCTAGCTTTTGCTGGGTATTCAGAGGGTGGTAAATGTGGGGCATGGTCTAGAAACTGCCCTCCAGCAGAAGAGGGATGATGAGAGGAATCTTAATCAAACCCAGGCCGGAGTGCTTCCCATCAGCCACCCACACATGTCCCTGTCCCTACCCTGCAGATGTCACGTTTGGGAAACTCCACATGGGGGTGGCACTTCCAGGGAACCAGGGGAGAGGGGCGGGGGTAGGCAGAGGGGACTAGAGCATTGGCAAGTGTGGCAAGAGCAAAGGGTGGCTTACTTGGGCAGAACCAGGAGGCGGGTCAGTGTGGTCATGTTCCCTCTCCACTGGCTGATGAGCTGGGCATCCAGAATGCTGGTGAGGGCAGAGAGAGGCACCTCTTTTTCATAGGGGGCAGCAATGAACATGCTGAGAGTGTTCCCATGGTAGGGCAATTCCAGGATGTCGTAGTAATGGCCGTCGGGGGTGGTGAACTCAGCTGTGAAGACACCAAGACGGTGCATTGGCAATGGCTCCAGTTCTTGTTGGTTCTAACCCAGCAGTGGCTCTTCAACGAGTCCTCCTGTCCCCTCCACTCTTTGGAAGCCAGCTCTCCATCCTAGCTTTTGAGGCTCCCCCACCCCACCACTCCCCTGTTCAATGTCTTTATTCCCATTTCCCTTCTCTTCTGCTAAATCACAGTGTCTTCTGGGTTCTCTGTCTCCTGTTGGCCTTCTTCACCTTCACAGCCTTCTCCCCAGTACCCAGCTACTAATTCATTCCAATCCCCATCTCCTTAATCTCAACTTTCACATCACTCTTCCCCAGAAGGATCTGTGAACCCCAGGTTATCACACTAGAACCACATGAAGATGAGAGATGGGGTCAAAGTGGTCAACTATGGGCCTGAGGGAATTTCTGGATTTCAGCTTCATCTTGCACAAGGTAAAAGCTACTTCCTGCTGCTCTGATAATCCCAGTGTCTCCTACCTGGGGAGTCTTTGTCACAGCTGGGGTGTATTCTAGGGTTTCTCCTCCCTTAGAGGGGATGCCCCCCAGGGATGAGGTGCAGTCACTGTGGGACTTGGGGAAGGGAGGGTCCTGCACTTACTGTAGTTGAACTTGTTGGTCTGAGCCATCATGGGCACAGAGACAGTGCTGCCATCGGACTTGTGGAAGAGGCGGTGGTGGGTGCTCGACTCTAGAAAAGGCATCTTCCACTGGCCGTTGAAGTAGAGGGCGTTTACCAGTACCAGGCGTGTCAGCTGGTCCACAGCCCCTTCGCCAAGTAGGTCGCTGATCATGCCTGTGGGAAATCGAGGCGATCAGGAGGCTAGATATTTTTAAATCCTTTTAGATGGTCCTCTTTGGCGCCCAGTCCTCCAATGGATGTGTGTCAGAAGGGATTCCGTCAGAAGACAGACTGGGTAAGGTTTAGTGAACCTATCTAGTTGCTTTCAACCCCTTTCATCTTCCTAAGAGTCTCAGAAAGCCTTCCAGCTCACCACACTTTCGTGGTCTTGGGATCCTGTCCAGGATCAGACCTGGAAATATGTCTCCCCTTACTTTGCTCCCTAAGCTGCAGTCTTGACGGGTTGTGTGTGCCCCTTGTCATGGTTATTACTGTTCTTATAACACCTCGCAATACTTTTTAGGGATGACTTTAGAGTTGGTTCACGGGGAAAGCCTAATTATGGAAAAACATGATGCTTTGATTCTTAAAGCACTTGACTTGTCTACAGAGCAGAAGATGCTGGAAGGGAGAGGTTAGGACACTTAGGATTTGAATCCCTTTTCTCTGCAGGCCCTGGGGACTGGCCTTCTTTCCCTGCCTGCTCACCTTTTGTGTGTCTTTTCACCCAGTCGTTGACGATGAACCTGGCTCTCTCTGTCTCTGAGAAGTCCACCTGCTTGACTGTGGTCCGGAACAGCCTGAAGAAGTGGGGCATGAAACCCTGGACCAGCTTCAGATCCCGCTGCACAAAGATGGCATCAGCCGTGCTGATCTCATCCTTATTCCATGGCCCCATGAGCTCCTTGTACAGTTGATGGAGGGCAGGGGCCATGCCCTTCTCTGGGCCAAAGCGGGGAGGAAAGGACACATTAAGGTCATCTCAAACCCAGGGCTCCCAGTGGAGCTAACTTCCCCTAACCCTGCCCACATGCACAGGACTCTTCTGCTCCCCCAGAGGTCTCTGGTTGGAGATTTCATTCCAAACCTTAATCTTTCCTGCATCTCCCTCTTTTCTTCAAAAATCTTAGGTCCTAACCCTTATCTTTGGCTTGGAATATTTTTCTCTGTTTTTAAGTTATAAACCCTAATTTTTTCTTTTAATAATAACAATAGCTATCAGGCACTTCACATGCATCATTCTAGTTGACCCTCACAACAGCCCCATGTGGTCGATACTTTTATTGTCCCCATTTTGCAGATGAGGACACCGAGGTTCGGAGGGGTTAAGGTCACACAGTATATGAGTGGTGAGGCAGGGCTGTTTTATACCAGATCCACTGGCCTGTACACCTTGTGACTGTCCAAGAACCAAGTGACACAGGGTGTGGTGAGAAGAAGATGCAGTGGTCCATCCCTGTGTCATGGGAGGACAGGAGTTGGCTCAGCTAAGCTGGGGTCAGCCCTTCCTCTGCCTCTGGTCGGTTACACCCCTGTCCTGGGAAGACCACGTGAATGCCCGCCTCCCACTCTGCCCCATCTCTCACCATCAATCTTGAATTGCATCGCCTCTTGGATCTGCTGCTGCGTTTCTCCTCCTGTGGTCAGCTGTAACATGGCCATGACTGAGGCTACCCCATAGGGTGAGAAAACCACGTTGAGGTCCTTGGAGGCCTGCACCACCTGCTGAAACACTTTCACTCCAAAGTCTGCGGCGAGGTGGGCCGCCGGAGACTGGTGATGGTAGGAGGCAGACCCTTCACCACAGATGAGGGCCACGCCCAGTGCGAGGCAGGCGAAGACAGGAGACATCGGCATCCTAGAGCCAGTGGAAAAAGATCCGATGAGGGAAGAGTTCCGGAAGGATGGTGAGTGGGGAGGGGTGATGGGACCCCAGCCGCGGCCAGGCTCCCCATGTTTGCCGCTAGCAGATGATACGTGAACAGGAGGGCAAGACAGAAACCGTGATGGGTTCAGATCCTGAGTCTTTTCCCCTCTGTCTCAGCCCCAGGGAGTCTTAAGTGCGTTTTCACCTGCGGGAATCTTGGAACCCGCTGGCTCCACCCTCCAAGAGATCTCCTTTCCCTTCCAGGAGGCTGAAAGGTGAAATTATAATAACATCTGTGATTTACACGATGCTTTTTAATTCTCTTGTGATGCTTTGTAATTCTCTTGTAATTCTCTTTCACAATCATGGCTTCATTCAAGTTAGCAGGCATGAAAAACCCCTTTCCTGCGCTGGGAAGGGGGAATGTCTCCATGGAGAGGGTCCAAGAGAAGTGAGGCCCTTGCTTCTGGGTGGTGGGATTGTTGGGGGGTCCTGCCCATCTTCCCTGCTCTCCTGTGATCACTGATATGACGGGGTCAACTCAGGGCTGCAGGTCTCCGGGGAAAGAAAGAGGAACACCGGGGCTTGTCTGCAGAGGGGTGCTCCCTGCCTTAGCCCGAGGTCCGGAGATGGAGAGAGTTTGCTTTTACTCTTACCTGAAATTCTCAAGGTGCCTTGTGACTGGCAGTTTGTCCTGCTGCTGCTGGGGCTTCGGGTGTTGACGGCGGTGGCTACTCCTCTGCTGGGGAGGGGGTGTGGCTCTTTGGACAGCGCTCTTGGTCTTGCAGCCAGATGCGGCTGTGCTCCTCTGGAGGCTGCTGCTTCCCTTTATACCAGATGTGGGCCGGAAGTAGATTAACTCATGGCCCGGCCCCGCCCACTTTCTGGCTCTGGAAGTCTGTCTGAACAGCAGCCGGGCCCCCTCAGCACCTCCCTCTGTGGGACTTGCTGAGGCATCTGTGTGTGTGTGTGCGTGCTGCCCTGTGTGTGTACATGTCAGAGAGGGCTTGGAACAATTGAGCAAATCCTGGCTGCCTTGACCCCAGGGCCTCCCTTGATTCTGCTGCCCTCTGCCTCGGGATGTTATGCCAGCTTGACCCCTGGCACCCAGTGCTTACTTTCCCCAGTGCTCAGTGTAGGGAAATGATTTACACTTCCTCCTTTTCCTTTGGAGAAACAGATCGCTGCAGAGTTATCAAAGAAACTAAAGATCCTGCAGACTTTTGTCCACCAGCTCCATGCACTGGCCAAACTGGGAAGAACACCCCTCCCTCTTCCTGAGTACATCCCAGCAGCCAGAGGGCCCGGAGCGTGCCATGTGATTGTCTGGGTTTTGACTGTCTAGGACATGAGCCTGGTGGAGAACTCCCTCCCCTCTTTCCGTCTTCCCTGCCAAGCGCCTGCCAGCCCGTCCACTGGGTGATGCGTGGCTGACTCCCCCACGTGTCCAGACTCTGGTGATGTCCCCAGGGCTCTCTTTGTGTCAACAGTCCTGTATGGCTGGGGTTTGAGGTGTGCTGGGTGGGGTGGTGGGTAACCGGGGTAAAGGGGTAAAGCCTTGGTGGGAAATTAGGAGCCCAGTGTGTAGGTTTCATTTTTCTGGCTGCCTGCTGTGACTGGGGAGGATTATGTCTTATCCTTTTCCTCCAGATGCAAACATTTGGAGGGCTGGAGCGGCGGCAGTAGGGATGGAAATAAGGGCGTCAATTCACGGCGGGTTTACGGGGTGTGCTTCTAGGGCACTGGGATTAGGGGTGGCAAAGTGGCCAAAGAATTCTGTCGATGGTGGACGTTGGCGAGAGGCCAGTTTGTAGGACTGGGCTGGTGCATTTAGCGGTCTGGTGACACCCTTGGCTGTGTGCCTGATGTTGTGGACGGGGTGGTGCCAGAGGGGTCCTGGGGGGGATGGAGCCCTTGACTTGGGTGGCGGAGTCCACACACTGTCATGTTTTGTGTAGGTGGTGGGGTTCGACTGGGAGTATCCATGGAGACAGCCGGTAGCAGAAGCACAGGAAGTTTAAGTGGGTGGATGTGTCAGGATGTTTGTTTTAGCTTTTTTAAGTAAACAGATACCAAGGGCAACTGCAACTGGAGGACTTTCCCATTTTCCCTCTGCCTCCACCTTTGTTTTCCCTGTTGCCCCTGGGAACCAGGTGGGGATGTGGAGCGGCACGGAGAGAAGGGGAAGCCTCCAAGCCATCTCCTAACCCCAGAAAGGCCCCAATGCCTTGCCCTTCACCCTTGGGGGCCACAGGGGGACAGGGACCTGGGAGTCTGCGTTGGGAGTGCCAAGCCCCAAGTTGGAAGAGCAGTGGGACAAGAGGCGGCTGGGGGCTTCCCTGGTGGCGCAGTGGTTGGGAGTCCGCCTGCCGATGCAGGGGACGTGGGTTCGTGCCCTGGTCCGGGAAGATCCCACATGCCGCGTGGAGCGGCTGGGTCCGTGAGCCATGGCCGCTGAGCCTGCACGTCCGGAGCCTGTGCTCCGCAACGGGAGAGGCCACAACAGTGAGAGGCCCGCGTACCGCCAAAAAAAAAAAAAAAAAAAAAAAAGAGGCGGCTGGACCTGCCCTCCAGGTGCCCCGCTGTCCGGCCTCTCCAGCCACTTCAGCTGAGCCTCATGCCTTCCTCCGTGGGCTATTCCAGAAGCTGTTGTCTCTCTCCTCGCCCAGCCTCAGCCATAAAAGCCCTGTTGTTTTCTGGGACCGCCTGGGTCCTGCCAGGGCAGTGACCATTTCTGTCCCCACCCCTGGACCTGAATGATCCTGTTGCCGTTCCAGAAAAGCCCCTCTGTTCCTGGGCACAGGAGCACCTGGGAGCAGCTCTATGTCCTGTTGGAGAAAGAAGGGGTGTGCTTTACCTTGGAAACAGAAAGGGCTGACTTACTAAGGGGTCTTTTCCCAAGCTGGAGGAGACTTGTAGGTGTCTGGTGGGTGTGGATTAGAAACTGAGGCAAAGCCTAGTGTAACTGTACCATGCTGGGTTTTCTGACCCTCCCTTTGACTTTCTGATCACTTGGGGCCACCAGAGGATCTAAAGCCAGACTTGATCGTGGTCCCTGCCTCTCCTCTCCGTGAAACGACCTTACCTCCCCCTGGTCTGCCCTCAGGAGATCTCCTCCACACCAGGGTGCAGTCCAATCACCCGCTGCCCCAAAGCAGACCTCCTGCAACGCCCTTCTCAGAATCCAGCCTGACTCAAGGAGCTGTCACTTTCCCTGAACACCAAACAGCCTTGACCCCGTCACCTCTTTCAAGCACTGGCTCTTTCTTAAGGGGTCAAAAGTCCCTACTGTTGAAATAACTGGATCTCAGACTCCTGGAGGGTCAGAGATAAGAGAATGAGTTATAGGGCTGTGGATTTTCGGGGGAAGTTCCGGTTCTAGCCAACTGGGAAAGATGTTTTCATCTGCTCTGAGCAGGTGTTTCGTGATGAGATCAGACTCACACTTTCCGTGGCTGTCCCCCTACCCTGTCCCCATCCCACCCCCCAGTAGCCCTGCTTCCACTGGGGCCTCCGCCATGCTGGTCTTCCCTCCAACGCTTCACCTCCTGCCCCGCAGTTGCCCTCTAGCTCTCTGCTCTTCCGCTTTGCTTCCCCTTTGCTCTCCAAGCCCCAGGTACCCACCCTCTTTTTCTCTTTCCTTTTCTCCCTCTGAGACTCCCTTTTCTTATTGCTTCTACTCATCCCTCCATCCACTGGGAATCTCCAGCCCCTCCCGCCCATCTCCTCTAGTCTCAGCCATGTGAGCTCTCTCCCCGTTTTCCCCCTCTCTCTTTTCTGCTCTCCGTGACTCAATCCCTCTTTCCCTCTCCTCTCCTCGTGCAGAATCCCTTTTACAGTCAAATGCTCTGCTCCAGGCCTTCCTGTGGGAAGAAGAGGCTGCCTCCTATCAGTTACACAGGCTCCCTGGAATGTTAAGAGCCGGCCTCCTGACTCTTGGTAATGTCACTGGGAGAGCCGGGGGTGGCAGAAGGCCGGGGTCCTACTAACTCACAGTGCTATTTCTGGCCTGGTGGTTTTCCAAAGAATACAACACCCAAAATAGCTTGTGTTTGGGCTGGGCTCTCGGCCCCATCTTGTAGGAGTGAGCCGAGGCCTGGGCTACGTGTCAGCTTTTTCTCATTGAAGATCACGGCCCTGGGACAGCCCGACAGACATGGGCCACCTCGGCCTGTCCAAGGTCCCTCCTCACACTGCCGCCGAGCCTGACTCTCCCCTAATCTGCCACCATAAGCCCCTCTCCTTTACGCTTTCTCCAGCCGCCACCTCCAGCCATCTCGCCTTAAATTCCCGTAACAGTAGAACCTGCATCCCCCAACGTGGGATGCTTTTTTCTCCAATCATGTCATAGAGTTTCAGAGCGGAGGGCTCTAAGAACCATCTGGTCCGGTCCTTTGAATTTTCAGGTAAGAGACCTGAGGCCCAGAGAGGCCGTGGGATGTGTTTGAGAACACACAGCGACATACCATAAATGGGAGAACAGTGCCCATCGAGCCGGCCTGGTCAGGGTTCTGACACTTAGCTACTTATGTGTCTTTGGGCAAAACCAAACTTTGTGGGTCTCCGTTTTTGTATGTGAGGTAGGTATGTAGATGGACACTCATTCTCACCCTTCAGGGTTTTTGTGAGGATTAAATGAAATATTGTAAGCATCCGACATATTCCAGGCTCTCACTAAGCGGCAGCCACTCTCGGTTGGGGCAGAACCAGGACAGAACCCAGACAGCTTGAGCTGTTAACTTTGACATAAGGCAAGCGCCTTGTTATATATTTTGATGTCTCTCAGTGATTAGCAGAGTGGATGAAATGCCTTGGGAAGCGGACTGGCTGGTCACCCACGAGAACGGCTGCCGCCCCTCTGTCCATCTCAGGCCAGGTCCTCTGGATTTCACCCTGAGCCTGACGTGCTCCCACTGGCCGACTTCACAGACTTTAGATCCTGGGACGATTTTCCTCTCTGAGCTGTGGGGTCACATGTGGACGCCACTGACATTTGGCTCGTGTCTTGCACCCTCCAGCATACCAGGAAGGACGGAGGCTTATTTTCTCAGCAGGTGAAAGTGGAGTAGACTTTGACCTACTCTTCTGGTCTTGGCCCTTTTGTCCCCTTCTCTGCCACCCACATCCCCTACGTCCTGTTGATTCCCCTATAACACCCCCTAACAGTCGAACCACTTTTACAAACATCCCCTTCTCTTACAGTCACTTCTGTGCTTATCCTTCACTTCACTGTGTCCGTCGCCATGTCTTGTGTATCCTTATTTCTTGGAGGGGCGCTGGGGGACAGTATTCCCTTGGGGGTGGCCTCTCATAATGTCAGTGTTCAGTGAGCACCAGAGACCCCCCACAGACCCCAGGCAAGAAAGAGCCTGTTCTCTTGGAAGAAAGAGGCAGAGGGAGAGAAGGGGGCCCAGTGTGGCCACAGGGGGATGTATGGGGCAGATGGCATGTGTGATTCCTGGGGTTGGTGTGACCGCAGAGCCTGCCGGTGGCAGCCAGAATGAGGTAGTGCAGGCCTGGGAGCCTCCCGCTCCCACTGGGTCTACCCTAGTCAGATCCTAACCCTGCTTCCACTTCTCTCTCCACGTACATAGATTGTCTAACTCTGATTCACTTCTTTCCTGTTTACCAGAACTTGTTCCTCATTCCCAGCGTTCCTGAATCTCCTTTTATCACTTTCTCTGGATACATCTTTCATTTTACCCTGGCTGTTGTGTGAATCTTCCCCCAAATGGCCAAACGGTTATTGACAATCAATGCCCGATGGTGTGATTCACAGAAACATAAGCTTCTCCCTTCTCCGAAGGCACAGACACACGTCCTGGGACAGAAGATTAACATCATGCAATAATTAGATTAAAACCATCTGTCAAACTCTGTATACAAAGTTGTAAGACTCAGGCTATCAGGGTGTAGGCCCAAATGTGGACGCAAGTCTTCCCGGAGGAAGAGGTACTGATGCTGGGTTGCAAGGGAGAAGCAGAGGGCAGCTTGGATGGGGCGGGGGAGCAGGGGGCGGGTCACAGATCCCAGGACAGGGAGGGGAGACAATGCTCTCATCCTCTCTCCACCTGTCTCCATCTCTGGGCAGCAACCCTTTCTACCTGAGGCATCCCATCTCCGTCTTGCTCTCTTCATGGGCTTCTGTGTTCTAGGTCTGCTCTCACTGCAGCCTCTTCCCAGGTGCTGGAAGTAGAGGCTCCTGCTCTAGTCTGCGTCCTGGCTCTGGACGCAACCAGTTTACTGAGCTGGGCAGACGACCAGATAACCAACCACGGGTTCTAACCCGCAGATATGGAGGGCTGACAAGAAGGGAAGTGGAACCTTCTGATGGTGGTGGTGACCCTGGGTCAGTGGGGAACCTGTGGGTGGCACAGGTCCCAGGAACGAAGCAGCCTGGTGATGCAGCACAGATGGAATTTGCCAGTGGGGAGCCAGGGACGTCCCGAGTCACTGACTATTCCTTCTCTAGTACTTCGTCGCCATATGGAAGCAGGCCTTCTCTGCATGTCTGTCTATCTGAGTCACCCCGGGCTGCCTCAGCTGGCTTGGCGAGCAGGAAGGCAGTCGGCGCCTGTCTTGCTGGCTTGCTTGGATCCGTGGGGGACCCAGAACCCTTCCTGTGCCCCTCCACGTCGTGCGGCAGCTGAAAGGGCTGGGGAGAGCAGTGCAGCGTTTGAAGGAAAGGCAACAGGACGACCTCAGCTTGATCAGGGGAGTCACAGGACGGCTGCCTTCCCCTCATCCTCCAGCTCAGGTGTTCAGAAAGGAGCTTCTCTGAATCTCTTCTGGGATGGGTTTGATGTGACATTCAGAGATGCCTTCAGAGACTGCCCCGCAGTCGCTGTCCTAAGCAGCACCCTCTACTCGCTGCAGGCTGGAGGCCACATAGAAACACTGTCCCGACTCCGTCCACACCCGCCTCCCAGTTCCTGGCTTCCTGGGCCCACTCCCTTCTCCAGAGCACCCAGCTCTTCCTTGCAACTGCTCCTGTCCCTTACGTTATCCTCGGAGACCTGCTTTTTCTCTCCTGGATCCCCGTGGCTGCCTCCTCCTGACCTCAGAGACCCCACCCTGATTACGAAAGGCATCCCAAGGAGACCCACAACCAGAAGGTTCCCCTTCCCTTCTTGTCAGCCCTCCATATCTGCGGGTTCGAACCCGTGGATGCAACCAACCGATCATATCCGCAGTCGGTTGAATCCCCTGATGCAGGATTTGTGGATACGGAGGACAGAGTACACTATACCATTTTATATAAGGGTCTAGAGTATTTGTGCATTTTGGTACCTGCGGGGGTCCTGGAACCAATCTGCAGATACCGAGGGAAGACTGTATTCAATCAGACCTGCTTACTGAGCCACGTGTGTTTGCTCTCAACACGTCAGGATTCTCCGGTGGTCATCACTGTGACCAGACATTCTGGCTCCAGTTATCCACATGGTCGTGAGCAAACCATTTTCCCTTCCTAATGCTTCAGTCTCTCTAGACAGACACCATGGGCGTGAACAAGATGTCTTCTGTAGAAAGAGGCAGATGTGGCCTGAGGACTAGCAGGAGACTCTGGGTAACTTTTTTACTCCCCACAGCCTTACTTTTCTCTTCTGCAAAATGGGGAGAATGATGCCACTTCCATAACTATCTTGTTAGGGTTTCAAAAGATGGCTTGAATGAAATGACCAAGTATATCTACCCATAGGAAGAAAGCAATCAGTAGCCTTCAGCTGACTTTAAAAAGTGTGTGTGTGTGTGTGTGTGTGTGTGTGTGTGTGTGTGTGTGTGTCCTCTCTTGAGCCCATTGGTTTCCTGAGGGTAGAGGGTAGAGACCAGGACTCCTGTGATAGAAGGGATTAGAGAATCAGGTTCTCAGGTAAGGAACCCCAGAAATTCAGCAGGTGGGGCTGGGGCACTGGGGCAAGGAAGGCCCATGTCTGGCACTGGCAGGGCAGGACCAGGCTTCCAGCAGATGCTTGAAAAAGACATCATTACCAAGTTAAGAAATTCGATCTAAAGCAGATGCTCGGAGCTGGAAATGCCTGCTGTCCATCCTATTCCCAGGACCCAGAATTATAACATGACTTTGTCCTGAGTCCCTTGCCCGGTGGTGCCTCGCTGTGGCCCCCACTCCCATCAGTGTCAGGAACTAACAGGGCTGTGTGATTAAAGGGTGATGCAGGCAAACGCGTAACTGTCATTCCCATCGCAGCTCTGCCTGGGGGGACGGGGTGGAGGAGGGGCTGGGCTGCTGGAGTGAGGGGAGCTGAGGTGGCAGACGTGAGGCGGCCCAGACCTGACGAAGTCTGGGGCCCCTTCTGCTTCATGGCTGGGAGGGCAGGTTGACCTGGGCTGCATTTAACACCCAGGAATCAGACCTGGGCCCTTTCCTGGAACTGGCCTGTGGGCTGGGGTCCAGGTCAGGAGAGGGGAAGCATGAACCACCCCGTCTCAAGCACCTTCCACAACCCCACAGGGAGCGCCATGGGCAGGCAAGTTGGCACAAGTTGGGCAGTACTGCCTGCCACCCCTAACCCCTGTCCTGAGACCACACTGGAGATTGGCCTCAATCTTGGCCTGACCGTCTGGGCTCCCTGCCTGCCTTAGTGCCAGACGGGTCTCGTACCCAATCCAGGGAGGAACTAATTTGGGAGTGGGAAGTCCAAGGTCTGTCCCCGTCCGTGCAGAACCTCCCCATGTGTCCACTCCAGGCCTGCTCTCTGGGCCTCTCTGCCCGCTGCAGGGGGTAGGGCTTGCCTGTGTATGGTGGACGCACCACCCACTGTGCACACACCGCCCATGGTGGACACACCACCCATGGTGGACATGCCCCCCCACAGTGGGCACGCCACCCACAGTGGACATGCCACCCACAGTGGGCACGCCACCCACAGTGGACATGCCACCCACAGTGGACACACCGCCCATAGTGGACATACCACCCATAGTGGACACACCGCCCATGGTGGACACGCCACCCATAGTGGACACACCACCCACTGTGCACACGCTGCCCATGGTGGACACACCGCCCATGGTGGACATGCCCCCCCACAGTGGGCACGCCACCCACAGTGGACACACCACCCACTGTGGACACGCCACCCACAGTGGACATACCACCCACAGTGGACACACCGCCCATGGTGGACACGCCACCCACTGTTGACACACTGCCCATGGAGGACCACCACAGGCCCTGCAGAAGAGGCCTGAGGCTCCAATGAAGGAGGAATGATCAGCTTCCCACTTCCCGCCTCCACCCTTTGCTGTCCTCAGCCCTTGTCCTCTCCACGAATGGCCGAGGTCCTGGCCGATGGCCAGCGCTGTCTGGACAAGAGGAAACCGGGATGTGAGGAACGGCAGCGGTGGGAGGAACGCAGAACGCTGAGTCTTCAAGAGCAGAAATTCCACCGGAAAGAAAACAATGCACGAGGGACAGAGTCACCTTCCAGGGAACAAGGGGGAAAGGAAAGAGACTGGGCCTTCCTGCTCCAGTCAGGTAAACAGCCCTGGGGATGCCCCAGCGTGAACTGGCTTCTAGGTATGGGCGCTGCAGTGGAAGGCTGGAGGTCTGAGTCCCGCGGTGTAGTGACTGGGAGAAATGGTCCCCGCCCCCTTTGCTGGCCTTCTTAGGCAGATGAGCTCCTAGGGGGGAAAACAGGGTCCCGTGCCAAGGTCAGGCGGATCCCGGGAGAACCGAAGGAGCATCTGGTAAAGAAGCCCATCTATGCTGGGACCGTCACAGCCCCCAGATGGCCAGTTGGCTGTTGGAAACCAAGTAAGACAATTCTAGGTTCTAGGGCAGGATTTGCAGAAGCTGGAACCTGCAGGAACTTCATTAGAGATGAATGAGGTCATGGCCGGGACAGGGTGGAGGCCTGCCCGGGGTCCCCCACTGTGTGCAATACCAGAGGGGAGAGTTCCATCCTCTTTCAGGGCCTTTAGAAAGAGTGTGGCAAATCCCAGAGCTAGAGGAGAGGCCTCCATCTGAAAGGGACAGGGAGAAGCAACCCCCTTGTCAGGGCTGCAGGGCCCCTAGCCTCCCGGACTCCCATGCTGGTAAGCCCGGAGGAAGGATGGACCCTGAGCCTCTGAAAACTTGTGCCAGACAGCCTGGATCTGTGACTGCCCCTGTTAGTGTGTTGAGGCAGCTTCTGATCTGCAAATCCATTCTTTTCTAAGGTGTTGGGGTCTGCATGCCTTTTCTTTAGGGTTTCAGGAGTTGCTCTCTTCCCCAAACTACAGCAGTAATGATGGCTAAGGTATGCTGAGTGGTTGCCATCTACCAGGCCCTCTTTGGTACTCATCACCTTAGTTCGTTCTCCTGTGGCTCAGAGTCGGGGAGTGGCGATGTCCCCATTCTACAGATGAGGAAACCGACACACAAAGGAGTCGAATTTCTTGCTCAAGCTCACTCAGCTAATGAGAGGAGCTGGCTGCAGAGCCCCCAGCTCTTAACCCCATTCTGTTTTTCAGTGCCTCACCTGTCCACACAGCTGTCGCCTGCACAGCTGCCCCCCTAACCTCCCAACCCAGGATGGGTCCATGCCCCTCCCTCACTGCATGCCCCTGCCCCCTTCCCACCACGCTTGACTCTTTCCTTCAGGACTCTTCTGACCCTGGTCTCATCCCCTCTCCCCTCCCCGCACCCCCCGAGATCTGCTGCCCAGCAAGGAACTGATTCCAACTCAGGTCTTAAGGATTCACTGTTTTAAACCCTCCCGAGTCACACTCACTTTGGAATTACGACATTCTGTGCCTTGATCCAGTGGTTCTCAGCCCCCCACTGCACCTGAGGCTCACCCAGGAGCATTTGTTTTGTTTAAATTTTTAAAAAATTTTTGATTGACGTATAGTTGATTTACAATGTTGTGCTAATTTCAGGTGTACAGCAAAGTGAATCAGTTATATACATATATCCACTTTTTTTTTGTTAAGCTTCTGTTCCCATATAGGTCATTACAGAGAATTGAGTAGAGTTCCCTGTGCTGTACGGCAGGTTCTTATTCGTTATCTATTGTATATATAAGTAGTGTGTATGTTTCAATCCCAATCTCCAAATTCATCCCCCACCCCCGCCAAGAGCTTTTGAAAAGTCCTGAGACCCAGACTCACCCCTGATGATTGGAATCTTGAACTGGAACCCTGGGATACTGGGGTTTGTTTTGTTTTTACTAGCTCTTCGGGTGCTTCTAGGATTGAGACTATGACCTTAGACCCCATGAGCCAGTGATGTTAAATGTCAAGCATTTGCTGCCCTGGGGAGGCTGTTGGAGGCAGAGCCCCCTTATCACACTTGAAGGCGTCTACCTGACAGCTGGTCGGTGTTGCCCTAGGCCTGGAGGCTGGGTCACCTGGCGACAGGGAGCTGCAGCCTCTGGCGGTGAGCTGGGGAGGAGGATGGGTGGGCTGAACTTTGACCCAGTTGCTCCATGAGCACTTTTCCTGCCCTGTTCACGTCTGTGAGCTGGTTTTCTGCTGACCTTGGACTTCAGGCTCAACTCTGAGATGGGTGGAGAGGGAGAGAGGAGATGAGAAGCTGGTTCAGGGCTGGAGGAGCCAGAACATGCCTCGAATGCCTTGAAAGAGCCATGCTGTGAACTGCTCGCTGTGAACTGCCCGCTGTGAACTGCCCGCTGTGAACTGCTCGGGAAGGCTCCCTGCGGGGCACGGCCTGTGAAGAATGAAGGTCAGTATCCTAATTGCCATCTGCTGGCATTCCTGCAGAGCTGCTTTCATTGTGTTTTCTGCCCCCTGGGCATATAAAAGTGCTGGGGCTGGAGATATGGCTCCAGCCCTGGAGGGACTCACGGCTCTGTTCTGGAGAAAGACAAGCGTTTCTAAAGATAAGCAGTTCCAAGGAAGGCTGGGCCAAGTGCCTCCTGAATGACACATGAAGTCAGGCATACAGTCAAGGCCTGGGGCAGGTGCGGAGGAGTTCAGGGCCCCAACCTTCGGGATAGGGCAAAGGGGCCTTCAGGGAGGATGAGTCAGCCTGGAGAAGCAAAGAGTGTGTGAGTAGAAGGGCCTGGAAATGAAGGACCCCAAAGAGCAGGCCGGGAGATTTGCTCGTGTGTGTGTGTGTGTGTGTGTGTGTGTGTGTGTGTGTGTGTGTGTGTGTGTGAGTGTGTGTGTGTCTGTGTGTCTGTGTGTGTGTCTGTGTGTGTGTGTAGCCTGACAGAGCCTCCCGACTCCCCTGTCATCGTCCACCCGCCCGGACCTGCTCTTAGTCAGTCCCTGTGCTGGGTGCTTCTGCCCCGTGGCTCTGGGGTGCTGATGAGGCCTCTGTTATTCACAGCCTAGACCACCTGGCTCTCTGGGGCCCACTCCCTCTTCCCCAGGGTGTAGCCCAGCCTGCCAGCTCACCATTCTGTGAGGCTGGTCCCAGACGCAGACAGCCTCAGTCATGCCAGGGTTGGCAGGAGCTGCGGGCCTCGCCGGCAGAGACCTCGCCCTCCCGAGTCCTCAGCTCCACACTGGCCAGCTCTGTCTAAGGACCAGGCTGTCTGGGGAAGCAGAGGGGCCATTGTCTGGTTTCCAGGGTCTAGCTCCTTCAGAGGGGACACCAGGAAATTGGGGGTCACCCCTTCTCATTCTGAGCTCCCGCTTTAGACCAGCACTAATGGAAACCATTCTGCTCTGGGTGTCTCAAGGGTCTGGTCCTGAACCTAAGCCACCAGAATGGGGCCCTGAGGGGGTTTCTCCTCCAGTCCTCCCTCTTTCTGGAAATGGCATGCCAAACTCCATCTTGCCCGTATCTGCCTGTGCTGGTAGCTTACTCAGGGAAATGGGGGTGGAGGTGGGAGCCAGCAGCAGAGCCCGGATGGAAAGCCCCTGACTCGGGAACTCCCTGTTATCACTTCTGAGAAGCCCAGGGAGCTGGTAGGAAAGGGGAAGAGGTCATGTTGTGTCTAGCACCTGGGGCTGGTTTTCAGGCTGAATCAGGTGGTGATCAGTGCAGCAGGTGGAAAGCCCAGGGCTGTTCCTCCTGGCCTGGGGTGGAGGTTCCCTGCACTCCGACAGGGCTTTCCTGTCCAGCAGACCGTTAGTTCTGCTGCGTCTGGACACGCGTGTGTTTGTGTATGTTGGGGAGGATGGGGGACATGGGCGTCCCTGACTTTCTCCACAAGCCCAGCTCATGCACGGGGAAGAGGAACAGAAGTAGTGGGGGTGAAAGAGGGAACCAGGAAGCCATTCATCACAGGGGCGGGATGTGAATTGGTCACATCTGCCCCCTTCCATCTAGACCATCTGATTTCCCTTTTTCCCACCCATTTTTTGCCTTTGGAATATTCCCCCTCCCCTGCTTTTCTCAGGTAAGTCAGCTGTCCACAGAGCCTCCCAAGATGCCTTAGCTCTGCCTCTTCCCCAAAGCCTTCCCAGCCTCCTCCAGGCCATCTTGAGCTGTCTGTCCTTTGAACTTGATCCCTCTTATGATCAGACCCACACAATCACACGTTCAGCACTGGATTATTCGTCGACTGCATTGCATGTGTTTGTTTTGTTTTCCCTACTGGGTTGTACATCGTTTAGAGGCAGGAACTGTTTGGGTGTAAACTTTCTTCCTGTGTCCCTTAATACTGCCCCACGTGGGCGGGACTTGGGTCTGACAGCCAAGTACCTTGAAGTTAACATCGCCTTCTGAGAATTCAATTAAGAAGAAACTCAGTTTAGGAGAGGATATTAGCCCTCTGTAGAAATTACCTAGGAGACTGTCTGTCTGTGAATATCCCAAATCCAATTAAGGAGACATGGAGGAGCAGATAAGATTGTGATTGCATTTCAGCAAAGTAACTGCATTGTCTTCTGCCCGAGGGAAAATGCCAAGACGAGGGGAAAGTTCCTCTTCATCACAAAGGGGGATCCAAGGAGACCCAACTTGGTGCTGGGGCTCCAGGCTGTGCCGGACAATCGGTGTCCCGTCCCGCAAATTTCAGTGGCTAGGACCAAGGATGGGTGTGTCTGGAGGTGCAGAGGACGCCTCAGACTATCATCCTGCCATTAAGATCATCCAATGTCCACACTAAAGCCACATTCTGAGGCCCCCAGGAGAGATGTGTCCAGGTGCCTGGGGATGTGACTCTGTTTGTAAATTAATAAGCCAGAATTGGGGGTCTGTAAGCTATTCTTTCCGCGTCCGGTTCATGTTAATTGGACCTGAGATTGCTTTGTCCAAGGTGTGCACATGTAGCCGAGAAGGAGGTGCTGGGCTGTGGTGAAGCACCATGATAAAGCTGCCTTGTCTGGGAGACCGGCCACCTTCCGCCCCGGCCATGTCGTCCCTGGACACTTTTTTAAAAAATTAATTTATTTTGTTTTTGGCCGTGTTGTGTCTTCATTGTTGCGTACGGGCCTTCTCTAGTTGCATCGAGCGCGGGCTTCTCATGGCGGTGGCTTCTCTTGTTGCAGAGCATGGGCTCTAGGTGCACGGGCTTCAGTGGTTGTGGTGTGTGGGCTCAGTAGTCGTGGCTCGTAGGCTCTAGAACGCAGGCTCAGTAGTTGTGGCGTGCAGGCTTAGTTGCTCCGAGGCATGTGGGATCTTCCCGGACCAGGGCTCGAACCCGTGTCCCCTGCATTGGCAGGCGGATTCTTAACCACTGCGCCACCAGGGAAGCTCCCCCTGGACATTTTTGTGCTTGCTGTTTGCATTGGTTATTTAGAGGCAGGGTCCAATAAATACCTGCTGCGTGGTGGAGTGAGTGATGGGTGCATGGGGTGTTTTGCCTCTAAAAGGATGGAGAGAAGGCCCGTGGTCCCAAGGGCTGGGTGAGGGGAGGAGTGAATGGGTGGCCATGGACCGAACACCTCCATGTGCCAGGCACTGAGTGTGTTTGTGTTCTCCCTCTTGTTTATTCATCTGGGAACCACTGTGCTGTCTCACTGCATCTTTTGTACAGATGAGGAACGGAGGTTCAGAGAGGTGAAGGAACCTCTGCACAGGGAGCGGTGGAGCTGGGACTAAATGTGGATCTCTTCCCTGTGACTCCCTTTCTTGAAGGAGAGGGAGGAAGAATCCAAGAGGGGAGGTACATGTGCTTCTGTGTTAGGAGACAGGCCTCTGGGTGGAGAGGTGAACAGGGCACGGAGCCACTCCTGGAGGGCTCTGCTCCTCGCCCACACCCAGCATCTGCCCTCGGAGGACAGATGTGGCAGCTCTGGTCCTCCGCTAAGTAGTAAGTGGTAGGAAATGAGCTTCAGAGAAATTCCAGTCTCGATTCTTTAATGAGGCAAAAGTTGGCATGGTGCCCTGCCTGGGAGCACCCTGACAGCAAGTCCCCCAGCCCTGTGCGCTTTGCAGAGCATAGAGATACACCTCATCTAAACACCAGCAAAGATGTCTGGCCCTGGCCACAACCACAAACCCATACATAGGGTGTGGCACTGCTTCTCAACATCTGGACACAGATTCTCGATGACAAACCCCAATCCAGCTTCCGCCTCCCCTGATGGACCACTTCCAGATGGTGCTCAGACACCCCAGCATCCTTCCCTTCCTCTCCTGCTGCCTCCCCAAGGCCTCGGATGCAGATATATGGCGTCGTGTCTCCCTGAGCTTGGATGTGTGTGTCCTCAAGTCCCTGCAGCCTTCTCCCTGCTTCCTGGTGTTCTTGGATCTCTATTCTTTTCTCCAGGGATCACACAGGAGCAAGTGGTTAGGCAGAGGCCAACGTCAGCTGCGGCCGGCCTGGAGCTAACTCTCCAGCACTCCCTGGGGAGGTGATTCGCACAAGGCCTTCCCGAGAGCCGCAGCCCAGTTCATCTTTCCTGGGTGATGTTTTCTCTATAGCTCCCTTCCCGCCAACTTCCCATACCAGCCCATTCCAACCCCAAGAGATATCTCTGCCCCAAAGTGTAGCTTCTCTTCGGCTGGAAAGACTCTTCCTGGCGAGAGAACCACGGAGGCACTGGAGCCAAGAAGGGAACTGGGGAGAAAGGCAGAAGGTGAGGGGGCCTGGCTCTCCCCGCCTGGGCCCCGCAGGGCTGGCCTGGAGAGGAGACAGCGTCTGGAGTCTCGCGCCTTGAGGTGGGCAGGGACCTCCTTAGGTTCTAGCTCAGCTCCCAGCAGCACGAAACGCACAGAAGAGTGATGTAGGGAGTTCCTCCGGCCCTCAACTTGGGCCTGGGAGCCTCCCACGCAGTCTGTGGGGTGGGGGGAGGAAGGTGGCGGGGAGTAGGGGCCGGGCAGGGAGAGCCAGGCCCAGGCTCCCCGGCCCGCGCTCTGCTCCCATGTCTCCGTGGTTCTCCTGCCAGGAAAGTCTTTCCAACTGAGAAGAAGCTGTACTTTGGGGCAGAGCTAACTTTTGGGGGTTAGAGTGGGGTCGTGTAGGAAGTTGGTGGGAAGGGAGAGAAAGAAAAAAAGCCTTGGGGACTTCCCTGGTCGTGCGGTGGTTAAGACTTCGCCTTCCAATGCAGGGCGTGTGGGTTCCATCCCTGGTCTGGTAGCTAAGATCCCACAGGCCTTGTGGCCAAAAAACCAAAACATGAAACAGAAGCAATATTGTAACAAATTCAATACAGACTTTTAAAATGGTCCACACCAAAAACAAACAAACAAATCTTTAAAAAAAGAAAGAAAGTCTCGCCCAGGAAAGCTGGACTGGGGTGGGGCTGCTGGGAAGCCTTCGTGCACATCACCTCGCCAGGGAGCGCTGCAGAGTTAGCTCCAGGCCGGCCGCGGCTGGCGTTGGCCTCTGCCCAGCTCGTGGTGAGCCTGTTCATGTCACATAACCTTCTAACCTCACCGTCCCCATAATTAAACCAGAGGTGATAATACTATGCACCTACCTGGACTTTAATACACATAAATGCATAACCGGTAGAGAGGGGCCTGCCTCCAAGTAAACGTTTCATAGATACCATTCATTCATTCCAAGTCTACCGTATCCCAGGCACCATTCTGTGGGCATAGGAGGTATTAGTGCACAAAACAGGCAAAATGCCCCATCCTGGGGTTTGCGTTCTACCTGGGGTAGAATTTGGAGGAAGAGACAAACTATAACAATTAGTAGGACAAATAATTCAATGGAATAGTATGTTAGAAGGTTAAAGTGCTGTGGAACATGGGAGAAGTACAGCGGAGTGAGATTACTATCTTTTCTTCCAGATAACTTCACTCTTACTCATGTTCCCTTCTAAGGAAAAGGGATAAACCCTTTTTGCCTCCGGGCCTGGCCCAGCAATGTTTCCAGCTCCTCTCTGTGTTCTATCTGACGTAAGTGACAGGGACTAGATTTTAGCCCAAATTCACTCATTTGTTCTTTTCACTCACCAGTATTTATAGAACACCTGGTTATGGAAAATTCAGTGTGAATCAGAAGTTCTTGTCCTGAAGGGTTTTGCAGGTGAGGAAAGAGCTGCGTGTGAATAATCGAGGTGACAAAGTAGTCAGGGCCGTCAGAGATGGGAGGGACGCAGGCGCTGGAGGGAAGAAGCGGGTCTGTGCACACCCGCCCTGCACGTGGACCCCTGGCCTCGGTGCCCTGGCCCCTCGCTGGATTCGGGGGCTGTTCCATGTCTCCTTGCTCTGGCTCTTTTCTTCTGGTGAGACTGTCCCTAAATTAGTGTTCAGGGGAGAGGAAACAGACGTTGCCCTTTCTGATGGGGAAGAGACATTTTCTGAGTTGACCCTGGAGCAAAATCGAGACCCCAGAGCCCCCTTCCCCTGACCCCAGTGACGAGGAGGGATACAGTGAACATCTGTCGAGCTGTGTGCCCAGCCTGTGACATAGCCCGGCTTCCCCACCCCTACAGTGTGTCCTCTGCTGCCCTTATTCGAAGGTGGCCTGACCCCAGCAGGGCAGCGAAGAGGAGAGAGGCCTGCAGAGTCTTTGGCCTGGCGACTAGCTGCAGACCCCATGGCTGTGAGCAGAGGCAGTGGGTCTGCCGCCTCCAGGGCTGCGACTTCTCCAATGCAGAGGAGAGAGAGACCCAGGTTTGAGGGAGGAGGCTGGGCCGCATGGCTGGGAACCGAGGACACATGTGCCTGACCACAGGGCCAGACGCTTCGCCTTGGGGTCTGGAGCTAGAACAGGCCGTTCTCCCCACAGCCGCCGCTCACATGGACCCACAGGCTCTCCCGCCCGGCCCCCTCAGCTGCTGAGTCACACTCCCCAGGGCTCACAGAGGCTCTGGTCCAAAGCCAGGCTGAGTCATTAGATGATGAATTGCGGAATTCTTATTCAGGCTGTCACCGCAGCAGTGGTGGGCCCTCCACACCCTCTGCTTCCCCACGAGCCACTTAGAGCATTCTCTTGTGGCATGTCACTCCTGCTCCGTGGGGAGGCGGGGCCTCTCTGGCACTGAGAAGATGGTGGTGGAGGTATGGGGGGCATCACTGAGCTTCCCTTCCTGGGTCTAGATTCTGGACCTGCTTAGGGATAGGTCCTGGCCTGTTAGCTCGGGGAAGAACCTCAGATCTCATTTCGTTCAGCTCTCTCATCGGTGAATGAGGCTCCGGATTCAGAGCTGGTCGGAAGGGCAGCCTTTGGAGTCAGAAACGAAATCTACTTAAAATGAGCAAAGCTCGCAGGCCTAGGTCTCCGTGTCTGTAAAATAACGATGGTGCCTACTTCCATCCCGGAAGGCGATGGATGTGAAGCACGGGTAGGTGGCACTCCATAACTGTTGCTTGACTCCCGTATTTGATGCGGAGGCCGGAGGCTGAGTGAATTCGAAATAAAGACCTGAGATCTTTTCTCTTCCTGCTCAGGACTCAGAAGGGAGGGTCAGGAGCTCCTGGAGGGGCTTTGGAGAGGAGGTCAGAGGGGGTGGGTTGGGCCAGTAGGCAGATATTCCTAGAGCCTGGGTACCTCCCAGCCCTGCAGGGGCCACCGTGGGATCACAAATGCAGCACGTTAGATGGAGCCCACAAGCCAGAAAACGAGCAGAGACCAGTGATGGGCACAGCCATCCTGACCTGGGCCCCTGGCCCACCTCCTTCATATACACCTCCACGGGGTCCTGCGGGGCCGGATCACCTGAGGGCTGCCTCCCACCAAACGTGAGCCTGGAAGATGCACACTTCTGCCCAGAGGGCCCCTCTGCCCTACAGGTGGGAGTGGCCCGGGACGAGGGCTGGGACCACAGACGATGACTGTGCTGATCACCCTGCTTCTGAAATGTCCCCAAGGATCCTGTGTAGCATCTCTGGAGCTATATCAAGGAACGGCCATGATATCTGATTCCCTTCACTACCCGGGTATTTTTATTTGTTTTGGCCGTGTCGCGAGGCATGTGGGATCTTAGTTCCCCGACCAGGGATCGAACCTGCGCCCCCTGCAGTGGAAGTGCGGAGTCTTAACCACTGGACCGCGAGGGAGGTCCGCTACCTGGGTGTTGATCATTTCCCAGACCCATGAACCATCTGAGAGAAGGTCCACATGTTTCAAAAGAATTTATTAAGAAACAGAAAAGAATGATACAAAGTATAAAGGAATGAAAGAGTTTACAACACAGATTCTTCAGCCTGGTGGCAACGAAGAAATACTTGCTGGGCTCACACCACTGGTACAGAGGCCCCAATTCCACCATTTTCAAGCCCATTTCTCTTAGCTGCTAATGCAGCCAGTTCAAACTTTCTCTGAAGACAAGTCAGATAGCGTTCCAAAACCTCCCCAAACTACTTCCTAATTGCCTCTTTACATATGGTCCCCTCTCCACCCGGTCCCAAAGATTCCTCACCCAGGCTTCAGGTGAGGGTGAGGTCAGCCAGACCCTGTTGAGCCTTCTCCACACCTCCAATCACTCTGTGACCTATTTTTGTTCCCATCCAGACTCATTTAATTAAACTACATTCATGAATCAGTTGGGTAGGCTGGTTTTGTTACCTTCTGTCAAGTTACCTGTTTTCCTAAGCCTGCATCTGAACTTCATCTTTCTCCTAATGGGAACGTCTTCTTGAGCACTCTCTCTGGCAGCTCCCTGCCCCAGCTAGTCCAAGACTATTTTCTCCCCCAAACAGAACTCTGCATCCCCATCCAATCTCCCACCTGACTTACGAGATAACTCTAGTTCTCAGCTGACCTGCCCAGGAGAAATGGTCAAATACCTTGATCTTGGCACCCACTTATCACACCTCGCCCAGCTCAGGTCACCAACCTCATCAATTTCCTCGGAAGACTTCTGACTTCTCTCTTGAATGTCTGCCCCTCTGGAATATTATCTCTGTAGATTATTCGATGACATGGCATTATAGATACAATAATAATAAGACTACAGCGAAAGAAGAGTTATTTTCTCCCAAATTATATTTTCTCTAAATTACCAAAAAATTGGGCTACTCTTGCCATTTTGAATTTCTTCTAAATGTCTATGGCTATCAGGCCTTCATTAGTACAGCCTGATTCGCAGCTGGCCTTGGTCTTAGCAAGCTGGCCATCGGTCCCTTCTGCTCCTATGGTCACTGCTGTGTCTTAGCAAATGGCTTCTCCAAATAACTGCTGGAAAGCGAAACAGAACAGTCTCCTCCAAAGGAGAAGCAGGTCACAACTCTACCCAGACGTCCTCGAGTTTTCCCCTCACAATGCATGCGCACAATATCCCCATTCAAGCTTACCCTGATGGAAAATAAGTCAGTGCTAAAGTCGGTTAAAATTTTTCCCAACCAAGACTGCAGATTTGAGCTTTATGGGGTACAAAATCCTTCTCTATGCCTCTCAGCCAGTCCTCACCACCACCCCGTGAGGTGGGCATGGTGAATACTATTATCGCTATTTTACTGATGTAGAAACTGAGGTTCAGAGAGGTTAGGGAGCTAGACCAACATCACACAGCTATTTAGTTGGAAGAGCCAGCATTCAACCCAGGTCTCCACTGCCTCATTCACCTTCCTTTTTTTTTTTTTTAAAGATATGATTTATCATTTAAATTTATTTATTTATGGCAGTGTTGGGTCTTCGTTTCTGTGCGAGGGCTTTCTCTAGTTGTGGCAAGCGGGGTCCACTCTTCATCGTGGTGCGCGGGCCTCTCACTATCGCGGCCTCTCTTGTTGCGGAGCACAGGCTCCGGATGCGCAGGCTCAGCGGCCATGGCTCACGGGCCTAGTTGCTCCGCGGCATGTGGGATCCTCCCAGACCAGTGCTCGAACCCGTGTCCCCTGCATCGGCAGGCGGACTCTCAACCACTGCGCCACCAGGGAAGCCCTCACCTTCCTTTTTTAAGCACAGAGAATATGAACAAGGTTCTCTACTCCCTTTCTCTCTACCCGAACGGCGTTCTCCTTTCCTACACGATCTGGAGAGCTCCAGACAGCACAAGGAATGAGCGATCATTGTCATAGTCCAATGCAGGGTGCGGATGTCGGATGTTTCACAATGTTCCTATTACTTAACATCTGTAGTTGAGCCGAGAACTCTCTCTCCGCACTGAGCAGTGCTTTCTGTGCCGGGATTTAGGATTCCCAGGTGACAGTTGGGGCACTGAGGATTTTACCTCCAAATTACGCTCAATGCTATACTTCTCATCCGTTTCACATTTTGCCATGTTCTGTGTCTTCCCACCCCGACCCCTTCACGAGGAAAATTCAGTAAGTCTGTCAATCGTCCAGTGCCTGACTCCCCAGGCTTCCTACAGCGTCATGGAAAGCCCTGTGCCTCCTTCATCTTTAGGGCATCTGTGGGATTCTCTTCCTGAATCCAGGTGATATTTCCCTCTGGAAGTTCTCTATTCCTGCCTCAGGGGTGAGCCACTTGACTGCAGCCATTCCACCAGCCGGGCCCTCTGCACGTGGCTCCCATGCGGCTCTGCAAACCTGAAGGTATTTATCCCCTAGAGGCCAGGACCCGCCACCCCCACCCCCTGCCCAGGACATATAAGAAGGACACGCGAATTTCACCTCTTTTGTGACTTAGAGCTGAGCCAGTCTCCTGGAGGCTTATGGTAGGCTGTGTCCACAGTGCCCCCTACTGGAGATTTCCCACAAGCCAAAGTTTTGGACAACCTGGCATTTTCTAGACATCAATTCACTCCACAGGCGTTTACAGAGCACCTACTAGGAGCCGTCACTGTGCTGACTCTGTAGAGAGAGCTGCAAAGAAGACAGACACGGCACCCCACTCGTGCAACTCATCTTAAACCATCTGGTTCCGCAGAACCGCCACTTGGTTTCCAGTTGGTCTGAATTAGTTGGTGAACTCAGTAAGAACTTCCCCTGTCTCTGGACACTCCACAATGACCGATCACCCACGGGGACCACCCACGGGGACCACCTGACCTCTGCAAACTTCCCAGGGCAGATTCCTTGGTCAGTCACCAGACAGGATCCTGCTCTGACGAACCTTCCTCCCTGCTGGGTCCTGACTGGCTGGGATTCTCCTCCTGACTCCTGCCTAGCCCCCCACCCCTACCCCTGACAGAACAGTCTCACTTATTCGGACACATTCATTCACAAATCCAGTAGTTATTCTTGAGTGTATTTTTCTGAAGTAGTCAAGCATATATGTTATTTAACGGACAGTAATAACTGAAGTAGAAGTGTGCATATATGAATAACAGCATGAAATAAAAAGAACCCAATCTCCCCAATCACTGACTATTTACACATTTTGAACCTATTTCCACTTGGTAACTATTCAGACATGCTTTTATCTTGTTGCTATCATTACATGAACAGAAAGCCAAAATCTTTTTTTTTTGGCTTACGATTGCATCATATAACATCATATTCTCCTAAATAGTTCTCATAATTGTCATCCATGAAGGCAGCAGCTCACTGTCCTGGTAGAACACAGTCTACTTGGCTAGATTCTGGTCTAGCCAGAATTGGCGAGCTAAGCTGAGCTGTTTCCTGTCAAAGACTGTAATAGACAGGGTGGCCACAAATACCTGTGTGCAGATACGTTTTTTCCTTTTGTATCCTTTTCCCAGAATGTACTCCCCAAAGTGAGATAACTTCGTCTTATAATCACTTCTTTGACTTTTGTCAAGAATTGCCAAACTGTTCACCAGGAAGCATCATTTATAGTGCCAGGGGTCTATTTCCCCACGACATATTTTTTAAAATGTATTTTTGACGAATGCAAGTGGTCGATTTTATCTTATGTTTCATTTTATGTGTCCTGGCCTGTGTGCGTTCCCCTTGGGTATACGGCTTATTTGGTCATTTGACCCAGTAGATCTGTTTAGTCGCTCCATATACTGGAGACTCCTTAGATCAATGCTCCGTCATTTCCTCATCTCATTGATTTTCCTTTAATCTTCGTTCTTCTTTCCTGTGCATACATTTCAAAATTTTATATAATTGAATTTGTCCACCTGACATTGATGATTTCCCCTTTCACTTCATTAAACAATCAACGACCTCCCTGGAAACAGATTTTCTTTTCCCTACACCTAATGTCCTGCATTTTCCATCTGGACTTGTCCAAAATCTCTCTGGTTCCCATGAACACTCACTGCCCATGATCCTTACATATTATTCCCTTTGGTCACCTCTCAACAGCCCCTGGCTAAACATGTCCACCTCAGTTCCACCGCTGCCACAGCCTGTGCAAAAGGCCGGTGGTCACGGCTCCCTTCTGATGGGATCCCTCCATGAGATTTTCACCCCTCCGCCCATCCCAGCCCCACTACCGACTTCCCAGGTCTTCCAACCGGTTTGGCCCCTGAGTCCGGCACCTGGCCTCTAGGCTTAGGTTTTTTCCCCACCCATAACGGCAATATGGACAAATGCCTTCAACCCCTTAGTGCAGCCACAATTTCTCAAAAGGAATTGTGCCAGAAAACTAAGAGGGGGCTAAAAATAAACTCCAGGAAGTGTAAAGACATCAAAAAAGAAAAGGTTTTAAATCCTACATAGGTCTGGCCTCAGGTTGGCTTGGAGGTGAGGGGTGGTGGAAGTCGGGGGGTAAGACCCAGGGTCTCCCCTTGTCTCACACTCAGAACCCTGTGTTTTAGACTCCAACCCCGCCGGGTTCCATTTTCTAGTAGCACATTCTCTTCACGGACTTAAAGGTAAACGCCTGTTGGCCTCGGCTTGTGTCTACAGTTGGTCCCCCATGAAGTCCAGCCCGCACTTCACTGGGGGACGCCATTATCAGAGGAGCCTCAACTTCCCAGCCGAGGCTGGTGGAAGATGCCATTTATGGCCGGGTTCAAAATCCCAGACCTCTTCTGACTTGGTGCGTCCCGTTCAAGTCAGAGGGGAGGGGGTTCTCAGCTCTCTTCCAGAAAGTACATACCTGACATACCCTTCAAGCCCTGGGCTTAAAGGACTATTTCTACCCACTTCCCCAAGACTCTCCCTGGGCTACCCCATCAGGAATGGTTTTAAAGAACCCAAATCAGGACTAGCTTACACATCTTGGAAACCTAGACTCTACGGCGGCGGCAGTGGCAGTCACCCCCAGCAAAAGCAAGAAGCATTAATGCCCAGTACCCCTCCAACCCCTCCTCCTCCGCTTCCGAGGGTTTCGGCCATGCCACCCGCCTTGGTCCCTATTCCTGCGCACCTGAAGAGCGGTTTCGCACTTCACCTTGAATAGTTGCCAACCCCTGCTCTCTGGGAAAATGCCCTCGGCCACCACATCCCTCGGGCCGCCCTGCTTCCCTTCTCTCTACCCCCCCAGTCCCCCCACCCCGAAGTGTCTCTCCAGTCCCAGCCCTTTAACTGTCAGGAGGGCGGACCCGAAAGACATGGATGGTCCCATTACTGAGGGACACAACCAGGTACCTGCCATCCACCATGGTGGTCACCCGGGGCTTTTCCAGGCCGTGATAGGCCGTCAGGAAGTCACCGAGCAGCGACCCCTTCGGATCGAGGATCACCACCTTGTTGACCTCCCGAAGGGTCAGAAAGATGTAGCCCTTCTTATCCACGGACACGGAGCCCGGCTGGCAGCCGTGCAGGCCCGGCCCCCCGTACTCCCCAATCACCTGGCCCAGCCCGTCACAGACCACCAGGCTACTCTGCTGCCAATCTGACCCCACGAAATTGCCCTGGGGGCTGGTGGTCAGGAACACTAGTGCCCGCAGGCCCCGGCTGGCCTTGCCCCCAGGGATAAACCGGGTGGCCAGGCTGCCTTCCATGTTGTACACCTCCACGTGGCCTGACACGCTGACGGCCACCCGGTCCCCGCTCGGCATGGCGGCCACGGCGTGGCTGGCCTGGCAGAGGCTCAGCGCCCGGCGCCACTGCACCTCGCCGTTGGGGCGGATGAGATAGAGGCGAGCGCCAGCCGAGAAGGCCACGGCGTCCTGCAGGGCGGCCACGCTGCACGGGGAGCAGCCCTCGGGGACGGGCACCGCGCCCTTGTAGTCGCCATTGAGGGAGAAGCGCTTCAGGGCCCTGTTCTGCTCATCTGCCACCAGGATCTCCCGGGAGCCAAACGGACACAGCCCGGTGATCCGCGGAGACCGCTTGTCCCCCGGCATCCGTGTGGGGAAGCTGCAGAAAAAGATGGGCCTGGGGAGGAGGCCAGAGCCCTCCAGGTTCGGCCCAGGTGCTGGGCTGGGCTCCCGGGAAACGGACTTGAGCCTGCCTTTGAACTTCCTCTTCTTGTTGGATCGGCCGCCCCTTGGGGACTGGGCTCCTCCATCTTCCTGGGGTGTCTGGGCTCTGCCCTCTTTCGGGGTCTGGGCTCCATCTTCTTGGGGCGTCTCGGCTCTCTCCGCCTTTAGGGTCTGGGCTCCATCTTCCTGGGGCGGCTGCGCGCTGTCCTGCTTTGGGGTCTGGGCTCCGTCCCTGCTCTGGGGCGGGGTTGCAGCGCCTCCCTGGCTTCTGGCTCCGTCTTTCCCGCTGTCCTTCTGGGGCTGCTGCTCCTGAAAGGAGAGCCTTAGCAGCTGGCGGTTCTTGTCCAGGAGTCCAGGATGGAGCTCCAGCTGGGGCAGCAGGCAGGGGGCTGGCCCAGGCATCCAGGGACAACGCTGCAGCTGCTGAAGCCTTTGGGCAATTGCCCCCTCCAGCGAGAGTATCTCGGCCTCCCGACCCAGGCTGAGCACGCGACGGGCAAAGGCGGCCGCCTCCCTGGCCACCTGTGCCCGGCTCTCCAGCTCCCCCAGCCTCTCCCGTGCAGCCTCCTCGGCAGCCTCCACGTGGGCCCGTAGCTGCCCCAGCACCTCCTGCTTCTGGGCCAGGAGGGCCCGGAGGACCCCCTCGGCTGCCTCTTCCACCTGCGTGCCCACCTTGGCTGCCTGCTCCCGCAGACAGGCCAAGGCTTCCTCTTCCGCCAGCCGGGTGGCCTCCAGCTCGGCCAGGTTGCTGTCCACGCCCGCCAGTAGCTCCTCGAGGCCTGGCCTCCGGGCACGCACAGCCTCGGCCAGGGGCAGGCAGGGGTGGTCCAGGTGGGGGTCCAGGCGACACTCCCGGCACAGCAGCTGGGAGCAGGGCTGGCAAAGGAAGCGCAGGGACTCCCCCGGGTGCTGGGGACACTGGGCCGCCTGGCGCTCCCGGGCCTCCTCGTCGTACCACCCTGCCCTGTAGCCCACCAGGTCCACCACTCGGTGGCTGTGGGTCTGCCGAGTGCAGCGGTGCCCATCGGCACAGGCCTGGCACAAGTCGTCGGCGCAGTCCAGGCACCGGGCTGTGGCTGGCCCCCCCGCGCTGGCGCCCCCCATCAGCGGGCACAGTGCACAGGCCGGCTTCCCTGCGCGCAGGTCTCCACCGGCTCGGGCCTTCACCAAATCCAGGAGCCCGTTGACAAAGAAGTTGGTCTTGAAGGCAGCCACGCCCGTGGGCGGCACAGGCACAGTCTCGCGGCACTCAGGGCATCGGAGGTGGCTGCCCTCGGCCAACTGGGCCAGGCAGTCCTGGCAGTAGGTATGCAGGCAGGGCAACGTTTTGGGCACCCGCAGCTGCTCCAGGCAGATTTTACAGGCTAGGAAGTCGCTGCTCAGGGCCTCCAGCAGGGAGGGCGAGGAGCCCTGGGAAACCATTCTGCAAGCGAGGGGTCGGGGTCAGAGGACAGAGGGCACCTCCACGGTGGCCCCCACCTGCCCTCTCACCTCTCCCCCATCCTCAAGCCCCACCAGGTCTGGGGTCTCACCTGAATGGCCAGGAATTTTCTTCTGGTCTCTTGAGATAAAGAGCTGCCTCCCTCCTCCCTGCAGACATTCAGCAACTATGAAAAAGTAAAGGCCGCTTTTGCATGTCAGGCCCTGCGAGATATGACAACACCAAGAAGCACAGCCTTAGAGACCTGCCGGTGTAACGATCGGTGTCCCCCACTGACAGGCCTTGTGGCACATGGGATGCGAGTCTGGTGTGAATAGATCCTGGGGGTCCTGCTGGGGGTGGGATGCCAGGTGAGGGGAGGGCACAGAGGACCCGCCGAGGGTCTGGGTGGGCAGATGTGCCTTGACTCCCGGAGGGTGGGGGAGTATGAGGGACCCCAATTCCCACAGCCCTGTACACCTGCCTCCTAGGCCCTGGCAGCGGCATCACGGGTTGTGAGGGCCCCTCTTCCTGCCTCGACTATCCTGAAATGAACAGGCAGAAGGATGCCTGAGAGGAAGGGGCTGCCTCGCTCTTTCCTTCCAGTTCCTCAAACTCAGGGTCACCGCGTAGCCTTTGCCCCATCTCCTCCAGCCCTTTTCTTTCAGCCTTTCCTGCTGCAAGAGGCCTCCTGCTTTCCTAGAAGCCTCTGGAGGGTAGGAGTCACATGAGGATCAGCTGTGAATGCCCCCAGCTCCCTGCACAGTGGCTGTGAAATACTTGATAAAGAAACTTGGGGGATTTCCCCCAAACTTCCAGAAAGCAGGGGCTGGCTGGAGAGCTCAGAGAGTGGGAGGGGGTCTTCCCCAGGAAGTCTCGGATCTCTGGCCCCGCGGGGGAAGCCTCCCCTCTCCTCCCCTCTCCTCCCGCCTTCTGGGTCCCTCTCCCCACTCCCTTCCCCTTCCTCCCGCTCTCCCCCTTCCCCCACCCCCTCCAGTTCAGCTGTCCCTTCAATCGCCCTCCAAGCCCCTCTCCTTACCTAGCCGGGGCTCCAGGACCCGGAGTGGGGGCCCCCGAGGCCCTGACGCTGCTGTTGCTGGGCTCCTGAAAGAGAAACAAAACTGAAACTAATTGTACTTCTGCAACTTCCGTCCCAGGCCCGGGACACCGACTTGTACAGCCGCAGGCCCCGCCTTCCTCCCTACCCTGCCTGGAGCGCTTCCTCGGGGGCCTCCACCACCAGCAGGGCACAGCCCCCGCCAGCAGGGCACATCCCCCGCCAGCAGGCTCTGGGGCTCCGGGGCCAGGACAGCTTCGGCGGCTGGAGTTGCCGAGGTTGGCTTGTCAGTTTGAGCCTGAGGATTCGCTCAGCCTGCTAAGTGTGTTTGGCGCAAAGGCAGGGCAGATGCCTGAGGATGCGTCCTCTGAGGGAAGAAATGAGAGATCATAGGTGATTCGGAGGCGTAGGGTAACTAGAGCCCCGTCCTCAGGCCAGGGTTCCATTGCTGCTGCATATCTGAGGCCCTTCGTACTATACATCTCTGCTGAGATACGGGAGGGGCTGTGGGAACCAGATAAGGGGCCTCGAACTGAGGAGTCAGCAAAGGCTTCCTGGAGGAGGTGTCACTTGAGATGAGTCAGAGGAGTGCATGGGGGTTAGGGATCACCCGAGAAGAACGCAGGGAAAGGCATTCTAGGAATCGGGAACAGCAAGTCCGAGGGCTCAGAGGAATGAAATACCACGACTCTGCTGGGGGATCCAAGTAATTCAGGATGGCTTGTGGGAAAGGGATATGTGAGTGGTAGCAGATGAGGTTACAGAGGGTGAGGCAACGGCCAGATCACAGAGGGCCTTATGTTCTACGCGAAGGGGTCTGAGTTTAATCCCAAAAGCCAAAAGAAACCATTGAAGGGTATTTCCCCCAACATCTTCTGAAAATTTTGAAGTACAAAGGAGTTGAGAGGATTGGAACGCACACTCCTGTACCTACCCCTTAGATTCGACAGTTAACGTCTTGCCGTAGTTGATTCGTCACACCGCTACCCATGTATGCATCGCTTTATCCACAGTGATGGGACTTCGCGAGGAAACAGAACTGGTGAGAGCTCACTCCGGCAGCGGCCAAGAGAATAGACGGGGGGCCTGACCATGGGTCCAGGTGAAAAGTGGAGGGGTTTGAGCTGACACAGCGCCACTAGGGGCAGAGAGGAGGGTGGAGGATGGGAGCCTCACGTATGAGCAGCTGCTACAGGTGAAATAAGCCGTGGGTCCTGTGACTGTCCCTTTGGAGGGAGGTGCCGGGAGGAGGGTAGGAAGTCCTTCAGGTTTTGCAGTTCTGGAAGTCAGGACGGAGAGCTTTGCTGCTGCTAACCCGGATTATGACTTTTCTAGACTTTTGCAAATGTATCTTTGGTTCTGATGAAGTCACCCAACAGGTCCAAAGTGAGAAGGGCAGGGCCGAGATGGCGCTATGTGGAACAAAGACATTTAAGGGCAAGTTGGGGAGGAGCTGGGGCGCGAAGGAGGCTGAGAGGTACTTCCAGAGAGGTAGATTGAAATCCAAGCGAGAGTAGGTCCCAGGAGCCAGGGGTGGAGAATGCTGTACTTCCAGAGGAGGAGGTGGCAGCGCAGTTGAACGCTACAGACCCGACGGTCAGCCAAGATGAGCACAGAAAAATGTATTGGCACATGTGTGTCCCTAAGCGTGTGCACACGTCTGCGCATGTGTAAGGCTCCGTGTATGTTTGTCTGTGTGAATCCAAGGACGATTTTCTGGATGTCTGCTGCAGTCAGACGGCATGCCATGTGCTGTGCAATAGACAAAGATCAACAAGATAGGTTCCCCGCCCACGGGCAGTTTATACTCACATAGGAGAGGTGAGGTCTGTACATGTTGCCATAGGAAACAGACAGATGTCATATTAAGACGTCAAAGTAATCATCACAGTGGCTTCCTCTTCCTGGGCATTTACCAGCTTGGCATGGGTGCTGTAAACATAACCTGATTGAATCCTCACAGTAATGTCGTAAGATAGGTACCATTCTTGCCCCATTTTACAGGTGAGGAAACTGAGTTATAGAGGGAATAAGTCACCCAAGGTCACATAAAGTGCTACGGCAACACAGAGGGAAAGTCTGATTTCTCCTGGAATGGTGGTGTTGTGGTGGTGTGGGAATCAGAAAGGCCACACGAAAGGGGAGGCATTACAATGCCTGCCCTACCCGGCCTCCCCAAACATTGAACAATTGCTTACAGTGCGTACAGTGTGGCAGGCCCCAGGGAGACAGTTTCTCCTCCCTGAGAACAGGCTTCCAAGGCAAGGGATAACTCAGCTACAACCAAGTGGTAAGTGTTACCATGGAGACCCGGGGAGGAGGAGGAGTTCCTGCCAGATGCTGGGGTTCCTCAAGATGCCTGTCCTGCTGGATGTTCTGATACCGCTGGAGTGCAGGCAGGTGGAAGGAAGCGGCAGGAGATGGGGACGGGCAGGCAGAACAAAGTTCAAAATTTCCTGTTGACAATCCTGTAAGGCCTTAAGGTCACGGGGAGCCATTACAGAATTTTTATTAGGCAAGTTTGGACTTTGTTGTGCAAGTACTTGGGGGTGGGGCAAGCAAAGGTGTTTAATCTTAATTTATACAAATAAGCATAATTTAAAATAAAATTTGAAACACTCATCATCATTGTAACAAAATAACTTTTTTCCTGTGTGTATTTCCTTTGGTCTCTGTCCACATGAGTATGTTTTACAGAATTCTCTCTCTCTCTCTCTCTCTCTATCTCTCTCTCTCTCTCTCTCTCTATCTCTCTCTCTCTCTCTCTCTCTCTCTCTTTCTCTCTCTATCTCTCTCTCTCTCTCTCTCTCTCTCTATATATATATATATATATATATATATTTGTACATATGTGACGTACTGTATTTATAGTATGCACAAACTTCTTGTCTACTTGTCGATGTGCCTTTCAGGACTGGGAGATTCTCCTAAAGTATTTTGTTGATTCTCTCCCCCTCCGTTTTCTCTGTTTCCCTGTCTGGAACTTCCATCATTCAGAAGTTGCATCTCCCGGATGGTCCTCTGATTTTATCTTTTCTCTTATTTTTCATTTCTTTCTCTTTTTGTACTACTTTCTGGGAGATTTCTCACCTTGAACTTTCAATCCTTGTGTTTTTTCCAATCTGCTGTCCCAGTGTTAATTTATGAGTTCCCTTTTTTATGTACCCTATTTGTACCAGTATCTTCTTACCTCTCTGAGGATGTAAGCGATAGTGCTGTTATTGTTGTTGTTGTTATTGGTGGTGGTGGTGGTGTGTGTGTGTGTGTGTGTGAGTTTTCTTCGTCTTGCACAGTATCTGTTACCTCCAAGTTATGGTTTCCTTCCTCCTTCCTTCCCTCCCTGGCTTCCTCTTTAGATGACTGTAGTATTCATTGTTTTATATTTTATTTTGTTTATTTTAAAAATTGTTTTATATTTTAAAATTAGCTTTCTGAGGTATAATTTACATACAATGAAAATCACCAATTTAAATGTAGAGCTGGGCTTCCCTGGTGGCGCAGTGGTTAAGAATCCGCCTGCCAATGCAGGGAACACGGGTTCGAGCCCTGGTCCGGGAAGATCCCGCATGCTGCAGAGCAACTAAGCCCATGCGCCACAACTACTGAGCCTGCTCTCTAGAGCCCACGAGCCACAACTACTGAGCCCACATGCCACAACTACTGAAGCCCGTATGTCTACAGCCCATGCTCCGCAACAAGAGAAGCCACCGCATTGAGAAGCCCGCGCACCGCAACGAAGAGTAGCCCCCGCTCGCCACAACTAGAGAAAGCCCGTGTGCAGCAATGAAGACCCAACGCAGCCAAAAATAATAAATAAACAAAATAAATTAATTTATTAAAAAAATAATAAATGTAGAGCTCAATGAGTTTTGACAATGTATATAGTCAAATAATTACCAACATAATCATGCTATACAGTAGTATAATATAAAAATAAGGAAACTGACATTGGCACAATACTGTGAACTCACAGACCTTACTCAGATTTCACCAGTTTTTACGTGCACTCAAGTGTGTGTGTGTGTTGTGTATAGTTCTATGCAATTTTATCACAAGTATGACCACCATGCGACCACCACCATAATCAAGATACAGAACTGTCCTGTAAACACAAAGAAACTCTGTTCCTTCTTTATTGCCTTATCTTGTGTTAAAAATATTTGTATTACATTAATTCCACTGTTTCTATGTTTTTAAACTCATTTCTTAGTGATTGCTGTAGGGACTATAATATGCATCTTTAACTTATGAGAAACTATTTCAGGTTAATATTGACTTAAATCCAATAAAATACAGCCACATAGCTCTATTTCCTCCCCTCCTTTATTCTATTTTTGTCAAATCTATTACATCTACATATGTTAAAAACCCAACACTACAGCCTTATAATAATTGTTTAAACAATTTCATTTTTAAAAGACATTAAGGGAAGGAAAGATATAGATCACTGTTTTGCATTTACCCACAAGTTTACCATTTCCCATATTCTTCCTTCCTGTGACTTAAACCTACCATTTGGGGGTCCTTCCTTTTCAATCTGAAGGACTTCGTTCTGTAAAATAGTTTGGCTAGCAACAATCTCTGTTTGTATTTATCTGGGAATGTCTTATATTTTGGCTTTAATTAAAAAATTTTTTTAAATAAGAAATTTATTTAAACAATGTGCTTGACTCAAAGAGAAGACTACCTTTCCTTAAAAGTAACGTATCACTACTTAAAGACATTACCATACATGTAACAGCTACATACTAAAAAAAAAAAGTTACAAAATTGCCCTTGATTTCATAATGACAAATGAAAAACATTGAAATTCTCCAAACAAGATATGAAGGATTTATTTTGTTGTTGTTCCTGTTTTTTGTTAAACAGCAAGAGCTAATAACTTTTTGGAATAAGAAGATGGGCGTTAAATGAGCCTGCTCCTAACAGAGAAAGGAGGTATTTTCACAGAAACAGTATTTTTCCTGAGTTCACCTCCATTTGATGTTGATGAAAATATATCATTGGCCATTTAGCTAAAAAAAAAAAAAGCAAGAGGCTTGCGCACACGTCCCAGTCATTTCATATACAATGAAGGAATAGGGAGGGAAAAATGAAAGAATGGAAAAAATTATTCAGGATGTCCTGGGGCGAAATGACAGTTTTCCAACTGACAACACGTTGCTGGCTTGTGGAAACAGACTTCTGGACCAAAGTGGCAGGTTCTCATTTTAGTGGGTACTTCCCGTCCGCTCTAGGAAGCCGTCAATTGTATCTTTGCCCTCCAGTTTCAACGATGCAGGAGCGTCTGTTTCATTGGTTGGCTGCCCAGCAGATCAGAATCTGACCTGCCTCACTGACCCGCCACGTCATTCAAAATAAGCTTTCATTAGTCTACTGAGTGGTATATGCCTCAATCTTCAACCACCTTCACATTAACATCAACATTGCTCTCGAGCTGGACCAAGCTTTCCATCATAGCAAGTAGTAATGAAGTCACCTCAGCTTCTGCTTTTGCAAAAGAGATACCAGAGCCCCACCAAATGGGCCCACAAGCAGTGCCAGAAGTGGCTGAAGAGGTCGTGTTCATTTTCTGGGGGGGAGTATAGTTGCTTTACAATGTTGTGTTAGTTTCTGCTGTACAGCCAAGTGAATCAGTTCTATGTATACATACATCCACTCTTTTTTAGATTCTATTCCCATATAGACCATTACAGAGCACTGAATAGAGTTCCCTGTGCTATACAGGAGGTCCTTATCAGTTATCTATTTTATATATAGTAGCATGTATATGTCAATCCCAATCTCCCATTTTGTCCCTCCCCCCCAACCCCCTGGTAACCATAAGTTTGTTTTCTACATCTGTAACTCTATTTCTGTTTTGTAGATAAGTTCATTCGTACCCCTTTTTAAGATTCCACATATAAGCAATATGACGTCATATTTGTCTTTGTCTGCCTTGCTTCACTCAGTACAACAATCTCTAGGTCCATCCACTTTGCTACAGATGGCATCGTATCGTAGTTTTTGATGGCTCAGTAGTATTCCATTGTATATATGTGCCACATCTTCTTTATCCATTCTTCTGTGGATGGACATTTAGGTTGTTTCCATATCCTGGTTATTGTTAATAGTGTTGCAATGAACATTGGGGCGTATGTATCTTTTCGAATTATGGTTTTCTCTGGATATATGCCCAGGAATGGGATTGCTGGATCATATGGTAGCTCTATTTTTAGTTTTTAAGGAACCTCCATACTGTTCTCCATAGTGGCTGTACCAATTTACATTCCCACCGACAGTGTAGGAGGGTTCGTGTTCTTTTTTTTTTTTTTTTTTTTTTTTTTTTTTTTTTTTGTTGCGGTACGCCGGCCTCTCACCGCTGCGGCCTCTCCCGTTGCGGAGCCCAGGCTCCGGACGCGCAGGCTCAGCGGCCATGGCTCATGGGCCCCGCTGCTCCGCGGCATGTGGGATCTTCCCGGACCGGGGCACGAACCCGCGTCCCCTGCATCGGCAGGCGGACTCCCAACCACTGCGCCACCAGGGAAGCCCTTGTGTTCATTTTTGAAGGATATTTTTTTCCTGCCTCGTTTTCTCTCTCTCCATCTTCCGGGTTCTGCATTACATGTACATTGCTGTGCTTGACATTGTCCCACAGTCTCTGAGGCTCTGTTCATTCTTCTTCACTTCTTTTTCTCTCTATTCCTTGGATTGGATTTTTATTCATCTATCTCTGAGTTCACTGATTCTTTCTTCTGGATCCCAAATTTGCAGTTGAGACCTTCCGATGAATTTTTCATTCCAGTTATTTTACTTTTCAACCACAGAATTTCTGTTTGGTTCTCTCTCTCTCTCTTTTTCGGTACACAGGCCTCTCACTGTTGTGGCCTCTCCCATTGCGGAGCACGGGCTCTGGACGCGCAGGCTCAGCGGCCATGGCTCACAGGCCCAGCCGCTCCGCGGCATGTGGGATCTTCCCGGACCGGGGCACGAACCCGTGTCCCCTGCATCGGCAGGCGGACTCTCAACCACTGCGCCACCAGGGAAGCCCTCTCTCTCTCTCTTTCAACCTAATAAGTTTTGGGGGGGGTCATGGTCATCATATTGCCCTTTAATTCTTTGCAAATATTCTTAATAGCTGCTTTGAAGTATCCATCTGCTACATGCAACCTCTGGGCCTGCTCAGAGCCAGTTCCTGTTGACGACTCTTCTCCCGAGTGTGGGTCACACTTTCCTGCTTCTCTGGGCATCTTGGAGTATTTGGTGCTGAGGATTGTTGCTAATTGTTGCTAATTGTTGCTAACGCTGCTGTTTAGCAACTAGACTCGACTTAAGCTGTGGACTTCGTTTCTGCATGGTGTGAGGTCACTGATACCTCCACTTGGTTTTTCTCTTCTTATTTTTTAGTCTGACTTTGGGACTCTCCCCATGTCTGATTAGCTTAGTTGTTTGTCAGTCAATGATTTGGGCAGAGGTTGCGCCCAAATACCTGGAGCCCTTAAGGCTTCCACCCTCTGCCAAGTGACATGTGTGTGACCTGTGTGTGGGCTGGGGGACACATCTGGGGTTCAGCTATACTCACATCTCTCCCGGCTTTTACTTTCTGCTAGGTTCCGTCAGTTTTCCAGAGGAAACCAACATGCGAGTCTCACAGGATACTTAGCAATATTTACATCCCAGACAAGTATCATGAAAAAGAACCATTACATTCTGGACGTAGTTATGCTGCAAAATAATTTAAAATGAAATTATTGGATAATAGTCACTTAAAAGTAAAATTAGAGAGCCAGACCCAGCCCAGGGCCCTGGCATTTGTGTTCCTGCCATCCAGCGGAGCCGACAACGTGGGCTGGATGTCTGCTTTATTTAGGTCTGCGTGTATCCTAAACCCATCAGGCTGGAAGTGTCCACTTTCGCTGAGAAGCATGACTGAAACTTATCTCTTGCTCCAGTGGAAGCATACCTCCAGCTGTCCAGGCAAGTCTGGTTGCAGTCTCTAAATTCCTGCTCACCTTCTGTAGTAAAGCTGCCAGCTCAGTCGTGATTTTCTAGTTGGTGTGAGTCTGGGATTCAGTCAGTCTTACAGCAACTGAAGTTGCTCTGAGTCACTCAAAATCCATCTGGTCACTGATCAGCCAGCCCTCGTTGCCCAGCACAAAAGACCCCAGGATCAGATGCCCAGTGACCGCAAAATCTGCCTTGCAACCCAGGTTGATAGTGGGTTCCTTTTACCTTTTACATTTCTTGACTTCGCTGACATTTTTTAAATCTTTTTTTAAGGTCCCCGCCTCACAGTGGTAAGGAAGACCACTCCTTGATAGTAAGAACCTTATAAAGTGTTGGGAATTCTCTGAGACAGAACTTCACTTCCACTTACAGGCACTGCCGGTGACGTGTGTGAAGGGACTTTTTTGGTCTTGATCCTAGACTCAGGAGAAAAGAGCAAATAATAGAGATGTTAAAGGTCCAAACGAAGATTCCTTTAGAAAATTTCCACATAAAAGGTAAATTTCTCATCTTAGTTTGCGTAACACCCCATGCTTGAAGAGGATGGCACACGTAAATGTACACTTCTTGCGGCGCCTACGTAAATAACCAGGCCGAAATTAATGGACGCCTCTCTGGCAACTCAAACTGTTGCTCACTCCTTCCTCAAAACTTGCTCCTGGGGCTTCCCTGGTGGCGCAGTGGTTGAGAGTCCGCCTGCCGATGCAGGGGACGCGGGTTCGTGCCCCGGTCCGGGAAGATCCCACACGCCGCGGAGCGGCTGGGCCCGTGAGCCATGGCCGCTGAGCCAGCGCGTCCGGAGCCTGTGCTCCGCAATGGGAGAGGCGCAGCAGTGAGAGGCCCGCGTACCGCAAAAAAAAAAAAACTTGCTCCTCCCTCGGCTGCTCCTCCTTCTTGTGGGACCACTTCCCTCCAAGTCAGCGGGCTTCCCATCCTCTGCAGCTTTCAGCCCAAGCAAGCCCTAGACTCTCCGCTCCATCCGTTCTGAGCTGTCTTTCCCAGCCAGGCCCACCAGGGGGAGCTCTATCCCTGCTGAAGCGGACTATGTACTGGGACATGGTCCATTGCCAAGCGGTGGGTACAAACAACCTCTCCTTGTTTCTGGGCTTTGGGGGTGCCTGTCAGCCTGTGGGCCACCCTTGCCAATCATCAGAGGCCCTGTGCCCCTTTATTCTTATACACGCCCTAACTACAACCTCCCTCTTATACTAGAATATCTCTCAAAGATTCCCCTCCACAGGTGCAGAATCTAAAGGAACACCAAAAATTCCATTAATCAACATAAATAATATTTTAATAATTATTTAATGCAAAAATACATAGTGAACAAAATATCAAAATTTTAAGTCAAGACAGAATCAGTATTACTGATGTTTTCCTTTGGCCTCAGGCTTCAATCTGGCTCAGCCTGGCACTGATGGGTTTCACCCCCCGCCAATTAGTCAAGGACGTGGCTTTCTGCATTTGCCTCTCTCCTGCAGCATCACCTGTCTTCTCTCCCCTGGATCCTCCTTTAGCATATTTCCCGTCTTAAAACGAAAGAAAACCAACCCCCCGCCTGACTTCACACGCCCTATCATTCCTGTCTTGTTTTCCTTTTTCTCTTGAACTGACTATAATTGGGCTTTTGTTCTCAGCACTCCCCGGGAAGCGGCCTTGGTCAAGGTCACCAACGATCTTCACCTCATCTGTGCTCCTCCTACTCTGAGTCTGGCAGAGGAGATCCACCCTCCTTGAAACTCTTTCCTCCTGGTGTTTTGGTCTCCCGGCTCTCCTGGCTTTCTCCCTACCTCCCTGCCCACGCCTTCTCTGGGCTCTCCTATCTTCCTGAGCCTAAACATCAGAGGCACTTACGACTGACCGTTCCCAGGGAAGAAGGGAGAAGAAAGAGTCATAAATCCCAATGTTTAAAGCCTTTTCATGGTTGGCACAATCATTCAAGAGATTTACACAAATAACTGTCACTCACCATTCCAAGTGTAGGAAGGAGGTAAGATCCAGGAGAAGTACCTGGTGGAAACACGAGCATTGGGGAATGCTTGTTCCCATCAGTGGAATCGATGTGACTTGTGATGTTGTGATTTAGAATAAGAAAAATAGATTGGATCTTCATCCAGAGTTCCTGGCACAGAGCTCCTAAAACCCTTGGAATTTCCTAAGTGAGGAGAGCCTTAAAGGTTTCTTTTGTTAGGTTAATGAGATGACTTTCAGACCCCACCTAAGATTTGGGGCTGGTTGCCTGGAGAACCAAGCAGGTGGTTAAAGGGTTGGAACTTTCAGTCGACCCCCCTGACCTCCAGGGAGGGGAAAGGGGCTGGAGGTTGAATCAGCTGTCGGTGGCCAGTGATTTAATCAATTATGCCTGTGTAATGGAGCCTCCATAAAAGTCCCGCAGGACTTGGTTGGGGAGCTTCCGGGTCGGTGAACCAGAACTCTTCCACGTGCCACTGTACCAGCATCAAACTTCATGGGGACAGGAGCTCCTTGGTTTGGGAACATGCCCCACATATCTCTTCATTTGTCTATTGATTCATATCGTTTAATATTCTTTGTAATAAACCGGTAATCTATTGAGTAAATAAGTTTTCTGGGTTCCGTGAGCCACTCTAGCAAATTAATTGAACCTAAGGAGGAGGTCATGGGAACCTCTGATTTATAGCCTGTTGACCACGAATATAGATAGCAGCCTGCACTTGGGATTGGCATCTGAAGTGGAGGGCAGTCTTGTAGGACTGACCCCTTTACCTGCGGAATCTGACGCTGTCTTCAGGTAGACAGTGTCAAAATTGAGTTGAATAGTAAGACACCCAGTTGGTGTCAAAGAATTGCTTGTTGATGTGGGGAAAACCCAACACACACACATAGGAGGTTGATGATCAGAACACTTACCCCCTTACAGAGAAGAAGTTTAAACCCCCTTGAGAGACTTTAAAGAAGTCCCGAATAAAAGGTGGAATATACCGTCTTCATGGATATGATGACTTAGCGCTGCAAAGATGACAGTTCTCCCCAAGTTAATCTATTAAACGCAATCCTAAATTTATATGGCAGAATAAAGTCCTTACATAGTTAAGAAAATGTTGAAAAGGAGGACTCACTCTATTAGTTTAAAAAATATTTTATAAAGCCAAGGTAATAAAACAAAACAAAAACAAAAACACCAAAACCACACTGATATTTGTGCTGGCACAGATAAATGAGACAATGGAACAGAAGTGAGAGCTCAGAACCAGATCTGTGTGAATGCAGCTACCTGGCGTATGCAAGAGGTACCACCACAAATTGATAGGGGAAAATGACCTGTTGGTAGATGCTGCTGGGAACACTGTCTCACCATATGGAGCAAAAATCAAGTTGGTTTCTATGCGCAGCTGAACAATGGTACCCCAAAGATGTCCACATCCTAATCTGCAGAACCTGCAGATTACATAGCAAATGGGATTTTGTAGAGGTGATTAAGTAGAGGTTGCAAAAGGGGGAGATTATCTTGAATTATCCAGGTAGGTCCAATCTAATCACATAAATCCTTCAAAGTGGAAAACCTTATCTGTGGTCAGAGGGAGAGAAGCATCACATCAGTTTTTTTTTTCTTTTTAAATCAAGGAAGGGGCCACAGGCCAAGGAATGCAGGTGGCCATTAGAAATTGGAAAATGCAAGGAAATAGATCCTCCCTAGAAGCTCCAGAAGAGAACAGCCCTGCTAACACCTAGGTTTTAGCCCCATGAAACTCATTTTGGACTTCTGACCTCCAGAACTGTAAAGTAATAAATCTGCATTTTTTTTAAATTGGAGTATAATTGCTTTACAATGTTGTGTTAGTTTCTGCTGTACAACGAAGTGAATCAGCTATATGTATACATATATCTCCTCCCTCTTGGATCTCTCTCCCCCGCCATCCCACCCATCTAGGTCATCACAGAGCACAGAGCTGAGCTCCCTGTGCTATACTGCAGGGTCCCACTAGCTATCTATTTTACACATGGTAGTATATTTTTGTCAAACCTAACCTCCCAAATCATCCCACCCTCCCCTTCCCCTGCTGTGTCCACACGTCCATTCTCTACGTCTACGTCTCTATTCCTGCCCTGGAACTATGTTCACCTGTACCATTTTTCTAGATTCCACATACATGTTAATATACGATATTTGTTTTTCTCTTTCTGGCTTACTTCACTCTATATGACAGACTCTAGGTCCATCCACATCCCTACAAATGACCCAATTTCATTCCTTTTTATGGCTGAGTAATATTCCATTGTATATCTGTACCACATCTTCATTATCCATTCATCTGTCAGTGGACACTTAGGTTGTTTCCATGTCCTGGCTATTGTATATAGTGCTGCAATGAACATTGGGGTACATATGTCTTTTTGAATTATGGTTTTCTTAGGGTATATCCCCAGTAGTGGGATTGCTGGGTCATATGGTAGTTTTATTTTTAGTTTTTTAAGGAACCTCCATACTGTTCTCCATAGTGGCTGTATCAATTTACATTCCTACCAACAGTGTAAGAGGGTTCCCTTTTCTCCACATCCTCTCCAGCATTTATTGTTTGTAGATTTTTTGAAGATGGCCATTCTGACCAATGTGAGGTGATACCTTATTGTAGTTTTGATTTGCATTTCTCTAATAATTAGTGATGTTGAGCATCTTCTCATGTGCCTCTTGACCATCTGTATGTTTTCTTTGGAGAAATGTCTATTTAGGTCTTCTGCCCATTTTTGGATTGGGTTGTTTGTTTTTTTGATATTGAGCTGCATGAGCTGTTTGTATATCTTGGAGATTAATCCTTTGTCCGTTGCTTTGTTTGCAAATATTTTCTCCCATTCTGAGGATTGCCTTTTCGTCTAGTTTATGGCTTCCTTTGCTGTGCAAAAGCTTTTAAGTTTAATTATGTCCCATTTGTTTATTTTTGTTTTTATTCTCATTACTCTAGGAGGTGGGTCAAAAAAGATCTAGCTGTGATTTATGTCAAAGAGTGTTTTTCCTCTAAAAGTTTTATAGTGTCTGGTCTTACATTTAGGTCTTTAACCCATTTTGAGTTTATTTTTGTGTATGGTGTTAGGTGTTGTTCTAATTTCATTCTTTTATATGTAGCCGTCCAGTTTTCCTAGCACCACTTACTGAAGAGACTGTCTTTTCTCCATTGTATGTTCTTGCCTCCTTTCATAGATTAGGTGACCATAGGTGCATGGGTTTATCTCTGGGCTTTCTATCCTGTACTATTGATCTATATTTCTGTTTTTGTGCCAATACCATACTGTCTTGATTACTGTAGCTTTGTAGTATAGTCTGAAGTTAGGGAGCCTGATTCCTTCAGCTCTGTTTTTCTTTCTCAAGATTGCTTTGGCTATTCATGGTCTTTTGTGTTTCCAAACAAATTGTAAAATCTTTTGTTCTAATTCTGTGAAAAATGCCATTGGTAATTTGATAGGGATTGCATTGAATCTGTAGATTGCTTTGGGTAGTATAGTCATTTTCACAATATTGATTCTTCCCATCCAAGAACATGGTATATCTCTCCATCTGTTTGTGTCATCTTTGATTTCTCTCATCAGTGTTTTATAGTTTTCTGGGTACAGGTCTTTTGCCTCCTTAGGCAGGTTCATTCCTAGGTATTCTATTCTTTTTGCTGTGATGGTAAATGGGATTGTTTCCTTAATTTCTCTTTGTGATCTTTTGTTGTTAGTGTATGGGAATGCAAGAGATTTCTGTGCATTAATTTTGTATCCTGCAACCTTACCAAATTTATTGATTAGCTCTAGTAGTTTTCTGGTGGCATCTTTAGGATTTTCTATGTATAATATCATGTCATCTGCAAACAGTGACAGTTTTACTTCTTCTTTTCCAATTTGTATTCCTTTTCTTTATCTTCTTCGATTGCTGTGGCTAGGACTTCCAAAACTGTGTTGAATAATAGTGGTGAGAGTGGACATCCTTGTCTTGTTCCTGATCTTAGAGGAAATGCTTTCAGTTTTTCACCATTGGGAATGATGTTTGCTGTGGGTTAGTCATAAATGGCCTTTATTATGTTGGGGTAGGTTCCATCTGTGCCCACTTTCTAGAGAGTTTTTTTTTTTATCATAAATGGGTGTTGAATTTTGTCAAAAGCTTTTTCTGCATCTGTTGAGATGATCGCATGGTTTTTATTCTTTAATTTGTTAATATGCTGTATCACATTGATTGATTTGTGTATATTGAAGAATCCTTGCATCCCTGGGATAAATCCCACTTGATCATGGTGTATGATCCTTTTAATGTGTTGCTGGATTCTGTTTGCTAGTATTTTGTTGAGATTTTTGGGTCTACATTTATCAATGATATTGGTCTGTGATTTTCTTTTTTTGTAGTATCTTTGTCTGGTTTTGGTATCAGGGTGATGGTGGCCTCATAGAATGAGTTTGGGAGTGTTCCTCCCTCTGCAATTTTTTGGAAGAGTTCAAGAAAGATCCGTGTTAGCTCTTCTCTAAATATTTGACAGAATTCACCTGTGAAGCCATCTGGTTCTGGACTTTTGTTTGTTGGAAGATTTTTAACTACAGTTTCAATTTCATTACTTGTGATTGGTCTGTTTATATTTTCTAATTTTTCCTGGTTCAGTCTTGGAAAGTTGTGCCTTTCCAAGGATTTGTCCATTTCTTCCAGGTTGTCCATTTTATTGTCATATAGCTGTTTGTAGTAGTCTCTTATGATCCTTTGTATTTCTGCAGTGTCAGTTGTAATTTCTCCTTTTTCATTTCTAATTTTATTGATGTGAGTCGTCTCCCTTTCTTTCTTCATGAGTCTGGCTAAAGCTTTATCAATTTTGTTTATCTTCTCAAAGAACCAGCTTTTAGTTTTATTAATCTTTGCTATTGTTTTCTTCGTTTCTATTTAATTTATTTCTGCTCTGATCTTTATGATTTCTTTCCTTCTACTAACTTTGGGTTTTTTTGTTCTTCTTTCTCTAGTTGCTTTAGGTGTAAGGTTAGATTGTTTATTTGAAATTTTTCTTGTTTCTTGAGGTAGGATTGTATTGCTATAAACTTCTCTTTTAGAACTGCTTTTGCTGTGTCCCATAGGTTTTGGGTCATCGTGTTTTCATTGTCATTTGTTTCTATGTATTTTTTAATTTCCTCTTTGATTTCTTCAGTGATCTCTTGGTTATTTAGCAGTGCACTGTTTAGCCTCCATGAGTTTGTTTTTTACAGTTTTTTTCCTGTGATTGATTTCCAATTTCATAGCATTGTGGTCAGAAAAGATGCTAGATATGATTTCAATTTTCTGAGGCTTGATTTCTGAACGAAGATGTGATCTATCCTGGAGAATGTTCCATGTGCACTTGAGAAGAAAGTGTATTCTGCCTCTTTCTGGTGGAATGGCCTATAAGTATCATTTAAATCTGTCTGGTCTATTGTGTCATTTAAAGCTCGTGTTTCCTTATTTCTTTTCTGTCTGGATGATCTGCCCATTGGTGTAAGTGGGGTGTTAAAGTCTCCCACTATTATTGTGTTACTGTCGATTTCCCCTTTTATGGCTGTTAGCATTTGCCTTATGTATTGAGGTGCTCCTATGTTGGGTGCATAAATATTTATAATTGTTATATCTTCTTCTTGGATTGATCCCTTGATCATTATGTAGTGTCCTTCCTTATCTCTTATAACAGTCTTTATTTTGAAGTCTGTTTTATCTGATATGAGTTTTGCTACTCCAACTTTCTTTTTTTTAAATTAATTTATTTTATTATATTTATTTATTTTTGGCTGTGTTGGGTCTTCGTTGCTGCACACGGGCTTTCTCTAGTTGCGGTGAGCAGGGGCTACTCTTTGTTGCTGTGCAATTGCTTCTCATTGTGGTGGCTTCTCTTGTTGTGGAGCATGGGCTCTAGGCACGTGGGCTTCAGTAGTTGTGGCACATGCGCTCAGTAGTTGTGTCTCATGGACTCTAGAGTGCAGGCTCAGTAGTTGTGGCTCACGGGCTTTAGAGCACAGGCTCAGTAGTTGTGGCACACAGGCTTAGTTGTTCTAAGGGATCGAACACGTGTCCCCTGCATTGGCAGGTGGATTCTTAACCACTGCACCACCTGGGAAGTCCCCTTCATTTTTCTTTTGATTTCCATTTGCATGGAATATATTTTTCCATCCCCTCATTTTCACTCTGTATGTGTCCTTAGGTCTGAAGTGGGTCTCTTGTAGACAGTATATATACGAGTCTTGTTTTTGTATCCATTCAGCCAGTCTGTGTCTTTTTGTTGGAGCATTTAATCCATTTACATTCAAGGTAATTATTGATATGTATGTTCCTATTACCATTTTCTTAATTGTTTTGGGTTTGTTTGTGTGGGTCTTTTTCTTCTCTTGTGTTTCCCACTTAGAGAAGCTCCTTTAGCATTTGTTGTAGAGCTGGTTTGGTGGTGCTGAATTCTCTTAGCTTTTGCTTGTCTGTAAAACTTTTGATTTCTCCATCGAATCTGAATGAGACCCTTGCTGGGTAGAGTAATCTTGGTTGTAGGTTTTTCCCTTTCATCACTTTAAATATGTCCTGCCACTCCCTTCTGGCCTGCAGAGTTTCTGGTGAAAAATCAGCTGATAACCTTATGGGGATTCCCTTGGATGTTTTTTGTTGCTTTTCCCTTGCAGTTTTTAATATCTTTTCTTTGTATTTAATTTTTGTTATTTTGATTAATATGTGTCTTGGTGTGTTTCTCCTTGGGTTTATCCTGTATGGGACTCTGTGCTTCCTGGACTTGGGTGACTATTTCCTTTCCCATGTTAGGGAAGTTTTCGACTATAATCTCTTCAAATATTTTCCCAGACCCTTTCTCTTTCTCTTCTTCTTCTGGGACCCCTATAATTTGAGTGTTGGTGTGTTTAATGTTGTCCCAGAGGTCTCTGAGACTGTCCTCAATTCTTTTCATTCTTTTTTCTTCATTCTGCTCCTAGGCAGTTATTTCCACCATTCTATCTTCCAGCTCACTTATTCGTTCTTCTGCTTCAGTTATTCTGCTATTGATTCCTTCTAGTGTATTTTTCATTTCAGTTATTGTGTTGCTCATCACTGTTTATTCTTTAGTTCTTCTAGGTCCTTGTTAAACATTTCTTGTATTTTCTCAATCCATACCTCCATTCTATTTCTGAGATTTGGGATCATCTTTACCATCATTACTCTGAATTCTTTTTCAGGTAGGTTGCTTATTTCCTCTTCATTTATTTGGTCTTGTAAGTTTTTACCTTGCTCCTTCGTCTGTAACATATTTTTTGTCGTCTCTTTTTTTTTTTTTTTTTTTGATGGGTGGGGCTGTGCTCCTGTCTTACTGGTTGCTTGGCCTGAGGTATCCAGCACTGGAGTTTGCAGGCAGTGGGTAGAACCAGGTCTTGGTGCTGAGATGAGGACCTCTGGGAGACTTCACTCCAATTAGTATTCCCTGGGATCTGAGGTTCTCTGTTAGTCCAGCAGTTTGGACTCAGTGCTCCCACCACAGGAGCTCAGGTCTGATACCCGGCCTGGGAACCAAGATTCCGCAAGCTGTGTGGCATGACAAAAAAAATAGAAATAAAAGAAGAGCAGGACAATAACGAAGAATAAAAAAATAAAATAATACTAGAAAAGTAAAAAATATATTAGAAAAAATAAAAATATAAATGAAACAACAAGGCAAAACAGAACCACAACAGCAAAAAAAAAAAAAAAGAAAAGAAAAGGACCAGAAAAGGCCTTGGCTGTAGGGGGCGGGGCTTAGGCAGGGGCAGGGCCTAGGCTCAGGACCAGCCATTGGAAAATGTCTGGGGGGGGGAGGGGGGAGGGGGGGGAAGGGGAGGGGGAGGGGCAGGGTTTAGGCTCAGCATGGCTGGAGGGGAACTTGGAGGGCAGAGGTTTAGGCCTGGGGCCCCAGCAGGCTGACTCCAGGGACGGAGCAGACAGGGGAAACACTGGCTGCATTTCCCTCCAGTCCTCCCATCCCCCGAATGTCTATCCGCATCCCCACTGATCCCCTCATGGTGAGTGGGCCTCTCCCAGCGTGGGAACACTTCCCTTCCCCCAGCCACCCCTCAGGGGCACTGGTCCCATCTGGCCTCCACTTCTCCTCCCCCCTACATCCTACCTGGTCATGCAGGGGTTCCTCTCATCCCTTTATGTGTCCAAGGTCCCCCACCAGTGCCTGGTAGGTGCCCTAGTTGTGAGAAGATGTGAACTCCGCATCCTCCTACTCCACCACGTTTGTGTGGTTTTTAAGTCACTAAATTTGTAGTAATTTGTTACAGCAGCAATGGGAAACTACTACAGACCCCTGACTCACCATACAGAAAGGTGAACTCCCAATAGGCCCAGACCTAAATGTGGAAAATAAAACTACAAAACTAATAGAAGATTATGCACGAGAGTATCTTCGAGATTTTTGTATAGGGGAAGACTTTTTGAACTGGAGCTCCAAAACACAAACCATATAAGGGAAAGAAAAAATTTTTTTTCTGTTCAACAAAGGGCACTGCAGAGACAATTAAGATATGGGTGTCCAACATATTTGCAATATCTGAAATTGACAAGGGATTCACATCCAACAAATTCCTGCAAATCAATTTTTAAAAGACAAGCCACCCAAAGAAAAATAGGCAAAGATTATGGAAGTTAAATGGCTAGCAAGCATTTTCGAAGATGTTCACTGGTAACTTTGCACCCATCCAAAGACAGGTCTATGGAGACATGGGAACTGATGGGAGTAAACATGGGCACAGCCATTCGGGAGAGCCATCCGGCAAAGCAGCGAAACTAAGTTATGTGTAAATCTGATGACCTAGAAATGCAACTCCCAGAGAAACTCTCGTGTGGACTGGCCTTAAAAGACTAAAAGAATAGACACAGAAAAAGACAAGATCCACAGAACACGTTCACATATATAATTTTAAAACACTTGCGTAGATGAAACAGCACGATATAACTTTCAAGCCTACCTTAATATATTAATGTATAATTAATATCTACGTGGCACATTGGAGTGGGCACTGAAGGAGGAGGGGGAGGAGGAGGCAGGGAACAGAGGGCCAAGTTGATAAGAAATGAGCCTTGCCTGGACTGCTGACTGTGGGGTGATGGGAGATGTGTAACCAGCTCAGCCCTCTGCACCTGAGGTCCAGTTAAAATTGCTCCAGGAGAGTTGGCACACTTGGTGCTATCACGATCACCTGGTCCCCATCCTGTGTAACAGACTTGAGCCTCTGTGTTCTTTGATGGTGATTCTGCTCCTCCCCCAAGTGTGAGAACAACTGTTGCAAGAGAAGAGCCATGCTATGGGTTGAAGTGTGTCCCCCCACCTCCCCATTTGTATTTTAGAGTCCTAACCTCCAGTAGCCCAGCACGTGACCTTATTTGGAAATAGGGTCTTGCAAATGTAGTGAGTTAAATTGAGATGAAGTCATACTGGAGTACGCTGGGCCTTAATCCAATAGGACCGGAGTCCTTACACAAAGGGCAAGTTTGGACGCAGAGACTCGCACACAAGGAGAATGCCGTCTAAAGGTGAAGGCGGAAGGGATGATGCTTCTACAAGCCAAAACATGCCAAGATTGCCAGCCAACCGTTAGAAGCCAGGAGAGAGGCATGGAACAGATTCTTCCTCATGGCCCTCAGAAGACACCAGTTCTGCTGACACCTTAATCTTGGACTCCCAGCCTCCAGAATTGCTGCAGAATACATGCTTGTTGTGTAAGCCACCCAGTTTGTAGCGCTTTGTCGTGGCAGCCCTAGGAAACGAATACAGGGGGTTAGCCTCTCCTTGGAGTGTGTGTGTGTGGGGGGGTCTTGAACTGGTGCCTGGTAAGTCTTGGGGGGTTGGCCAGACCTGTGGGGCTGCTCCTGAGAAGAGCATCAGGGTTCCTGGGCTCAACCTGCCTTCTAGGTTCAAGAGTGGGGGAAAGCACAGCAAATGCTTAGTTGCTCTAGCATCAAATTAGGCGTCTCTGACTTATTGGACCAAATCGCAGGCCTGGATAGTCTCAGCCTTGGTCTCTGCGGTGCAGACAGCCCCATTTCAGTAAGGGAGGAAGTTGAAGAGAAAACAGCCGAGTACCTGTGTCCCACTCCCCTACCTCCCCACCCCGGAAGGTTTAGGTCAACCCTGGGCATGAGAGAGCCAGGAGCATCTTCCCTTTCATTTCCATCTGGTCTACCCTGCAACATAGAAACAGACATCTCCAATGCTGTTGAAAGAGGGCCCCCATCCTACCGGGCAGAGAACCTTCATCCTGATGGAGGTGTTGGGAGAGCGCTGGCCTTGAAAGCGATCAGCACCTAGTGGCCCTGGTGTGGGAGAGAGGGCAGTCTGCTTTCCTAAAGGCTTGTTCACATAGCTGGCTTTCAGACTAAACACGCCCAATGCAAACCTACCTCTTCCTACGTGGGTAACCACGAGCAAGTGATTTAACCCTTCAACTCCTCAGTTTCCTCATCTGTAAAAAGGAGCTAAAGGTCCTTGCCTCCTAGGACTATTGTAAGGATCAAATGGAATAACTATGTGCTTTCAAACCTTTTCCATGAGTGGCACACGTGAAAACATGATTGCATTGGTAACAGGTCACCTGAGGGTAGGGCACCAGTCTCTGGCAAGCCCCGTGGTGGGTGGTCCAAGGGCAGGGGGCTCCCTCTCTCCACCCACCTGTGACCCTTTCAGGGCACACTGGGTTGAGGCGCCTAGGTTGGGAAGCTATGACTTAATGCACATGCATGCTTGGCACCAGGCCTGGCAGAGAGCAAAGCCTCACAAATGCTTGAGCTGTGACGGCAATCAGGAAGATTGTGGAAATCTGGAGATGCCACCTGGCAGGGGTCACCAACAGCCTGTAATGGTTGTGGAGGAGAAAGTCACTCAGCGCTGGGCAGACATGACGGGTCTTCTTTTCTTGAAGATTCAAAAATTTAATCCTGTAGAAACGGGGGGAAGGGGGAGGGCAGAGCCAGCAGGCTGCCACTTTATCTCGAAAACCAGAGCTGCTGGGATTCCTGAAGCCACACCATGAGAACCTTGTGGCCTGCCACCAAGATCAACGCTGGTGAGCTCTGCTCTGGACAGACACATCTGGCACAGGCTGAGTCTCCAGGGCTGGGACGTGAGAGCGGGTTGCTGACGGCAGATCTTCAGCCTTTAACTTGGCCAGAAGTTGCGCAGTGAGGGGATGTGCTCTGGACACCACAGCTCTGCCCACTGTCCTCCTCCTCGATCCTGGCTTCCCCACCACCACCGCTGCATGTCCCCCCTACTAGCCTTCAGCCTGGTTGCTGCTTCTGACTCACCTTCACTCCCACGACTGGGCGTTGGGCTTGTTTCCGCTGGGTTTGCTGCTCCATACGCTCCTCTGGGCCTGAGTTGCTCTTGACCTTAGCAAACCCCAGCCCCTGGGGCTCCACCTTGATGCTGGCTGACCTGTCCTCCCCGCCCCCACCCCGCACTGCCTCCCTGCCCTTGGCTCTCTCCAGGCACTGAGCTAATCAGGCTGATTATTGCCCAGGTCCAATTCCACTTTCCTTGGCTACCACGCGCAGTAAATTTCCTCAGCAGCCGGGCTCCCCTGTGAGCCCTGCCTCTTGTCAGGCAGCCCGACTCAGGAAGCCGCCAGCTCCCTGCCGGCTGTATCATCACAGATGAATCAGGCCTGACCAACCTGGGGGGTGTAATCTAAACGCCATCGACAGAGCCACAAAACGCAATTGTCACGTCTTCCCAGGTCTAGTAAAATCTCTGGGGTTCTAAATGCCAAGACCCTCACTGTTATCCGAAAGATGACACTAGAACCTGCCTGCACAGAGCTGACTTTTAGAGGAAGCTTTGGGAAATCTCCCTCGTCTCTACACGTTGTGAGGGTAGGCTAATGGCATCGGTCTTAGTTTATCATCAGGGAGTGGTCCTTGAACTTCCAGCCTTATTTCATACTTGACCCATTCCCAGGGTCTCAGGGTGACTGGATCTGACCCGGAAAGATCCAGAGAAGGAGAAGAAAGGCAATCAGGTTGTTTATTTATTCCCAAACCCCAGCGCCCCTGTGATGGAAAAAGAGCCTTTGCCGACCATTCCTTTGGTCTTGATCTCTCCAGAGAGGGCAAGGCTTGGCTGTGGGAGGAAAGGATGTACAAGTGCCCATGGCATGCATGGCCTGAATTGGATACCAGGGCCCCAAACATGGGGCTTTCTGTAGGATCAGAGATAAGTACGTATGAAACAATTAGAGAACACGTAAGAATTCAGTTATGTCATGCTGACACAAGCCAAAAGGAGACTAGAGAAGGATGAGAAGCTCATCAAGAGACTACCTGAGATCAGATGAATGTGGCAGGAGGTGCTTTTAAAAACTTTGTGGAGATGAGTCTTGATTCAATTAAATTTAACAAGCATTAATAGCATCTTCTGTGCATAAGGCACCGTGTTAGGCATTGTGGGAGCACAGAAGGGAACAAAGCCACAACCTCACCCTGAGGGGACAGTGTAGGGAAAATTAAGAATGTGATGTATGAAGTATACATAGCAGTGTTAAGCGGTGCTATGGACTGAATGTGCCCCTTCCCCAAGTCCTTACGCTGAAGCCCTAGCCACCAATGTGATGGCTTTTGGAGATGGGGCCTTTAGGAGGTGGAGTGAGATGAGGTCATGAGAGTGGAGCCTTTGTCTGATGGGATTAATGCTCTTATAAGAAGAGACACCAGACAGCTTTTGCTTTTTTTGACTCCTCCCCACCTTCAGTGTGTGCACGCACAAAAAAGTGGTCAGGTGAGCACACGGCAAGCAAGGGACCAGTGTGCAAGCCAGGAAGAGAGCGCTCCCCAGAAAGCGATCTTGTCAGCACCCTGTTCTTGGAGTTCCAGCCTCCAGAATTGTGAGAAAATCAATGTCTGTTGTTTAAGCTACCCAGTGTATGGTATTTTGTTGTAGCAGCCAGAAAGACATAGATGAGAGAGATTACTTGTGAAGGGTTGTATCAGAGAGGGCTTCCTGGAAGAAGCGGAATTGGCTTTTCAGGATGAGTCAGGTTCTAGAAAGGAAGGTGTGGGAAGGGTATTGCAAAAAGACAGCTGACTATGAACAAGGAAATGGGCTCTCACCAGACACTGAATCTGTCAGCACCTGGATGTTGGAGTTCCTGATCTTCAGAACTGTGAGAAATAAAGGTCTGTTGCTTTTAAGCCATCCAGTATATGGCTATATAAGCCCTAATATATATAAGCCCTACTATATAAGCCCGAATGGACCAAGACACCCCAGTTTTAGGAGCTGAGTAGTTTGATGGCAAATATGAGAAGAAACCAAGGGAAGGCTAAAGATCTCTCATGGGGGAGAAACCAAACGGTGCCTGCAGATGCTGTAAGTGTCCGTGAGGGGGCAGCAGAGATTAGCCTCTTTCTTAGGTTAAGGTTTAAGTGGAGTGGCCTGTGGGAGACACCTTGCAGAACAAAATGAATCCTGAGCTGCATGACAGGGATAGTGATAAAGCATCCTAATAATGTTAAAAATGATAGCAGGGCTTCCCTGGTGGCGCAGTGGTTGAGAGTCCGCCTGCCGATGCAGGGGACACGGGTTCGTGCCCCGGTCCGGGAAGATCCCACATGCCGCAGAGCGGCTAGGCCCGTGAGCCATGACCATTAAGCCTGCGCATCCGGAGCCTGTGCTCCGCAATGGGAGAGGCCACAACAGTGAGAGGCCCACATACTGAAAAAAAAAAAAAAAAAAAAAAGATAGCAATGAGGGGGACTTTAGAAACAGCCAAGTCTTCATTCAGCAGAAGGCAAAATTGAGTCCAAATGCTCAAATATGAACTTTCCCGAACTTAACCCAGAGATGTGATGAGAAAGCTGGAAAGAGAACCCAAGACTCCATCTCTTCAGATCTATGAGCTCATTTCCAGAAGGAGAACTTAGTTCTCTCACAGGAGGAAGTAAGTCCCTGTATCGGGTGAGTGAGTTATGCGTGGGTTCGGCCTCACTTGGGGCATCCTCGTCGGTCAGAAGATGATGATGGGGGAGGTCAGGGCCTGGCACTCTTCCTGGCTGCAGACTTCCCTCTAGTCATCTTGAGGCCAAACTTATCAGACTCTACATCCCGGGGGAGAGGAGGAGGGAGAGACAAGCAAGTGACAAAAGGGAGCTTGCATAGGGCATTGACTGGAGAAAGGTCTGGGAACCATGAAAAATTTAATAAAGTTGTTTTGTCGTTTTAGCTATTAAGCAGAGATGATTACATTGACTAAAAAAAAAAAATTAGAACCTGCTGATAAAAATAAGAACTTAAAAAATACTCGTAATACTATATACTCAAAGAAAACACTACATACTTTAAAACATATGTTTTTCGTAGAAATGGAATGCAATAAATCTTACGAGAGCATTTTGTCTAATGGAAAGTTCAGTCCAGTGTTAAGCGATCACGGCTGTAAGCGAGTTGATTGGGGCGCTGTCCTTGGTGCTGAAACTGAGCAAGCAGGAGGAAGAACCTTCCTGGAATGAGAGGGAGGCCTTCGCCTGATATCGTGACAAGCCTATCAGAGCTTCCATGGTGTTTCTACTTGAGAGTTTCCAAACACTGTGGTCTGTCTCCTCTCCCTCCTTGGTAAGTTCAGGTGTACAGGAAGACAGAAGGGAGACCATCTCCTTTAGAGAGGTGACCAACACCAGCAGTTGCCATGGACTATAAAATCTGGTTCCTTTGCTAGCCTACTGGGGGTTGTTCCAATCCCTTTGCATGAAGGTGCCCCCTTCTCAGTACCCCAGGGCTGCAGTACCTCACTTCATAGCTCGTCCATAGATGCTGGCACTGGGGGTCTTCCTGGGATACATACCTTCCTCCATCCCAGACAGCCCTGTCCTCATTGAGATCTGAAAGAGAAAGGGAAGTTATAGCTCCTGGAGCTATAACGCTCCTTCCCATTCTGGGGGGAGGGGTCCTTCGTTCTCTCACAACGCCTATGAGTCCCCCACTCTCCTCTGGAGGGGCTTTGGCACTGCAACCACCTTGCTTGTTTCACAGCCGAGAAGAAATCAGTCATCAGAACTTAATCCACATAGAAGCGAAGCAAGAAGATTGGGCTGGGGGATGAGGTCTTGCAGGTCTTTGGGGAGGTGGGAGCAATGTCCAATCGTGAAGCTGTAAGAAAGGGAGCTCGTGCCCAATTCAGGAGCCAGATTTCAGAGAAGTTAGTAGGTACACATGACTAAGTCCCTTCCAATGGAATGTGACCACAGTGATGGACGCCACTTCCAGACCTGGTCCATACAACTTCCCTGATGGTACTAATTGCTCTGCCAGTTAGAGACACGTGGTGAGGAGATCCAAGGGAATAGCAAAGCCTCTGGAAGAAGGAACCTAGATCCCTGAATCACCACGTGGAGGAAAGCTAGCTGCCAACCAGGAACACTGTTACATAAGCAAGAAGAAGAAACTTCTTTTGTGGTGGAGCCATTATACATTTGGGGCATACTTGTTATAGCAGATACAAAAATGTCCTGACTGCTACAGTGAAGGGTGCCACTTAACCCCAGGAACAGAATTACTCTAGTCGTCCCAGATAAATTCAGACCTGTAGTATTAGTATTAATATTTTTGTATCAAATAATCTCTTCGCACTTGGGATTTAATATGTTTATAACATTCAAGAGAATTTGGCCTATTGGAATGTCAACCTTGTTTCAATATAAAATATATAATTAAGTGAGTGATTTAGACTTGTAATTTTACATTAAAACCTTGCTAAGGTTATAAACAGTATCAGAACACTTAGAAGAACTTAGGATTCATCATATAGATGCATTTAATTTATTAGGTTAGTAGAATTACTTTAGTTTGGGGGAAGCTTAAAAAAACCTATATTTAATCGTATGAGATTTGTGGAGTTTCTTGAGTCGTTGGAAAGGTTTTGTTTGTTAATCAAAAAATGGAAAACTTTTGGGCTTCCCTGGTGGCGCAGTGGTTGAGAGTCCGCCTGCTGATGCAGGGGACACGGATTCGTGGCCCGGTCCGGGAAGATCCCACATGCCGCGGAGCGGCTGGGCCCATGAGCCATGGTCGCCGAGCCTCCGCGTCCGGAGCCTGTGCTCCGCAAGGGAGAGGCCACAGCAGTGAGAGGCGCACGTACCGCAAAAAAAAAAAAAAAAAAAAAAAGGAAAACTTTAAATAGGAAATGTAATGTATTCGTTTTATAAATGCAACGGTTCATGGACTTTAATTAACCAAGAATGTAAAATAGATTAAACACTAATCAAAGGCCTTAATCAAAGTAATCATTCTTTTGCTTCTGGCCAAAATAGAGCAACAAGATCCCTGTTACTAGTCAGCTGACCTATCGGCTAAAGTAGGGAGATTTTTGTGGATTATCAGGGCAGGTCCAGTGTTAGCACACGAGCCCTTAAAAGCAGAGGAAAGGAGCAAAATGGAAATCAGAGAAATTCAAAGCATGAGGACCCGCCAATGCTGGCTCTGCAGGTGGAGGGGCCCCCCGGCAAACTCTCTCCTGCCAACACGAATGAGTCTGGAAGCGGATTCCTCCACAGAGCCCCCAGCAAGGGACACAGCCCTGCTGACACCTTGATTTCAGCCTAGTGAGAGCCTAAGCTGGGAACCCAGCCGACCCATGCCTATGCCCAGGCTTCTGACCCACGAAACTGTGGAATCATCAGAGGGTGTCGTTTTACCTGACTAAGTTTGTGGTACTTTGTCAGGGCAGCAATAGAAAGCCAATAGACTCAAGTCTTCTCCTTTGCTGCAGGGAATCTGAATATCCTTGTACACGCGGCCTTGGATGGATCTGTGCGTGTAGCAGGGAGCACAGCCCTGCTGATACCTTGGCTTTGGGCTTCTGGCCTCTGTAACTGTGAGACGATAAATTTCTGTTGTTTTAAGTCACCCTGTTTGTGCTACTTTGTTACGGCAGAGCCCTAGGAAACGAATGGACTGGAGCCAGGTAATGGGTCAAAGATAGGACCTCTTGGTAGTTTGAAACGTTTTCTTTTTCTAGCTGCACACTGCGGGGCTTGCAGAATCTTAGTTCCCCCACCAGGGATTGAACCCAGGGCCATGCAGTGAATGTATCAAGTCCTAACCCCTGGACTGCCAGGGAACTCCCCGTAATTTGAATTTTTATCTCTACCTATACCCCCTCCCTCTTGTTTATTTTTTGTTTGTTTTTTGTTTTTTTTGTTTTTGCGGTACGCGGGCCTCTCACTGTCGTGGCCTCTCCCATTGCAGAGCACAGCCTCCGGATGCGCAGGCTCAGCGGACATGGCTCACGGGCCCAGCCGCTCCGCGGCATGTGGGATCTTCCCGGACTGGGGCACGAACCCGCGTCCCCTGCGTCGGCAGGCGGACTCCCAACAACTGCGCCACCAGGGAAGCCTTATTTTTTGTTTGTTTTTTTTTTTTACTCCCTGTCTCTTGAAAAACAGTCTTCCCTTGGCTTCTGAGTTGCTGGGCTCCCTCAGTTTCTGCCCCCCCCACCCCCTCCCCCTCCCCATCCCAACACCCCGGGCCATTCTGACCACTCCCCTGTGTATCTCTTGCTCTGGCCTCCCCTCTCAATGGCAGACATCACGTGATGATCTAGGCATCCCAGCCTTGTTCAAAACAGAACTCTTGACTTCTATCTTCTATGCTAGACAACCTCTCAGAAAGCAACCTTCTACCAGCTGCTGAAGCCCAGCAGCTTGGAAGGCATCCCAGTTCTGTTTCCCCCTCACCTCCTTCATCTGCTCCATCAGCCAGCTTCCGGCAGAGTAGATCCTGAACAGGCCCACTTTTTTCCATTTCTCCTGTAAGTCCCAGGTCAGCACTGCTGTCAGTTCCCACCTAGATTACTGCCACAGCCTCCCTGGAACTGAGCAGGACCCTGTGGAGCCCCTGGACCTGGAAGCCTTTCTGTGTCCCCCATTTCTTGTTTGTAGGGAATAGACTCCAGCCTCCAGGACCTTCCCTGAGTCCCAAAGGACAGATTGGAACAGTTGCTAATCAGGGAAGAGAGGGGATGCAGAGACAAGGGAGGAGCTGCCCAGAAACAATGGTGCAGCCTTGGGGCAGGTCCTGGTTCCACCGCAAGGAATACACAGAACAATACCTTTGAGCTCTTTACAGAACTAAAACCCCCCACAAAGGAAGACGTTAGTATTCTTCATTCCAGAGAAGACCACCTGAGGCCAGACTAAAGGAACCAGAGAAGCTCATCAAGAGACTACCTGAGATCTGATTAAACGAGTGCAGGCCCTTCACACACCCTAATCCTTACCGCCAATCCTGCCTTTGAAACATTGCTATAAAACTCCTCACCAAATCCCTCCAGGTTGGGACACACAGTTTTGAGGGGCACAAGCCCGCTGTGTCCCCCTTTGTTTGGCAGAGCAATAAAGCTGTTCTTTTCTACTTCACCCAAAACTCTGTCTCTGAGATTCAGTTGGGCGCCAGTGCACAGAGGCTGGAGTTTTCAGCATCATCGCCGCCCGCGTTGCTTCCTACTTGGGCTCCCACACCAAACAGTCCTTCACACACAGCTAGAGGGATCTCTTCGAAACACATCTGTCAGATTACTCCCGTGCTTGAAACTCCTCATGGCCTCTGTTACGGGTTGAATTGTGTCCCCCTCCCCAAATTCATATGGTGAAGTCCTAACCCCTAGTACCACAGAATGTGACATTTGGAAATAGGGTCATTGCAGATATAATTAGTTAAGATGAGGTCACACTGGAGTAGGGTGGGCCTCTAATTGAAAATGACTGGCTTCCTTACGAAAAGCGGATGTTTGGACACAGATATGCACACAGGAAGCAGGACACGTGAAGGTAAAGGGCGAGATAAGGGTGCTGTGGCCACAAGCCAAGGGACACCAAGATCGCCAGTCAGCCACCAGAAGCCAGGGCAGAGGCCCGGAACAGACACTTCCCTGCCAACCTCAGAGGGAGCGTGTCCTGCTGACAGCTTGGTTTTGGACTTCTGGCCTCTGTGACTGTGAGACAATAAACTCCTGTCCTTCTAAGCCACTCGGGTTGTGGGAATGTGTTACAGCAACCACAGGAAGCACATACAATCTCTTTCTGGTCACCTGTGGTCGCAGGGGTGGGTTCTAGGGGAGAGAAGTTAGTGGAGACCCCTCAGAGGAGGTGGGCCTTATTCGGGGTGGGATAGGGGGTGTGGGAGGGATAGACGCTTGAGTCTGTCTTCCCCAGACTCTCAGAAGGAGGACAAGCGTAGGATGGTGGTGGAAACAGGGACCAGGGGCAAATGAAAGGGCCCAGGTCAGATGATGTCAGGCAGGCGAGGATAAGGGGGAGGGCGGAAAGGACAGAGGGACCTGCTGTAGACAGAGGACTGAGCAACCAGGCCTTGGTCCCATTCGTGTGGAAGGCGAGAAGGCACTTGCTAAGGCTGGACAGGGCTGCACTGGGCTGAAATGGTTCGTGTTTCTTTCATGTACAATATAACTGGGGTGTGCTGAAAGCGGAGGCAGCGGGAGAGGGTGTGTCTTCTGGGAAAGGGAAAGGCCGAGCACAGGCCACCAGGATGTAGCTCACGGCCCATGCCTCATCCTGCCATCTTTAGCCCCATAGCCTGAGGAGGTATATGGTTCCGGGTCCCCAGAGAAGAAACATGGGAGAGTCAGATGCCACTCAGAGCTGGTCAGGGGTCTCCAGACCAGTGAATGCCAGGCCCAGAGAAAAGGCCACAGAATCCTGGGCAACAGGAGCGGAGAGTCTGAAAGGCTCCATTTCACAGAGGGGGAGACTGAGGCCAGAGATGCGATGAGTCCCAGTGTGCAGAAAGTGGTTAGAGGCTAAGGGTTGATGGAGGAAAGGTGGGGAGAATAGAAGGGGAAGAAAGGGAGAGGGAAGGGAAGAGAGGGCCAGAAAAAGGGAAGGGAGAAGCAGGAAGAAAGAGGGCGGGGCAGGGGAGGGTGGAGGCATCTGAGAGGGAGGCGGGAAAGGCACATCACAGTGCCCCAAGTGCCCCCATTAGAGATAAGTGACTAAGAGTCTGGAAGGCATTGAAAGTTCCGGAAAGAGGGTGTCAGTCTTACTACAGATAAGATAGCAGCTATTGGTTCTGTTACCCTGGGAATCTATGCGAAGGAGTGGCAGGGTTCAAATCAGTGCCGCACTCCCCGCCTTAGAGCAAGCCAAGCCACTGCTCCGCCCTGCCCCAGCCTCCCTCACCCTCTTCCCACCTCCATCCTCTTCATTTGCCCAGTCAGCCCTCAGGCTGGCCCCCAGAGAAGGCCCTGCCTCCTGTGGGCAGGTTTGGACCAAGGAGGCCACAGGCTCCATGATTATGCTTAGGTATGCTTTCTCCCCCTCCCTCACCCCATTTCCTCCTTGAAGGAGAGTTGTCCAGGGTCGGGGACAGGGTGTCAGGAGCCCCCACTGCTCCTGGGGTCGTGAACTTAGGGCAGGACACAGGCCAGGACATGGCTGTTTGAATGACATCTACAGGGCCCAGCATAAGCCCCCCACTTCGGCCCCCAATCTCCCTTCCCTCCTCACCCAGGCGATCCCAGGATGACACCCCTAGAGGGTGGGAATCCTGAGGCCACAGTTTGATTTCAGCCTTTATTCCCTTCCCTCTTTCTCTGGGGGCAGGTGAGGGGCAGAGTAGATCCTGGAGGGTCCAACGAGGACCCGTTATCATCTTCTGCCAACCTGAACCCAGTTCTACGGCCATGGAGTCCAGGGCAGCTGAGTTGGAAGGAATCCTAGAGGCCCCAACCTTTGTCCTTTAGGGGGAGAAACTGAGGCCAGAGACAAACTGAGTTGCCCCATGGCACACAGCTGCTTCATGGCAGGATTAGAATCTGGGTTAGGGTTAGGGTTTGTCCCCAAACCCTATCTTGTGCCCATTTGGCTACAGCAGTGGCCTTTCCCCTGATTCCGGGATGCCTGACAGCCCTGTGACAATCTCAGGGCACAAGGCAGGGACAGGGTGACGCAGAAATGGCCAGGACAAGAGTTGGAGAGAGCTGAGATGTAAGACATTTGTCTTGTGTCATGTAAGGGAGAGCCCCGGGCATCTGGGGCAGGGGGGTTGGAGGGAGTTGGAGGGGCATATTCGCGGGGTAAGTACAGACCCTACCATTGACTGAACAGCCGTCATGTGCCACGGATCATGACTGGGGCATTCTGTCTGATTCTCCATCCCTGACAAGTCAGTTTTTTTTTTCTTTTTCTTTTTTTAATGTTTATTTTAAAAAATAAATAAGGGGCTGTGCCTGCTGAAGCCCTGAAGGGCTTTCAGTAGTTGTGGCACACAGGCTCAGTAGTTGTGGCGCACGGGTTTAGTTGCTCCGCGGCATGTGGGATCTTCCCGGACCAGGGCTCAAACCCGTATCCCCTGCATTGGCAGGCAGATTCTTAACCACTGCGCCACCAGGGAAGCCCTGCACCAGGTCTTAGTTGAGGCAGGCGGGCTCCTTAGTTGTGGCTCCAGGGCTCCTTAGTTGTGGCATTCGAACTCTTAGTTGTGGCACGCATGTAAGATCTAGTTCCCTGACCAGAGATTGAACCTGGGTCCCCTGCATTGGGAGTGTGGAGTCTTATCCACTGCACCACCAGGGAAGTCCGCAAGTCAGTTTTCTTATTCTCACTTTCTGGAGCAGAAACTGAGGCTCAGAGAGGATAAGCCTAACTCAGATGAGCCCCAAAGCCCTGGCTCTTCCCCCAAATCTCACAGGGGAGGGGAGAGGAGTAGGCAAGGGGCAGGAGGCTGAGGGTACCCCCAACTGTGGCCCCAAGACACAGCCCTCCCTGGGCGTGGGCAGGTCCAGGAGATGGTAGGGCTGGGGCTGTGAGGGCAGTGGGTGGGCGGGCGTCATTCACCATGTGGGGGTGGGAGCTGAAGGACCAGAGGCAGCAGGCAGAGTGTCATTGTCACCAGTCTCGACTTTGGAGACTGGCGACTGAGTCTGGAAGGCAGCGTACCTGCCTTACACCCTTTCGGGAATTGGCGAAATGAAAGTCGGTCAAGAAATTCCAGAAATAAATGGGCCCCAAGCCCTTTGATCCTGAGACACCGGAGAGCTGGGGGTCATCTGAGGAAGCGTGGAAGCTTCACTAATGACTGGAGGTTCAGCTCTGTTCCAGGCCAAAGGGCAGAGGGAAGGGGAGCCCCTCCCTGGCTGGGCAGCACATAGGCACACAGGCCATCAGATTTGCCATCGCTCTGAAGGGACAGGCACAGGGCCTGAAGCAGCCTGGAAGAGCTAATGGGACCCCGGGAGGGAGGTGGAAGGTGGAGGAGAGGGTGGGCCTGAGCCTCCGAGGAGAAGGGTGCCCTGCTTTCGACTCCAGCCCCAGGGAATGAGACCCCTCTCCCCTCTTCTCAAGCCAGCTTTACTGCCGCTATGGGTACCCCACCAGGTCACAGGGTGCAGGTCATGGACGCAGCTGGGCCAGTGCCCAGTCCCAGGATGGCTGAGAGTTCTTGGGTCTGTGGGTTCACAGGTAAGCACAGCCCCTCTGGTCATCTGGAGTGACCTAGGCCCCTCTCAAGGTCAGCAGGGCAAAGCATTCACTCTTTGGCCTTTCTGGGGGCTCCCCCCCTCCCTGGGCCCTAGGTCCACTCTCGGCCTCAGAGACCTCAGGCAGAGGTGGGCCCGCCACTGCCCCTGCTTGGAGCAGACAAAGGGCTCACTGCCCCACATGTGGGGCACAGGAAGGGGCCGAGCCTCCAACCTTGGAAGGAGTGCTCTCTTGAGAAGGACCCTCCCAGACATGCAGGCCTGCAACCAGGCCCCTGCCCTGCAGGGGAGGGGAGGAGACCACTCAGGCTACACTCTGCACTTTAAGACTTGCTCTTTTTTTTTTTTTTTTTTTTTTTTCCGTACGCGGGCCTCTCACTGTTGTGGCCTCTCCCATTGCGGAGCACGGGCTCCGGACGCGCAGGCTCAGCGGACATGGCTCACGGGCCCAGCCGCTGTGCGGCATGTGGAATCTTCCCGGACCGGGGCACGAACCCGCGTCCCCTGCATCGGCAGGTGGACTCTCAACCACTGCGCCACCAGGGAAGCCCTAAGACTTGCTCTTTTATGGTAGGAAATTCCAGAGTGGGTGTCACCATAGAGCAAACAAGATGCCTTGGGGCTCCTGGATGGAGGGCAAGGGAGCAGAGGGTGGTGACAACAGTGGGGATGGGGCAAACCCAGCAGCCCTGAGAGGACTGTCCTTGGGCCCTGACGTCTGATTCCTCTTGGCGGCCCCGGGACCTGTGGAGGGCTCTGTCAGCCGCTATCTCGTCGTCCAGATCTGGGTGAGGGGTGAGAGCCCCTGTCCCCCTCACTGAGCAGCTGTCACCACCGTGGGCCTCTGAATGTGGAGCTGGGGGGTGGGAGAGAGGAGGTACCGCTGAGGGGCCAGTAGTGATGGCTGCGTCCCCGGGGAGCGACCTGCCCTCTGGGCCGAGGGTGCCCCGCCCTCCCCAGGCAGCCCCAGGGGGTGGGGGACAAGGGAGCAGCCCCTAGCTGGGGGGGGGTAGCTCCTGAGTCACCTCTGTGCTGGGGTCCACGTTCTGCAGGGAAGGCTGGAAGTGTCTGTAGACATTTTCAAGGCCAAACGTGTCCCCCTGCAGATTCTGACCTGTAGGGAGAGGTACTGGGGTGAGAGTGAGCCTGGGGGAAGCCAAAGACGCCCAGAGGAGGGTTTTTTTCCAGTAAAAGGACCAGCTCTGAAGAGTCAGCCCCAGAGCTGCCCTAAACTCCCTTCCCACTGCCCATCCGTCCTCCCAGCAGCACAGCTTGTCTGAGGCTCGGGAGGGGACCTGGGGAGCTGGCCCAGGGTCACGCGGGAACAGGAGGGCACCAGAGCGGCAGCCCTCCGACATGCTCTGGGGTCAAAAGTCGTGGCTGGTGAGCAGGGGCCCCAGGCCCAGGGGCCGCTTGGTCTGGGTGGGGCAGGAGGACGGGACTGCTTGCGGTCACCGTGCACACTTCCTCATGGCAACGGTAGCCACAGCAGACACAAAGCAGCTGCGCCTGGAATCTCTTGTTTGAGTTGGCACGTGTCCAGCACCCACTGTGCCCATCTTGCAGACAGACTTCCTCCTCGGCCTCCGGGCCCCAGGCTCCGGGTCCTCCTGGCATCTTCCAGAACATTCCTCTGCTGCTTCCTTCAAGATCCCCCGCGTGGCCCTCCACCTGCCCTCCTCGCCCACTGTCTCCCCACCGGGGGCTAGGCTGACCCCCAGTGCTGCCCACAGGCCGCAGGCCTGTCCCCAGGCTTCGGACTGGCCAGATCTGGGGTGCTTCCCCCTCCCTGTACCCTGCCCTCCCACCCCCGCCCAGCGCGACCCACCTGCTGCTTCTCCCCACTGCGCCCCGTCATCCCCGCCCAGAGCCTGCAAACAACACGCCCTGCCTGACTCACTGGCATCTGAGCTATGTCATCTGCTGTCCACGCCTCCCGGTCTATGCCACCCCCACTCAGCCTCATCGTCCCTCACCTGTGGTACTGTGCTTCTCCCTCCCTGGACTCCCCACTTTCATGCTGTTCCGCTTAGATCCTCCTGAGTGAGCTGCTCAAAACGAAGTCTGGTCCCCCTCCCTTAAAGCCCCTCCTGTGTGTCCCCCCATCATGGCCCACTGACCAGCCTTGACCTGGCCCTGTCATTCTCCTGTCCCACTGACCCGCCCTTGGGGGGTCAGACCCCCCCACAGACCGTGCTCTTTCCCACCTCCATGTCCTTTCTTAAGTAGGGACCCCTGCCGGGAAAGCCCTTTCCCTTCCCATCGTGGGACAAGGCCTCGCTGCCCACTGGGCTGTATGTTCATGGGAGCACATGGCTAACTCCCCACCACTGCACACATGGCTAACTCCCCACCACTGCCCTGCCTCTCAGCTCAGGGGATGCCCCTCCGCAGTCTTGTCTGACCCCCGCCCCACTCTGGGCTGGTGCAGGTACATCTATGCCCCGTCAAGCCCTGGCCGTGGCCCTATCATCCTATTAACTGTGTGCGTCTGGTGTGCTGGGGGTGGCCTCCGGGGGCAGGATCAGGCTCTCAGCCATCCCTGGAATCCCTCCATCATGTTTGTCAGGAAGTACTGGGAAGGGTTTTCCACCGCAGCTGGGTGCAGGGCCGGGAGCAGCTCTGGGAGCCAGAGCAGGCTGAACCCATGCGGAGCTCCATGGACGGGCAGCTCATGAACCGGATTTTGGAAACAGGGTGGGATGCGGGTGCGCAGAGACTCAGACCACCGGAAGCAGCCCAGTCTATGCAAAGGCATGGGCCACAGACTGGAGTGCACGGAACTTGACGGGGAGGAGCGAGAAAAGGCCGGAGGGTCAGCAGGGGCTGCCCGTGGAGGCTCGGGGTCAGGGGGCTGCAGAGGAGCCTGGCTTCTGCAACAGAGGTGGGGCGACCTGGCAGGATGTGCGCACGTGTCACCCACAGCCCCACTGAGCCCGACTTTGGCACTTCTACACCCTCCAGCCTGCCCCGTCCTGGCCCCTGACGAGATCTACCTTCCCAGACGCCGGCGCTCTGGAAGCTGACAAGGACATCTTCTTCTTGCCAGTCTCGAGACAGGTTGTTCTCTTGCCTCCCAACAGAAATGCCGTGAGCAGCTCATGGCAGAGAGGCGGGGGAGGGGGCTCAGAGGCCTCTGAACCTCGGGCTTCCGGAAGGGGCTGTCCTGGCCAAGCCCTGAGTCAGGGAGGAGACTGCCCCCAGCGACAGCGGCAGAAAACAAAAAGCATTCCTGGGGATGTCACCACGGCCTGGCCCCCCCTAACTCCTCAGTGGGCCTCAGTGTCCTTATCTGTGAGATGGGGGCATTGGGCTAGAGTCAGGGCAGTTCCCTTCGATTGCCGGCCAGGTGCTGTGCTGAGCATTACTCAACCTTCTCAGGTGGGTCTTATGCATTTTACAATTGGGGGAAAGCGACGGCGGTCTTTCCCAGTGTCCGAGTGTGACGGTGTTGCTCTAGGGAAGCCAAGGTGATAAGAAGCACCAGGTAATTTCATTACATAATCCAATTCCAGTACATATGTTTTTGTTTCCATTTCTCTGCCAAACAGACATGTCCTGTCAGATCAGCAGGCTGCCCTGGGCCTCAGCTGACTGCTCAGCTGGAAGGAGCAGAGCCTCAGGTTATTCTGACTGTGGTCCCCTCTCCCCAGGCCCCGCCCCAGCCCCAGAAGCTCACCTGTGCAGTTTTCTCTGGGATTGGCTGAGTGAGATGGCCAGGACCACCACCGAGACCACCAGTAGCACCACCACGGCCCCTACGATCCCATACGCCATGCTCTTGCTGGTGCTGAATTCACAGCTTTCTCCCCAGTGCCAGTGCGTGTCCGAGTTCAGGCACCTGGGGACACACACAAGCTCAGGCCAGCCCACCAGCATCCCTCACCCACCCAGTCTCCCGAAAGAAAAAAATTAATGTCAAAGCACAGGAAACCAGCTCTCCCTCTGAGGACAGTTGCCGGGTGCTCTCCCTGACTCTCAAGGCTAAGGGGCGGGGAGGGTGTGCAGGGACCACAGATCTGCGGAGCAGGAATTCAGAATCCGAGAGCGCCGGTACCTCGTCCCAAACACGTGATGTTCACCCATCTAAACACTACGTAGTTGGCACTTTGACAGCCTGTTACCGTGTTTTATATTTTGTACTTTAATTTATGATCTCCCGAATGTAGCGTCCCAGCTACAGCGGGAGGTGATAATGGCACGGTGGCTGGGATGACGTCAGGGAAACGAATGACAGATGGAGATAGAGGTCCATGGATACAGATTTGGAAATTGGTAACTGGAACTTTTTCAGGAAGGGGCTTGCTCAGTGCTACGATGCCTGTGTCTGTAATCTGCACCTCCCTCTCCCTCTGGTGTGGTGGAAGATGGGAGACCCGGGTAGAAGAAAGAGGGGTGTAGAGGAGGGGGGAGGGGGTGCCTTGCGAGCTCTGCCCACTCCCACCCTGCCGCCTTGGGTGACTGTCGGGGAGAGTGGGGCCCTGCCACCAGAGAGGGTAGAGGCTCACAGGCAACGGGGGCCACTTCGCTGAAGCTGGCACCTGCCGTGGTGACAGTTCATTTGCGACTTCGTCCCCAGGGTGCACTTGGTCACACAGGCCAGCTTCCCATTCAGATCATCCACGTAGTAGAATTGGGCGAATTCCTTCGCAACTTTCTGAGTGCATTGCCCTGGGGGTGGGGGGCGGGCAGGAAGCGTCAGCCTGGTGAACACGCCCTCTAGCCCTCAGGTTTACCATCCACACTCTGCGGAGCTGCTTACCTTGCAGGTCAAAGCCGAGCTTCACGGTCTCATTCACGAAGGTGTCCTTCTCATTGTAGCACAGGAATGAGATGTCTGCCCAGGGTGGTGGGAAAGAACAAAATAGATATGGCGCCTCTGCCCCCTGGGGGCAGCCAGCCTTCCCCTCCTCCTTGCTGGGAACAAGGCTAGTAGGATCTTGGCCATCCCCAGATGCAGCTGGGCCTGTGAGCTTGCTCAGATGGGGACATTAGGGCTGGTGACAACCTCAGCCCGGGACTGGGAGGGACTGCTGGCAGCAGCACAGAGTCTGCGGAAGGTATCCGGGCTTGACTGCTGGGGAGGGAGGTCTCTGGAGCTCCGGAAGAGAGGAGAGAGGTGAGGTGTGGGGATGGGGCTGAGACCTCCCTAAGCGACCCCTCCCATCCTTTCCCCACCAACATCAAGGGGTTTTAGATGGGCTTACTTTTGCACGCTTCAGAATTACTCGGTAGCTTTCCGGTCTCATTCATAACCTTGGCCTTTATGATCTTAGTGAGGTTTGCAAACAGCTCCTGAAACTCTGAAGTGAAGTTTGCCTCCATGACGACTTCATGTTCCACCACGACGCTGCCTTTGCTGGAATTAGGAATCGTCAGCTACCCTGTGTTGCCTGCCCTCCCAGCAAGCAGGGCCCAAGAAGCAAGAGAGGTGATGAGAAACAATTAGCCATATGTCCCAGAGGCAGGACAGAATAGAGACTCTTCCCTCCAGCAGGTAACAACCTAGAGGGAGGCTACAGAGTAAACCTGTGATAACAATATATGCCAATGGGTGGAATTCATTCCTAAAAATGGAAGCTGTTGGGCAAAGATGCGGAGAAATTGAACCCTCGTGCATCGTTGGTGGGAATGTAGAATGGTGCGGCCACTGTGGAAAACAGTATGATGGTTCCTCAAAAACTTAAAAACAGAATAACCATAGGGTCCAGCAATTCCACCTCTGGGCATCTAGCCCAAAGAATTGAAAGCAGAGGCAGGAAGAAATATTTGTACACCCATGTTCATCGCAGTGTTATTCATAAAAACTAAACGGTGAAAGCAATTTAAGCGCCCATCAGTGGATGAATGAATAAACAAAATGTAGTCTGTATATACAATAGAATATTATTCAGCCTCAAAAAGGAAGGAAATTTTGAGACATGCTACAACATGCATGAACCTTGAGGACATTATGCTAAGTGAAAGCCAGTCGCAAAAAAACAACTACTCTATGAGTATTTATGAGTCGTAGTATGAGGTCCCTGGAGTAATCAAATTTGTAGAGACAGAAGGTAACGTGGTAGTTGCCAGGGGTGGGATGAGGAGGAATTGGGAGTTATTGTTGAATGGCGACAGAGCTTCAGTTTGGGAAGATGAAAAAGTTCTGGAGAAGGACGGTGGTGGTTGCACAACAATGTGGATGGACTTAATGCTGCTGAACCGTACACTTAAAATGGCGAATTCAGTGGTTAATGGCAGACTTTATGTGATGGGTATTTTACTACAATGAAAAAATTTTTAATTAAAAAATGTAAAGTAGAAGCTATTGGATTATATTTTCAAAACCAAAAAAGTAAGCGTTCAGAAATGAAGAAACGTGAAGCTGCCTTAGAAACGTTGGATTTCAACCCAGAAGCTTCTTGTTAGACAGTCAGCAATGCTCTCAGAAGAGAGAACTTGAGACAAGGTCCATCACTAGTCACAGCCATTGTGACAGAGAAGTCAGGAGCAGGACCCAGGAGGACTTGAAACAACAAAATCCTGAGCCAGAAGGGAGATGGAGACAATGGCTCTGATGCTGGGTGGGGGTGGAGGACACTAGGCTATGGAACCCAAAGGGCCCTGGACATGTTGGGACCTGACACCCCCAGGCTCCCTTCCCACCCCTCTGTCTGCTTCTTTGCACTCTCCTCTCAGAGTTCTGATTCTCCTGCCTATCCTTTCAATGTTGGGGCTTCCCATGCTCCTTCCCTGGTACATCTTTGCTTTTGTGCTGTGACGACGGCCCCGGCCATCTGGTCTACTCCCAGGGCTTCCAGCGATGTCTATCTAGGGATGCCAACACCAGTGCCTCCACTGTAGACCCTTCCTATCCCATGTTTGACCATCAGCTGCTCCATCACTCAGCCACTCCACGTGGCTGGGCCCCCAGGCCAAACTCATCATCTTCGTCTCCCATTCTGCTCTTCCTTATGTTCCTCATTTCAGCAAAGGGCACCCCGCATTCCCAGAAGCCCAGAAATCTGGTGTCATTCCTCCTTTTCTCAAAACACCCATCAAACTCCCATGATCTGCTGGTCCTGCCCCCTAAAGACCTTTCACACTGGATACTTTTCTTCTTCATTATCACCTCTCAGGTCCAGGCTGCTATCATCTCCCTCCTCTGTCCACCCATTCTCAGCCCTGTAGCCAAATTGAGTTGTCTGCAGTGCAAATCGGATACTATCCCAATGGGCCACAATTGCTGATGCTTCACATCTAAATAGCTTGGCACAGGTTACCTTTCTAACCTCCTCTCCCACCATGACCCCTTTGTCCTCAAGCAGCCAAGTGTGCTTTATGTTCTTGGAATCTACCCTCCTTTCTCTCACCTCTAGGCTCATCGTCATTGATTTCCTCTTGTAACACTCTCCTCCTCCTTTCCTTCTACTTGGCTCATTTCTCCTCATCCTTCAAGCCTCAGCTTAGCTGTCACTTCCTCCAGGAGGATTTCCCTCCATCTCACTGAGCTTGCATTCAGGACCTCTCCCACTGCACCTTGTGTGTCCCTTACCATAATTCTAGACAGACTGCACAGCCATTCTGCTACCTGTGTTCTGCCACTCTAAGCTCCATGAAGACCAGAACCGCTGTGCTCCCAGCACCTAGCACAGGGTAGGCTTTCAATACTAGTTTGTTACTTGGATGAGTGCTGAATGAATGAATGCATGGTCTCAGAGCCCTCAGGTGTTGCCTTCTAGCTGGGGGCCTTTTTGACCCAGCCAGGTACTGATACTCGAATCATTCATGATAGGAGGAGACAGGAGAGCAGGCAAGAGAGAAGGAGCTTCCCATAGTCTATAAATCTCTCCACCCCCATACTCACAGTAGTTTCCTAATGATCACGCCTCTGTATTGTGGAAAGTCTTCGCTCCTGTAAGCTTTATCCATCTGAAAGAAACAAGACAGCTGAGCTCATAGAAGCCTGGAGTGTGCAGCAGCCCCTGTTCTCCTTCCCCAAGGAGCCCCTGTATTAGCCCATAGGAAAGAAGGAAGGGAAGGCAGAGGGATGTTCCCTCTTCCAGGATGTGTTGGAGGGGTATGGCTCAAGGAAGGAGGCTCTCAGAGGAACCGCCCCCCTCTCAGGACTTAGGCTGAAGGGACCCAAGAGCTGAGAAGCCCTGAACAGTAAGTCAAGATGAGCCCTGGCATCCCCTCTCACATTGGTGAATCTAGGCTTCCTCTGCTCTTACCTGACTCTTGAATAGTTGAACAAAATTCAGGTATGTATGGGAGGATATGTTATTTAGGTCTTCTGTGAAATTTCTGTTAGTTACTTTCACTCTCAGTTCTACAGTGGCATTGATTTTTTTCTGGGACTTCTGTGGGAAGAGGACACATTATGCATGAGACAGCAACCTCCCAGTAATGCCTTGCAGGATTAGTTAATTCTTCATCTATTGGTTTTGGGGAAGTAGAGGAAGTGTGTAGGAGGGAGGATGGAAACTCAAAAGGCAGGTAGGAGTTGCTGAAACCTCTGCCCCTTGCCTCTGTATACCAGGAAGAGCTAGTGGCCAGGATCACAACCCAGTGAGACCTAAATGGAGGCCTCTAGATGATCATCCTGATGAGAGAGGCAGGTTAGCTAGTGAAAAGGACCCAGAAGGGGGAGGCAGAAGGTTCATGTTCTACCTGCGTTTTGGTCTGGGTGAAAGTCACATTTTCTCCTCTACCTGCACAATTAAGTAGTGGTAGCAAATGATCCTTCCAGTGCTGCCCTCCTATTTTAAGTGGTTAAGGGATGTGGGGATGATCTACAAGTCTCAGGAAAGGTCTTTACCTATGAATAAGTATTCCAAGAGGGACTGACACTGGTAACCAAAGTAGCCTTCGGTACAGGCACATTCTTCTCCGTTCCAAGTGGCCCCATTGTAGCACTGCCCTGAGAAGGGGTAGAACATTCACAGAGGTTACCATGGAAGCCCAAAACACAAAAACATTGACTCCTGTTCCAAGTCCCATCGTTCAGACACTGCATTGAAAGATGGGGATGGGACCAGATGATCATGCAGCAACCGAGATCCATTTGTCACCACCTCAACCCCCAGGAGAGAGTAGGGAAAGGAAGAGGGACAACAGAGAGGAAGGAAGCAAGAGATAAAAGAGGACACACAAAGGGGCTTCCCTGGTGGCGCAGTGTTGGGAGTCCGCCTGCCAATGCAGGGGGCACGAGTTTGAGCCCTGGTCTGGGAAGATCCCACGTGCCGTGGAGCAACTAAGCCCGTGTGCCACAACTACTGAGCCCGCGAGCCACAGCTACTGAAGCCCGTGAGCCTAGAGCCCGTGCTCCGTGACAGGAGAGGCCCACACACCGCAGCGAAGAGTAGCCCTGGTTCGCCACAGCTAGAGAAAGCCTGCGTGCATCAGGAAAGACCCAAAGCAGCCAAAAATAAAATAAATAAATTTTAAAAAAATAGAGGACACACAAAGAAAACAAGGGCCCTACAAATCAAAAGGGAGCAACATCATCTGCATGGATGATGTACATTGGTAACAAAAAGGCACTGGAAGTGTGGAACAAGATCACAAGGAGTACAAAACTGATTAGCTGATAAGGGAAGATGAGCAGGAGGAACCCATAGAGTGACAAACAAGGAGACTTACTTGTTGTCATAGCTGGAGAGTGGGTTGTCATCACAGCTGTGTGTGTACCAGTGAGTGGGGGACGCAGAGTTGAAATGGTACTGAAACCAGGGACTGGAGCACCAGTGGAGCCAGGTGAAGTGGAGGACAGAGGAGGAGAAAAGCCAGAAGTTGACTCCTCTTTGGCAGTCATGGTGATAGGTTCTGAGACCACAATGTGGGTAGAGATCTCACTGGGGCTTAATGCGGAAGGACTTGCATTGTATGTACTATGCAAAGAAGGGGTAGAGAATGATGGTGTGGAACCCTCTGTGGAGGTTGTGTAGAAAGTGGATCCTGGAGGAGAAGATGTGGTCATGTGTCCATAACCACCAGAAGTGATTAAGGATTCTCTAGGCCTTGATGTGGAAGCAGAAATTTCATTCCCTTCAGTAACAGTGCTGTTCAAGGTACCTGTAGGTTTTGATGAATCAGGAGTAGAGGTAGAAAATGTGGTTTCCTTGGTGAGGCCTGTGGTTGTCTGTGCAGAGACAGAGGGGGTGGTAAACAGCTGGCTGGAGCTTGAAGAGGAAGCAACGCTACCATAATGCCCAGGATAGGAAGTTCCAGACGAAATGGTTGATTTAGATGATTTGGAAATTGTCGTGAGGACCGAGGGCATTTCAGTAATTGCTGTTGTGTTGTGTCCAGTGCTGGAGGTGGTGGTAGAAAGTTGCTCAGAACTTAAAGGTGTAGAAGATGAGGAATAAGAGGAGAGTGTGTGTGTTGATGGCGCTGAGAGAGTCGTGGACACAGTGGTTTCAATATAAAATGTCGTTGTTTGTTCATCACCACTGGATGTGGTAATGGATTCAACTGGACGTGAAGTGGACACAAGACTTCCATCCCCTTTAGAAACTGTTGTTGTAGGTGAGTCCATGAGCTGAGGAGAATCAGATATGGTGTTGTGATCTGTGGTTTTCTGAGTAACAACAGTGGCAGTCTGTCTTGATCCAGCTGGGCCAGTGAATGTCTCTCCATTGCTTGATGGGGCTGTAGAAATCCCAGCAACTGTGGTGTGGAAACCCTCAGAAAAGACTGTGGATTCAGACCATTTAGAAGTGGTGGTGGAACTCCCAGTGGCTGTGGTGTGGGAACCCTCAGAAGACGCTGAGAATTCAGTCCCATCAAAAGTGGTGGTGGAACTCCCAGGCCCTGTGATTGGGGAACCCTCAGAAGCGACTGTGGATTCAGACCAACCAGAATTTGTGGGGGAACTCAGAGGGCCTGTGGTGTGGGAACCCTCAGAAGCGACTGTGGATTCAGACCAACCAGAGTTGGTGGTGGAACTCTGAAGGCCTGTGGTTGGGGAAGCCTCAGAAGAGACGGTGGATTCAGACCAACCAGAATTTGTGAGGGAACTCCCAGAGGCTGTGGTGAGGAAATGCTCAGAGGAGACTGTGGATTCAGACGAACCAGAAGTGGTGGTGAAACTCCAAGGGCCTGTGGTGTGGGAACCCTCAGAAGACACTGTAGATTCAGACCAACCAGAAGTGGCGGTGGAACTCCAAGGGCCTGTTGTTTGGGAACCCCCATAAGAGACTGTGGAATCAGACCAACCTGAAGTGGTGGCAGAACTCCAAGGGCCTGTGGTGGGGGACTCCTCAGAAGAGACTGTGGATTCAGACCAACCTGAAGTGGTGGTGGAATTCCCATCAATTGTGGTGGGGAAGCCCTCAGAAGACACTCTGGATTTAGACCAACCATATGTTGTGGTGGAATTCTGAAGACCTGCGGTGTGGGAACCCTCAGAAAAGACTGTGGATTCAGACCAACCAGAATTGGTGGCAGAACTCTGAAGGCCTGTGGTTGGGGAAGCCTCAGAAGAGAGAGTGGATTCAGACCAACCAGAATTGGTGGGGAAACTCCCAGAGGCTGTGGTGAGGAAACCCTCAGAGGAGACTGTGGATCCAGACCAACCAGAAGCAGTGGTGGAACTACCAACATATGTGGTGTGGAAACTCTCAGAAGATACTGTGGATTCAGACCAACCAGACATGGTGGTGGAACTCTGAAGTCCTGTGTTTGGGGAACCCTCAGAAGAGACAGTGGATTCAGACCAACCAGGAGTGGTGGTGAAGCTCCAAGGGCCTGTGGTGTGGGAACCCTCAGAAGACACTGTGGATTCAGATCTACCAGAAGTGGTGGAGGAAATCCAAGGGCCTGTGGTGGGGGAATCCTCAGAAGAGACTTTGGATTCAGACCCACCAGAAGTGGTAGTGGAACTCCCAGAGCCTCTGGTGTGGGAACCCTCAGAAGAGATGGCAGATTCAGACCAACCAGAAGTGATGGTTAAACTTGCAGCGCCTGTGGTGTGGGAACCCTCAGAAGAGACTGTGGATTCAGACCATCCAGAATTTGCGGGGGAATTCCCATCCCCTGTGGTTGGGGAACCCTCAGTAGAGACTGTGGATTCAGACCAACCTGAAGTGGTGGCAGAACTCCAAGGGCCTGTGGTGGGGGAATCCTCAGAAGACACTGTGGATTCAGACCCACCAGAAGTGGTAGTGGAACTCCCAGAGCCTGTGGTTGGGGAACCCTCATAAGAAAGTGTGGATTCAGACCAACCAGATGTGGTGGTGGAGCTCCCAGTGGCTGTGGTGAGGGAACCCTCAGAGGAGACTGTGGACTCAGACCAACCAGAATTTGGGGGGGAACTTCCATCCCCTCTGGTGGGGGAACCCTCAGAAGAGACTGTGGATTCAGTCCAGCCCAAAGTGGTGGTGGAACTCTGAAGGTCTGTGGTGTAGGAACCCTCAGAAGAGATGGTGGATTCTGACCAAGTGCAAGTCGTGGTGGAACTCACAGTGCTTTCGCTGGAAGCAGAACTTGGATTGCAAGTTGTGGATGTCTCTCCTGGAATAAAATAAGTGGTAGACAGTTGATGAGGACTTGAAGGGGATGCAGTTCTTCCATCACTTTCGGTATAGGTGGTCGGAGGACTGTTGTTAACAAATCTGAAACGTGTCTAGAGAATTGTTTCTTTAGTGAATGTCATGGCTGTTTGTCCAAAGACTTGAGTGGTGGTTGATTCACCAGAACCAGAAGGTGATGAAGCTCTTATATTATCAGTAGTATGGAAGGTGGCAGATGGAACTGATAACTCTTAGAGTATTGTAGGAAAAGTGGATTGCCCGGTAGTAATTATGGCTGACGGTCCATCACCACTAGAAGTGTATAGGAGTCACCGGGACTTGTTTTGTGGACATTCTTGGTTAAGGTGTTTGCAGATGACACCGTGAATTGGGAAAACTCAGAGATGATACTTTGGTATGTGATTTTGTTACTGAGTTTAATGGCAGTCTGTCCCAGGCTGCCTGGGACATAGCTTGTCAGCCTATGACACTGAAGCATGGCTTTCCTTTTCAGGGGTATAGGATGCCCCTATGTCGGGGCATCTGTAGATATGGATAATTTACCAATGGTGATCTAGACCTTTGTCTCTTCTGTTGAGTATAGTAGTTTATTTATAGGGCAAAGTATCACTAGCTAATATTCTGGGGGTTAATGTGATTTATGACTTGAATTGTTAGTTGTATGGCTGTGGATTTTGACAAATCTGTATGTTCCTATATATGCACATATATACATACACACACATATATACATATATACACATATATACGTGTACATGATTTTTCTCAACCCACAGTGTCATCTGCAAACACCTTAAATAAGAATGCCTCCGTATCAAATATATATGTATACTGTTACCCAATATTGCCTGTACATTCCTCCCAGGCACCCAGAGACATGTTCATTTCCTTTGGCACTCCTGCATAAACTCAAGCTGATATTAGTACTCACATCCCCCCTGCACATTCCTTTTGCCCCTCACATCCTGTGATCTGCAGGCCACACACTCCCCTTTCGTCATGTGGCTGACACTTAGTCTGACAAATCTCTCTTCACAATCCTTTACATGTGAGATTCCTCCTCTACCCCAGCACTTCCCACTGACCCAGGAGGAACAGGAGAGCTAAGGCACTCACTCATTACTGTGGATAATTCATCCCCTGTCCTTTCTCTCCAGATATACTTACACAGAGGCTAGCCACTCTACCTGGAATACTACCACCACTACCTGGCTGTCCTGTGACTCCGGCGACTGCCCAGATGAGCTCTTCCTCCACCCTGGTCCCACAGCCCACTCGATGGGCTGCAGCTCTCTGATAATGGGAGCTGGGCTTGCACCCTGGGACTGGAGCGCTTCTTCTGTGTTCTCTGTGCCACTAAGAACATGTGACTGCACATGTGAGACTCTATTTTCCTATGGAAGTTGGGACTATAATCTCTGGCTCCTCTTCACCCTGCCTATAAGACGAATAAGATGGAATATGGGTAGAATCTTTGTGACAATTGTGCCATACATCTAGGGATTATTAGGAATTCCACAGGATGGTGTATAGAAACTTCCTTGAGAGGGCAGGGCATGTGACCTCCTGTCCCTCCTGTCGGTCCCCCACTCCTCTGCAAAGATGCCCTGGGGCTGCATCTTTCTCACCTCTCAGGAAGGTGGACTTTGGCCCCTGGCAGAGAGGACTGTGGAGGCGGTCAAGGCAGTGGCACCCTCCGCCCTCCCAGACGCTCCCATTTTCACAGGGTCTTAAAAGAGGCAGACAGTCACAGGGAGAGGCCAGGAGCTGGACCAGGACTGGAGGCCAGGGTAGTGGACAATTAGCGAAGATATGTCATTCACACCAACAGTTCTGGATCGTTGGCTTTGCAGAGCTACCATCAGAACATTAAGGGAGAGACTTCCCTGGTGGTCCAGTGACTAAGACTCCATGGTCCCAATGCAGGGGTCCCAGGTTCGATCCCTGGTCAGGGAACTATATCCCGCGTGCCGCAACTAAGACCAGGAGCAGGCAGATAAAAAAAAATTTAAAAAAGAAAAAGAACATTAGGGGAAGAGTGATATCAAATCGTTGATTAAGGCAGTTCGGGTCAAAGGTGGCATAATGCCTATGATTTGTGGAATTCTAAAGTAATGTAAAAAATTGACAAGATTGCTTGGTTGTTTTTAAGTCAGTAGATACGTTTGTTTTGCCCAATTCTCCTGCCTACGGAGTTAGGTTTTGCCTAATTCAGCATGGGGAAGAGAAGCGGCTGAGCTGAGAGGCTGCCAAGGGTGGAGGTGGGGCCTCCCTGGGGCTCGGGTATGAAGAGGCTCAGAGAGAGAGAGAGAGAGAGAGAGAGACCACACATGGGGCCTCTGGTCAACCCAAAGCAGAGGGTAGCAGGGCTCAGAGTAAACCCAGGCTGGCGGACAAATGAGCCCCTACCCCTCACGGGGTGTCCTGGCCCCCCAGCGCAATTCGGGGGCAGTCAAGGCCCATTTGAAGGGACAGTGGGAGTCAACAGGGTGGGAGAGGGAGGGAACCACCCTTCTGCCTTTCTCAGAAGGCTTTGAAAAGAAAGTAATATCAAAGCTGTCTTTTTCCCTTCTTCTTTAAAAAGAAGGGGTTTTGTGGACTTAGGCATTACAAATTTTACTGGACTTTTTAAGTTATAAAAGTAGACTATTTTTGCTGAGAAAGTCAAACAATGAGAAAGCATATAAAGGCAATTTATGATCGTGTCCCTAACTGAGTCACAAAGAATAAATAGGGGTGGGGAGAGGTGACATTTATTGGCGGCCTATCAAATTCCTGTGTAGCCATATCACAACTGTAACTCAATGACTGTGTATGTAATTCCCTTTGCCCCTCTCTGAGCACATAGAGAACATTTCTGCCCCGTTCAGCCTGAACCAGAGTGGCTGCTCCATGAGCACGTCTTGAGTAAAGGCGAGAATGAATACTGGAACGTCTACCTGACACTTCTTCTTAGTTATTTAATGTAACCCTGGGAGGTAGACATGAATATTCCTGTTTCACACCTGAATTGAGGGTCTAAGGGTTAAATATTTTCTGAGTTCACCCAGCTGGAAGGTAGAATTCAAGCACAATCTGAGGGTAGCTTTTACTTTTAGCACAAGGAAAGGGTTAAATACTTTCCAAGTTCACCCAGCTGGTTAGGTAGAATTCAAGCACAATCTGAAGGTAGGTTTTACTTTTAGCACAAGAAAAGGGTTTCTCGAGTGGCGAAGAGCAAAGAAAACGTTTCAGGCGGGGGGAACAGCATGTGTGGAAGCTCAGAGTACATGTTTGGTGCAGAGCTAAATACTGAGAGACCAGAGGGGGCAGAAGGAAGGCTGGCAAGGTGGGTGTGAAGCCAGCTCTGGACTTGACTCAGCAACAGTGGAGAACATCCAGCAAAAGGCCATGATCACAGCTGTGCCTTAGGAGCAGAGCCCTGGAGTGAAGGGCAGTGAGGGCAGAGGCATGGAGATTGACTGATGAGCCCACGGCAGTTACATAGTGGGACGCCGGGGGCCCCAGTGAAGGCCAGGACACTCGTTGGAATGGCCTCTGGACAGGCTGTCTTTGGTCTTTATTCCTGAATTCACACCATTTACTCCCTTTTACTGCCACCCACGTCTTCGCTATAGTTGCCGACCAGCTTGAGTGCCCAAATCCCTGTCCTTTTCACCAGGCTGCCCTTCCTCCTGGAATTTCTCATCTCCTTCAGGTCCTAAGACACCACTGCCTCCTAACCACCCTTCTCCTCCCTGGTGCTGTTCTTTCCTGCTCACTGTCTAACTGAGACCCTCAAGATAAAGGCTCTGGGGCTTCCCTGGTGGCGCAGTGGTTGAGAGTCCGCCTGCCGATGCAGGGGACACGGGTTCGTGCCCCGGTCCGGGAAGATCCCACATGCTGCGGAGCGGCTGTGCCCGTGAGCCATGGCCGCTGAGCCTGCGCGTCCAGAGCCTGTGCTCCGCAACGGGAGAGGCCACAACAGTGAGAGGCCCGTGTACCGCAAGATAAGGGCTCTGCCGTATCCCCCACCTCCCCGGCAGCAGCCCTGTCCATGCCCAAGGCTTTCACTCATTTCTGGGAGGGACAAGAAAAAGGCACCCTAGACTGTGCCCTGTGAAGAGTTTCAGAACCTTCCCAGCCTGAGATTCCGGTGGTCATGTCATCCCCAAAGGATGCGTCAGAGAAGTTGAGCAAACTCCTTCCCAAAGTCAACCTCCAGGGTCAGAAGATGTTCCACCAGGAAGCTAAGCAAAGGAAAAACACAGACATTCTCCACAGAAACAATGTACGTGGCCAATAAGCCTATGAGAAGAAGATGGTCAACTTCACTGGTAAGCGTATCACATTGCACCCCCCTCTGTGATGTTAAGTAACGTAGCTGGTATTGGTTGGGGAATAAGATGCTGATGGACGTTAGCTTAGTGTCATATTTCTAAAGGATAATTTTGAAAATGTGCATCAGGGATCGTGGCAGAGTCATACCATTTTAATGATTCCACTTCTAGTTACTGACCCTAAAGTAAAGTAATCTGATGCAGATTTTTTTAAAAAATGTTTTACGAGAAGGTTTATTGCATCATTATCTATGAAAGATTGGGGAAAACCTGTCCAAGAATAAAAGAATAGGAGACCAGTTAGAGGACTAGGGTATTCCATAAAATAGAATATTAATCAGCCACTGAAACAGAAACTGCCCCTAGAATAAAGCTAAATACCTACTCAGAAAAAGACCAAAATGTTAGCAATGTCCATCTGAGTGGTAAGCTTAAGAGAGATTTTTCTCCTTTTGTTTGTCTATATTTTCTAAATGTTCTACCATAAATAGGCATTCACGATATAATGTCTAAACATAATAAATGCATATGCTGTAAAAATTAAAACTTAGGTGTGCCCAGTACCTTGGAGAACTCATGCAAAATCACTAATAATTCCCAAGCTGGGATTCCCCACACCTTTGTGATCAAAATGCTTTAACAAAAATGATCTAATGTCTGTGTTGCACTAGCCATCCAAGACACCAGCTCTCCTACCAAACAAGTAAAATTTTACTTTCTTGTCCTGTGTACAGTTCTTATTGCTTCTTTCTTTAAAAGATAATCATTTGAGTTAGGCAGCTGGTTTGCCAAGCAAGTTTTTCACTTGGTGGCATTCTTGGGGAAAAGCCCTCGAAAACACCTTGGGACAAGTCTGAAGATCGCCATCTCGATATAAGACGGTCCCCTCCTACCACCTCCAAAACACACTTCTGCTTGTGGTGGTTCAGCGGGGTCCATGGGAGCAGCCCTGAAGGGTGGGGTGTGGAGCGGGGGGCACACCTGTGAGGGCAGGTGCTACCCAGCTACGGGATCTTGTGCAGTTAACCTCTCTGAACTTCCATTTCCCCCGGAAAATGGGGATGAATGATGCCTGCCTTCACCACCCTTCTCATTCTAGAACAGGGGTCCCCAACCCCCGGGCCGTGGACCGGCACCAGTCCGCAGCCTGTTAGGAACCGGGCCGCACAGCAGAAGGTAAGCCGCGGGCAGGCGAGCGAAACTTCATCTGCCACTCCCCATCGCTCCCCATTGCTTGCATTACCGCCTGAACCAACCCCCGGCTCCCCACCTCCTGTCCGTGGAAAAATTGTCTTCCACAAAACCCATCCCTGGTGCCAAAAAGGTTGGGGACCACTGTTCTAGAATATCCTACAAGAGAAGCCATGTGGGGGCCACTAGGCTGTGTCATTCAGTCCTGGGTGTACTTTCAGCCCTGCCACACACAACCTCAGTGACTTGGGCCTGTCTCCTTTTCTGGAAGGTCATTCCCACCTGGCAGAGTCACCTTAGGGGTGAGACAAGGCCGGGGCCACCTTGCCTCCGCCCCCCACCCCCTGCCCTGCACACACCTGTGGCGAATGAATGGGCTTCCCGGCTTTCTAGCACCAGCAGCCAGGGCCACCTGCCGCTGCCCCTGCCCACTGCCTCCCTGAAGGGCTGTTGCTCTGATTGCTGTAGAAGCATGGTAGAGTGGGTTGAATTATGTCCCCCCAAAAGATATGTCCAAGTCCTAATCCCCATATACCCTTGAGGGTGACCTTATTTGGAAATAAGGTCTTTGCAGATGTAATTAAGTTAAGGATCTCAAGATCAGATCATCCTGGATTTAGGGTGGGCCCTAAATCCAATGACTGGTGTCCTTATAAGAGAAAGGCAAGGGGGATTTGACACAAACAGGGAAGCAGGCTATGAGAAGACAGATGCAGAGGTTGGAGTGATGCCACACAGCCAAGCAACGCCAAGAACCACCAGGAGCTGGAAGGGACAATGAGAGCCTTTGGAGGGACCAGGCACTGATGACACCTTATTTCGGATTTCTGGCCTCCATAGCTATGAGAGAATAAATTTCTGTTGTTTGAAGCACAAAGTCTATCGTAATTTGTTGTAGCAGCCTCAGGAAACTAACACACACGGACACCCCCAGTTAGAGCAAGTGGTAAAGAATGTGGGCTCTGGAGCCTGACAGCGTGGGTTCCCATCCTGGCTCCTCCACCTGATAGATGGGAAGCCTTGAACTAGTTAGTTAACATCTCCATGCCTCAGTTTCCCCATGTATAAAACAGAAATCAGTAACAGTGCTTCTTCCCAGGGTCGCTGGGAAATTTAACTGAGATATCAGTTAGAACACTGTCTAGCATATAGTAGGCCCTCAGTGAACACCAGCAGTTTTGATCATTAGTGTCACACCCAGACAGCGGGAGGCGTGGCTTCCTGATGTGTTGTACCCAGGGAATCTGTTTGTCACTACTCCAGTTCTGTCCATAGCTACGCATGGCTTTGTCAGTTCTGAAATTGTCTAAAGGCTTTGAGCATCTATTACTACTCCCTCCCTGGACTCCCCGTCAGCCAGCAAACTCCAGTGTCACCTCTCCCTACAGGCTCCCAGCTGAGCCCAGGGGACAGCCTCTGAGTGGTACCCCCTTCACCCTCCTCCGCCGGGGCCCCTCTCGGAGCCTCAGCACAGCCCCGGGTTGTGGTTCTTTCTGCCCCGTTCCCGTGTTTCTGTCTAATAAACAAGACTATAAACTGGCTTATTCATCCTACCTGGTTCAGAGCACCTGCCTGGGCAGAGCCAGGTCTCCTGTGTTTGCTGAATGAGTAAGTTTATTACTCTGCGTAAAACACTAAACGTAAGCCCCCCCTATGACTCAGTGATTCTACTTCCAATTATAAATCCAAGAGAAATGAGTGCACGTGTCCATCCAAAAATGTGTACAAGACCTGTAGTGGCTTTATCCATAATAGCAAAAACAAAAAAAACAAAAAAATACAACTACTGCCTTTTAATTGCTCTAAATTTATGTCACCTACGCTTCAAAGGTTGCCCCTTTGTCTACTGTGAACAAGTCTGTTGTGGCCTTCACCACACTTTTTTTTTTTTTTTAAACCCCACATTTGTTTATTTATTTGGCTGTCATGGGTCTTCGTTTCTGTGCGAGGGCTTTCTCTAGTTGTGGCAAGCGGGGGCCACTCTTCATCGCGGTGCGCAGGCCTCTCGCTATCGCGGCCTCTCTTGTAGCGGAGCACAAGCTCCAGACGTGCAGGCTCAGTAGTTGTGGCTCACGGGCCTAGTTGCTCTGCGGCATGTGGGATCTTCCCAGACCAGGGCTCGAACCCGTGTCCCCTGCATTAGCAGGCAGATTCTCAACCACTGCGCCACCAGGGAAGCCCCAGCACACTTTTATACACCGGACGTTTCCACTTCCACTTTCACCTTTCTAGACTCCAGAACTCTGACCCCTTGAGGCTCTTGCACTCGGTGCCTGTTCCCTGCTGCCATCCTGAGCAGCTCCTCCCCCCCACCCTTCCTAGGAACACTCTGGAGCTTCATGTACACAAAACAGGACACAGACTCCAATCCTCAAGTTGATCCCTGGTGTTGTGTGGTCTTTGCGGCCCTTGCAGCACATGGAGAATGGAGAGTTCTAGACCATGTCCCTCTCTTTATCCTCCTTCCTGAGTCCCAGGCCTCTAGGAAAGCTCCCTCCAGAAATCCCATGCTCAGCCCAAGCTCAACAGGCCTGCCTGGAGCCCTTTGTCAACCACCAAAAAGAATCTCCTGCTCCCCAGTCACACAGGTTCTAGAACCATCTATCTTGGTGCCCATCATCAAGAGGGACCTTCCTCTCTATTTCCAAGGAACTTGGGTTCCCAGCTGGACCCCCATGGCCTCATGCCAGGATGGCTCCCAACGTCCCTCTTTGCATCTGTCCTGGCACGGGTGACCCACCCCTGCTCTGTCCTTGGAGGTCCAGCCTCCACCTGGTTTTGATGCTCCTGTTACCCAAAGGTATTCCCTCACCAACCTGCCTTCCCCACCGGGCACATGCCCCTCACCTTTGGGACATTCCTACACCTCGACTCCCCTGCACAGCCCTGCAGCGTTTTTCTACTTTCTCAGGCTGCCATTCCTTCTCCCCACTGTTCAGTTGTCCAAGACTTCATCAGTCCTCTTGGTGAACTGGGGTACCAAGAGCAGGGAGCAGATGAGAAACAAAGAAAACCACATATGCCACCAGCGGTCTCTGATCTGACTTCTGAAGAGGACCCAGAATGCACGCAGTGGGATGGAGGTATTGCAGAGGGCAGAGGGCCTCCAGTGCGGGGTCAGGGCAGCACAAACCTGGTATCATACGGGTGAGGTCATGCTAATTATCATATAATCATGGGTCATGCTGGTCCCAGGTAAGTCACTCACCCTCTCTGAGTCTCTCTTTCCTGTCTGCCTTCCTTTCCTTTCCTAATTTTCCTGATGAGTCATACAGGCTACATGCTCTGAAATGGCTTTGTGAATAGCAGAGCCTTCTGGGAGTAGGGGGCTGGGGGGCTTGGGGTATCATCAGACCTGGTGTCCCCCGGAATGGCCCTCCTTGCCTGAACTCCCCACTCCCGATGGCTCTGTGCATTTATCAAGATAGATGCTTTTGACTCCTTGGCGTTCTAACGGATTCAACATGGTCTTTTCCATGCGATTATGAGCACCTTGCAATAATTTGTGTGGGTGGCTGTCTCGAAGGCATGGCGGGAGAAACAGAGGCAATACCCTTGCTGATTTCTGGGTCCTTCATCACTGTCATCGTCATCCCCACCATCCCCCTCCTCAGCATCTGCCTGGGGAGCAGGGATGGGAGGACCCCTCCTAAGGTTGACCCCCTTCCATAGCTTCCTTTTCTCTGTATATTAGCTTAAGGCTAAAATGTCTTTAATTAACATATTTTCATAATGTCCCTAAAGCCACGAAGTTCACACCCCCAGTCCTGGCTCCTCTCCCCTTGGCTTCTCCCAGCCAGGCTGCTGCCCCCAACATGTCTTGGTAGGGGAGGAAGAAGTACACTAAGGCATGGTCAGCTGAGGTGGCCCCTAGGGGCCTAAGTTCCTGCGTGGCTTCTCTCACAGCCGCCCTGAAGACCTCCAAGGCCCCCGGCCGCAGCTCCCACCCTCCCACCCACCCACCCACTTGCCACCGCTCATCACACACCATGCATGTCCTTCAACTCAAGAGATGCCTCTTTCACCTGGCACCTTGGGCTCACTCCCCCAATGCCCCTCACCCCAGCATCTGCCCTGCCCACCCCTTCCCAGGGGCACTTCCCTGTCTCGGGGGAACCAGAAAGTCTGTTCCGCATGAGGGAACCCATGGGAATCAGCTTGTAACCAGTCTCTTCCCAGACAAACGGCCGTGAAAAAGTTTAACACGGACCACAGAGTCTGTCTCTCCCTCAGCCTTTCAGCCATTTCTAACCAGAGGGGCTGTCCCTGGCACCCCTGAGGCTCTCCCCAGGCAAGGAGGGAAGCTGCTGGACACCCCGTGGACTCCTGACCTCCCTGGCCAGGGCTGGCAGCCTGTGCAGTGTCTCTGTGAGGTTTGGAAAGAGCCGACCCTTAGGCTGGGGCAGACCCCAGGATGAGGGCAGGCAGAGCCCCCTGTTTTCCCAGGGGGAAGCCTGGAGAACAGAATGGGTGGATTCCAGCTCCCACTCAGCCCCGGGGTGGGGCTTGGTGCAAACTCTCAACAGCACAGTCCAGGCCCCTTCCTCCTCACCCGCAGGTCTCCGGGGTGACCCCTTTAGCTTCCAAAGGCGGGATGAGGTCATGGCCTGGGTGTCCAGCCCTTGGGCAGCCCCCTCCCCTGAAAAGCGAGGGAGGGAAGGAAGAAGGGAGGCTAGCCACCTGCAGCCCTGCCTGAGGCCGGCACACACCGGGACCACCGCGGGGCTCGGGCTGTATCTCACTCACCTGATGTCGTGGATGTGGCAGCGTCGGACGCCCAGAGCCAGAGAGCCATTGACAGGATCCAGGTCGCCAGCATCTCCCTGAGAGTGAGGCCCTGGGTGTAGGATCTTCGCACATCGGAAGAAACTAAGAAACGAGTGCCTCCCAGGGAGGGGTCAACCATATAAAGGAGCCCAGAGACCTTTGCCTCAGGAAGGACACTGCCTGGCCCCGGGTGGAGGTGAGACGATGGGGTTGGTGGGTGACACGGGGAGTTGGCCAAAGGGCAGCCGGTCAACCCTCCTCCTCTCTAAGAGACCTGAACCTCCCTCTGCGGGATCTCTATAGTGTGGAAGCCAGAGTCATGGGAGGGGCAGGGCAGGAGGAAGGGACAGGCAGCAGAGGCGTGAGTGCGCGATGGTTGCCAAGATGCGAGGGCCAAGAAACCCAGGGAGACGGTGACTATGGAGGGAGGGTCAACAGAACCCTAGAAGGAGCTGCCAGAGGGACCAGGTCAAGTGAAGGACCCTCCGCCCTTACTCCCAAGAGGCCCCCCTTCGGGTCTTCCTTCCTCATCACCCACTTCGAGCGGGCCCCTTCTGAAGAAGGGCAGTGCCTTCCCCCGGGTCCCCTCTGACCACCAGCGCTTCTCCTGGGTGGGACTTCCGCTCGCACCTGAGGCTTCATGGTCCTGGTCTCTACCTGCACGCTGGCCACTGTCAGTCTCTCTCCTGTCCTGGACAAAGGTCCCAGGGGTTGTTCCGACACCCCCACCCGGAGAACCTCGTTCTGCCAGCCCTGACCACCCTCAGCTCAGTCCGACAGCAGTCTCAACAGCAGGTTTGCAGTCTCAAGGTCTTTCGGGATGCCTGGCTCACCTATCAGCGCCAATGACAGCTGGCTCAGCTGGAGTCACCCACCTCCCTGACTCAGCCGTAAGCTCTTAACGTCAAGGGGCACAGATGACAAACCCAACAGGCTCCCACCACCTGCTCCCACCCATTCCCTGAGAAAATGGGTCCTCCGATCTCGACGTTCCCTTTGAGGACAGTCATGGCCCCTGAGAGCTGCCCACGGAACCCTTCATTCCTTGCTCCCAGGCCCTCCTACATCTCCTGACATCCTTGTTCCTCAACCGAGTGGAAGCACCAGAGTGTGAGAAAGAGAAAGACACAGAGCAGTTTCTTTTACAATAAATGCTATATTATGTTCAGTTGGGAGAACGGGAGACTTGCAGACTTCCTGTCCCCAGGTGAGTGAGGTCTTCCTGCAAAGGAGGTTGGGGGCTTCTGTCTCCAGAGGTTATTGCAGGGATGGGGGTGAGACCAGGGAGAGGAAGGGAGGAAGGGGTGGGGAAGGGGGTAGGAATGGGGGGAAGCACTGAGGGAGGGGAGGGAGAGTTAGGGGAATGAGGAGGAGGTGCTGGAGGAGCTCTCCCACCTCAGGACCCCACTTCCTCTCATCCTCAGGGACCTGGGGGTAACAGGAAGAATGGAGCCTCATAATGGGGGACCTGGCCTAGGGAGCACCACCTGGGGGTCCTAAGATGCAGAGGGCATCTGTACCTAGCTAGGGATGGGGGGAGAAGAGGAGGGAGGATTTAGGACTGGGGCACTGAGATGCGGGGGGCAGGGGGGTATTTAGGGCTGAGGGTACAGGGATGGGGAAGGGGAAAGTACGGAAACTGGGGGAGATGCAGGGCTGGGCACTGGGCTGTGGGGGAGAAGTGACTTAAGAAGTGGGTTCAGAGGGGAGAAAGTTTAAGGGATGGGGGCAAGGGGTGCAAGGGGAGTTATATAAGGAGAGGGTAGGAGGATGGGGCGGGCTGCAGGCTGGTTGCATGTACAGGGTGAGGACCCGGCAGTAGGCATGCGCCCAGGAAAAGGAGAAATGGAGGCCTGAGCCCTGGGGAAGGACATGGGGACTGGGGATCTCAGAGAAGCCATGTAAGCATGAGGGCCGACACAGGAAGGTGCACTGGGACAGAGGTCTGACCAAGCACATCTGGTTTTCACAATAATCCCACAAGGTATTAGGACGAGTGGGCCACACTCTTTTTTTTTTTTTTTTTTTTTTGCGGTACGCGGGCCTCTCCCGTTGCGGAGCACAGGCTCCGGACGCGCAGGCTCAGCGGCCATGGCTCACGGGCCCAGCCGCTCCGCGGCATGTGGGATCCTCCCGGACCGGGGCACGAACCCATGTCCCCTGCATCGGCAGGCGGACTCCCAACCACTGTGCCACCAGGGAAGCCCGGCCACAGTCATTTTACAGGTGACAAAACCGAGGTTCAGAGAAGTGACTGACTTGCCTAAGGTCCCAGAGTGGAAGAGCCTGGATTTGAACTGGGTCTCCAGGTGGGTTTCACACAAGTTGGGAGAAGGATAGGGGTCAGGGGGGAGTCTGATGCTGCCCAAGGAAACCAGGAGACTGAGCCGCAGGAGTTCACAGCCATCTCTTCAGAGGCAGTGCAGATGGTTCCCTGCACTGTCCGCGGCAGCGTGGAGAAGGCAGTGTGGAGCTCACAGAGAGGTCAAGTTCACCTCAGGCTTGTGGAAGTGCAGCTGCCACAGAATTTGTGAGACAGGCAGTGAGAAGAGGAAGCCACCCAGCAGAGGCTGGCTAGAAGGTCACGGCCTCCTTGTCCCTGCACGGCCCCTGTCCTGAGAAGGGGGGCACCGGGAACTGGACCCGGGAGCACTCCTTACCGCCACCCCACCTTGCCCCCTCACCGTCACATTAGTGTCCACGTTCTCCAAGGCCACATAGAAGTTTTCATCTTTAAATAGAGAGAAAAGAGAACGGGCGGGGGGGGGGGGGGGCGGTGGTGGGGAGAGGGAAGATGTGGGGAGCAAAGAGGAGGGAAGGAAACGTCAGGAAGGCAGGGCCAAGGGGGCTCCTGTGCCCCTGCGCCTGCCCTGCGGGGACGGCCTGTGCACGACCTGGGCCTTAGAAGGGGGCGCGGAAGCCACGAAGCAAACTCTGGGGCAAGAGGTATATGCCTGTCTTGGGCAAGAGAGGTCCTCCTGTCCTGCCCAGGCCAAAATGGTACCCAGGGAAGCCCCCGTCTCCCTTCCCCAGGAGACAGGACTCACCTGTTCTGTCATTCTCGAAGCCCAAGTTAGAAAAAGTCTTCACGGTGTTCTCATCACAGGTCTCGAACCACTTCCTGTCGTCCCAGGACCTGCCAGGCGGGCGCTGCATCGTCAGGGCAGGGCCGCCCGGTCTGGGACCCCTTTGCGGCCCTCAGCCCTCCACCTCCAGCGCACTCACAGGCCTCCGCCTTGGCCGCGCCTCCTCCACGAGCGCGCGACGAAGACGCTCAGCGCCCCCAGCAGCAGCAGCAGCAGCAGCGCCGCGGTCCCCGCCAGGCCTCCGACAAGCGCCTTCCAGGAGATGGTCACCTCGCAGCGCGAGCCCAAGAACCAGTGCGTGTCCGTGGAGAAGCAGCTGCGGGGAGCGTGTCACAGGTCACACGCCCTCACCACCTCCTGGGCTTGGTCCGCTAGTGCCCCTGGACCACGCAGGTACTAGCAGGTGGGTGACCCGGGGGCCAGGGGGCGGGGCCTCTGGCGGCGCCGGCTGAGCGGGGTCGGGTGATTGGCTCAGCTGGCTGTGGGCGGGGCCTCACCGGCAATAAGGACCGCTCCTCTGCAGAACGCACTGGCCCTGACGACAGTCGATGGCGCCGTCCACGCCCGCCGTGCATTTGGTGACACAGAGGAGCTTGTTCTCCTTCACCAAGGGGAAGTAGAAATCCTCGTAGCCCACGGCAGCAGCGTGGCGACAGATGGCTGGGGGATAGGAAGAGGGTTGCAGAGGCAAAGACTTCATCCACTCTACTCTGGGGCCAGGCTATGAAATGACTCTGAAAATGGATGAGAAGGACTACATTTCCGAGGGTGGGATGTCGAGGGGTAGACCTTGGGATTAGATGAGGGAAGGGCAGGCCCCTCACCCTCTCCTCACCTTCTTTGCTGGTCCTCAGGTGGAAGCTACTAACAAGGGCCAGGCAGGCAGCACTGCCGGGTCCATATCACTTGCCTCCCCAGAAGGTCTCCCCATCCTCCCTAGGGAATTTCAGTGGACAGATGTCCCTTGTGGGAGGGGTCATGGCCTCTTGGAGCCACTTAGCCCTTTGCCCAACCTCTCACCTTCCTGGGACAGCTCCGTCCTGGTGTTGTTGTTCACCTTGATGGAATCAGGCTTAAAACACAAGACTGGGGGCGGGTGGGGGAGACACAGAGGCACAGGTGGAATTGGGGGGAGGCACAGGGAGGGGCAGAGAGGGCTCTGTCAGTATGGAGGAGGTGTGAATGGGCAACAAGGGAAGACCCCTTTGGACTCCCTCATGTCCCCTGAATAGTCAGGGGTCCTCAGCCACCCTGGAAACCTTGAGCAGAACTGTCTCTTCCATAGCACCCAGGTTCTGGTGAGCCCCTCCTTAGCCCCATCCTTGACCCAGTTGGCTGGGGACCTGTGTCTCTTCTCCCAACCTGCCAGAGGTACCACAGGGCTGGCACCTGACCCCAGAAGGACCCTGTCTGCACTGGAGCAGGCTGGGATGGTGGCTGTGACCCTGGCCCCTCCCTGCAGCCCAAGGCCCCCAGCTTCTGTTCACCCTGTGGAGCAGGCTGGGATGGTGGCTGTGACCCTGGCCCCTCCCTGCAGCCCAAGGCCCCCAGCTTCTGCTCACCCTGGTCCTTCCCGCAGCTGCTATTCTGGCTGAAAGTCTGGAGCTCCTCCTTCAGGGCCACTTTCACATTCTCATACTCGCTCTCCAGCTGGAGGCTGAAGGGTAACTCCAGCTGGACCAGGTAGTCCACAACAATGCTGCCATTCCTGAGGGGGGGCAAGGGGGCAGAGAGCCTTAAAAGGTGCCCAGGCCCAGGCCATCATAGGTCCGTAGAAGGGCACTTCCAGACCAACCACAACTATACGGGTGTTGGCAGGAAGTGGGCGTTGAGCTGGGATTCCAGACACATTATGTCCAGCACCTCTGCCTTTATCAGCCTGAGTAGGTGGGACAAGGAATGATTGACATTCTCTTGGCATTGCCTCAAGCCATAATCAAACCAGGCCCTCCTGGGCTCTCTGCCTCCCTCTTGCTGACCCATCCAGCAGACCAGGTGCCAACTAGAGAGAGACCAGCTATAGACCAGATACCAGGCACCATCCCTCATGCACCGCCTCCCTGTTTGTCCCACTGAATCATTCACCTTCCAACATGCTTTGAGAGTAGGGGTGACATCCCTCCTACAGAGAAATGACTCCAGAAAATGACTGAAAAATACCCTCTACAGAGTGCTTCGTTTGCATCCTCACTCCATCCCTCTCTTTATGACATCTGACGATTCCAAAAGCAAGGGATGTCTTCTCCAGCACTTCTTAGTTCATCCCCCCCACCACTTGACACTGTCTCCACAGTGCCAGAAGGGTCTCCTACCTCAGAGAAAGGATCACCACCTCCTTGAACCCCTCCACATTTTGGTAGACCTTCTTCATCTGAAATGCCAAGGATCCTGGGCTCACATCTGAACATCCAGACCAGAGGGTACGCAGGGACCCAAGCTCAACTCCAGGGGCAGACCTTTGAGTTCCCTCCCCTTCCCCCTCACCTGATCCCGGAAGGTGTCCGTGAAATCCCTATAGGCCTTAGAAGTGTTGTCATTAAGGTCCGGGGAGAACTTCTGGTCGACAGAAACCTCCATGCCCACTTCAGCGTCCACTTTGTCTGCACACAACATTCCCTGCTCTGGTCACTTCACCATCCACTCCTGTCTGATATCACCACCACCACCCTGACCCAGAGGCTAATCCCATGGCCCCTCTCCATGTTCCCTGAGAACTGACTGAACAGCAGGAGGGAGAGAGGCAGGAATTCTGGAATGAGTTGTCCTGAGATGTGAGAAACACTGAAAGTCAGGATGTCCAGCAGTCAGGCCTGTAGTCTCTCCCACGTCTGCCCCAATGGGAAGCAGAATAATGGCCCCCAAAGATGCCTATGTCTAATCCCCAGAACCTGGGAATATCTTATGCTATATGGCATGGAGGAATCAAAGTGGCAGATGGATTTAAGGGTACTAACCAGCTGACCTCATTATGGGAAAATTAATGTGGACTATCTGGGTGGTCCGAGTATTATCACAAGGGTCCTTAGCAGTGGAAGAGGGAGGCAGAAGTCAGAATCAGTCAGAGGAAGATGTGAGTATGGAAAACAGGCACAGAGATGCAAAACTGTTGTCATTGAAGATGGAGCGAGGGGGCCTTGAGACAAGGAATGTGGGCCACTTGTGAACCTGGAAAGGGCAAAGAGATGGATTCTCTCCTAGGGCCTCCAGAAAGAACCCAGCCCTGCCAACACCTTGATTTTAGCCCTGCGAGACTCATGTCAGACTTCTAATGTACAGAATTGTACAATAATAAATTTGCAATGTTCATCTGCTAAGTTTGTGGTAATTTGTTACAGCAGAAATTAGAACCCAATACAACTCGAAGCAGCCCAGACTGAGAGGAGGTCCCAGGAAAGAAAGTGGTCCCAGTGACCTCCTGGAGGTGAGGGTGGAGATTAGGCATGGTATGGGGTAGGGGAGAGCATGAGGCAGAAAGCAAGGATGAAGGGATTCAGCAAAATGATTGGGCCCATTAGAGTCAGTGGCACCTCCCGAGAGAAAGTGCAGAGAGCAACTCACCCACATCTATTTGTTCCGCAGCAAACTCACAGCGGGAGCCAGAGAAAGTGCTGGGGCAGGAGCACTGGCTCTGCATCCAGGTGCCACCATTGTCACAAGTGCCTGGGGAGCACAGGAAAACAGGAAGTTCAGGACAGAATTGACCTTGGTCATGGGAATATAGCAGGAGAGGGAGGAGAGACCACATGGAGGCAGGAGATCCAACCTGGGGTGGTGGTCAACCTAGACTGTGTAGTCATCTGAGTCGTGGTCAAAGTTGTCCTGGGTGACGTAAGGGTGGAGAGAGTCTTGGTGGTAGCCGCTGGTATCCCTGGAGCGCTGGTGATGTGTGAGGTGGGGCGCGTCAGCTTGCTTGAAGTCATCATGGTAGTTGAAAAGCTGCTACTTGGTTTCATGGTCACTGGGAGGCTAGTGGAGCCGGGCACACGTGGGGTAGTTACAAAGTTGGTGCTGATCCAGGTGCCACTGGTGGGTCTTTGTGTGCTCGTGAAATCCGTGTTAATGGGGATGGTTCCAGTGCTGATAGAACTAGGTGCATCAGTCATGTCAGTGGGGTCAGTTTCGAAAACGGAAGTAGAAGTGTCCGTTTTTGCAGGGAACACAGTTGTCCTGGTGGTGGAACTGGGATAGGTGGCCCTCTCAGTAGTAGAGGTAAAAACTGATAATGGGATGGTGGGCGTAGAAGTAACTTCAGGATTTGGACCCACTTCTATACATGGTGTAGTGGGAGAGGCAGACACTATTGTAACCGATATTGATTCTGGACATTGGGTAGTGGAAGAAAGAGTCAACATGGTGGTGGTTTGGGTAAGACGACGCCTACCATTTTGGGGAGAAGTGGTGAGAGAAGTTCTTGCAGTTTCAGATGAGGAAAAAGTAGGAAAAGCAGTGACAGAAGACCCTGTGATGTCTGTACTGTAGACATGAGAGGAGGTAGGAAAAGACTTACTTGTCGTAGAGACCAGTGAACTTGTGCTGATGGAAGATAGAGATGATATTGTTATTTCAGGTATTGAAGACGAGATGATGGTACTAAAAGGGGTACTTACTGCATTAGTAGAAGTAATCAATTCAGGGAAAGGTGTTGAGGAAGAAACACTTGAAGTACTGAGAGCTGTTATTGAGGTGCGTGCTGTTACCACGCTTGTGGTCCCAGACTGGGCTACTTCTGTGGTTGAGGCTAGAATGGGAAAAGTGGCTGTGATCGAGGTGACAGGAGCTTCAGTGTGCGTGGGAGTGGTGATTTCTGTTGTGGACCTGGTGGGAGGAGTGGTGGGAGTTGAAGGGTCAGAAGTTGGGTGTGTAGCGGGGATGGTGGTACTCAGGGTGGACATAGGGCTAGTGTTTGCAGTCGAAGTGGAGACTGGCTCTGAGGTTGGGGAAGGTGGAGGGGAAGATGGGATGATATTTGTGTGGGTGGGTGAGGTGCTGGAAAGAGCGAGTGTGGAGCTGAGTTCGCTGGTGGGGGTCAATGGACCAGTGGTACTCAAGGATGTGGACACAGTGTTCGCTGGTGTCATTGTTCCTCCTATAGAGAAATTGGTTGAAGACGTGATTTCTGGTGTACTTTGTGGTGTTGTTACTGTATTTGTGGTACCAGTCTTGGTTATTTGTGTCGTTGAGGTGATGGGCAATACTGTTGTTTCCGAGGTGGCAGGTGTCGTTGATGAGGGTGTCGTTGCTGTATCTGTGGTAGCAGTCTTGGTTATTTGTGTTGTTGAGGTGATGGGCAATCCTGTTGCTTCCGAGGTGGCAGGTGTCGTTGATGTGGGTGTCGTTGCAGTATCTGTGGTAGCAGTCTTGGTTATTTGTGTTGTTGAGGTGATGGGCAATCCTGTTGTTTCCGAGGTGGCAGGTGTCCTTGATGTGGGTGTCGTTACTGTATCTGTGGTAGCAGTCTTGGTTATTTGTGTTGTTGAGGTGATGGGCAATCCTGTTGTTTCCGAGGTGGCGGGTGTCGTTGATGTGGGTGTCGTTACTGTATCTGTGGTAGCAGTCTTGGTTATTTGTGTTGTTGAGGTGATGGGCAATCCTGTTGTTTCCGAGGTGGCAGGTGTCGTTGATGTGGGTGTCGTTACTGTATCTGTGGTAGCAGTCTTGGTTATTTGTGTTGTTGAGGTGATGGGCAATCCTGTTGTTTCCGAGGTGGCAGGTGCCGTTGATGTGGGTGTCGTTACTGTATCTGTGGTAGCAGTCTTGGTTATTTGTGTTGTTGAGGTGATGGGCAATCCTGTTGTTTCCGAGGTGGCGGGTGTCGTTGATGTGGGTGTCGTTACTGTATCTGTGGTAGCAGTCTTGGTTATTTGTGTTGTTGAGGTGACGGGCAATCCTGTTGTTTCCGAGGTGGCGGGTGTCGTTGATGTGGGTGTCGTTACTGTATCTGTGGTAGCAGTCTTGGTTATTTGTGTTGTTGAGGTGACGGGCAATCCTGTTGTTTCCGAGGTGGCGGGTGTCGTTGATGTGGGTGTCGTTACTGTATCTGTGGTAGCAGTCTTGGTTATTTGTGTTGTTGAGGTGACGGGCAATCCTGTTGTTTCCGAGGTGGCGGGTGTCGTTGATGTGGGTGTCGTTACTGTATCTGTGGTAGCAGTCTTGGTTATTTGTGTTGTTGAGGTGACGGGCAATCCTGTTGTTTCCGAGGTGGCGGGTGTCGTTGATGTGGGTGTCGTTACTGTATCTGTGGTAGCAGTCTTGGTTATTTGTGTTGTTGAGGTGACGGGCAATCCTGTTGTTTCCGAGGTGGCGGGTGTCGTTGATGTGGGTGTCGTTACTGTATCTGTGGTAGCAGTCTTGGTTATTTGTGTTGTTGAGGTGACGGGCAATCCTGTTGTTTCCGAGGTGGCGGGTGTCATTGATGTGGGGTACGTTACTGTATCTGTGGTAGCAGTCTTGGTTATTTGTGTTGTTGAGGTGACGGGCAATCCTGTTGTTTCCGAGGTGGCGGGTGTCGTTGATGTGGGTGTCGTTACTGTATCTGTGGTAGCAGTCTTGGTTATTTGTGTTGTTGAGGTGATGGGCAATCCTGTTGTTTCCGAGGTGGCGGGTGCCGTTGATGTGGGTGTCGTTACTGTATCTGTGGTAGCAGTCTTGGTTATTTGTGTTGTTGAGGTGACGGGCAATCCTGTTGTTTCCGAGGTGGCGGGTGCCGTTGATGTGGGTGTCGTTACTGTATCTGTGGTAGCAGTCTTGGTTATTTGTGTTGTTGAGGTGACGGGCAATCCTGTTGTTTCCGAGGTGGCGGGTGCCGTTGATGTGGGTGTCGTTACTGTATCTGTGGTAGCAGTCTTGGTTATTTGTGTTGTTGAGGTGACGGGCAATCCTGTTGTTTCCGAGGTGGCGGGTGTCGTCGATGTGGGTGTCGTTACTGTATCTGTGGTAGCAGTCTTGGTTATTTGTGTTGTTGAGGTGACGGGCAATCCTGTTGTTTCCGAGGTGGCGGGTGTCGTTGATGTGGGTGTCGTTACTGTATCTGTGGTAGCAGTCTTGGTTATTTGTGTTGTTGAGGTGACGGGCAATCCTGTTGTTTCCGAGGTGGCGGGTGTCGTCGATGTGGGTGTCGTTACTGTATCTGTGGTAGCAGTCTTGGTTATTTGTGTTGTTGAGGTGATGGGCAATCCTGTTGTTTCCGAGGTGGCGGGTGTCGTTGATGTGGGTGTCGTTACTGTATCTGTGGTAGCAGTCTTGGTTATTTGTGTTGTTGAGGTGATGGGCAATCCTGTTGTTTCCGAGGTGGCGGGTGTCGTTGATGTGGGTGTCGTTACTGTATCTGTGGTAGCAGTCTTGGTTATTTGTGTTGTTGAGGTGATGGGCAATCCTGTTGTTTCCGAGGTGGCGGGTGTCGTTGATGTGGGTGTCGTTACTGTATCTGTGGTAGCAGTCTTGGTTATTTGTGTTGTTGAGGTGATGGGCAATCCTGTTGTTTCCGAGGTGGCGGGTGTCGTTGATGTGGGTGTCGTTACTGTATCTGTGGTAGCAGTCTTGGTTATTTGTGTTGTTGAGGTGATGGGCAATCCTGTTGTTTCCGAGGTGGCGGGTGTCGTTGATGTGGGTGTCGTTACTGTATCTGTGGTAGCAGTCTTGGTTATTTGTGTTGTTGAGGTGACGGGCAATCCTGTTGTTTCCGAGGTGGCGGGTGTCGTTGATGTGGGTGTCGTTACTGTATCTGTGGTAGCAGTCTTGGTTATTTGTGTTGTTGAGGTGACGGGCAATCCTGTTGTTTCCGAGGTGGCGGGTGTCGTTGATGTGGGTGTCGTTACTGTATCTGTGGTAGCAGTCTTGGTTATTTGTGTTGTTGAGGTGACGGGCAATCCTGTTGTTTCCGAGGTGGCGGGTGTCGTTGATGTGGGTGTCGTTACTGTATCTGTGGTAGCAGTCTTGGTTATTTGTGTTGTTGAGGTGACGGGCAATCCTGTTGTTTCCGAGGTGGCGGGTGTCGTTGATGTGGGTGTCGTTACTGTATCTGTGGTAGCAGTCTTGGTTATTTGTGTTGTTGAGGTGATGGGCAATCCTGTTGTTTCCGAGGTGGCGGGTGTCGTTGATGTGGGTGTCGTTACTGTATCTGTGGTAGCAGTCTTGGTTATTTGTGTTGTTGAGGTGATGGGCAATCCTGTTGTTTCCGAGGTGGCGGGTGTCGTTGATGTGGGTGTCGTTACTGTATCTGTGGTAGCAGTCTTGGTTATTTGTGTTGTTGAGGTGATGGGCAATCCTGTTGTTTCCGAGGTGGCGGGTGTCGTTGATGTGGGTGTCGTTACTGTATCTGTGGTAGCAGTCTTGGTTATTTGTGTTGTTGAGGTGACGGGCAATCCTGTTGTTTCCGAGGTGGCGGGTGTCGTTGATGTGGGTGTCGTTACTGTATCTGTGGTAGCAGTCTTGGTTATTTGTGTTGTTGAGGTGACGGGCAATCCTGTTGTTTCCGAGGTGGCGGGTGTCGTTGATGTGGGTGTCGTTACTGTATCTGTGGTAGCAGTCTTGGTTATTTGTGTTGTTGAGGTGACGGGCAATCCTGTTGTTTCCGAGGTGGCGGGTGTCGTTGATGTGGGTGTCGTTACTGTATCTGTGGTAGCAGTCTTGGTTATTTGTGTTGTTGAGGTGATGGGCAATCCTGTTGTTTCCGAGGTGGCGGGTGTCGTTGATGTGGGTGTCGTTACTGTATCTGTGGTAGCAGTCTTGGTTATTTGTGTTGTTGAGGTGATGGGCAATCCTGTTGTTTCCGAGGTGGCGGGTGTCGTTGATGTGGGTGTCGTTACTGTATCTGTGGTAGCAGTCTTGGTTATTTGTGTTGTTGAGGTGATGGGCAATCCTGTTGTTTCCGAGGTGGTGGGTGTCGTTGATGTGGGTGTCGTTACTGTATCTGTGGTAGCAGTCTTGGTTATTTGTGTTGTTGAGGTGATGGGCAATCCTGTTGTTTCCGAGGTGGCGGGTGTCGTTGATGTGGGTGTCGTTACTGTATCTGTGGTAGCAGTCTTGGTTATTTGTGTTGTTGAGGTGATGGGCAATCCTGTTGTTTCCGAGGTGGCGGGTGTCGTTGATGTGGGTGTCGTTACTGTATCTGTGGTAGCAGTCTTGGTTATTTGTGTTGTTGAGGTGATGGGCAATCCTGTTGTTTCCGAGGTGGCACGTGTCGTTGATGTGGGTGTCGTTACTGTATCTGTGGTAGCAGTCTTGGTTATTTGTGTTGTTGAGGTGATGGGCAATCCTGTTGTTTCCGAGGTGGCGGGTGTCGTTGATGTGGGTGTCGTTACTGTATCTGTGGTAGCAGTCTTGGTTATTTGTGTTGTTGAGGTGACGGGCAATCCTGTTGTTTCCGAGGTGGCGGGTGCCGTTGATGTGGGTGTCGTTACTGTATCTGTGGTAGCAGTCTTGGTTATTTGTGTTGTTGAGGTGACGGGCAATCCTGTTGTTTCCGAGGTGGCGGGTGTCGTTGATGTGGGTGTCGTTACTGTATCTGTGGTAGCAGTCTTGGTTATTTGTGTTGTTGAGGTGACGGGCAATCCTGTTGTTTCCGAGGTGGCGGGTGTCGTCGATGTGGGTGTCGTTACTGTATCTGTGGTAGCAGTCTTGGTTATTTGTGTTGTTGAGGTGATGGGCAATCCTGTTGTTTCCGAGGTGGCGGGTGTCGTCGATGAGGGTGTCGTTACTGTATCTGTGGTAGCAGTCTTGGTTATTTGTGTTGTTGAGGTGACGGGCAATCCTGTTGTTTCCGAGGTGGCGGGTGTCGTCGATGTGGGTGTCGTTACTGTATCTGTGGTAGCAGTCTTGGTTATTTGTGTTGTTGAGGTGATGGGCAATCCTGTTGTTTCCGAGGTGGCGGGTGTCGTTGATGTGGGTGTCGTTACTGTATCTGTGGTAGCAGTCTTGGTTATTTGTGTTGTTGAGGTGATGGGCAATCCTGTTGTTTCCGAGGTGGCGGGTGTCGTTGATGTGGGTGTCGTTACTGTATCTGTGGTAGCAGTCTTGGTTATTTGTGTTGTTGAGGTGATGGGCAATCCTGTTGTTTCCGAGGTGGCGGGTGTCGTTGATGTGGGTGTCGTTACTGTATCTGTGGTAGCAGTCTTGGTTATTTGTGTTGTTGAGGTGATGGGCAATCCTGTTGTTTCCGAGGTGGCGGGTGTCGTTGATGTGGGTGTCGTTACTGTATCTGTGGTAGCAGTCTTGGTTATTTGTGTTGTTGAGGTGATGGGCAATCCTGTTGTTTCCGAGGTGGCGGGTGTCGTTGATGTGGGTGTCGTTACTGTATCTGTGGTAGCAGTCTTGGTTATTTGTGTTGTTGAGGTGACGGGCAATCCTGTTGTTTCCGAGGTGGCGGGTGTCGTTGATGTGGGTGTCGTTACTGTATCTGTGGTAGCAGTCTTGGTTATTTGTGTTGTTGAGGTGACGGGCAATCCTGTTGTTTCCGAGGTGGCGGGTGTCGTTGATGTGGGTGTCGTTACTGTATCTGTGGTAGCAGTCTTGGTTATTTGTGTTGTTGAGGTGACGGGCAATCCTGTTGTTTCCGAGGTGGCGGGTGTCGTTGATGTGGGTGTCGTTACTGTATCTGTGGTAGCAGTCTTGGTTATTTGTGTTGTTGAGGTGATGGGCAATCCTGTTGTTTCCGAGGTGGCGGGTGTCGTTGATGTGGGTGTCGTTACTGTATCTGTGGTAGCAGTCTTGGTTATTTGTGTTGTTGAGGTGATGGGCAATCCTGTTGTTTCCGAGGTGGCGGGTGTCGTTGATGTGGGTGTCGTTACTGTATCTGTGGTAGCAGTCTTGGTTATTTGTGTTGTTGAGGTGATGGGCAATCCTGTTGTTTCCGAGGTGGTGGGTGTCGTTGATGTGGGTGTCGTTACTGTATCTGTGGTAGCAGTCTTGGTTATTTGTGTTGTTGAGGTGATGGGCAATCCTGTTGTTTCCGAGGTGGCGGGTGTCGTTGATGTGGGTGTCGTTACTGTATCTGTGGTAGCAGTCTTGGTTATTTGTGTTGTTGAGGTGATGGGCAATCCTGTTGTTTCCGAGGTGGCGGGTGTCGTTGATGTGGGTGTCGTTACTGTATCTGTGGTAGCAGTCTTGGTTATTTGTGTTGTTGAGGTGATGGGCAATCCTGTTGTTTCCGAGGTGGCACGTGTCGTTGATGTGGGTGTCGTTACTGTATCTGTGGTAGCAGTCTTGGTTATTTGTGTTGTTGAGGTGATGGGCAATCCTGTTGTTTCCGAGGTGGCGGGTGTCGTTGATGTGGGTGTCGTTACTGTATCTGTGGTAGCAGTCTTGGTTATTTGTGTTGTTGAGGTGACGGGCAATCCTGTTGTTTCCGAGGTGGCGGGTGCCGTTGATGTGGGTGTCGTTACTGTATCTGTGGTAGCAGTCTTGGTTATTTGTGTTGTTGAGGTGACGGGCAATCCTGTTGTTTCCGAGGTGGCGGGTGTCGTTGATGTGGGTGTCGTTACTGTATCTGTGGTAGCAGTCTTGGTTATTTGTGTTGTTGAGGTGACGGGCAATCCTGTTGTTTCCGAGGTGGCGGGTGTCGTTGATGTGGGTGTCGTTACTGTATCTGTGGTAGCAGTCTTGGTTATTTGTGTTGTTGAGGTGACGGGCAATCCTGTTGTTTCCGAGGTGGCGGGTGTCGTTGATGTGGGTGTCGTTACTGTATCTGTGGTAGCAGTCTTGGTTATTTGTGTTGTTGAGGTGACGGGCAATCCTGTTGTTTCCGAGGTGGCGGGTGCCGTTGATGTGGGTGTCGTTACTGTATCTGTGGTAGCAGTCTTGGTTATTTGTGTTGTTGAGGTGACGGGCAATCCTGTTGTTTCCGAGGTGGCGGGTGTCGTTGATGTGGGTGTCGTTACTGTATCTGTGGTAGCAGTCTTGGTTATTTGTGTTGTTGAGGTGACGGGCAATCCTGTTGTTTCCGAGGTGGCGGGTGCCGTTGATGTGGGTGTCGTTACTGTATCTGTGGTAGCAGTCTTGGTTATTTGTGTTGTTGAGGTGACGGGCAATCCTGTTGTTTCCGAGGTGGCGGGTGTCGTTGATGTGGGTGTCGTTACTGTATCTGTGGTAGCAGTCTTGGTTATTTGTGTTGTTGAGGTGATGGGCAATCCTGTTGTTTCCGAGGTGGCGGGTGTCGTTGATGTGGGTGTCGTTACTGTATCTGTGGTAGCAGTCTTGGTTATTTGTGTTGTTGAGGTGACGGGCAATCCTGTTGTTTCCGAGGTGGCGGGTGTCGTTGATGTGGGTGTCGTTACTGTATCTGTGGTAGCAGTCTTGGTTATTTGTGTTGTTGAGGTGACGGGCAATCCTGTTGTTTCCGAGGTGGCGGGTGTCGTTGATGTGGGTGTCGTTACTGTATCTGTGGTAGCAGTCTTGGTTATTTGTGTTGTTGAGGTGACAGGCAATCCTGTTGTTTTCGAGGTGGCGGGTGTCCTTGATGTGGGTGTCGTTACTGTATCTGTGGTAGCAGTCTTGGTTATTTGTGTTGTTGAGGTGACGGGCAATCCTGTTGTTTCCGAGGTGGCGGGTGTCGTTGATGTGGGTGTCGTTACTGTATCTGTGGTAGCAGTCTTGGTTATTTGTGTTGTTGAGGTGACGGGCAATCCTGTTGTTTCCGAGGTGGCGGGTGTCGTTGATGTGGGTGTCGTTACTGTATCTGTGGTAGCAGTCTTGGTTATTTGTGTTGTTGAGGTGACGGGCAATCCTGTTGTTTCCGAGGTGGCGGGTGTCGTTGATGTGGGTGTCGTTACTGTATCTGTGGTAGCAGTCTTGGTTATTTGTGTTGTTGAGGTGATGGGCAATCCTGTTGTTTCCGAGGTGGCGGGTGTCGTTGATGTGGGTGTCGTTACTGTATCTGTGGTAGCAGTCTTGGTTATTTGTGTTGTTGAGGTGATGGGCAATCCTGTTGTTTCCGAGGTGGCGGGTGTCGTTGATGTGGGTGTCGTTACTGTATCTGTGGTAGCAGTCTTGGTTATTTGTGTTGTTGAGGTGATGGGCAATCCTGTTGTTTCCGAGGTGGCGGGTGTCGTTGATGTGGGTGTCGTTACTGTATCTGTGGTAGCAGTCTTGGTTATTTGTGTTGTTGAGGTGATGGGCAATCCTGTTGTTTCCGAGGTGGCGGGTGTCGTTGATGTGGGTGTCGTTACTGTATCTGTGGTAGCAGTCTTGGTTATTTGTGTTGTTGAGGTGATGGGCAATCCTGTTGTTTCCGAGGTGGCGGGTGCCGTTGATGTGGGTGTCGTTACTGTATCTGTGGTAGCAGTCTTGGTTATTTGTGTTGTTGAGGTGATGGGCAATCCTGTTGTTTCCGAGGTGGCGGGTGCCGTTGATGTGGGTGTCGTTACTGTATCTGTGGTAGCAGTCTTGGTTATTTGTGTTGTTGAGGTGATGGGCAATCCTGTTGTTTCCGAGGTGGCGGGTGCCGTTGATGTGGGTGTCGTTACTGTATCTGTGGTAGCAGTCTTGGTTATTTGTGTTGTTGTGGTGACGGGCAATCCTGTTGTTTCCGAGGTGGCGGGTGTCGTTGATGTGGGTGTCGTTACTGTATCTGTGGTAGCAGTCTTGGTTATTTGTGTTGTTGAGGTGACGGGCAATCCTGTTGTTTCCGAGGTGGCGGGTGTCGTTGATGTGGGTGTCGTTACTGTATCTGTGGTAGCAGTCTTGGTTATTTGTGTTGTTGAGGTGACGGGCAATCCTGTTGTTTCCGAGGTGGCGGGTGTCGTTGATGTGGGTGTCGTTACTGTATCTGTGGTAGCAGTCTTGGTTATTTGTGTTGTTGAGGTGACGGGCAATCCTGTTGTTTCCGAGGTGGCGGGTGTCGTTGATGTGGGTGTCGTTACTGTATCTGTGGTACCAGTCTTGGTTATTTGTGTTGTTGAGGTGATGGGCAATCCTGTTGTTTCCGAGGTGGCGGGTGTCGTTGATGTGGGTGTCGTTACTGTATCTGTGGTAGCAGTCTTGGTTATTTGTGTTGTTGAGATGATGGGCAATCCTGTTGTTTCCGAGGTGGCGGGTGTCGTTGATGTGGGTGTCGTTACTGTATCTGTGGTAGCAGTCTTGGTTATTTGTGTTGTTGAGGTGATGGGCAATCCTGTTGTTTCCGAGGTGGCGGGTGTCGTTGATGTGGGTGTCGTTACTGTATCTGTGGTAGCAGTCTTGGTTATTTGTGTTGTTGAGGTGATGGGCAATCCTGTTGTTTCTGAAGTGGCACGTGTCGTTGATGTGGGTGTCGTTACTGTATCTGTGGTAGCAGTCTTGGTTATTTGTGTTGTTGAGGTGACGGGCAATCCTGTTGTTTCCGAGGTGGCGGGTGTCGTTGATTTGGGTGTCGTTACTGTATCTGTGGTAGCAGTCTTGGTTATTTGTGTTGTTGAGGTGATGGGCAATCCTGTTGTTTCCGAGGTGGCGGGTGTCGTTGATGTGGGTGTCGTTACTGTATCTGTGGTAGCAGTCTTGGTTATTTGTGTTGTTGAGGTGATGGGCAATCCTGTTGTTTCCGAGGTGGTGGGTGTCGTTGATGTGGGTGTCGTTACTGTATCTGTGGTAGCAGTCTTGGTTATTTGTGTTGTTGAGGTGATGGGCAATCCTGTTGTTTCCGAGGTGGCGGGTGTCGTTGATGTGGGTGTCGTTACTGTATCTGTGGTAGCAGTCTTGGTTATTTGTGTTGTTGAGGTGATGGGCAATCCTGTTGTTTCCGAGGTGGCGGGTGTCGTTGATGTGGGTGTCGTTACTGTATCTGTGGTAGCAGTCTTGGTTATTTGTGTTGTTGAGGTGATGGGCAATCCTGTTGTTTCCGAGGTGGCGGGTGCCGTTGATGTGGGTGTCGTTACTGTATCTGTGGTAGCAGTCTTGGTTATTTGTGTTGTTGAGGTGACGGGCAATCCTGTTGTTTCCGAGGTGGCGGGTGTCGTTGATGTGGGTGTCGTTACTGTATCTGTGGTAGCAGTCTTGGTTATTTGTGTTGTTGAGGTGACGGGCAATCCTGTTGTTTCCGAGGTGGCGGGTGTCGTTGATGTGGGTGTCGTTACTGTATCTGTGGTAGCAGTCTTGGTTATTTGTGTTGTTGAGGTGACGGGCAATCCTGTTGTTTCCGAGGTGGCGGGTGTCCTTGATGTGGGTGTCGTTACTGTATCTGTGGTAGCAGTCTTGGTTATTTGTGTTGTTGAGGTGACGGGCAATCCTGTTGTTTCCGAGGTGGCGGGTGTCGTTACTGTATCTGTGGTAGCAGTCTTGGTTATTTGTGTTGTTGAGGTGATGGGCAATCCTGTTGTTTCCGAGGTGGCGGGTGCCGTTGATGTGGGTGTCGTTACTGTATCTGTGGTACCAGTCTTGGTTATTTGTGTTGTTGAGGTGATGGGCAATCCTGTTGTTTCCGAGGTGGCGGGTGCCGTTGATGTGGGTGTCGTTACTGTATCTGTGGTACCAGTCTTGGTTATTTGTGTTGTTGAGGTGATGGGCAATCCTGTTGTTTCCGAGGTGGCGGGTGCCGTTGATGTGGGTGTCGTTACTGTATCTGTGGTAGCAGTCTTGGTTATTTGTGTTGTTGAGGTGATGGGCAATCCTGTTGTTTCCGAGGTGGCGGGTGTCGTTGATGTGGGTGTCGTTACTGTATCTGTGGTAGCAGTCTTGGTTATTTGTGTTGTTGAGGTGACGGGCAATCCTGTTGTTTCCGAGGTGGCGGGTGTCGTTGATGTGGGTGTCGTTACTGTATCTGTGGTAGCAGTCTTGGTTATTTGTGTTGTTGAGGTGATGGGCAATCCTGTTGTTTCCGAGGTGGCGGGTGTCGTTGATGTGGGTGTCGTTACTGTATCTGTGGTAGCAGTCTTGGTTATTTGTGTTGTTGAGGTGATGGGCAATCCTGTTGTTTCCGAGGTGGCGGGTGTCGTTGATGTGGGTGTCGTTACTGTATCTGTGGTAGCAGTCTTGGTTATTTGTGTTGTTGAGGTGATGGGCAATCCTGTTGTTTCCGAGGTGGCGGGTGTCGTTGATGTGGGTGTCGTTACTGTATCTGTGGTAGCAGTCTTGGTTATTTGTGTTGTTGAGGTGATGGGCAATCCTGTTGTTTCCGAGGTGGCGGGTGTCGTTGATGTGGGTGTCGTTACTGTATCTGTGGTAGCAGTCTTGGTTATTTGTGTTGTTGAGGTGATGGGCAATCCTGTTGTTTCCGAGGTGGCGGGTGCCGTTGATGTGGGTGTCGTTACTGTATCTGTGGTAGCAGTCTTGGTTATTTGTGTTGTTGAGGTGATGGGCAATCCTGTTGTTTCCAAGGTGGCGGGTGCCGTTGATGTGGGTGTCGTTACTGTATCTGTGGTACCAGTCTTGGTTATTTGTGTTGTTGAGGTGACGGGCAATCCTGTTGTTTCCGAGGTGGCGGGTGCCGTTGATGTGGGTGTCGTTACTGTATCTGTGGTAGCAGTCTTGGTTATTTGTGTTGTTGAGGTGACGGGCAATCCTGTTGTTTCCGAGGTGGCGGGTGCCGTTGATGTGGGTGTCGTTACTGTATCTGTGGTAGCAGTCTTGGTTATTTGTGTTGTTGAGGTGACGGGCAATCCTGTTGTTTCCGAGGTGGCGGGTGTCGTTGATGTGGGTGTCGTTACTGTATCTGTGGTAGCAGTCTTGGTTATTTGTGTTGTTGAGGTGACGGGCAATCCTGTTGTTTCCGAGGTGGCGGGTGTCGTTGATGTGGGTGTCGTTACTGTATCTGTGGTAGCAGTCTTGGTTATTTGTGTTGTTGAGGTGACGGGCAATCCTGTTGTTTCCGAGGTGGCGGGTGTTGTTGATGTGGGTGTCGTTACTGTATCTGTGGTAGCAGCCTTGGTTATTTGTGTTGTTGAGGTGACGGGCAATCCTGTTGTTTCCGAGGTGGCGGGTGTCGTTGATGTGGGTGTCGTTACTGTATCTGTGGTAGCAGTCTTGGTTATTTGTGTTGTTGAGGTGACGGGCAATCCTGTTGTTTCCGAGGTGGCGGGTGTCGTTGATGTGGGTGTCGTTACTGTATCTGTGGTAGCAGTCTTGGTTATTTGTGTTGTTGAGGTGACGGGCAATCCTGTTGTTTCCGAGGTGGCGGGTGTCGTTGATGTGGGTGTCGTTACTGTATCTGTGGTAGCAGTCTTGGTTATTTGTGTTGTTGAGGTGACGGGCAATCCTGTTGTTTCCGAGGTGGCGGGTGTCGTTGATGTGGGTGTCGTTACTGTATCTGTGGTAGCAGTCTTGGTTATTTGTGTTGTTGAGGTGACGGGCAATCCTGTTGTTTCCGAGGTGGCACGTGTCGTTGATGTGGGTGTCGTTACTGTATCTGTGGTAGCAGTCTTGGTTATTTGTGTTGTTGAGGTGATGGGCAATCCTGTTGTTTCCGAGGTGGCGGGTGTCGTTGATGTGGGTGTCGTTACTGTATCTGTGGTAGCAGTCTTGTTTATTTGTGTTGTTGAGGTGATGGGCAATACTGTTGTTTTCGAGGTGGCAACAGATACAACTTGTGTTGTAGGTGTTGTTAATATATCATTTGAAGTAGGTGATTGAGTGATAGCTGTGGATGTCTGAGAGGTACTGACCATGTCTGGAAATGAAGTGATGGTTGTAATCAAGGTGGTACGGGTGCTGAGTGTTGTTAACAAGGTTTTCCTAGTAGTTAGAGAAGGGGTAGTAGCAGAGGTAGACACGATTGTTGGGGTTGGAGACTGGGTTGTGTGGGTACTTGCAGCGGTAGGGATAGCCCTTTGTGTGGTACCAGTCACAGAGGAGATTGGAGTGTCTAGAGTTGTGTGGGTTGTTGGGACAAAGGAAGGGGGCGGGGTCATGGTTGTGGGAGATTTCCCTGGAGTGGTGGTACTGGGAGAATTGGTCACGGCTGAAGTGACTCTCTTGGTAGTTGTCACGGGATAAGTACTGGTAATGGTTGTCCGTGGCTTCTCTGTCACAGGAGTGGTGGTGTAAGAGCTGGTGAGGGACACTTGGGTCTGTGTCATGCAGGTGGTGGTGGGGTAAGTGGTAGTGATTACAAGGTTCGTTGGATTGATGCACTCTGTCGTGCCCATATAGACAATCACGGTTGGTGGAGTGGTCTCAACCTTGAAGACAAACTTGGACATGGGGATTGTTGAGGTGTTGGAATTGATTGGCGATTTGAGCAACGTTTCAGAAATGGATTTCAAGTGGGGGGAGGTGGTGATAGTCATAGGTATGTGTTCCCTACTATCTGGAGTGGGAGAAATTTCAGTGGTACTCAGTGGCCGCCTTGCTGGGCCTTGAGAGTGTGGGGAGTTGCTGAGAGCCGCGTGCAAAAGCGCATTAGAGGTGGATGTGGCCACGGCTGAAGCCCCTGTATTGGCGGTAGAACAGAGGAATTCATTGGTAGGTCGTTTTGTCGCCATAACACCACATACCCCATTTTCCAGATACATGCCACAGAGGTAGGACGTGCCACCAGTTCCTCCCAAATCAGAGGCAGTTTGGGGCTGGGGTCTTTCAAGGTTCTAAATGCCAACATATGTCTTCCCCCCTGGGCAGCCTCTCCAAGGGGCATTGGGTTGGGGGCACGCTTAATCCCTTGCCCACCTGTCTGAGTACTGACCTTGCAGCCCTGGGATGGCCGAGCTGAGCACGCAGGTTCAGCAGAAGGTCCCGTCTCCTCCCATCGGTACTCCCATTCCTTCTTCCTCACACACCCCAAAGTCCTTGTCCCTTCCGGTTCTCTGTGCCACCCCCGCCCCCTCTGGCCCACCTCTGCCCATCTCCCTGTGACCCACTGCTGTCTGGGCTGACTCTCCTCTTTAGAGAGAGAGAGAGAACCCAGCCAATCCTGGGCTGAGGGTGGGGACACATCATGGACTTTGGGAGACGAGGGGTCAGAGAGCAGAAAGTTGCAAAGAGAATAAAAAAGGGAAAAGCAGAGATTGAAGCTCAGACTTCATTGAGTTTGAGGACAAGGAGAGAGGATCACACACAGGCTGAGGAACAGGACAGAAAAGGAAATTTCCAGAAAGAGATACCTTGGCAGGCAGGCGTAAGTCCTGAAGACCTTAAGGTGTAGCAGTGAGTGTCAATAATAAAAATAGCTATATTTTCCATCACCTATTCTATTTCGGCCAAGGAATTAATTAGTTTACAAACATGAGCCCCTCCCTCTACAGATGTTGTCATCCCCATCTTACAGGTGATACAAGTGAGAGTCAAAGATCTCACAATGCTGAGGGTGGCCGGCAGCCACGGCAGCTGCTGGCAGGAAGCACCCAGACCTCTGTCCACTCGGGGGCAGCTTTCTCAACTCAGACTCAGCACATCTTTGCTCTGAGAGCTGGGGTTTCACTACTCAGCTTAGCTGGGGTGTCAGGGAGATAGGGGAGGGGAATATGAAGGTTCCTGGCCCAGAGCCCTTATAGCCAGGAGGTGGCCCTGGAGATAAGTGAGAGGGTGGACCAGAGGACCTCTATGTTGGGAAGGTCTAAGGTTGGGGTTCAGGAGCAGACACTGGGGGGCAGAGGGAAGGGAAGGGAAGAGGAATTCCGAGGTTCCAAAGGGGTGGGAGAGAGAAAGGACCCCACACCAGGTGGTCTCAGAACCACCCTTTGGGAGCCATCAGGCTCTCCCCGCACAGCCCTGCCAATGACAGCTGTGCCCAGAAACAGGCTAGGTCGGGGTGGGAGAGTTAGGGGCAGGACTGGAGGAGGGGGCCCCAGGGGCAGAGCCAGGGACTCTCAGGAGGGCTGAACCGATGGAAGTAAAGGGAGGGATAGAATCCAGGGCGGACGAAGCATCAGTGCTGGGGAGCAGGGGCAACAAGAGGAAGGGGGCTCAGAAAACTGAGTCAAAGTGGGAAGAGCACTCTTTCAGAAACAGGTTATCCCACCCTTTTGATGCACGCGCGGACTCGGTCCCAGGTGTAGAGCAGCACCGCTGGACCCAGCTTCCCTCTCCTCCCCCTGCCTACAGCTCTCCCTGCACAAAGAGCTCTGAGAGGCCCCTCCTCAGCCTCCCCTTAGATCTCAGAGCCACCGCCCCACACACACACCCCTGTCCTGGAACATCAGGAGGGTCTCCCCAACCCTCCCCCACCTCGCTCCCTCACCTGTGGCCCCCAGGGAGACCTTGAGCATCCAGAGGAGGCAGAGGACCCTGAGCAGCTGCATGGGTCTGGTGCAGAGCAGGCTGGAAGCAGGACCAGCGCCAGCGCACGGGGTATAGCAGTGCAGAGCCAGCCAGCACGATGTGCGCAGTAGCACCCAGCTGGAAGTTATCTGCCCTGCTGGGTGTGAGGGCTGAGCATAGGTAGCTTTACCTTTGTACCGCCCTTTGCCCCGCTGTTCCCCCCTTCTCCCTGTATCTGGCACTGCTGCAGGAAGAAAGGACTTTCTAGAAGATAAGACAAGCCCAGGAAGTGTCAGCCCGGAAGAGCTCCACCCGCAGCCTGCCTGGCCCACTCACAGCAGTTCCCAGGACATTGCCCTGCTCTGCCCTTCCCTTGCCCCCAGCCAAGAACTAGAAAAACTGGACAGAGAATACGCTTGGCCAAGACCTTGGACGCTGGACTCTGGGGCCTCTCCTTAGTTTCATTCCCAGCTGCAGGGGGCGGGGAGAGATGAAAACTTGTTCTTCTTCACTCCCTCTGCCACTCACTCTTCCCCGTCTCCATCCTGCCCTTAGCATGACTCTGGGGCTATGACCCCACCACCAATACCAGGGAACAATGCAGAATTCCATCAGAAGTCATTTCAATATCTGAGGACTTGGGCCAGGTCCCAGAAAAGGAAACACAGATGGCTAGTGGAAACAATCAAACAAAATGACTAGCTTGGACCAGCAGATGAGCAAGCATTAGGAACTTTGATTCTATCCAGTGTTGGGAAAAGTGGAAAAATAAACACTCTTACCCAGCTGGTGGGAGTGTAAAGGGGTTGTGCTGGTTTAAAAAGGCAATTTGGGGACTTACCTTGTGGTCCAGCGGTTAAGACTCTGAGCTCCCAATGCAGGGGGCCCAGGTTCGAACCCTGGGCAGGGAACTAGATCCGGCATGGCACAACTAAGAGCCTGCATGCAGTAAACTAAATGGTCTACAGTCCACAACTAAAGATCCCACACGCCGCACCGAAGATCCCATGTGCCACAACTAAGACCTGGCACGGCCAAATAAATAAATTTTTTTTTTAAAGAAAGGCAATTTGGTGGCATCTGTTAAAATTTTAAATGCATGCTCGAGGACCCAGTAATTCCACCTTTCCGTCTCTGTGTTCAAGAAGCACTTCAAGGAGGCATTCATGAGAGTGTTTATTGCCATCCAGTTTGTCGCATTTCCGATAGAAATTGGAAACAACCCAAATTACCCTCCATAGGAAACTAGAATGACTATGGACAAATCACACTATAGGCTACCACGTTCAAATAAAAAATAATGGTACCATCATGGCAAGACTCTTGGAACGTCTTGTTCAGTGAAACCAGTAGAAACAGCTTTCTTAAAACGCACACATGTATCCTATGAATACACACACACACACACACACACACACACACACACACACACACATACATACGTAAGTGCATTCAAACTTCGGAAGGAGGCCCACCTACTCCAATAACAGGGGTAAGTTTAGCTCAGAGAAGCATGAATGAATTAAGGTTGGGAATGATTGTCAGGCCACTTTGGCTGTATCTGTAGTTTTTCCTTTTTTCCTTTGACAAACATTATCTCCTTGACCAAACTCTAGCCTGGCTCCTCTGAGTCCCCCTCCTCACTAAGCCTCAACCCTGAATTATAAAGACTTGAACAGATACTACCATAGTTTCTAACCGCTCAAGGCCCCATCCCCATGATGACCCCAGCCCTCCTTAAAGTGCTTGCCTAAGAAAACTCAAGGCTGTCAGAAGACCTTACTCTTTGTTCCAGCCAACACCTGAAGACAGGGCTCCTGTCTCCTAGCCTTTATGGAGGGTAGGAGCCTAAATTTATAAGTGCCAGGTAGCAAATCGGGATGGGTTTCATGTGGACCACTCACCTCTTTTTGTAATTTTTCACTTTCCCAACACTGCTGAGCCCTTGCCTGACCTCTTGCCTACACCCTTACTCTCCCCTTAAAATGTCACTTCTGTGCAACTCGAAGTAGAGTTCACTTTATGCTGGACTCTTTTTCCTATGGCAATAGTATATTATGGATTAAAATCTGTCCTTACCACTTTAATGTCTGGCTTTGTTTACCTTTGACAACTTGGAGACTATGTGATGTTTTTTTGTTTGTTTGTTTGGGGTTTTTTTTGCGGTACGCGGGCCTCTCAGTGCTGTGGCCTCTCCCATTGCGGAGCACAGGCTCCGGACGCGCAGGCTCAGTGGCCATGGCTCACGGGCCCAGCCGCTCCGCGGCATGTGGGATCTTCCCGGACCGGGGCACGAACCCATGTCCCCTGCATCGGCAGGCGGACTCTCAACCACTGCGCCACCAGGGAAGCCCTATATGATGGTTTTTGAAGGTAATTAAAAAATAATTTAGAGGAGGATTCTGGGGAGGTTGTGGGCTAGGACACACCAGGAATCCATCTCCCCACCAAGACAACAATTGCATTAGCAGAATCTGTCTGATGTAACTATTTCAGAATTCTAGAGTCTGTTGAAGACTTGAAACTTCCAGGGGAAGACTTGGATGGTAAATTGCAAATTTCAGTTAATTTTGGTCAATTTTAGCACAGTAGCAGGTACCCATTCAACACCTCCAGCCACATAGCAGGTAGCTATGCATGTGTTCCAGGAGTTGCTTGCACATAGCTTGTGGTAGGCAAAAAGGACTATGTACAAATATCAGGGATCTATGTTCTAATTCACTGATTGCTGCTTCTGATCACATAAGTGCAGGAAAACAGGTAGATAGCCACTGTAGTTGCACCTCCCCCTCCATTCTTGCAAGAACTTCCCCCTCCATCTGAAATGACTTCTGGGTGATTTAAAGGGCCAACACCCCTCCCCCCCTTCATTTTTTGCCTTCTCCCCTTTTGGGATTCAGACATTAAAGACTAGGACATTCAGAAACTACTGCATATATGGGGAAAATTAGAAAGTGGCCATGCATGCCCAGGGGAAGGATTAAAAAAGACCTGAGAAGACCTTAATCTGCACATTATTCTGATCCTTGGCACAGACACAGACCACAATGATCAAAAAATAAACAAAAACAAAACAAAAAACCCGGCAGACTCTAGGGAAGGAGAATCTGATCTCCAGAGTTGCCACACTATCAGATTCAAATGTTTATTGTTCAACGAACAAGAAACAAAATGTTAGCAAACCAAATTCAACATTACATTAAAAGGACCACACACCATGATAAAGTGGGATTTATTCTAGGGATGCAAGAATGGTTCAATATCTGCAAATCAACATGATACACCACATTAACAAAATGAAAGATAAAAATCATATGGTCATCTCATTAGACGCAGGAAAAGCACTTGACAAAACTCAACAACTTAAGAGTTTTTAAAAACCTGCTGATGCAGGGGACACGGGTTCGTGCCCCGGTCCGGGAAGATCCCACAAGCTGCGGAGCGGCTGGGCCCGTGAGCCATGGCCGCTGAGCCTGCGCATCCGGAGCCTGTGCTCCACAACGGGAGAGGCCACAACAGTGAGAGGCCCACGTACTGCAAAAAAACCCAAAAACAAACAAACAAACAAAACCCATAGCATTGGAAGGCCTAGGGAAAGCAATTAGGCAAGAAAAAGAAATAAAAGCCATCCAAATTGCAAAGGAAGAAGTAAAACTGTCACTAGTTGCAAATGACATGATTTTCTGTATAGAAAACCCTGAAGACTCCACCAAAAACTACTAGAAAAAAGTAAATGAATACAGTAAAATGCAAGGAATGAAGTCAATATCCAAAAATCTGTTGCATTTCTATATCCTAACAACAAACTAACAGAAAGAGAAATTAAGGAAACAATCCCATTTATAGTGATAAAAAAAAAAGCCTAGGAATAGATTTAACCAAGGAAGTGAAAGACCTGCACAATGAAAACTGTAAGACATTGTTGAAAGAAATCGAAGAAGACGCAAAGAAATAGAAATAGAAAGATGTCTTCATGCCCCGTATAGGTTTCCCCAAGTTCCCTTCAGTTTACCCCAATGTGCCATACACATATTTAAAAAAAAAAAAAGTATTCTGTTCTCATGGATTAGAATTCACATTGTTGAAAAGTTCATACCGGGCTTCCCTGGTGGTGCAGTGGTTGAGAGTTCGCCTGCCGATGCAGGGGATGCGGGTTCGTGCCCCGGTCCGGGAGGATCCCACATGCCGCGGAGCGGCTGGGCCCGTGAGCCATGGCCGCTGAGCCTGCGCGTCCGGAGCCTGTGCTCCGCAACTGGAGAGGCCACAACAGTGAGAGGCCCGCGTACCGCAAAAAAAAAAAAAAAAAGTTCATACTACCTAAAGCAATCTACAGATTCATTGTAATTCTCTGTTTCAATGAGCTTTGGTTTTGTTTTAGATTCCACATATAAGTGAGATCATACAGTACTTGTCATTTTCTGTCTGAGTTATTTCACTTAGCATAATGCCCTCGAGGTCCATCCACGTTGTTACAAATGTTGGGATTCCCTTCTTTGTATGGCTGAATAATATTAGATTGTGTATATATATACCACGTTTCCTTTTCCATTCATCCATTGATGGACATTCAGTTTCTTTCCATGTCTTGGCTATTGTAAATAATGCTGCAATGAATATGAGGGTGCAGGTACCTTTTCAAGTTAGTGGGGTTTTTTCCTTTGATAAATACCCAACAGTGGAAATGCTAGATCCACTAGATCCATTTACTATGGTAGTCCTACTTTTGATTTTTTGAGGATCCTCCATACTGTTTTCCATAGTGATTGCACCAATTTACATTCCCACCAAGAGTGCACAGGGGATCCCTCTTCTCCACATCCTCTCCAACACTTGTTGTTTCTTGTCTTTTTGATAATAGCCATTATAGCAGGTGTGAAGTGGTATCTCATTGTGGTTCGGATTTGCATTTTCCTGATGGTAAGTGATGTTGAGCACGTTTTCATGTACCTGTTGGCTATCTGTGTGTCTGTAGTATGTTTATGATACAGGAATGTCATGGGTAAAATGTTTTCAATATAGTTTTTGAAACTTCTGTTTCCATGTGAAATTTGTTCCTTGTGAAGTTTTTTCCATTAATTAATATCCCCCTCCGTCAGCCCGGCTCATCTCTCCTTCCTTGTTTGTTTCACGTATCCATAGTGATTCCTAGGATAGAATCGAGTGCCTAGCTCACACTATTCAGGAATCTAAGATCATAAGATGCCATTTCAAGTGGCAGCCAGTTCTGTTCTTAACTTTCATTTTGACAGTTTTATTTTATTACCACCGTTTCTATAAATCCATTATAAGGTTTATGATTTAATGCAAACACTCTAGCCTGAGAAAAGAAAGTGTGGGGTGGGGGAGGGAGGGAGAGAACAAGAATTTGCCAGTTTCTGTGTGCAGTATGACTTGATATTATTGCCATCACTTTCTTTCTTATGAGGACTAACACCCTATTTAATTTAAGTATGGGATTTATCCTCTTAGGAGGAATGCTCACCTTAAGTTAGAGAAATGAATGCCACCATTTATAGATTTATGAGCTAAAAAAAAGACTCACAGGGCTTCCCTGGTGGCGCAGTGGTTGGGAGTCCGCCTGCCGATGCAGGGGACGCGGGTTCGTGCCCTGGTCCGGGAGGATCCCACACGCCGCGGAGCGGCTGGGCCCGTGAGCCATGGCCACTGAGCCTGCGCGTCCGGGGCCTGTGCTCCGCAATGGGAGAGGCCACAGCAGTGAGAGGCCCGTGTACTGCAGAAACAAAAACAAAAACAAAACAAAAAATCAAAAAACAAAACAAAACTCACAGAAAGCTTGTACAAATATTTCTCACGTGGCAATAGATTTCTGAGGATTGCATATAAGGAAGACCAGGTCAGCTTGAGGACATTTCTGAAGGTTCAACAAAATGATATCAACTCAAGGAAACTGAATCTCACTTTTCCCTGGCATTTATTTCTTCTTTTACTCAGTCTTCTTCCTAAAGTCTGTTATATTAGGAAGTTCTGTTAACACTAGTCTACCCCATACAGTCAGGCCAGGAACAACTATTGCTTTCCTATAAATACAGAGGGTGCTACTGGCCTGCTACTTATAATGCCAACAGAATACTGAACAGTAAACACTCACCTAAAACATGATTGAAGCTTTGGGCCACAGCTAATGGAACTGAAAGAACTATTTGTTGAGTTTCTCAGACCACAAGCTGTCACTCAGTTTTCACTTCCTGTTAGTTATACTCTTGCTGCTTCCAAGCTCTTGGTTTTTTGGGGTTTTTTTGGTTTTTTGGTTTTTTGTCTTTGTTTTCTGGTTGGAAAAGTTGCTTTTGTAAGAGTATGTATTTGTAAGTACAAATTTGCTCTTAAGGTTTATTTGTTTTTGTTCATCTGTTTAAGAAATTAATGCACAAGTCTTCTTTTGGCTTTGGAGAACTTCAGTTCTTGCTGAGTTTCAATCCTGATATCTAGATCAACTTCCACCTCGAACCATGCTAGTAAATGTTTTTGGCTCCAAACCTTAGGAATGTTTTAGAAATTAAAACTGGTTTTTCCCTGTTGGTGACCTTAAAGACTATGCTTAGGAGTTTTAATAGTTCTATTCTCTAACTACAGTTTTAAGTAGCTACAGCATGACTTGTCTTGGTGAATTTGTTAAAGTGTGCATTTTATTCAAAAGTAAAATTTAAGACAAAACATATACTAAACACACAGATGTCTAGAAAACTTGGCTTGTGGTACATATGATGGATTACTAAATAACTGTTATAGGTAGCTTTTGTGTCACACTTTTCATTCCTGGGTATTGTTTTTACAATTCAGTTCCACTTTTATGATGTGAATGAATACCATATTTAAAAAATATAACTAGGCCAGTACCATTCTTATACTTTATACTACAGGAAATTTAATTTAATGGGTTTGAAATGAGTCCGTTGTTGATGAGACTATAAAAAGCAAACTACTTCTTCTCAAGTTTACATGGAACATTCGCCAAGATAGACTACATCCTGGGCAATACAACACACCTGAACAAATTTAAAATAGAAATCATACAATGTCTGCTCTCAGATGACAATGGAATTAAAGTAGAAATCACTAATAGAAAGATAACTGGAAAAACATCAAACTCTGTGGAGATTAAACAACACACTCCTACATAACACAAGACAAAGAAGAAATCTCAAGAGAAACTTTAAAATATTTTGAACTAAATGAAAATGAAAACACAACTTTTCAAAATTTGTGGAATGCAGTGAAAGCAGTGCTTAGGTGGAAATGTATAGCATTGAATGCATATATTAGAAAAGAAGATCTAAAATTAATCATCTAAGTTTCCACCTTAGGAAGCTAAAAAAAAAAAAGAGCAAATTAAATCCAGAGTCAGCAGAAGAAAAGAAACAATAAGAATTAAAGAAGTCAATGAAATTGACAACAGGAAATCAAGAGAGAAAAATCAGGAATTCCCTCATGGCACAGTGGTTAAGAATCCGCCTGCCAATGCAGGGGACACGGGTTCGATCCCTGGTCCAGGAAGATCCCACATGCTGCGGAGCAACTAAGCCCGTGCGCCACAACTACTGAGCCTGCGCTCTAGAGCCCGCGAGCCACAACTACTGAAGATCGCATGCCCTAGGGCCCACACGCCACAACTACTGGAGCTGGCATGCTGCAACTACTGAAGCCCTCACACCTAGAGCCCGTGCTCTGCAACAAGAGAAGCCACCACAATGAGAAGCCCGTGCACCGTAACGAAGATTAGCGCCTGCTCACCACAACTAGAGAAAGTCCAGGCGCAGCAACGAAGACCCAACACAGCCAAGGATATAAAAAATAAATTGAAATTTTAAAAAAGAGAGAAAAACCAATGTAACCGAAATCTAGTTCTTTGAAAAGATCAATCAAGTCGATAAGACTCTAGCCTGGCTCACTAAGAAAAAAAGAGGAAGGACACAAGCTACTAACATAGAAACGAAAGAGGAGACATCACTACAGATCCCCTGGACATTAAAAAGATTATAAAGGAATACTAAGAACAACTCTATGCCCACAAATTTGATAACCCAGATGAAATGGACCAGTTTTCTTTTTGGTTCGAAAACTAACCCCCATACACGCAGGGCAAGGAGAGACTGAAGAAAGAGGCAGACCACTCCAGATTGGTAGGTGGCAGTTCTAATGAGCAAGGGAACTTACCCAGGCTTGTGTTGGGCTGCTCACAAGATGAGTAGTTTTCTGCACCCACTTGCCAAATCTTAAAAGTTTCTATACAGGCCTTACCTGGGTTCAGTCACTGTCTAGACGGTCTCAACAGCATATTGCTCTCTCAAGGTTGCGTCCTTGAAAACGGCTCCCACTTTGAGAACAGTGGGGAGAGTGTATATTCCAAGCACAGGTTGGGAGTGGGGTGGGTGAGGAGCTTCTGATTGTCCAGGTCCAGATCTTGGGTCAAAACACAAAGAACCCCATGATCTAAACCACTGATTTACTAAGTCCCCTAGGTTGGGGGGTCGGATCACTCAGGGTGTTCACTTGTGTCTTCATGTGATTTAATAAGACGGCACACTGGCAGGCTCACTAGGTATGAACACACGATGTTCTGTTTGGATAATGGCACAGATGCCTCCTTGTAAGGCAGTAATAATGTTCAAGACCCTTCTTTTTTGGAGGACAGCCTTTCTCTTTAGAGATGTTTCAGCGTTCAGTAAGGACAAGCTTTGTTTGTTGTCACTTAAGCCTTGCTGGGTGAATTCAGTAAGGGCTATAATGTCCTCCAGGACCATGGAGGGAACAAAGTCAGCAGCCAAATGATTCTATATGTAGGAAACAGAACGTGCCCACCTGGTCTTGCGGGGAGGGAGGCTGGCAGCTTTAGGAACTTGACCAGGTTGTACATACCGTACAAGTTGGGTGGGGGAGGCACTGTCAGATGGGCTGGGGGCCCATCTGGGTGGGGGAGGCACTGTCAGATGGGCTGGGGGCCGGATATGCCAGACCAGGACCCCCACCTTCTCCCCTCAGTGGTGTGTGTTCCATTCCAGGTACTGAGAGTTTCAACAGGTCCAGCTTGTAGCAGGACAATGGGATCCCAGTGGAGACTGAGTAGTTGCTCCTCCCCCAAGGGTGTGAAGTAATTCACCCATCCTGGTGGGATATCTCATCGCAAATTCCAGTAGATAATGCCTTTCCCAGGCATGATGCCGCTTGGTATTCTCTACAGCATAGCACATTGATCCACGGTGACAGTCAGGGCAATGCCTGTCTCCCACCATTTTCACCCCTTTACCGTGTTGGGTGTCTTGACAGGGGTCCCCACTCTGGCATGTGGGGCATCGGGCCTTACTGGTTGATCATTTCAGTATGTAAAATCATTTAAATGTATTAACTGATTAAACAGTACTTTAGTCCACCCAGCCAAGGTGGTTTTTACCTGTTAGTAATTTAATCTGCTACTTATTAAATATTAATTTCATTATTTTTACCAACCCTGCTACTTGCAGGTTATAGGGGAGATGGATCCTCCATTCAACGTTACGTTCTTTCGCCCAGTCTTCCACATCATGACCTTTGAAACGTGACTCCCGATCACTGTCTGTTCAACAAGGGTGTCCATACATGGCACTCAGCTTCTCTAATCCACTAATGGTGGCACCTGGTTTGCAAGGAGACAGGGAAAACTTGGGTTAAGCCAGACACAGTGTGCATACAAAGCAGGGCAGGTTTAGAGCCCCCACTCGGAGGGAGAGGGCTGATATAATCATTTTGCCAATCCCTCACCAACTGGAATTCTAGTGGTGGCCCCAGACTCTTTTGGTGGTTGCCCTGGGTGTTGTTTAGAACTCTCAGGCTATGCTGTTACTGCATTATCCAAGTCACTGTATTTCAAGGGCAATCCAGCATCCTTGATGATACACCACCCCACCTGCACTGAGGTGGCCACTCTTGCTGCTGTGGTACCCAATCTACTGTATCTACTGAAGTGTCAGTTGCTAGGGCTCATGTCCAAGCTAGGGCATCAGCTTCATGATTGCCAGGGTGTGTCAATGCCTTAGGAGCTGGGCTGTGGGAAACAGTGAGGACTGCCTCAGGCTCTCGCAGGTGAACCAAAATGTCCCTCCACACATCCTGACCCCATAAGTGCCCACTCATGAATCATCCACCCTTGGCTTCCCCTTGCCCAAGCCACAGGGTTAATCTCTTTAGAGCAGCCCAGCACAAAGGGCTAACAACCAGGGCTCATGGTCACCAGTCAAACTACTCTGAGTTCCAGCCATTGGCGGCTGCGGTTTAGTCCCCGAGAGATCCACCTGGAGGAGCATGTGTACGCTGCTAGGAGCTGCTGCTCTGTGGGGGTATATGGGGTTTCTGCCCCCTTCCAGAGCTGGGACCAAAATCCTAGGGGCACTATCCCCTTCCCTTGTCTCTGCCCCAGTGTCTGACCCATGCCTTCTGGTGTCACAGACACATCTAACTCAAATGACCGCCCTACTCAGGCGATACCCAGAGCTACTTCACTAGTATTTTGCCTTCTCAAAACTGGTTTGCTGGGCTTCCCTGGCGGCGCAGTGGTTGAGAGTCCGCCTGCTGATGCAGGGGACATGGGTTCGTGCCCTGGTCCGGGAAGATCCCACATGCTGCGGAGCGGCTGGGCCCGTGAGCCATGGCTGCTGAGCCTGCACGTCCAGAGCCTGTGCTCCACAACTGGAGAGGCCACAACAGCGAGAGGCCCGCGTACCGCAAAAAAAAAAAAAAAAAAAGTAGTTTGCTGCTTGGATCCCCAGTCCCATGCGTACCTTTCTTTACCTGGAAGCATAGAGGTGGAGGCACTGTGCCAGGTGGGGAATAAAAGTCCTCTTAAAACCCCCAAATCCCTGCAAAGCCTCACATCTCCTTTATATTCTTAGGGGTTGTATAGGCTTGCATCTTACCCAACACAGCTTCTGGGACAACACGCCTCTCACTCGACCGAACGACTCCAAAACCTTACAGCTGTGCTTGGGCCTTGAATTTTCTGTGGGTTCACTGCCCAACTCCCTCACAGGTGTTCCAACAAAGCCTGCAGAGTGTCCTGCACCGGAGGCAAGTCTCCACATGTTAACATTAACCATCCATGTAATGGGCCCATTTTACTGGGGTGGGGAAGGAGAACAGGGACAGGTTTGGGGCTACCATCCCATGACATATGTGCAGGTAGCCTCGGGGAGCACTTGAAAGGTTCCCTGTTGTCCCTCCCAGGTGAAGACAAATTGATCTTGTGACTCAGTGGCCAGGGGAGAACTGATAAAGGCATTTGATAAGTACTCATTTACCACGTGTACTGGACTCCTGTACAGTGCATACTGTCCATGCTACTGTCCATGCACTCCCGGGACCATGGCCAAGGTGTCTAGGATGGTGGTGATGTGAGGCTCAGCCCCACAGATGGGAAGCGCTACCTTGTTCAATTCTCGGTTGTCCAGCGTCATCCACGTGAACTATCTGGCTTTTTTACCAGGCATCCTGGGTGGCTGAAAGCACTATGGGCGGGGCGTAAAATACCCAGGCAGTGCGGTTTATGGACATCTTCTCCTATCTCCTTATGCCCCCCCTCCCCAGGCAACTCCCAATGCAGGGGGCATGGGTTCGATCCCTGGCAGGGGACCTAAGATCCCGCATGCCTCACAGTGTGGCCAAAAAAAAAAATTTTTTTTTTCTTTAAATAAATATCTTGTGCCACAACTGGGCTCAGCATGGCTATCCCATCCCACTCCAGGTGGTGGGGGCAGACGAGAGCATCTTAACTCATTCCTGCAGTGAATGTGGCTCAATCAGGGCCTTCAAAGACAGGGGCATAGACTGCCTGTCTCATTCCCAACTCCCTAAGAATTTGTTGTACCTCATCTATACATTTCCAGGGTCCCATATGCCCAGTCATTGGGCAAGCCTCCCCGCAGGAGAGAATAAGCCAATCTATAAGGGAGTGAGGACCTGGACCCTCCCGCCAAGCCCAGCACCACGCAGGCGCTGTCGGAGGGTAGAGTGTCTGATGTTGTTCATCTTCTCTGCTTCCTGCCCAGTCAAAGAAACCATAGCTGCTCATATCCCACGGCTGCACCAACCGTGCCTGGTAACTTTCCCTGGCCTTTGGCTGGAATTTAGCACCTATATCCATAAGCTCAGCGGGTGTGTATTCTTTCATCATGAACCTTTCCTGGATTGGGGGCTCCTGTCCCTAACCCTGGCTGGGGTTGCTGTGGCTGTGCTTTTGTTTTCCTTTGTATGTGATTGGAGTCATAGTTACACAACTTTGTGAATCTACTAAAAACTACTGAATTGTACACTTTAAAAAGGTGAATTGGGTAGTACCTCTCAATAAATAAATGTTTTTAAAAACTAGTGAAGATTGGGTAGGGGTGGGGGTGAGGAAAAAACTAGAAAATATTGTTCTCATGAGCCTTTTATGAAAATAAAAAATACTAAAATAAAAAAGTCAGCCAACCAAGAGATGAGTGGACAAACTACTAACTCTGATCACTGAATCTCTCTAACTGATGAAGTAAAACTAAAAACAATATGAGGATTATAGTTAAAAGATAATGAATACATTATAAAATCTAACGACGTAAAAATACGTATTGTTCATTGGGAGGGAAAAGGAAGTTCAGGTATGATTTCCTTACCTTCTGCAGGTGGAGACTTACACACATCATTGAAAACTGATTAACCAGTAAGGAGCTTATAAAACTACTGAACAGTACAAAGGTAAATATTAAGAAAGATAATAAGATAAACAACAAGGTACTACTGTATAGCACAAGGAACTACATTCAATATCTTGAAAACGAATGTGAAAAAGATTATATATACGTATGACTGAATCACTTTGCTATACACCAGACTCAACACTGTAAATCAACTACACTAAAAAATTAAAAACAAAAAGATAATAAGTACAAACAAAGGGAGTGAAGGACGGGAAGGCAGAAGAAGAAAAGTATATTGATCTAATTATTGCTCACAGCAGGGAATTCATTCCTAAAGAAACAGAATTACAGCTACTGTATAAGTTACATATTCTATAACAGTAACCATAGTAAAATAATTTAATATTCCAAATTATCAGAAGAAACGAACACAAAAGAAAGAAGAGCCCAAACAATAAAAGTGTTTTTAAGTTATAAAGCGTGGGGTGGGGGGGGAATGTGAGGAAAAAAAAAAAAAGCTGTCATATAAAGAAAATGAATTAAGCTCACTTACTTTTTAAAAAGACTTTAACAAAAAGGAAAACCCAACTCTACTGCATACAAAAGACACATCCCAAAGTGATTCAGAAACTTTTTTAATATTTTAATTATATTAGAGTGTAGTTGATTTACAATGTTGTGTTAGTTTCAGGTATACAGCAAAGTGATTCAATTATAAATACATATATCATTCTTTTTTAGATTCTTTTCTTGATTCAGAAACTTTTGATGGCCAAAAGTTTCCTAGGCAAATGCAAACAAGAAAGTGAAGGTCATAATATTGAGTTGTTCTTTTTGTATTATAATAGTGTTCTTTTATTCCTTACTTCCTTTCTATAAATTTTTATTATCTTTCTTTGGAAGATCTGCCAAGGCATCCGAGGCTCACAGTTTTGGCAATCTGTGTGCCAGCAATTAGAGCACAGTGTTCTGAAAATAGCAAAGATCCGGTATGTGGATTCACAGACATAGCTGCAATACAAAGGGAAAGAGGAAAAACCCAAGGACTGAACTATATCCTGGTTTCAGTCCTTACATTAAAATTACATTGAGGTATAATATTGTACAACTTCATTTTTAACCTTATTTGCCACGCCTTAGAATCTTTTCTAACTAAAAATGAAACAGAAACCCCACAGAAGAATATTGTTTGGTGTTGCTCTGGTAACCCATGCAATTTGTGTGCAGGCCTATAAATTATTAATCTGAATCTATAATTTTATATTTCAAGATGCCTCCACCTATCACTCATCTCAGATTAAATGAAACCGAAAATAAACATGCAAAGCTTCCCCATCCAAACTGAGATCATAGAGTAACTCATAAAGTATATAAAGTATCAAATCCAAACATTTTAATGTTGTACTGTGTGCATTCCCCAATTATAGTGTATAACGCCTACTATACTTCTCATTTTTGTTGAAAAATGCAGTAAGTATCCATTTTAAAATATACCAAAAAGGGCTTCCCTGGTGGTACAGTGGTTGAGAGTCCGCCTGCCAATGCAGGGGACACGGGTTCGTGCCCCGGTCCGGGAAGATCTCACATGCCGCGGAGCGGCTGGGCCCGTGAGCCATGGCCACTGAACCTGTGCGTCCGGAACCTGTGCTCTGCAACGGGAGAGGCCACAACAGTGAGAGGCCCGCGTACCGCAAACAAACAAACAAATTATCATACAGTAAAATTGACTTTTTGGTGTACAATGCAATGAATTTTAACACTGGTCTAGATTCACGCAGCCACCGCTACAATCAGAACACAAAACAATTCTCCCAGTCCAGAAACCTCCCTCCGTGCTCTCTTTGCTGTCACAACCTTTTCCCACCCCTAACTTCTGAAAACTCCTGATCTGTCCACTAACCCTGAGCTTTGTGAGAACGTCACATAAATGGATCTTTTGAGATTGGCTTCTTCCTCTCAGCATAATGCCTTTGAGATTCATCCAAGTTATTGGTGTATCGATAGCAGTTCTTTCATTTTTATCGCTGACTTAGTCCATGGTATGGATATACCAGTTTATTTACTCATTCACCGCTGGAGGGCCATTTGGATTGTTTCCAGTGTGTGACATTTCTGCGTGAACTGAAAATTTCACTTTGCTAGTGCAAACACCCAAGAGAGGGCTTGATGGGTCATATGGTGAGTGGATATTTACTTGGTAAGAAACTATCAAACTTCTCCAGAGCAGCTGCACCATCGAGCACTCCCGGCAGCAAGGTACATTTGCTCACCGGTCCCATCAGCACTTTACCCAGTGTCAGTGCTTTTTGAAGTTTAGCCATTCTCATAGGCGTGTAATGGTGTTTCACTGGGGTTTCAATTTGCATTTCCTTAATGACTAGCAGTGAGGAACATCTTTTGATATTCTTATTTACCATTTATATATCCTCTTTGGTGAAGTATCTGTTCAAGTCTTATTCACTTTTCAGTTGAGTTCTTTGTTTTCTTACAGTTGAATTTTGAGAGTTTTTTTTATAAATTCTGAATACAAGTCCCTTTTCAGACGTGTGATTTGCAAATATGTTCTCCCAGTCTGTAGTTTATTTCATTCTCTTAGCAGTGTCTCTCACAGAGCAAAAGTTTTTAATTTTGACAAAATCCAATTTATCCATTTGTTTCCTTCTATAGACGGTGCTTTGGGTACCACAAAAGACACTTTCTAATGGCAGGGTGTACAATTCACAATGAAGATATGAAAGTTATGAACATCTGTGCACCAATTTGCAAAGCATCAACATTTTTTGAGCTACACTTATACAAAATATAAGAAGAAACAGACGGAAGCATGTAATAGAAAACTAATTCATTTCTCTTAGCCCAGGATAAATCAAGTGGGCCAAAAAAGAAATGAATGTAGAAAGGGTTTAATAGAATATAAAAAGCCTGAATAACATACTAAGGCAAATCCGACTGATCTATATAATGAATACTGTATGCTGAAAACAGAGAACAGATCTCTTTTGCAGGTGCCAATGGAACATTCTAATGCAGACTTTACCATGCATTAGACCAAAGGAAGAAAACACATCCCCAAAAGAATTATACAGTATTTCATCAGTGGTCAGGGAAGAGTCAGAGAGATGGGGCCTGGGGTTGCACTGGGCTGTGGGTCCTGAGAGCGACTCAGAAAGCACTAACCTCCCCATGCCCTCAGGCCCTGTCCAGGCTGAGGAGGGTGGCATCCTGCTGTAGGGAGAGGCCTCTGGGTGTGGGAGTGGAGTGGAGTGGAGGTGTGAGGTCCCAAATTGTGAGGAGGAAGCATCCCTGGAAACTGCAGAGACCATCACCTGTCCTTCTCCCCCAGAGTTTATCCTGCTTCTGCTCTTGCCCTTCAGAACGCTGGGGCAATACCCTGGCACCTCTCACCCGGACCCCGTCATCTTAATGGTCCAAGATAGCTAGAAGGTCTGACAGGCAGAATCCCAGGAGGGAGAGAGCAACGGAGGGAGGGAGGGAGGGACAGTAGGCAGGAAGGGAGGAGGGGAGGGTGGGAGGCAAGTAGGAAGCTGTCCCTGGAAGCGCAGGCACCCACCCCCATCCCTTTTCATTTCTCAGACTCTAGGAGTTAACTTTCTGGAAGTCACAGAAGAGGTGACTGGCTCTGAAGCACAACACCATCTCAGGACAGAGTTCCTGTCCAAAATCCAGGGCCTCCACTTACCAGCTGATGAAAGTAAGAAAAAGCTTAACCTCTCTGTGTGTCAGTTTCAGTTTCCTGACTGTTAACAGTGTTAAGGATTACAGGGTGTATCCCTTTGGAATGTTGTGAGTGAGAATGAAATAGGGTGATGCTTTGCCACGTGATCAGTCCAGCAGCTGGCAAACAAGCCCTCAGTAAATGCTAATGTGGAAGTAACGCTGAGTCTGGGCTACTCACCAACCCCACTCTGGCGTCCCCATGTTGTAGGCATTCACCTTGGGTCTACAGCTGTCCACAGGACCACTGGCCACGCGGCTAACCATGCAGTCAGCCCCAGACAGGCCCTGCTGGCCTCTGCACCACTCCTGGATCCAATGCCTGGTGTCCCTGGACCACAGCCAGGTTCATTCAAGGAACCTCTGCTTTGGGATGGCTCTCATTGGCTGGCTGATACCTGCAGGGCAGCCAGGAGCAGCTGGGAACATTTACAGGAGCTCCCTGGGTGTCATAGATAGTATTTAGTTCAACCTTGCCAGCTGTTCCCAAGAAGTCATCCAAGGTACACTGCTAACCTTTAAACCAAAACCATCATCAGAGTTGGCTGGGGCCTGTGTGAAACCAGGATCCGAGCGAGCAACAGTTCAGCGCTCCAGGATCCCTCAGGTGGGTGCTGGGTCACACTCCTGGATCCTGAGTTCCTTCAGGGTTCTGACACAGAGCAGATAAATGATAACACAGGGCTAAGTGCACTCACTGTGAATTAAATTACACTTTTCATTTCTTTCAGAACCATTACAGCTTACGGATGGAAACCAACCCCAGAAGGGTCCTGATTAATCAGTCCGGGTCACAGGGATATGAAACCCCTGCTCCACCCTGTCCTCAGCTAGAAAAGGGGAGAAAATAAAGGATGTTTGATGAACTGCATGGGAAAAACTGTGAACTGGTTAAATATTTAACAGAACTGTGAAAATAAAATTAGACTATCCAGAGACTGGCTTAAAAATGTGTGAAATACTCAAAACTAGCAAAAGAGCGGAAAGGTAAAAACAGGATGGACGGATGAGTCCAAGGAGGAATCATATGAAATGATGAAACTTGGATCAAGTATGAATGTTAGGCCAACCTTCAGGAGGGGTCACAGGGAGGGGTGGGGAGAGGGGAGGAAAGCCTCTCGCATGGCTCAGGCTCCCAACTCTGCAGATCAACAACCTGGCTTAACGTGGATTGTAGCAGGGGTCACATCAGGCGCCCTCCAGCCCTAGGTGGGGGCAGTCCTGCAGAATATCCTTGGCCTGAACCAGAGCCCCTGACCCGCTATGAGCACGGGGGTGATGGGAGGACCCCGGTGGGAGCGCCGCGTCTGGAAACCCTTTGCAGCCCTCACCCTTCCACCCCCCCCACCCCCCCCCACCCCGCCTAGTCGGTCCCTCCTCCGGGAGCGCGCGCAACGGAGACGCTCGGCGCTACCTGCAGCGGCAGAGCCGGGGCCCGGCCAGGCCCACGCCCAGCGCCCTCCAGCGGATGACCACCTCGCAGCGCCCGAGAACCAGTGCGTGTCCGTGGAGAAGCAGCTGGGGACAGCAGAGGTCCCAAGTCACAGAAATCGCAGGGTGGGGACGTTCACGAAAGAAAGGGGGTGGGCGGGATTCCCTGGCGGTCCAGTGCTTAGGCCTCCGCGCTTTCACTGCGGTGAGCCCGGGGTTCAATCCCTGGTTGGCAAACTAAGATACCGCAAGCCGCAGGGTGCGGCCGGAAAAAAAAAAAAAAGAAAAAAAAGGAGCGGGGAAGGCGGGTACCGGGGTGGGGGACATCATCCCTGAATTGAAACATTTTAGAAGTGTGTTTCAGTCTTGCACTGACGAGGCAAAGGAAGCCTTCATGCGGTTTGGCAAACGTCTGCTATCCCCAGTATCTGCCCCACCTTCTTCCTTAGTATTAGGACAGCCAAGGTTTAGATGAGTAACCTGTCATCCAGAACTTCCTGTATAGCCAGTTATGACTTTAGGATTAAGTTCTGACCAGTGGGATAGAAACTGAAGTGCTGTGTCTGTGATTTCCAAGAAATGTCCTTAAAGGGAGGAGCGATGCCCTTCTTCAGTCCTTCCTCCTTCCTGCTGGCTGGGAATGTAGATGTGATGGCTGAGGCTCCAGCAACCATATTACACCATGCAGTGGAAGCTACATACTGAAGACAGTTAAGTAACAAAATTCTCTGTAAAGGAACGAGGTCCCCGATATCAAGGGCACCCTGCCAACCCTGCATGGCCTACTTATGGGTCCCTTTTATCTAAGAGAGAAATACATTTCCATTACATTTCATTCAAGCCATTACTGTGTGGTTTTCTGTCTCACATAGCTGAACTGAATCCTAACCAATAAACAGAGGAGATAAGAATCCTTTTTGTTGGCAGAGGTAGGCAAGGACTGTAATGGAAGTAGGGGTTCCCCGTGTTAGCAAAGGTGGGAGACAGAGATGCAAGGAAAGTATCAATAGAATTGGCAGCACTGGTGATAGAAGTCAGATTGATTACTGGATAAACAGACATGGTGAAGGAAGAAATGGATCAAGGATATCTCTGTAGTGGCAGCTGTGTAGGGTGGGGTCACAGAGGACATTGGGGAGGTTAACATGTTGGACTATGTAGGGACAGGTGTCATGGCTAGACAGGTGAGGTCCCTGTGTTGACAAAGGTTGGAGAGAGGCTAAAGGTAAAAAGAGGAATTGTTCCTGGAAGTTCTATCCATTTTAAAGAACGAGTTCAAGTCCCTGTCCATCTCCCTTGGTGGCCAGAGGCGTCCCTGTTAGTTCTTGTATCCGCTGACTGCCCACAGCACCTCCCGCTGACCCACACAGCCTGTTGATCCAGAGGAGGTCAGTTTGGCCTGACTGTGAGGGCAACTCATCCAGCATTTCTCCTCATGTAGTCCTCAGACCACCCTCATGGGACTGCCCTGACGACCTGTTAAAAACACAGACTTAAGAACTCCACTCAATACCAGATGGATCAGCCCCTCTAAACAGCCCCATGATTCTGACGTATACTCAAGTCCAATCCACCTTTTTTTTTTTTTTTTTTTTGCGGTACGCGGGCCTCTCACTGCTGTGGCCTCTCCCGTTGCGGAGCACAGGCTCCGGACGCGCAGGCTCAGCGGTCATGGCTCACGGGCCCAGCCGCTCCGCGGCATGCGGGATCCTCCCGGACCGGGGCACGAACCCGTGTCCCCTGCATCGGCAGGCGGACTCCCAAACACTGCACCACCAGAGAAGCCCCACCTTTTTATATGTCAGGAAACAGAGGCCCAGACAACGAGTGTGGCCCCTCCAGAGGTCTCCCTGCCCGTCAGCAGAACACTGAGAACCCAGTCCAGGGCTTGCTCCAATGCCCTGTGGATCTCCCAACACCTGCACCCTTTATCTTGGCTCTCTCCAGTGGTCAGCTGCTAATTTTAAAACTCTCTGAGATGGGGACACAATCTGCATGATCTCCTCCATGCTCACAATCCTGGGACAAACTGCCGGCTGAGGACACACCGTGTCTCCTCGGCGCATCTCCCAGAGCTGTGTGCAGCTGCAGAGCCCTGGCCTCCTTCTGCAGCACCTCCCGAGCAGGCACAGGGCCTGCATGCCCTAGGACTCCACGCAGACTTGCAGATGCTTCTGGCTGGACATTCAACTGACCCCTCCCTGACCCAGGGCCTGGGGAAGCACAGTAGGGGCTCCAAGATCAGAATACCCTCCCCAGATCCCAACCTAACCCCCTACCGGGCCTGCCTGCCCTTCCTCCCATCTCCCTAGTGCAGCCCTGCCCCTGCCTTCCCCATGCCTGCGGAAGGCGGAGAAGGGTATTGACATAACTGGCTGCATCCCCTTTCTGCCCCAGAATCTGAAGCATCTTCATGTGCAACTTCCCCTTCCCTCTCCTACTGGCTGACCTTCCATATTCCACCCCCAGCTCCACCCCACCCCACCCCCGCCAAAATAAAGTTCTGACTGGCTTCGGAAGACTCCACAAATCTAGAAAAAAGGTACAGATGAACCAGTTTGCAAGGCACAGAGACACAGATGTAGAGAACAAAGGTACGGACACCAAGGGAGGAAAGCGGGGGTGGGGGTGGGGGGATGAATTGAGAGATTGGGATTGACATGTATACACCAACATGTATAAAACAGATAATAAGAACCTGCTGCATAAAAAACTAAATTAAATTAAATTAAAAAAAAAGAAATCTCCACAACCAGCCTTGCCCTTACCTGCCATGGATTCCCCCACAGGTACTGCCCCACTGATGCCATTTCCAAGCGCAGGAGCCAGCACTCACCTCTCCGAGGAGGTCTCTGCTGGGCCAACTCCTAGAACATGCCCTGTCTTTTCACCTTCTAAGCTATCACTAGTTCATGACAACCCCAGGCTATAAGCTGTCCCTGACCTCGCTATCTCCGTGGTCCGGGCCTAGGACTTCATGACTACAGCAGTCAGGTGAGGCGACCGCGTGGCACAGCCCGTTCAGGAGAGTGACAAGGAGGCAAGCCCCCATCACCCTCAAGACCTTTATGGGCCATCCCAGTTTCCAAGGCTGGAGCGGCTGCCTTCGGCGCCACCTGGCGGCCGCCGCCAGAAAGCGGAGAGTGGACCCAGCGCGGGCCGGTTCCCGCGGGACGGGTGGGTAGGCTGGAGGGGGGTCGCCCACCTTATAGAGCCGAGACCAAGCGGCCCAGGGCCTGGCACGTCTCCGGATTCCCGCGGATCCCGCGGTCCTCGCGAGACCCCGAGACCCGGTGCCACCCGGCCCCTAGCGGCGGCGGACGGCCTCGTCGGACGCTGCGGGGCGCTCGGCGGCCGAGTGAGCGTGCGCGCACGCGCCCGCCCCACGCATCGCCCCGCACCGCCGCGCGCTCGCACGCACGCACACCCCGACGCTCGCCCGCGCCGGGCGGTCTCTCACGCAGTGAGCTGGTAGCGAGCTCCCGAGCCAGCTACCCCGGGAGAGGAAGGCGCTTACGCGCGGCGAGCTAGAGCGGGCACACCAAGACCCATTTTTTTCCACCTCACTTCGCGCGCGTGGGGACGCCGCCGTGGCCGCACCGTCCTCATGGGTGACCCCCTCAGGGCGGGACCTGGGGGTCCGTGCGGCCCAGGCCCTTCCGACCAGGCTGCGCGAGCCCAGACCAGGCCGCTCCCACCGGCCGGCCGCGGCGGCCAATGAGAGCCTGGCGTGGTGATGTCATGCCCCGACCGGATCCTGGTGACGAGAAGTCCGAGGTCACCCGTCAGGGAACCAGCGCACACCCGCGGGGGTTCCGGAAGTTTCCACTGCGGCGGCGGCCTCACCCCGCAGCCTCGCACGTGCCACCACGTTGGCCTTCCTTGTCTGGTGTCCCGGAGTCACCTCTCCCTCCCCCCGGGGGTCTCCTCCCTCTTCGGGGGTCCCCTTCGTGTCCCCTCGTGATCTCATGTTCACATCCTCATTCTCACAGGTGTCACCTTTTCTCCACCGGTGCCACTCGGGCCCCTGAGGGGGTCCTCAACCGCATTTTCACGTACCGGTCCTCCCATGCCACCCCTGCTCTGTCGTGGCCAGGGACGCTCATTTATTCGGCCCCCAGCCCCGACTTGTCAATGTGTCCAAGTGTGTCCGTCCGTCTGTGAATGTCGGTCACTGCGTTTGTCTCTGGCTGTCACTGCATGAGACTGTCCGTCTGCATGTGTCTGTCTCCGCGGGCTTCTGTCCTTCTATCTGTCCCTGTGGGTGTCTGCTCCGCCGCTGAGGGTCTTTCTGTCGTGTCTGTCACTGCGTGTCTGTCCGTCTGTCGGCGTCTGTCACTGGAGTGCGTCTGGGCCCCGGGGTCTCTGGGTCTGGGCTCCGAGAGAGGGAGAGGGAGAGGAGGTGGCGGCCCGGGGAGGCGGGGAGGGGCGGGGGCGGAGACAGTGGGCGGGGGCGGGCGGGGGCGCCGAGCGGCCCGGAGGGGGTGTGTGCGGGGGGCCGGAGGCGGCGGCTGTCAGAGTCGGCTCAGCCTGCGCTGGGGAACATCGGCCGCCTCCAGCTCCCGGCGCGGCCCGGCCCGGCCGCCTCAGGTGAGTCTCCCGCCCCGCCCAGGACCCTCCTCCGGCCCGCGGCCCATTCCGCATCCTGGGAACGGTGCGCGCCCCGAGGGACCCAGGCTCCCAGACAGGACGCCCACCGCGCCCCGGGGCCTGCCCAGCGACGCCCCCCGACGCCCCACACTCACCCTTAACTCTTCCCTCACCGCCGCATACTTAACGATTGCCCGCGCGGGAGACAGCATCCCGCAGGGCCAGCTGCCGCCTCTGCTCTCGAATTCCTGTGGGGACCCCCGAGCGCCGCTGCCCCTGCTCGCCCCCAAGTCTGGGGCCACTGGAAGATGCCCCCTGCTTGGGGGCGGAATCCAAGCTGCGCAGGTTCCTGGAGCCCGGCTGGGCCCTCCGGGATCCCGCGACCCCAGCGCCCCTGCGCAGCTCCCAGCCGAAGCCCCCTCCCAGGCCCAGGCGTCCCCCTCCCGCGGGGACTCCGTCTCTATTTTAGGGGAAGGGGAGGCTTAGCGGAAGCCCCGAGTTATAATTAGCCCCACTCGGGTTTCCTAGTTAATCTCCATCACCACCACCCCAGCTCAGGGCGGCGAGGGCTGGGTGAGGGGTGACCGGCGGGAGAGGGGGGAGTTCCGACCCGGGGAATTTTGATCCCTTGGCTGGAGATGCCGGAACCGCAGCAGCTGCTGCCCCAAAATAGCGCCCCTGCCCCTGCAGCCGGGGATCTCCGGAGCTCCGAGAACGCAGGCGTCCCGCCTCGCCCTTCAGACCCCTTGGCAATGCCCGCGAGCCCCCAGACCCCCGCCCCAAGTTCCCGGCTCCTGGACTCGGGGCGGGGAGCGCCGTCCTTTTCTCAGTCTTTACTGCCCCCCGCTGGCGGCAGCGTGCACCGCAGCATCGGATGGATGGGGGACTCGAGTCCTGTGGGGCCAGGGCTAGCGAGCCTGTTGGCTGAGGCTAGGCGAGGGGGGTGCACAGTTGACGGGCATTCGCGGGTACCAACGCGCTGTGTCAGACAGTGGATGAGGCGGGGCTGGGTGGGGCAGGGTGTGGAGTAGGCAGGATTTGGGGTACCCCGGGAACTGCGACTCCCACACCCTGAATGCCCAACCCACACCCTCCCAGGGTACGGCCCTGGCCAACTGCATGAGAGGCTGAGCCTTCACGCCACCTCAAGCTCCCCCGTCGGCGCCTCCCGTCAGTGAGGGCCCCGCCCCTGTCGGGTGGACTGTGCGTGGCCTTCGGCCTCTGGTGCTGGTGCCCCGCACTGCTCGAACTGGGCCCAAGGCAGTCCACCCAGCTGGGGGAAGGAAGTGAGGGCGGTGGGTCTTCTGCGGGGCAGGGGAGGGTATTGCTTGGCAGGTCTGTCTCTGTTCCCTGCATTTGTCCGTCTGGGTGTATGTGTGTGTGCCTGATCTCTGTCCCCTCTTGCTTCTCCCTGTCTGTGTCCTTGTCTCTGCCTGTCTCCCTCCCTCCCTCCATTTCTCTCCTTTCTGCCAACCTGCCCCACCTCCTCTGCAGCTCAGTGATAACCCCTGGGCAAGAGTGTTACCTAATCATCTCCTCCCTCCTGGCAGCTTTGAGCCTTCACCCTCTGCCTTTCTTTCTCCCAGCAGACGCCTGCCTGCCCTGGCAGCCATGAGGCCCCCGTGGTGTCCCCTGCACACGCCCTCCCTGGCTTCCCCGCTCCTTCTCCTCCTCTTCCTCCTGGGAGGAGGGGCAGAGGCTGAGGGCCCAGAGGACCCAGAGCTGCTGGTGACTGTGCGTGGGGGCCGGCTACGGGGCTTCCGCCTGATGGCCCCTGGGGGCCCTGTCTCTGCTTTTCTGGGCATCCCCTTCGCAGAGCCACCTGTGGGCCCCCGTCGCTTTCTGCCACCAGAGCCCAAGCGGCCCTGGCCAGGGGTGCTGAATGCCACAGCCTTCCAAAGAGTCTGCTACCAATATGTAGACACCTTGTACCCCGGCTTTGAGGGCACCGAGATGTGGAACCCCAACCGTGAGCTGAGCGAGGACTGCCTCTACCTCAATGTGTGGACACCGTACCCCCGGCCTGCGTCCCCCACCCCTGTCCTCGTCTGGATCTACGGGGGTGGCTTCTACAGCGGGGCCTCCTCCCTGGACGTGTATGATGGTCGCTTCCTGGCCCAGGCCGAGGGGACTGTGCTGGTGTCCATGAACTACCGGGTGGGAGCCTTTGGCTTCTTGGCCCTGCCGGGGAGCCGGGAAGCCCCAGGCAATGTGGGTCTACTGGATCAGAGGCTGGCACTGCAGTGGGTGCAGGAGAACGTAGCAGCCTTCGGGGGGGATCCAACGTCAGTGACTCTGTTTGGGGAAAGCGCAGGTGCCGCCTCCGTGGGCATGCACCTGCTGTCCCCACCCAGCCGGGGCCTGTTCCACAGGGCCGTGCTGCAGAGCGGGGCACCCAATGGGCCCTGGGCCACAGTGGGTGTGGGAGAGGCCCGCCGCAGGGCCACGCTGCTGGCCCGCCTCGTGGGCTGTCCGCCTGGTGGGGCTGGTGGCAATGACACAGACCTGGTGGCCTGCCTGCGGACACGGCCGTCTCAGGATCTGGTGGACCACGAGTGGCATGTGCTGCCTCAGGAAAGCGTCTTCCGCTTCTCCTTCGTGCCTGTGGTGGATGGAGACTTCCTCAGTGACACGCCTGAAGCCCTCATCAATGCCGGAGACTTCCATGGCCTGCAGGTGACTAGTGGCTGGAGGGGGTGGAGCTGCTTCCTCTAGGCCTGTTCTTCACCTGCCCCTCCCCGTGGGGACCCAGGCATGAGGGGTCCTCAAAACCCACTCCCAAAGGCCCAGGCTTCTGGGCCCCATGGCCCACTCCTCTCCCCTGAGGGCTCAATCCCAGGGTGGTCCGTGGGACAGAGAGGAAAGGAAATGTGGGTGTATTTTCTCTTTCTCTCTTTCCCTTCCCCCATCTCGAACTCTCTTCCTCCCTGGTCCTGGGTCTATAACTGTTCACCTCTCTGGCTCTTTGTCCATCTGTTTCTGTCTGCCTGTCTGTCTGTGCTTCCCCTCCCCCATCCCTCCGTCCTGTCCCCTCAGGTGCTGGTGGGTGTGGTGAAGGATGAGGGATCCTATTTTCTGGTTTACGGGGCCCCAGGCTTCAGCAAAGACAACGAGTCTCTCATCAGCCGGGCCCAGTTCCTGGCCGGGGTGCGGGTCGGGGTCCCCCAGGCAAGTGACCTGGCTGCCGAGGCTGTGGTCCTGCATTACACAGACTGGCTGCACCCTGAGGACCCGGCACGCCTGAGGGAGGCCATGAGTGATGTGGTGGGCGACCACAACGTCGTGTGCCCCGTAGCCCAGCTGGCTGGGCGACTGGCCGCCCAAGGCGCTCGCGTCTATGCCTACATCTTTGAACACCGTGCATCCACGCTCTCCTGGCCCCTCTGGATGGGGGTGCCCCACGGCTACGAGATCGAGTTTATCTTCGGGCTCCCCCTGGAACCCTCGCTAAACTACACTGTCGAGGAGAGAACCTTTGCCCAACGACTGATGAGATACTGGGCCAACTTCGCCCGCACAGGGTCAGCGGGGCTGAGGGGAGGAGGGCCTCCAGGAGCCAGGGAGGCAAGGGGCGGGGGAAACAGACAGAGAGGGAGGGAGACAAGCAGAAAGGGCGGGGGGGGGGGGCCGAGTTCACAAAGGAAAGGAGACAAAGGGGGAGAGAGAGAATGACAAAGGAGACCCCAAGAGAAGGGAAGGAGGGAGGAAGGCAAGGTGGCAGATCCTGATGAGACAAGGACAGAGCTGAGGGAGGCAAAGAGAAGAGACAGACAAGGAGAGACAGACAAAGGAGTTACCAGAGCAGTTAGGAGTGTGGATTGTAGAACTGGATCAATTGGACCAGTGACGATTTTTTTAGCTGTGACACACACGAATGCACACACACGCACACAGTTTACCTGTCTGAAGAAGGGGACCATAAATATCCCATCATATGGGTGTCCGCAGAAGTAAACATGATGTTTGTAGAGATAGGACTGGGCCTGAGTATATAGTAAGGGCTCAGTAAGTCATAGCAATTTTTTAAATGGGAGAAACAAAGATGGAGCAGAAAAATTGAGGGAAAAAAAGGAACAACAGAAAGAGGGAGGGCAGGAGGAAGGGGAAGACTCCGGAGGACGGAGCATATTGGAAAAGAGAAAGGATGAAGGAGAATGTGGGAGGGAGGAGACGGGGCTCTCCCTGGAGCCTAAGAGGGAACGGCATGGGTCAGGAAGCAGCCTGCCTCCTCCTACTCTCCATCTCCATTCCCCAGCCCCCAGGGGCTGAGCTTTCCCTTTCCTTCCGCAGGGACCCCAATGACCCCCGAGACCCCAAAGCCCCGCAGTGGCCACCATACACGGCGGGAGCGCAGCAGTACGTGAGCCTGAACCTGCGGCCACTAGAGGTGCGGCGGGGGCTGCGCGCCCAGGCCTGCGCCTTCTGGAACCGCTTCCTACCCAAATTGCTCAGCGCCACCGGTACGCAGGGGCCAGCGGGCAGGGACTGGGAGGAGGCGGGGGAGAAAAGGGGCGCGGAGAGAGAGAGGGAACTGGGAGCCGGCCGGGTGTAACCCCTCTCTTCTCCCCCCAGCCTCGGAGGCCCCCTGCACCTGCTCAGGCCCCGCCCACGGGGAGGCTGCCCCGAGGCCCAGGCCCGGCCTCCCCCTGTCCCTCCTCCTCCTCCTCTTCCTCCTCCTCTCCCGGCTCCTGCGGCTGTGACCACGGCCTCTTCCCCCTCCGGCCTCAGGGGGCCCCTCCTCTAATGAGTGGTCTGACTGTGGGGAAGGGCTCCACTCAGGGATCTCCGACCCAGCGCTCCCTGCCTCCTCAAACCGAGAAACTCAAACTGGACAGGGCTGGGGGCAGGGGGGGTGGGGGGGTGGGGGGAGGACACCTACGACCCATCTCAGGGATCCACACGCCTTTATTGTTTAAATGGAAATGAAAAAGCCAATTTTCTTTTTTTATAAAATTATTATTTGGAGCCTGAGCTTGGTGTTGGGGTGGGAGGGAGGCCCTAGGGCTAGATAGCACCCCCCAGTGGGGCTATAACCGCCAACCATTTCTGTCTCTTCTCTTTTCCCCACCAACCCACGGATCCTCCTCCTCTGATCCCTTCTGTCCCCCTGTCTTCCGGTCATTTTCTCCCCCTCCCTCCTCCTTCCCGCCATCCTTCTCTGGCCCCGCCTCTACCCTCGTCCTTCCCCTGGTCTTCCGTCTGTTGCATGTTCTCCTGATCCTCTTTCCACCACCCAACGTGGTCTCCTACATTCTCCGTGTGCCCTCCCTGAACTCACGTACCCCTCCATGTCCGTTCCCGTCCTTCCCCATGTCCTCCCCCCCACCCACTTGCCGGGCACCCTGGCCGCAGACACGCTGGACGAGGCTGAGCGCCAGTGGAAGGCTGAGTTCCACCGCTGGAGCTCCTACATGGTGCACTGGAAGAACCAGTTTGACCATTACAGCAAGCAGGATCGCTGCTCAGATCTGTGACCCAGGAGGGACCCCCTCGTCCCGCTGCCCTGCCCGCTCCGCCCGGCCCCTCAGCTGTATATACTATTTATTTAAGGGTTGGGATATAACACAGAGGATCCCTAGACCCTGCCCACCCACCCCCGACTTTCCCCTGGGGCTCCCCGCCCTCTGCATGCCTCGGGCCGAGCCCCCTCCCCCGCGGTGCCTTCGCCCCTCTGGGCTGCCAATAAACTGTTACAGCCACAGGAGTGTGCGCGCCTGGGGAGCCCGGGTCCGGGCAGAATGCCTCAACCACTGGGATTGAATGAATGGAGGGATGGGTGCTAAATCTGAGGGGTGGGGTGATGGGCGCCCGCGCCACGCCCCCGCCGCTGCGGCGAGTACCTTCCGCCCGGCGAGGTGGAGCTCACGCCTGCGCAGTGAGGAC